>NC_042627.1:43567034-44884501 GCF_901001135.1 Rhinatrema bivittatum | reverse complement strand
TTTTCTTTCGTTTCATTTGAAAAACTAACAAAATAGGAAACGTGTACATTTCTTATTTCATTTCAAATGGCATCACAATCCTATTTTATATCTAATAATAACAACAAGGTCCCCCCCATGCCTGCATTGTTGGTATGCATAGTGAGCTCTGCCTCTCTCTCTCTCTCTCTCTGTACGCTCCAACTCCACCCCTCTTTCTCTCTGTATGGAAATTGAGCTCTGCCCCTGTACTCTCCAGCTTTGCCCTTTCTCTCTGTGTTGTCCAATCCATTCTCTACCTCCTTATATGGAAATTGAGCTCCACCCCCTCTCTCACTGTACTTTCTAGCTCCACCTTTCCCTCTCTCTGTAATTTTGAATCCATTTTCTAGTATCACACAATAAACCCAAGCTCAGAGCATGCTCTCTACTACCACATATCTTAATTACACACTTCCTACACATCACAGTATTTTCCCATCCCTGGACGGGATTTTACTACTAGTGCATTCATAATTCAGTCATTTTACGAACAAAATCTATCATTTACTTCTCTCATGCTTGGATCAGAAATTGCTGGGCATTTAGGCTGCATCCCTTTTTGGGGTTTTTTTGGGTTTTTTTTTACTATGTAGGACAAGGGGGGGACCTTAAGTTAGCCAGTGCCATCTAGGTGGACTTTGGTGTCAGCAGGGCAGGAGCGATTGGAAATCATTCTGGCCCCTATAATCCCCCAAGGAGTTCTGAATGGTAAGGAGGAGATTCGGAAGGGGAGGGAGACAGGGAGCCACCAGCCAGGGGAAAAGGCTTTTTTCTGACCCATTTTGTCATTTTTACAGTGTGAGACAAGACATGGATCACTTTTTGGGATGCTTACGGATTATAACCACACAATCTGTATCTGCCACTCACTAGTGCAGTCCTCAGCCTTTTTTTATTTTTTAGCATGTTTGCTTATTTTAAATATTTTAAAAATCATTCTTCAAAGTCTATATCCACTTTTAAATATTTGAAACTCTGCATTACATTGCCTAATGGCTGTCGAATATAATTTGAGTGTTTTAATTAAAGCTAATATATAGCAGCCTCCTAGTGATTTTCAACCATTCCCTTTCTGTTTGACAGACCCTTGGGTGCGGCTGTATTGCTCAGTCTGTCCTGAGTCAAGGGGCTGCTGGGAATATTATCACGATAAGTGCTGGGTTTGCAATGGCAGTGACTATGGCAGTGTATGTAGCAGGAGGTGTATCTGGTAAGTAACCTTTATTCCTATTTAATAACAGAAGTAGTCTATGGACTGTTTGCTAAACTTTCAAAGGCACCTGGGAGTTAGAAGGCATAAATATGAATACAGAAGTTTGAGGCAGGCAGTTTTCATCCCAGGGGATGTAGCTGGGTAACTAGTAGGTTATCCAGCTCAGAGCCCTTTGGAAATTGCTCTCTGTGAGAGAGTCAGGCAAGTTTGATACCCTGCTCAAACATTGCCTTGCTGCTGAGCAGCTGAATTCAGCCACCTTGTTTCATTATTATCTTGAATACTCAATTATATGTATGTAATTAAACCTCCCACCCCTTTCCATAGAACTAGGAGAGGCAAAGTATACAGGAACTTTTATATTCATTATAACATGTGGCAAATTTTCATATGGAAATCACATGGCACAGGTATGTAGGGAGCACCAAGTCACCCAAATTCAGGGCTGGCAGCAATTTCTGGGTAGTAAAGTTATTCATCACATAAAAATATAATGCCCTATCTTAGAAAAATAATATTGCTTAGAGGCCCTACATATCTTAAGAAAACCAAACAGATATCCTTTACCTGGATTTTTAGGCTGCAGGAGCAGCCACTGGAGTAGCAGAAAGAGGAACCAAAGGTCTCAGAGCAGCATCAACCATCTCTGAGGAAAAGAGGAGCCGAGTCAACTTGCCAGCACACAGGCGGCAGGAAGCTTAAATGCTTTGTTTAGTTTGTTTTATTGTTCAGTAAATATATTTGTATTTTGTGTGTGTGTGTATGTGTGTATATATATATATATATATATATATATATATATATATGATGTTCTTATTTACAGTACATAGTAAAATGGTAAATGATGGCAGATAAGGACCAGTTTGATCCAGTAGTTGCTGTCCCGGGGAAGTGTGCGTTGGCAGCCGACCAGCGCATCGAGTTTATTTCTGCTCTTGAGCAGTAAGAATAGAAATTAAAAAATTAGGAGTGCCTAGGTAGGGAAAAGGGAGGAAGGTTAGGTAGGGGGATAGGGAACTGGGGAAAAGGCCAATCGCATCACCGTTCGTAATTGGAAAATCCCCCCCACCCGCTCATATGTGCAAGATGTTAAAATCTGGCGCACACTTGCACGCGGACATCGTATTTTAGAATATGTGTGCAGTGACACGTGTATGTTATAAAATCAGCTCGTTCATGTACGCACGCCAGGAACTGCATGCGGGTCTTAAAATCGACCCCTTAGCTGGATTAACATTGATTTTCAGCACTAACTGGCAAAATTTAGTTGTGCTACTCCAGCTGCACAAATAGCAGTCCTACAGTTAGATTTGAGCAAATTTTCAGCTGGTTAGGCTTGACTGAAAGTGTGGCTAAAATAAGCATCTACTGTTAGAGGGTTAATTTTGCAACTTAGCAGCTCCTTGACTCCATAATCTTCAGTATGTAACATTGTGCTTAATCATATGTATGGCCTCAATATTCAAAGCTGAGCAGCTATATAAATTATCCAGCTAAGAGTTATATGGATAAGTACGTCTTCCCCAAATCCACCATTGCCCGCTCATTAGCTATCAGGCTATCTACTTACTTCAATAAGTACTTATCCAGCTACGTGACTGCTGAATGTAGCCAGATATTCAGCGGCCCCCAGTTAGCTGGATAAGTCAATACTTATCTGGCTAAGTAGCACTAGATATCTGCCTCATAATTCTGTACCTTTGAAACAGTGTAAAATAAGCTAACAATAAGGGGATACGTGTAGGAGCCCATGACCACCAGCAGGCCTCCAGGATAGCAAATAAATATACTGAAGATGATTGCTGGCAACTAGCCTCAAATTATGCACATTTCCATAGAATTCAAGTTTAATTGACTGAGAAAGCAAATTCTCGTCTTCCTGTATTAAGACGGAACCTTTTGGCTCAATTGTAATCCTGCATCAGGATAACTTGCAATACCATCTGTTTGAATTCTGTTCTATAAATGAATAAGGATTAAGTACAGCTGCTGTCACCTAGCCTATGCAGCAAGGTTACACATCTTCACAAGGGATAGTGTGGAAAAAGTATGACTGAAGGACCGGCAGTGCTGGCTAGTCCTGCACCGCCGAGGATAATGCAGGAATAAGTGCACAAAAGCGTGAGGGATGGCAAGAGATGGGGAGGGGTAGCACTTAGGGTGGTTGTTTTGGGGGCAGGGAAAATGGCCATAGGGATGCGATTCGAATCACTGGTCCAGAATTGGCTAACGGGGTGGGGTGATGACGCAGAGGGGTCTTGGCGCCACTCTGATCGGGCGGGCGGCTTCAGCAGTAGGGCCTTGGCTCGCTATCCCTCCCGCCCTTCCTTATGTTTGTTGGTGGGGCATGTTTAATGTTGGGACTATGTTTGTCGCAGTGGTGGCGGAAACCCAAACCCAAGTTACTATTGGAAGAATTGTAATGTTAAAAAGGGGGGAAAGGTGGGGCAACTCGTGCAGTTGGGGGGGGCCGCTGCACGAGACGGCCTGTGAGCTGCGGGGCTATAGCTCAGGGCTAGGGCTTGCCCTCGCTGGTGGTGAGGCGGGGTAAGTGGGGGGGAAATAAGGGTGGGTATTTGCTTTACCACTGGGGCGAGGTGGTAGAGGCGGCAAGGAGGGAGGAAAGGGAGGGAAGATAAAGAGGGGGGGGGGTTGTTATTATTGAGAATGTTATGATGTTATAATTAGAGTTCAGGCTCAGGTTAAGTTTAATAAACTGCGGCCTGTTTTGAATGCCATAATTGTCTAATGTTTTATTGGGGGTGGAAGGATGAGTGAGCTGAGCACATGTCTTGCCTCCCTGTCAGGCCGATTCAGTAAAAGTCGCGGGAGAGCAGGCAAGTGCTCGCTCTCCCGACATGAGCACAGGCCACTCTCCTGTGCATGCGAATCAGGAGGGAACAACATGCAAATGAGGGCCCGCGGTAAAAGGAGGCGCTAGGGACACTAACGCATCCCTAGCGCCTCCTTTTTGACAGAAGCGGCGGCTGTCAGCAGGTTTGACAGCCGACGCTCAATTTTACCAGCGTCGGTTCTCAAACCCGCTGACAGCTATGGGTTCGGAAAACGGACGCCAGCAAAATTGAGCATCCATATTCCGACCCGCGGGCCGCGGGCAGATTTTTAAACATTTTTTTTAATGTTTACTTTTTTGTGTTTTACTTTTGGGGCCTCCGACTTTTCTGTACACTTTCCCTGTGCC
The DNA here is from genome assembly GCF_901001135.1 of Rhinatrema bivittatum. Classification (NCBI taxonomy): domain Eukaryota; kingdom Metazoa; phylum Chordata; class Amphibia; order Gymnophiona; family Rhinatrematidae; genus Rhinatrema; species Rhinatrema bivittatum. The sequence continues at coordinate 44,880,065 of NC_042627.1, read as the reverse complement.
GGCTGAAATTAATGCCAGCCTTTGGGCAGACGTTAATTTCTGAAAGTAAAATGTGCAGCTTGGCTGCACATTTTACTTTCTGTATCGTGCAGGAATAACTAATAGGGCCATCAACATGCATTACTGTATAAGGGGTAAAAATAACGCGTCGAAAACGCGCAGCCAACCCCCCCCCCCCCCCCCCCCGAAACTAATAGTGCCCGCAACATGCATATGCATGTTGATGGCCCTATTAGTTATTCCCGTGCGATACAGAAAGTAAAATGTGCACTATTACCCCATACTGTTTAAGGGGTAAAAATAGCACATCGAAAACGCACGGCCAAAAGCAGGCTAACAGTGTGCTCGCCGAAGCACAATGTACTGTATCGGCCTGTGTGTTATCTACTGTTACCTCTGTCCTTTGACTGATAGTATCTGGGTCATTTTCTGCCATATTACTATAATAGACAGGCAGACAGACAGACACTCTATTTGGTCACCAATATCATGAGTCAATCATTTTGAAGTAAATTTTCAAAGGCACAGTCCCACTTTTATAGCTAGGCTCTAATTTACTTTGACCATCTAGAAAAACTACTATTGGTACTACATAGAAAAAGGTGTTCTGGGAGGCATTTTGGAGGCATATTTCAAAACTACATGCATACAGTGAAATTTCAAAAAAGTGCATGCTTTGTAGGCATGCTGCCAATGCACGTTAACTTGATATTCAAACACAATGAGCATCTTGTGTTTGAAAATTGGCTTGTTTTGTTATTCCCAGTGAATACAGTCCCTTTATACTGCTACATGTTGCCTGCGTAGAGAGCTTGAATTAGGACTAAATGATTTTCAGATATGGATGCAGATAAGTGATAGAATGAGATAGAAGAAAAAAGTGAGATAAGCATTTTCATGAGGAATTTCTCATAACATAATAAAATAGACCTCTAAAGGCGTCTCCTCATAATATATTTAAAAAACAATTACAATGAGTGTGCATCACCCAAGGTGCTAGGGTTAGCTCTTTTAAGTAAATAATTGCACAGTTCTTTAAAAACATCTTTTTTCCCGTTGACATAAAATAAAGAAAATCTTTAGGGGTTAGTTTCTAACAAGGACACAAGGCAAAGACCTAACGTAATCTGTTTTTAACCTAAATTCTCTAAATTAACTTTGAAGGAATATTTAGATTAAGTTGCATAACAACTTAATTTTGATTTATGAAAATATATTACAAAAATACTATTAATCTACTTATGAAAAATAAAACAAAACTTATGTTGTAAGACATTTATGGAAATTACTTGAAATACAATATTAGGGGTATATATATTGCATATATATATATATTGATCAGGTCTGATATGTCCCAAAGATTTGCTCCTTTCATCAGACCAGTGCCAGACTTTGGAAAGAGCAAGAAAACTGACTGTGGCCGAAAACAGGAACAGAAAAGTATGGCCTGATTTAATCAAAGATTTGTCCCTGGACTTTGCTGATGGTCATCACAAGTCACAGAGATCAGGAACTAACACTCTTTCAACATCAAGGGTAGTCCAGGATCACTTGGTGACAGGTCTATGGGGTGAATAAAGACTCTTACGCCTGCAGGAAATCTAGTGATGACCATAGCATCCAGAAAGTAATGGTGGTTTTGCTGAATCACTAAGTACAATGTATTGCACCATCCTCATTCAGTGTTTAAATTTGGAAAAGGATTACAATGTATGTGTGTTAAGTTAGAAAAGTGTTAAATAAATAAATATGTATTCATTTATTTAATTTAAAGTATTTTGAATTTGCCATTTTCAATCAACATTGTACAAGGCAGAATACAAACATTACATAAAACACTGAGATAAGACAAACTTATGGCATAGATCAATACAATCAAGTTGTTTTAAGAATTGTAGTGGATAGTTATCCTCCTCTTCTGGGGCAACACGCTCCACACAGTCAAGACTTTGATCAAAGAGTGTCCATCCAACTTATCAACAGTGCTAAGTTTGTAATAGTCACTAATTGTTGGAGAGAAAATTACTTTGAGGCTGTTCTCATTCAAACACGATGCATCTGTTTGGTCTCCAGAATAGAAGCTTTCTATGACAGTGGCATATTCCACCATGAGCTGCAATATTCCCTCCACTACTTCTGAGGGTGTTAGGAATGTCACATTTCCCCAGTTCTTAGCAGCCAGCCTGTGAAGACTCCTTCTTCAGGATCAGTCCTCATATTTTCGACCTGAGGACAAAGTGGATTTCATTTGAGATAAACACAGACAATTGCCAAGTGTGGCTCACATAGCACCACAGGTAGAATTTGCCTGAAACTACCACTAAGCAAAAATGTCTTTCTGCGAAAAAGGAATGCCATTTTGGTTCAAAATCTGTCTCAACTAACTTCTGATAACTGGAGGTTGAAAAACAGAGAGATTATCCCATATTACGTTGATATATATCTTGAGATCTAGTAGTTTTCTGCACCCCTATATATCATGTTGAATCAAATGACACCTTCTATATTCTCTTATGCCTTCTAGTTCCTAAGATTAATGTTACTCATAGGCATATTATTAAATACGTGTTTTGAAAAATGAAAACTGCTAGTCTTTATATCACCATGGTCTGGAACAATTTTACCTCTGCAACACTGTTTTTCATATAAAAGTTAAATTACTTGAAAAGCCCATATTAATTTAAATGAAGAAGGAATATTGTGGGTTGAGTGTTTTAAGACCAACATGGATTCTGTGTATTAGACTAATGTTTCCAGTTTTGGAAACTGTACAAGAAAACACTGTGCTCCCTTATGCTTGTTATCTGTATTTACCTGTTCAATAGTTGGGTGACCTTAAGAGCAAACAAACAGGAATACAGTTCATGAAGGTCATTTTCCCATTCCTGTCAAACAAAGGTTACTCTTATTTTCAATATGTTGAAAAAGGATGTGGCATAAGCCACTACCCTTCTCTGAAGAAACCCTCTCAGTATGGCCTTTTATTATTCCATTCAGTATAACAAATAGCTTGGTGGTTGTTATGGTTGTTATCCTATTTGTAAGCTGTTTGCTGTAAGGATCTGCCAACCCATCTATTTGTTTATTTGTTTTTTTAATGTGCCTTGTATAACTGCCTTCTCATTATAGCATTCTGTTGACCTAGAAGTAATAATATGCTTTCATTTCACATAAAATGAAAAACAAAGAACAAAAGCCCTGTTTGAAAATTACCCTCATCATGACTATTTGGTCAACCCAGTCTCCCAACTGGCCCTGCCTAATGTGTTACCATAGACCTTACTCCCTTCCCAGACATTTCTCTCCATTTCCACTGTCCTTTGTGTAAAGGGGTCACAAAACTGTCCACTCCCTAGTAGGCCTCAGTCTCAACAGACCTTGAGTGTGAGATCAGAGTACAATAGGAAGATTGAAGATGGTTGCCACACCCCAGAGGGAGTGATTTTAACAAATCTCCTGTGCCCTCATGGTTGAGAGTTATTCACTGGGATCTCTCTCTGAGGAGAGAGTTACTAGTCAGAGTGTTCTTTCCAAGAGGAAAGGATTACCTGTCTTGCCTCCTGTCCAGGTCTTCAGGACTGGGGGTCCAAGGGTGGATTCTTAAGTTTGTGCTGAGGATCTAAATGGAAAAGTGAAGATAATTCCTAACTTCATCTGTTCCAGAAAGTGGTTACAGAGCAGATTCGTGGGGAGTCAGAGGGAAGACTGCCTTGCAAAGGAAGAGTCCAAACAATTGCTGCCTGAAGAAAGCATCAGCAGAGATTTATCTTGTCTTTGTCTATAGAGGAGAATTCAGTCTAATCTACTGAATTTCAGGATCTGTATTCATATTTGCAGGCACTACCAAGGGAAGTACACAGGGAAGGTTATCCTGCCGAAGAGAACCTATGTCAGGGATGTGCACAATTACCATTGGCTAAAAACTATGATTTTTTTTAGCTTTATTTTTCTGCATTAACTGTGCACTAAACATGTGTACTTTCTGTGATTTTACCTGAAAGTAAGCTTTACCAGTAAAAGATTTTATTTTGAACAACACTCACCATGGTGGTGTATGTTTTTCCAACTAGAATGTTGCAGAGGACCTCCAGAAAAACCCTAAGGGCCTTGAAAGACTTGTTGTTTCCCACCTACATGGGATGAACCAGGGAGCATGGATGCCACCATGGTCCAAGACTTCCCCTGTGAGCCTTTGTTGCTGAGGAGAACTTGGGGGCAAGGGCTATATTTGTACCTGTCCCAAACATGCTTGAATTTAGTCACAACCATCTTGGCTTTCTATCTCTTCAGGCATCCACCACCCTTTCAGTAAAGCTACATCCAGGCAAGAATCCTTGAGTTATCCCACCAAACTGAGGAGTGGCAATCACTGCATGTTTCCTTATGTTGAAACCACATGGCCACTATTCCAATTGCTTCTGCAAAGTTTTGTCACAGTCTGCTCTGCTTAGAGCAAAGAGGAGGCACTGCACTTGGGCAGGGGGTGTAGCTCAGAGAGCCCAGGCACTCTGGAGCAGACTTCTTCTGTTTGAAGCAGCAGCTGTTCCCCATGGGTTGGTCCCTTGGGTGCAAGCAGCTGCTTGAATTTACTAGGCGGAGGCAGAAAATTAGAATGGAGCAGGATCTAGGAGCGGAGCCAAGGACCAGGACAGGAACCAGGAACACGCAGGAAACAGGCCAGGCAAATGGCGATATCATGGAGTAAATTCTATGAGAACTGTTGGACCAGTAAAGTTTGTCAGGCTAGGGCTCATATCTAGCCCTCGATTTGGGACACACCTAACGCTGATCCAATAAGGAGCCTCCAGAGTCAGAGAACTCTGCGATCTAGGCTGAAGAATGGCAAAATTAAAGGTATTGGGAGGGTGGGGGTGGTAGGATAGGAGGGGGAAGAAGAGAAGCCCAAAGAGGGGTATTTTAACCCAAAAGATGTGCAACCGAGAAGCAGCATTGGAAGGGGGAAGGCTGGCAGCAGACCACTTCTTTTTAAAAATTTTTAAATCACTTTAGAGGAGCTTAGATGGGAGGATGTTCAGCCCAGTAGGGCTGGTTGCCATAACTTGGATAGGGGAAGGAGGCTGTTATTTGGGCTGCTAGGATCATGAAGTTTTTTTTATACTACAGTGCCACTAAACTGGCTATATTCTTTTGAATATAGCAAATTAAGGCTTAAGTTATTCAGCCACTTGAGGCCAGAAACTTTATGTTTGCATGGGGTGTTTTCGTGTGCCCTCGGGCCTCAGCCTGACCCCAGACAGATCCAGGACCGGACTGAGGGTTGACGGCGTGTTCCACCATGGCTGACGGTCTGACCCTCTGCCAGGCCGGCAAGCTCCCATGGCCAACAACATGAAGATGTTGGAATGTGAATGGTCCTCTAACCATTCCAAGCCCTTTCGGACCTGCTGCATGGAACAGCATGGAGCAGCAGGCCTGGCCTGAGGTCAAGGGCAGACGGACCTTGACACGAAGGCATAACAGCGGGATCGATGCAACGGCATTGCGGACGAGGACATGACAGCAGGATCGATGCAACGGCATCGCGGACGAGGACATGACAGCAGGATCGATGCAATGGCATCGCGGATGAAGACATGACAGCAGAATCGATGCAATGGAATCGCAGACGAAGACTTGACACCAAAGCTGATGCAAAGACATCACAGACCAGTGGTCGATGCAACGGCATCCCGGACCAGGGTTGATGCGACGACATCAGGAACAAGACATGATACCAAGAGTGATGCAATGGCATCCAGGACGAGACGAGGAACTGACGAAGTCCAGACGAGACAAGAAGCTGGGCGGAAGGACATTGGCACTGTCTCTCAGGGCGCCCTACTCAGCCCACCTTCACGAGTGGACCCAATAGGCTGGTCGCGGACCACCCTGTCCCACTGCGTGCCCTACACAACCCGAGGAGGCTGGTCACAGACCACGCTGAGAACGGGACAAGCGCAGGAAAGGATCCAGTCGAAGAAGAACTCCAACGACGAAGCCGCTGTCGTCCAAAGCTCCACCTACGGCTGGCAGGACATGATGGCTCAGGAGCACAGGACACACGTCCACCTGCTGGCTAGTCCACTCGGGCACCACATCATCTGAGGGACCTCCGGCCTACAGGTACCAGAAGGCTCAAGAGTGCTGAAGACAAAGACACAGGAGCAGGACATCAAGGAACCTGGAACATCAGGAAACAGAAGACCAAGATGAGACACCAGGACACCTAGACGGGGACCTCAGGCACGAACATGACTTGGCATGACGAGACGAAGCAACAAGAACTCCATGGAGAAGACAAGAAGACCTGACAGAGCTCTGGCAGACAGGAGCCTCCAGAGTGAAGCAACTCCGATGCAAGGCAAAGACAGACTGACGGGGCAGCCCTTTTATAGGACTGGTAGAGGAAGTCCACTCCCTAGGTGGGGCCAGCACACTTCCTGTGCCTGGTCCTTTAAATCCAGAAGAGAGGCGCGTGCCGGTGCCTAAGGAGCAGCAGGAGAGCTGTGCAGGACTGAGGCCTGCACCGACGTCAGACGCCAGGAGCGCAGGGCTGGGCCTGAGGAGCAGGCCCGATGACGGCAGCAGCCCCGGCCACTGCAGGAAGCCCCGGGGGCGGCTCTAGCCGCCACTCCGGCCCGGGGATGCGGCCTTTGTGCCGCGAAGACAGCATTAGTGTCGGCGGCGTTCCCGGGCCACGAAGATGACCAGGGAAGTCCGCGGCTCCGGCCGCGGTGAAGACTGCAGCATGGGCAGCCTTCGGGCCGCAAGGGAGTAACAAAGTCCGTGGCTCCAGCCGTGTGGGAAGGCCGGCGGCGGCGTCCTGCCGCGTCAGCTGAAGAAAGGCAGCATGGTGAGTGAGCCTGCTCGCGGGGAGACCCGCGGGCAGTGCGTTCATAACACTTTAGTCCTGATCTCAGGTACATCCTTATAACTTATTCGGCTAACTCCAAACATCGGAGTTAGCCAGATAAGTTATTCAGCTAACTCAACCCTGCCCCGAACACCTCCAATTCATCTTTTTCTTATTCGGCTAAATCTTAGCCAGATGATGACTTATCTGGCTAACTTTTAGCTGGATAAGCAAGGGGGTTATTCAGAACTTGCCTTTTAGATGGCTTTGAATATCGACCTCCCAGTTATCAGTGACCATTTCCTGGGTAACAAACTTTCCTATGGTATCTCAACATCAACTAAATAAATTAAATGCTACTATTTTATGCAGCATATAAGATTAACCATTAAACAGGTAAATCTGTATATGGCACCGAACCAAATGGATTTAGAGCCGAGTTTTATAAAATCATGGTGAACAAAATAGATTAGCATTGTAACCCTCATATATAGATCTGATGGAGAGAAATTCTTTTCCTTATGCTGCAAACAAGGCTTTAACGGTGATACCCATGGAGGTACCATACTCAACCAAAATCATATAGACCTATCTAGTTATTAAATTTTGACATAAAATTGTTGACAAAGATTATGGCAGACAGACTTACATTAATCCTACCTACAATGATCTTGAACAGGCAAGTGGGGTTTATTAGACAAAGGTATCAGATTTCTAAAGTGAGAGCTATTTTTATAACCATGAACTTGTGTAAAAAAATTGAATTTCCCCTTACTATTAGTTAGTTTTCATGCAGAAAAAGCATTTGACTGGGTACAATGCAGGTATTTCATATATTGGAAAGAATGAGATTACAGAAATATTTTCTTAAAGTAGTATAGTTCCTCTGTACAGATCCAAGAGCAGTAGTGCTAATGAATGGCAAACTATCAGATGAATTCAGATGAATGAGAAGCACCAGAGAAGGATGTCCTCTCTCCCCCCCTCTTCTATGTCTTCTGTTTTTAGGGCCTCTGTTACAGAGAGTCCAAATGGAGGAGAGGGTAGAAAGTGTCCCTTACCATAGAATTCAGTGTTACCATGGACAGTGGTTGGAAGTCATAAGAAGTGGGAATTTAATGGCATGTCTGACACTTCCCAATGGGAGGTGTCTAACTGAAGTGAGTGGTTTAACAAAACCCATGAGCCAATGTGGTTTGTAGTTATTTTGAAGAGATGTTCCTTTGTTCCTGTCTCGAAAGAGTGACTGGTGGACCCAAAAGTGGGGTTCCCAGGTCCTTAAGGTTCAGAGAGATTTGTCTTGGGGTTCAAGATTCGACTTCTGAGCTACAGTAGTTCAAAGAATCACAGAAGAGGTCATAGTCCTCATCTGTCCGAGAGAGATTTCAAGAAAGTGTAATTTCATTGTGGGAAATCAGAGGGAAGACTGACATGCAGGGAAAAGATCTCATAGAGATGCTGCCTAAGGAAAGCATTAACCTCGGAATTTCTGAAGTATAGCAGCAGGAATTCTAGTTTTCCTACTAGGAAGGAGTCTGCATCCAGTTTGCATGTAATATTGGTGAAGTACCCAGGTAGAGTCTCTTGTGAAGAGTATCTGCTACCAGGGATTTCAGATTTATCAGTGACTGTCTGTGATTTTTTTCTGGAACTTTACTTCTTTATTGAGATACACTTTTCCAAAGTGTACCCTTTTGTGATTTCTACGTCAGCAATCAGCTACTTTGTACAACATGTTTTCTTTTACTGTAAGAAACAGAAGACCACCACAGGAAGCCTAAGGGCCTTAAAAGACTAAATCCCCCTCCCCCCCCATTGGAAAAATAACTCATGGAGCATAGGTTAGAACAGTGGTTCTCAACCTTTTTCCCATTGTGACACACCTGACAGACCACGCTCACATGTGTGACACACTGCTCATTACAATTCACGGCGGAAATAAAAAGTAAAGGTCCAGTAATTATTTTTATTGTTTAAAATGACACAAGGAAAAGATACATATACTGTCTGAACAGAAATTGCATAAATAGTAAACATCCCACACCAAAACAGCACCAATTTCCAGCACTCAAACAATAACCACCTTACCTAAGAAAAGGCAACACTGAAAATATTACACCAGGCCTTAAGACACCAATACACCTCCTATTAGAAAAACGGACCAAGTCAGGCTGCTATAGAGCCCTACACAGAAACTACACCCCAGCAGAGAACCTCACCTAACAAAGACTAAAGAGACCATAAAGCATAAATAGAAACATGTAGACAAAAACTGAACTGGAAACCGCCAGTCTCTGTATGCAGTGCAACAAAGGAAAAAAAGAAACATCATCCATCCTTATAAAACAAATCAAGAAATATAAAATCAATGTTACCTCTGCTGCGAGCTTGCCGGCGAGGATCCGCGCGGGAAAGGGCGTTCGTGGTCTTGATGGCGGCAGGGCTGGCTCGGCAGCGTCGGCAGCGCGGTCCCGTGCCCAACGGGGCGTTCCACCGGCAGATCTCCTTTTTTCCTTGTGTTTGGCAGGCATCCGCATCTTCCTTTGCCCATCAGTGCCTCCTCCAATTGTCCTGCGGTTAATGCCACTGTTGCCTCCATGACCAAATTGTGGACAGAGATGCGGGCATTGCTGGTCAAACACGCCGCCACCATGAAGGTTCAGGCGGATAAGAGACGGAGTCCAGCTCCTCATCTCCAAGGTGGAGATCTTGTCTGGTTAAGCACCCGCCATCTTCGCTTGCGGTTACCATCCGCAAAATTTGCCCCTCGCTTCATTGGGCCCTTTCCTGTCAAACAGCAGATCAACCCAGTCACGTATAGACTATGTTTGCCGCCCTCCTTGCGGATTCATAACGCATTCCATATATTGTTACTTAAACCTGCCGTCCTGTCATGGCCTCAGAGAAGACGGAGGACCAATTTACCCATAGTACCAGATGATGATCAATATGAAGTATGGGAGATCTTGGATTCCAGACGAATTAAAGGGCAACTTCAATATCTAATCTCTTGGAAAAACTTTGGGCCTAAGGAGAATACGTGGGAGCCTTCGTATAATATACAGGCTCCGCGTCTACTTATTTATTATTTATTTATTTTAAGTTTTTCTATACCGGCATTCGCGATAAATATCGCATCATGCCGGTTTACATTTAACAAGTGGACAGGGAACAAAAAGGTACAAAATAACATTGATCCTAATAATAGTAATAAATAATGATAATAGTAGTGATAAAACATTAACACATTAAACAAGAGAAAGGCTAAGGAATGCAGTTACAATAAAACAAGGGAGTAATACAACTTGGAGCATAGAAAAAGAAGCAGGGGTTTAAATAGGGAGAGTATATATGTCAGACAATGTGCTTGAAGGTTTCACCTTCATTTTACTTCCAAACTTGGACCTGGGAAGATGAGAGGGGGGCCTTGCAGGGGGGGGGTACTGTTACCTCTGCTGCGAGCTTGCCGGCGAGGATCCGCGCGGGAAAGGGCATTCCTGGTCTTGATGGCGGCAGGGCTGGCTCGGCAGCGCGGTCCCGTGCCCATCGGGGCGTTCCCTCCGGCGGTGACGCCAGGATTTCCTCGTTGACGTCGGCAGTCAGGTCCCGCGGGATTCGGAGCCAGGACACGCCCCCATGACGTCAGACGCCGACGGTGGAGCAGTTTGCGCGGGAACCCGGGCTATTTAAAGAGAGCATTTTTCCTTTGCTCTCTGCTTCGGCCACGAGTGTTATTGGAGTGCTCGCGTTTGAATTTTGCTGTGTTCTCTCTGCTCTGACCTGGACTGCCTTCTGGATTACCCTGTTTGCCTCCTGCCCATTGGTTTTTCTGCTTTGGTTCCTGATTGCCTGCTACCTGCCCCGACCTGGACTGCCTACTGGATTACCCTGCTTGCCGCCTGCCTATTGGATTATCTGCTTGGTTCCTGATTGCCTGCTGCCTGCCCCGACCTGGACTGCCTACTGGATTACCCTGCTTGCCGCCTGCCTACTGGATTATCTGCTTTGATTCCTGATTGCCTGCTGCCTGCCCTGACCTGGACTGCCTATTGGATTACCCTGCTTGCCACCTGCCTACTGGACTATCTGCTCTGCTTCCTGATTGCTTGCTGCCTGCCCAGACCTGGACTGTCTATCGGATTTTGCTGTAATTCTCCCATTCCGTGTTCCTCCTACAAAAGGTAAGCGGTCTACAACTGTGGTTCCACTAAAATCTGAGCAGCAGTCGTAACAATCAATAGCAGTAAAACCATACTAACAAAAAGAACAGATTATTTCAAAACAGCTGATGAGTGGAATATCCAATAATTAAAAACTCATATAAACATTTTCTAGATACCAATAAAATATTTCAAAATAGCAGACACAAAGACCAAGTAATGAAAAATAAGGATACAAATTGTTTTTTGCTCTGCATACCTGGGAACGTTTGATATCCAGGTGCCCTGAGATTGTTTTGAATTAGCAGGAGGAGGGATGGTTTGCTTGGAACTTTCTCCTCTCTCTCAGTCACATACCAGCGCTCTCTCTCACACTGGCTCTCAATTACACACCTATACACACATGCTCTGTCACTCACATATACACATGCTTTTTCTCTCACTTACATAGGCTCTTAATTACACATTTACACACATGCTATCTTTTCACACTTACACACACAGGCTTTCAATCACACACATACATGCTGTCTTTTTCTCTCACACACAGACTCATTCACATGCTTACAAACATACTCTCTCTCTTTCTCTCATTTACACACAGCTCCTCAATCACATACTCACATGCTCCCTCACCTAAACCAGCTCTCAATGACACACAGGCTCTTAATCATACATACACATGATCTCTCTCACACACAAAGAATCTCAATCATTCACACATACTCTTTCAATCACAAATTTACACATATAGGTTCCAAATCGTAAACTTACATTCATGCTCTCTCTCTCACAGGCAGGCTCTCAATCACAGACATACTCTCTTTCACATATACAGGTTCTCAATCATTCACATACATGCTATCTCACACACACTCACACACACAGGATCTCAAACACACATGGCTTTCTCATTCACTCTCTCTCCCTCCTGGGAACTAGCGGCAGCAGCAGCCTCCTCCCAACCCTAACCTCCTTCATTTTCAGCCCTCACGAAGAAAAGAGTCCCATCGGCCGCGGGGGTTGACGTTGTTCTTCATTTTTCTGCGAGCTGCGCTGCTCATTCCTCAGGCTGCGCCTCGCTTCTGTTCTTCAGGCCGACGCTGACCACACTAGCATGGTCTCTTCATCCCGCGCACACACCCGCTGCTCACCACTTCCTCTTCTGGGCCATGAGGGGGGGGGGGCGGGAAGAAGAGACCATGCCGGTGCCGCTGACTCCAGCTGTTCTGCCGCGTTCTGCCCGGGCTGACAGCATTTTAAGCCTGGGCGGAGGAGAACCGGGGAGCAGCTGGGTCAGCAGGGGCCCGGGAAGTGTGGCGACACACCTGCGTGTTCTTGGCGACACACTGGTGTGTCGCGACACACTGGTTGAGAACCACTGGGTTAGAATATGACCCCAGTGTGCCCCTAAATCCTGTTAGTCAAAAAATGGTTCATCAGCTCCTCACAGCGTGACCTGGAATGTTCAAGCTGTCCATGTAAAACCCCAGTAGTGGTCAAAATTTTAACAATAGTAAATAAATTGTTTGGTTTATTTAATTCATACATACAGGAGTTATTTAGCAAATGAATCTACTGTCTGCCTTACCAACTAATAGTAATATTGAGGTCAATATTGAAATGGTTTGACCGGTTAAGTTCAGGACTTAGCCAGAAAAACTGTGGGTTTAAAATTTCTCACCACTCTGAATGCCTCTGACTTAGCCCACTAACTGACTGGATAAAAGTTAGCTTGATAAGTCAGTGGCATTCTGGGGGTGTTCCAGGGTGGAGTTAAGTTAGCCGAGTAAGTTATCTGGCTAACTCTGATATTCAGATAACTCATCCAGCTAAATCTGGCTGTGCTGGAGAGCACTCCTAAAGTTAGCCGGATAAGTTTAACTGGCTAACTAAAAGGTGAATTTTCAAAGAGTTGTGTGTATAAAAATCAGCACATACACATGTAAATTGCAGGCACTCGCGTATTTGCTATTTTATAAACCTCAAAATACACCTGTACGTATGGGTATGTAAGTAAATTTGCACATCTAAAAATGGGGCGGGCCGGGGCATTCTGGGGTGGGGGGCGGCCAACATTTACGCGAGAAAGTTGCTGTTTTATAAGCAATTTACATGTAAATTTGGCAGCTAGTAGATTTACTCCTGCTCTATATGTGGAGTAAGTGTTTATGAACATCTTAAAAGTGAAATGACTGGGTGGAGAGTTTGGGTGAAATGGGGGGGGGGGTTTCAGGCTGAAGAGCTGGAGGGGAGGGGGTTTCGATGACCTGCAGATGGACTGGGATAACTGATAAGACTAATTTGTAAAACTGGTAATTTCACTGCCGCGTGTATGCTAGAAAATCTCCTGACATGCATGCGTAAAAGCTGACTTCCAGGAGATAAATGCAGGTAAATTATAGAGATGTGAATCGGTACCGGAATCGTTTCCGGTATCGTGTTCGTAGAACCGCAGGAAATCTTTGTTTCCCGCAGTTCTGATGCTTTTTTTTTTCGGCTGTCTCGAGCTGAAAAAAAAAACCCACCCTGACCCTTTAAATCTAATTATTTAGAATCCCCCACCCTCCCGACCCCCCCAAAAAAAACTTTCCTAAAGTACCTGGTGGTCCTGCGGGGGTCCTGGGAGCGATCTCCTGCTTTCAGGCCGTCGACTGCCAGTAAACAAAATGGCGCCAATGGCCCTTTGCCCTTACCATGTGTCAGGGGCTATCGGTGCCATTGGCCAGCCCCTGTCACATGGTAGGAGCAATGGACGGTCGGCGGGCCATCCATTGCACCTACCATGTGATAGGGGCCGGCAATGGCACCAGTAGCCCCTGTCACATGGTAAGGGCAAATGGCCATCGGCGCCATTTTGATTAGTGGCAGCTGACAGCCCGAGAGCGGGAGATTGCTCCCAGGACCCCTTCTGGACCACCAGGTACTTTAGGAAAGTTTGGGGGGGGTCAGGAGGGTGGGGGATTCTAAATAATTAGATTTAAAGGGTCAGGGAGGGTTTGGGGTGTTTTTTTCTGTGTGCCCTTTCTTTCCCCCTCCCCAAAACGATAAGAAAACCGCACGAAAATTTCGTGGGGTTTTCTTATCGCTTTTGGGGACCCCCCGATTCTTGATGGATTAGAAAATATCATACGATATTTTCATCCATCAGAAAAACGATGCACATCACTAGTAAATTATGCAGGAAAATCTCCATGCTTATATTTTTAAAGTTAGAGTTGCACATTACGTATCTGGATAAATTCCGATGTATCCGGCTAAATCTTGAAAGCAGCACGTATCCAGACAAGTTCTGATTTATCCAGCTAAGTAGTGACACTTATCCCGATAAGTAGCAAAGGAGCTACTTATCCAAATAAGTCTTAAAAAGCAACTTATTTGGTTAAGTCAGATAGTCGGATAAGTCTAAAAAGTGTTACTTATTAGGTTATCTGACTTAGCCAGGTAGGTTCGTCGGCCGTGGAACCAGCCCCGATCAGCATCACTCACTCCAGTGCTGGCAAAGCCTCTCTGATATGGCAAGTGACACCACCTCCACTCACAAATGCAGCTCCGCGTAGCTTCTATGCTGTCCTCCTGCTGCTCCTCTTAGGGTCCTATAGGTGCGCACGTGACTGACTTCTTTGTTAAAGGAGCCATGGTGGGAAGGCAGCCACAGTGCTCTGTGAACATTGGATGCCTCAGCAACAGGTCTCCTGGTGAGCCTTGTGTTCCAATACATATTGCTTCTTTATGTCTTTGCTCTTGCCTTGTCTTTGTTTCATCCATGCCTTGCCACTTCCTAGCCTTGTTCGTGCCTTGTTATGTCAGTCTTGTTCTTTGTTCCCTCTCCCCTCCAGCTTGATTTCCTGGTTCTGGCCCCAGCTGGACTTCGACTTTGCTCCAACCACTTCCTGCTTCGACTTCTTGCCTGTCTCTTGTCTCTGCTGCCTGCCCTGACCTTTTTGTCTGGACTTGGACTCCCTGCTCTCTTGGATAACCCTAGGGACCCACTTGTTGGCAGTCAGAACCCAGAGGCTCAACTTGCAGGGGAGGCACCTGGTATAGGTGAAACTCCAGGCGGACCTGCCTAAGGTCT
Source organism: Rhinatrema bivittatum (assembly GCF_901001135.1). Lineage (NCBI taxonomy): Eukaryota > Metazoa > Chordata > Amphibia > Gymnophiona > Rhinatrematidae > Rhinatrema > Rhinatrema bivittatum. The sequence continues at coordinate 44,864,974 of NC_042627.1, read as the reverse complement.
TCTCCATGAGCTATCGGTACAAGCCTGATGGGTTTGCCCACTAGGGTGCACCAATCATACCACAGCACAAAGGGTCCAGCCTTCCAGTCAGCGTTACAGCCAGATAAGTAGTGCTTTTTTAGACTTATCCAGCTACCTGGCTTAGCGTTTTAAAACTTATCCAGCTAAGAAGCAACAAAACTTCTACTTAGCTAGATAAATCAGAATTTATCCAGATAAGTGCAATATGAATTTGCACATCATTTATATATGTGCATGCATGTTGCGGGCTTCATTTATTTGTAATTATATCATATTATGCACAGGTTATAAAATACAGCAATAGATTTTCATGCGCCCATATACACATATATGGGCATATGCGCATGTTTCAGAGCTATCCTCTAAGATTTTATCTAGCTATATTCAGCACATCATCTAATCAGCAGCACTCTGCTGAATATTTGTCTATTTTCTGTGCTGCTGAATTGCAATTCCATGTCACATTACTCATAGAAGGAACTAAAAAAGATGAAAAATCCAACTCTATATCATCTGATTCACCCAATCAATATTTAATACAGTGTCAAGACTGATTATATGTGAAAATGAAAGATCATCATAACAGGACTGAATTGCTTGTGCAGTAAAACTCGACTTTCCTGCATCCGTTAATATAATCATCTGGTCTGTGACATTTTTTGTGAATAGAAAATTCCAGTGTGGCACTTCTTTCCTCAAAATTATTCAACTCACAATAGCTTGAGTAACATTTATCTCATAGTGGGTGAGCCGAAGTTTAAACAGTTTGTTGTCTCCTGCCAATTGTTAAAGTTGGTCTTGTTTTTCTTGCTGATATGGCACCATGTTTTGAGAGAGCTCTGCAATCTGCATTAGGAATTGTACTGTTTTACTCAGGTTCATTTGAATCTGCTCTGCAAAAAACATGGCATTATAATGCTCGCAAATTGACTGCACTTTTCAAATGAACACAATCATGGTAGTCTACATCATCAAAGTTACTCAGGAAAATGCTAATTTAATGACAGGATAAAAGTGAGAAATATGAAGGAATTAATAAAAATCCCCATATTGATATACTTTGACCACAGAATTATTATGAAACTAGAAAGCTTGTATAGTGCCTAACACAATGAGTTTCATTCCACCTTCTCCTTGAGGCTCCACAGGGTGATTGATTTGATGGTATATATATCCAATACTATTCCCGAGTGTTCAGGATCTCTGGATCACCTCCATGTGGATTCTCTGGAATGTACTCAAATCGGCAAAAGTGTGACCAGCCATTATACAATGAGATACTATTGGTGCATTCAGATTCTTAGTGTGAAAATTATTTTTGTTGTTTGCCAAGTCTCCTTGTAACTGGTCTCTTCATTCGATATGGGCATACAAGTGAATAAACCACAAACGATGAATGACAGGTGATATAGCGTTTTAAGGTAACAGAGAATCCAGAGCCTGGATGTATCCACATTTGGCCCACAAAAGTCTACAAACGAAACATGCATTTATTGCATGCATGATGGCCCTTGATAGCTGAGTCTGCTGAATTTACTGTAGGCAAAAGTATGCCTTGCCACTGTGCAGCACTTATTTAAATAAAAATTATTTTTAGTTCATTTCAACTCACCTACAAAAAAGCACTTGTGGAGCTGGTTCAGTCTGTTTGTCCATTTGGAGGAATATCTTCTGGAAAATGTTGCTATGTTCTAAAATTCATCAGTTGGGTCCAAATTTTGGGGAAGGTTAACCTGGGGGGGGGGGGGGGAGGGGAGAAGAGCCGCATGGCCCTGTCACCTACCCTACGGAGAACAAGCTCAGTCAATAAAGCTGAAGTTATTATCAATAGGATCATAGTTGAAAAGTGATAGAAAATCCATGCATGATCATGCTTTTTACTTTTTTTTCTTGTTTACCTAAAGGAAGGGAATAAAAACAGACTAACTACCCTTCCTAGAAGCCTCAAAATCCAACCCTCCCCCCCCCCCCCCTCCCCACGTACTCACATTTTCCCTTATCTGTATTTGCCAAGTCAGCTCCTGTGTATCAGGTGTGGTATGTCCTTTCTTTTTTCCAGGTGGTCACATAAACCCAGCGGTTTCATTTGCTATGTGCTTAACTGGAAAGTTAAAATGGAGAAAATTTCCTTTTTATGTATTGGCGCAAATGTTGGGTGCCATGGCTGGAGCAGCAGCAGTTTTCGGGGTCTATTATGGTGAGTATGCCCTAAGGAACTGAAACGTGCCTTTAGAAGTAAAGAGGAAGTGGAAGGGATTAGGTCATGCTGCGTGCGAAGACCCTAAATGTCAAACAGTTCTAGGGAACTACTGCAGAACATTATTTCTGTAAAAAAAAAAAAAAAAAAAAAAGGTTTGAATGAGCACACGAGGAGTCTGTGACTAGAGCTTGCACTCTTCTATCAAATGATGCACGCTGCTTCAATTGTTTTATTATTTGTGATTCCAATCACTAACGACTGAAAAGTTGCAAGCGATACACGGAGTAATTTCTAGTTTCTTTGTTCCTAATCTTTCCTTCCTTTCTTTCTCTCTCAGCTTGTTTTCTGACCTTTATTTCTACTTCTTTATGCATGTTACTTGATTGTCATAAGCAATCTGTCTCCACCTTTTAACTCCTTGGACAGAGCAGTAGATTGCAGCTTTATAACATTTCAGTTATGATGTTGTAAGGTACCTTAAGCGAGAAATATATTTTATTTCTATTTTATATATATATGTAACCCCTGGGCTGGTAATCCTGGATAAAAGATACCATAGGCCACATCTCAAACATAAATTGTTCTTATTTCTTTTCGCCCCATAATGTTGTCAGATCTGAGTAGTCAGGATTCTTTGAGTGGGGGAGAAGATAACTTTCAAGGTCCTTCGCATTGAGGTCCATTATTTCCCAGAGTAAAGATTTTGCATACAGCAGTGATGAGTGCTCAATTCATTAAACAGTAAGAAGCACACTGGAAGCCAACTTGGTTTTCAACATTAATTTTACTGATTGATGTAAAATGATGAAAATGATCTTTACAGCTTTATCTTTATTTAGAGATGTTACAATCAAGGTTTAGAATAACCTTATGGTTTATTTCGTACTTGAATGTGGTAAACATTTATAATACTTTTTATGATTCCATTATTGTTTCCTCTTCAAATTGGATCCAATAAAGTGGGGCCCAAGACTTGGGTGAGGTGTGGAAATGGTTCCCTAGGGTCTTCTGCGGCTTACAAAGTTACAGCATATTGTGATGTGGGCACCTTTTAACCGACCAGAGGACTGGAGGTGAAGTATAGGAGCAGTGGCAGGTGCAGCCCAGCCAGCTGACTGCTGAAGAGAGCTTGGAATGAGATAGTACAAGCTAGTATGCTGTGCTAGCACTTGTCTCACCTCAGTCTGGCCAATGACTGGAGGAGGAGGAACAACCTTGCTAGGCCCGAGACCACCACTCTTTTTCCTCCCCTACAGCAAGACTAAAGGCAGTGAGCATTCATTGAGTCCCTGGGGCTGTTTCTTCCCCAGACTCCTAATTCCTGTTTAGGAAGGGTGTGTGTGCATCTAGGGAAGCAGCAGATGCTCTCTCCCCTGCACTGCCAGCCTCCTGCTACTGCTGCTTTCTCTGCGGTACTTCCAGGGAACAGAAGAACCTGAAAAATAAGGGTGAGAGGTGGGGAAAGGAGAACAAACTAAGGGGGTCATTTTTCAAAATGCGGTAAGGCGTTTTCGCATGCGTTAAGGGCTTATCGCATGCAAAAAGCCCCATTTTCACATGCGATAGGCCTTTAACGTATGCAAAAACGTGTTTACCGCATGCGATCGCACCATATCGTATGGTGCGATGCAAATTCTAAAAATAGGAGGAGTTAGGGGCGGAGAGTGGGCTGGGTTAGCCTGTCTGCGAAGAGCTATCGCACAGCCATAACGCAGATTTTAACTACACCTCTTTCAAATGCGTTAGGCTGTGCGATAGCGGCTGTGACCATGCGGTGAGGTTTCATCGCCATTTGCGATGTGTCCCGTAAGGCTTATTTCAGACAATTTGAAGGCTCCAGAGCCCTGGAGAGGGGGAGAGAGAGAGAGAGAGAGAGAGAGAGAGAGAGAGAGAGAGAGAGAGAGAGAGAGAGAGAGAGAGAGAGACTGGCCATAATATCATGGCCCATAGGCAGGTATTTGTATCCCTAGGGTAGGCCCACCTAGTAACTCGAGGTGGGGATTAGGTAAGTGTGTAGGGGGTTAGGGGCCACTTTGACATGCTACATGACACCTACGAACAGAACAGTGGTCTCTTGTGAAGATTTGCTGGCCTTCGGAGTGAGGAAACTCACTCCAAGATGAGATTTGGGCAATGTTCTCTCAACCTAGCTTGATGGACTCTCATCTTCACAAGAGACCACTGTTTTGTTCGTAGGTGTCACGTAGCATGTCAAAGTGGCCCCTAACCCCCTACACACTTACCTAATCCCCACCTCGAGTTACTAGGTGGGCCTACCCTAGGGATACAAATACCTGCCTATGGGCCATGATATTATGGCCAGTCTCTCTCTCTCTCTCTCTCTCTCTCTCTCTCTCTCTCTCTCTCTCGTCATTAGAAATGGTCCCCCAGTGGTTGAATGCAGGAAATACATCAGGTCTGGCACTTATCGCAGAATCTGAAATGGTATCGCAATTTGCACTAACTTCGCACAGGTAATTATCGCAAATTGCGATAAATACTATATTAGCATAAAACATGCCCCTTTTGCTATCGCATGCGGTACTTACCGCATTTTGATAAATCCAGGCCTAAAAGGGCACGAGGGGAGGGAGAAGTGGAGAACCTAAAGAGGAAAGAGAGAAATTTGAAGAAGAAAAGAAAAAGGAGAAGAACCCAAAAGAGAAAGGAGAAGAACCTGGAATGGAAAGGAAGAGGAAGGAGATGTGCATCTGTTCAGCACTGGGTACATCTAGTAGTGCTTTTGAAATGATGACTACTACTAGTAGTAGTAGTAGTAGTAGTAGTAGTAGTAGTAGTAGTAGTAGAGGAGAGGAACTGGAATGAGGGATAGGATAAAAAGAATCTGAATGAGATAGAGAAGAGAATCTAAAAGGGATGGAGGAGGTTTTAAATATAAAAGGGAAGAGATAGGGAAAGACAAAAACCTGAACAGATAGAGATGTAGCAAGAGAGGACAGGGCATTTGAGGAAGACATGAATGTGGAAGGAGAGAGAGAGGAAGATGATGGAGAGATAAGGAGGAAAGGGGGAGATAAGAGAAGGGAATTCCAGGTGATGGAGAGACGTGAAGAAAGCGTAGAAGATGAGTCCAAATGTGGATGAGGCACTGGAAATGGGGTTGGATCAGAGAGAAGGAAATATACTCCTGCTTTTTATCCCTACTTCAATCCCTGACATCAAATGAGGATTTACAGTGATGGGGGAATGAGAGAAAGACTAGAAGGAGGAAGAATAAGAGACCTGTGGGAGAGTTAGGAGAAATAGAAAGTATTAACTAAAAAATCAGTATAAAATAATGAATAAGTATGGACAACACTGCAAACTGAGGTAGTTAAAAGCATTTCAAGCTTTGAATGATATCAGAAAACATGACCTTCAGTCCGTGATATAACGAGAAATTCTTTACACCTTTAACAGTCTTACTGGGGCAATTTTCAGAAGTAATTTCCCCAGGCAGTTTCTCTTTGAAAATTATCTACAAGATACGTGGGTACAAAAATGCACAGGGACCTTGCATCTCCTATTTCTGCAGGTCGGCTGTGCACTTGAAAACATGCATATAGATCTGAAGATCAAATATATAGATGTAGTTTTCCTCTTCCAATCTATCTCCCCTCTTGCAGCAGCCCATTTATTATTTTTTTAACAGCTAAATCTACTAGATGTCAAGTAAAACTAGGAATCTAGATTTAGCCACTCTGAAAGGTTCAATTTTCACCCTTGAAGGTGTAAGACCCCAGCCACCCAGTTAGGTTCCTTTGAAAATTGTCCTTTACATGTATCGCTGCCTATGCACAATCCTTTATGTGAAGTTACTCTAAAGCTGGAACATAATTTAAAGCAACCACAGCCCCAGGTCACATTCATCTACTCTTCACTGCAAATTACATTTACAAAATCTGCAAACAACAAACATTTCTCAAGCAGAGTGTAACCATGGGTGAGACAGACAACTGTTCAGGGCACAAAATCCTTTAGAGTATAAAATAATAACGGAATTGCAAGTATGGGTTGATAGCAGATGGAAAGCCCTGGAGAGCGCAATTCTCTTCCTACCATTAGGGTTGGAAGGAAAAGGGGAGCGAGTGAGAGAGGAGCCAGGATGGGGAGGGGGTGCACAATTGCATTTGCCTGCCTTGAGTGCTAAATGATCCAGTTATGGCTCTGCTCAAACTGTTTTACAGCACAAAGTCAAACAGGCTGTTGATTTAACAGTTTTGCATTTCATGGTACTTTTCCAAAGACCAGGGCAACTTGAAAATGCATTTGTGTAATTCCTCACCTTTTCCTTTCAAACTTATCCCATAGCATTCTGTGCAGGTCAACATTTCTACAATTAAAAAAATTGCAATATTTCAGAATAAAAATTAATGATTTACTGCAGAGCGCGCTGAACCCTGATACACATTCTAGACAACCATGGATTCAAATCCCATTTTCTTCATCTTTGCGTATTTAGACCATCCAAATAGAATAAAGAGCTGGGCTTCTAGATGAGTTTACTGCTGATGCCTGGTTTTAGCCGGTGATGATAGCTTAGAACCTATGTTCTTATTTTTCTATATTTTGGGTACCTTGGCTGGATTGTGTCCCGATATCGAGAAATGTTTCATGGATTCCATCCTTCGGGTTTACCAATGAGACTGACCACCAGTGATGTGCTGTAGGGGGCTGCCAGGAACACCTCAGAACCCTTTCTTAAATTATTATATGAAAATATGAATTCTCTCTCTGAGGGGAACTGAGCTAGGGAGAACCCCAATTGCAAGAAACTGGTAGGGGTGGGCTGGTCCAGCAGACCATTTCCATTTATACATTTGATTCTTGACTTTCAACCAAAACCATCAAAGTGAATTACAATAAAATCAACTATGATAACATTTCAATACAAAAAAACACAAAGAAAATAAAACACCATATATAACCCCCACCCTCACCCCATAATGCATTGATAAATCCTTAGTTTGAATGAGTTAATGGCTAGTACTACTGGACAAACATCTGATCAGATAACCAAGCCTTCAGTTTTTTTTCAAAAGTACAAAATTTGCTTTAACCACAATTCCTAAGATATACTGTTCTATGGAAATGGAGCAAAGCATGTAAATCTGCTGCCACTTTACCATCAGCCTCAGATACAGAATAAGTAGCTGGGAAGATGTGAGGCTTCCGACTGGAACATAGTAAGACAAGAGATTTGCCAATACATAGGGGACTGCAGTATGTAAACATCTCATAATGTTTGTAGCTACCTTAAATTTTAGTCAGTCTTCAACAGGAAGCCAATGTAACGCCCTTCCAAACAGTGCAATATTTTCATTAGCGTCACCCAGGATCGGTGCAATGGTATTAGGCATCTTAGATGAACCTTACAGCCTTGTGCCATCTTCCCCCCCCCCCCCCCCCCCCACCCCCCATCCTCTGACCAGCCATGGCCCTCTCCAAACTCAATTAAAAGATATGCATTTATAATAATAGATCTTGCATAAAAAAGGACATTCAAAGTATAGTCTTCTAAGGTAAAAACATCACAGCCATAGCTGCCAGATCTGAGAGTACAGTGGCGCTATATCACCCCCAATATTGTGTCAAAGATAGGGTAATTTGTGTTCAATTTAGCGCCCACAATCATTTTGAAAACTTGGTTCCCATACTTACAACATGTATATTATATTTACATGCACTGCTTTGATGTCAACCAGAAAACCTGGCATAAAAGCAATAAAGACAGTTGGAACCCATATGGTATTACGCTTATCATAATATGTGTTGTTTCTGCAAAGACAACTGCACATCTAACAGAACTCCCAAACATCTTGCTACCTCTTTAGCAGCAAAATCTACCCATAACATTGATGGTAGAACCGATAGCTCTGTCCCTCATCTTCTGATCCATAGGGCCTCCAGTTTAGTTGGGTTGAGTTTTAATCTAGCTCACTTCAACTACTCTGTTACTGTTTGTAAAACTTATTCAACTTTCCAATCTCTGTTTTTAAATTTCCATCATAGATAACACTGAGACTAAATATTCAAATTTAAGCTGCTAAGTTATGTCCTTAAATTAAGCGCCTATTTTCATCCTAACTCAGGAGCCTACATTTTCAGCTAAAAATTCACATACATTTAGGGATCCTAAAAATTAGGCCCCTAAATGTAGGGCTGCTATTTATTTTCCTAGATTTAGGATCCTAATTTAGGTGCCTGGTTCTGAAAATCAGTGCTAAGCTCCTAACTTTGTTTCCCTGCCCTAACTCCACTCCTGTAGCCACCCACATTTTAAGGCTCCTTAAATTTAGAAGCCTAATGAAACCAGGAGCCTAAATTTAGGAACTCAGTCCTAATAAAGTTTTAAAAGGGCCAATTTAGGAGCCTAACTCTTAAAGTTAGGAATCTAAACCCTTTGAAAATTGGCCCCATTCCAAACTCTTGAATCAGATGGAGCAATGAAACCAGATATACATTAAAAAGGAGTCACAAGAACATAGACCCATGTGGTTCTACATTGGGCTCTACATTGTCCCCTCTCCCCAAATGATCCATTGTGTCCAGTCATCCAAAAATGAAGTAATCCAGCTAAGTGCCATTCTGACACTCTTACCTCTCCCAAATGATGTCGTAGCAGCTCAGGTGGAGGGACCTAGGGTTCAATTCCTGGCTCAGGTCATCCACTCCCCAGGGTGGCCAGGATTGGGGATGTTGCAGAGGCACAGAAAAAGGAAGTCATAGTTATCATACAATGGTGATACCTGCTGGCTGGATTTAGGGCTCAGGGTTGCAGAAGGAGCCCTGGAGCACGGCCCTCAGGTGAGGACTGCCAGTGTGATAAATTAAGAACATAAGAACATGCCATACTGGGTCAGACCAAGGGTCAATCAAGCCCAGCATCCTGTCTCCAACAGTGGCCAATCCAGGCCATAAGAACCTGGCAAGATTCCAAAAACTAAGTCTATCCCATGTTACTGTTGCTAGTAATAGCAGTGGCTATTTTCTAAGTCAGCTTAATTAATAGCAGGTAATGGACTTCTCCTCCAAGAACTTATCCAATCCTTTTTTAAACCCAGCTACACTAACTGCACTAACCACATCCACTGGCAACAAATTCCAGTGTGCTGAGTGAAAAAGAACTTTCTCCGATTAGTTTTAAATGTGCCACATGCTAACTTCATGGAGTGCCCCCCTAGTCCTTCTATTATCCGAAAGAGTAAATGACCGATTCACATTTACCCATTCTAGACCTCTCATGGTTTTAAACACCATCTCTTCTCCAAGCTGAAAAGTCCTAACCTCTTTAGTCTTTCCTCATAGGGGAGCTGTTCCATCCCCTTTATCATTTTGGTCGACCTTCTCCATCGCAACTATATCCTTTTTGAGATGCGGCAACCAGAATTGTAAACAGTATTCAAGGTGCGGTCTCACCATGGAGTGATACAGAGACATTATGACATTTTCCGTTTTATTAACCATTCCCTTCCTAATAATTCCTAACATTCTGTTTGCTTTTTTGACTGCTGCAGCACACTGAACCGACGATTTCAATGACTTATCCACTATGACGCCTAGATCTCTTTCTTGGGTGATAGCTCCTAATATGAAACCTAACATTGTGCAACTATAGCATGGGTTATTTTTCCCTATATGCATCACCTTGCACTTATCCACATTAAATTTCATCTGCCATTTGGATGCCCAATTTTCCAGTCTCACAAGGTCTTCCTGCAATTTATCACAATCTGCTTGTGATTTAACTACTCTGAACAATTTTATATCATCTGAAATTTGATTACTTCACTTGTCGTATTTCTTTCCAGATCATTTATAAATATATTGAAAAGTACGGGTCCCAATACAGATTCCTGAACTAATGTAAGCTGAAAAGTGACATAAAATAGGGGGAAATTCCCTGGGTGGTGGGGAATGAAGGCTCATGGTGCCAGATCCCAACCCTGGTTCCGACTGAGCTGGAAGCCCAAACAGGAACTTCTGAAAAGGACTTCTTGGGGTTTCTTGGTAGATTTCTCAGTTGATAACTCTAAAAGGTTAATTATGCTTTTAAATTATCAAGGCTTCATATACAAAAGCAATTATAGAATTAATTTTTGCCCCAGTAGCTCTTTTTTTTTTTTTTTACATATTTTAAATCAGGGCTTCCCAAACCTATTCCAGTGACCCCCACAACCAGTTGGATTTTCAGGATATCCACATACGGATGAGATAAATTTGCATATATTGGAATCCCAGTGAATGCATATTCACCTCATGCATATTCATTGAGAATATTCTGAAAACCAGGACAGGTTTTGGAAGCCCTGGTTTTAAATGTTCTCTAACTCTGTCATTTCCTCCCCTTATCTTCCAGCATTTCATCTATTCTGTTTACCAGAACAGCTTTTAAAATGCAACTATGTTGATAGGCAGGCACCTGAAAAGAATTTCAAACCAAACAGGATAGTGAGCAAGGGGAAAAAACAAGAGGTGGAAAAACTCACTGCTAACTGCCCTTTCTCTTCCTTCCTCCTCACCCTCCTTCCACAGGCGAGCAGTGCCTAGCACTAGAGCACCCTGTGTAAATCAGATAAAGGCACGATGCAGTCCCTTCTGTAAAGCCAACAGCCTGATGGCTGCACGTTGACAGTTTTCTTTACAGCCATTTTCCCTGGTATAGCCAAAGGTCGGAACCCACTAAACATTTTATTGCAGTTATACAGTGGGAGGAGCCTCATGAAAAATAGTCCCAACAGAATCTGTTCTCCTCAGTGAGAAAAAAGTGATTTATAGTAACAAACTAATTTAGCAGTCCATCTTCGCATAATGAATCTTTAAAGATATTAGGAAATTCCTGTAATCCTCTAATGAGAAAGCTGTTCCATGCTGCACTTCTACCTAACAGGGTCATTCATCAAAATGCATTAGGACTTTATCAAGGATGTTATTAACACCTGCAATAACACCCTAACACATGCGTTATTTTTTGCATCGCATAATGGGCCGGATTTTCAAAAGGTTACACGTGCCGGGCCTATTTTAAAAAGGCCCGGCGACGCGCGCAAGTCCCTGGGCTTTACAAAAGGGGTGGGGCGGGGCAGTCCAGGGCAGGGCAGGGCTAGAGGCCTCCAACAAAGTGGCCATTGCCACTGTGTTGGAGGATCGTGTGCCGGAAACCTGCCGGCGCACGCAACTTGCATCTGCCCAGAGGCAGGCGCAAAAGGTAAGACAAAGGACAGGGGATGGGAAAGTCAGGTTAGGGAGGAGGGAACAGGGAAGGCAGTGTGGCTCGTCGCATGCAAGGTGCACAATTGTGCACCCCCTTGCGTACGCCAACCTCTGATTTTATAACTTGCGCGCACAAGTTATAAAATTGGGTGCACATGTGTGCATGCCGGGTAGCAGCGCACCTTTTTAAAATCTACCCCAATACGTATGCACATTCCAAAAATTTAGTCAAAGGGGAGGAGTTTGGGTGGGGTTTATGAAAATGAGGGGTATTTAACGTTGCGTGTGATAGCATAACACGTTATTGCATGTTTTAATGCTGGAAATAACTATACCTGTTTTCCTAGCATTAAGCTGTTTCAGGCAGGGAGAGGGGTGTGGAGTGGGGAGAGAGTTAGAGAGAGCCTCTGGGGTGGCACACATTTGTTATCTATTTATAGCAGTATATGAGGGTCATCTAAACCACTATAGGAAGATCATCTAGTAGCTCAAGGTGAAGGTTTGGTGATGGTCTAGGGTTTGGGGCCAGTTTTACATGCACAGTCAGATGTAGAAACAACACAGTACATATTAGTGAAGATTTGATGTGATTTGGAATGAGGAAAGTTACACAAAGATGAGATTTTTACAATGTACTCTCACCCTAGCTTGATGCACTCTCTACCTGGGCACTTTGCAAGCTGCAAAGTTAAATATCGTAGGTGCGATAGATTTAATGCACATTGCGATAAAATACATATGCGAAGCGCTAAAATACTGCTCGCTGCGGTAACTCAAAAATTTATAGCAAATTAATCTAGGGGTTAGGGTGTTATGAACGATTAATAAATTAATTAATGGTGATGTATTCTGCAGATGCATTGATGCATTACACAGGTGGAAATCTTACCGTCAGTGGTCCAAATGCAACAGCCCAGATTTTTGCAACATACCCTGCTCCGTTCCTGTCCACCATGAATGGATTTGTAGACCAAGTAAGTGCACATTGAAAAAGTTTAATAGTAATCCAGCGTCAGAACAATTAATTACAATAACATTATTATAGTGAATAGCCCACTGGTCCAATAGGTAACTGTGTTTTTCCAAGCCAGATTGTAAAGCAAGCATCTCATGTCTTGTTCCTTACACTAACGGGTAAATTTTAAAACGCTGTGAATATAAACAAAGGGAGATATGCGGGTGGCCAGGTGGCGTGCACACTGCAAGCATTTTGAAAGGGGTGGCCCCACGCACATCTCCTGGTACATGCAGAAGAGCCGGCTTAAAATAAAGGGGCGGGGTCTGGGCAGGCCATGGGCTGGCTGGGACAGCGCCATTAGGCACTGTCCTGGTGAAGCACGCGCTAGCAGCCTGCTGGCCCAGGCAAGTTACTGCTGCTGCTCGGGTCAGCAGGTAGTAAGGGGAAAAAAACCCCAAAACCTAATTAGAGGGTTTTTAATGGTCGGGGAGGATAGGAGAAAGGCAGGCAGGGTAGGTAGGGGGTTAATGAAGTTCCCTCCTAGTCCGCTTGTTTATTGGAGTGGACTGGGAGGGAACTGGGAAAAGGCCCTATCGCATCGCCGTAGGTATGTAGCAACATTCCCCCTCCCTGTGCATGACAGTCTGTACTTGCGCGCACATGCGCATGCCGATATAAAACCGGGCACGCATGTGCATGCGGGTAGCAGATTTTATAACATGCGCGCGTCATAAAATCAGCGCGTCCATGTGTGTGCACCGGGAACCGTGCGCACATGGATGCCTGCATGCAGGTCTGAAAATTCACCTTTAACTGGGGACTCTGCTAAGCTTATACATATTGGTGATGGGTCAGGTTTCAATAGCATCCTGCCATATTCATGTCTTATTCTGGTGGCTAATAAAGCTGAAAGGATGATGGCCCCTAGTCTTAATTAGATATTTCTGGTGCGGGGATTCATATTGACAGTCAGGCATACAGTATGTCAGGCTCACTGGGATCCCAACTAAGGTGTGGCAAAAAAGGTTATGCATTTAGAGCAGGAGGAAGAAATGTACCATCTATGTTACAGCATCCATATGAGAGGCTGCTGCAATGGTTGTCTATATAGGACAAGTCCACCTAGAGGAGTTGTGGAGTGTTGAGTTGGAAACACAAGAGAGAAGAGTGTTCTGTTTGTTCCTTTTAATTTCTGGAGAAATCCTAGATCCAAGTCACTGGGACCTGGATTTCTGGAGGCTTATGAAATTTTATGATTGATTTCATCCTTTGAGGTTGGAGAGAAAATTTCAATTTGGAGTTTCAGTTGAAAGAAAGGGTTCTCCCCCCCCCCCCCTTCCTCTCCTTTGAGTTGGGGGGTTGTTTTTATTTTGTTTAACTGGGCCTCTGTTATGACCGCCGGCCGCAGCAGAACCGCGACCGGGGGTCGGTCACTCACCCGCGCAGCAGGGCCAGGCTCCGACGTTGGGGCCGGCATCGGCAGCCCGCCTCAGCGGCAGTGCTGCTGCCCACAAGATGGCCGTGACGTCTCCTCTGCACGATTAAGCCACGCCCCCTGAATTCTACTAGGGCCGCGCAGGCGGATAGTACCTGGCCTTAAAGGAATCCCTACAGGAAGTAGGGGGTTCCTTCCTGCCTGACTCCATCTTCAATCAACTATTTAAGGCAAGGTCTGAGCCTTCAGACCTTGCCTTGACTTCGTGGCTCTGGTGATTTCCTGCTTTCGGTTCCTGACTTGCTCCTCCGTGTTGTGATCCCTGGATTGGCTGTCGTTCCTGCTTGGCTCTTGACTCCTGGACTGGTTACGGATTTTTTCTGGCTCTCGATCCCTGGACTGGCCTGAGGTTCCTTTCTGGCTCTCGACTCCTGGACTGGCTGCGGTGGATTCTGGCTCTCGACCCCTGGACTGGCTGCAGAGTGAGCTGGCTCTTGTTTCCCGGACCAGCCTTCGTTTCCTCCTCTTTCTCTCGACCTGCTGGAGGCGCCAGCTTCTATTTCAATGACCCGCTGGAGGCGCCAGTTTCTGTTCTCTCGACCTGCTGGAGGCGCCAGCTATCTGGATTAAACGATCTGCAGGAGGCACCTGCATCCAGATTTTCATCTATTACCTCCAGCGATCTTCGTGATTGGCCTCGCCTTCTGACGAGAGGACTGCACTTCTCGCCGGACCAAGGGTCCACCTCTCAAGTCAGAACAGCCTCTCAGTGCAAGATATTCTGCACCCACGTAGCAGAAATCTCAAAGAAGGTGAGAATACTCATCCAGTATCCAAGGGAAGAAAGGAAGCAGGAGAGAGGATAGCAGTGGCATGCAACCGGTATTTATCAGCACAAATAGACATCAGATATTCCAAGAAGACACCAGGTAATATCCTTCAAGTACCATGGAGTAAGAGAGGAGAGGAGCAATGAGAATTATATATCAAGCCAATTTATTCTAATTGAAATCTAAATTGGGAAGACAACGTCACCACATCTAGTAAGCTCGGGAGGTTCCCAATATTCCCTCAAGTATATGAGGATCAGTTAATCTAGTTTAGAAGATATTTAATAACTTCTTTTGTTTTCCATTTTATCTTGATGATTTAATTACATTTATTTTTAGTGTGCTTTAATTTTATGTTTATGATTGCATTTACTGATTGTTTTAGAAATTTTGTTTGTTTTTAAATGTTATGTTACTTTATTATTTTATCTTTTATTTTTCATTGCATTTACTTATTAGTCTTAGAAATGGAGAGGTCTATTTTCAGCTCCTGTGTGGCTTGGTTAGTTAGCCAGATATGTTTATCTAGACATACCCTAACTAGCAGGGTATGTCTAACCGGCTAACTTTAGGACAGCCTTGCGGCCTAATCAGTTAGCAATATAGGTTAAGCAGCCAACTCTGAATCTCTCGTTATGCAGCTAGACTTTAACTGCATACAGCTTTCAATATCACCAGGTAGCCATTTAGACTGATAACATTTTAGTTATCATTTTAAATGGCTTTTGAATGTTGACCTCATATTGTTTATGGTTTCTTTTTATTGTGGTCTCAAGGCCGATCAGTGCCATTGAAATTTGGAGAATCTAGGGGCAGGAGGTGAGTGGATATCCCTCCTGCCCTCTGGGTTAAATGGGGGCCAGAGCGATACCTGAGACTTTTTTGGGAAGGATAGGGGGTGCACGGGGGCCTGGGGAGGTTCCATTTCAGGGTATTTTTTTGTTTTTCTGGGGCTTTTAAATTTTTAGTTTATTTTGTTTTTGTAAGGGACAAAAATGATATAAACATTAAACAAAAGATAATCATGGAAAAAAATTTAAAAAACAAAAGAAATGACAACATGAAAGTTTGGAGCCTGCATATCCCTATAATTTAATATTACTGATAACAGCAATTAGTAAAAACAATATTCTCTGAGCAAAATATAAATATTTTGTAATATTTTGAATTTTCTTGGATGGTTACTAGTGGAAAATAACCCAGACTAGCCATATCAGAAATGACATGCACATGCAGTTTGGAGCTTAAAACAGAAACAGGATAAAAAATAAATGCAATGAATTATTTCTCCTCAAAAGCACAAGCTAGTGATTTCAGACCACATAAAAAATGTAATGTAAATATAGCATCAGAATTCCTGATCCAGCTGCACCTTAGCAGTTTGCAAAACTATCTATTCCAAATGTCACTTCCTACCTAGACATTAGGAAAGAAACATAACAGTTCATGTTATAGTAGATCAAAATGCACTTACTTATTTGATTTATTTTCCACCTATCCACATAGAATCAGGGCAGAGAACATATAGACATCATTAAATTATAATGATCATAATCATAGAAATACAAATACAAATAAAAACAACATAAAAACATACACCACCACCCAAATAAATCATAAAATATTATGATTGTCTTAAAACATCAATGAAGAAATGTCAGGAAAAATATAAAACCCGCATAACATCAATCTGATATCTTCCATGGAATTCAATAATATAGACAGACATTAGTGATGGAATCAAATATCTTTACGTAAGAGCCTTGCAGTTCTTCCTGAAGTTAAATTCATTCTCTATAAATCTTAATTCCTTGGGGATACAATTCCAAGGATTCGGTCTTCATCTGATTGTCAACTAATTTTTTTTAATAGATTAGACACAAAGGAGTTTAGCCTGATATGATTGAAGTCTCCTGGTAGGACAATAGGCTTGTAGACAATCCTTATGTAAGGGTACCTCAAAAGCGTCCCTTACTATTTGCTTAAGTGTCTCACAGACACTTATGGATACAAGGCCGGTACAAAGGTATCAGGCACCCTAGGTGAACCTTCAGCCTTACATCTCCCCATCCCCCATTAACTTTCAGAGCCTTTGTCCATTCCCACCTCTGAGACTTCGACAAATACAATGGATGTATGAACTGTCTTCATTGCCACGTTTAAGACAGTTACTTGATTATGCAGATTATTGTATATGCTCATTCATGATAAATAAAAAGTCTATGCAAAAATTTAAACTGAAATTCTCTTAAATCTGCACTCTCAATCAACTTAAAATATCTCAACAAAGTCTTGAAAGTCTGCTTCAAAAATGTATTTTCCTATATCCACATGTAGATGGTTCCCCCACCCTAACTCTGCCCCCACATATGTATGCGTGAAATTGCTTCCACACCTATGTTTATTAAGCAATTTCCAAAAGTCTATGTATGCATGAAAAGGAGCATTTTACACATGTATATGCTTTTGAAAATTCACTCTTTAAATATTAAACACTGCTTCATATATATAATACAAATATGATTCAGAAATCATGTCTCTGTGTCTGATGAATGTATTATCTGTGATTTTTTTTGGGTAGACTGCAAACAATTAAAAAAAACAAGGAACAGAAAAAATTTAAAAGACATCCATACTGTCTCAGCTGAAGGAAGTCTCTGAAATGATTAACTGACGAAGCTGAATTGGGGTGTTTACTCTTATTATACACCATACAAAAAATGTTCACATTCCTTTGTCACCTCAGTAACAATGACACAAACTCCCTCCATTACCAGGCATATTGTAAAGTAACACCAATTCTACAAAAAACCCAAAAAGCCATGCAGAATCTACATATAGCAAACCTTCCATGCCAAAACAGCACCAACTTTAAGAACTCAAGCAGCAACAATCCTGAAAATCAGCAATGCAAATATTACACCAGGCGCTAGAGTAGAATTACTATTGTTTACCAGCAGGGAAAAGGAGTGGCCTAGTGGTTAGAGTGGTGGACTGAGAACCAGGGAAACCACTTGCCCCACTTACCCTCCTGGTGATCTTGAACGAGTCGCTTTATCTCTTGATGCCTCAGGTATCCACTTAGGCCTGGATTTATCAAAATGCACTAAGAGGTAGATCTTCAAAACATACGTGTGCGAACAAATGTACACCAGATTTTATAAGATACGTGCGTAGCCGCTGGTATCTTATAAAATCCGGGGTCGGCGTACGCAAGGCTGCGCAAAATCGGCAGCCTGCACATGCCGAGCCGCTCAGCCTGCCTCCGTTCCCTCCGCATCCCCCCACCTTCCCCTCCCTTCCCCTATCTACCCCCCCCCCACCTAAATCCTCCCCACCACACCTTTGTTGGGCAAGTTACCCCTGCTGGGAGCAGGGGTAACTTGCGCGCGCCACCCCGGCATCCCCCGGCACAGGCCGGGGGACTTGGGACCGCCCTCCCGGCCCGCCCCCGAACTGTCGCCACACCCCGGACCTGCCCCGGACCGCCCCTGCCCCCGGACACGCCCCTTCGGGCATGCCCCCTCCTGCCCCTTTAACGAAGCCCCGGGACTTACAACGCATCCCGGGGCTTTGCGTGTGCCGGCGGCCTATGCAAAATAGGCACGCCGCACGCGAGTGCCCTGCGCGCGTAAATCCGGGAAGATTTACGCGCGCAGGGGTTTTAAAATCTACCCCTAAATATTGCATGCGATAGGAAAAGGGGTGTGTTTTATGGGAATAGGCAGTTCATCGCAATTTGCGCTAATACCTATGCAAAGTGCTATCTACTGGGGGGACCATAGGTTTAAGCTCCTGGAGAGCCAGCCTAGCTGGAGGAGAGAGAGAGACTAGCCATAATGCCCTCACACTAGATTGGTATTTATATCTCTATGGGAGGCCCGCTAGTCACTCGAGATGAGGTTTAGGGTATTAGTGTAGGGGTTAGGGGCCACTTTGACTCTCAGTTCATCAAGCTAGGTTGAGAGAACATTGCACAAATCTCATCTTTGGGTGAGTTTCCTCACTCCAAAGGTCATCAAATCTTCACAACAGAGCACTGTTCTATTCATACATCTCACTTTGAATGTCAAAGTGGCCCCTAACCCTTATACTAATACCTAACCTCACCTCAGTTACTAGGTGGGCCTCCATAGAGATATAAATACCTATCTAGCGTGAGGGCATTATGGCTAGTCTCTCTCTCCCTCTCTCTCTCCCCCCCCCCCCCCCCCCAGGAGGGCCCTGATTGTGCATCAAACATCACAACCGCAATAAAGCCCTATCACACGGCTTCACAAAACTGTGAGCCCAGCCCACATGGCCAAAATTTTCACCCCAATATCCTCCCCTTTTCTCATTTGCATTGCACCAAACGTTATGGTGCTTTCGCAGCGTTAAAGGCGGTTTTTGCATGCAAATACGCCATATAGCACTTTGATAAATGACCCCCTTAGATTGTAGCTCTGAATTCTAAAAATGCTGGTAAACCCCTTGAGCATTATTTGGAAAGGCAGGCTTAGAACTGAAATTTGTTATTATCGATACACCTCCTGTTGGGAAAACAGAACAACTACAGTACACAAAATACTACACATTAGCAGAACACCTCATGTTAGTGACACACAGAACAAAAATCACTCACAGCAAATACAAAGTGACCCAAAATTATAAATAGAAATATGCAAATAAAAACTGAACTCTGTCCACTCCATCCTCCATCCCTCCTTCCTATTCCCTGAAAGACAGGGGGGATATCCTAGATTAGGAAATCAAATGGCACTTCCTTGATCTATGTTGTGCTGTCTGCTCCAGGCTCCTCTCCTCCCTGGCAGCGGCTTCTCTCCTGTCTGAGATTTGGGCATTGATGAATTCATCCAGCAGAGCCCTGGGTGCTCATGCATACAAGATCTGGCCCTGCCCCAGAAATGTCTGCACTTTCATTGATTGCCAGTAGGCCCAATGGAAGAGAGTGGTAATGGAAGTTTCAGATGCTTCCCAATGGGAGTGATCTTAGAAAGAGAAGGAGGTTTCTGTGTAGCAGAGGAGCCCAGAAAATTTCCTGTTCTTTCTTATTAGCTCTCCTCCAAGTAAGGTGGCTGAGACTCAAGGGAGGAGTTACCTGGACCTTAAAGTCCAGGAGGTTTCTGAATGAAAGAAAAAATAAATCCCAAAATGCCTCATTTCTCGGCCAGGGGAGGAGGGGCAGGGATGTCCTTGTTTGCCTTAATGTGGATTTGCAGTCTGGAGCAAAGGAAAGGTACCAGGGAATGGCAACAGAGGCTACCAGGCGTGTTATATATTCGGAGGGTTCTATAAACTGAGGAACACTTAACCAGAAAACAGACCTTATCACCTTCCACTAGAAGTGTCAAGTTCCTGCTTGGAGAGGAAAAATCTGAAAATTCCCAATACAGAGAGAGTCCCCAGTGGTATCTCTAAAGAGTACCCTGCTAAGGGGTGGGAGAGGAGAAAAAAAACCCTTGTCTGCAGACTCATCGACTGTAAAACGATTGCCTTTGCACTGGAATGTATGTCCTGTATGAATGGTACAAGAAAAATGGTACAAACTGCCAAGCCTCCCAGATTACCCAAGTACCCCCAGTAAACGTTTATTTATGTGACTATGATTTGCCCTGGGAAGAACAGAAGACATCCAAAGCCTTAGGGCCTTGAAAGCTTGGCTTTCCCTCCTGTCAAGAGAACCCCAGAAGCTCTATGGATAGGGATCTTCATTTCAGGGTTTTTTTTGGTTTTTTTTTCACTGGGAATTTATCACAGTTTATACTATGTCAAGAAGAAAACAGGAGAAAATCAGTGGAAAAATGTGACTCATTTTTCTGGTAATTATTGGAGTTTATTTTGGCAGATAGAAGCCAGGACAATAAAAAAATAATAAACAGATTCTTCCACTCATTCACTCAGCAGCATGGCTATCTCTACCCCATCTCCTGCCTAGCATGTCCCTTTTCTCTCTTCATACCCCCAAGAACCTCTCCTCCCCCCCCCCCCCCCCAACCCCCATTGAAGCAGCATACGTGCATCTTTACTAGTGGTAACTTTGACCTGCATGGAAAGAATGACAGTATAAAAGCATTCTTCATCTGTTTTGTGTGATACAATATTGCTGTTGTCTAGCTCACAGCTAACATTCATTCAGTGCTAGACAGATAGGCCAACAAAAAAAATCTACGGATACTGTTTGACGCTGCTTTTACCCGATAAACAATATAGTGAATAGTCTCGCAGTGATTATTCTAGGGGACTGTACTTACATGTCTTTGTTCTTTTTTTTTTTTTCTTTCTTTTCTTACTGTGCAGGTGATGGCCACGGCTTTGTTAGTAATTGCTATTTTTGCTATCTTTGATAGCAAAAATATAGGTGTACCCAAGGGGGTTGGAACACAGTTGCAGTGGGTTTACTCATTATGCTTCTATGTTTCTCCCTGGGGCTTAACTCAGGCTGTGCCATAAACCCAGCTAGAGATCTAGGGCCAAGGATCTTCACCGCAGCAGCAGGATGGGGACTTGATGTATTCAGGTGAGTATTAATTATCCTTATCAAATGAGGAAGACAAGAGCTTGACTGAGAATAAAGTTCATAGATTTATGGCCTTCCACACTAGTAGTGTATATCAAATAGAACAGAACAGTATGTCCCGGCCAATACTTTTCTTTACTGCTTTTATTATTGGTCCTCACTGGAAGGGAAACGTATTGTTGTGACCTTACCGCTGAACCGGGTGGGTGGTAATTGTTTGGCTCATCATCGCATCGTCCAGGAAGTTTACCGGCGCTGCGTGTTATGATGACCCCGTGGCTTTTGACGTCCTTGACGTCGGGAGGTGTGCACGCACATGCGAACGTGCGCATGCGGGGTGGGTGTGCGCGCATATCATCTCAGGGACACTTGTCGCTGTCTGTTCTGATTGCTGTTCCAGTGCATGCATTTATCTTTTGGGAGACTGTTGGAATGGTAAGCGCGTGCTACTGAACCTTCTGGTATGTTGCTGTTATGTACTGTTTGCTGTTATGTACTGTTAGAATTCTCAAGAGGCTTGTGCTCTTTAGAATTCTCATCTTACGTTTGTTCCTTATATGCTCTGCAGGGAAGCGTTTTGGTTGTCTTGGCAACTGACTACAACTGTGAACACTTCACTGCAGCCAGAGCTCTGCCTTTATTTTGCCTTGATTTGTCTTATGAGAATATTACTTGTTATTTCCTGAATTCACCTATTGAAAGACTATTACTCTGTTCCTGAACTTTGTATTTTGATTAAATACCTTTTGAGATTCACTATGTGGTCAAGTTATATCATCTTTGAGGTTAGTTTCAAAACTACTGTTTAAAATCCATCTTCTGACTTATTTAACTTAAGTCAGACCAAGAGTCCACTCTCTATAGGTCAACAGATTGCCCAAGACCATGGACTCGATGTATTTATCTGGACTTCAGGCCATTCCAACGATTAGCTCAGTGGATTCAACAGCAACAACAGGGATTAGATATTTTAGCAGCAACAGTAGAACGTTTTAGCAAATCGTCAGGATTCTTCTGCTGCTTCAACTAGTTCTTCACTTACTGTGAATACTGCTTCAAATATCTAACTCCCATTTCTATGCCTCCTCCGCCCAGATATGCTGGTGATGTAAAACAGTGTCGAGGATTTTTGAATTTATGTTTTATGAGGTTTGCCTTACAACCTAATCAATTTTCATCGGATCAAATCAAGACTACATATATTATGTCCTTGTTGGATGGCAGAGCTTTGGCTTGGGCATCTCCTTTGTGGGAGAGAGGAGATCCATTACTGGGAGATTTGCAATTATTTGTTCGGGACTTTTAGACAGATTTTTGACGAACCTGTACGTCAATCTACAGCTGCACTGAAATTTTAAATTTAAAACAAGGTTCTCGTCCTTAGTGGATTATGTAGTTGAATTTAGAACCTTAGCCACTGAATTGGGATGGCGAGAGGACACTTTACGCAGCATTTTCTTGGAAGGATTATCTTCTCGTGTAAAGGATGAATTGGCAGCTAGGGATCTTCCTGATAATTTGGAGGAACTGGTTGATCTCACGGGATGAATTGATCGACGCATTCAACAAAGACTTCGTGAAATAAAACCTTTTAGGAAGCAAGTTTCTTTGGCTCCGTCCTTTTCTCGTCCATTGCTTCCATCAACTGAAAATTCTACCACTCGTGCTGAGGAACCAATTAGGAAGAAGCTCTCTCACTCCTGAAGAAAGAAGAAGACGTCGTTCCTTTGGGTCTTTGCTTTTATTGTGGGAGTAAAGATCATATGTTAGCACAATGTAAAGTAAAGCCGGGAAACACTCAAGTCTAGAATTTCAGGGAGCTGTTCCTAGGCTGCACTATGTCTGCTCCTCTACTTTTACTTCCAGTAACTTGGAAGGAGTTGAAAGAAATGAAGAGTCTTTTTCAATTCAGGCATTTATAGATTCTGGATCTGGAGGAAATTTTATTTTAATGGATGTGGTTAGAAATTTACAGATTCCATTGATACTTCAAATTCCACCCATTCGAATATCCTCCATTCATGGAACTCCATTACCTGGTTTTATTACACATAAACTGTCCCAGTGAATTTACGAACTGGAATACTGCATAAAGAAAAGATTTCTTTTTATGTGTTGGAAAATCCATTCATCCATTAGTTTTAGGAATGCCTTGGCTACAAAAACATTCACCATCCATTTCATGGGATACTTTACAAATAACTTCTTGGAGTAAAAGATGTTTTAAAACTTGTTTGCTTGATAGACCTCAAGTAAAAGGTTCAGTTATGTAATGTCTCATGGACTTTACCTTCACAAAATATGAACTTTGCTGATGTATTTTCAAAGGAAAAAGCAGATATTCTTCCAGAACATAGGACTTTTGATTGCGCTATAGATTTAATTCCTGGTGCAATTCCTCCTCGTGGAAGAGTATATCCATTATCATTACCTGAGACACAAGCAATGTCTAAATATATACAAGAAAATCTTGACAAGGGTTTATTCGTCCATCTACCTCTCCAGCAGGAGCTGGTTTTTTCTTTGTGGCGAAAAAAGATGGATCTCTTCGATCTTGCATTGACTATCGTGGACTTAATTCAATTACTCGTAAGGATAGATATCCTTTACCTTTAATTACTGAACTCTTGGATTGTTTACAGGGAGCTAAAATTTTCACTAAGCTTGATTTAAGAGGAGCATACAATTTGGTTAGAATTAAGCCTGGTGATGAATGGAAAACAGCTTTTAATACTCGGGATGGACATTATGAATATCTAGTAATGCCATTCGGATTATGTAATGCTCTCGCAGTATTTCAAAATCTTATGAACGAAATTCTAAGAGATTTACTTTATTCTTCAGTGATCGTCTACTTAGATGATGTTCTTATCTATTCTAAGGATATTACTAAACATCGTTTCCATGTACGTCAAGTTTTACAAAGACTTTGTGAACATCATCTGTATGCTAAATTAGAAAAATGTCTTTTTGAAAAGGAATCTTTGCCTTTTTTGGATATAGAGTTTCCACTACTGGTATTCACATGGATCCAGAAAAGGTTTCTGCTATTCGTGATTGGCCTCAACCTGTGGGTCTGAGAGCACTTCAACGATTTTTGGGATTTGCCAATTTTTTATCGTAATTTTATCCCTCATTATTCCTCACGGTGGCAACCTTTAACAGCAATTAACAAAGAAGGGAACCAATGTTAAGGATTGGTCAGCAGAGGACTATCAAAGCATTCCAAGACTTAAAACTAGCATTTTTGGATGGTAGTTGTTTACATCATCCGGATCCCACTAGGCCTTTTGTAGTGGAGGTGGATGCTTCTGATGTGGCTGTGGGAGCGGTACTCAGTCAAATATCTAGCAAGGGAGCATCGTTACCATGTTCATATTTTTCCAAAAAATTTTCTTCTTCTGAAAGGAATTACAGTATTGGAGATAAAGAACTATTGGCTATTAAAATGGCTTTCGAAGAATGGAGGCAATGGTTAGAGGGAGCTTTATATCAAGTGATAGTGTATACGGATCATAAGAATTTGGAATATTTGTGTCAAGTACAACGTTTGAATCCAAGACAGGCACGATGGTCTCTATTTTTTAGTCGCTTTAATTTTTTATTAAAGTATCGTCCTGCTACAAAAAATATCAGAGCTGATGCTCTTTCACGTAGCTGTGAAGTGGAAGATTCAGACAATATGCCACAATTTATTATTGACCCTGCTAAAATCTTAATTGCAAGTAATAATCTTTCTTGTGATGGTAAAATGGTAGTACCTTCACGACTGCGGAAACAAGTTCTTTCATGGGCTCATGAGTCCTTAACTGCCGGGCATCCTGGGAGGCTTCGAACATTAGAATTCATTTCCCGACATTATTGGTGGCCAAATGTTAAATTGGATGTAAGAAGGTATGTGGAATCTTGTCCTACGTGTGCAAAACAAAAACCATTGCCAGGACAACCATGGGGATTATTACAGCCTTTACCCATTCCAGTGGAGCCATGGACTCACCTTTCCACTGATTTTATTGTGGATTTACCTTTATGTGAGGGAAAACAAGTTATATGGGTCACTGTAGACAGGTTTTCTAAGATGGCCCATTTTGTAGCACTCAAAAAACTTCCTTCTGCACCAGAACTAGCACAACTTTTCACTAAACACATCTTTCGATTACACGGTTTACCACAACATATAAATTCAGACCGAGGAACACAGTTTACGGCAAGATTTTGGAGGGCTTTATGCAAAAAATTCAATATTCAATTGGATTTTACTACAGCGTATCACCCTCAAGGTAATGGTCAAGTAGAAAGAGTTAACAGATCGTTAAAGACGTATTTACGATCATTTATAAGTGAAAGACAGGATAATTGGGTGTCCTTGTTGCATTGGGCGGAATTTTCTTACAATCATCACGTTCATTCAGCTTCAGGGTTTTCACCTTTTCAGATTGTTTATGGAAAACAATTGAAACCCCCATTACCTCTCTCATTAATGGTTAATTCACCTGCAGCTCAATCTACTGCATTACAACTAAAATCACTCTGGGATGCTACACGAGATAATTTAATTCGGGCAACTTCTACAGCTAAGAAAACTACAGATAAACATCGTAGAGTAGCACCTATTTTTCAACTGGGAGAAAAGGTATGGCTAAGTACTCGAAATATACGCCTTAAACTTCCATCAATGCGTTTAGCTCCGAGATTTATTGGTCCATTTGCAGTTGTGGAACGCATTGGAATGGTTTCTTATCGGCTGAAACTTCCATCTAACCTTCGAATACATAATGTTTTCCATGTTTCGCTAGTTAAGCCATTTATTTATTCTAAGTTCCATAGTAATACATTGGAAACTATTAGTACAGCTGCAGATGCGGATATTATTTACCAAGTGCATGAAATTCTTGATGTACGTTTTCATCAACAACGCTGGGAATATCTGATTTCATGGGAAAGTTTTGGACCAGAAGAGAACACGTGGGAACCAGCTTCCAATATACTGGACAAATCTTTGTTATGTCAGTATCATCTGGACAATCCAAACAAACCCAGACCTTCTGGGAGAGGATGTAAGAAGGGGGGTACTATTGTGACCTTGTATCCGTTACCGCTGAACCGGGTGGGTGGTAATTGTTTGGCTCATCATCGCATCGTCTGGGAAGTTTACCGGTGCTGCGTGTTATGATGACCCATGGCTTTTGACGTCCTTGACGTCGGGAGGTGTGCACACACATGCGAACGTGCGCATGCAGGGTGTGCGCGCATATCATCTCAGGGACACTTGTCGCTGTCTGTTCTGATTGCTGTTCCAGTGCATGCATTTATCTTTTGGGAGACTGTTGGAATGGTAAGCGCGTGCTACTGAACCTTCTGGTATGTTGCTGTTATGTACTGTTTGCTGTTATGTACTGTTAGAATTCTCAAGAGGCTTGTGCTCTTTAGAATTCTCATCTTACGTTTGTTCCTTATATGCTCTGCAGGGAAGCGTTTTGGTTGTCTTGGCAACTGACTACAACTGTGAACACTTCACTGCAGCCAGAGCTCTGCCTTTATTTTTGCCTTGATTTTGTCTTATGAGAATATTACTTGTTATTTCCTGAATTCACCTATTGAAAGACTATTACTCTGTTCCTGAACTTTGTATTTTGATTAAATACCTTTTTGAGATTCACTACGTGGTCAAGTTATATCATCTTTGAGGTTAGTTTCAAAACTACTGTTTAAAATCCATCTTCTGACTTATTTAACTTAAGTCAGACCAAGAGTCCACTCTCTATAGGTCAACACGTATACTGCAGGTATTTCACAACATAAAGGAATTGTGATTGTGATGCATGCATCTGAAAGCGAATGTTCACAAGAAAAAGTGGTGAACAAGATGAAGGATTTAGCTCCCGCTTTCCTCCCTTCCTATTAATTTCATGGAAGTTTTGCTCTAGGTGCTCAGTTTGATTTTCAGACTTGAAGCAGAAAACCAAGCAATGGGAATCAAATTATACCTCATTCACATATAGTCTTTAGGACTATAAAAAATACAGTTTATGGAAAAGTCCATAAACAGTTATTAACCAGGTACTCTTAGGGAAAGGCATCCCTTATCCCTGGATGGATGACGCATGGGATCTTTCTAGTGTTTGGGATCCTGTCAGGTACTTGTGACTTGGATTGGCCACTGTTGGAAACAGGATACTGGGCTTGTTGGACCCTTGGCCTGACCTAGTTTGGCAGTTCTTATTTCTTAGCTTCATCACTATTCCTTATAAAAAGTGTCTGTGTAGCAACCAATCAAAACACAATCAACATAACAGTAATTTGTGCCTAGTAGTGCTCTTCTCTATGGAGGCTCTCAGGTGCTTTACGAGCACAGCCACTAAGGTCAAACATAGCCATTAGTGGGTGCATGACTAAGGACCTATTTTACTAGTACTTTTCTCCCATTAAGTTTCTGAGTTTGTTTTCATAGACATTGAATGGGAGAAAAGCCTAGTCAATTTTCAAAGAACTGCTAAGCAACAAATATAGCCACCTAACATTAGGGGTATTCTCAGCTGAAAATGTGTGGCTGAAAATTTCTTAAATCTAGCTGAGTGATTAGGTTTAAATCTGCAATTCAGTTACCTAGTTCTAAGTGTGTAAGTTCACCAATCAGCATCAATCAGCATTGAAAATCCATGCTGACCAGCTAACTTTTCTTTGACCTAACCACACCCTATTTTTGCCCAACTAAAAATTAATGCATCGTGTGCAGTAGTAGCTTAAATTTAGCCAGTCAAAAGGGGGGGGGGAGGGGGGGGAACGGGGACATTTTCAGAAAGATTGGTTTAACTTCCGATTTTAGCTGGCTAGCCTTTTGAAAATTCACCCCATGTGTCTATGGGAAAAACTTTGATGAAACAGGCCCTGTTTGTACACAATATACTACGGAAAGTGAACATTAGCCAAGACACTGGATTTAACACAACTTCCCTAATAGTGCAAGATGAACAACATTTTCTGGGAAGAGTGGTACTTGCTTTAATGTTCTGTGCTCAGGACAGCCCCACTCTTCCAACACAAGAGAACTTCACTTCTCCCCAAACTCATCTCAAGTCAAGACTAGGTATAAGCACTCTTCATAGAATGGACTATTCCTAGAATCAAGCCTAGTCACTCTGTACACATTTGGTAACTAACATTTCCTACTAACCAGAGAGCTTTAAACGTTTGGAAAGAATGCTCACCAGATGACATTCACATAGATCCAGATACTAGGATAAACCATGCACAGATTAACCTGGTCATATTCAGTCTGCTTGTCAGTATATAGTAATTTAATTCTGATGGAGTATTCTTTGTATTTTGTGCCTCTGCATGAGTTTATATTGAAAACATTCCTAATACAAGTAATAGAAATAATGATTGTCCTTTCTTACAGAGCTGGAAATAGTTGGTGGTGGATTCCTGTTGTTGGACCTATGATTGGAGCTGCTATTGGAGCATTTGCCTATATGATGTGCATTGAAATTCACCATAGTAAACAATCTGAAGATGTAAAGTCAGAACAAAATGATGGAATGTATGAAAAATCTGAACTGACCTCTATGTAGATGGACATCAAGTGTGTGGAATTATTTTGTTTTATTTCCAATATTTTTCAATGCAAGGTGTACAGTGTTTGCAAGAACCATGTATTCCTAACAGGAATGTTATCATAATTGATTGATTAAGCTGTCACCAATATGCAGATGCTGTGGAAAATATGTTGATTTCCCTTAAAATTGATGTGCAGAGAGAGAATGAAAACCCGGATTTCGTTTCATGTCTGAGAAATTACTTCAACAAAATTCATAAGCATGAAGAAGAGTGGACGACCAAACCATCAAATCACAGCCACATATTATAAGGAAAGGTCAAATACTTGTGTCCAAAAGTTTATTCTTCAGAATATTTAAATGCAGCTTAATGATGTGACATCAAACAGACTGCGCTGTGTTTTATTCAACTGCTCACAGTCCCCCAACATGGCCCGTGTTTCACTGAACTGGTTTGGGAGGGAACTTAGTCTATAAACGAATAAACAATAAAATAAGATTCCAGATAGGACACAAAAGGCAAAAACAAAAATCAGACACAACCAAATAAAGTTAGCATCAATTCAGCACTTTCCAAATCTACAGAGTGATAAAACGTGTACAGTGTGAATGGTACATCAAATAGAAGTTCTGGTATAGTGTGTTTAAATAAGTCAAAAGTGCGCCAAAAATAGACAGTCTCAAGAATACAAATTGTCAGTCAAAAAGGGGGGGGGGGCCCTATGAAAAACATCACAATGTTCATCAATTATATAAAATATATAATAGGACAATTCAGAACGTAGCTTCAAAGGACATAAAGCTAAAGAGCTAAAGGAAAGCGATCAGAATAAACAGTGTAACATAATATACTGCTCAAAAGAAAACCAACCATCAATGGTGTTATTCAATCCATAGGGGGTTAAAGTATTTAAGATATGTATCCATCGAGGTCACGTGATGCGATGAGCTGGAACAGACGTGTGTGAGCTGGCTCTGCATACCATCCTTCACCATCTATGTGATATTTTTGGCATACCTGGATCTTATTTAACATCTTCTACATGGTAAAGGCAGCATATGTCAATAGACAAATATATGCAGAGATCTCCACGGATTATGCCCCTGAAAGGAGTGAGAAAAGAGAAAGATAAGCCGACATGTGCTGGGGACAAGATGGCGGATGCTGTAGATCATCTGAATTCTTCATCAGCACACAGCATTTTAACCACTGATATTACAGCAGCTGTAATATCAGTGCTGTAATATCAGAGCAAATAGCAGAAATAAAATCTACGCACACAGAAATGGGGCTGAGATTAGATATGATAGAAGGCAGAATATCAGTACTGGAGGATGATTCCAGTGCATTAACAGGGAAATCATTTAACTGACTAAATTGCATGCAAAGCAAGAAGAGAAGATAGAGGACTTAGAGAATAGATCAAGATGCAATAATATTCAGCTAGTCAGCATACCGGAAAGTATTGAGGACTGTAATGGGCCGATACAGTAAGGATGCGTAAGAAACAGTGCGGCAGTGCTGGGTGCCCGTCGTTTGCCGTGCGCATATTTTGGTTCATATACCGTTCGATTCAGTATTCAAATTAGATGCAAATCCAAGCGGCGTCCAAAGCGCGTCAATGAAGCGGTAGGCGCTCGCAATCCATTTTACTGTATAGAGCGGTATGCAGCGCCTATACACAATCCAGGGTGCGCTGGTACCTGTCCTTTGAAATGTCATTACAAATGTCATTTGAAATGTCATTTCACCAGGTAAGTGGATGGTTCTTTTCTATAGACCCTGCTGCCTTGAGCTCCCGGCCAGACGTCCAAGCCGTGACCTTGGACGTCCGGCCGGGCGTTCAAGGCAGCAGTGCCTCCGATCATGGACGCCCGGATACAGGCAGGAAGGTCCATGAATGGATGCCGCGACCTTGGGACGTCTGAGGTCGCAGCTTCCGTTCATGGACCTTTCCCGCCTGTAGGCACCGCTGCCTTGAGCGCCCGGCCAGACGTCCAAGCCGTGACCTTGGATGTCCGGCCGGGTGCTCAAGGCAGCGGTGCCTCCGATAATGGACGCAGCAACTTTGGACGTCCGAGGTCGTGGCTTGGACGTCCGGCCGGGCGCTCAAGGCAGCGGACGGCCAAGCCGCTGTAGGCAGCTGTAGGCACCGCTGCCTTGAGCACCCGACCTCGGACGTCCAAGCCGAGGGCTGGCAAGCGAATCCGCTAGTCTCTCTATATTATAAATGTATTAGGGATGCTGGGTGATCATGTCAGCATGCTCACGCACCACTACACACACAGGTGGGCCTCGCATTTCGAGCATTTCTCAACCGCTGTCCGGTACGAAGCTGACTGAACACCACACTAACGCCAGGGACAGGGTAGGCGGTAAATATTCAGGTTAAAGACGTCAATGAGCTGGTTAACAGGGCGATAATTTGGGCGCTCGTTACTGTATCGGAGGGAATAGCTAATCCGATCATTAACATGTCATATACATGCGGCGGGTAGAAAGGGATACGCGTCCTTTTCGGCAAGCGGTGAGGACGCGTAAAAGCCGATACTGAATCGCGGGTACGCCCTACGCGTCCAAAATGTGCATCCAAATTGGGTTAAAAACCGGGTAACCACGGCCGCGCT
Source organism: Rhinatrema bivittatum (assembly GCF_901001135.1). NCBI lineage: Eukaryota > Metazoa > Chordata > Amphibia > Gymnophiona > Rhinatrematidae > Rhinatrema > Rhinatrema bivittatum. The sequence continues at coordinate 44,833,610 of NC_042627.1, read as the reverse complement.
TTACTGTATCGGCCCGTCAGTTAGCCAGTTTTATTGAAAAGTGGTTGCCTGAAGTTTTCTCTCTCCCAGAGCTTGATGGAATGCTTCAAACAGAGAGAGCTCACCAGTTAGGAAGTAGAAAGGAAGGAGAATCAAGACCACACATTGCTATCGCAAAATTTCTCAATTGGTCACAAAAGCAACTGATCCTGCAAGCCTACCGCAAGTCTTGAGAACTGACATACAAAGAGGTGTGCTCCAAATCTTTCAAGACTACTCCACCAAACTCGTGCAAAAACGCAAGGAATTTAATCCTATTTGCTTTGCTTTAGCGAAAAAGCAGGTGAATTTCACCCTGCTATACCCAATGAGACTTGATATGATATCAGAACAAAACTTTTATGTTTGAGCAACTGCAGGCTGCAAAAGATTTCTTAACTCATTTAGAGTAAGTTCCTGTAAGTTATCTTCTGAATTTGCTGTTTGGTTAGTCCACATGCTGTTTTTACCGCTGGGGAAACTTAGAGATTATTGGAGTGTTTTATGTATTCAGGGCTGCATTGCCATTGCAATAAAGTTAGAGTTGTTACGACCCAATGGAGGACTGAGAGATTGAGCATCTGACAACGTCACGAAGTTCGTGTGTCGACCACTTCTGGGATCGGTAACTCATGAATGGCGGAGCCGCGGAGATGGTGATGCATCGCTGCTGTATGGAGGGTCTACGAACCAAATCAGTGCAAAAGAAAGAGACTTTTCCTTGGGCTTCTGAGAGCATGAGTGATACTCATAATGCGAGGTCGAGCTGGAGTTGGTCTCGTTTCTGAAGGCCGTGCAGTGACTTCTCTTTTAATTCTTTTCCCCATTTTGGTCCTTTGTTAAATGGCATGTGGTTTCATTGCCAGAAATAAGTTGTTTTAATGTATTTTGTATTTTTGCAATTACTGGGGATACTGATACAGAATTGTTGTATTGGAGGAGGATGGTATATAACCGCATATCAAAAGGGCCTCATGCTTGCCAAGAGCAAGCTGATTCATGGGGGGGGGGGGTACGAAAGGGATTGGGGTGGGAGTAGGGGAGGGAGGGGAGCATTCTAGTATACTAAGAGCACATAATAATCAGAACATGCCTGGGCAGACCTTTGGGGAAGGGATAAGAGAGTAGGATTTTCAAGCGTCTAGAGGCTGTACATTATGGGTCGGAGTTTATCATCTACGTCCAGAGTGGATTTACTTATTGTCTTTTCTCTTGGGAAATGGGTCCCGGAGGGGCAGCTGCCATTTATTTGAAGAGCAGTCTCAAGTTCATTTCAATTTCTGGTATATCAATGGGGGATAAACTTTGATTTATTTCCTGGAATGTCAACGGGTTGGGCTCGCCAATCAAGAGGAAAAAAGTGCTACAGGTCCTGAACTGAACTAAAGTTTTGGTTGCTTGTCTACAAGAAACTCACCTATCCTCATCAAAGAGTAATAAACTTTGCTGGGAACGGGTAGGATGTTGCCATTTTTCTGCTGCCATGGACAGAAAGAAAGCCGGGATAGTAATACTTATACCTAAAAATATTCATGTTGCAGAAGAAAAAGTAATTCAGGATCATGAAGGAAGGTTTGTTATTTTTACTGGTAAACTGAATGGGAAGTGGGTCACAATTTGTAGCATTTACATCCCAATTGAATACAACCATCATTTTTTTGTTACCTTGGTTAACACTCTCATATTACGTATTAAGGGAACACTATTTTTGATGGGAGACTAACTGTACATGAGACCCTCAACTGGCCAGATCCCCGGCACATAATCATCCAAGGCCATTGAAGGGCAAAGGTATAGATTTTCTGTCAGGAATTACAGCTGATAGATGTCTGGCAGGTACGCCACCCCAGGGTTAAGGAGTTCACGCATATTTCATGGTCTCATAATTCTCTTTCTAGAATTGATTATATTTTGATTTCTCAGGGGTTGTGTTTTCTAATATTGTTATGGCAGAAATAAGAGATCCAATTATTTCAGATCATTCTTTGCTATGGATAGACTGGGGGGGGGGGAAGGGAAATTGAATTTAGAGAAAGGGTATGGAGTTTTCCTAGATGTTGAATTTCAGGCATTTCTTTGTAAAACATGGAAGGAATTTGAGAGTTACAATAACCAACATAAGATAGTGATGCGGGGGGAGATAATTGCATATCTTATTGCCAGGACTAAAAGGCTGAATAAGTTTATTATTCAGTTAGAAAATCAACTTGCAGTGGCAAAGAATAGATGGCTTCAGAAAGGCTGTGAAAAGGCAGGGGATGATTATCGAAATATCATGGAGAGTTTGCATACTCTAATTCACCAATGAACCTTGAAAATGATGAATAAGTTGGAGCACAATCTTTTCCGCTGTGGCAATAAAGAGGGCAAATACTTAGCTAATGTAGTCTGAGTAAGGAGAGGGAAGTCCTTTATTGAGAAGATGAGAAATGCCCAGGGGTCCATGGTGATAAAGGGGACAGAGATCTGTGCAGTGTTTCGACATTTTTATGAACAGCTATACTCCTCTGAAGTTTCACAAAAAAAGATGGCAAGATGAGGAAGATAAGTTTCCTTCAAAATGTAGCTCTACCTCAGTCATCAGAACAACATCTTGATTTTTTTGAATAGGCCCATTCAGGTATGGGCAATTACACGTTATTAAGAGAAGCAAATTTTGCAAAGCTCCAGGACCAGATTGCTTCTCATATGATTACTATAAATTATTACACCTACATATTTCTGTCCCCATGGAGAGTTATTTTATTTTAGGAGGGCTCTCCTGAATGATCATTTTCCCTTGCACTTCAATAATGCCCACTTCACTGTATTTGCTAAGCTCGGAAAAGACCCACTGTATCCAGCTTCATACCATCCCATATCGCTTTTAAACTGTGACTTAAAAATATTAACCAAAGTGCTGGCTGATTGCCCTAGCTGTGACTCTCCTTATCTTATCTCAAATAATCAGGTGGGCTTTGTAAAGGGCAGAGCAGCCTGTACTCATATAGTTAAATTAATAACAGCAATGTCTCTGTGCAAAACTAAGAATATCCCTACTGTGATAGGGTTCGATTCCAGAAAAGCCTCTCTTATAATAACACACCTCTTCTTTTATTGCCCCACCAGTGTGTAATCCTGTTTTTGGTTTTAAAGTCAGGCCCCCTTCTTCAAATTCATTTTCTATTCCCATTTTCTTTACCCATGGACTCTCCAGCTTCTGACTCCACCAATTGATTGTGCCATAGGAGTCTTTATCTTCTGAGTAACCATTCTCCATATTTACTGTACTGCTATCTAAATAAACAATGAAACTATGTCACAAAGCCACACAAGTAGCCAGCAAATGGTTTCAGGAGGACATTACAATGTAAGGCATGTTCTCAAAAGTTACCAATATAAATAATGACAAGAGGATTAGATTTTTGTAGGAAACTGTCAAAATGAACTTACAATAGTATAAAATGTTTAGTATCTTGCAATACCTTTGGCCATTTGTACTAGAGCATTTTTTTCCCATTTTTCATTATGGGACAAAGGCTTAGTACATCTAGCCCAGTGCTCTGTAGTTTAAATTAATTAAAGCTGTATTTATTCGGGTGGGTTTGGATTTATGCAAATATTCACAGATTCAAAGTTAGTACAAATCTTCTTCATATATAATTGTGATTGTGTGAATCCCTGTATCCCCATTAACTGGAAGTGAATTAAATAGGATGAAAATGGATGTAAGTTGAGCCATAAATGGTCTGTGTTTCTCCAAAGTGAGCCATGAATGACTTGGATTTATCTGATCCAGTTTGTGGCCTCTCCTGGTTGGATTCCCCTTCCTTCCCTTCTCCTCTTTCTTCCCCTACCCTGCCAGGGTTGATGAAACTTAGGTTAAATATATTCAATGTATTTAACCTAAGTACATTGGAATTTAAGATTAAAAAGTATCTCTCTCAAAAGTCAGAGTTAGCCATTTTTTTCTCAGAGCTCTTTAAAGCTGCAGAGCTGAGGTGAGGTTGGTCAGCCACATCTCAGGCTTCTAAATGTGAAAGATAAGACCTCTCTCTCCTGCTTCAAGTCATCTCATGAAGGGCCTTATACAAAAAGGAATTTTCTCCATTCTGAACTCACCCAAATCTTTATTGAATAAGGTCCAGAATATAAATTTGATTTATATTCTTTTTAACAATTTACGGCAGATTACATTCAGGTACTATAGATATTTCCCTGTACCCAAAGGGTTTACAAGCTAAGAGGGTTATTCATCATATCGCATTAGGGCCTCATCGTGTTATATATGTGCAATCTTTATCCCATCACATGTTTGTATGCAAATTTGATAATGAGTATGCAAAATGTAGCTTTTTATGTAAATGAGGGACTCCTATTGATTGTTGCAAAATTTAACACACCACTAATGCAGCATTTAACATCAGAAATAACACCACCTTTTCTTGGTGCGGTAGAGGGGGAAAAAAGCTTTTATCGTGGAATAGCCACCATTATCACAGGTCATAGCTATTAGGGATGTGCATTTGTTTTTCCCGAGTTAGGAAATTTCAACCGAAAAAATGATTTAATTTTTCCTGAAATTTCGGAAAAAATTCATTTTCGGGTTAGCGCGCACTGCCATGTTAGTGAGCGCTAACGGGAGTTAGCGCGCACCAACCTGAAAATCGGGGACCCTGAGAAAAAAACCCCAAACCGCGGGAAAAACAAAATTCCCATGGGGGGGCCCCAAAACAAAGCCCAACACAATATGAAAACCCAAAGCACATCTCTAGCAGCTATAATGGCGGCTAATATCGTAATAACAAGGGCTTTCCTCACACAAACCTACACAGTCCTGCTGAACCAAATAAAATACCTTTTCTTACCTGCCCTGTCTTCCAAAATATTCTATGTTAGGGAAAGTCTAATAGTGGGATACTGGCTGCTTCACTGCTCCAGTTACATGATGAAATCGGTATGTGCGCACACATGTAGGCACTCTCAGCCTATTTGATATCAAGCATTCATATACATGCCTATGCTATAAAGGTTGTAGCCATTTTATTACATATACGCGTACATGCGCACGCAGTATCAAATAAGCTGAAAGCGCCAACATGGGTACCCTATTTGATATGTGTGCACACATGTGCGCGCAAAACTTGCTTCCACTACATAAGTGAGGAGATTTTAAAAGGGGATGGGTTCTGACACCATCGCCAATTTCACCAGTTGTTCCCATTTCACACAGGCAAGGAATTGGACTTCATAACCCCCCTAGTTTATCTGTCTTCCTTTCCCCCTGTTAGCCCCAACCTGTAATAACACACTGACTGGCCTACTAAGTTTTGAGGATGTACATGCCATCCAAACCAATAGTAAACTTACAAGGCAGGGGACCTCAGCGCACACCCGTGCGCTTAAGTTTATATGTACATATCTATTGGTCTTGCCCCTTTTTCACTACTTTTCACATGTGCACAACGGGAGATACGCACGTACTTGGGAGGCTTGAAAAAAAAAGTTCTGCACAAATCGGTCCAACTTGTGAGCGTATCTCCCAGTTTGGGCGCACATCGCGCTAATGCGTCCATACCACAATAAGCCTTTTCACAATAAAAATATTATCATGATGAATGAATTTTTGCTATGTGATGCAGCATCCTTAAAATTTGCAGTCATGCCTTGTTTACGTGACCATTAATGCGTGATATTCCCATGATATATATAGCTTTTTGATGAATCTAGGCCTTAGTTTGTACCTGAGGCAACGGAGGGTATAGTGACTTGCCAAGGTCACAAGAGGTGGCAGTGGGATTTGAATCCTGGTTTCCTTCTAATCACTAAGGCTACTCCTCCACACTACATGATTCAAAATGGCTGTAACCATCATCCTATAGCAGAGGCTCTCAACTCAGTGCTCGGGACACACTTAGCCAAGTCAGGTTTCTACAAGATATATGCAAGAGATAGATTTGCAATACAATCAAGATAATACATGCAAATCTATCTCATGCATATTCCTTGTGGATATCCTGAAAACCTGACTGACTAGGTGTGTCTCAAGGACTGGATAGGAAACCACTGCTCTACAAGATGCTGCTCTGCTGCTGGTATCAATCAATTTTCAACCCAAAACTAGTACAATTACATTTTCTTGTTTTAAGGTATTCTATGAAAACTGCATTAATCAGTTCAATATAAAACAATATTCAAATTTATAACACTTACTTGTACTGCTTGTTTTGGTTTTTATATGACTGGAAAAAAGACACACATTTGTTTTGCTTTTAATGTCAAGGCTGCAGTATTTGGCTATAGACATAGTCTATAACCAGCTGCTGGATGAGGACAGATGGTTTGTGCTCACCATGTTTTACTGAGCTGTAATCTATAAGAACATAAGAATATAAAAAGTGCTATGCTAGGTCAGACCAAGCTCTATCGAACCCAGCATCCTGCCTTTAACAGTGGCCAATACGGGTCACAAGATTCCGGCAGAAACCAAAAAGAGTAGATCCATTTTCTTGTTGCTCATGCCCAGGGATAAGCAGTGGCTTTCCCAAATATACTAGCCTGATTCGGGTTTATGGACATTTCCTCTAGCAACTTGTCCAAATATCTTTTAAACCCTTTTATGCTAGATGCCTTGACAACATCCTCCAGCAACAAATTTCACAGCTTTGATTGTGTGTTGAGTGAAAGAATACTTTTCTCCGATTTGTTTAAAATCTGCTACCTATTATTTCTATGGAGTGTCCACTAGTCTCAGTTTTATCTGAAAGGGTAAACAACCATTTCTTATTTACCTGTTCCAGCCCACTCAGATTTTATAATTATTCCTTCTCAGTCGCCTCTTATTCAAAGCTGAAGAACCCTAACCTGTTTAACCTTTCTTCATAAGGGAGCTATTCCATTCCCTTTATCATTGTTTGTTTGACTTTTCAAATTTTAAATGGTGTATGCTCCTCCCTATCAAATACTAATATTGTAGGCCACTTTTTCTTTGTTGAAAAGGGTAAAATAATGCAGAGTTTTTTCCTACCCTGGACAGCCATCTACAGGGCAAACAAAGCAGTGCTCTGAAGTGTACAGTTAATAGGTACATTTGCAGAAAACCAATAAGCAAATACAGTAGGATAATTACTGATGACAGGACTATATTTACCGTAATTTCAGTTTTTATTGAGTCGGCTAGCCAATGTACAAAAGGGAAAATTTGCAAACTGTCTGCATTGGGATATAGATTCTATGTACTTTCTACCCACAGGCTTTGCACCAAAGGAAAGTATGTATAAAGATTTGAACATGCAAGCTACCTGTGAACTTTTCCTCTCTGATCTAAGCATGTCCCCAGAATGCCTGCTGTCAATGCGGCGCACAGACTCTTAACCGCATCGAGGGAGGGAGGGAGGTTTGCAGATTGCAGATTAATGCGGGTACATTGCTGAAAATTATCCTCCAGACCAGCAACTGGCCAGTTTGTTAGCCCAACAGGAAGAGACCAAAAACTGAGCCCTTTTCTCCCTGCACCCATACTCCTACCCCTAGGGCAATCACTGTAGTGCTTGTTTGACTTCCATCACAACCTTTGCAGCATGGAAATCTCCACCAGCACCAATCCATGCAGCAGGCGCAGGCAGAGAGAAAGTGAAGAAACTCGCAGGCAGAGCTGAGAGTTGAAGGTAACAGAAAATAGTGCATCAGCAGAAAATCTGAAAGTTGGCCTCTTTTGAAATACTATCCTAAAGGTGAATACCATTCAAATAAAGCACTATACATCATGCCAAGGGCATATGTTCTTCCGCTATTTATTTCTTTAAAAATTCTTATTAATCACATCCCTGATTTAAAATGATCTCATACCCGATAACTTTAGATCTACTTCTCACCACAACCAGACTTAGCCGGGTAACACTAATATGCAGATAAATCCTTTTGAATATGGACCTCAAGGACTTTGCTAGAATATAAAGGAAAGAGTTTAGAAACCAGTAAGAACAGCCCAGCCTCATGTTTCAGCAACAGTACAAAGCTGGCCCTGAACAGAAGGCCATCATTACTTACAGGAAGAATTCATATCGCAGCAAAATTCAACTTATTATGAAGTCAGTGGCGTGTATAACCTGAAGGCACTATTACCTGATGTCAAGCAGAAAGGAAAGCTGCTGCCAGCGCATATGCCACTGTTATCTCTACAAACTTGCTCACATCACCTGTACAAATCCTGAACAATTCCTCAGCTGCTGGTTTACAGGAAGACCTTTACCTGCTTGCAGAAAAACTGAAACACAAACAGAAACAAGCCATGCCAGAAAAGTAAGCTGCAGACAACAGCCTGTACGATATTCTAATGTCTTCCACACCAAAAACACTCAAGGGAACAACTTTATTTATTTGGGTACATCTGATCTGGCTACCGCAGTACCACCATGTGCTACAACACAATACCTGCACTAAGAAATGAGAAATGTACCTTATGTAGCTCACAGCACATTCTCAAAACTAATTCGCTATTGTGACAAGAGAGATATAAGCATGGTTTAAATATTAGAATGTGAGTTCTGTTTTAGTAAAATCTGCATGTGGTTGAAACCTATAAGACTAAATTAATACAAATACTTCTCCTTGCTTTCAAATGTATAAGATTCTGTCTCTATGCACTGTTCTTGAGGTCTCCCTAATCATGTTCTGAATTCCCTCTCTCTAAGGGTTAGAAAATTCTACAGATGGTAGTAAAGATGTTAGCGAACCACCCTAGTAATCTCTGATTTGAAGAAAGACATTAACCAACCTTCTACACTTGTTTCAGTGGAGGGCAGCTCAGGAAACGTTTGGAAGAGGGGAGACTCCTTTGATGTCACCTATATTACTTTCTAATCCATGCCAGAGCTTGCTCTGCATTCTCCTTGTCCCACTCTTCTGGAAACCAGGTTGGATTATCCTCCCCATCAGACAGGCTACTCAGCGCCTACATCAGGGTCAGCAGCTTCTCTGGATCTACTTGATAATGTTTTTCCACTCTTTCCTTCTTCCTTGAAGACAAGTTCTGTCGCAGCTGTGCTCCCTATGACAGATGGGAATGGGATACTAGAGATATGCTTTGGGAAAGGTAAATGAAATGGGAAAAAAAAAAAGAAATTTCATTAGTTTTTCTTTCATTTTTTGTTTACAACCCCCGTTCCATCTAAACCTACTGGGCTTTCCACCTTCCTTCCCACTCATCCTTGGGGCCCCTCCCTGCATCTCACCCCACAGCTGCAGGTTCAAAGGGGACAGTTGCAAACCCTAGTCGCTCCTGTATTCTAAAATGGCCGCAGCTGACGATAGCTATGTAAAAAGACGAAATAATATTTGTTTCGTAGCTTTAATGTATAATAATGGATACAGCCCAACCTTCTGAGCAAGAAGCTGCTACCGCGTTTCTTATTATTGGCACCAGACTCACTTTGGTGGCAGTATGAGAACAGTTCTGCCCCACTTTACACACTGCAGCACTCAGTTTCTATCCGTTCACCTTGGGCTGGGAGTGGGGTACCGAGTAAATCTTCCCAGGCGGGAGACACAGACACTCACCGACACCAGCCTTTCTTCATATACATTCAGGTTTATTTAACACTTCCAGCTCACACACAGTAGTAGGCTGCCATACCTCAGGTCAGTGTACTCACTTCACCAGAAAGGAACAGGAACTCCTGCTTCTGGAGACAGGGGGGGGGATGATCCCAGCTGGGCTCACATACTTATTCCCGTCCACATGGCTCTCTCCCACTGTGGGAATTAAGGTGGACCAGACTAGATGCCTGGTCTTCCACAGGCTAAGGAGGGGAAATAGGACCACTTCTTCACACTGGGCTTCTGGCTGTGGTCTCACACAGCAAAGTTTCCTCCCACACTTGGTCTCCTCTCCTTCACATCTCTAGATGAGGTTGGGGGAGAAATGTGATTTCAGGAAACTTTGCACAATCTAGAAGAGCTGGCAGCCCTAAGTATGACACATTTGTTTCTTCAACTCCTTCCTTAGCTGTGCTGACCTGAGGCTGCAGGCCTAACAGTAAAGTGAGGTTGGAATACAATTCCCTTCCTCACTAAACACCTGTTTCCACCTGTATATTGCACTGCGCTGAGATGTGAGATTTTGAGGGCAATCAGGCTGATGGAATAAAACCCACCCTAAAATTGGAGTTAAATAGCCAATAAGGTTTCTTACCCTGCAAACTGCATCAGACGCACTAAGCTTGCCATGGTTTTTTTGGCACTAAAGCTCTTATTACATATCTGGGCAAGGTTATTGCCGAGAAAACCCATGCTAAAACACAAGTAAAACCTGGGGTAGATTCAGTGCAATCTTATTACATCGGCCCCAGTGCTCTTTGCCTGCTGCAAGATGGTGTCAGTGGGAGAGAAGAAAGGTTGAACGGGATGCAGAGTTTCTGTTAAGCTTTCCATGAGGGAAATGGCTCTCTCATTTCTTATGATACTTTGCATACTGAACATTTTTGTATTGAACTTGCTGATATTTTTAGACTTTTCTAGCTGCTATTTACTTCATTGGGACTCATGTCCTACTAAAAGTGGCACAGGCAGAAAGCTAGGATTCGGAATCAATATTAAAAAGGAAAAAAATACTTTTGAGCTTCCCCAACTGCTTCAGTTTTGGTAAAAGTTTTGCAGAAAAAGAGAATAAAGCAGAGAATATCAGAAAGCCTCTGCATCGATCCAATGTTGCGACCACACCATCAGTATTTGGTGCAGTTCTGACCACCCTATCTCACAAAAAGACATAGTGTAACTAGAAAAGGTATGGAAAAGGGCAACAAAAATGATAAAGAGGAGAGAGGATACACAGGTTAGGGCTCCTCAGCTTGCAGAAGAGACAGTTGAGAGAGGATATGATTAAAGTATATAAATCACGAGAAGGGTGGAATGTGTAAGGGAGAGTTATTTACCTTCACAAATAATACTAAATCAAGGAGACACTCCATAAAAGGAACAATAGGCAGATTTAAAACAAATTGTGGCCAACAATATTACTTCACTTCACACAAAGTCAAACTACGGTATTTGTCGTCTGCAGATGTGGTCAAGGTAAGTAGCACAGCAGGGTTTGAAAAGGGTTTGGGCAAGCTCCTGGAAGAAAAAGCCATAAACAATTATTAGCCAGCTAGACTTGGGGAAATCCATTGCTTATCCCTGGGAGTCAGCAACAAGATGTAGATCTACTTTTGGGATCTGCCAGGTACGTGTGACCCGAAACGGCCATTTTGGAGTAGGATGCTGGGCTCTATGGACTTGCTCTGACCCTGCATATAACTTCTTACATTCTTATGTTAACGCATGCCTACAGCTGACATCTGTCTCATTTCTAAATGTACTAGAGGTTTCTTCTCTCCTAAATTATCAGCAGATCCACTCTCTACCTCCCATGCTAAAAAGGTTGTCTTTGGTTTCCTTAAATTCCCAATAATTTTGCTGCCTGAATATTTTTTCTGGTTCTCATTCTTAAAAACTTGCATTAAATAGAGCAGAAATTAAAACTAAACCATAGAATGTATTCTGAAATACAGTAGAGACCCTAAAGGAAACCAGCATAGGAGAAAACTGAAGATGGAACCAAACATATGCAAAGAGAATGCTGAGTGTATATGCTAAGCCAGATGCACGAACACAAAATGGAAAAACTCTTTTGGTACATCTGATCCTTATTCACTGCCTGCAACCGGATTTTTAAAAAACATAGTTGAATTCCAATATAAGCACAACAATGAGGAATGATAGAAATCACCGAACCAGTCAATGAATGCCTGAAGATTGGATTTATTAGCTTCCATGGGTGAAATGAAACCAGCAAGAGCTGGGACAAATTTAAGGACATTTCTGCTTCTTGGCAACCAACTGACAACCTGTGAGTTCTCTGCCACAGGGGTAAGGGGAAAGAGATTAGAGTGCACTTGACCTTAATGGCACAACTTCCTTGAGGTTGCTCCTGTTAGTCTCTGAGGCCACTGCTATGTCACCTGCTTTGTGATGCACCTTGGCTACACCTTATATAGGTCCTTGAGTTAGCAGAGTAGGACCCACACACACACTTCATGCCAGCTAGGCTGTGCTGCCACTTTTGCCTCTGCCATCGGCATAGCTTATACATCTTTGCAAGCAGGTGAGCTTTAAAATATTTGCAGCTTGTTTAACCATCATGTTATTAATCTCTCTTTAAGCTGATGGGAATGATCTCTGGGCAAAAATACAAATGCTGAGACTTTGAAAAGCAACTTGAAAATGCCTTTTCACATTAATCGGTCCCTCTCAATGCCCATCTCCCGTCTAAACTTTTTTTCAGTCTAAGGGCTTGATTTAATAAGACTTGTCTCCCATTCTGGGAGAACAGCATAGGGAATCGGGCCCTACAACTGATGTTCCTCACTGTAAAAGTGCCAGATTTAACTGCTATGAAACTTTGAAGAGACACTTCATGTTGTGCAGCAGAAGGAAATATTAAAATGAAGAGGGGCGAAAGAGAAAGGATGAAATGAAACAAAACAAAACAAAAGGCACAAGGAAGAAAAGGTAGAGAACTAATGATTTTTCCGTAGGCAGAGACTGAGAAAAAGCCCTTTGTGAATCAGGGCCATAGGAGTCATAAGAAGTAAAGGATGTGCCAATCTAGGGAAAATCCAAGCATATTTGTTGAAATCTGATGAGTCGCATGGAATCTGCCTGATGCGCATTTTCATGAATTAGCAAAATCATTCAAAATCCCATGCAGATTCACTGATTGGCAAAAATCAGCATCAGATTTAAAAAAAAAAAATCCAGCAAACTAGCAAGCGCATAAAATTAATTCTAAAACTTTTTTTTTTGTAAAGTTTGCACACTTTTTTCTTTTTTCAATGGCAGCTTCCTCCTGCTCCTTTAGGCCTCTCACTCAGTCAGCACTAGGGCTGGGATCTAGTGCCATGAACCTTCACTCACACCTATCCAGTGATTTCTTTCCATATTTTATATCCCTTTCCAACTTTCCTAAATCCAGTAATTGCAGTGATGATCCTAGGCCAGAGAGTGCCTTCTTTAAGCCTCCAGTCAAGGTCCTAAAATTTAACTATTAGGTGTCGTCATTACACATAAGAGGCAGTCCCTTCTCTATAGAGCTTACAATCCAGTCAAGAGAAATATACTTGTCAAGCAAGAGTCTGTGAAAAAGCTATTTAATGTAGAGAAGTACTTAGGATTTAAAAGTATCTTCAAAAATGTGAAGTTTTAAACTGGATTTGAATGCGGCCAGAGAAGGAGCATGACACATGGACCCAGAAAGTGTATTCCAGGCATACAGTACAGCAAGGTGGAAAGTGTGGTGGGGGAGGAGAAGACACAGATAAGAGTGACTTGATGGATGACTGGAGTTCATGAGGAAGGGTGTATGTAAGCAGAGAGAAGAGAAGATAGGTAATGAGGAGCCGCAGAGTGAATGTATTTATAGGCGAGCAAAAGAAGCTTGAACTGTATGCGAAAGCAGACAGAGAGCCAGTGTAGGGACTGAAGAAGAGTTACATGGTATTAGCGACTTTGAAGATACATAAGTCATGCAGCTGAATTTGGGATAGATTGCAGGGGCGAGAGACAGTTCAGCGGGAGGCCCGCAAAAATTAATTTGCAGTAGTCTAAGCAAAAGGTGACAAGAGCGGATAAGAGTTTTGGTTAGCATGCTCGGAAAGGAAGGACTGCTGTTAGCATTTTAGCAGTGTTGTGAATGCGCATTGTGAAGGAAAGAAAGGCATCAAAGATGACCCCAAGGTTACCGGGCTGAGCAACCAATAAGATAAGAATGCAGAAACAGAAAAAGAGGGAAGAGGGAAAGTGGGGTTTGGGAGGGAAGCAAATTTGGGTTTAAAGCCCTGTCTGGCTTGGAGAGCAGAACACCTTAATAAAATCAAACCCAGGTCCCTAAGCATGGCAGTGCACAGAACTGCCAGGGTTACACTAGACCAGCCCCAAGTTTGCATTTATCTAATAAATAAGGGAGAGAGGAAAGAAAGGAAGGGAAAATATATTTAAAAAAAACACAAACAAACAAGGCAGCTGAGAAGATTTACTCCACTTCCAGCCTCAGGAAGGACTGAATATATTTAGAAAGAGGCAGCTGTGCAACTGTACACAGAGCCTAAATTTCAAACCTATCTGTGGTACAGGATTTTCACGCATAGAGATGAATGTTTAGTACTTAATCAACTGTGCGGCAGAAGCTAAACAATTTATAAAATACTGAATATTCCTGCTCTGAAAATACATGTGCAAGAAAACGCATACTTTGTCTACCCATTTTATAATCATACGCACATATATTAAATGTACAAAATATGGAGTGCACAAATAAACACCCAGAATTAGGAGGCAGGTATATTTTAAAGCATGCACAAATACTTGGAGTCGCCAATTCACTAATACCTTCTCCAATTCTCACAGCCCTTCTCCAGATCACCTACATCCTGTACACTCCACCCTGAATCTCTACCAGTTCACCCACACCTCCCAACCAAATACTATAGACGAGCCTGATTTCACTTGCGCATGTCAAATAGGTGTAAAAGTGCACAAACAAAATAGCAACTACTTCTGAACCCCACCTCCCTCACTCCCCAGGAACGCACCCAGACCTCTCCTTTTTTCCCTGCTAAAATGTACACATGAAACAAAAAATGCACGTCTACTCTCGTTTAGAAAAAAGCAGGTGCATTTGTATATGCACCTTCAAAAAAAGACTAAAGACATGGATATTCACACAAGCATTCCCAGACTCAAACTGATCTACCTCACCCACGCCAATCCTTACCTTCACATACACCATGACTAACCTTCATGTTTGAATTTTATATTATTTTACACTATCGTTACATGTTTGAATTAATAACCTGTCCTTTCTCTTCTCTCCCTGCCAAGTTCTAATCTCCCTGTTATTTGTAACTGCCTTTTTCCGCACCATTGTTTTAGTTTTGTTTACGATGCACACTTGTTTTAATGTGAACCAGCATGATGGGACTGCGTTCTCGAATGCCGGTATATAAAAACCCTAAATAAATAAAATAAATAAATAAAAATATGCTATGTCGACGCAGAAAATCCCTTTGAAAATTCACTTCGCAAGTGACTCCCTGCAATTGCAAAGAATAACTTTTATTTCCTAATCACGGCATAATCAAATGTGTTATTTTTCTGTCAGGATACTACACTGAGAATACTACACTGTTTGAAACCTCTACTATAAATACAGAATTTCCACACTATCCTACAAGCACTAATATTTTCAGACTTAGACTACTGCAACTTCTTATTACTAGGCCTGTCTTCAAGCTTACTAAAACCACTACAGTTACTCCAAAATGCCTCTGCTAGACTACTACTAGGGACAAGGAAATTGGACCATATCACCCCCTCACTGATGGCACTGCACTGGCTTCCTGTTCAATCCAGAATTAATTACAAATACTGACCAATGATTACTAGGAGTGACACTTTAATAGTACTCACCACAGAGAACTCTAAGATCACAAAAAAAAGGACTTCTAATTGTGCCTTCTACTCGGTACACACATCTAAGGCAAATCAGGAACAGAATGTTTTCCACAGCAGGCCCCAAGTTGTGGAGCTCCCTCTCAGAGTCATTACGCCAGATAACAGATAGAAAAAATTTCAAACATGAACTGAAAACATGGCTTTTTAGAAAAGCTTACAATTTAACATAAAATACCAACATACTGAAAACTTCATCATCAGTACAAGAGACAATGTAGTGAAATGATAATAAGTACTGAATGATGTAAAGTATATAAGTAGTAGAATTAGAATTGGTATTTGCCATAATGCCAACTTAGAAAATGTAAGAATATGAAATCTATAAACATGCTGTCATGTTGACCAAGAATATGCACGAATTTGAACAAGAACATATATTTGCTGTGATGCTGACCTAGATTGTGAATGCTAGCCCAAAATGTGATTGTTAACCAAGAATATGAACGCTGATTTTGTAAACTGTTGTGATCTTATTCTGGAATGACAGTATATAAAACACCCAAATAAATAAATAAGTAAGCTGAATAGCCATTATAGGTAGGTGACATTATCCAGCGGCACCAAACGGACTTCCCTCTTCATGATAGTACAACTTTGAGCTCTACTAAGCATGTGGACATTGCCTTGTGAGCCTCCTCAGTCAATTTTTGTTTGAGCCCAAGCACAGACATGTGCTCTGTCTCTCCTGAAATTTCTCTCTAAATTATTTTAAATTCTTCATTTTTTCCATCAATTTTTGTCACCTGGCAGCTCCATAAAAACACTTTTCAGTGCTAACAAAAAAAAAAAGTATCATCAGTTTTTCTCCTTCTCTAAGAGGCCTGCACAGAGTATTGAAGAAGTCAAGGCCCGGTGTATTATCTTGCGTGATGCACGATACATCAACAGACTCGATGCACAGTACATCAAAGCATCCAGAGCATGAATCATTGAAGTATTCAGTGCTGACTGATCAATCAATGCAGATGGTGTTGATGCATTCCATCTTAGCACACAATACACAACACATCTAAAATGAAGCCCCTCACTTTGTCGACATATTCCAAAGCCTTGGCACTTTAACTGCTCGACGCAACTGGATTAACACACTAGGACCCTGATAAGGGAGCACATGGCACAGCACTGATACAAGTAGCACTTCCATCCATACAGCATCAAAGCATTACCCCAGATTCCTCAATGTGATCAGAATTACATTCATCTAAACATGACAAGTCTAAATCTTCAAAGTCTTCAAAGCATTCTACTCTGTCCAAGTTGCCAAGCCTATTAGCCATTCTACCAATGCAGTTAATGGTGCATCAGATCTGCAGGGGATGGTGTAAGATTAACACTTCCTTCTCCAATCACCAGAGTCCTTCCTCTCCCCCCCCTCCCCCCAGGTTATTGGTGGAGGGGTTTCATCTGGAGACACCAGATCCGATATGTTCTATACTCCGACTCTTTTTGGATTGTCCATAGACCCAATCACAAGAACCAATCCTTGTATCAGAAGAGGATATACCACCGCCTAGACTGGGTCAGAGAACGTATCAATTGGTGGATCAGATTATGATTTTGGTTAAAAGTTTCTTTTCTGCACTGTCCAAGCAAACCTGTCCTTCAGAACCTGGCATTGGCAATTCTACCTAACATAGTCCCATTTTCAACCCTAGGGATGAACACATCCTTGAATCCCATTCTTCAGGCTTCCTCCTACTCCTTTGCAGTGGAGACTTGTAGATTTGAAATGATGGACCACTTGGCATCATCTGCACTCCTGCCAGAGGAGCCTCCAGAGTCACCTTCATCATCGTTGCACTCCTGGGTGACTGATCTTATGCCATTGGGTTCAGATGAGGACTTTATAGGCATACCTTCTGATCCTCTGCTGGAGCCACCAGACCATAGGTTACCTCTGAACAACTTCTCATACCCTATGATCATCGAAAAGATGGGATGCACCCTGTGTCCATGTTCATAAAGACAAAGACCCCCATTCTGACCTTCTAGGCCTTCTACAAATCCGCAATACTCCATCAGTACCAGTAGCTTTACTGATCCAAGCTATTCTTAGCTCTCTGCAGATGAGAATGTGGGACACCTCTATTTCTGCCATGCCAAGAAAATTGGATCTGAAGAACAGGGTTCAACAGTCTCTGGGATTTGGTATCATGCAATTGCTGCACCATTCAGTGATAATTGAATTCACGATGAAGAAAGCTAAAAAGACAGGGATCCATTCCAATTCATTGCTGGGAAAAAAAATCACCAGTTTCTAGACCAGTTTAGCAAGAAAGTATTCCAAGTTTCCATGCTGACTGCATGAATTACTATTCATCAGTTCTGCATGGTGCAGTATATCTATGACTGCCTGCAAAAGATGAAGCCTTTTCTTCAACCAGAGAAAGAATCTGTGAGCTATATACAGCGTTCTTTGAATGCAAAAGAAAGTATTCGTCATGTTATACATTCGATCTATGAAGCTTCCGATTCAGTTTCTAGAACTTCCGCATTATCCATTGGATTATGTCATATGGCATGGCTTAAGATCAGCAACATTTGAGAGGACATGCATGAGAAACTAGCAGACATTATCTGTCTCTGAGATAACCTTATTAGAGAAAAACTTAAGGAGCCCATGGCACAGATAAAAGTCCAGAATGTAGCTGTACAATCCCTCTCAACAGGCCTCAAGCAGCCATCCGCACACAATGGCTTTTCTATCATTACAAGCAGCCTTATTTTCACTGGCATCCTTTCTAATCTTGTCAAAACTACCATCCTTGACCTCTTGCAACTCAATATCAGCAGCCTCTTTCTGCCAGACCTAGTCAAAGAAAACACAGACAGCAAAAAATGGCCTAACCAGCTCACCCTAAACTAAGGTCTACATTTTTTATCCCTTTGCACAATCCACATCCCTCTGTTCCGGGTGGGGGCAGAATCCCGCTTTTTTGTGGACAAGTGGTGCCTTATCACCAAAGACCCTTTCCTACAAATAGTGCACTCTGGGTACTGCTTGCATTTCTCTTGACTATCTCTTCTCTTGCATTGTTCTGTGCTTCAGCTGAATCCATCCCATCTTCCACAACTATGTCTGAAAGTTCAGACATTCTTACAGCAGTGGGCAATAGAACCCATACCTCTGAAACAACTTATGCAGGGTTTTTACTCCCAATATTTCCTCATCCCCAAGAAATCAGGTGGTTTGTGGCTGATTTGGATCTGAGCCATCTGAATAAGTACCTTCACCAGGGCCTCTGTGACATCTTTACCTACTGGAAAAACCTTCGTGGAACAAATGACCCAGCTGATAACTTCGCTGAAGTCAAGATAGAGCTAACCCGCGTTACACAGCCGGCCAGTTCGACTGGCTTTGCCCACCCATAACGTCATCTTCAAGAGACTCTTTTGCTGTTTAAACGTGCGGCGACGCCAGTGGCGTCGTGTGACAAAGGAGCGAGACAAAGGGGCACGCCCCTTTGTTAGCCCCTTCGTTAGCTCTGAGTTAGCTCCAACACTTTTGAAAATCAGTCTGTATCCTTGAAGTAGAATGGAAATACCAACGGTGATGGGCTATGGCAGATATGACTCACAGTTCATACATAAAAAGCGTCACTCTATGCAAGTACATACTCACAGATCTTTTTTAATTCACATTCCGCTAAGAACTATGTTATCTACTATTGTACTACCGGTGCTAACCTTCTTGTACTGTAACGCTCAGTCTATTAGGCAAAAAACCCCTATATTTGTGGATCTGTTGAATGAGAAAGAGCCTGACTGCTTACTTATAACCGAATCATGGCTTACAGAGTCAGATTCGGTGATAGTAAACAGTATTTGTCCTACCAATTACTGCGCTTTTTCAGTTGTTCGAGCTAGGCGCAGAGGTGGGGGTGTGTTAGCTTTTATTAAAGCCTCTCTTAAACCTGTAAGGAAAATAACCCATAATAGCGATCCCTTCGAACTTTTGATAGTATCTACTGATTATCTAAATGTGGTACTAGTATATTGTCCACCAAGAACTTTACACACACATTTGTCAAAATTCTTAGAACTCATCTCCTCTTTGTCTTTAAACTTAGCAGAAACTATTCTTATAGGTGATTTCAACCTGCAAATAAATAATGATTCCTCATCTACCATTACTACTTCTTTCCTAGATGCTATGTCTGGACTAGGTTGGACCCAACTCATTTCTGATCCCACTCATATCAAAGGAAATACCTTAGACCTAATTTTTTATAATTCTTCATATTTGAATATACCATTAGTTGATTTAAATAATCAATTGGTTCCGTGGTCAGATCATCATCTTATTTCTTTCTCGACCTCCATTTTACAGAAAGGTTCAAGTGATACAGTTAAACAACTTAAAAAAAGGAAACCTATAACTGCAGAATCCTTTTTAAATGCATTTGCTGATAATATACCTCTTGAACTTGCCGAGAATGTTGATAAATCACTAGAAGAGTGGAACTCAGCTATCTTGACAACTCTAGATGCGGTTGCTCCTCTTAGATCAATAACACAAAAAAACTCCCAAAACAAATTGAATTTTCCTTGGTTCAATAGTACTTTACGTATGATGAAAACCGCTTTAAGAAAAAAGGAGCTTGTCTGGTTAAAACAGAACTCTGAAGCACTGTTTGACTTCCACAATATGTTAAAACAATACAGAAATGAAGTTAACCTACTAAGGAAAAGGTACTATGCGGATAAAATAGCACTTGCAAACAATAATCCGGCAACATTGTTTAATATAGTAAAATCACTAACAACTGATCATGCAAACGCACTTCCTGAAATCACAAATGAAACATGTGAACAAATATCTAAATTTTTCCAACAAAAGATTGAAACGATATCTCAGGAACTTGCCACTCTACCCTACCCTACCCAAACTATAAACAACAATAAGTAAATTCGGAATGGACTGACTTTCACTCCATTACTCCTAAAGCTATTCAAAAGATTATAAGCAAGCAAAAAATTTCAAATTCCCCACTAAACCCTTGCTCTGGTACACTATTAAAAAGTATCGTTGAAAAGTATCCTGATTATCTGTGTTCACTTATTAATCAATCTCTGGAATCTGGAAAGTTTCCTGATTTATTAAAACAAACATCAATCTTGCCTATTTTAAAGAACAAAACTTCTTCATTTATGGATTTTTCAAACTTGAGACCTATTGCCTCTTATGTTCCTTAGCAAAAATTTTGGAATCGGTAGTATTACATCAACTCAAAGACTATCTATCGGAGTTTGACATACTTCACCCAAACCAGCATGGCTTTAGGAAAGGACACTCTACTGAGACCTTATTGTTATCCTCTTTTGACACTTTCCTTAGAAGTTTCGATTCTTATACTGTGGTCATTTTATTAGATATTTCAGCAGCGTTTGATATGCTGGACCATAAACTATTGATGTCTGCTCCACAATTTATAGGTATAAAATCTACAGTCTTAGATTGGTTTGGGAGTTTTCTCTCAGATCGTATCTGCCAAATTAATATAGGCGCTTGTTCCTCTCAAAGTTATACTCAATCAACAGGTGTTCCACAGGGCTCTTCATTGTCCCCAATACTGTTTAACATTTATCTCTTGCCTCTGTGCCAGATTCTGGCTTCTCTGAATGTCCAATTTAAACTTTATGCTGATGACATTCAGTTATTTGTTCCTTACAAATCATCCTGGTCCGATACCTTCTCTCTGATTCAAATATACATCAGTACAATCGAACAGTTGTTGGCCCATAATCATTTAAAACTGAACAAAAAGAAAACAGAACTTCTTTGTCTAAGCTTTATATCAAATCCTACTAATGCCCCTCCAGCTAGTGTAAACTTAGGTAAAGAAGTGATTCAGGTTACTAAGTTAGCACGTAATCTTGGAGTGTGGATTGACACTAATCTATCTCTAACGCAACATATTTCCAAAGTGGTAAAATCTTCATTTTTTAAATTACATGTTTTAAAACGATTACGTCCTCTTTTATTTTTCCATGATTATCGTTCAGTACTGCAAGCGCTGTACTGAAACCACCATTACACCATTTACAACTGGTCTTGAATTCTGCAGCTAGACTACTTACTGGTACCCCACTAAAACAAAATATTTCACCAATCTTGTATAAACTACACTGGTTGCTAGTCAAATATAGAATTCAATACAAAATTATCATTTTAATACACTCTCTGTTGAACAATATTGATTCTACTTGGCTACGTTCCACGTTGCGAGTTTATAAACCTCAGAGAGAGCTCAGATCAACAGGTAAAAACTTACTAGAAATTCCTTCAGTAACAAATGCAGCACTGAATGTGACAAGGAATAGAGCTTTCTCGGTTGCTGATCCCATTTTATGGAATGCCTTGCCAGACTCTATAAGGTTAATATGTAGTCAAAAGGAGTTCAATAAGGTTTTAAAAACTCATATTTTCCAGGAAGCATTTAAGGATTTTGAACCTTCTAGTCAAACTAAGTAAGGTTAAGTATGTTTAAACTATATTGATTTGCTTGTTATTCTATTTCTGTTCTTTTAGTTTTTAATTGTAATGGCCAAATTCTTATTTTGTCATCATTGATTTTATTGATTATGTAACATATTGTATTTTTATTTGTACTTTGTTTTAACTTTACTTTTATTATTTATCTAATTTTAATTAATTTTTTAATTTTGTTTTTGTTATTTTTGCTAATGTAAACCACTTTGGTCAGTTATTTTTACTGGTAAAACGGTATATAAACTTGATAAATAAATAAATAAATAAATAAATAAATACTACAAATTCAAAATGAACTCTCTCACTACGATTCTTCCTTACATTCAGAAGGACAAATGGATGTGTGAGTTGGACCACAAGGATGCTTACTTGCACACACCCATCTACCAGTCACATTGGTGCTACAGTGCCTTCTTCACCGTTTGAACTCAGGTCTTACCACTTCTTAAGTATGATCCACCGTAGTGCCTTAGCAGCCTACCATGATACAGTAGACAGTAAGCCCATATCCACTCATCTACTAATATCTAGATTCTAGAAAGGAGTGTTGTACATCAAAATCCCTGTTCAAAAACCTCCTATAATGTGGGATCTCAATGTGGTTCTTTCCCAATTAATGAAACCTTTGTTTGAACCTTTGGAATCAGCTTCACTAAAATATTTTGATTTGGAAGGTGATTTTTCTAGATGCCATCACTTCTGCTAGAAGAGTCAGCGAACTCCAGGCTCTTGTTCAATATCCTCCATACCTGCAATTTTTTCACAACTGGATGATGCTCTGAACTCACTCCATGATTATTCTGAAGGTGGTCTCAGTCTTACACATCAATCAATCATTCTGCCTATGTTTTTTCCCAAGGCTGCATGAAGATGAAAAAGCCCTTCATACTTTAGACTGCAAACTGGCCTTGGTATACTACAAAAGAAGGATTCAACCACATCATCAAACCAATTAGCTCTTTATCTCCTACAGCCCAAATTATCTGTGATCACTAAGCGAACATCGTCTAATTGGTTGGCTGAGTAAGTGCATTCATCACTGGTACAGCTTAGCAGGATTACAACTCACAGACTCTGTTAAGGCTCATCAAGTAAGAGCTATGGCTTCCTCTATTGCTCACCTTCATTTAATACCTATTAAGGACATAAGCAAAGCTGCAACTTGGTCGTCAGTTCATACCTTCACATCCCACTGCTGTCTGGATAACTTCTCAAAGACTGTCCGCATATACGGACAGGCAGTTTTGCAGAAACTCTTTTCGCTGTAGCCCACTATTCACAGTGGGGACCAGCTTGCTTACTAACAGGCTGATACAGTAAAGCGCGGCCGCAGTTACCCCGTTTCTAACCCGCTGTGTACTCACAATTTGGCCGCGTAAGTCTAACCCGCTATTCACTATCTGTTTTTACTGATCCTTACCGCTTCTTTTACTCGATGTGTATCCCTTTCCGCCCACGGCATGTATATGTATGTAAACAATCTGATTAGCTATTCCCTCCCATTCAGTAACGTGCGCCCCGACTATCTCCTTTTTAACCTGCTATCTTGCCGCGTCTTTTACCTGCTAATTTACCGCCTACCCTGACCCTGGCGTTAGTGTAACGCCAGGGTCAGGGTAGGCGGTAAATTACGAAATTTCACACGAAAATTCAGTCTCAAACCAAACCAACCCAATCCAAGCGTCAGGCAAGCCCCAGCAGAGAGAGACGAAATTTCACAGTCCCGGGCAAACTTTCCCCCAGCCCCCGCTCACCTGCCCTGGCTGCGGCCACGCAAGCCCCCAGCAGCAGCAGTAGAAGGGCGGCGAGAGAGAGCGGCCTCAGCAGATCGGGCGTTCCCCATGCGAGGCGGCTTCCAGCAGCCCCGCCGGCGAAGGTGAATACACACACGCCGTGACCTCCGACGTCCAGCCGGGCGCTCAGGTCACGCCATGCGTTCATGCGCCTGCTGCCTTGAGCGCCCATATTGGACGTACAGGCGTGCACGTATTCACCTTCGCCGGCGGGGCTGTTGGAAGCCGCCTCGCATGGGGAGTGCCCGATCCGTCCCGGGCTGCTGAAGCCGCTCTCTCTCAACGCCCTTCTACTGCTGCTGCTGGGGGCTTGCGTGGCCGTGGCCAGGGCAGGTGAGCGGGGGCTGGGGGAAAGTTTGCCCGGGACTGTGAAATTTTGTCTCTCTCTGCTGGGGCTTGGATTGGGTTGGTTTGGGACTGTGAAATTTCATCTCTCTTGCCTGCCCGAAGGAGGGTGCTTTGTTGCGCTCCCTGCCTCCGATCGCCGGCTGCTGGGGCTTGCTGGCGCCGGGCACTGCCGCACTTTTTTTTTAAATGACAGGTTCCAGCACACCGAGGATACTGTATAGGCGCTGTATAGCGCCTATACAGTAAAACGGATTGCGCTTCATGGACGCTTCTTGGACGTGCTTTGGACGCGGCTTGCATTTGCATGCCATTTAAATACTGTATCGAGCGGTATGTGATCCGGACTGTGCGCGCGGCAAACGAGCGGGCGCCTGGCACTGCCGCACTTTTTCTTACGCACCCTTACTGTATCGGCCTGCTAGTAAACACTTTGCTGCAACCCTCAACTTGAGACTCCCCACATGTAATGGCTAATTCAAATTGCTTATTGATGGAAAAAAAGCAAGTTTGCTTGCTGTAAACAGTGTTTTCCATAGATAGCAGGATGAATTAGCCATGGAATGCCCACCAGCCTCCCTGGAGAATTGACTATATCGTTAGACTTAGCTCTGGTACTAACTAACAGGTCGATACTGTAACGTGTGGTTGAAGATTTCCCGTCTGTAACGTGCTGGGAGCGCACAATTCGGACACGTAAGGCGATCCAGTGATACAGTCTCCAGTTTCACGCGTCCTTAGCGCTTCTTAAAACAGACGCATTTTATTTTATTTTATTTATTTTAATTTTTTCTATACCGGCATTCGTGAAAATATCACATCAAGCCGGTTTACAATAAACAATGGGTGATAAGCGGAACAGAGAACGAAATAATATGAACTATAAATAATATAGATGCAGTTACAATAAACAGGGAGACGTACAACTAGGAGCAAGAAGAAGACAAGATAGAAACTTTAACAAAGTGTATAAACCTGTAGAATGGAGGAATTTCCAAAAATGGATGTTTGAGAATTGCAATGAATTGTTCCGTACAAGTATGTAGTTTAACAATAAAGGCGAAATCATAAGTAATGAAGATTCTGGATGATAATAATGCTTAGGGGTAGGATACCAGGATGGTTATAATAATAAAATATGTTGATTGGAGGTTGAAAATCGGATAGAATAGTTTTTAATCTGCGTCTGGGAAGGCTTGTTTGAAAAGCCATGTTTTAAGTCTTTTTTCTGAAAGTCAGTAAGCAGGGTTCCTGTCTAAGTTCCGTTGGTATGGAGTTCCAAAGCGTGGGTCCTGCTGTGGAGAAAGCCCTATCTCTGTAAGTTATGTGGAGGGAAGTTTTGGAAGGCGGTACTTGTAGTGACTCTTTGTAGTACTCTCTTATGGGTCTGGAGGAAGTATGTTTTATGAAAGGGATTTGTAGGTTGAGAGGGGCGATTTGTTGGATGGATTTGTAGATTATGGTGATTGACTTATAAAGAATTCTGAAATGAATTGGTAGCCAGTGTAATTCTTTAAGGATTGGGGAAATGTGCTCTCTTCTCTTTGTATTAGTTAGGATTCTGGCTGCAGTATTTTGAACCATTTGTAGTGGTTTGGTCCTTTCCGCATGCATATGATATGTAAATGAAGGAATTAGCTATTCCCCTCCGATACTGTGACGCGCGCTCAGATTATCTCCTTTGTAACCCGCTATTTTGCCGCGTCCTTAACCTGTTAGTTTACCGCCTAAACTCTACTTGGTGTTAGTGTGGTGTTCGAAAATTAAAACGGGAATAAAGTGTAAAAAATGGGGGTAAAACCAAAGGGAGTAAAGTGTAAAAAACATTGCAGCGTAAGTTGTTTATATATATGTATAAATACCTGTCACTTTCCTGTCACTTTCCGAATCCCCCAGGCGTGCGGTCATCGAGGCGGCGGCGGGAGCCGGGCGGATGGGCGCCCGTTCATCCAGGCGGCAGTGGCGGGAGCTGGCGAGCGGGTGGGCGCGCGTTGGATCCAGGCGGCGGTGGGAGTGTGTTCGATCCAGGCCGCGGCCGGGTGGGCGTGCATTCATCCAGGCAGAGGGAGCCGGCGGCAAAAGCGGCCTCCGGCTCCCTCTGCCTGGATGAATGCACGGCCCCCGCCAGCAGTGAATGAATGCCCGTGCGATTTCGGCGCTCAAGGCGGCCGGGTGGGCGTGCATTCATCCAGGCAGAGGGAGCCGGCGGCAAAAGCGGCCTCCGGAGGCCGCTTTCGCCGCCGGCTCCCTCTGCCTGGATGAATGCACGGCCCCCGCCAGCAGTGAATGAATGCCCGTGCGATTTCGGCGCTCAAGGCATGACGTCACGACATGTGACTGCCTTGAGCGCCGAAATCGCACGGGCACTCATTCACTGTCGGCGGGGGCCGTGCATTCATCCAGGCAGAGGGAGCCGGAGGCCGCTTTCGCCGCCGGCTCCCTCTGCCTGGATGAATGCATGCCCACCCGGCCGCCTTGAGCGCCGAAATCGCATGGGCATTCATTCACTGCCGGCGGGGGTTGTGCATTCATCCAGGCAGAGGGAGCCGGAGGCCGCTTTCGCCGCCGGCTCCCTCTGCCTGGATGAATGCACGCCCACCTGGCCGCCTTGAGCGCCGAAATCGGGAGGAGAGGAGAAGGGAGAAGGGACTACCGTAGCAGGCCCGAGCCTTGCTACTTTTTCGGGTTTTTTTTTTTTTGCTTCGGGAGGAGGGGACAGGACTGGGGCTGCACCGGAGACTGGACGGGGCCAGGGCAGGTGAGCGGGGGCTGGGGGAAAGTTTGCCGAGCATCAGGGAACATAACTGTCCACTTCCTGGTACCTGTCATTTCAAATGTCATTTGAAATGACATTTGAAATGACAGATACCAGCGCGGCCGTGAAGCGTTAGGCCCGCGAACCCAGGATACTGTATAGGCGCTCTATACAGTAAAATGGGTTGCGCGGGCCTAATGCTTGCCTAAGGCTTCGCAGCCGCGGCATGCATTTGCTGCAATTTGAAGAGAGTATCAAGCGGTAGGTGAAGAGAACTGTGCGTGCGGGGAACGAGGGTGCGCCTGACACTGCCGCACTGCTTCTACCACGGCCTTAGAGTATCGATCTGTAAGAAGGTTCACGAGGCAAAGTCCACGCTAGAATTCCTACACACATTCAGTAGAGCTCAAAGTTCTTCTATCTTGAAGAGACAAGTCTGTTCGATGCCACCGGATAACGCCACCCACATGTAGTGGCTAATTCATCTTGCTATCTATGGAAAACACTGTTTACAGTAAGCATTTTTATTTCTTAAGTATAGTCAATGTGTACAGGGATGTAAGACATAAGTACGATTTACAACATGAGAAAAACACAAAAGGACCTTAAGTCAGGCGGCTTACAGTTTTAGAGTATTTTTTGTTTTCCTGAACATCTGATCCATAAGCCATAAAGCAAAAGACTTTCACTAACAAACTTAGCATTTGGGCTGCTGCGAACTAGGGGCTGCAAGGGCTACTTGTGATATTGCACCACTGTACATGAAGGGGCAGATTTTCAAAGGGATAAGCGCGTAACCCCCCGAAAAGCTGCCCCTTCCACCCCCTGCACGTGCCGAGCCTATCTTGCATGGGCTCGGCGGCGCGCACAAGCCCCGGGGTGCGCGTAAGTCCCGGGGCTTTCCTGGGGGGCGTGTTGGAGACGTGTCACAGCCGACGTGTCATCAGGGGACGTTCTGGGGGCGGGGCCGTGGTTCCGGTCCAGGGGCGTTCTGGGGGCATGGCCGCGGCCTCCGGAACAGCCCCCGGACCGGAACATGGCGCGCCGGCAGCCAGCCGGGGCAGGCGTAACTTGTAAAATAAAGGTAGAGGGGGGAATTAGTTAGGGCTGGGGGGTGGGTTAGATAGGGGAAGGGAGGGGAAGGTGGGGGGGGGGGCCGGAAGGAAAGTTCCCTCCGAGGCCGCTCCGATTTTGGAGCGGCCTCAGAGGGAACGGAGGATGGCTGTGTGGCTCGGCGCGCGCAGGCTGCCGATTTTGCGCAACCTTGCGCGCAACGACCCTGTATTTTATAACATGTGCACAGCAGCGCGTGCATGTTATAAAATTGGGAGTAGATTTGTTCGCGCTGGGTTGCGCAAACAAATCTACTCCCACGCGCACCTTTTAAAATCTACCCCATAAATGCATAAATTCCACTATAATATTAATTGAACAAACCTGTTAAATTAACCTTCACATTCTTAAAAGAAGCAGTCTCCAATGTTGTTTGTTTGTGGCTTTCAAGGTCTTGATAGTGAAACATCACTAGGAAGAGCAATGATAAATTAATGGAGAAGAAGAGGCTGAGTAATTTTCAGGATCAGGGTCTGCACTTTTCATAATTTGTAAGAGTTATCTAGAATTCAGTAATATACCCACAAATGATTAGCACTTTAATTCTGATTCTATTGTCATCTGCTTCACATTCTGTAGTGTATTGATTTGCCTGGTAAAAGTAGAACATTTTGCTATTTTATTTGTACACAAAACATTTGTAAATATTGCATTATTCATTGCTACACTGGATCTTCAAGGACCTTTCTCAGAGTAATGTCCTAGAATCTCCTCATAAATCATCATCAGACAAGAATAATTTGAGTGTTGTAAGACAAACACATTCAGCTTTGTAATTCTTATTTCAGAATGTCTAAGCAGCCCTGGGGTACCATCATACCTGCTCCTTTCCCATTGGGTTATCAGACACTATCTCGCCAAGAAATTCAACAAGCTGTGAACAGACTACATTCAAGATCAAGGTGCACCAAGTGTGGAACAGCAAATCTAATTAGACTGCCTAAAAATCACAAAACTCTGAGCCCAGAAATAATAGTTAATCTCCTGGAAAGGTTTACCCCTCACTCAAAAGATAAAACATCAGACCAGAGAAAACATGGAAAAAAAAAATAAGATGGTCATTTGAAATCACCCATGATATTAGTGTGATATTTTTTTCACCTTTCTCATTGCGGAGGGAGAATAAAGCATGTGGCTGGTGACAATATGATAGAACTAATATGGATTGTGAGTCTTTTTCTCCAGAAAAGCATATATTGGGCACATGGTAGCATACACAAAATTATTGAATGGCTACAAGATTGAAACTTGTGTCCAGCAACACCTAGACAAGATTTCAAATATTTTTTCCAAACATTTAGGGGCCTATTCACTATAGCTCATAGCAATATGTGGGCATTTATACCTCCCTATGTAAAACTCCATACTGTAAGAGTTGTGCAATCTGTCATCATATTTTCAGGTTTCTATTCATAATATGTACATACAGGACCACACTCACTCGCAACCACCCTGAACAAAGAAATAACTCCAAGACAGTTTGTTGGGAAAACAAAGGCCGCAGCTTTATTTGAAAGGGTCCGAACCACAAAACAAACCACAACTATCGCTCAGGGATTTCAGCATATTCCTCCCCCATTCTATCCGCCACTTCCGGCAGGATAGCCTTCACCAGCCTCTCGGCTCGAATAATTGGCACTCACTCCAAGTTCCTGCTCCCGTTGCCCGCCTGCAAGGAGCCAACTTGAGTGGACCCCTGCCTCCGCCTGCCAGGGGTCTGGCCTCAGTGGTCCCCGCCTCCTTCCAGCAAGGGACCACCCCCTGTCAACAGCCCAGTTGTCACCATCACATGCATATTGTTGAAATCCCTTTAACATCAACCATAGCTTTAACTCTGCTGGTTCGGACCAAGCGCCCCTGCCGCGACGACCTGCACAACAACAATTCATTCTGTCCACTATATACAACCACAGAACAATATAACAAAAGGGTGGGTGGGAGGGAAGCAAAATTGTCCCACTAGTCCCGCCGCCGTATCGCCACTACTGTGAACAGCATAAACTCCCTCCGAGATTCAAAACTTTTTCCCCCTATCAGCTACTACTAACTCGCTTCCAGCCAATCAAAGGCTGCCACACGTCCCTTGTATCTACGCTGCTCCTTCCCCCCCCGAAACCTACCCCCCCCCCGTTCGTACTTCTACGCTACCTACGCTCTCTAACTCTATCCCTCCCCCTTTTTCTTCCTTTCCAAATCGCCCCCCCCCCTTCCCGCTCCACGAGTGGGCCTTAGTTCATATTATAGAGTCTCCGTGGACACAAGGTCCACTTCGACTGTCATAATATGTACATACAGGACCACACTCACTCGCAACCACCCTGAACAAAGAAATAACTCCAAGACAGTTTGTTGGGAAAACAAAGGCCGCAGCTTTATTTGAAAGGGTCCGAACCACAAAACAAACCACAACTATCGCTCAGGGATTTCAGCATATTCCTCCCCCATTCTATCCGCCACTTCCGGCAGGATAGCCTTCACCAGCCTCTCGGCTCGAATAATTGGCACTCACTCCAAGTTCCTGCTCCCGTTGCCCGCCTGCAAGGAGCCAACTTGAGTGGACCCCTGCCTCCGCCTGCCAGGGGTCTGGCCTCAGTGGTCCCCGCCTCCTTGCAGCAAGGGACCACCCCCTGTCAACAGCCCAGTTGTCACCATCACATGCATATTGTTGAAATCCCTTTAACATCAACCATAGCTTTAACTCTGCTGGTTCGGACCAAGCGTCACAGACACAGGCATCCTATGTCCTGTGACCCCCAAAGATGCGGCCCTGTCTATTTCGGAAACAATACCTCCAGCACCGCCTGAATGGAATTTAAGAACAGGTCAGTACCCAGGAAAGACAAGTGAACTCCATCTGGGCCAAATAACCCCGTACTCTTGCCCCAGGACCATTCATGGCGGATATGCCGCCCTCCCAAGCGAGCCAACCAGGAACCTATCTGCTGATTCGCTTTGGACCTGCTTCGTTTCCACATCACATTTTCCCATTCAGCAGGTCTGACAATTATGTCCGACCAACACAGGACGGAGGTAGGCAATAGGATTGAAACAGTCATCAGGTCCTTCCAGACAATACTGATGAATTGCCTACCTGCCATCCGTCCCCAGTCATTTCCCCCCAGGTGAATCACCACAACCCGAGGTGGTCGGAGGCGTGCACATTCCTTCTTCACATGCGGGACCAACTCGTCCCATCGCATGCCTCTCCGCCCCATCCAAATCTATCGCACCCCTCTGTTCTGCAGATCCAAATGGGGACCATAAGGTCGACCCTGCGCGTGCTTATGTGCCCAGTGAATAAATGAATGTCCGATGATCCAAACTGACATATCAGCGGACACTGCACCTAAAAGAGACAAAAATTAGTCACTTTCTTTTAACCCCCCCCCCCATCTGGGCGGATATAACTTGTGTATGCTCTGGACCTCCACCGTCCGATCCTCTGTATCACTCCACTGGACAGTCCCGCCCCAGCTGCAGACGTTGCCGCCCCTATTCGAAAGGAATGTGTCCCGAACCGCCTCCCATCCAATCCTATCTGGACCAACGCTCGACGAAGTACCACTTTAAATTGGTATCGAGTCAACGGACTTGAATTCTCGTGCACCAGGAATGAAGAAGCCCTCCCAGGCCGCGAGTGACAGTAATTGATCGCATTTGCCACCGGGCAGGTATCCAATCCCGGCACTGCAGTCAGCACTACCGACGACCCCCGTCCTTGCTGGTCCGTCTTAGAACGTGGTATACCAAGCACCACGGAACGATTTGTCACAATGACATTCCTTGCCAGTAGGCCCGGGCAATCCGTACTGCTGGCCGCTCGTGCCACTAATTCGCTGATCCGGAATGCACCGAAAAAAGCGAAAACAAAAGCCAAACGAAATAGCAGTATTTCATAATTAGACGAGCACACCAATCCCAAGGCTCCCCATAAGCGAAGCAAAATATCGTGCGTGATAGGCAAACGACTATCCAAACGGTGCCCCACTTCCCGATGCCAACCTGCTAACAACCTGCGCACGATAAAACGCCCAGAAGGAAAGCCCCAGCCATGAGCCCGCATAAAAAAGGAGAATCCTGCTAATTGCTGGCTCACCGACGATCTCGCATAACCCAGTAACCGAGCTTGTTCGATAAAACGCACCACGGCAACATCAGAAATGGGACCACCACGCCAACCCAAAGACGCCAAAAATGCAGTCACTCTCCGGGCTCCATTCACGTAACCTGTCCATGTCGACGTTGCTAATGAAGCTCGCAGCATGCTCCAGGCGTCAGGGCACCAAATTTCCAGAGGGAAGATGGCACAGGCGTTCCGCAGGGTTCCGCCTCCGGCGCCAGTTCTCGAAATGCTTCCCACTTGAAACGAGAAAGAGAGTCGGCCACGCCGTTAGAAACCCCCGGCACGTGCCGGGCCCATATGGTCACATTCAAAGACATACAACATAAGATCAAAGCACGCAGCAGCTCCGACACTCTAACGCATTTTGCTGATCTTTTGTTGATGACCTCGACAACTCCCATATTATCGCACCAAAACACAACTCTCTTTCCCCGTAACCGCGCCCCCCAAATATGCACCGCTACCACAATTGGGAACAGCTCCAAAAATGTGATATTTCTCGTAACCCCAGCCTCAACCCAAGCACACGGCCATCCAGCCGCGCACCAGGACCCTTGAAAATAGGCCCCAAAACCTGTAGCCCCTGCCGCATCAGTAAACAACTCCAGATCATGATTTGACGACGGATCCGATTGCCAAAATTCCACACCATTGAAAGCTACTAAAAACTTATCCCAAATTTGTAAATCATCCCGCATTCCCTTGGAAATCCGAATCCGATGATGACGCTTCCTCACGCCAGCCATGGCGTGCGACAATCGCCTTAGGAATACCCGACCCATAGGAATTACCCTACAAGCAAAATTCAGACTGCCTACTAAAGATTGCAATTCCCGCAATGTCAATTTATGCCTGCCCACTGCATCTCGCACCAAGCTCCGTAGATGCTCAACTTTAACTACTGGCAGACGAGAAACCATTTCCACTGAGTCTAACTCAATTCCTAGAAATGTCAATTTCGTGCAAGGTCCTTCCGTCTTACCCTCTGCCAGGGGAATACCAAATTCCCGCGAAACCTCCTGGAAAATGCCCAGCACGCGATCACACTCCTGCGATTCAGCCTCACCCACACACAGGAAATCATCCAGATAATGCACCATTTTATTCGTCCCGGCTCTCATCTGAACCACCCAGTGTATGAAGGAACTAAATGCCTCGAAATAAGCACAAGCTATAGAACAACCCATAGGCAAGCACTTATCAAAATAGTACCCCTGCTGGAATCGAAATCCCAGCAAATGAAAACTATCTGGATGTATAGGCAACAAACGAAAAGCCGACGCAATATCCGCTTTAGCCATTAAAGCATTTGGACCACAACTCCGAACCGCCCGAACCGCCGAATCAAAGGAGGCATAGCGCACCGAACATAACCCCCTAGGAATCCCGTCGTTCACTGACTTGCCCTCGGGAAAAGACAAATTATGTATCAACCTAAATTTTCCTGCTTCCCTCTTGGGAATCACCGCTAACGGTGACAACACCAAATTCGGAAACGGAGCTTCTGGGAATGGACCCGCTATCCTACCCAAGACGAGCTCCTCCCTCAATTTCTTCTGAACTACACCCACCAACTTCCGTACGGACGGACAATTGCTCCCCCCCCTACTTCCCCCTCCCCCACAAAAGGAATGCGAAAACCTACGGTAAAACCTTGAATAAGCAGTTCAGCCGCCCTGTGGTTTGGATACAATCTTAACCAAGGTGACATAACTGCGATTCGAACCGGCGTAAACGCCAATTCACAACCCTGGTTTGCTCCCACTCTTAATGAGCTGGGTCGCAGTGGAACCTTCGCCTTGTCGTTTGAGGCATCGCAAGGCAGGATGGGCTGCTCCGCAGTTGGAACAGGCATGCCTAAACTTGCAATTGGGAAAATTGCAATTGGAGCGATTAAATCGCCAACAGATGTCACTACGCCCTGTCCCTCCTTTCCCTGTCCCTCCACTTGAGAAATCCTTTCGAAAGGACCGATTCAAATTTGCCCCCGAGACCAAACCCTGCCCTGCCCCACCACCCGACGCCTTGGAGGCCATCTGGGTTAGCCACAGGCCTACATCTTGCGTACCCCATGAAATGAATTTATTCTCCTCCATCCTATCACGGAATCTCTCGTCATAGTTCAACCATGACCATCCATCATAAGTTTTGCTAGCTGCCAATATGGAATCTGCGTAAGCTAAAAGCGACCCATATTGGGATGGATCCTTTTTTCCCACTACACTAGCTAATCTCAGGAATGCTCTCATCCAGTTATGAACATTCCTTGCAACTTTTTGTTGCGCCCCAGGAAAGCGTTCACTCTTACTCTTCTTCTTCTTGTCCTTACGCCTCCCCCTCCTTCCCTCCAACAGCTGAAAAATATCTATGAATTGACGCCGCCAAATCCGCTTGCGAATGGATTTTGGTACCTCCTCCCACAGCTCCGTTAATGCCACCAACGCCGGGGCGCCTCGAACAGTAGCACCCCCCACCATTTCCTCTGTTTTTGACCCCCCTTCCTCAGATGAACTAGAGGACGATGAAGAAGAAGAAGAAGAAGAAGAGGATGAATCAGAGGAGCTAGAGCGCGCTCTCTTCCGCTTCTTTTTCCCTTTTCCTGACCTAGAGGACTCCCCTTTTACGCTACTTCCTTTTTTCTCCTCTTTCTTCTTCAGTACCTCAACTAATTGCCCCGTAGTCGTCCCCAGCTCCCCTCCCTTTCCCCTAACTTCGGAACTCCCGGGCTGCAGACCATCCCTCCCATCTTTCTTAGGAAAAATTACCCACTCACCATCCGGGTCAGTCTCCCTCGCTAACGTATCTGCTATCGTCCTCCTCTCTCGCTGTCCAGGTGGAACGTCCCTCGGTATCACGCTCCGCCACGCCTCCTGACTCGAAGGACCCGGCATTCCTCCGTCATCCTCCTCCGGCGCTACCTGAGAAGACAACGCAGCAGAAGGGGAAACAAGCCCAGCACCAGGCACCGCGCGCCGAACTCCAGCCAAACCCAGCCCCCCCGTCCCCCAACGGTTCAACCTCTGACCTTCCACCCCTCTTTGAACCCTCACACCGCTACCCTCACCCGGCACCGACGCATCACCCCTACGGGAACTGAGGGAAACACCCTGCCTTCCATCCCTCTGTAGGAAACTGAAACTGTCCATCTCGGTCCTGCCTCTCCCCAGACTTCCGCTCACCGCACTACTCCGTGTAACTGCCATCCATCCCGAATCTCCCGCGCAAACATCCTCCTGAGAGGGAAGCCGCTGCCACTCCGGTATACTCGCCCTCCGACTTAATCCCCGTCCCCTACCGACCCCACGGACCTCACCAAAACCCTTTGAAACGCTTCCTACCGCCTCTCTCTCAATCCCACCTCCAACAGTCCTCCCACGAGAGGCCCCTCTGCTGACCAAAGCACCCTGGCGTTCTACCAACCTCCCGGCACCGCCCCTCACAAACGCCCGCTCAGCCTCACTCCCCACTCTGCCTTCCGCCAAAGAGGAAGCTGACCGCCTAGCAGCGCCAGCCCCGCTCTGCCCAACCCCCCAACACGTCTCAGAAAACGGCCCTCTCACACCCTCAAAACTCGCCGCACCCCTCCTCGGGCCTCCCTGCCCTATACACCGCGATCGAATGATGCGCACTGACCGCCCCCTTTCCACTCGCACCAAATCCCCCGGGACCTCCCTGATTGAAACTTCACCAGGGCCTCCGCTTCCCCCTACGACCGCCTCCCCGGCACCTCCCGCCTCGGCGTCATCAAGCCCGCCCCTGTCTCTCTCCGGCGCTCTTCTCACCCAGTCACCGCTGTCCTCCCACTCGAGCGCCATCATCTCTCCGTCGCCCGGCACCCAAGCCGCCTCCTCTGATTCCAACGCCATATCGCCGCCGAGCTCACTCTCAGCCTGCTCCCACGACCTGGCCATTCCTCAGAGCTTCTCAGACTGGACTTGTAGCCGGCTCAAGGTGAAATTCGCGAACTCCTATCCCTCAAATTCCCCGAATTCGCAACAATAGCTGAGCTCAAAATGTCCCGAAGCCAAAGCAAAATTGTCCCACTAGTCCCGCCGCCGTATCGCCACTACTGTGAACAGCATAAACTCCCTCCGAGATTCAAAACTTTTTCCCCCTATCAGCTACTACTAACTCGCTTCCAGCCAATCAAAGGCTGCCACACGTCCCTTGTATCTACGCTGCTCCTTCCCCCCCCGAAACCTACCCCCCCCCGTTCGTACTTCTACGCTACCTACGCTCTCTAACTCTATCCCTCCCCCTTTTTCTTCCTTTCCAAATCGCCCCCCCCCCCCTTCCCGCTCCACGAGTGGGCCTTAGTTCATATTATAGAGTCTCCGCGGACACAAGGTCCACTTCGACTGTCATTTATGCCGCACAAATGTAACTGGCTGAGCCTGTGTAAAAACTCTCCACACCCATGTATACTAATGAGAAATACTTTATGCAAAACACAATTTTATACAGCATATAAATTAGCACAGAATTTACTAAAGCACACAAATCCGTTCACCACTTGCATGTGTATTTTTGCTCACAAAACTTTACACCACTCAGGCACTCACATTACAGGGAGCAAGCCAATTTCTCATGCTCAGCAGGCCAGGGGAATCAATCCGTCATTGACAGTGCTACAGAAGGGAGCAGGCTGCACTCAACTAGCTTTCCACAAGTGGGTGCAGGAGGTCAAGCTGGAAGATGGCACAAGGCTGGTTCAGAAGATGGTGAAATGTACATGGGCAAGGCTGGCATGGAGAGCAGGAATATGGTAGTAGGCCAGCCAGTTGGTCAGAGGATGCCATAAACATACTAGGGAGGGAGGACCTATTGGCACCTAAGCCCTGGGGAAGCCCTAGCTACACATGTATACCCAAGAATAATCAA
This sequence comes from Rhinatrema bivittatum, assembly GCF_901001135.1. Lineage (NCBI taxonomy): Eukaryota > Metazoa > Chordata > Amphibia > Gymnophiona > Rhinatrematidae > Rhinatrema > Rhinatrema bivittatum. Next base: position 44,796,561 of record NC_042627.1, on the reverse strand, counting down.
CACCAGAAATCTCAATCCAACAAAGCTGTTTATTTGAAGGCCTGAAAAAGGCACCAGTCTCACAATGGACAAATATGACATATCATAGTATGTAGGAAAACAAAAACAAGTCTCAAAGCAAAACAGAACAAGATTCCCAAGCAGTCCAGGATTTAAGGCCAAGAACCAAGTCCAGCTCCTTCCCAGGCATCATTTGTGGCCAGTCTGGTGGCTCAAGTAGCAATTGCTGTGCATTGCCATATGAAAAGCCCCTGGTTTGATCTCAGGATAGGTCTTCTGCTCCCTGGATTGGAATGCTGGAAGTAGCATTCATAGCACCTGGGGAAAGGAGTCATGGTCCTTCTTTTTCTGACATACCATTGAGACCTTCAGCAACAGTCTGTGTGGTGGACTACAGAGTTATTATCTAATCCCTGAAGAAGCTTTCACAGCGAAACGTTGGGTGTGATGGATATTTTCATTTAGACTGTTGCGATTACTTATTTTACATGCTGCATAAAAATCTTTAAAAAAAATAGTGACTTTTAAGGTGGATGACTGAACTGACTGGGAGGTCCTAGCCTACTGGAACTCTGCATTCATGGGCCCCCATTTTTTGGGGGTACACTGTTTAAGGGTGACACCTGGTGGCTGGATTCAGGGCCCATGCATGCAGAGTTCCAGAAGGAGCACAGGTGCCTGGCCACTGGGCAGAGGACTGTCCTAGCAATGATCAAACTAAGCACCGTATGATAGGGGTGGGAGGGATATAAAATAGGGCAAAAAAACCCCCAGGTTGTTGTGAATTAAGGCTTGTGGTGCCAGATTTTAGCCCTGGTCTTGTCTGAGTTGGAAGCTCAAAGGAGCAAGAGGAATCTGTCAGGTCACAGAAAGAAATAGAACACTTCCAGTTTTACAGGAGCCGCAAACAGCATCATCGGTCATTACACTGCCAGTCAACTGCACCAGCCTGCAAACACTTTGATGTTATTTTTTTTTATTCCCACCATCTGCATCCTTGCACTAATGTATTTTCAAAGGTGTCATTTTAGGTCTCCTAGTCTTTGTATAAGACCTAAGAGGAGTCACACACCAAAGGTAGGGCCTAAACCCTCTGAAAATCAGACTCTTAAAAGTCCATATTCAAAAGTCTAGTGAGTGGCAAATTTACCTGGATAGCTTTATCTGGGTAAACATTACTCAAATATTCAATGGCACTTATTCGGGTAAAAGTGTCACTTAATAAACTCGGTTATAGTCACCCAGATGAAATTATCTGGGTGACTTTGTCACCCACCGAGCTTTTGAACATAAGTAACAGGCCCACTCTTTCTTTTAATCTTTGCTATCCAAGTGTCTTTAGGACAGCTATTTGGCTGACCAGAGTTATCCTAGTAATTTTGTCCAGCTAGCACTTGCAATCCCCTTTCACAGTTGGTCACCTTCGAGCACAGCAGGGGTGGAAAAACCAGTCTGCAGCTGCGGATCAGGATTCATCCAATGGGGCATAGCATAGGTTATAAGAACATATGAACATAAGACTTTCCATATTGGGTCAGACCAAAGATTTATCAAGCCCAGTATCATGTTTCCAACAGTGGCCAATCTAGGTCACAAGTACCTGGCAGGATCCCAAGGGATTGATAGAATCCAAGCTGCTTATCCCAAGAATAAGCAGTGGATTTCCACAATTCTACCTTAATAACGGTTAGTGAACTTTTCCTCCAGGAACTTGTACAAACCGCTTGTAAACGCTACATTAATAGCTTTCACCACATCCTCTGGCAATGAATTCCAGAGCTTAATTATGTGTTGAGTAAAAAAATATTTTATCTTGTTAGTTTTAAATATATCATCAAGGGAATAAGAGCAGTGTAAAGTCCCTAACCCACAGTGTCCTCAGTCCTGTAAAGTATCTGAAATGGAATCAGCCCATAGGGATTATTTAACTTTATGCACATTTTCACTAGTAAGAAAGGATGAGCCTGGTCATGAACAAAACGTGAAGAACTCTTGGCTGGATCACTAATCACACTGGGCAGGTAACTGAGGTACTTACTGAAGAGAAGAGGTGCAGGGGCGGATTGGCCTATTGGGGGATCGGGCATCCCCCGGTGGGCCGATCGCTCCAGTCACGTGGTCTGCCGTGCGAGGCCGTAACAGAGCCACACTCGGCAGACCACGTGATGTGTCCTGGGCGGCGAATACCCGGGCCGGTCCGACATCGTGAATCCGCCACTGAAGAGGTGCAATAAGAACATTAACACTGGTCCCTTAACCTCCTGTCCCCTGCACATCCTCCCTGATTTGGTCCCTTCATTTCCCACACTTACGATAGGCAAGACTGCATGCAAAGATTTCTATTGGGATTAAAATGGCAGAGGCCATGACCATCATTAGCAGTAAATCATCCTTACCTGACTGTGGGCTTCGTATCCATCTCCCAGAATGCAACCTACTGCACCAAAAGTGACCATAAGGAAGCAATTTTCAGCAGGTCAGGTAGGTAGAAGGTCCAAGGTCTTTGAAAATTAGCTTAGGCAGTGTCCCTGGGAAGAAAAGTACCAATGGAATTTGCACCTGTTTAAACTGTGGGCAAAATCCATGTTAGAAAATCCAGACAGGGAATTGAAAATCAAATCTCCGAGCATTCTTTCCCTCAGTGCTCCCCCCCCCCCCCCCCCAGAAGTGCCTGTCTTTCCCTAAACCTAATCACCTTTTGGAACTTGGGAGCTAGATTTAGCAGCTGGAGGAGAATAAAGGAGAGGCAAATTCTAACCCCAAGGATCTACCCAGGTAACTCCCTCTTAGACTGTGAGCCCTCTGGGGACAGGAAAATATCTCCAGCACCTGAATGTAATCCACTTTGCAATTCATGAAAGGCTGAATATAAATCAAATAAATAAACAAATAATCTTTTTGCACTACTTGACTAGTGTATTGCAGTTGAGTGCTCGTGGGGCCTTAGAGACAGATGAAGCTGTTGCTGCAAGCTGGAACATCGCCTGGCACGCTCAGTGGGTGCCTCTTTACATGACAACGAGCTCGCCGAGTGACTTGGAATAGTATAGCTAAACAACAACTCTTGTGCACAGTTTTTTTTGTAGATATAAAATTACATTTTGAAGAGCAGAGCCAGCATGTTTCATGTAAGCAGGAAGTTTTCCATCTTGCAAGGATGCTCCTATAGGCTAATACTTCTCATAAGAATAAAAAAAACAATAATTCACTCTCATTCCCAGTTTGAACTATTGTGTGTCTAATACATCAAACAACTGCATAGCACATCAGTGCATACCTGTCAATCCCATCTTGTGCCTGTACACAAGGAAACTGTTATATGCCATAATAATACATAACCTGCCTTAAAAGTATTTTGCTTGCTCCCTACCAGTGAGAACTAGAGAAAGCTCAAATATTATTCCCATACAATTTGATACAACTGAAATGGCTTATTACTAGCAGGGGTGGCTTGCTTCGGTGTTCAGCCATTATTGTTACAAATGAACCGTTTCTTAAGTTTCTATGAGCCACAGGCACATGTATATGCATAGAATAATTTGGCTTTCAAAATATTACATTCAGTTGAGTCTACGTGAATCCACTTGCTTTATTCAAGCTAACCAGAAATATTGGTATGACTGATGTCAGCACACTAATGTTTTAACACAAGCTCAGAGCTTTGAGCTAATTTTACGAGGGCACAACATTTATTATCCACTTCTATTAATAAATCATGCTAAGTGGAATACAATTTCAAACATAAAACTACATAAAATTTCAAAATGAATTCATATATACAGCATATAGCAACATAAAATGTACATACAGATTGTGATTGTGTGCTAGATGGTAAATCTAGCAAATCTTGCTGATTAGGGTGATCACAGTTAATAAACTCATTATCACCCTATTTGCAGAATCTATATATGCTACTGGCACCTCATGATTTTAGATCTATTTTACAGGCTCTTGATTTTACAGGACTAGATTACTGTAATTCTTTATCAGCGGCAATTCCAGCAAATGCAATTAGAGCCCTTCATATAGTTCAAAACCGTGCTGCTGAGATCTTGTATCTCTCCAGGTCTGAAATCACTACACTGGCTGCCGTTGGAGTGGCAGATTAAAGATAAGATCTTGACATTGGTGAACAAGTTGTTGTACAATTCTATACCAAGGATAAATGCCATTTTATGGGCATATGTGCCATCTTGTCCACTCCGATCTGCAGTTGCCAATTTGTTGGAAGTGGTTTTATTTCATCTTGTACATCTTGACAAAGCTAGGGAAAGGGCTTTTTCAGTGGTGGGCCCAGTTCTGTGGAATAACAATGAATCTGAACCCATTAGTCTCCCCCAAGGTGTTCCCCAGGGCTCCTCCCTCTCCTCCACTCTCTTTAATATCTACATGCTTCCCCTTACCACCCTCCTCTCAAAACTTCACATCAAGCACTTCATCTATGCAGACGATGTGCAAATTCTCTTCCCCTTTTCTGACTCCCTTCAAACTGCCCTACAAAACTGGGAATCATGCCTCTCAGCCATTAACCAACTCCTCACAGACATGCACTTGGCACTAAATCCCAACAAAACTGATCTTCTAATCATCTCTAATAAGCACCCGCTCCCAGCTATCCCACCCTCTCACGCATCTACATCTTTCTCTGCACACACTCGCAACCTAGATGTACTCATTGATAACCATCTCACTTTCAAACCATTCATTAACTCTATCATAAAGGACTGCTACTTTAAGCTTCAAACGATAAAAAAACTTAGACCATTACTTCACTTTTCCGACTTTCGCACAGTTCTTCAGTCTATTATCCTGTCTAAAATAGACTACTGCAACGCACTCCTCCTTGGCATCCCCTCAACGCATACTAAACCTTTACAACTTTTGCAAAACGCCGCAGCTCGTATTTTGACTAACTCTAGAAAAAGAGACCACATTACCCCCACACTTATCGAGCTACACTGGCTCCCAATACCCTCCCGAATACTCTACAAAGCACTCTCCCTCATCCATAAAAGTCTGTTGAATGATAACCTTAATTGGATCAACCCCCCTCTCCTCCCCCGCACATCGAATAGACCTACTCGCCCAGCCCTTCAAGGATCCCTCTGTAAACAATCTATCAAATCTATCAAACTCTCCTCTACCATGAGCAGAGCATTTTCCCTAGCTGGCCCCACTATATGGAACTCCTTACCCGCCTGAACTCCGCATTGAGACCTCTACTCCTAAATTCAAAAAGAACCTCAAAACCTGGCTGTTTCTTCAAGCTTACCCACTTTCCCCCCATCCCACGCAGAAACATCACCAACAACAAGCGTGTAACAAGTCAAGTAACTGACCAGGAATGCGTTATCGATGTATGACTAAGAATGCCTGCTGATTTTGTACTTTGTACTCACCTATTTTTGTATATAGTTGATTGTATCCATTTAATGTTTGGAATACTGCATCGCCTTACCAGTATTTTACCCCCCCCCTGTTTAATGTATTCTTATGGTTACATGTAAGGGCCCCCGCCCGAAAGTTATTTATATTCTGCTGTTATATGTAAGGGCTCTGCCCAAAAGCTTTTGTTCTTTGTGAACCGATGCGATGTGCATACGAACATCGGTATATAAGAGACTTTAAATAAATAAATAAATAATATGCTTCCAGAAAACCTGAGAGCAATAACATCTGCTCCAGCCTTTAAAAAGCTGTTAAATTTTTTCATTTTAGGCTCACATTCGAAGTGGATACTGAGGACCACTTCTTGAGTTGAGGATGATTTCTCTGACTTGTGTGCTGCAGTTCTATGTTTATTGTGTTTCTGGCAGTGGCTTTATCTGATATTTGACAGAATGTATTTTGCTGTGGAGCTCATAGGCTTGATCACCTTGTTTTAAATTTTTTGTGTGCTTCCTGATTTTATGAATGTGAAACGTACAATCTGCCTCGAATTCTGGAAAATGAGTGGAATATAATTTTTTAAAATGAACAAACATGCATGGCTTGGGTTTTTTTTGTTTTTGACCTAGCAGTTTCATCCTATTCCTGTATACTTCCAGCTCAGTCAGAACCAGGGCTAGATCTGGTGCCAGGAGCATTCATTTGTAACTACCTAAAGATTTCCCCCCTATTTTATAACCCCCTCCCCCAAGGCATTTTAGCTCAACTATTGTAACAACAGTCCTTGGCTAGGGGCCATGCACCACTACTCCCTTCACAGCCTTGCAATCATGGGCCCTAAATCCAGCTACCAGGTGTTGTCATTGCCCAATGAATATGATTCTCTCTCCATCCCCTCCCCCCTAGGGCTATAAATGTTTCTTCTGCAGGCCTGGCCAAGTTGGGAAGCAGAAAACCTGAACTGGGACTCAAACCCAGATCCCTTCACTTGGGGGTGCACAGCACGGCCACTGAGCCAATAGGCCAGCACCTTCTGTGTGCATGCCCATACCCGGTTTAGCGTCAGTCCTTCCCTGTGCTAAATTATTAGTGATCAGGCCATTACTTACCATACATAACGTGTGGTGGGCCTTAGTGACTCAGTCTCCTCTGTATTGCAGGCTGCCCTTCTTTCTTTCCAACCACTGTCACTGTTCCGGCTGTAAGCAAAGACACTTTACTATGGTATATAAACATAAATAATATGTGTGTTGTATTACAGCAGTTTAAAGCCAGGATGCACAATTCTTATTGTCAGAGTGCAGCTGGTACTCTATTCATTTAGCTAATTTGGAAAGATAAAAGATTGCATCAAATATGCAAGCATTGGAATCTACGAAGCCCAGGTTGGCACAGATATTACAAGAGATGCCTTGGACAGAAGAGTCTCCCACTGGTTAATCCCAAACTCCCAAAGCTGCAAATTCTACCAGCTGAGTCACTAGCATCATGCTGCCTTGGAAACTGTAATATGTAATTATGTATTTTTACTGTATAGACAGGCTACAAGAAAAAATAGTAGACTTTTATTCCCAAATGTTGGCAAACATGCCTGATAAGCTCTTACATGCCATTATCTTTTATTGGAAATAGACTAGCTCTGAAAGACACAATTATGTTGGTTTATTTTGCCCTTAATGGAACATAGACAGGGTTGATAAAAATCATATGTCTGATCTTTGTGAACTGCCATAATGCAATAGAAAAGACCTGCAAACTGGAGCAGTAGAAACTCTAAAACTGCCTTGGCTCAACATGACAGGTTAATCCTGTTGCTTCAATTTACATAATTTTGCAGATGCTGCACCAGGGATTAGGATGAAACTAGATTTAAGCAGAGGCATAAACTAATACGCTCCTCTTTCCCTTAGAAGCTTAATTTAATTTGCAATTCAAAGCTTTCATGGTTCTCTTTTTTTTTTTTGCTTTCACTATTTTGCATGGAGCACCAGAAAAGATCTGCAAACTCAAGCAACAGGATAGGCAAATCCTTACAAACACCACTAAAACTAAAAGGTGGAGACAAACATCAACCATTACAATGTGGCAGACCAAGGTGCTAAGATCTTCACATTTATATTAGAAACATGGAGAAAAAAAATCCAAAAAGCTAAGAAAAATTCAGCAAGTTATCACTAGAACACTGTAAAACACCACTTTCTCTTTCTCACTATTCTGAACAGAATGGAGTCAACCTAATGAAAAAATTTTCATTGAGTATCAATAAGTAAAATGTTGAATTTAGAAGAGGTGAATTTTAAAAGCCTGGCGCTAGCCAAAATCAGGAGATACACGCACAAGTCAAGCTCACGTGTGCCCACCGAATTTTAAAAGCTGCCGAGATGCGTGTGTATCTCCTGCTGCGCACACATCTGAAAAATTTTCAAAAAGGAGTGGGGCGTGGTCTGGGTGTGACATGGGCGTTTCGGGGCGTGGCCAAGAGATTTGCCCATAAATACTTACACACCTGGGCGCACACCCAGATCCCCTGCTGTGTAAATTTATTTCTGCTTGGGATGAATCTTCCATTCATTGCTAAGATCATGGAGAAAATTGTGAATAAACAACTCACTGAATTTCTGGAGGAACATAATATCCTAGCATCTTCACAATATGGTTTCCGTAAATATCGTAATACAGAATCACTTTTGATTTCTCTTACGGATTACATTATTGTAAACTCAGAGAAAAAACATTCACACCTACTGATCCTCCTTGATCTTTCAGCTGCCTTTGATACGGTCAACCACTCAATTATGCTGGACCGACTCAAAGATATTGGTATTGCTGGTTCTGCCCTTGACTGGTTCCATTCTTTCCTTAGCAATAGATCATTCAAAGTTAAAATCAACAATAAACAATCACATCCAATTAGATCCAACTTGGGTGTCCCACAGGGCTCCGCCCTTTCACCAACTCTTTTCAACATTTATCTGCTTCCACTCTGCTTCCTCCTTACCAAGTTGAAAATCAAGCATTACATCTATGCGGATGATATCCAAATTCTCATTCCAATCAAGGAATCATTACTAAAATCCCTTATGTTTTGGGATAATTGCTTTAAGGAAATCAGTTCACTCCTTTTCCAGCTTAACCTAGTTATCAACACAGACAAAACTGAATTCATAATCATCTCTCAAGATGAAAACCCCATGTCCAGGGAGACAATTTTTCACCAAGATGATCCAACTCAAATTGACAACCAATCTCTTCCTAACTTCCCTTCAACAAAATTAGATAACATCAAAAAGACCTCTCACGTAAGAGATCTAGGCACTCTCCTGGACAACCAGTTGAACTTCAAAAGGTTTGTCAATAATACAACAAAGGAGTGCTTCTTCAAACTACAGGTCCTTAAGAAGCTTAAACCTCTCCTGCACTTTTATGATTTCCGTCTGGTTCTACAAGCAATCTTACTCACAAAAATCGATTACTGTAACTCATTATTACTTGGACTCCCGGCTATCACCACTAAGCCTCTTCAGATGTTACAGAATTCAGCCGCCAGGATTCTAACCAATTCCAAAAAGAGGGACCATATCACTCCCATTCTCTACAACCTTCACTGGCTCCCTATCAAATATAGAATCCGATACAAAGTGCTGACCATCATGCACAAATCTGTACACAATCTTGCCCCAATCGATTTAACTCACCAAGTTCGCCCTAATAATCCCACTAGGCCAATAAGAAGAGCTTATCAAGGCACTCTCTTCGTCCCTCAAGCAAAAACATCACTAAAGATCAGAGCCTTCTCTACCTCAGGACCCACTCAATGGAACAATCTCCCACCGGACCTTAGACAAGATCCTTGCCCTATATCCTTTAAGAAAAAATTAAAACATGGTTATTCAACCTTGCATTTCCAGAATCTGCATTTTAACTAATCACATTTTTCTCTTTGAATGCTTTAGGACATTTATGACTATGCATTGTAAATAATAAATAAAATATCTCCACTGCCCACCCTTCCTCTCCTCTGCCCCCCTCTTCTGGCCCTCTAACCCCTCACTTCGCCCTTCTCCTACCTTTTTCTCCCCCCCCCCCTCACCTCATACACTTTTTCTCCCCCCCTCACCTCCTACCTTTTTCTCCCCCCCTCACCTCGTTCCCTTCCCTCTGCTCGCCACTCCCCCCTCTCCTCCTAGCACCCCTAAACTGCTTATCTCTTAGTGTCTTCCTTTTGTACATATGTATATATTTACAAACCTCGTTGATTATTTAATGCAAATTTCCCCTTGTTATTCACACCCTCATTTATTCATTTGTTAACTTGTTTTATTTGTTCAATGTAAAGCGCCATGCCTGGCGTTTGTTTGTGTTACACTGTAAACCGATGTGATATCCTGGATGAATGTCGGTATATAAAAATTTTAAATAAATAAATAAAATAAATAAATATTTTTTCTCTGTTCAGTTAAATTTTAAATCTTAACTATGTTTGCCCTGTTTACAATGTATGTTCTTAGTTCTATGTATCGCCGTTCAGGCAGTTTCCTGTTCCTTGTAAACCGGTTTGATTTGTATTTAATGCAGGAAGATCGGTATATAAAAATCAAAAATAAATAAATAAATAAGTTAAAAAATAAACAGAAAGAGCCTTTTCTCAGGGGTTAAAGGGTCTGGGGTAACTGGGGGGAGAGTAGACTTTCGAACCAGCGGGATTTGAAGGACCTCACTGTTAACTGGACAAACTGGTGGATGTACTGGTGAAACTTGCAATAGTGTGGACACGCGCCCCTTTTAAAATTCCCCGACTTACATGGTAGAAGCGGATTTACGTGCATAGGTGTGCACCCACTTAAAACTGGGCGCACATATGCACGCGATCAGGCTATTTTATAACATATGCACATATACGCATGCAAGTTATAAAATGTCCACGTATCCAGATGCATGCCAACGCACATGCGCCAAAGAGCACCCACACACTGGTTTGAAAGTTACTGTCCCTGGTTTTATTCCCATCCCATATTTATGGGAAAAGATGTTGATGAATCAGACCCTAATTGTCATTAAACACAGATTTTGATTCCATTGGCCTTATTCAAGAATCAAGTTTATTGAATAAGACCCCATAATGTCGCGGAAATAATCCGTCTTTTGGATTGCTACTGACCCAGTGAGTAATTTCAACTCACAGGGTTTTCAGTAATAATGAAACAAAACCACATGGGCAGTTTAGTTTTCATCAACTTCTAAACAAAAGTATTATCCACAGAGATTTGTGCCCTGCTTTCTCCATGGGTAATTTTTCCATTGGAAGCAGCATGGGTAGTTTTGAATAATCAGAAGGATACCTGTTCTTGGAATCTGCACCCTCACTACACCTCTTGGACATTTCTTCAGTCCATAAGTAAAAGTATGCATGCTGCTAATATTGCACACAACCTGCAGACAGGTGGAGCAATATTCAAAGCCCCGATGCTCAAAGGTAAAATGCTTTTGGAAAGAACTTTGAATATTGCTCTCCCCGTGCTTTCATATATCTGGTTCTCAATGTTTTATTTTGTTTTTATAAAGCAAAGCTGGATCTATTTCACCAGGTTTTAAACAAAGCCTGCATATTAAAAGGGGCACTTTTTATACTGCCCCCTAGCTACAAACCTCCTGAGCAGTTCTAATGAGAACAATATTCAGAGAGCCAGAGTGTGGAAAAGTTATCTGGCTAGCTTCCTGCTGAATAAACATCCCACTGTATATACTCACCCAAAGTTATCCACCTACCTTTAGCCAGATAACCTTCAGATCTAACTGGTTATACGTCTGAAAATAACTGGATACGTTTGAAAGTTATCCAGCTGGGTATAACTAGATAATTTGCTACTTGACCAGATATTTTAAAGATATAGCTGGTTAAGTGGTTGCAAAAGAAAACTCCAGGGCCTTTACGCTCAATCTCCCAGGCCCCCATCCCAGAAAACACTTTTAAAAGAAGTGCAGGTTCGAAGCCCAGTCGTCCCCACCCTCCCTGCTCACCATATTTTTATTAAAAAGCAACGAGCGCTAGCGCCCCAAGACTTGCCCCCATCCTCCTTCCTGCCTCTCCTGCTCCCCACTTCACCCTCCCCTCACCCCTGAAGACCTCCCCAAACCCCCACCCTCGGACCCCTGCAACCCCAGCTGGAAGAGCAGTGGCATTTTACCCACTCCTGCTCTAACAGCGAGACACGACTGCGCTCCCAGCTGGGGTTTCAGGAGTCCAGGGGGTGGGGAGGGTAGAATTAGAGGCTGCAAGTGGGGGACAGAAGAGGCTCATGATTTCCAAGCAAATATTGAGGAAGGAAGGGAGTTGGCTTCAGGGCATTAGAGACCATTGCTCTTTTTTGTTTTTATAGAAACATAGAAACATAGAAATGACGGCAGAAGAAGACCAACCGGTCCATCCAGTCTGCCCAGCAAGCCTTACACTTATTTTTCTCATACTTAACTGTTTCTCTTGGCTCTTAGTAACCTTATGTTCTAATTCCCTTTTCACCCCCACTATTAATGTAGAGAGCAGTGATGGAGCTGCTTCCAAGTGAAATATTAAGTTTGATTAGTTGGGTAAGCGGCAGCATAGCTCTCTGCCATGAAGCAGAGGGCAATGCTGGAAATGTGTGAAGTATCAGTTTTTCTTTTCCCCTGTCATTGAAGCAGGGAGTCATGCCGGACATGCACCGAAATTCACTTTCGGTGCATGTCCGAAAGTCACATTAACTATCATCAAATATTGAAAAGCCTAATAATTGGTAATACCTATAGCCCATGAACCCATCCCTGTTTTTTTCTTTTTTCTTTTTTTTTTTTTTAATTGGGAGATGGATGCCCTTCATCCTTCTACTCTGTGAAGGTGGACACCTACCACTGGCCACTGGCATCCCGCTCCGTGAATGCCTCTGTGGCTACTGCCGCTCCATGCAGTGTTTTACTACCTGCTCTTTATATGCGTCCTCTAGAACTGATGGATCCCATCCCTGTTTTTTTTTTTTCTTATTTATTTAATTGGGAGATGACAGCCCTCCATCCTTCCGCTCCGTGAAGGTGGACACCTACCACTGGCCACTGGCATCCTGCTCCGTGAATGCCTCTGTGGCTACTGCCGCTCCGTGCAGTATTTTACTACCTGCTCTTTATATGTGTCCTCTAGACCTGATGGATCCCATCCCTGTTTTGTTTTTTGGGTTTTTTTTATTTAATTGGGAGATGACAGCCCTACATCCTTCCGCTCCATGAAGGTGGACACCTACCACTGGCCACTGGCATCCTGCTCCGTGAATGCCTCTGTGGCTACTGCCGCTCCGTGCAGTATTTTACTACCTGCTCTTTATATGCGTCCTCTAGACCTGATGGATCCACAATGTTTATCCCATGCCCCTTTGAAGTGCTTCACAGTTTTGGACTTCACCACTTCCTCCGGAAGGGCATTCCAGGCATCCACCACTCTCTCCGTGAAGAAATTCTTCCTGACATTGGTTCTTAGTCTTCCTCCTTGGAGCCTCAGCTCGTGACCTCTGGTTCTGCTGATTTTTTTCTGTTGGAAAAGGTTTGTCATTGTCTTTGGAATCGTAAAGTTTTTCAAGTATCTGAAAGTTTGAATCATATCACCCCTGCTCCTCCTTTCCTCCAGGGTGTACATATTTAGATTCTTCAATCTCTCCTCGTATGTCAACTGATGAAGACCCTCCACCTTCCTGGTCGCCCTTCTCTGTACCGCTTCCAACTTGTCCTTGTCTCTTTGTAGATACGGTCTCCAGAATTGAACACAGTACTCCAGGTGAGGCCTCACCAAGGACCTGTACAAGGGGATTATCACTTCCCTTTTCTTACTCGATATTCCTCTCTCTATGCATCCCAGCATTCTTCTGGCTTTTGCAATCGCCTTGTCGCATTGTTTCGCCGACTTCATATCATTAGACACTATCACCCCAAGGTCTCTCTCCTGCTCCGTGCACATCAGCCTTTCCCCCCCCCATCGAATACAGTTCATTCGGATTTCCACTCCCCAAATGCATGACTTTGCACTTCTTGGCATTGAATTTCAGCTGCCATATCTTCGACCACTCTTCCAGCTTCCTTAAATCCCGTCTCATTCTCTCCACTCCTTCCGGCGTGTCCACTCTGTTGCAGATCTTAGTGTCGTCCGCAAAAAGACAAACCTTACCTTCTATCCCTTCCGCAATGTCACTCACAAAGATATTGAACAGGACCGGTCCCAACACCGATCCTTGCGGTACACCACTTAAAACCGCTCTCTCTTCAGAGAAAGTTCCATTTACCATCACGCATTGTCTTCTGTCCGTCAACCAGTTTGCAATCCAGGTCACCACTTCGGCACTCACTCCCAAGCTTTTTGTTTATTCACCAGTCTCCTGTGCGGAACTGTATCAAAAGCTTTGCTGAAATCCAAGTAGATGACATCTAGCGCTCTTCCTTGATCCAATTCCTTGGTTACCCAGTCGAAAAAGTCAATCAGATTTGTCTGACAGGATCTTCCCCTGGTGAATCCATGCTGCCTCTGGTCCATCAATTCTCCGGACTGTAGATAGTTCCCTATTCTCTCTTTCAACAGTGACTCCATTACTTTTCCCACCACCGAAGTGAGGCTAACCGGTCTGTAGTTACCAGCCTCTTCTCTGTTCCCACTCTTGTGAAGCGGGACCACCACCGCTCTTCTCCAATCACTCGGTACCACTCCCGTTTCTAGGGATCTATTGAACAGGTCACACAGCGGACCCGCCAGCACATCTCTGAGCTCCCTCAGAATCCTTGGATGAATCCCATCAGGCCCCATGGCTTTGTCCACTTTCAGATTCTTTAGCTCTTCCCATACATTTTCTACTGTAAAATGATTTTCATCTATTCCACTACCCTCCAGCTTCTTGTGTAGAAATGGTCCTTCTCCAGGGTCTTCTTTAGTGAACACAGAGCTGAAGTATTCATTTAATATTTCTGCCATTTCTTCGTCTCTCTCCACACATTGATCATTTCCACCTTTCAATTTCACTATAACCACTATGGACTTTTCTCTTTTCGCTGATGTATCTGAAAAATGTTTTGTCACCATTTTTTATCTCCTTGGCAATCCTCTCTTTCCGCTTGACTTTTTGCCAACTTGATTAATTTCTTCGTCTCCCTCAGTTGAATCAATATTCTTCTTTGTGCTCCTCCCTTTGGGATCTTTTATATTTCTTGAATGCTGTTCTTTTAGCTTTAATTTGTCAGCCACCTCATTTGAGAACCAGATAGGTTTCATTTTTCTTTTGCTTTTCTTTACATTTCTAACATAAAGAGTAGTTGCCTTGGTGATTGCTCCTTTTAGATTGATCCACTGCTGATCCACATCTCTCTCATTCTCCCATCCATTTAGTTCTTCCTCTAGGTACTTCCCCATTTCGTCAAAGTCCGTGTTTTTGAACTGTAAAACTCTGGTCTTTATACTTCTTTTCCATATTCTTTTAGTGATATTAAACCATACCATTTGATGATCACTGGTGCTGAGGTGGGCGCCCACCTGGACATCAGAGACATTATCTCCATTAGTGAGCACTAAGTCGAGTATATTTCCTTCTCTCGTGGGTTCTAATACCATTTGTTTGAACAAAGTTACTTGCATGGCATCCACTATTGCTCTACTATTTTTAGATTCTGCAGATGGGATTTTCCAGTCTACATCTGGCATATTAAAGTCACCAACGATCACCACTTCTCCCTTCTTACCTATCTTATGGATGTCTTCAACCAGGTCTCTGTCCAGCTCTTCCTTTTGGTTCGGGGGCCTGTAAACCACTCCAATATAAATTGGATGCTCCGTCATCTTTTTTTAGGTCGAACCCATAGTGCTTCTTCCTTGCCCCAACTTCCTTGCAGCTCAGATGCTTGGATATTGTTTCTGACATAAAGAGCCACACCTCCCCCTTTTCTATCCACTCTGTCCTTCCTTAACAAGTTATAGCCTGGTATTGCCGTATCCCAATCATGAGATTCTGTGAACCATGTCTCTGTGATAGCAACAATGTCTACTTCTGCCTCTGTCATTAGGGCCTGTAGATTTGGTATTTTATTTCCCAAACTATGAGCATTTGTGGTCATAGCTTTCCAGGTACTCTCTTTAAGATTATTGCTTTTCCTGTACTCCTTATGAGACTTTAGTTGAGATTTGTTATTCACTTCACTCTTTCCTTTTGCAGTTGTGCCACTGATGCCAGAATTATCCATCTCAATTTGCTTTTTCTTTTGGTTATGTATCTTGAAATTCTGCATGCATTGGTTTTCTCTCTTTCTGGTAACACTTCAATGTTTTCTCTAGGACTTCAGTTATTAATATAGGGAAGGCTTTTTGTTCTTCTTGCATTTGATACTGTGTGTGTCTCCTAGTAACTGGTCCAATTCTACCAGAGCCCACTGTAATCCTGGTTTTTAATGATTTACTTAATGACCTGCTTGAGTGGGGGGGTATACTTGTTGGCTGCAAATCTGTCACGAATGGGTGACTATGGGACACATGTGTAATCCTACCTGAGCCTACTGTATTTCTTTTTCTTGACTCCTGGTTATTCTTTGGTATTGGGGAATTATTTTCTGAGTAATGCAATGTGGGTGTATTTCTTGTAATTAAAGCTAATTGAGCTTTAAGCTCAGTCAGCTCCTTTTTCATAGAAGAGAGTTGTGCACAGATTGGGCAAGTTCTAAGTTTCCAGATGCTTTCCCTCAGAATAAAGGCTCCACAACAGTTGCAACGGATAGTTCTCATATTGGTAAAGTTTTGGATTGGTGATTCATAGATGGTAACAATTTACTAATTTATCTTGTTGCTAATGCTAATTTAGTCAGTCTATATTAGAATCTAAGGCCAATTAATTGTGTGGATTGGATGGGAGAGGAGGGGAATCCAGTACTATGCCTGCATTTATTTCAAAGTGTTTTCCCCTAACAATTTTTCTTTTTATTTATAGCCACTTAACTAGCTATATTTCGAATATAGCAAAAAAAAAAAGGGGGCGTATCTATGCAAATGTTAGAAGTACCGCATCGCGGATGAAAAAATCGTATCCCCGCGATAATGTGTTGCATGGCAGGATGCAGTATCGTGGTGTGCGATGCATTACTGCGTCGTGCACCCAAAGCGGGAGATAAGCGCCCAAGTCGGGCCGTTTTTAATGCCACCTGAGTATGCGCGTATCTCCCATTGTGCGCACATGTGAAAACAAGCAGAACAGGCGCAGGGGATTGGCGAAGGGGGGAGACCAACGGACGGCATGTAAGTCCTGAAAGCAAAAGAAACAGGCCACTCGGCGGGCTATAACAGGTTGGGGCTAACAGGGTGAAAGGAGCACATATAAACTAGGGGCATCAGGAAGTCCCATCCCTTGCTTGTGAGAACTGGGAACAAACTAGTTAAAATGGTCGATAGCGGCAGCACCCCTCTCTTTTAAAATCCCCCTGTTTATGTGGTGTTGTTATAAATAGAGTTATAAAGTTGCTATTTCATTGACAAAAATGAATATAAAATGCTTGGTGTGTTTGCCATTACCTAGGCCTACTCTATTCTGCTATAGGCCTATAGTCAGGCTAAAGCTATAGATAGGGTGGGAAGAACTGACTGCTAACATTACACTTTAAGCTTGACTCAAATATAGTGGATAGAGGTAAAGCAAGTGTTAAAAATTGTAACTTTTAGGTAGAAGCATAACCTTGCTGTTAAAAATCATGTAGTTTGTCTATGGCGCAGTTACTAGAAAAAAGAGGAAGTTAGAAGCTGTGAAAAACTGCTGGAAACAGGCTAACTAGAAAGCTTTATTATAACAGAAAGATAATAGTATTAAAACATATTCTCCAGAAATCCCCTCTTATAGAAACACAATACCTGAATAAAAATCCCCTTAACTATTAAGACCATGAGCAGGCCTAAGTAATGAACTAAAGTGCACAATTGCCTGCGCAGCTTCTGTAAAGTCAAATCTTTCTGCAAAACCTGTTAGCTGTAATATTAAGAGAAGTTGAAAGCGGCCCCCAGACTAGAATTAGGGAAGTACAAGAAAAGCAACAACTACAAGCCTCCTCCAACTCCCCTCCTCCTAACATCCCCCTTACAGCCTCTCCCCCCCACCCCCCCAATATGTACCAAGGCAGAAAAACAAGTTAACCGCAAGGCTTAAAAAGAGGAACTAAATTGGATATATAAACCCCTGTATTTTAATAGCAAGCTTATGCCTCATTACTGACACCTGCTGGTGTTGGCTTTGTGTGCATCCATTTGCAAATGTTACAATAAAGACTTTGTTTCGCTGAGTATCTTAATCGTTCACTGTTTTATCTTTCCCGCAAGGGAAAAGTGTGTTGTTTTACTATCTACAGATGGGGGCTCATGTCCGGGATTAATCTCTTCAGGATACTGGGCTCCGGTGTCTGGACAAGGGAAGACGCGTCCTGTTCAGTTCAACAGTCCCTGGGTTCACCACCGGGGGTAAGTGTCCAGACTGAGTGACCCGAGACCGGTGAACTCAGCGAAACAGTCTAAGGCAGCAATAAGGAACTTTCTCTGATCAATCTGTATCACGGTAAGGCTATTTTGGCTATTAAGGGGTTTACCTGTGGTGGGTGGATTTGTGGAATCTGGAAGGTGTGTATGATGAATGAGACGCATCCTTAATTGAGACATGAAGTGAGTGCGGAGCCCCTATTCGCATTTCTGTTGGACAGCGAGGGCCGCAGTCGGAGACGGGCAAAGCGTATGGACATTTGAGTGACTGTGACAAATTCCAGAAGAGATTCCAATGGGGAATAAGGTACCTAGACAGATGCGGGAAAAGTACAATCCCGGTTCTATCCCTTGCGATAGCCTCTTGGGGAAAATGTTAGAAATGTGGGAAAATAGGTCCTACACTAAAGGGAAAGATAAGAAAAAGATGATAAAATATTGCTGCTTTGAATGGTCTAAGCAGTAATGCCACCAGCCATTTACTGACCTAGATATGGGGCAGACGTACAACAAGTAGCAGATGTACCCACACCAGCGATAGAGCCAGCACAAATAGTTGTGCCAGGACCAGTACAGGGAGAAGCCAGATCAATGTTGAAAGGGTCAGGATGACCCTGACCATAATCGTGATATATGGCACAAGGTAGAAGAAGCGGCAAGTGAGGAAGAAAGAGAGAAAGAAGAAGAAGCAGAACGGGAAAGGAAGAGAGAGAGAGAATTCCCCCCCCCCCCCCCCCGGTATTAAAAAGAGAAGTACAGCTGTTAAAGAAGGACACAGAACAATATCCTTTTCTTAAAACCCCAAATCTAGGATCTACAAGGAAGGTTAGAAAACTGAAGAAAAGTGAGGTGCACATGTGTCCCCTTAGGGAAGTACCGGTAGGAGGAGGAAATATAGAGTAAGCTAGTAGCCCCCTTACTAGTGCAGAAGTTAGAAGTTTCCAGAAGGAAATTAAATCCTTACTGGAGGACTCGACAGGACTGGCAGATCAGTTTTTAGGTCCTAATATTTATACGTGTAGGGGGGAACTAAAGTCAATTATGGGTATCCTGTTCAAGGCAGAAGAGAGAGCAATGATTAGGGCAGCTAGAATGAAAGTCTGGGAAAGACAATATCAGGGACAGCAAGATGTCCCTGCTGAACAAAAATACCCCATCCTGGACCCAGGGTGGGATAATAATACAGCAGCAGGAAGAGGGCAGAATATGCCACATGTTGGACAGGCAGCAGGGAAATATATTGCCCATTAAAATATAAGAGCCTAAGACAGTTCCAAAAAATGACCTTCCCTGGGAAATAGAGAAAAGGAAATGGGACTCCCCTGGATCACTTGCCACAGTTAGATCCAGTGCATGCACTCCCTAGTGCCCCTTCCCATCCCCCGGCGTATGAAAGTGAAGGTGTCAGGGAATCAGATGCACACCCAATAGTTAAGGGGATTCGTGGGGAGATTGATAGTGATACCAGAATAGATGGGAGTGCAGTAGAGAAGCTGCAGCCAGGGCACAACGAGAACAGGAAAGGCAAAAAAGGAAACAAAGGCACCGGCACAGTGCCTCGGGCTCTAGATAAAGAATTCAAGCAGTTACCGGATATAGAGCAGTATCCGTTCCCAGATGCTCCAGAATCTGGGGCTAGGAGAAAAGATAAAAGATCAGAATGACCAGAGAACTCAGACCCCTGTATCCCCTGAGAGAGGTTTCCATAGAAGAGTTATTGAAAGAAGCACAGCAAGTGTTTGTAAGGAGGGAGGAAGAGAAACAGGGACAGCGCAAAAAAAAAAAAAGCACCCTACTTGCCCGCAAGAAAACAAATAGAAAAAGGCTCCCTTGGGAGAAGGGAGTATTAGAGGAACAGGGCCAACAGGGATCTGGTGCTAACTACAGATACATGGGGTTGAGAGGGATAGGATCCCCTCGCCCCAGGAAGCCCGAGAAGGATGGGATCCTAAGGTTTAAGGTTTATTTATAGAATCAAATACAAATCGGGCAGGGTGTTTTCATTGCAGGCAGGTATGGCACTTTAAGAAGGGAGTGTCCCCAAACGCTGAGAGAAGAAAGAGTCTTCTCGGTGATGGAGGATGAAAGTGAATAGGGAGGTCAGGGGCTACTTACTTTTAGGTCCTGCCAAGAGCCTTGGTAAATTTGGAGGTAGGACCAGAAATAACCTTTTTAGTAGACACAGGAGCTGCTAGATCCTCAGTAGTAAGCTTACCAGCGGGGGTCAGGATAACGCCCAAGAAACTGATAGTTTCTGGGGTAAAGGGAGAACAATTTTCAGTCACAGTGCCGAAGGAAACAAATATAGAAAACCAAGGAAAAAGAGTGAAAGGAAAACTTCTCTATATTCCAGAAGCAGGATGCAGTCTGCTAGGCAGAGATTTGTTAACACAATTAGGAGTACATATTCAAGTGGAAGGAGACCAACTGGTCGTCCACATGAATCCACTTACACCCAAAGATGAGGCTGACATAGAACCAGAGGTCTGGATGTGAGACGGCAACAGGGGAGGGTTAAATATAGCACCCTTGCAGATCAAGCTGAAAGAAAGGGAGGCGGTTGTGTGCAGGCAGTCCCCGCAACAGCTCTGTTAGTAGAAGGGAATAGGAAACTTACGTTTGGGGGAGCACTGATAGTGAGCACTCCACATTCAGTCAGGTCCATTCTAACGCAGCGACCTCATGGGTGGCTCACAGATTCCAGAATATTGAAGTATGAAGCTATCTTAAAGGAAAGGGATGATCTGGTGCTAACTACAGATACATGCATAGACCGGCAGAGTTCCTCTTGAAAGAGGAAGGAAGGGAAACAGATGTAACCCATGATTGTCTGGACATAATTGAGTACCAGACTAAAGTAAGAACGGACCTGTCTGATAAGCCCTTACACACAGGAAGGAGGCTGTTTGTGGATGGCTCATCTAAATGTATTCAGGGAAAAAGACAACGGCTATGCCGTGATCGACGGGGAAGTCCTAGAAACAGTAGAATCAGGGAGACTGCCTAATACGTGGTCAGCTCAATCTTGTGAGTTGTATGCTTTGGACCGAGCATTGCAACTGATGGAAAAAGGGGAGGGAACAATATATTCAGACTTGCAATATGCTTTCGGTGTGGCACACACCTTTGAAAAATTTGGAAAGAAAGAGAGCTTATTAACAGCCGAGGTAAAGAACTGGTACATGAAAAGCTAGTCATTCAAGTGCTGGAGTGTTTGATGCTTCCGCAGGAGGTGGCAATTGTTCATGTACCGGGGCACCAAAAATCTACTACCCCAGAGGCAAGGAGTAATAGGCTAGCGGATGAGGCTGCTAAGAAAGTGGCAAAACAAAAAGAATGCATAAGTCTGTATACATTGATTCCTGCCTTGATCCCGGTTAAAAACCATGCCAATATTTACTGAAGAAGAACAGACAAAACTCAGAGAGATAGGGGCAATCCAAAGTGAAGCAGGAGCTTGGCGCCTTCCAGATGGATGCCAGATGTTGAATAAGCAGATCACACGAGAAATGATGGCTATTCTTCATCAGGGGAGCCACTGGGGAGCTCAGGCCATGTGTGACATGATCTTAAGAAAATGTGGCTGTATAGGGATATATATAGTAGCAAAACAAATTGGTGAAAGATGTTCAGTGTGTCAAAAGATAAACAAGAAAATCCTAAGAAAAAACTTTGCCGGGAGGGAGAGAACCTGGCCTGATGCCCTTCCAAAGTGTGCAAGTAGATTTCACTGAATTGCTCCCTTCTCAGAGAGTTAAGTTTTTGTTAGTGATAGTGGACCACCTCGCAGGATGGGTGGAGGCCTTTCCCATGCCATCAGCCACAGCACAGGGAGTTATAAAAGTCTTCCTGGAACAAATCATACCACGGTATGGTTTGATAGAAAATATTGACTCAGATCAAGGGAGTCATTTCACTTCCAAGATTCTTCAGGGAGTCATGGAAGGGCTAGGACTTAACTGGCATTTGCACATGCCTTGGCACCCCAAGTAGAGAGAATGAATCAGACTTTGAAACAGCAAAATTCCAAATTAATGCTGGAAACCAAATTGCCCTGGACTAAGTGCTTAAGTGCTTACCCCTGGCCTTGCTGAGGGTAATTCAAGCAGGAAAGATGTGGGAGTATCTCCTTATGAAATGACCATATTTAGGGGGGAAAGGGGAGATTCCCACCTTTGAAACTAAGGATCTGTCTTTAAGAAACTATATACTGGCACTGTCCTCTTCTTTATCTTATCTGAGGTATAAAGGACGTCTGGCACAGACACCCCCATTGGACTTCATGGTACACCGGTTTCAGCCAGGAGACTGGGTGCTGATAAAAGCGTGGAAAGAATCCAAGTTACAACCCAAGTGGGAAGGTCTGTTCCAAGTTCTGCTGACCACCAAAACTGCCATCAGAACGAAAGCAAAAGGGTGGACACATCACTCCCATGCCAAGGGACCCGTGGAACCACCTCCTGACGCCCAGGGGTCGAAAGCAAACAGACTCAAAGATTTGCCCAGAGTTGCCTGTCCTTCCCGCTGGATTGTGGAAACCACAGACGACCTGCTCAAGATAAAGATTACCAAGAAAGACTGAACGAACTATTAACTCATACATGGACGATAACAAATTGTTATATACTCTCTTAGGTTGGGATTCATCGCTAGAGACTCTCTTGAATTGGGACCTTTTGAGTTGGGATCCAGGCCCAGACGATAATCCCTTCTGGGATCCTGTAACCAGGTTTGATGCTATATATGTGGACCTTTAATTAATGGGTGGTTGATTGGGCCCTTATATACTGTGTGGCAGGGGAACTTTGAAGCAGAAACAATCAGAATAGATAGAGGGGCAACACTACTAACAAGACCAGGAACATGGGAATTTGTGACATACTGGTACATCACAAGAAACACAAGTACAGATGGCAGGAGATATCCCTAGTATTTCTTAAGGAAGAGGGGGGGATAAGGGTGATTGAATTCTTTGAAATAATTCATATGAGAGACTCACATCTTTTAGGAACAGTCAATAGAATATTTGAGTAAAAGCTGGCAAGAAAAATTTGTTGACGAACCTATGTGGGACTGGGAAATGTTGAAAATAGTGGTAATAGTTTTGTCAATAGTAGTATTACTAACCTGTAGCAAGGTTCAGAATTGTGTTTACTGAAGAGAAGAAAATTCACTCGTGGGACGGCATGCTCACCATAAAGCCATTCGAACCACCCCTAAATGACACCAAAATAGTAAAGACTAACAGTAGATGAGCTAAATAAAACCCTAGAGATAGAGACAGGATATGGAGAATTGAATGTTTGGGTGGAATAGGTGAAATATACCTTGAGATCCCTAAACAAAAGTGACTGCTTTGTGTATGCAGCAGGAAACCCATTGCTTAGAATGTCCCGGTTTCCTTGGGGTGGGATAACAGCCCTGAAGATATGAAGTGCACCCTGGCCCTGTACCAGGAAGAAGAGGCTTGGAAAGACACCAAATGTACCCGGATGGCTCTCCGATTCCTTGCCCTGAAACCACAGCAGCAGCAAACACCTCCAGTTTTTTCCCCAAGCTCAGGAAAGCATGCTGCTTGCATCTCAATGATTCAAAGACAACGACAAACCTTTTCTGTCAGAAAAAATTCAGCAGAACCAGAGGTCACGAGCTGAGGCTCCAGGGAGGAAGACTAAGAACCAATGTTAGGAAGTATTTCTTCACGGAAAGGGTGGTGGATGCCTGGAATGCCCTTCCGGAGGAAGTGGTGAAGTCTAAAACTGTGAACGACTTCAAAGGGGCGTGGGATAAACACTGTGGATCCATCAAGTCTAGAGGGCGTGAATAAAGTGGAGGCAGCAAAACACTGCACGGAGCAGCAGTAGCCACAGCAGCATTCAAACACTGCACGGAGCGGCAGTAGCCACAGAGGCATTCACGGAGCGGGATGCCAGTGGCCAGTAGTTGGTGTTCCACCTTCACGGAGCGGAAGGATGGAGGGCTGCTATCTCCAAAAAAAAAATAAAAAAAATAAAAAAACAAACAAAAAATAAAACAGGGGTGGGTAAGAATATGGGGCAAGGGGGTGGCCTGCTTTGTTACAGCGTTGCTACCCCTATTGAGCTGGATGTCACTTGGATGCAGATACGGAGCTGCTCTCTAAATTGGTGGTAGGGTGGAGGGGATTAGGGCTGGAGGGTACTGGAAGCCAATAGTAACAGGTGGGATGAGAGAAAAAGGGAAAAAAAATGGATAAAGTGCGTAGCTTGCTGGGCAGCCTTGATGGGCCGTTTGGTCTTCTTCTGCCGTCATTTCTATGTTTCTATGTAGTATTGCAGTCCCGGCACTTAGGAGAACTGGGTACTTGTAGTGCTGTGTGGTGAAATGAGTCAGAGGCAAAGGAGAGAAGACCTACTCGAATCTACAGGTGGGCCGGATGGGACCTGTGGTAGTATTGCGGAGAAAAAAGGCTGTGGGTAACGTTACCCCCCCCCCCCCAAATGGGGCCGGCACATGCGCAGTGGTACAATTGGCAATTCCCTCCACCCAAGCATTCAAACAGACATAAGAAAGGGGGGGGGGGTGTAGAAAGACAAGGTAGTGGCCTGCCCTCTTATTTAGATGCAAGAAGATTACTGGAGGAAAACACGGAATTGGTGGGAGAGCAGGCAATATATCAGGAATTGGAAAGGAAGGAAATCATGGAATTAGAAGAAATGAGGGGCCCTGAGGAGAGTCCTGAGAGGTATACATGTGTATGTGTGAAATAGCAACAAAAAGTATAAAAATAAAGAGAAGGGACTGTTATAAATAGAGTTATTATGTTGCTATTTCATTGACAAAAATGAATATAAAATGCTTGGTATGTTTGCCATTACAGAGGCCTACTCTATTCTTCTATAGGCCTATAGTCAGGCTAAAGCTATAGATAGGGTGGGAAGAACTGACTGCTAACATTACACTTTAAGCTTGACTCAAATATAGTGGATAGAGGTAAAGCAAGTGTTAAAATGTGTAACTTTTACGTAGAAGCTATAAGAAAAAGCATAACCTTGCTGTTAAAAATCATGTAATTTGTCTATGGCGCAGTTACTATAAAAAGAGGAAGTTAGAAGCTGTGAAAAACTGCTGGAAACAGGCTAACTAGAAAGCTTTATTATAACAGAAAGATAATAGTATTAAAACATATTGGGGTAGATTTTATAATTTGTGCGAGCGCGTACTTTTGTTCGCGCATCAGGCGCGAACAAAAGTACGCTGGATTTTATAAGATACGCGCGTAGCCGCACGTATCTTATAAAATCCGGAGTCGGCACGCGCAAGGGGGTGCACATTGGTGCAACCTGCGCCGCGCCCAGCCCAGCGCGCGCTGCCTGTTCCCTCCGAGGCCACTCCGATTTCGGAGCGGCCTTGGAGGGAACTTTCCTTCGCCCTCCCCCCCACCATCCCCTCCCTTCCCCCTACCTAAACCCCCCCCCCCGGCCGGCCCTATCTAAACCCCCCCCCCTTACCTTTATTGGCAGATTTACACCTGCTGAAAGCAGATGTAAATCTGCGCGCGCCAGCGGGCTGCTGGCGCGCCATCACCCGAACCGGGGGCTGGTCCGGAGGCCTCGACCACGCCCCCGGGCCGGCACCACGCCCCCGGGCCTGCCCCCGAAACTAGAAAGCTTTATTATAACAGAAAGATAATAGTATTAAAACATATTCTCCAGAAATCCCCTCTTATAGAAACACAATACCTGAATAAAAATCCCCTTAACTATTAAGGCCATGAGCAAGCCTAAGTAATGAACTAAAGTGCACAATTGCCTGCGCAGCTTCTGTAAAGTCAAATCTTTCTGCAAAAACTGTTAGCTGTAATATTAAGAGATGTTGAAAGCGGTCCCCATACCCCCCTTTTCTTTTGTTCCAGATTAGAATTAGGGAAGTACAAGAAAAGCAACAACCACAAGCCTCCTCCAACCCACCTCCTCCTAACCTCCCCCTTACAGCTCCCCCCCCCCCCAATATGTACCAAGGCAGAAAAAAAAGTTAACCGCAAGGCTTAAAAAGAGGAACTATATTGGATATATAAACCCCTGTATTTTAATAGCAAGCTTATGCCTCATTACTGAAACCTGCTGGTGTTGGCTTTGTGTGCATCTATTTGCAAATGTTACAATAAAGACTTCGTTTCGCTGAATATCTTATTCGTTCACTGTTTTATCTTTCCCGCAAGGGAAAAGTGTGTTGTTTTACTATCTACAGTGTGCACATCATTAGAAATGGCCGGTAATGGGCACGCATGTGCACAGCAGGGCATTTTGCAAAGTGTGTGCTGGTATGAGGTGCAATCTATGCCGAAGCATGCAGGCATGGGAAGAACTGCGGAGCCTCCCACCACATTGGTTAAGTGCTCCATGCACTCCCACCCACATGGGGTAAGTGCAGCATGCACTGCGGAGCCTCCCACCCACATGGGGTAAGTGCAGCATGGGGGGGGTCAGTAGGGGCTGGGGGTATGGTGACTGTTGCACAGGGGGGCACTAGGGTACCAGAATTATCCAAAATATAGTATGTGAGTAAAAATATTTGCCTGTATGTTATAAATATAAAAAAGCGTACTTTTGATATACATATCTAACATTATACAGGCAAACATATGAACTCATGTGCTACATTTTGGACAGTGCTGACCATAAATTTTATATATAGCCAGTCATATATTGTTAGGGTCTGTTGCACAGTTCTTCATTCTCCACAAAGCTGTCCCCTCTATGTAAACGGATATTCCTGCTGCCTGCACTGCACAGTTACCTTAATAGTGACCTAGGGCGAGAGGCGAGGAGGGCGTTTTTCCTGCAAAGTGCACTTCTTTCTACTGTGTCCATTACCTGGTTACCCTACCTGCTGCAAATTGCTTCGTTGGAACGTAAGAACTGAGCTTCCGGGGGTAGACGAAGTTCTGCCCCGACGGTGCTTAAAGAACACCCAATCAGATCCTGCAACGTCACTAGGAGGGGCCGGTAAGGAATTACAAATACTGAGACTTCTGTGGTTTCTCTAGAGGCGAGGAGGGCATTTTTCCTGCAAAGTGCACTTCTTTCTACTGTGTCCATTACCTGGTTACCCTACCTGCTGCAAATTGCTTCGTTGGAACATAAGAACTGAGCTTCCGGGGGGTAGACGAAGTTCTGCCCCGACGGTGCTTAAAGAACACCCAATCAGATCCTGCAACGTCACTAGGAGGGGCCGGTAAGGAATTATAAATAATTCATTCTATCGGCGCGCAGCTGCCAATGGCGCGCGTGGCTCTGACCGGCTCCGACTGGATTCGCACGGATGAGTATGGATGTTTTCCTTTTTGGGTAATGGTATTTTCCTGAAAGTGATTTAACAGGTTAAGGTAAAAATAATATATTAATTAAATTGACTGAAGGGTAGTAAGAATTTCTTACATATTTCCTCTCTGCCTTTCAATAAGAGAAAGTTCATTTTTAGCAAGTAACTTTACTATTACCTTAATAAAAATCCAAAGTCCAAGTTCCTAAGTAAAAAATTGTTTATGCCTCATACAAAGAGAAAGGCTAAGTTACGGCCAATCTCTAGTACTCCTATTATGGAACAAGGACAAAGGATTGTTGTGGATTGGTTAAATTCTCCACAAAACATCCCTGGTGAGGGGGCCGCTGTGGGGTTGGATTCAGGGCAAAATCTACCATCACTGGCTGACGACATCTCATTAAGCCCAGGGGCGCCTGAGACTCCTACACCACCTGGTAAAGAAGGACTACTATCCTTCAGTTTACCAGATACCCCTCAAGGAGAGTCTGGGAGTGTGGAAGTGATCGGTGAAAATACAGGAAAAGAACAAGGGATGGTGGTAGTAAAGATTGACCCTCCCAAAATATTTGACCAGATGTTAACTCGAGAAAATAGAAATATTAATGAAGAGGAAAAAAGACCTTCCAATATAACTTTGGACACTTTATGGACATATATGTCTAAGTTGGATAATTCAATTAAGAATTTAACTAAAGTTACAAATGAGATTAACATAGCGGTAAAAAGTAATGCAGAGATGATGCTTAATCAACAAAAACAAACTAAAGAAATTGTTAGCCGGTTATCTTTAGTGGAGAAAATTCAAGTAAATCAGATAAAAAGTGAAAATGAAATCCAAAGAAAGATAGAGAATATTGAAAATTATTCAAGAAATTTAAATCTCCGTATTATAAATTTCCCAATCATTAGTAGAATGAATCCTATTGATCTGTTCAGGTCTTATATAATACAAGTGTTACAAATACCAGACCAATGTATGCCAACAATAGTAAGAGCTTTTTATATAAACACTCTGAAAGGAAAGGAAGAGCAAGTTCAAGATGGGAAAACAAATTAAAGAATTAGGAGATCAAAAAAAGGATGAATTTTCACTTGAATTATCTGATCTTCTTGAAAAATCTCAAAGTGAACTAATTGTTGAAAAAAGAGGAAATTTGTTAGTTACATTAGCATTTATCTCTGACAAAGATAATATATTTAGATTCTTTTTTCGAAATAGAATGAAGACCTTTTATGGTTATAAAATCTGGATATATCCGGATTTGGTAAAAACTACCCAACTTAGGAGAAAGAAATTTCTTACTTTAAGACAACTTGTAATAGATAAGGGTGGTCAGTTTTTATTAAGATATCCCTGCAAATGTGTGATAAATTTGAATGAACAAAAATATCAATTCACCGATCCTGAACAACTCAGAGTACTTCTAGGGGTAGATAAACAGGCATAAGTAGATAGAAGTAGGAGAATAATTTAACTTACTTTTTCATTAGTTTATGATAGAATTGCAATAAAAATGCTCTATAGTTGATAAACTTTCTCTTTTTACTTTAAAGAATACAGAAAGTGAAATATTTTATGTTGTTCTTTGTAATGATTATATAATATTTTCTGGTTCTGTAATTGCAATATTGCAAGTGAATACTTGTATAATATGGAAAATGGATAAATAAAGAATTTAAAAAAAAAAATAGTGACCTAGGGCAGTGGTCCCCAGCCCTGTCCTGGGGACCCACCAGCCAGTCAAGTTTTCAGGATATTCACAATGAATATGCATGAGATAAAATTTGCATATTATGGAGGGAATGTACATACTTACATCCAGATTGCTCTCAGGGTCACAGGCAGTGCTGTCGTGAGGCCTAGCTGGGAAACCTTCAGTTTCCTCACAAACAGTCAAACATGTCTTTGTCTGCAAATTATATGGGCCCTATCCAAAACAGCCCAAGATGCCTTGCTATTTAGATCACTACCCATCTTTTCAAACCCTGTCACAGAGTTAAATACACAGCCCATTGCGTATGCAAGGCAGCATCAAACAGACAGCTGAAAAAGTATTCTGAATGTCCTAGGATTTATCATAAGAACATAAGAAATTGCCATACAGGGTCAGACCAAGAGTTCATCAAGCCCAGCATCCTGTTTTCAACTGTGGCCAATCCAGGCTACAAGTACCTGGCAAGTACCCAAACATTAAATATGCTACTGACACAGGTAACAAGCAATGGTTATTCCAGTGGTTCTCAACCTTTTTCCCTTCATGATACACCTGACGGACAGAAATAAAAAAAAGGCCCAGTGTTACTTTTATTGTCAAGAATAACCAAGGGAAAGATAAGTATTCTTTCTGAATAGAAATTACATAAATAGTAAACCTTTCCTACCAGAACAGCACCAACTTCCAGCACTCAAACAGTAACCACCTTACCTAAGAAAAGGCAACATTGAAAATATTACACCAGGCCTTAAAACTCCAATACTCCTCCTATTAGGAAAACAGAACAGGCCAGGCTGCTATAGAGCCCTACCCAGAAACTACGCGCCAGCAGAAATACATGTGCAGACCCTCACCTAACAAAGAATAAAAAGACCATAAAGCATAAACAGAAACATGCAGACCAAAACTGAACTGGAAACTGCACCAAGCCAGAGTCTCTGTATGCAGTGCAAGAAAGGAAAAAGAGAAATCACCAGTCCTCATAAAATAAAGCATGAAATATAAAATCCATAACTGTAAAATCATACTAATACAAAGAACAGATTATTTCAAAACAGCTGATGAATGGCATATTCAATAATTAAAAACTCATATAAAATATTTCCAGATACCAGACCCTGAGATTGTTGTGAATTAGGATAGGGGGGTGTGTGTGTGGGGGGGGGGGTATTCTTTCACTTTATTCTCTCTGTCACACACAATGTTTCTCTCTCAAATAGGCTCTCAGTCCCAAACATATACTTATGCTCTCTCTCTTTCACTTATGTAAGCTCTCAATCACACACATGCTCTCTTTCTTTTATACAAACAGGCTTTTAATCATCTTGACAGATCCCAAAAGTAAGTCGCTTTTGGAAAAAAACCAAAATTGTCGCTTTTGGTTTTTTTTTTGCTTCGCCGTTGCTTCACCGTTTTTTTTTTGCTTCGCCATTGCAGTCTCCGTGGCAGCCCCCGTCCGGACATCGGAGGGGGGCTGCAACGTTTTTTTCGCTTTTTTTTTTTTGGCTTCGGGAGCAGGGGAGAGGACTGCGGCTGCCACGGAGACCGGCACCCATGATCGCGGCCGGGGCAGGTGAGCGGGGGCTGGGGGAAAGCTTGCCACCTACCCTGACCCCTGCCTCTACCGCAGGGGTCAGGGTAGGTGGTAAGTTTGCAGGTTAAACGCGCGACAAAACGGCATGGGAAAACTAGCGATAGTCGGGGCGCGGGTTACGGGATGCTAGGGAATAGCTAATTCGCTCGTTTGCATGCAATATACATGCCGCGTGCGGAAGGGGTTGCCCGGGGAATTTAGGACGCGGTAGGAGTAGGTTAAAGGGGATTCGGGATCGCAGGAAGGGCTAACGCGGCTGGAAAGTGAGTAAAAAGCGGCTTAGGAGCAGGGTAAACGCGGCCGCACTTTACAGGATAGACCCGATAATTAGATTCTCAATCACACAACAACCTCTCTTCTCTTTGGCCGGGAAACTAAAAAAAAACCAAAACAAACATGTGATGGGAGCAACTTGCCCACCAGGTGAAGCCCAAATCCCTAACAGGGCAATCCACCCGGATCCACTTTGATGCCGAGATCTTTTTTCTAATATGGAACCTAACATCGTGTAACTACAGCAAGGGTTATTTTTCCCTCTATGCATCACCTTGCACTTGTCCACATTAAATTTCATCTGCCATTTGGATACCCAATCTTCCAGTCTCGCAAGATCCTCCTGCAATTTATCACAATTTAAATTACTCTGAATAATTTTGGGTCATCTGCAAATTTGATTACCTCACTCATCGTATTACTTTCTAGATCTTTTATAAATATATTAAAAAGCACGGGGCCAAAAACAGATCCCTGAGGCAGACAACTAGCATTAACTACTTTGGCTTGCTTTTTATATAAGAAATATACACATACTAAAAAATAAACTCCACATCACTTATCACTGAAGGGGCCCCAACCTAACAGCTATTAACTCCCTAAATGGTTTGAAAATTGCCCCCTAAATGCCTCTAAATAACCTCACAACCAAGGAACCAAATAGCTCTCTCTCTCACCCCCTCTTAGAGACGCATGGAATTCAAGTCCTTCCTAGTGACAACCCTGACGGCGCACTCTCTCAGAGGGGCGGCAGCAGATAAATCCGCCAGGCGCTTGCCTCCTCCTTTGGGCGTTTTGCTTCTGCTGAGAACTCGTGCAGGCTCTCCGTGTAAGTTGCTAAGGGCACTTCCGTAAACAGTTGGTGGGGCACAGCCAGAAGCCCGCCGCTGTGCGAGGTGACAGAAACCTAAGGACCCGTGAAATGTTTGCCTGCACCGACTCCTCACTGGAAGGGGAAGGTTTCCTTCAGGTTAGTTACAACGACCGACTGACATTATTCCTTGCACATAAAATGTGCTTTCTCCACTTTCACGTGAGAGGAGCCGCTGCTTCGTTCATGAGCCTTTGCAGTGTTTTGATGAATTTGTTCCACGTCTCTGACATAACTCTAGAAGTTATTTAAAAAAATACCTTCTGTTGTTAATTTAATGAAAAATTACAAAAGGAAAATGTTCTGCACTAATCTGCTGGTACTTGTTTTACTTTGTATTCTTTTTTTTTTCAGCGCTGGGTTTAGGACTTTTTAACCATATAGGCAATGAGTACCCCAGGGGTATGGGTGGGTTTCCTGGCTGCCCCTGCCAAGGGTCCTTCTTCTTCTACATACCCAGCTTCTTTCCCCGTTGGTCTCTTCTCAGGTCCCCTCTGACCTGCAGCAACAATAGAAAAGAAAATCAGTGCAGGCCCTGCAGTGACCCCAGCCCCTCCTCCCACATAGGCTTCCTGTCACTCAGGAAATCCACATGTGGGGCAGCATGGCTGATAGGCCATGATGTTAGTGCTGTCTGGATCCCCACCAGCATGCTTATAGGCCGATGTAATATCGTGTGCTCAGGCTACTGCACAGGTGCGATAAGGGGATCAGCGCATCCAAAATGTGCGTACAAACCAGCACATAGCTAATAATGCTCATCACATGTAAATGCCATGTCGATGAGGCTATTAGCTAGTACCCCCGATGTAAAAAAAATAACCGTGCGCCTGACATACACACTTTAACCCTCAAAAGTTAATGCCAGCCCTGGAGTTAGCATGAAGTCTTGAGGTGCCCCAAAACCTAAGCAGAAAATGCTGTTTTTCTGTGGTTCCTCAGTCATGATATCGACGCGATATTAAGTCAGAGGAAGCACAGAAAGCAGCAGCATGAAAAAAAAAAAAGTCTTCTTGATGGCAGTCAGGTTAGGAAAACGTACGCTCAATTTACAAGCATAACCCGCACTGACAGCCCCCTCTCCTGGGTGCCCAATGCCGAGGAGGCGCTAGGGCTTATAATTTCCCCTAGCGCCTCCTTTTTAATGCCACAGCTCATTAGCCTACTGCTTCACGCACCCGGGAGAGGTGGATGGGCGCATGTTAGGAAAGCGGGCGTTCAATCACGAGCGCTCTTTTTTTGTACACCAATATTGCATTGGCCTGATAGGGCTCTGGGCCGGCGCCAACAGCAGGAATAGCTGTAACTTTCAAAACTTGGCACTGTAGGCTATTGCTTATGTCCCTATGTGAAAATCTGGGCCTTCCCCCCCCCCCCCCCCCAAAAGTTTGTGGAATTAAGGGAGGGTTTACATCCCTTTCTCGCAGTATGTAAAAGGGTCATTTGTAAGCTGCCTAGGGCCTTCAGGCTAGGCAGCATATAAATAAATAAACATAAGCCGTAGTATTTTTCCTGCCGCGTAAAATACCTCAGGATTCACAAAATTGCAGTAGTTAGTTCTACAGTTTTATGAATCCCACAGTATTTTTTCACAGTGGGAAAACAGCTGGGAAAAAACCTGTGGTATTGCTCTCCCAAGGAAAGATCATACAATGGTGCCCCCACAGTCCGCGGCCTCCCTGCTTTAAAGAGCCCTATCGGCAGGGCTGGTGCACAAATATTTGGCCCCCTAGGCGAACCTTCGATCATGCACCCCCCCACCCCAGCACAGCGCTCCCTTTTTTGGCAATATTGGTTTTCCCCCTTTGGGCATCATGCTGGCAGGGTTTTGCTGCCCCCAAAATTCTGGCACTCTAGGCAGCTACCTAGTTTGCCCTGCCTATCAAGCCAAAAAGTGACCCATCTCCTATTCTCATAACCCCCCCCCCCCCAATGGGTCTCAAAAGACCCCCCCACCTTATCCCCCACTGCTCCTTCAGGTGGCCCAAGTGTTAAAAATACGTTTTTGCCTCGTTAATGGCCCCACTCCTTCTGCCAAACTCCTCCCTCAAGTAACAAAAAATACCCTCTGGAGGTCACCTACCCCACCTGAGCTCCCCCCCACTAAGTATTTATAGATCCCTGGTGATCTATTGGGGCTCAGAGTACATCATAGGGCTCAGGGTCTGGTGCTATTTTACAAAATGGCGCCAGATGGCCACATACTGATATTTGCTCATATCATGTGATGGGGCAAAAGTCTCTAGATAGTCAGCTGGTGACATTTTTGACATGTGGTACTGGGCCTGAAGCCCTAGAGGATATTCTAGGCCAGTGATGGCCAACCTTTTGCGCTCAGTGTGTCAAAATTCATTAAAAAACCGAGCATAACTTGGGTGGTGTGTCACTTCTAGAAAAATCCATAATTTTGTGATATTTGTAGCTCTAATATTAATAACAAAAAGTTATAATTTTAATATATGTTCTGTATTTATTAATAAAGCTAAAGCAAAAAACAAATAATTCTTTACCTTACCTGCTTAGTGACTTTTTTGTTGCTGAATTTAATTGGCTAAATCTTCAATTAAAACACTCTTTTCCCCCCCAACAAACTTACTCCCCTGGATTTTCTCATACACACTCATGCTCTCACACTCACTGGCTCCCTCACATGCTCACACCACTCCCGCTCCATCCTCCAGGCAGGCATCAATTCATTCTCACACACCCCTAGGCAGGCACCTATGCATTCACACACATACACCCCCATGCAGAGTCCCATTCATTCACATGCACTCACTAAAGGCAGACCCCCGTCTCTTTTGCCAGCAACCTCAGAACCTCTCTCATTCCTCTGCTGCCACTGTCACTGCTGCTGCATGGCTATTGGGGAGGTGCCGATTGCTGCTACTGACACTGAAGCCCATTCTGCTGCCTCCTCTGTGCAGGTCCCGTGGGCTTCCACTTTCTCCATGCTGATCTCGTACATTGTGAGATCCGCGTAGAGAAAGTGCTATTCTTGCACATTCCCAAAGATTACATGTGCCAATCACTAAAGTAATTTATTTTGTTTTTTACCTTTGCTGTCTGATCTTCGTTTTCTAATTGGTTGGTCACAGGCTTTTTTTCCCACCTTCCTTTTCTTATTTTTTTTGCCAATTCCTTTTATATTGTCTTTTTTTCTGTTTCTTTTCTCTCCATCTTCTTCCCTCAAACACACAGGTTCTCATTCTCACATGCATTTCTCTCTCTCACACACACACACAGGCTCTCACTGTCACATGCTGTGTCTCATACAATCATTCATACACTCAGTCTCTCACTCCCACATGCTGTCTTGCTCAAGCACAGGCTCTCACTGTCACATGCTGTCTCTCTCACACACAGAGGCTCTCACATGCTGTCTCTGCAAACATTCAGGTCCTCACTCTCACACACAATCTCTCAACTCATCTCATACATGCGCACACACACACACCTTCTACAGACCCTCAGCCTCTCTCTCACCTCTGGGCCTCCTCTTCGCGGGTCGCCGCAGGATGGGCTCTGCAGTGGCCCTGCTACTGGGCCTCCTCTTCTTCTCGGGCCGCTGCAACTTGAGATTCACGGCGGCCCGTAAACGCAAGTGCTGCCCGACTTCTGCACGCGCTGATGCTTCCCCTCCTTCCTGCCCACGCGGCTCCGGCAACGTTTACTTCCGGAGACGCACAGGCAGGAAGGAGGAGGAGCATCAGCGCGTTTAAACGCGATCTTTTTCTTGGCATTGCCGCTCTGCCTGTCGCTGCGCCCGGGGGCATTGGGGGGGATAATTAAAAAAAAACTAGTTTTAAAGGGTCGGCGCAGCCAATTAAAAAAAAGTCTCTGCACAGCCGATTAAAAAAAAAAAAAAAAATTCCCGATAGTCCACAAAACGCTGTGCGTGTCAGCAAAAAGTCTTGGCATGTCACCTCTGATACGCGTGTCATAGGTTAGCCATCACTGTTCTAGGCCCACTAGATAACCAGAGAACTTCAGGTACTTAAAGAGGGGGTTGGGTAGGCAACCTCCGGGTGGTATTTTTTTGTCATTTTAGGGAGGGGTTTGAGGGAGGAGGCAGGGCCTGAGCATGGGGAAATTTACTTAGCAAAAAAAAAAAAAATATATATATATATATATATATATGTATATAATATTTTATTTATTTATTTTTTTTTTAAATAGGCCACTTTAAGAGGCATTGGGGCTGGCGGCTGGGACTGAGGGTCTCTTAAGAACCCTGGAGGTGTTTATGATAAAAAGTGGGAGCGTCTCTTTTTGGCCCAATAAGGCCTATTAAAACATGATGGCCCCAGGAGCATCAGGATGCACCTTAGCATCCCGATGCTCCTGGAGGAAAGTTAGCTACAGATCAGGAACTGTAGCTAACTTTGAATCAAATAACGCAGCTTGCAATTTTTGAAAGAAGCTGCATTGACTTGCATGTTTTAGGCTAGTCATGAGCTGTTTAGCATAAATTTACATGCTAATCAGTAAATTATCATACTTGCGGTGCACAGGGGGATAAAACACGGCAATTTAAAATACCAGACATTATCACTACATTAGATCATTTACTGTGTGGTAAACGCTTAACACAGCTTTGTAAATGTCCCCTATGTTAGTTATGAACAGAACTCTTTTGGGTCATTTATAAGGTTACATTTGTAAATTGTTATTGTAGAGTGTTTCTTTTGGTTTTTATGAATGGTTTTATGTCTGTGGAGGCAGTATAGAAATAAATGGCATGAATTGACTGAATTTAGAGCCTGATTCATTATACTTTTTTCCCCATTAACACAGAATCAGAAAAAAGCATTCAGGATTCAGGACCTTAGTGTGATATATACTGTCTTAATAATAAGAGAAGCCTTCATTTTTTAAATTAAACTACATCTTATATACACACGTTCATAGAATTAACTGCAGCGTAATAGTCCTGTCTGGATGTATTGTTTAGCCTCTGCTTGAGCGCAGAACCACCCCCCATTCCCCAAGGAGCTGCCTGAACAATTACACCAGACCCAGTCTTGGTATTTTAGCAGTTAGTTCTGTACTGAAAAAAGCCAGGGGCCTGCGTGTTCAACAGTAATCGCTGAGTTGTCAATTTGGCATTCAGCCCAGATCCTGTGCTATCCTGAAAACAACAGGGCCTCTTAGATTATTTTTGAAAGTAGAACAATTAACAATTGATATGTGCACCCATGGAAGAACAGTTGGGCCTACTCTACCTTTTAAAATGAATCTGTTATATTAATTCTTACTTGTGCAGTTTTCTTTAACTTCATCTCTGTCCCACTGCTGCTGGCATCAACACTAGCCAATACACTCCAACTATTTGCTTCCTCCCCTCCAACCTGAAAGCAAGGCACAGCAAGGGGGCTCCACATTAGGCAAGCAGTCAGTCATTTGGCCAAAGTTAAAGGAAATCCCATTTTACAAAAAAAGAACTTTTCTAAACCCAAACAGTAGTTTCAAACAAAAAATAATTAAAATGAGATGCATAGAATGTTTTTGAGTTAATGATAAAAGACTGATGAGGTTTCCTGGAATTAGTCTGAACAGCACTATGACTACATGAAAAATTATTATACCGAAAACCTTTTTACCTGTCATGAGTTTTTCAATCTTAGTACAGCTGATTTACTTAACACTTTCATGTGTATGAAAACTAATTTTCTTCCCAAGTCTCTGGGCTCCTCTGTTTCCTCTAATGATGTCACAATAGTCAAGTAACCATAACATCACTAGTGGAATCAGGGAGAAAGAAGATTGGTTGTACTTCTGTGCAGTCTCAATCTCCAGTAATCAATGTTTGGAAGGAAAACATATATAAATCTACATGATAGTAGATTAGCAAATTATGGGGGGTCATTCTCTAAAGGGATTGCACGCGAAAAGTCCCTTTTCACGTGCAATACCTAAATTGGGGTGGAGTCTGCCCTGGAAGAGGAGGAGTCGGGGCGGCACTGGGGCCGATGCTGCGGAGACATCGCTGGCGGCAAAAGGTAAGGACCTTTATCGCCGCCAATTTCGAGCCGAATAACTACACCTTTTATGGTGTAGTTATTCGGTGCAAAAGCCGGCAGGTATCGCACCACTGCAGGCCCGCCCCCTGGTACCGCACGATTCACTATTCTCTGCGAGAATAGTGAATCCAGGCCTATATTTGTTTCATTTGGATGAAATGTTGTGATGCCTCTCCAAGGAGTTCTTAAGGAATTATAGATCAACCATCACCATGCATGGTCCTCTGAGTCTGGTTTGGAATGTTAAGGAGCTAGGGCCTGCACCAACAGCAGCTCTAATGGGCACATGTCATGATTTATCTTGTTCCGGTACATAAGAAGATAGGAGGTGCCGTACTGGGACAGACCAGACCTGATTAAGAAGAATTTCCAAGCGCACCTATAAAGATCATAAACCCTTTGAACTCCAGGAGGAGGCTCTTTATGGCAGAAAGCAAGTATTAAGAAGGGCATTAGCAATAAAGTTGAGAGATTGAAATCATCCCCCGCATATCCTGGCTTACAAACAAGTGACCCACCTTAGTGCTTTAAAAGTTAAGCAACAGTAGTATAATGGGTACACGATCAATCAAACTGATTGACAGGTGAGATAAGGATGACAGCCAATCAGCATTCGCTTCTGGTCTAAGCCCCGCCCACACCCCAGCCCCAAGTCACACCCCCTGTGACGTAGCGGATATGACATCACCGGAAGTCCCCTGCGCCAGCTGGTGGGAGATCATTTTGTGCAGCTACTTCGCTGTGTTCCCGCTAAAGCGGGTAAGGACGAGTTTATCACCTTCACTTATGATAAACCGCATTATGTTCCTGTGAACAAGCAGCACAAAATGGTCTCCCACCAGCTGGTGCTCTACGATATCCGTATACAGGTATAGGGTATTAAACCCTCCTGTGATATCCGTTGGAAATAGCGAGCACTTCGTATTCACTTTAGCTTCTAGCCCCAAAATGGTCGCTAAGTCACCCCCTGCGGAAATTACGGCGTTGTCCTCTGATTTTAATTTGATTCTTCAGATATTGGGGTCATAGATGATTCGTGGTGCCATGGATTTGAGGAGACTGCTCATGTCGTGGTTCATCAGTTTGATTGATCGTGTACCCATTATACTACTACCAACCAATTTTGAAGTAAATAAGACTAGGGATGGGAAGCCAATACAGAGCAGTGTGACAAGGTCAAACTTCTTTTTTTCCAAAAATCAATTTAGCTGCAGTGTTCTATACAATCTATATTTTATGTTTAAGACTAAATGATAGAGTATTAAACAAGGATTTTCAAGTCTGACAAAATTATTGAATATGCGAGACATCTTAAATCAGATATTTCCAGAAAAGGTTTAAGTCTACAAAAAAGCTTCAAAAAGAAAAAGGATCATTGTACTAAGTGTGAAACCTGAGAAGTAAAGTTGAGTGCATTACTGTATCTAAAGGGTCAATTTTCTCAATGGAGAAAGGTGAATAATAGGGTTGTACATCAATAAAAGTTACAGTTTATTTGTTTTTCCACATTTTTTTCTCTCTTTTTTTGTTTTTTTTTCCCATTTTCTGAGTTTTTTTGTGTTGGCGTGCACTGTTTTGGGTTGGTGAGCACTGGGTTAGATTTGGTGCATACTGTTTAAGTTAGTGCATTACTATGCGGTAGATCTTCAAAACATACGTGTGCGCGAACAAAAGTACACCAGATTTTATAAGATACGCGCCTAGCCGCGCGTATCTTATAAAATCGGGGTTGGCGCGCGCAAGGCTGCGCAAAATCGGCAGCCTGCGCATGCCAAGCCACACCAGCCTGCCTCCGTTCCCTCAGAGGCTGCTCTGAAATAGGAGCGGCCTCGAAAGAGAACTTTCCTTCCGCATCCCCCCCCCCTACCTTTTGTTGGGCAAGTTACACCTGCTTGAAGCAGGCATAACTTGTGCACGCTGCCCCGGCATCCCCCGGCACAGGCCGCAGTGCCAGGGGGACTCTGGACCGCCCTCCCGCCCCTTTTACGAAGCCCCAGGACTTACGCGCGTCCCGGGGCTTTGCGCGCGCCGGCGACCTATGCAAAATCAGCGCGCGTAATCCAGGAGGATTTACGCGCGCAGGGGTTTTAAAATCTTCCCCATGTGAGTTGCAATAGTATGCAGTGACTCGGATGGTGTGCATTAGAGTAGGCTTGGTGCACATTAGACAAAAGTTTAAACACCCAAAATTTGTGGCTTTTTTTAAAATTGTTTTAGTTTTAGAAATTATATGAAAGCAATAGGCAATGCTGTTGATACTGCCTATTTTGTTAAAACAAAAATATCCCTAATGAATAGTGAAGTGCCACAGGAATCTGTACTGGGACCACTGCTTTTTAACATATTCATATATCAGGGTGATGAGAGGAATAGGATCATGAGGACTAGAATCCCTCTTGCTAAAATCAAGAGAGAGTTTTTTTTTAAAGAAGAAGAAATCAGTAAGAGAGGCAGGGTTGGCTGATCATCATATCTGATGATTTTAAGGTGGTCAAACAAGTAAATAAGGTGAAAACAAAAGCCAGAAAGATGCTTGGGTACATAGGAGGAAGAATAGACAGCAGAAAAAATAAAGAGGTAATTTTGTCTCTGTATAAGTACCTGGTGAGACCTCATTTGAAATACTGTGTACAAGCTCTGGAAACTGCACCTTCAAAAGGGGAGGGAGGGAGAGAGAGAGAGAGAGAGAGAGAGAGAGACCGAGACCATAATATCCTGGCCCATAGGTAGGTATTTGTATCCCCTATGGTAGGGCCACCTAGTAACTTGAGGTGGAGATTAGGTAAGAGTGTAGGGGGTTAGGGGCCACTTTGACATTCTACGTGATACCTACGAACAGAACAGTGGTCTCTTGTGAAGATTTGCTGGCCTTCGGAGTGAGGAAACTCACTCCAAGATGAGATTTGGGCAATGTTCTCTCAACCTAGCTTGATGTTACCCAGGTAGAGAGCCCATCAAGCTAGGTTGAGAGAACCTTGCCCAAAAAAAAGGTTACCTAATATTTTAAAAAAGAAATGAATGAAAATGAACAAAATTGTGTTAATTTTTCTTTCGTTTCATTCTAAAAATAAAATGAAAATTAAACTGGAAACTGCTTATTTTCCCATTTCTTTCCCAAAAAATGCATATCACAACGTTCACAGAACACACTTCTTCTTTCTTTTTATGAAATTCCTTGAATTGTGTTGGTTCAAAAAAGTGAAACGGATACCTTGAAATTTTACAATACATTTTAAAAGGAAATTTTATGAAAATATCTGTCCTCAAACAGATGACCCACTGCTGCAATGTCAAAATCTCTTGCACATCTTCTGAGTAGCTTTGTTCAGGTCAGGAAATATTCAGATCTTCTAACCATAAAAAAAGATCTTTACAACAAAATAAAATCTCTTCTATACCTAGTCTCTTTCAAATTTCAAAAAGAAATGTAATCAAAAGTTGTAGCTCTGGTTAGCTTCTCCTGTTTGTTTTCTTCAAGCAAAATAGACACATCCAAACCATCTGAGGAAATTGAAGTATCCTGATCACCTCAATTTCCTCTGCAAATCATTTAAGGGAGGTAGGTAATATACCATGGCTGTAATAGGCATGGCCTCTATAGGAAATTGTAATATTCCATATATATATTTTAAAAATATCCTGTGGGGGAGACACTTACAGACTTTGAAAAATTATGAAATTGCACATTTTTCATCTAATAGTGTTCAGTAAATCAGTATTTTCCAATCTTTTTAAGCCCAAGGCACACCTGCAGTAACAAAACGTTGTGTGGCTCATCAGACTCCACCAAGCAGGCAGTGCAGACATGGGAGAGAACTCATGGCCAAAAGAAGAGCTACAGCAGTATTGAAAGCCCCAGCAGTCTCTCTTCCAAATTTAAGAACTTAGGGAGAGAGAGGGAGGAAGAGGACACATATGAACCCATCACATTGGACCAGCTCCCTCTATATAAGATTACAGGAGAAGGGAAACGTTGATATGTTGTGAGCAGCCAGCTCAGTTACCTTGGCTGCTCCCAACACTTTGAGTGAATCGCATCCAAAGATTACAGGCTAATTTTCAGAAGCCTCCGCGCATAAAAATGGGGGGGTTACACATGTGGCCGGGCCTTGTGCGCACTGCATGCATTTTCGGAAGGGCCCGGCCTCACGCGTGACCCCTATTATGCGCTGAAGTGTCGTGCCTCTCAAAAGGGGCGGGCCGGGGTGGGGTGGGCCGGGACAGCAACATTTGATGCTGTCCCGGGGAAGTGTGCACCGGAAGCAGGCCGGCACGTGGAGATTACTTCTGCTCCCGAGGAGCAGTAAATCTAAAAAAAGAAAAATAAAAGTAGCTGGAAGGGGTTAGGAGTCAGGGAGGAGAGGGAAAGGGTAAGGAGGTTAATTAGGGGTATAGGAAACTGGGGAAGCCCAACTCGCGTTGCTGCCCATAGTCTTTTAAATCCCCCCCCCCCCCCAATGCGTGTGTGAGTCCCAACGCGCCTGCACATGCATGCACGGATTTTAAATCCAGTGCACATGTGCATGCAGGAACCGTATTTTATAACATGAGCATGCTGATGCACACATTTTTATAAAATACCCACGTCCATATGCGAAGCAGGAACTGCACGCACATGGACGTCTGCACACATGTTTCAAAATCTACCCCTTACAGCACAATCTCTCCATCTCACATAGCCTGGGGATAAGATGAGGAGGTGGTGTGTCAAGTGTGTGCTACACAGCAGAGCGTCACTCTATCATACCCTGCATGCTACCTATGAATTACCACACTGTGGGGACTCATGCTATAACTAGGTAGAGGAGCCATGCATGAGAGCCACCACTGGTGTTTCTTGTTGCCGTGAGGTGCTGAGAGCAGAGCTCAGGTACTGGGCTAAATCTGAGCATCAGGCAGTGGTGACTATTTCATGGCATGCCTGATCAGGTCTGAGGGCACACTGACTGGGAAACCCTGTTCTAAATTTTCTATCTTGGCAATATTAGGGTGTCTTTAATGAGGGCAGAGTCTGTTACCTAAAGAGAAGAGAAATTTTTCTCAGAGTTCTGCAGCCGCATCCTACAGTCTGCAATGATCTTGTCCTGGTCTCCTAAATTAATGGAAATCTCTTCTGACAAAGCAAAGCCAGTTCCCTTCACCCTGTTTATGAGGACTCCCATTCATGCCATTACTGGCCAAATCTCCTTCATGTAGATTGAGTCAGGGATAGCAGTTGGTGAAAGCAAGTTTATCAGTGTTGACTGATGATGCTGCTGCTGCTACTGGACTTAACAACATTTGCGTTCTCAGTGGGCTGGTCAGTCCCTCCACCTAACACTTCTATCACACTACACGACGTATGCAGTCCTGTACAGCACTTGCTCTGGTTAACTAGGTCTTACTCTTCCAGGGCACCTTACCCTGCTCCTGGCTCCTCTCAGCCCCTCTCATAAACTCACCACCTGATGACCTTTGCAGCAAAAGACTTCTGGATTTGTCAGCGTTTTGCAGGGTAGCAGGAACCTTACCCTGAGCTGCTTTTATATTTCTAAATACTTTACAATGCTGATAGCTAAAAAATTTGCTCAATCCCTTGAAAATGCAAAAGACTCCCAAGAAACATGCTCTCGATTTCCCCCCCCTCCCATTCTCTCCCCCGTCACTTTATTGATGCTGATGATCTCCTGTCCCACACAGACTGCCACTGATCCCACCATTTTGTTACTGATCTCCTGGCTCGTATGGACCACCACTACCATTGCTGATCTCCCAGCCTATGGGAGTTACAACTGCTCCTATCACCGACACTGAACTCACAGCCTGTGTGGAGTAGAACTGTGTGACTAAAATTTCTCATTGTTCATCTGAAACGAATGGCTGGCTATCCCCACATAAACTAGCATTCAATCTCAGTAAGACTGAGATTATTACACTTTCTTGTTTTCCTCCAGCAGAAGCGCCATCATTCCTGTTTAACAATTTGCAGATACTCCTCTAGTCAAGTACGTAATTTGGGTATCCAGGGATTCCTCATTGTCTTTATGCCTTCTTATAAAAACAGTTATAAAGCATGCATTTTTTAAGCTTAGGCTGTTACAGAATGTAAAACTAATTCTGCACAATTATCCATGTGTTCATGATGACACCGCTTGATTATTGCAATGCATTGTATTTGGGCTTGCTGCAATCCACTTTAAGGGC
The DNA here is from genome assembly GCF_901001135.1 of Rhinatrema bivittatum. Lineage (NCBI taxonomy): Eukaryota > Metazoa > Chordata > Amphibia > Gymnophiona > Rhinatrematidae > Rhinatrema > Rhinatrema bivittatum. The sequence continues at coordinate 44,752,709 of NC_042627.1, read as the reverse complement.
ACTTCAGTCAGTACAGAATGCTGCTACGTGGCTTGTTTCCGGCACTCATGCTAGGGAACATATTACCCTGGTAATGGCAGGACTTCACTGGCTCCCAGTTGTCTGGAGAGTGAAATTTAAATTTTTAATGATTTATTTTTAAAGCTATAAATGGTCTAGCAGCTAGGTATTTTAATACAGTTTCAAACCTATATCATCCTTCTCAAACACTAAGATCTCTTTTTCGCATCCTACTTGATGTGCCTTCTGTAAAGCTCATAAGATTCCCTGAATCTTGGGTGTATCAGGCCCTTTTTTTATGGAATTCCTTGCCAGAAGAGTTTAAAGCTGAAATATCAATGACAGTTCCAGAAACTGCTCAAAGCACATCTTTTTATACAGGTTTTTCTTGAATAATTAAGATGACACCTTGTGGCTGCTGGTATTAAACAAAGAAACCTAGGCAGCTCTTGGAAAGCTCTAGCAGTATTGATATCTTCAATAATATTTAGAGAAACCTGTGATTTTGGAAAAAAAAAAAAAGACTGAATAAGATTTAGGTAGGATATATATGTTCCATACCTATTGAGTTTAAAGATTGGCTGCAATAATGTTTATTATGGTTTTTCTTATCTTGTTCATTTTATGATGTCCTATTTTATTGTATATGTAATTTGTTTGATTGTTTTATGATGAATTAAATTCAATTTAATGTATGTATTAGTTACCCACTTAGAACTTGCAGTAAGCAGGTTCAAATCTTTTAATTTATTTAAGTTATTTTAATATACCGATGCTCAAGACCAAGTCTTATCGTACCGGTTTACAATAAACTGGGGGGGGGGGGGGTAAACCAGATTAACACAGAAAGCGAAAGTTACATTACAACAGGGAATGTAGAACAAGGCTGTTAGAAGAAAAGGGATAGATTAACAATTTCTAACTAGAGAGCAGTACAGGTAAGCAGAGAGCAAATTGCTTACATGGTAAAATTATATACAGTTTACATAGTGGAGTCGATTTGACAAGTTTATATGCGAGAGCAGTTCTAGCATAACACTTCCTTTGTGAGGCGGAAAGAGGACGCAACCGAGGGGTGTTGGTCCGTGTGGGTTACCATAAGACTTCTTCATGGATATGCTTAGGCGAAGAGCCATGTTTTCAGTTGTTTTTTTTTCTGAAGGTGATATAACAATGTTCCTGGCGTATATCTGGCGGGAGAGAATTCCAGTGATGCGGTCCAGCAGTTGATAGCGCTCGTTTTAATAAATAAATAAATAAATAACTTGCAGTAAGCAGGTTCAAATCTTTTAATTAAATAAGTGACTGTTTATTTTTTCTTTCCTGCAAACCTCCTGTGATGGCTGAAAGACTGTTCTAGAGCTTCCTTCCCACTGTATGTTATTTATACCTTTTGAGATATTGCACACTTTTTTTAAATTTAGATTTATATTCCATTTTTTGCACTTTTTTCAGCGCTTCAAAGTGGATTGCATTCAGGTACTGTAGGTTTTTCCCTATCCCCAGAGGGCTTACAATCTAAGTTTGTACCTGAGGCAATGGAGGGTAAAGTGGCTTGCCAAGGTCACAAGGAGTGACAGCAGGACTTGAATGCTGGTCTCCTGGTTCATAGCCCACTGCTCTAACCACTAGGCTATTCACCCTCTTCCTCTAGGGTCCACAGTTTTAAGTTAAATTCTCATCTCATAGTGCTTTTGATGCAGACTGCATCCTTTTTAATATTTATTTATTAAAAGTTCTTATAGTCCATAGTTTCAGCAGTGTTTTAACATACATAATTGAATAAAAGAACAATTAGTAAAACAAAACAACGCAATGCAATAAAAACAGTATTAAAAAACTGCAAAATCACAATTTCCTAGCGTGTAGCAGATGGACTCATTACAAATGGGTATAGTGTGCTCGTACTAGCAGTTGGAGACGGATCTGACGTCAGCACGTGGTACATATACCCCTGCAGGAAGTGCAGGCGCTCAGTAATTTCCGTCTCCAAAGCAGTTTGGAGCTACCTCACGCTCGCTGAGCGTTTTCCAAATTCTAACGACCTAAATGCATAGAAGTCCTACCTGAAGACGAGCCCCGCACTCCTGCGGTGATACCATCGGTTTCCCTCCCCCAGTTGAGTTTCCCGAGGTGATTTCCGTGGTCCCTCGGAGGTACGAGCCTCGGTCCGGTGGCCGATTCGCGGCAGGGACCTAGCTCCCGAGTGAGAAGGGCTCGGGCGCGGCATAGAGGCAGCCTCGGTCCCGATCCGTTCGCGGTGAGGACTTGGCCCCCGAGCGAGACGAGTTCGGGTGTGGCCTAGAGGCAGCGGGTGCACTTCCTCAAGCGCGGCGGTGATGGTAATCACCCTCTCCCCCCGCAGCTGGAGACCGCCCGGGTCGCAGCCGGGAAGCGCCGAAGATCAGGTAAGGCGTACATCTTTACTTTGCTGGTCTCCGAGGAAGCGAGGATTAGCGGGGTCTGCCTGCGTGGCAGCCCGCCTAGGAGGTCGCCATTTTGCCTGCCTGCTCGCCGTCACCATCTGCCCTGGTTCGCTGCCTCGCCCTAGCGCTCAGACCGGACACAGCGCACAGGCAACAGGCGCGTATGTTAGGCGCCCGAAAATAATTGGGCGCACTTTGCCAAAGCGCACGTTGATAGGCGCACGTTGATAGGCGCACATCTTCGCGCATATTACAAAGCGCATAGAGATAACAGACACGATGGAGCGTATGAGAGCCCATGCGTCCGCAGAGCCGGTGCCTCCAGAATCAGGCATAAGAGCTCTAGGCCTCTGCTCAGCATGCCACCTCAGAGCCACACAGAGCGAGGAAGCAGACTCCCTATGTGCCCAATGTGAGGAGTCCCTGGGAGTTCCAGGCCAGAGCCGGTCCCAGCCCAGCGTAATTGCTAGTTCCTCAGGGAACACCCCGGACCTAGCAGGCCGCGGTGAGCAGCCAGGGAACCCTAGAGATCTGGTGCCCCTAAGGCTAGAACCTGCTTCGCTCTCATGGGTGGAATTATTCAAGGGGATTCACGCCTTTGTCAAGATGCAGTCTGATCCCAAACGGACCCATACGTACCGGATGACCCTACCCCTGGACCCTCAAGACCTAGGCACAGCCACCCGAAAGCCCCACTTCTGGGGATTCAGATTGCTCTGTGGAAGAAGAAGAGCTCCCCGAGGAGGGAGAACTTCCCTCGGGGATAGAGCCGTATCGAACCATGAGACGCTTCTTTCTTAAGGAGGATCTCCCAGACCTGGTCTCTCAATGCCTGTCAGAGCTGGCTATCCCGGGCCACGGCACCCCAGGGGAACCTACGATGAACCCCCTGTGGAAGGTCTTCGTCAAATGGCCCACCACTTCCCCCTCCTACAAGCTGCACAGCAGCTAATCGATCTCGAGTGGAATGCGCCGGAGGCCTCATTCAAAGGGGGTCAAGCCTTGTCTGGCATGTACCCCCTGGACCCGGCAACCAAGGAGCTGCTGGCGTGCCCTAAGGTAGACGCCATAGTTTGCGCAATTGTGAAGCGCACAACCATTCCGGTGGAGGGAGGGGCGGCCCTCAAGGATGCACATGACCGGCGCTATGGACGCAATTCTGAAACAAGCCTTTGAGGTGGCAGCCATGTCCCTACGAATTGCGACCTGCTGCACCGTGGTGATGCGTTCCTGTTTATCACAAGCCAGGAACAACACCCCGGGAGAAGAAATGGAATCAGCCCTCTTGTTCCTCACTGACGCTGCCTCCGACCTAGTCCGTATGGCAGCCAAGGGAGTGTCATCCTCAGTGGCAGCCAGGAGACAGCTCTGGCTACGAAATTGGTCAGCCGACTCCTCCTCCAAGACGCGCCTTACCAGAATGCCCTATAAGGGATCCCTCCTGTTCGGCAGTGACCTCGAGAAACTGGCTAACAAATGGGGCGCCTCTCCATTGCCCCGTCTACCAGAAGACCAGTCAAGGAGGTACCAGCACCCTTTTCCTAGGCCATCCAGAGGTAGAAGCTCTCAATGCTTCAACCCTTACAGGACTCGCTACCAAGCACCTCTTTCTCAGACCAGGAACCAGTCCTTTCAGACCAGGCACAGCAAGCGGGGATCCGGCTCTGGTTCGGGTCCCGGCCGCACCCCACAATGAGAATCAGCCGACCCATCTGGGGGACGAAGCCATAGGGGGCAGGCTAACCCTATTCTACCGCAGGTGGGTCGAGATTACTTCGGACCAGTGGGTCCTCGCCATTGTCCGGGAAGGGTATTACCTGGACTTCCTTTACCTCCCTCCAGACAAGTTTGTGGAATCTCCTTGTCCGCCCCTCAAGAGGGCGGCGCTGGAAGCTACCTTGGGAAGGCTCCTGTCCCTAAAAGCCATAATCCCAGTGCCTGCATGGGAGATAAATTCTGGGCATTACTCCATTTATTTCATCGTGCCCAAGAAGGGGGGCACCTTCAGACCCGTCCTGGACCTCAAGTCTGTCAACCGGCACTTAAGGGTCCCAGGATTTCGCATGGAAACTCTGCGGTCAGTCCGAAGTGCTATACAGCCAGGGGAGTATCTCACATCCCTGGATCTAAGAACATAAGAAAATGCCATACTGGGTCAGACCAAGGATCCATCAAGCCCAGCATCCTGTTTCCAACAGTGGCCAATCCAGGCCATAAGAACCTGGCAAGTACCCAGCTTTCTTGCATATCCCAATCCATCGGGATCATCAGCGCTACTTACGCTTCAAAGTCCTGGGACAACACTTTCAGTTCCGGGCTCTACCCTTCGGGTTAGCCACCGCACCACGGACCTTTACCAAGGTAATAGTAGTGGTGGCAGCGTCACTCAGTAAGGAAGGAATTCTCGTCCATCCCTACCTAGACGATTGGCTGATCAGGGCAAAGTCACCGGAGGAGAGCCACCGGGCAACCAACAGAGTTATATCTCTTCTGGAAAGCCTAGGATGGGTAGTCAACAACACAAACAAGAGTTCCCTACAGCCTTCGCAGTCGCTGGAATACCTAGGAGTCCGATTCGACACCCAGGGAGACAGTCAGCCTGACCTCCAAGAGGAAATTAAAACTCCGGAATCGTTTGCAGACTTTGCTGAGCGCCACCCGGCCCACAGCTTGGGATTACCTACAGGTCCTCGGCCTAATGGCCTCCACGGAAGTGGTACCATGGGCGTGGGCTCATATGAGACCGTTACAACGCGCCCTTCTATCTCAGTGGAGCCCACGATTACAGAACTACACCGTGCATCTACCTCTACCGGCCAGAGTACGGCATCAGTTACGGTGGTGGCTGCAGGCCCGGCCACTACAGATGCCAGCCTGAGCGGCTGGGGAGCACACTGCGAAGAACTAACCGCCCAAGGGTGGTGGAACAGAGAAGAGTCGGGGTGGAACATCAACCGACTAGAGGCACAGGCAGTCAGGTTAGCATGCCTGCGATTTGCCCACAGACTTCGCAACAGAGCAGTCAGAGTGATGTCGGACAATGCCACCACGGTGGCATACATCAACCGACAGGACGGAACCAGAAGCCGACAGGTATCCTTAGAAATAGCCCCCCTGATGGCATGGGCGGAAGCAAATCTCCAGGACATCTCCGCCGTCCACATCGCCGGGAAGGACAATGCCACGGCAGACTTCCTCAGCAGAGAAAGCCTAAACCCGGGGAAATGGCAGCTGTCGTCCACGGCCTTCCAGATGATCACGGATCAGTGGGGATGCTGGGCATGGACCTACTAGCGGACAGGTCCAACGCTCAAGTACCCAGATATTTCAGTCACAGGCGAGATCCTCTATCCCAGGGGATCGACGCCCTGGTACAGCCATGGCCTCAGGAGATCCTGCTATATGCCTTTCCCCCATGGCCCCTGCTGGGTGCCATTATACACAAGATTCAGCGGCACAGAGGCCTAGTTCTTCTGGTGGCCCCGGACTGGCCAAGAAGACCCTGGTATGCAGACATGAGAAGACTACTGGCAGGGGATCCTCTACCCCTGCCTCCTCACAGGGACCTGCTGCGGCAAGGTCCCATCCTCCACGAGGATCCAGCTCAATTCTCTCTTACGGTCTGGCCGTTGAGAGGGCTAGACTGAAGAAAAGGGGATACTCGGGGCCGGTAATAGATACACTTCTCCGTGCACGCAAGTTCTCCACATCACTAACTTATATAAGGATCTGGAGAGTATTTGAAGCCTGGTGCGAAACTCGCAGCACCAATCCACATGCCGCTAAAATCCCCATCATTTTGGATTTCCTGCAAGATGGGCTCCAGAAGGGTCTGTCCCTCAATTCAATCAAGGTTCAGGTGGCAGCGCTATCCTGCTATGGCCCCAGGAGTGACGGCAACAGCATTGCCACACACCCAGACGTTTCACGTTTCCTGAAGGAGTCAAACACATTCGCCCGCCATGACGTGGCCAGTGCCCCTGTGGAACCTCAATCTAGTTTTGGAATTCCTAGCGGGACCTGCCTTCAGACCCCTCTGAGGCCTGTCCCTCCGTTTGTTAACCTTGAAGATGGTGTTCTTACTGGCCGTGTGTTCAGCACGCCGCATCTCAGAGCTACAAGCACTGTCCTGCCGCGATCCGTTTCTCAGTATCACCCCAGGGGCTATCCATCTTTGCACGGTTCCTTCCTTCTACCCAAAGTAGTCTCATGATTCCACCTCAACCAAACCATATCCTTGCCAACCACAGAAGGTTTGAAGAAGTCGGAAGAAGGTCGAATACTGCGCCATCTCGACATCGGCAGGCTGCTGTCCAGATACCTGGAAATGTCGGAAGCAGTACGAAAGACGGACCGTCTGTTCGTCCTTCACAGTGGGAAGAGGCAAGGTGAAGCGGCCTCACGGGGTGACTATTGCTCGCTGGATCAAAGAAGTTATCAATGCGGCCTACGTAGAAGCGGGAAAACCACCACCTCTACGGGTCAAGGCTCACTCTACCAGAGCACAAGCGGCCTCCTGGGCAGAAACTAGAATGCTGTCGCCTGCGGAGATATGCAGAGCGGCAACATGGTCCTCCATCCATACCTTCTCCAGATTCTACCGTCTGGACGTCCAGGCCAGGGAGGACACAGCATTTGCAAGGGCAATCCTAAACGGACCTCGGGCAGCCTCTCGCCCAGTCCGGGAGTAGCTTTTGTACATCCCATTTGTAATGAGTCCATCTGCCTACACTAAGGAAAACGAGATTTATCAGGTAAGTAATCTCTCCATTTGTCTCCTTAAGCTTCAGTAAACAGAATTGCTTTTACCTGCTTCTGAAATGTTTTCACATCTTTCCATGCGCAAATCCGGTGACAGTGCATTCCAGCATATTAGACCATAATACGAAAAAGCATTCCCTCGGTTTGTGACTTAACTTGCAGTTAAGTCACGAACCGAGGGAATCGCCAGTAATTGCATATTAGGAGTGTAATTGACGCTGTGAGGAAGATAGCTCCAAGATATTTGCCAATGAACAAGGTTTACTACTATGTAGTAATTTGTGTATCAAAATTTATTTTTAACTTACTTCAAAGACCAATAAGCAGCCAGTGATGGCTGCAAATAACTGGAGTTATATGGTCTGATCATGCCAATCCAAATAACGTACGAGCAGCAGTATGCTGAATCATCTGTATTGCTTTTAAATATTTTTGTGGAGGTCACGTGATGCAGTGCAGGGGAAAGCCGTGATTTTTCCCTCGCAGCACCGACCCCCCTGCATCCAGCCTCATCCACGGCTCTTTTGACTTAGGCACACTACGAGGCCACTGGGGAATCTGTCCTGACCGAAGCTAGGGCTTGGGGAGCATTATGGCAGCTCGTCTTAAACAAAAGGAAAAAGACAAGCCGCGCGGCTCGGAGGTACCCACCAATATGGCGCCGGCTACCCCACCCCCACCGACAAAAGCGGCGATTTCCGAAATAAAGACAGCGATTTCGGAAATGTTGGGTCCGGAACTGCAAAGTATCTCGACTAAACTCACTGAGCTGGCTTCGGCGTTCGCGGGGTGTGAGGCGCGTTTTTCTACCCTTGAACAGCGAGTGTCTGATTTACAAGATGGGGCGCACACCGTGGAGGCGGAGGTGGCAGCGATTAAACTGGTGGTTGAGAGGCAGGCAGATCGTATTGAAGATCTAGAAAACCGGTCTCGCCGGTCGAACTTGCATTTCCTGGGCCTCCCGGAATCTATCCCGGACCGGGACTTAGTGACTTTCTTAGGCTGGCTGACTAGGGAACTGGGCCTTACTCCTGCGCATGGGCCTCTGCGCATAGAACGGGCACACCGATTAGGCCAGAAAAAACCCTCTGACCCACGGCCTCGAATCATCATTGCCAAAATTTTCAATTTTGTGCATAAAGGGGAGATCTTACAGGCTACCAGGGCTGGTAAAGTACTGATGTACGAAAACCAGAAGATAATGGTGTTTCAAGATTTTTCGGCTGCCCTGTCAGCAAAGCGTCGTGTCTTAGCCCCGGTCTGCACCCAACTCATCAATTTGGGGTATCGTGCCACATTAATCTTCCCGGCGAGACTGCGAGTGATCACCCGGGAGGGTGTTCAGTGGTTCACCGAGTTGGCAGCGGCTCAGGAGTTTGCGCGTGCCTCTTCTAACAGGAGTAGTCCGAGCTCTCCCAGCACCAGTGTGGCCCCAGATTGAAGACACCGGAGTTGTTAATCCATTGTTTGATGGCTGGACTGGCCTGGATGCGCTCTGGTCTGCACCCCTTTGCCTGGGGGTTTCTTTCTTTTTTTTTTTTTTTTTTCTCTCCTTTCTTGTATTGCAGATCTCGGTGAAGGGCCTGCCTGATGGTGGTTACGGTTTTTTTCGCCCGGGACCCTGTTTCAGCGGTTCCTGTTGTTGGACTACCCTAACTGTGGCTCAGTTTTTCTTTTTCTTTTTTGCTTATTATTCTCATCATTCTGTGTTACTACTTAATGTGTGCCTCTGAATGGACCTTTTCAGGTCCCAGATCTTTGTTCTATTGAGTGGATGTGGCTGGAATGCATCGGGAAGGGGGGGGATGGGTATTTGTATGCATGGTGGTGGCTTCGCTTAGAGTCAGTGTGAGGGGGGAAAGGGAATGGGGGAATGGGGGGAGGGAGGGCGGACGGGGTGGGGGGAATGGGATATTTCAAGTACGGCGCGATATGGGGTCCAGGCACGTAGATTTGGTGATCTTTTCTATTATGTCAAGGCACAGGTCTCACGAGAGGGTTTTAGCTGGGAGAACCTTCCTGCTCCTGCTTTATGTTTGTTGTTCATTCTGTTTGTTACTCTCCTAGATCATGCCAGTTAGTGGATTTCGATTCCTGTCCTGGAATGTCTGTGGTATAAATTCGCCCATTAAGAGGTCAAAAATCTTGAATCATCTCAAGAAAAAACAGGTGGATGTCGCCTTCTCCAGGAGACGCACCTAACCGATATAGAGCATGCCAAGCTTCGCAGGGGTTGGGTGGGGGATGTGTATTATGCCTCAGCCTCCTCTAAATCGGTGGGGGTGGCCATATTAATTGGTAAGCATGTACCGTTCACTATTATACAAGAGTTGAAAGATCCGAGGGGGCGCTATCTGGTCTTAGTGGTAAAAATTTCAAATGTCTCCATCATACTTTGTAATGTTTATGCTCCAAATAATGATACAGTGGATTTTCTGCATGCCTTACAGGGGAGATTTTAACGCGGTCAGAGATTTACATTTAGATAAATCCTCTTTTAGCCCTAGAGACCGAGGGGTTAGCACTAGGTTGATACAGCTTGAACAGTCGATTCATCTGATTGATGCATGGAGGATTTTACATCCTACTGAGCGGGACTTCACTCACTTATCTCGAGCCCATGCGACTTGGTCCCGCTTGGATTATTTCTTTATCAGTGATAAACACTTTACAAAGTTTAATGATGCTTGTATTGGTGATAGTCTTATCTCCGATCATGCTCCCATCTGGCTGGATGTGCAGCTCTCCCCTTCTATGCCCGTTAATCGGCTCTGGCGGTACCCCTACTTTTTAGCTGAGGATATTCCCTTCCAAGAATACTTACGGTTACGTTGGAAAGATTATGTGTCTTTTAATGAAGAACACAGAACAATCCAGTACTTTTCTGGTACTCCGCCAAGGCGGTGCTCCGTGGAGATATAATCTCCTACGTGGCAAGGCGTAAAAAAATATTGGATAAGAACCTCCTTACCTTAAGTACGCAATTGCGAACTCTTAAACGGCGCTTGGCTCATACTAATCTCCTGGGAGACAGGGAGGCACACAGAGTAGTACAAGGGAAAATTAATACGATACTCCATCAGAGGGGGAAAAAGAGTCTACTCTATTACCAGTATCAAATGCATAAATATAGTAATAAGTCGGGCCGGTTGCTACATAACTTGGTGAAGGCGTCTCGCGCATCTAGGCACATTCCGGTAATCCGCACGGACACTGGACAGCTGCATACTGACACTAAAGCAATTCTTGCACAGTTTCAGACATTTTTTTCACGCCTATACACTACGGAGGGCTGGCATCCGGATAGTTGTGCTAAGTTCTGTGAGGGGTTGGATTTGCCAGCTCTCACGGCGGAACAAAGGGAAAAGTTGAATAGCCCCTTGGAACAGGAAGAAATTCATAGGGTGATTCTGCAGTCCAAGCGTTTTAAAGCGCCAGGGCCTGATGGGTTCACTGCCGAGTTCTATAGAAGTCTGGTGGACTTAGTTAGTCCGGTACTGGCTCAGGCCTTTACTGCGTTAATCGCTCAGGGACAATACCCACACCATGTTAATCAGGCTCATATCACGCTCATCGCTAAACCGGGCAAGGATGTTACCTCTCTGGCTTCCTACAGGCCAATCTCACTCCTCAATGCTAATCAGAAGATTTTGGCTAAAATCCTAGCGGATCGCCTGGCGGCCGTGCTTCCTACCTTGATTGGGGAAAATCAGGTGGGTTTTATGCGGCAACGCTATGCTTTAACTAATATTCGGAAGATCCTGGCGGCAATGGAAATGAGTCAGACGATGGCTGAGCCATATCTTCTGATCAATTTTGATGCTGAAAAGGCCTTTGATCGTGTAGAGTGGGGATATCTCTTTTTCATTTTGCGGGAGTTGGGGTTTGCTGGTTGGTTCCTGGATGCCATTCATTTATTATATCATGAGCCCACTGCCGTTATTGTTGCCAACAATGCTCAATCTGAAGTGTTTCCTATTACCCGTGGTACCAGACAGGGATGCCCCCTGTCCCCACTGCTCTTTCTCTTACAGTTGGAACCTCTCTTATTATCCATTATCCATACGGCAGAGATCAGGGGTATCCGAATGCAAAATGAAATTCTTAAATATGTGGCTTTCGCTGACGATGTGATGCTTTTTTTGTCTAGGCCCCGGCGTTCCTTACCTCCCCTGATGCAGCTCTTTGTTGAATTTGGCAGCTTTGCCGGTCTTCGACTTAATCCTACTAAGTCTGAGGTATTGGCCTATCCAGCTAACCTTAAAGACAGCTGGTCCGGTGACTTTCCATTAAAGTGGGCTGACGGATCCCTTCGATACTTGGGGGTGATCCTCCCGCCCTCCCCTGCTAGTCTTTATAAGGCCAATGTTCAGCCGTTACTTCAAGTGACCTTGGATAAGCTCCACACCTGGCATGATTTACCAATCTCTCTTTGTGGCCATCTTAATTTATTCAAAATGGTGCTATTGCCAAAATGGTTGTTTCTTTTGCAAAATCTACCTATTTTACTTAGTCGTCAGGATCTTCGATCCCTTGACAAAGCCCTTTGCGTTTTTTTATGGAAGGGAGGAAAGGCGCGCATATCATTGGTGGATCTTCAGGAACGCTGGGGTGAGGGGGGGGCTGGGTGTCCCCGACTTACAGCTCTATAACCTGGCATGCAATCTCCGTATTATCAGGGATTGGATGTTGGATAAATCTTTTTATGTCCATCTTTACACGGAGTCGGCATTGGTAGTACCCTATGCCCTTTCCTATGTTGTTCAGGCTCCCTCCCCAGAACTCCCTTCTGTGCTCCTTCATTCTCCATCCGTTAAACCAATAAGGGACACTTGGCGACTGGTTACAAAGTTGTTAAAACTGCCTAGGATGTGTGTGCCGCTGTTGCCAATTCAGGGGAATGGAGCCTTTCTTCCTGGCTCCCAGACTAAAGGGTTTTACAACTGGAAGGCACTAGGTATTACTCGTTTGGGCCAAGTAATTCATGATTATGGTCAGCTGTTCCCTTTTACTGAATTAAGCTCTCTGTATAAATTGGACACCTCCCACGTCTTTCCTTACCTCCAGCTTAAGCATTACTTTCAGTCCCTGCCGGTGGAACCTGGGCCAGTGGAGGTTCTTACCTCTTTGGATAAAGTAATGCGGTTTAACGACCAGAAAGTTCCCACGCTGTCCCAGTATTATAAACGGTTACACAGCATCAAGAAATTTGAACCTTATGCCCTATTATTTGAACGCTGGAAAAAAGATGGGATTTTTGCTCTCACAGTTTCTATATTAAAAGCAAGCTTTGGGCGAATTAATCATATCACCATAAATATGTACTACAGAGAGATGCAATATACATTTTTGAGAAGGGCTTTTGTTTCCCCCCAAGTGGCTCATTGTTCAGGGTTGATCCCGAGCGCCATCTGTGGTAAATGTCGAGCGATTGGGCATTTATCTCACTCCTTTTGGGCCTGTCCGAAAGTCCGTCGATTCTGGGGCCGTGTCGCCTCTTATTTAATGGACCTGCTGGGAGTTAGATTGCCGATAACGCCACTACTTTTTCTTTTTGGACATTTCCCCCGTATTTCACTAAAGCATGGTCCCCGCACTTTCATTCACAAAGCTTGTTTAGTGGGGAAAAAAGTTATATTATTGCATTGGCGGGACTCTACTACTCCCTCTTTTTGGACTTGGCGCAATCATCTACACCACTTGTTATGCATGGAGGAATTGAACTCACGCACGGACCCTCGCTCTCGCAGACGCTTCTTGTTGATTTGGGACCCGTATTTGTAATCTTTACCGCATCAATCCCGCAGCTTGGTCATCAATGATTGCTGAGGTTGTCATAGCACCTACCTATTGAGGACATATCCTGCTGATTGGACATTCCGAAGGAAGAACTACGTGCATGGACTCTGCCCTTGGACATTTGTTTTGCCTTTCTTGGGGGGGGGCTAGGTGGTGGTTACTGTGTTCTGGGAATGTTGTTCTTATTGGGTCTGCGGAGGTCAGTGTACAACTTCTCCAGACCCCTCTTTTGGCTGTATATTCTGGCAATGTTGGTATAATAATCATAATAAAAATCATTTCAATTAAATATTTTTGTGGTAACCCCATATAAAGGCTATTACAATAGTCTAGCTGTCGGTATAATAAGATTTGTAAAACAGATCTGAACAGATCCTATGGCAGCAACTTTTTTTTTTTAAGAGGTTTTAAAAGGCTCAATTTATAAAACCCTGATTTTACCACTTGGTTCACTTGAGCTTTTAATGATAGACATGAATCTAATAAAATTCCCAGGTTTCAGGCTACACATGACACTGGTAATTGCAAGCCCCTGAAATCCATAAGTGGAACATACTCGCCTATCTTTCTACCTAACTACAAAATAGTGGGTTTAGGATATATTAACCATCAACATGTGATCCATCAACCACCTCTCCACAGCATTCTCGCAAAGATCAAAAAGAACCTTAAAGTCTGAACTACCCTTTCTGAATAGGAACATAAAATTGAAGATCATCTGCATAGATTAGGAAAAAAAACACCCAACCCACGTAAAATCTCACACAGTGGCTGCATATAGATGTTAAATAGAACTGGTGCTAAAATAGAGCCCTGTGGTACACCAGAACTAATAGAAATCCAGTCTGATGAATCACCTCCCATCCAAACGCAATATTTCCTGTCAGATAAAAATTATTGAAAGCATGAGAGTCCTTGGCCACCAATACCTAACTGAGAAAGTTTAAACAAAATTTCATTGTCAAAAGCATCACTGAGATCAAGCTGTACTAGCATCCCTGAAGGGCCCTTATCCATGTCACATAAAATGAAATCTGTCAGTAAAATTAACAATAATTCCATTCCATGATTTTTCGAAACCCGTATTACAGCTATTCAATACCTTATCAATAAAAATCAGTCAACTGATTAAAGATACTTTTTGCTACCACATTGCTGCTGGTAAACTCGAGACTGGATGGTAGTTACCTACTAAATCTCAGGACAATGCAGCATCTTTTGGGACAGGTTTTACAATTGCTTGTTTAAGGGCAGGTGGGAGTAACCCCTCACTAAGATCTGTTCCCTTTTACTTGGAGAAAAGGAAAAGATGCCTCCTTCATTGACTTAATTATATTGAGGGGGACACGGATCTGAAAAAGAGCTAGCTGATTGTAAACCCCCCATCACTGAAAAAACTTCAAAGAAACATGGCTAAACTCTTTCCATCTTTTGGTCTCTAAAACATCAGGTAATGGGAAAACTGAATTTGATTTTCTCCTTAACGGAGTGTGAATCACATCAATCTTGTCTTTAAAAAAAAACAAAACTCTGCGAGAGCAGCACAAGAAGGAAAGGTCAATGACGCTGGTTTCTTCACTAAACCTTCAACTGTGGCAAATAACTCTTGTACAATTCAAGGAGCCAGTAACTTTACCAGTAATAGTCCCAACGAGCTTCCTGACAACGCTCTTTTCCCTGTACATACCAGGATCATTCCAGACTGTGGGTTATGTTCCCTGTCCAGCAGATGGAGTTAGAACCAAAAATTCCCAGGGGAGGACCTATATAGCCACGCCTCCCTCGCCTCAATCCTCAGTATAGTTCTAACTCCAGCAGATTGAGCAGGGGACATGGTGGTCCCCAGCACTTTTCTAGTTTTATTTTCTCTTTGAGGAATCAATTAAATAATATTAGATAAAGGTTTTTCTTCTAAGGGATAGGTTCTGTAGTGTTCTGACAGGACCACTCCGTTCAAAGAGAGACACTGTTTTCCAGTCAGGAACTTGCTGACAGGCTGTGTTTTTTGCCTGTCACTTTATTTCTCTCTTCCTATCTCTTTGTTTTTTCCTCTTCCTAGCCTGGCTAGAGTGTGGTAAGTGTTATTTTTATTTCATTTACAGTCATTTGTAGGAACAGGAATTTATGAGGGGTGAAAGTCTGTAGTGCCGACCGCTCCCCTTAGCCCCGGAGTTTTCCTTTTTCCCTCCTCCCTTTCAGGGAGTGATTGGAGTTCCCGCCCTGCAGCTCTGCGACGACCCATTCCCCGGAGCTTCTCACAGTCGGGACGGCGTTTATCCCCGACGGTCTCTTGGGGACGGTGAGGGGTCCAGAGGCCAAAGAGTTTTATTAATTTGCCGCTTCAGTTGTTGCTGCATGCCGCAGCCGCCCCTTCCCCCCCCCCGCCGCAATGCAAAAATCGCCGAACGGCTCCGGAGCTCGGCACGGGCTTCAGCAGACCTCAGAGGGATTTTCTTCAGCTTTTCCTGAGGGGGAGTATGGCTTACCTGGTAGGCAGCTTGGAGGAGAGTCGGACCGCGCTGGCAGGAAGCGGCATGCCCCGTTTCCCCTCAGCGCGGGAACGGCGGCCATTTTCTCAGCTGACTCGGAGGCAGCTCTCTCTGAGGAGGACGTCGACGCTCCTCTCCAGGTTTCCTCTAACAGTATGGAGTTTCGGAGCGCAACGGACCAGGGCAGGCAAGGGGACGACGTCTCGGGAGGCCCCTCATCAGCACTTCCCGCTTTTTCGCCAGAATTCATTGTTTTAATGCACAAGGCATTTTTACAGAGCAGGGATCAGAATCTTGGAATTTGGGGTCCCCCTCCCCCCCAAACTGGCCTGCTTGACACAGCTTTCGACGGCAGACCCTCCCTTAGGGAGGGCTTCTTTGCCCACTGGGGGTGCGGGGTCCACTCAGCCCCCCCCCCCCCCCCCCCGTGATTCCTGTACCGCTGCAACAACCGTCGGGGGATCCATGGCAAGATCCAGATGCGGATGATCTTCAAAGTTATCAACCCGGCCCACACGAACAAAAACCCTGGTTCTCAACTGAATTAAGAAAACTCAAACAAGACCTACAACACAAAGAACAACGCTGGCGGAAAGATCCATCCCCCCACCTCATTGGCTTCTTACAAAACAACTATGAGCTATTATAGAACATCTATTATAGAACGAGATTTCTACACCAAAAAATACACGCTACCTATACGACCCAAAAACTCTGTTCTCATATGTTGCAGCCCTTACCACCCCTATTCCCCTACCTTCCCAGAGAAAGAAGCCCAAAACAAATCCCACAGAGCTGGCAATCTTCTTTGACAACAAAATCAAAATCTACTTGCCCCGCTAGCAACATCCAACACTTCACCAAATCCCTCGCATCCACCAAGCCAAAATCCATCACCAACTATCCACAAACAGACGCTAGAATCTCTTGAACCCACATCTTCCATGGAAATCGAATCGATAATCAAAAAATGAACCTTCTTCACACCCATTGGACCAAATTCCGACCAAACTCCTTCTCACCATTCCTAACCACCATTGCTAAACCTCTGGCTGACATCATAAATTGTTCCCTCAATCAAGGATCTGTCCCTGACTCTTTAAAGATTGCTTCCCTGAAACCTTTACTAAAAAAAAACCCAACCTGGACCCAGCTAACCCTGCAAATTTCCGCCCCCATTGCAAATTTACCTTTTATAGCCAAACTAATGGAAAGCTTGTCAACATCCAACTCGCAGACTACCTTGACTCGTACAATATTCTCTACCCATCTCAATTCGGATTCAGGAAACGCCTAAACACAGAATCCCTCCTTCTTTCTTTAACGGACAACATCCTGATGGGCCTAGACAAGGGACAATCCTACTCCCTAGCCCTACTCGATATTTCAGCAGCGTTCGACACTGTAAACCATTCTATCCTCATCAACCGTCTAACGGAAATAGGCATCTCTGGCTCTGCACTGCTATGGTTCAAATCCTTTCTGAACAACAGGCACTATAAAGTTAAATAAATGACAAAGAATCCCACCCTATACCTTCAAATCAAGGAGTACCACAGGGTTCTTCACTTTCCCCCACCCTGTTCAATATTTATCTACTCCTTTATGCCAGCTACTCAATAGCCTCAACCCTCACCCATTTTATATACACGGACGATGTGCAAATCATAATCCCCATCTCGGACCCCATCTCCTCTACTCTAAATTTTTGGAACAACTGCTTACACACCATCAACCTTCTTTTCTCGAGTCTCAACCTGGTCCTTAATACATCCAAAACAGAACTCATGGTTATCTCCCCTAGCGATAACAACCTCTTCACTAATAATACAATTACTCCACTAGCAAGCCAGGTTAGAGAACTTGGGGCCACCCTCGACTCTAGAATGTACTTTAAAAAGTTCATTAACGCTACAACCAAAGAATGCTTCTTCAAGCTACAGGTCCTGAAGAAACTAAGACCGCTTTTACACTTCCAGGATTTCCGTTCAGTGCTTCAAGCCATACTGTTTTCAAAGATAGACTATTGCAACGCTCTACTACTCGGTCTCCCCGCCTCCTCTACCAAACCCCTACAGATGCTGCAAAACGCAGCAGCCAGGATCCTTACAAACACACGTCATAAGGACCACATCACTCCAATCCTAAAGATCCTACACTGGCTACCCATCCAATATAGAATACTCTTCAAGGCTCTCTCTATCATCCACAAATCCATCTACCAGCAATCCACACTCCAACTCGCCATCCCTCTTGAATTACATACTTCCGCAAGGCCGATTAGATCCGCCTACAAAGGTTCACTCAAAGCCCCCCCTAACAAATCCTCGATTCACAACTCCATTCATAAACGAGCTCTTTCAACAGCGGGTCCGCTCCATTGGAATTTGCTTCCCCCAGATATACGCCAGGAACAATGCCATCTCTCCTTCAGAAAAAAACTGAAAACCTGGCTGTTCACACAAGCTTACCGTTGAAGTAACCTCTATCAACCAATATTGACTCTCACCCTCCGACCTCTTCCCTAACTCCTCCCCATGTCGCCACCTTCCACAGGATATACTATGTTATGCCTTGCTACCCTATTGTTTTTTCGTTGATTATTGTATCACTCTCCAGTTGTTATCGTTAATATATCTTTCCTGTCTTCCATCTCCCATGTTTTCGCTCCCTGTTTATTGTAACTTTACCTTCTATATAGTTGTTAATTGGTTTTCCCTTGTTCTATTGTAAACCGGTACGATAAGACCTCGTCTTGATTATCTGTATAGTAAAAGAATTTAAATAATAATAAATAATGATTCCTCCCTGGCGGCCCAGGTAGAAGGTGATGACCCGAGGGTCCTCCGTATTTTTCAAGCAGCGGAATTGGATGATCTCATCCTCCAGGAAATGGACATTGACCCTCCTCCGGATCCTGTGGCTCAGGATCCGAAGATTAAGAAAGGGGATCCTCTCCTAGCGGGCTTACGACCTCTAGCGAAAGCTTTTCCCACGCATCACAACATCTTGCAATTGATTCAAGGGAGTGGGATACTCCTGAGGCCAATCTTCGAGTCGGTCGAGCCATGGAAAAGTTATACCCTCTCCCCACTGATTTCTTGGAGATTCTTAAGGTTCCTGCTGTTGATTCAGCGGTATCCGCGGTCACGAAACATACTACCGTCACGGGCGGGACGGCGTTGAAGGATGTCCAGGATCACAGCTCGAGGTTTTCCTCAAGCGTATCTTCGAAGTTTCAGCGTTGGGGATGAGGGCTGCTATTTGCAGTTCCCTAGCACAGCGAGCAGCTCTGCGTTGGGTACAACAGCTTCTCACTTCCCAATCTTTGCCACAGGCAGAGACTATTCAGGCTGATAGACTTGAAGCGGTGGTTGCCTATGGAGCTGATGCTTTTATGATCTGTTAAGGGTCCTCGCTCGTTCCATGGTGGCGGCGGTGTCCGCTCGTCGTCTTTTGTGGCTACGCAACTGGGCGGCAGATGCTTCGTCTAAGACGCGCCTGAGTTTCCCTTCCTTTCAAGGGTAGGTGCCTATTTGGGGAAGATTTGGATCAGATCATCAAATCTCTTAATGAGAATGCGGTGCACAAGCTACCAGAAGATCGTCCACGTTCTTCTAGATCTTTTTATTCCTCCAGAAATAGGTACCGGAATCAACGGAGGTCACGTCCTACTAGACAGCAGACAGCTCGGGGCTCCTTCTACACGATCACACACCTGGAACCGGTCCTTTCGAGGGCGCCGCCACGGTAAGCATACTCAAGGGGCAGGTCCTTCCTCGAAGGCTTCACAATGATGCCAGAAGGACCCAAGAGGGGATCCCCCACCTGGGGGTTGCCTTACTCTTTTTTACAAGGAGTGGGCCCAAATTACGTCGGATCAATGGGTGCTGGACATCTTAAGACAAGGCTACGTATTAGATTTGTACACGAACCCAGAGTTCGTTTCTGTTTTCTCCTTGCGGTTCCCGTCTCAAACAATTAGCAGTCCGACAGACTCTCAATCGTCTGCTACAGCTGGGGGCGATAGTACCGGTAGCGGCCTCCGATCTGGGAAAAGGTCATTAATCATCTACTTCATGGTTCCCAAGAAAGAGGGCACTTTTCGACCTATCCTGGATCTCAAGACTGTCCAACAAGTGTCTCAGAGTTCCTCATTTTCATATGGAAACGCTCCGTTCAGTGTTAGCAGCCGTGCATCCGGGAGAATTCTTGGCCTCTTTGGACCTTACAGACGCATACCTTCACATCCAGATCCTCACCATCATCAGCGCTTCTTACGCTTCAAGATTTTGGGACAGCATTTTCAGTTTTCGTGCTCTCCCTTTGGTCTGGCGACGGCTCCGCGTGTCTTCACCAAGATCATGGGTAGTGGTGGCGGCGGCGCTCCACAAGGAGGTATCCTTGTACATCCCTATCTAGATGACTGGCTCATTCGGGCGAAGTCGAGGACGCAGGGTTACCGTGCTGTAGACAGGGTAGTACAGCTTCTTCAGTCCTCTGGGATGGATCGTCAATTTCTCAAAGAGCAAACTGATACCGTCCATCGCTGGATTTTCTGGGAGCATAATTCGACACCAGCCGAGCCAAGGTATTTCTGCACCCGGACAGAGCTCGGGCTCTGCGTGCTCAGGTAACATGGTTCATGGCACTAGTTGCTCCCACGGCGTGGGATTATCTCCAGGTACTGGGAACCATGGCCTCAACAATAGATTTGGTTCCGTGGGCCTTCGCTCATCTCAGGCCTCTCCAGAGGTCTCTGCTTTCGTGATGGAACCCAGTGTCGAGATTTTCAAGCAGTACTGCCCATCCCGGATGTTCTCTTGCTCAGCTTACAGTGGTGGCTGGACCCTCAACAATTAGCTCAGGGAGTGTCTCTACAGAACCCGGATTGGGTGGTCGTCACCACAGATGCCAGTCTCACCGGCTGGGGGGGCGGTCTGTCAGGACAGGTCTCTCCAAGCCAATGGACGATGGAACAGTCCACTTGGCCCATCAATCGGCTGGAGACCAGAGCAGTCCGTCTAGCGCTGCAGGGGTTCTACCCACTGGTACGCAGTCGAGCGGTTTCGGATTCTTTCGGACAATGCAACCACAGTGGCGTACATCAATCGCCAGGGGGGCACCAGAAGCCATCTAGTCTCGTTGGAGACCGAGTGATGACATGGGCGGAGCTACACTTACAGCGGCTAGCGGCTTCGCACATAGCGGGAGTGGACAACGTTCAGGCAGATTTTCTCAGTCGACAACACCTGGATCCCGGAGAGTGGGAACTCTCGGAGGACACAATGCGAAGGATAGTACAGCGTTGGGGGAGACCCCATGTGGATCTAATGGCACCGCGACAAATGCAAAAGGCCGCCCGGTTCTTCAGCCGCAGGCGAGAGCGCGGTGCGGAAGGAGTCGATGCGCTGGTTCTTCCCCTGGCCTCGACAGTGTCTCCTGTATGTCTTTCCTCCGTGGCCTCTAGTGGGCAAGGTTATCCAACGGATAGAGACGCATCAAGGTCCAGTGATCCTAGTTGCATCAGAGTGGCCTCGTCTACCATGGTTTGCAGATCTTCTCAATCTGGCAGTAGACGGCCCTCTTTGGCTCAGTCATCTGCCACGTCTTCTTCGCCATGGACCAATATTTTTCAAGGAGGCAGATCGCTTCTGTCTTGCAGTTTGGCTTTGAGAGCCGTCAATTGAGACGGCGTGCATATCCAGAATCTGTCATCTCCACGCTCCTGAAAGCTAGGAAGACATCCACGTCGGTTACTTATGTCAGAGTATGGAAGGTTTTTGAGGAATGGTGCGAGTCAAAATCGATTCTACCAACGCAGGCCTCGGTGACACATGTGCTTTCCTTCCTACAGGCTGCTCTGGATTTGGGCCTTGCCTATAATTCTCTCGTATGCAGGTGGCGGCGTTGGGAGCCTTCCTACATAGTAATGACAGGGAGCTCCTGGCCTCACATCCAGATATCCTACGTTTTCTAAAGGGGGTAAAACACTTGAAGCCTCTAATTAGGGCCACCTTGTCCTTCTTGGAATCTCAATTTGGTACTCCGGGCTCTATGTGCACCGCCTTTGAGCCTCTGACTTCGGCCACACTCAGGATGTCACCCTTAAGACCATCTTCCTGGTGGCGATCAGCTCAGCACGTCAGATCTCTGAACTACAAGCTCTATCATGTAGGGAGCCATACCTTCGTTTCACGCCAGGGGGAGTATCCCTGCGGACAGTTCCATCTTTTCTGCCGAAGGTGTCTCGACTTTCCATCTCAACCAATCGATAGAGCTTCCATCATTTTTATCCTATGATTCTTCTGACCTGCGTCGGTTGGATATCAGACGTTCTTTGATTACATTATTTGGAGGTCACTAATGAATTTCGACTCTCCGATCATTTGTTTGTCCTTTGGTCGGGACCCAGGAAGTGTTGCATGGCATCCAAACAATCAATCGCTCGCTGGCTGAAAGGAGCGATTATAGCCGCATACATCGGAGTGGGTAAGTCTCCACCTTTAGCTGTTAAGGCGAATTCTCTCCGCGCTCAAGCGACGTCGTGGGCGGAAAGTTCTGCAGTTTCTTCTCAGGAAATCTGTAGGGCGGCCACATGTGTGGGAAATATGCGCTTGCCAGCAAGCCATTTCATCAGGGTTCAAACACGTATCTTCCCTTCTCCCTGGCCTTGCCTGAAGCATCACTTGTGCTTAAGTCTCTGCCTGGGAAAGGATACCTGACTATCACGTATTTCTCTGGCTTGTGCTTAGCCCTGAATTCCTGGGGGAGGGGCTGGGTGTTCCTTAGTCAGAGGCAGGACAAAGTCAGGAGGTATAGATTTTAGCAGCCAATGAGATGATCCGTGCACACCCCCTGAGCCAAAGCCAATAGTGTAGGGACTCGTCTGTTGCTATGGGGAAAGTAGCCAATCATGTAATGACACATCATCTGCCTTTGTATGAATGTACAATAAAAAGAAGAGCCTCGTGAGGGCTCAGCCCTTTTTCTGCCTGCGATGAAAGCTGCCTGAAGTGTCTTCTTTGCCTCCATATTCAACACACATGGAAGTCTCTCCACACTTTCGCAAGTCATTATCGTCTTGACATTCGCGCGCCATCTCACAGTCAGCTTGGAGACAGGGTCATACGGGCAGGGCTGTCCGCGACTCACCCATGATGGGGAAGCTTTGGTACATCCCACAGTCTGGAATGATCCTGGTACATACAGGGAAAAGAAAATTATTCCTTACCTGCTAATTTTCGTTCCTGTAGTACCATGGATCATTCCAGACCCCTCCCTGGTTTTGGGGGTTCTTTGTGGGCCATCCCTGCTTTCCTGTCTTCACAATATTTTCACTCTGTATCTCTAGTTATTGCGAGCTGTGTCTTTGAACACAGTGCTGTTTGCAAGTTCTCAGTTACAGTTTTTTGAGTACAAGTTAGTTGCTGTCACTTACAGCTGTTATTTTTTCTCTATATTTTTGAGATTAATTGATTCCTCTGGTTCTGTCTCTTCTCGTCTTGGCTTTGCTAGTCCAGTTACTGAGGATTGAGGTGAGGGAGGCGTGGCTATATAGGTCCTCCCCTGGGAATTTTTGGTTCTAACTCCATCTGCTGGACAGGGAACATAACCCACAGTCTGGAATGATCCATGGTACTACAGGAACGAAAATTAGCAGGTAAGGAATAATTTCCTTGTATAGACTGCCTTCATTTTATCTCTAATCTTTTCAGAGATGTGGCCTCCAGAATTGGACACAGTATTCTAGAAGAGTCTCACGAATGACCAGTACAGACACATTGCTATGGTACTCTATGAAACAGCTTGTGGCCAAATCCATCTTTTAGTTTTGTCGGCTGAAATTGGCACAGCACCATCTCTTGAAATGAAAACAGCTTTAACCATGAGCTCATCAATATCTAAAGCTTTACCATTTATCTCCAGGGTAGTGGCAGGCTAAGCTCTAAAAAATGAAAAGGTTACACTTGAATGCATTGTAGAAACATTAAAGGAATGATGATAGTATGATACAACAAAAGGAAAATGGTGGCTGTGTATTACATTTGGTAGATGCGCAAAGCCATTAGTATTGTTTTACGATGCTTATTAGGGCCTGTGAGCCCAGTGACATCTTTTAGCTCCATGTTTCAGTTGTTTGTACTCCATACATTGCTACAGAATAAAAATTATTTTGGGGGAAAAAAAGTATAGGAACTATTGTAGGGTATTGTTTTAGGATAATAGAATTTGGTCTTGCGGGACTAATGATTTCCCTTATCGCATATATATATATATATATATATATATATATATAAAAAACTTTTTCTTTTCCAGTTAAAGGATCTTAATTATGCTCTTGCTTGCAGAGCTGTCCTCACCACTGTAGGACTGGATTTTCTTGAAGACATTACCATGGAGATGTTGCCTATGTCAGGTTCATTTCAGAATTACTAATGTAAAAAAGATGGTGCATTTAAGTGCAAGAAACTAATGAGCTCCCCAGGTAGCCACACAGCAAATATTACATGATAATCCTCTTTCCGTCTCCGGGCAATTTTTTTTTTTTTAATTACAGAATGCTTTTTGCAAATACTTTTTTTCCAGCAACCTCTTTAGTGGAATCAACCTTCAAAGTCAGATTGCACTAAGGATCTGATTTATTAAAGATTTCCCAGAGGCCATGATAAACATGGTTCCTTCATAAGTAAACTTTTTTGTATTCTTTTTTTTAATAATTATCTTCTAGTGAATTTAATGCTCTTGGAAAGAGAAAGGTTAGCAGCACTGGAAAGCATATGCCTCCATTTATCTACAGAGCAGGTACAAGCAGCAGCTATGTTAACTTTCCCACACTGCCCTGCCAATGTGCTTCAGCCCTTCTCTGGAGGAACCAGCTTGTAATTCACTCTTCCTGCCTGTCAATCTTTAATATCTCTGCTAAAACTTCAAATAATGGTACCAATAGTGCCAGACTCTGAGGGTAAGGGTCTTCTAGTGTCCTGCCTCCACATATATATAGTTTTCCTGTAATAGGCAGATGATAGCCATGGGCATGGTCTTCCAAAGTGCATGTCTCTTCCTTGAATTGGAAGACAAAAATGATGGTCCAGTGTCATAGCACCTCTTTCTTTACATGGAAATCAATATTTTGCATCATTTGCAGGGAGACATTTGGCAAAGCTGATGCACTTTTTTGTAGGGTGTGGATACCTGTGCAATGGGAACTAGATGAAAACCATCATCTTATTTTATGTAGGCTTCTGTTTCTCAACCTCATCCTTGGAATCTACTCAAGAAGTCTGGTTTTCAGGATATCTACTCTGGTTTTCAGAATTCACTGCTTGGGAGCCTTTTGGAAAATAGTGGTTTATAGAAATACAATTTGAATTGATATCCATAGTAAATATGTGAAATATATTTTCATCACTGACTCCATTATATGCAAAGATATCTCATGCATCTTCATTGTAGATATCCTGAAAATCAGATGAGCTCAGTGGATGTGGAGGACCAAGTTGAAAACCACAGCCATAGGATACCACCCAGATTTCCAGTTAATACCAACTTACCATAAATTAAATTTAAACCACTTAATTATAAAGGTAAATTTATATAATCCTATTCCAGTGCTCTAAGTCATGCAGTCCCCTTAATTTTTTTTGATCTGAGTAAAAAGTTAATTCTCCCATTCCTTTGTTTTTAAAAAGTAGCATTCCCAAATGGTTTTCTATGGCAGCAAAGTCTCTTGAAATTTGCCTTGAATTTGCTGTGTTATATAAAGAATAGGCGGAGTAATTTAGACTGAGATTTGGCAGGGGATGGGAGAGAGTGATTAAGGAGATTGGAGAGGCTATGTGATAGGAGTAAGGAGATCAGAAAGGCTGTGAGTAGTGAGTGAGGGGGATCAGTGGGCTGTAGTGCGAGGGGATGAGTGTGAGTGAAAGAAGGGATCAGTGTCAAGAGGAAGGATGTGATGGGATTATTACAACCTTATTCATGATCCCCTTCCTTTCTTTCCCATCATTCCCGTTTCCTAACCTTCCTCTGCTTCCTGATTCCCCTATCTTTCTCTACTTCATAGCTCAAATTCAATTATTCTCCCTCTATCCTTCCTGCTTGAGAGATCCCTCCTCTGAGATTCCTTCTTCATCCCCAAGATCGTCTCACCTACCCCTATTCTCTGTGCCCCTCTTCTCTTTACCATGCTAATCACTAAGATCCCTCCCAAAAATAAGTTAATTGGGTACACAAGATATGTCATGAAACAACTTCATGCCTGTAAAATAAAATACAAATTCATATTTAATATGCAAATATGGTACAAAATTGTAGTCGAATTTTCAAACTCTTGCCTCAGATTCTACTCTTGAGCTGCCACAGGAAACTGGAGACTGTGGCTGTAACCTG
The DNA here is from genome assembly GCF_901001135.1 of Rhinatrema bivittatum. Lineage (NCBI taxonomy): Eukaryota > Metazoa > Chordata > Amphibia > Gymnophiona > Rhinatrematidae > Rhinatrema > Rhinatrema bivittatum. The sequence continues at coordinate 44,726,842 of NC_042627.1, read as the reverse complement.
AGCACATGCAGTACTAGTAGTCAAGGTACAAATGAACACAATCTGCTTTATTTTTCCATTGGAATAGACCTGACAGCATTATTATTAATCTGTATACAATTTCAGTCATGTTTCTATTTTAGTTATAGATAAGGTTATAGTAGTACAGTATACCAGGACAATACATTTGCTGCAAAAAGTTAGACACCACTTGCAAAAGGTTCTCTCCTACTGGGCAGAGCCTAAGTTTCCAAAATAAAAGGTAAATTGAAATGAAAACCTATAATACTGTCCTGGTGCTGAGTTCCCAAAAAAGATATAAAGTAGTAGAAAAGGCATCACAGAAGTGTGGCACTTTAGTAAAAACAATAACAAAACAACAAACTTGAATATATACTGGTGCACAAAAGCAAACCAATCACCCAACATCTATCTTGGAGTCCTTTGCATCTTCAAGTGACTCAGCAGATGTTTCATCAATCAGTGTTGTAAAATTTAGACCACTTTGTGAAAAGAGACAGTGCAAACTAAAGTGTCAAAAAGTCCTGAAAATTTGCAAATCAATACAGACTTAAACAACTTTATCTTATGGAGGAATCAGCAAGCTGGTGTCAGTATTCTTGGTATTTTGTATACCATCACCTGGTCTTCTCAATCATCTACCTCCAAAAAATAATGTTTTTGTATATATTTTTCATTGCACTTAAAACATAGTCCCAATCACAACATTAGCCAATGTTTCATTATCCAACTGCAACAGAGGAAACAGTGAGCAAAATGAAGCTTATCTGAATGGATATTCAGAATCAGACAGGCAGAGTCTCAAATTCCTCAAACGGAGTCCATGATGAGTGTCAACCACTGAGCATGCTGTATTTTAAACAGCGTACACGTTATAAAATAGCCACCTCACTGGGTGCACACATACGCATGCCCGTTTGAAAGCTACCATCCCTATGTTTATCAGAAGGACATCTGACAATATGTACCACTGCTGACATTTTGCAATTTGTACTAGATCATCATCTGCAGAGGGAATATGTGTCTGTCTGCATAGATACAGTACAAGATCCGCAAGGTTGATGTCCCAATGCATTGTTCGAAAGGGGATTCTGTCTTAATAACCCTTGTTGAGTAAAATTAAATGTAATACGTTATTTTGTAAAAATCTTTAGAAACATCAAAACAGCTCTGGGGAAAGGTTCCTTTCCTCCCCACCCCCACTACAACCACAGAGAGCTGACAAACCCAGAAGTCTCTCACTGTAAAGACCAGCGTCTAATGTGTCTGTGAGGGGGGCTGAGAGGATCCAGGACCTGGCAGAGGTGCCAACAGAAAAAAAAACCTTGTTAGATCAAGATAGGTTAACCAGGGTGAGAGCAGTAACCAGCAGCTGCTCTTGGATGGAGGGACTGACTGGCACAAACGCTGGGATCCTGGTAAGGGCAGTGTACTATAGTGGAATGCTGTTAAGCCTGGTAGCAACACCACCAGTCCCAACACTGGTAAAATTGCTTTTAGGACCGCCAACTGCTATTCCTGAATCAGTCTCCTTGAAGGAGATATGGTCACTAGTGTCATGGAAGGAAAATTAGTTCTTACCTGTTAATTTTCATTCCTGTAGTACCATGGATCAGTCCAGACCGTCGGTTGAACCTCCTGTCCAGCAGATAGAGACAGTCTAAGTCTGAAAGGGTATCCTATATAAGGACAGAGCCTACCCTGCAGCCCCTCAGTGTATAACCATTGTCAAAGCAGATAAAAACAAAGAAAAAAAACCTGGAAGATCAAGCAAGTAACCAGAAAACTCAACTCAACTGAGTAACCATACAACCATTGAAGGAATTCTGTATAAGAACGCTCTTGCATATTCTTGGTCATCAACACAGATGCTTCCGGTGTCCTGAAGATAAGGATAGATAACTGGCATCCAGAGACCTGTAGGAAAAGCTTCGTGTGGATGACATAAAAGAAACAGAGAAGGGCGTCTGGACTGATCCATGGTACTACAGGAACGAAAATTAACAGGTAAGAACTAATTTTCCTTTCCCTGCACGTACCCAGATCAGTCCAGACTGTGGGATGTACCAAAGCTTCTCTAAACCGGGTGGGACTGAGACAGTCCCGCTCGAAGCACCTGCTGACCAAAAAACCAAAGACCGGTGCTTGCACATCCAGTCGGTAGTGTCGAGCAAAAGTATGCCGAGATGTCCATGTAGCAGCCCTGCAGATTTCTTGCGGAGAAACTGATTGACTCTCCGCCCAGGAAGTAGCTTGAGAACGCCACAAATGAGCCTTTAGGCCGTCAGGAACTGCCCGTACTTGGCAAAGATAGGCCGAGGAAATTGCCTCCTTCAACCACCGAGCAATAGTAGTCTTAGAAGCCGGTTTGCCCTGATTTGGACCACTCCAGAGGACAAAAAGATGATCGGAGACCCGAAAGTCATTGGTGACCTGGAAGTAAAACGCGCTTCACATCAAGCCTGCGAAGATCGCCACCAGCGGGACCCGCAACCTCCTCATGAGAGAACGCGGGAAGCTCCACCGACTGACATGAAAAGCGGAAACAACCTTCGACAAGAAGGAAGGAACCGTTTTGAGGGAGACTCCTGAATTGGAAAAACGCAGAAAAGGCTCCCAACAGGACAACGCTTGAATCTCTGAAACCCGCCGAGCGGAACAGAAATGAGGAAGACCGCCTTAAGCGTGAGATCCTTTATCGTAGCCCGACGGATGGGCTTGAACGGAGCCACTCAGAGAGCCCGAAGGATGAGATTTAAGACTCCACGATGGACAAGTGGAGCGGGTGGGCGGTCGCAAGTGCTTGACGTCCTTCAAGAACCGAACCATGTCCGGGTGAGACGCCAAGGTATGCCCTTCTACTCTACCGAGGAAGGAGCCGCGAGCAGACACTTGCACGCGCAATGAACTAAAGGAGAGAGTCTTTTGGAGAAAGGAAAGTACCAACGAAATCAGAGCGGAGCACACCGAAACACCCGATTCCGCACAGACGGTCTCAAAAACTTTCCAAACGTGTACATAAGCCAGAGAATTAAACATAGAAACATAGAAAATGACGGCGGAAGAAGACCCAACGGCCCATCCAGTCTGCCCAGCAAGCTTCACACACCTTTTCTTTCATACTTATCTGTTTCTCTTAGCTCTTGGTTCTATTTCCCTTCCACCCCCACCCCTATTGTAGAGAGCAGTGATGGAGCTGCATCCAAGTGAAACACCTAGCTTGATCAGTTAGGAGTAGTAGGGGTAGTAACCGCCGCAATAAGCAAGCCACACCCATGCTTATTTGTTTTACCCAGACTATGTTATACAGCCGTTATTGGTTGTTTTTTTCTTCTCCCCTGCCGCTGACGCGTGAAGTATCAGGTTTTTTTTTTCTCCCCTGCCGTTGAAGCAGAGAGCTATGCTGGATGTGCGTGAATTATCAGTTTTTCTTCTCTCCTGCCGTTGAAGCAGAGAGCCACGCTGGATATGCATTGAAAGTGAAGTATCAGGCACATTTGGTTTGGGGTAGTAACCGCCATAACAAGCGAGCCACTCCCCGCTTTGTGAGTGCGAACCCTTTTTTCTTCTCCCCTGCTGTTGAAGCAGAGAGCTCTGCTGGATGTGTGAAGTTTCAGTTATTCTTCTCCCCTGCTATTGAAGCAGAGAGCTATGCTGTATATGCATTGAAAGTGAAGTATCAGGCATATTTGGTTTGGGGTAGTAACCGCCATAACAAGCCAGCTACTCCCCTCTTTGTGAGTGCAATCCTTTTTTCACATTTCCTCTTTCTGTTGAAGCTTAGAGCGATGTTGGAGTCACATGTGTATGTTGGAGTAAGCATGTGTATGTTTATTGAATAAGGTAGAGATGTGCTTTGTTTTTTTCTACCGGGTCGTTTTTCTGTTCAGATACTTCGTGGTACAATTCGGGTTTTCTCGTTTCGTTTTTTCGAAAAACGAAACGAGGAAACCCGAAACCGGGCCGAAAAACGAATCGGTAAACGAAGCTAAAAAAAACCCACCCCAAGCATTTAAAAAATTTGAAGCATTTTCGTATATATATACTGTGGGAAATATGCGCTTGCCAGCAAGCCATTTCATCAGGGTTAAACACTAACTTCCCTTCTCCCTGACATTTGCCTGAATAAAAGCATCACTTGTGCTTAAGCCTCTCTGCCTAGGAGAGGATACCTGACTTCATGTATTTCTCTGGCCTATAATTAATCCTGTTAGCCTGAAGGAGGGGCTGGGTTTTCCCTAGTCAGAGGCAGGACAAAGTCAGGAGGTAGAGATTTCAGCAGCCAATGATATGATCCGTGCACACCCCCTGAGCCAAAGCCAATGGTGTAATGACTCTTCTGTTGCTATGGGAAAGTAGCCAATCATGTAATGACACATCATCTGCCTTTGTATGAATGTACAATAAAAGGAAGAGGCTCGGGAGGACAAACTCTCTCTTTGCCTCTTTGCCTTCTCTCTGCCTGCATGCCATGAAAGCTGTCTGATGCCTCTTCATTACTACTATATCCAACCTCCCCCCCCCCCATCCCGATCCCTCCCCAAGACTTACGAAGATCCCTGGTGGTCCAGCGGGGTCCCGGGTTCCATTTGCCCTCCATGCCCGGTGTGCTACTGCAAGCCGTGCGCCTCAAAATGGTGCCGAATAGCCTGAACTACCATGTCACAGGGGCTTTCGGCGCTATTGGTCAGCCCCTGTCACATGGCCATCGGCGCCATCTTGTGCTCCTATCATGTGACAGGAGCTGACCCCCCCAAGGCTTGCCAATAATCCCTGGGGGTCCAGTAGGGGTCCGGGAGCGATTTCGTTGTCAGCTGCCAGTAACCAAAATGGCGCCGATAGCCTTTGCCCATACTATGTCACAGAGGCTTTCGGCGCCATTGGTCAGCTCCTGTCACATGATAGGAGCACAAGATGGCGCCGATGGCCATGTGACAGGGGCTGACCAATAGCGCCGAAAGCCCCTGTGACATGGTAGTTCAGGCTATTCGGCACCATTTTGAGGCGCACGGCTTGCAGTACCGGGCACGGAGGGCAAATGGAACCCGGGACCCCGCTGGACCAGTGATGTTCATAAGTCTTAGGGAGGGATCGGGATCGGGGGGGGGGTGGTGTATAATAGTTAATTTAAATGTTTGGGGTGGTTTTTAATTTTAAAAAAAAATTGTGCCCCTCTCCACAGGCAAACCCGAAAAACGAAATTTCCCCGAAATTCGGGAAATTTCATTTCGGGTTTCGGGACCTCCGAAACCGCAACAAATTAGGAAATTTCGTGCAATTTCCTAATTTGGGCGAAAAACGAAGCACATCTCTAAAGGGTATTGTGTCCAGGCAGTAGCCATCATTCTGGCGAGTCACCCACTCTTCATTGGCGGCCTCTTGACTTTATGGATCCACAGTGTTTATCCCACGCCCCTTTGAAGTCCTTCACAGTTCTGGTCTTCACCACTTGCACGAGCCCGCAGGAGGGTGGAGATAACTTCCTCCTTATAGCCTATATGCTTCAGGTGTCTCCATACAAAAGCCAGGCCGCTAGACAAAAGCAATCTGCCTGGTCAAAAAATACGGGCCCCTGCCGAAGCAGATGAGGAAGATGGCTGAGACGAAGAGGCCAGACCGTCGCCAGGTTGACGAAATCCGCGAACCACGGTCTGCGAGGCCATTCGGGTGCTACCAGAATAACTGGCCCCTTGTGGAGTTCTATTCTTTGGAGAACTTTCTCCACCAGATGCCACGGAGGAAACACATAGAGGACGATGTCTGCGGGCCAGGGGAGAGCTAGAGCATCCACTCCTTCCGAACAGTGCTCCCTCCAGCGGCTGAAGAATCTGTTGGCCTTGGCATTGCGCAAGATCGCCATGAGGTCCAGGTGAGGGGGACCCCACCTGCTGAGTATCAAATCCATGGCTTCGTCGGAGAGCTTCCACTCTCCTGGATTGAGACGCCCGGGCCTCCAGCCGATTGATGTGCCAGCGGGACTGAACTGGGGACCAGACACCCTGCGTGGTCTGAGACTGGCAGACTGCTCCCCAGCCAGAGAGGCTGGCATCCGTGGTTACTACAATCCACTGTGGGGTCTAAAGAGGCATTCCTCGCAGAAGATGAGGACGCGAAAGCCACCACTGCAAGTCGGCGATGGCAGAGGCTGAAAGCGGGAGAACTGTATGAAACTGTTCTGACACCAGCTGCCAGCGGGATAGCAAAGCTCTCTGTAACGGTCGCATATGTGAAAACGCCCAGGAAACTAGGTCGATGGTGGAGGCCATAGAGCCCAGAATCTGGAGGTAGTCTCACGCCGTCGGAAGCAGAAGCAAGAGAAGATTGCGCACCTGGTCGATAAGCTTGAGAGTCTGAGCACAAGGTAGGACACCTTGCCGATCCAAGTATTGAAGCGCGCCCCTAGAAATTGGGAAGGCTGGAGATTGCTTTTGGGAAAATTGACTATCCACCCGAGGGAGGTGAGGAGAATTAGGACCCGATCGACAGCCTGCTGGCAGCGAATCTCCGACTTGGCCCACATGAGTCAGTTGTCCAGAGAAGGATGGACCAGAACTCCTTCTCGGCGGAGAGCAGCTGCCGCCACCACCACCATGACCTTGGTGAAGGTGTGTGGCGCGGTGGCCAGACCGAAGGGTAATGCCCGGAACTGAAAATCCTGGTTCAGGATGTGGAAGCGAAGATACTTCTGGTGATTGTGGCGAATCGGAATGTGTAAGTAGGCCTCTGTCAGATCGAGAGAGGCAAGGTATTCGCCCGGATGAACTGCCGCGTTGACCACGCTCAGGGTCTCCATGCGAAAATGCGGTATCTTGAGGGCCCGGTTGACCCTCTTGAGGTCCAAGATTGGACAAAAAGCACCTTCTTTCTTTGGCACTACGAAGTAGATGGAATACTGGCCTGTGCAGAGTTCTCCTCCAGAACTGGGACAATGGCGCCCAGTGAGCGTTTGGTCCACCGCATACTGCTTCAGACAACCACAAGGAGAGACTACGAAGAGGTCCGGTAGATCTTGAGAAAATTCTAAAGGGTAACCATCTCGGATAATCTCGAGAACCCACTGGTCCGACATGATTTTGACCCATACCTCGAGAAACAGGGAGAGACCACCCCCCCAGATTGGAAACAGAGGAATGGGTTGACTGAATTTCATTGGGAAGTGGGATTTGGGGTTGTACACTGAAAGGCCCCCTCGTGGAAGGGCCTGCACCCTCGAAAGGGCTGGGACCAAGATTGAGACTGGGAAGAATAATCTCTAGAGGAGCCACCTCGCCCTTGAGGAGTATATCTACGTTGACCCCGGAACTGGGAACGGGAGGGCACAAACGGCTGAGATTGTTTCGGTCTATCCTCAGGCAGCTTATGGACCCTGTTTTCCCCCAAGGAATTAATAAGCTGCTTAAGGTCCTCTCTGAAGAGCAACTTTACCCTTAAAAGGCAGCGTGCCCAACCGTGCCTTGGATGATGGGTCCACTGACCAATTGCGCAACCAGAGGAGCCTTCTGGCGGATACCGCCAAGACCATCGCTTTCGCCTGGACACGGAGGAGGTCATACAGTGCATCTGCCTCATATGCAATGGTGCCTTCCAACCGTTCAGCCTGCTCCACCTCTGCAGACGGGAGGTCCTCGGTGCCGAGCAATTGTTGAACCCACCTAAGGCTTGCCCACTGAATGAGACTGCTGCAGATAATCGACCAAACTCCCAAGGCCAGAACCTCGAAGATACGCTTAAGATAGAATTCGAGCTTATGATCCTGTACATCCTTCAAGGCAGTCGCCCCCATGACTGTAAGTGGTGAGCTTGGTAACCGTGGAGATGGAGGAATCCACTGTGGGAATTCTCAGCATGTCCAGGCAGTCCTCCGGGAGGGGATAAAGCTTGTCCATAGCCCTCCCGCCATGGAGCCCTGCTTTGGGAGCTTCCCATTCCCGAAGCAGCAGCAACTTATGCATAGGATGGAAGGGAAAAGCACAAGCTGGAGCCCTGAGTCCCGCCAGGACTGGGTCCATGTGCTTTGGCAGCGCAGCAGTCAGAGTATCCACCGGGGGCCCCTCAATCCCTAGCTCCTGAAGAACAAAGGGAATGAGGGGTTCCAATTCCTCCCTCTGAAACACATGGAGAACCCAGGGATCATCCCCTTCCGGGGGAGGGGGGGGGAGGGAGCATCCCCACCAAATCCATACTTGGATCCGGATCTTGAGTGACCAGGGGAGTCGGAGGATCAGGAAGGGGAGGGACCCCTGTACCTCTAGAGCCGTAGGAGTGGGCGGAGGGGCTGGCCGCGGGAGTTCTGCCGGTAGAGGACCTGGGGAAGAGTCCTCCTCCTCCTCCTCCTGCAAGCTGGCCAGGTAAGATTTGTGCAAGAGAAGCACAAATTCCGATGAAAAACGGGGCCTCGCCTTGCCAGAGGGGGGGGGGGGGGGGTCAGGGACCACATCCTGGAGCTGCACGGAGCTCATCGCAGGGGGAGACTCTGCAAAATTTGACTCCTCAGCGCCGAGCAGCCCCGAATCAGGAGCTGCTGAAACTCCCAAAATGGCCACCATTCCCGTGGTCTGCCGACCCAGGAACGGCCTTGCCATGTGGTGAGAAGCGCGACCTCGGGCTGCTTTCATTAGCGCTGCCGAGGAGGGGCCTTCCTCACCCGGCAAACATGAAGAGCAGAGTCCCTCGCGCGATAGGCATGTCGAGGGCTCCCCACAAGCTAAGCAGCAATGTGATCACGGCATACTCAGTGAAGAAGAGACACTATCTTCAGCAAAAACCAGCTGATTCCAAAAACTTAGCTGCCGGCAGGAGCAGAGGCAGAGGAATGAACCCTGCACGATCCTCTGCACACAATACCCTGGCTGCCAGTCTGTGGATTCCTTTTTTTTTTTTTCTCAACTGAGAAACCGTGAAAATGCCTTCCAAGTGCAGGAGAAGAAAAACCTCTGAGCCCCCAAGGCAGCCAGGTAAGGGGGGGAGTGACTGGACCACCAGTTTCACCCCCCCCCCCCCAAAGGATCACCAGGAAAGAAAAACGGGGCTTAGGTTATTCCACACATAAGGGGCCAAGGCCCCCTAAGCCCCGCAAGAGCCAGGAGACAGAATTGTCTCCTGATAGTGACTTGGACTCTGTCTGTCTTTTTCTAATTTTTTTTTTTGTTTAAAAAACTTGAAATAAATTACTACTTGATCTTTAGAAAGAAAAGTACCCAACAGGGAAAAGGGCTGACTAGCCGAGATCAGGAGCCGCAGGTTGAGCTGATCCATCTGCTGGAGACTACTGAGGGGCTGCAGGGTAGACTCTGTCCTGATATAGGATACCCTTTCAGTTTTAGTCTATCTCCATCTGCTGGACAGGAGGCTCAACCCACGGTCTGGTCTGATCGGGTACGTACAGGGCAGGAGCAGATTGGCCTATCAGGGGATCAGGCATCCCCCGGTGGGCCGGTCGCTCCAGTCACATGGTCTGCCGTGCACAGCCGTGACAGAGCTGCGCTCGGCAGACCACATGATGCGTCTTGGGCCGGCCTGGGCAGCGAATACCCGGGCCGGTCGTCCTCGGGAATCCGCCGCTGGTACAGGGAATGGAGTAGTTATAAACAGTATGCACAAAATGGGTACTGCTTTCTCAGAGGAGACTTCCATTGAATTTAGAGACCTGGCCAGGATCATAGACTGTAGGATGCAGCTGCTGAACTCCAAGGAAAAGTTCTCTTCTCTGGCAACAGACTCTGCCTTCATTAAAGACAATCTAATATTGCATGCCAAGATAGAACATGTAGGGGACATTATTAGATGGAAAAATATACCTTCTTAATTTCCCTAAGGATCTAAATGTCTCCCCATGGGATAAATTTAAAAAAAAAATCTCAGAAATATTACAATTTCTTGTAGAGACCATGCCAGCCAATTGCCCTCCTTTAAATGGTTGGCTAAAGGAACTGGAGGCAATCTGGGTAGTTTAATTTTCTCAGATATCTACTTTGCTTTGAGAAAACCAAGATGAGAAACTACCCAGAGCTTCACTTTTAATTTCATTTGTTTTAGAGCCTGATTAAACACTAGTGTGGCACCGGGAGCAGTCTTTTGGCTGCCAGGGGACAGAATCAGGTTGAACTCTGGTGATTCTCTCATAAACCTTTATTGATTACAGACAAATCAAAATAGAAGCAGTTCTGCTTAACTTAGCAGTTTCAAAGCAAACTTCGCAGTGCAAATCTTCCCTAGGCTTCCTTCTCTCCTCTGGGACCTCCTCTCCCCTCCTGGGCCTGATTAGTTATTCCCCTTTCCAAGGGAACCATCCCAGGACCAGGATTCCCTGCTGCTATACGGCCTAATTTTAAAAGGGTTACACGCATGATTGGGCCTTGCGCGCATTTTCAGAAGACCCCTGTTACGTGCCAAAGTGCCAGACCTCTCTAAAGGGGCAGGCCGGGGGGGGGCGAGGTCTGGGCGGGGAGGGGCAGTGCCTGGGACAGTGCCATTTGATGCTGTCCCAGGGAAGCGGGCGCTGGCAGCTGGCTGGCACACGGAAATTGCTTCTGTTCCAGAGAAGCAGTAAATAACAAAATAAAAAATTTGGGGATAGTTAGGTTTATGGAGAGGGAGGAAGGTTAGGTAGGGGGTAGGGAAAAGGCTGATCGCATTGCTATGCGTAATTGAAAATTTCCCCCCCCCTGTGCACGTGACTCATGGGCCGTCCGCATATGCGCACAGGATTTTAAAATCCAGCATGCATGTGCACGCAGTCACTGGATTTTGTAACTGGCGTGTGGCAGCACGTGCATGTTATAAAATCAATGCGTGCACGTGCTGCCACACGCACGCTGCTTTTAAAATTGACCCCACAGGGTTTAAGGTGAATTGGTCCATATTTCTGGAGCCAGTCCTTTAAGGTGTTCTGGTGTTTTCTTCTGGATACCCCATTCACAACTAGATATTAAGGAGTTTCTTTCATTCTAAAGATAATTTTTATGGTCCGAAGAGTTGAGTTAAGCTACCCAGAAGAGTGCAAGGGATTTCTGGCATTGTAGTAGTGGGTCATCTCTTTGGAACGCAGATTGTAAAATTTCAATGTGTCTGTTTCAATGTTTTGACCCTTCACAATTAGAGGAATTTCTTAAATCATGAGAAGCAAGTTTTATAATAGCAGCTTCTGGTTGATTTGGCAAGAACATACTAGGATTTTGATTACCTTAAGCATGAAGGAATCATTCAATTCAAAAATTGTCACATCTTTTAATTCATAGTAACAAAATCTTTAAAATATTCCATAATACAGAGCAATCAAAATACAATGAAAGTGCATACAATGGGTTCATTGACAATACTTAATCATTCATATGCATTTAATAGAAACAATGCTCATATGTATACTCACACACAAACAACTGTTGACTAGCTAATATGTTGCCCTATACAATAGGGTTACCAACGTCTCATACACATTTAAACATTGTATCACTACAAAATTTGTGGTATAATGTGATGACATATATCCCAAAATCTAAAGCAAGTAATAAAACTGTTCATTAGTGATTCATCTAACACACACCAGTCTAATGAATCTCTCACATAGAAGGTGACCACAGGATTTTTTCCATCAACTTTTAATACAAGTTTCTTTTTAGCTTTTAAATGGATACATTCCACTAATTGACCTAGCACATTGAAACTTAGTACCTTCTTTATCCGTTTTATTACTTGCTTTATATTTGGGATATATGTCTTCACATTGTACCACTATGTGAGCTCTGAGGAGGAGAAGAAGAGCATCTTTCACTGCATTGCTTAAACTGAAGGTTACTGAACATGCAAAGGAGACCAATAATTGTGTAGTTACGAGAAAATTTGACGTTAGTGAAAAACTCATCAGACTGGAGAAAAAAATGAGGAAAAGCTTCAAGAAATGCTGAAGTCAAAGTCTTATGCTTCAAAATTGCACCTTTTGATAGAATGGAAAAAGATTTGATTGACTGGATAATAGAATACAGACAGAATGACTACATTGTGACTCGCTCAGGCATTAGGATTCATGCACTTCAAATGGCAAAAGAAGAAAAAGTATTCAGCAACTGAAGGTCTGAAAGAATTTACAGCATCGTCTGGTTGGTGTTCACAATTCATGAACTGATATGGATTGTGCCTTCATCAGCGCACAAAGATTTTGCAGAAACTGCCTAAAGAGCTTGATGAAAAGCTCTGTTTGTTCCATAAATTAATTATTCAGCAGAGAATAAAGAATCATTTTGATATGAATAACATTGGTAATATAGATGAAACGCTAATGACATTTGATATGCCTGGCAATCGCACTGTAGCTGGTGTTGGTGAGAAGACCGTACTTGTAAAAACTGGTGATGAAAAGACTCATTTCACAGTGGTCCTGTCTTGTCTGGCAGATGGCACAAAACTGCACCCAGTGGTAACATTCAAGAGGAAAATGATGCCCAATTCCAGCAGGTGTAACTGGTCATGTTCACCCTAAAGGCTGGTGGATGAGGAGGGAACAAAAATTGTGGCTGTGCAGTGTGTGTGGGGTAGGTGACCGGGCATGGGGCTAAAAAAAACGCCCATCACTATTGGTGTGGGATATGTTCTGCGCACATATAACAGAGGATGTAAAGGACAATGCAAAGAAAATGGCAACCATGTTAGCAGTGATTCCAGCTGTTAAATGTTTATCTCAATAAGCCTTTCAAGGACCAACTAAGCCATATGTGGCAACAATGTATGTGCTCTGATCAAACAAAGTTAATGAAAGGAGGGAACCTGATGAAACCAGACATTGATTTGATAGCAAAATGGGTAAAGGATGCTGGGACTCAATTCCACCAAAAATGGTGAAGAAATCATTCCTGAAATGTTATGGATGGATCAGAAGACATCACCATCTATGAAGACAAAGACAAATCAGCATCAGATAATGATTCAACAGATGGAGATAGCAAAGACAGAGTTTGTGATGACATCACCAAAACATTTCTATGATTTATTTGGACATTCCAACATTGAAGAATCAGACTTGGAAAGATTTGAAAGACACTTTATTCTTCATATAACAACTAAATGAAAGATTTTCTACATTGTTTCTTATCATGATTTCACCTTCATTTCATAAGGCCTCTAGATTTTATCCTTGTCTTATCCATGGGTCACAGAAATGTCTTACTTTTGTGGCCCAAAAAATACCCTCGACAAATACAAGAGATTGACTTATACACGAGAATATATGGCAATCAGGAACAGTAGGTAAAATAGCTTGTGGTCTCTCAAAAGCCAACTCGAAAAGTCAAAGAGACACTAGGAATCACTCTTTAAGATGAAAGCAGAAATAAACCATTGCAACAACCTCCAATGGGTTGCTGTAGAAAAGATGGTTAAAAGACAGGAAAAAAAGTAGGATTAAATGTCCAGTTTTCTCAGTGAAGAAAGGTAAACGGTGGAGTGCCGTAGGGATCTCTACTTGGACCGATGCCCACAAAATCATGAAAGGACTTGAGGTTAATATAAATCAGTTATTTACTCTCTCAGATAATAGGACTAGGGGGCACTCCATGAAGTTAGCAAGTAGCTCATTTAAAACAAATCAAAGAAAATTATTTTTCACTCAGCGCATAGTTAAGCTCTGGAGTTCAGTTCCAGAGAATGTGGTTATGGCAGTTAGTGCAACTGGGTTTAAAAATGTTTGGATAAGTTCCTAGAGAAAAAAATCCATAAACAGCTATTAATTAATAAGCAATAGTAGCTTGAGATCTATATAATGTTTGGGTACTTGTGACTTGGACTAGCCACTGTTAGAAACAGGATGCTGGGCTTGATGGACCCTTGACCTCACCCAGTATAGCATATCTTATGTTATATTCTGTTATGTTTAAATGATCTGAAAGGGGTATGACGAGTGAGGTGATCACATTTGCACGACACAAAATTATTCAGAGTAGTTAAATCACAAGCATATTATGATAAATTGCAGGAGGACCTTGCAAGACTGGAAGATTGGGCATTGAAATGGAAGATGAAATTTAATGTAGACAAGGGCAAGTTGGTGCATATAGGGAAAAATAACCCTTGCTGTAGTTATACAGTGTTAGGTTCCATATTTGGGGCTACCACCAAGAAAAAAGATCTAGGCATCAAAGTGGATAATACATTAAAATCAGCAGCTCAATTTGCAGCGGCAGTCAAAAAAGCAAACAATGTTAGGAATTATTATAAAGAGAATGGTAAATAAATGGAAAATGTCATAATGCGTCTGTATCGCTCCATGGTGAAACCGCACCTTGAATACTGTGTGCAATTCTGGACACATCTCAAAAAAGATATAGTTGCACTGGAGAAGGTACAGAGAAGGGTGACCAAAATGATAAAGGGCATGGAACGGCTGCCCTATAAGGATAGGCTAAAACAATTAAGGCTGTTCAGCTTAGAGAAGAGACGGCTGAGGGGGGGATATGCTAGAGGTCTATAAAATCATGAAAGGACTTGAACAGTTAGAGTAAATAATTGCTTCACATTTTTCAGTTAATATAATGATTAAGGAGCACTCAATGAATTTAGCAAGTAGCACATTTAAAACAAATTGGAGAAAATTCTTTTTCACTCAGTGCACAATTAAGCTCTGGAATTCATTGCCTGACAATGTGCTATTTTAAACCCAGTTATTGTAGCTGGGTTTAAAAAAGGTTTGGATAAGTTCCTGGAGAAGTCCATAAACTGCTATTAATCAAGTTGACAGGGAGGGTAATGTTGATATCTGTGTGCGAAAGCACATGTACACACGTATGCTGGCTCACACCAAAGGGCGCAGCCATATTACAACATACGTGTATATATGCACGCATGGTATAAAATAGGTTCTATGCGTGTACATGTGTGCACAATTTTATATCTTTGCATGCATGTGCATGCTAATACCACTTCTACATGTAAGTGGGGGGATTTTAGTAGCCATGCACGCAGACTCAATTACCAGTTTCCCCAGTCCGCCCAGATAAGGGATAGAACTCCCTAGTTAAATAGCCTCCCTTTTTACCCTGTAAACACCAACCCTTAAAACCCTGCTGACTAGCCTAGAATTTATTATTTACATGCCATCCATAGCAGTAGTAAAGTTACATGGCAAGGGACTCCAACGTGCATATTTCATGTTAAAGTCACAGAACGTCCATCTCTCACCCATGCTCTGCCTAGACCACACCCATGCCTCTTTTTTGCACCTTATTTGTGCGTGTACCGGGAGATACGCATGTACTCGGGTGCCTTTTAAAATCCACGCAGCACGCACCAGCCGGACATACTTGCTCATCAGGTTTTTAAAATTCACCCCTTAGGGAATAGTCATTGCTATTACTGGCATTAGTAGCATGGGATCTATTTGTTTGGGTAGTTGCCAGATACTTGTAGCCTGGATTCGCCACTCTGGAAAAAGGATGCTGGGCTTGATGGGCCTTCAGTCTGACCCAGTATAATAACTTCTTATGTTCTTATCTTTGGAGATGGATGTTGTCCCATGGGACTGAAGAAAGGCAGGCAGATTTTCTTTTATTAAAAAAAAAAAAAATAAAGTGGTAACAAGATGTATACCACAAGTTAGTCTTATCTCAGTGGTGGGAAAATTCATGAAGACTCTACTGAAGTGCAAGATAATAGTATCTAAAATTCAGTGAGTTGCAGGATCCCAGGAGACATGGTTTTTCCAGAAAAAGATTGTCATATGAATATGATCAATTTTTTTGATTGGGTGACTAAAGAATTAAATCAAGAGCATGCGCTGGATGTGGTTTATTATTCATTTCAAATTCCTTTACCCCACCTATCAAAATTCCTTTGATTTCAGCAATGCTTTTGATACTGACCCACAGTATCTGAAGTGGACTCTGTCCTCAAAAGCTCTTGCTTTAATAAATTGGTTGGTCTATAAGGTGCTACTCGACTCCTGTCATTTTTTTCTGCACCAGACTAATACAACTATCTCACATAGGAGGCTCATAAATAAACTGAGCAGCCTGGGGGTGAGTACAAAGATTGTGGATTAGATTCAAAACTGGTTGAGTGATAGACAACATTTGGCAGTCATAAACTGAATTCACTCTAAAGATAGAAAGGAGATTATCGATGTGCATTAGGGATTGCTCCTGGGATAAGCTCTGTTCAATATCTTTGTGAGTGATGTAGCAGAAGGATTAGAAGGAAAGACTTGCCTTTCTGCAAATGACACTAAGATCTGCAACAGAGAATAAGAAGTGCTATAAGAAAGTGGAAGGATTGGTTGAGGGCTTAGCAGTTAAAATCCAATGCAAAAGTGCAGAGTTGTACATTTTAGGGTGCAGAAATCAGAAGGACTGATACACAAAGAGGATGAGATTCTGATGCGCACCAACCAGGAGAGACACCTTGGGGTGATTGTATCTGATGACCTCAAGGTGGCAAAACAGTGGGATAAGATGGTCAGAGCCAGAGGGATGCTAGGGTGTACAGCGCGAGGTATAACCAGCAGAAAACAGGAGGTGATAATATTTCTGTACAGATAATTGGTGGGAAACTCACCTAGAATGTAATGTTGATTCCATTTCTGGAAGCCATAACTCCGAATGAATATAGACAGGCTGGAAGCAATCCAGAGACAGATTACTAAAATGGTGCAGGGTCTGCAACAAAAACCATATGAGATGAGATCTAAGGGCCGGATTTTCAAAAGGTTACGCCCGCCGGGCCTATTTTTAAAAGGCCTGGCAACGCACATAAAGCCCCGGGTCGCGTTTAAGTCCCGGGGCTTGCAA
Organism: Rhinatrema bivittatum; assembly: GCF_901001135.1. Lineage (NCBI taxonomy): Eukaryota > Metazoa > Chordata > Amphibia > Gymnophiona > Rhinatrematidae > Rhinatrema > Rhinatrema bivittatum. Next base: position 44,710,073 of record NC_042627.1, on the reverse strand, counting down.
AAAGGGGCAGGGGCTCCCGGCACAGCGGCCATTTGCTGTTGTGCTGGGGATTGCGTGCCGGCAGTTGGCCGGCACGCGCAACTTACTTCAGCTCCATGGCTGAAGTAAGTTTGGAAATAGAAGTGAAAAAAGGAAAAAGGTAGGGGGGGGGGGGGAAAGGGCATGTGTGCGCATGTTATAAGATCGCGTGTCCATGTGTGCACGCTGGGTAGCGGGCGCACATGGACGCGCTCGCACAGGTTTAAAAATCTACCCCTAAATAAGTATACCCTAGAGGAGAAGAGAAATAGAGTGATGTGGCAGAAACATTCAAATAACTCAAAAGGCATAAATCACACAAGAAGTAAACTTCTTTCTAAAGAAAGAAGGATCTAGAACAAGAGATCACAGTAGGAGGCTCATGGGAGTGGGGGACTGTTGACTAAGAACAGCATCAGAAAATATTTTATTAAAAAAGAGTGGTGGATGCATGAATTGTAATTATTTTAACTATTTGTTTTTATTTTTCCCCTGCAGTTTGCCCTCCAATTATAAATGGCTTCTACTATGACATCTTCTTCAACTAAGGGCCATTACTTCAGCCAAGACCTTGTCATATATATTGAAATCCAAAAACTTTCCAAAGCTGCAGTAAAGTCTTTCAATGACAATGACACAGCTCAGGCTTTGAGCATATTCAAGAAAGCTTTTCTATTGTCTTGTAAACTGTCAGAGAAGCAAACACAAAAGTCATGTTTGTTTAATCTGGGCACTGCCTACATATCTGCAGGAAAACCTAAAAAGGGACTGAAGTGCCTGATGCAGTCTAGGACAGAAGGATCTGACGAGAGGGATGCCAATCTCTACTTTAACATCGCAGTTGCTTATGATGAAATGAAGGAGCACAGAAAGGCTGTCAAATTCTATGAGAAAGCAATTACTATGTATGGACTCAATGAAATAAACAGCATTGCAGATGCCTTAATAAAACTTGGCTACTGTTTTGTGGCTGTAGGAAATCTTCCTTCAGGTGCACACAGTTTTAGACTTGCAGGCCACTCATATCAGAAACTAAAGAAGATTGAGGATGCAGCAATGGCCATGAGAGAGGCAGCTAATTATATGATACAGAGTCAGAAATTCTCAAAACTGGAAGTGCTATCAACTTTAAATAATTGTGTACAGTTATGTACTGGAGTCACAGACAAATCATTGTTAGGTGAGTCAACACCATCTTCAATCAAGCTATGAATTCTTCATTAATTATGATTTCTTGTATGTCACCTCTTTTACCCTGTGCATGAATCCAAAGATCTTTGCACTAGAACAGGGCTTTCCAAATCTGTGCTGGGGACCTCACAGTCAATTTGGTTTTCAGGATATCTACCATGAATATGCATGAAATAAATTTGCATATGATAGGTTGCCATTGCATGCACATTTATCTCATGCATAATCATTGTGGATATCCTGAAAACTCAACTGGCTGAGGGTCCCCTGGAAAGGCTTTGGGAGCTCTGTACTAGACCTATCTGTAGGCTAACTTTATTAATGTGCCTTCAGTGGGCAAGAGCAATCCAGTCTCTCCTGCCTTGCTGGTATTGTGATTAAAAGCGGTGCTGCCAGGCAAAAGCCAGTGCCATTTTAAATTTCTTCTGTATAAAGTGATGCCAGCCTGGGACTGGGCCTGGCCAGCGCCATTACATACAACAAAAACAATGTCACAGGCTATGATCTGTTGGCACCATTGTTACTTTTACCATACAAAATGGCACTGGCCAGGCCCAGGCTGAGACTGGCACCATTTTGCATGGAAGAAATTTAAAAAGATGCTGGCTTCAGATTGCCATCTCCATTTTTAATTGCAGTACTTTCGGGCAGGAGCGACCTGGGATTGCCACTGCCCTGTTTTGAGATGGGGATGACAATGGTTTTTTGTTTTCCTTTTTGTTTATTTAAATAAATGAAAAGAAACTGAAAAACTAACGAAACAAACAATTTAAAACAATAAAAGAAATGAAAAGCAAAGCAAAAAGATGTTTTGGTACTTCCCTAATGAGAACTGGATAGGTATATAAAATTCAAAATCTAACAAACCAGGAGAATTTCAGCCCAACAGAATATTCAGATTTTCTGTGAATTCACTGGGAATATTCGTTAAAAAATTCCCCTTGTAAATAAAGGAATTTTAAGGTAAATTTTATCACAGATTCACTAATTTTGCAGGAACCTGCATTGGACCTATGGTGTACTCCTTGAACATCAAAGCAGATGCACCAATTCAAGGGATCTGATTTTTTTGTTGATGGGCCCACAAACATTTTCTGGCTTTGAGCTAGTTCATGAACTTTTTTTGAAAAGAAGTTTGCATATCTCTAATGATGACTTACTGGTCATTCCCATGTTTTACCAGAAACAATTTTGCACATGCTGATTGTAACACAATAAAATTACAATTTTTTTAATTTATAGTGCATTGCAAGAATACAGTATCCCTAAATGACATTTGTTTTTCTCTAAATGTATGACAGTAAAAGGATTTCTATAATATGGATAAAATAATATTAGAAAGAAAAATACAAATGTTAACATATCCCATTGTAAATATAGTATCAGTCTTTCTTAGAAAAAAATGAACACAGATGTTCATTTGAACAATGGAAACCAAAATTAAAGATACAGCACTATTTCCCTCTTTATTATTTGATTGTAACCATAGTTCTTACAGAATGAAAGGTGTGAAGCATTTTCCTAATCTGGGGAATATTTTGATCTCTTGATCAGGAAAACTCTACAATCACATTGGGCTGCATTATGCTGAAATGAAGTGCTTTGGTCAGGCCAGGCAGTGCTTTGCAGAAAGCCTGGACACCTGCAGGGAGACAAGCTTCTCCAGACAGAAGATAGCTGTACTGCTCCAAAATCTAGGAGCAGTGGACAATGCCCTGGGCCAGTATGAGCCATCATTGAGATGCCATGCAGAGGCAGCTGACATGTACGGTAAGATACCAGGATCACAGTATGGAATTCCAAGTAAAGGCTGACAGCGGCGACCCCTCAGCTTCAGAAAAAATGTAAACATCTGTGTGCAAAGTTTTGAGTTCCTTGGTAATTTTGCAGTTATGATGAATTGATGTATTACAGAAGTGTACATTGATAAATAAGACAATACTAAGGAAAGAAAAATGGAGAATTTTAGTGAAAGGACATACAGATGGTAATTTTAAAATGAGTGTGTGTGTGCCCCCATTCACAAGCAAAGGTACGCTGGAAATTTAAATCGTGTGTGTACTTCCACACATATATAATAAAACATACCAACCATGCCTATGTATGCTTCTAATTTTAAGAGGTTAATCGAGCACAGCTAGCACATGTGTGACTTCCATAGGACTTTGTCAGCGTTTACGCACGTATGTAAGCGGATTTTAAAACCTGCTTGCATGAGGCTCATTCCCAGTTTACCCAGGTTTATCAAGGTCTTTCAGACCCCTCTGGTTCTTCATCCTGTATGTTCCCAGTTGACCTGGACCCCCTCACCCTGTCCTATAAGTCCTAGAGATCTGCAGACTTTCTCCTCTGCAGGAGCAGCAGTAAGGTTACGTGGCTATCTAGCCTACGAGCGCTGCAGTTTTTGGTTTTAAAATACAGAGTTACGTGCATTAAGTGTTGGCCCCCACCTGGAACACCTGATCCCCACCCCTTTTCCGCCCCTCTTATTTCTCACACACGCACAGGTACATACATGCTTAATCTGTGGCTTTTAAAATCCGTATTGCTCACGCACAGCCCACATGCACCTATGAGCATTTTTATGTGAGCAACACTTTTAAAATCGACCTCATAGTGTACCTGATTCACTAAAGGTTTTTCCCCATAGGCACAAAATGGGAGAAAAGCCTTAATAAATATGGCCTAGTGTTCGATAAAGAGACACCCCTACCATGAGTAGTTTTTTTAGGGATCTTTATATAGTACCTCAAACCAGTGCACTTTACAGATAATTACATTCAGTTACAATGAGTCCCTGATTCAGTATACCTACAACCTAAGGGGTAGATTTTCAAAAGGTTACGCGCGCAACCCCCGAAAACCAACCCCCCCCCCCCCCCCCACCACCACCACACGCCGAGCCTATCTTGCATAGGCTCGGCGGCATGCGCAAGCCCCAGGATGCGCGAAAGTCCCGGGGCTTTCCTGGGTGGGGGGACGTGGCATCACCTGTGGGCGGGGCCACGGGCATGGTTCCGGCCGGGGGCGGGGCCACAGCCTCCGGATCAGCCCCCGGACCCGAACATGGCGCGCCGGCAGCCGGCCCGAGAGCAGGCGTAACTTCTGGAATAAAGGTAGGGGGGGTTTAGATGGGGCTGGGGCGGTGGGTTAGGTGGGGGGAGGCAGAAGGAAAGTTCCCTCTGAGGCCGCTCCGATTTCGGAGCGGCCTCAGAGGGAACTTTCTGAGGCCGGCTGCGCGCAGGCTGCCGATTTTTGCTCAGCCTTGCACGCGTCGATCCTGGATTTCAACGGCTATGCACATATCTATTAAAATCCCGCATACTCGTGTTTGCGCCTGGTGCGTGAACAAAAGTACGCATGTGCGTAATTTTGTAAAATCTACCCCTAAGGGATCTGTTTATTAATGCAGGTTAATGCACATTTCCTGGCGTGTAGCCAGATGGACTCAGAACAAATGGGTATAGTATGCTCGTGCTAGCAGTTGGAGACGGATCTGATGTCAGCACAGGTATATATACCCCCACAGGAAGCGTAGCAACTTAGTAATTTCCGTCTCCAAAGCAGTTTGGAGAGCCTGCACGCTCGCTGAGCGTGTTTTCCAAATCTACTTTCTACTTTCTTTTTGCTAAAACTTCTACAGCATCGAGCCCCGCACTCCTGCGGTGATACCCTAAGGTCCCTCCCCCAGTAGAGTTTCCCGGCGTGATTTCCGTGATCCCCCGGAGGTTTAAGACCTCGGTCCGGTGGCCGAATCACGGCAGGGACGTAGCCCCCGGGCGAGGTTCGGGTGAGGCATACGAGGCGCCTCGGTCCCGGCGTGGACGAGGCTGCGGATGCATATCCTCAAACGCGGCGGTGAAGGTACTTGCCCTCTCCCCCCGCAGCCGGAGACCGCCCGGGTTCCAGCCGGGAAGCGCCGAGGATCAGGTAAGGTGTACATCTCTTACTTTTGGTCTCCGAGGAACCGAGGATCGGCGGTGTGGCACGCCGTGGAGGGCGCAATTTTGTGGGCCTTATTCAGGTATTGAGCGCCCGTGATAGGCGCATGTTTATGACTAAGCGCATATTATATACATCATTGTGCGTATATTGCTGACCGCTTATTGCTGAGAGCATATTGAATACCATTGAGCGTGTATTGCTGACCGCTTATTGCTGAGAGCATATTGTATACTATTGAGCGTGTATTGCTGACCGCTTATTGCTGAGAGCATATTGTATACTATTGAGCGTGTATTGCTGACCGTATATTGCTGAGAGCATATTGAATATCATCGAGCGTATATTGCTGCCCGCATATTATTAAGCGTATATTGCTGCCGCATATTATTGTGCGCCAGTTCTAAGCGTATATTGCTGCCGCATATTATTGTGCGCCTGTTGTATTCAGCGTATATTGCTGCCGCATATTATTGTGCGCCAGTTCTAAGCGTATATTGCTGCCGCATATTATTGTGCGCCTGTTGTATTCAGCGTATATTGCTGCCGCTTATTATTGTGCGCCTGTTGTATTACGCGTATATTGCTGCCGCTTCTTATTGTGCGCCTGTTGTATTAAGCGTAGATTGCTGCCGCATATAATTGTGCGCCTGTTATATTAAGCTTATATTGCTGCCACATATCATTCAGCGCATACTTTTCAATGGAAAAGAACGCCTCAGCGTCTTCAGCGGGGGCACCTCCTGCCTCCGGCATTAAAGCCCTCGGCCTCTGCTCTGCATGCCAGCTTAGAGCCACGCACAGTGAAGAGCCAGACTCCCTATGTGGCCAATGTGAGGAGGCCGTGGGACCCTCAGGCCAGGACCAGTCTCAGCCCCGATTTGCTGACAGTTCCCCAGGGGCTACCCCGGATTTAGCGGGCAGTCTCGACCAATCTGGAATCCCAGGGGATCTTGTACCCCGGCGATTGGAGACCGCTTCCATTTCCTGGGTGGATCTCTTTAAGGGGATTCATGCCTTTGTACAGATGCAAACGGCTTCCCGTCCAGGCCCTGCGGTTCCTGCTGTTTCTGCTGTTCCTGCTGCGGCTGCTGCGGCGGCTGCTGCGGTTGCGGCTCCAGCGGATCCTGTTCCTGGACCCTCACGCCCTTATCGTGAGCGGGACCTCCCGCTGCTAGACAGTCCGGATCAGTCGGACCAGGAGGTCTCACCGGACGAGTCTGAACTCCCGGACGAAGGGGAACTTCCCTCAGGGATTGAGCCATATAGAACCATGAGGCGGTTCTTCCCTAAGGAGGATCTCTCCGACCTGGTGTCTCAGTGCCTGGCGGAGTTGGATATTACAGGTCCCAGCGCTACGGTACCCTCTGCGCAGAACCCCCTGCTGGAAGGTCTTCGTCCTACAGCCCGCCATTTTCCATTCCTGCAAGCAGCACAGCAACTGATAGATTTAGAATGGGCTGCACCAGCGGCCTCATTCAAAGGGGGTCAGGGCCCTGACAGGCATGTACCCCCTGGCACCGGCTATCCAGGAGCTGCTGGCGTGCCTTCAGGTGGACGCCTTGATTAGCGCTGTAGTCAAGCGCACTACCATTCCAGTTGAGGGGGGTCAGCCCTCAAAGAGCCTCATGTCCGGCGACTGGACGCCATTCTGAAACAGACTTTTGAGGTGGCAGCTCTATCTTTGCGGATCGCAACCTGCTGCACAGTGGTGACGCGTTCCTGTTTGTCACAGGTCAGGAACAACGCTCCAGCAGCAGACATGGAGTCAGTTCTCTCGTTCCTCACGGATGCTGTATCAGACCTAGTCCGGACAACAGCCAAGGGGATCTCATCCCCCGTAGCTGCCAGGAGGCAGCTCTGGATCCGGAAATGGTCAGCTGATGCACCTTCAAAGACACGCCTCACCAGATTGCCCTTTAAGGGCTCTTTCCTATTTGGCAGCGACCTTGATAAACTGGCCAGTACATGGGGCACCTCTCCAGTGCCTAGACTGCCGGAAGATCGGTTCAGAAGGAACCAGCGCGCCTTTCCAAGGCCCTCCAGGGGCAGGAGTTCACAGCGCTTCATTCCTTACAGGAGTCGCTACCAGGCGCCGCATCCTCAGGCCAGGAATCAGTCCTTTCGGACCAAGCAGCGCAAGAGGGGAGCCCGGGCTCCGGTCCCGGCCGCGCCTCACAATGAGAATCCACCGATTCATCTGGGGGACGGAGCCATAGGGGGCAGGTTAACCCTCTTCTACCCCAGATGGGTCGAGATCACGTCGGACCAGTGGGTCCTTGCCATTATCCGAGAGGGATATTATCTGGACTTTCATCATCTCCCTCCGGACAAGTTTGTGGAATCTTCATGTCCCATACACAAGAAGGCAGCATTGGAAGCTACCCTGGCGAGGCTCCTGTCCTTGAACGCTATCATCCCAGTACCTGCCTGGGAAGTGAATTCTGGACACTATTCCATTTATTTCATGGTACCCAAGAAAGGGGGCACCTTTCGGCCCGTACTGGACCTCAAGTCAGTCAATCGATACTTAAGGGTCCCAAGGTTTCGCATGGAAACTCTGCGCTCCGTCAAGACCGCAGTACAGCCAGGAGAATTCCTCACGGCCTTAGACTTGTCGGAAGCCTACCTACATATCCCGATCCATCCAGATCATCAGCGCTACCTGCACTTCAAGGTTCTAGGCCGCCACTTCCAATTCAGGGCTCTGCCTTTCGGGTTGGCCACGTCACCACGGACCTTCACCAAGGTGGTCGTAGTGGTAGCGGCGGCACTCAGACGGGAAGGAATCCTGGTCCATCCCTACCTAGACGACTGGCTGATCAGGGCGAAATCGCGAGAGGAGAGCCATCGGACAACCGACAGAGTGATCGCCCTTCTGGAAAGCTTGGGCTGGGTAATCAACCTCAGCAAGAGTTGCCTACAGCCTTCCCAGTCGCTGGAATACCTGGGAGTACATTTCGACACCCAGGCAGACACAGTCAGTCTCACTACCAAGAGAAGGTTAAAACTCCAGATGCGTATCCAGTACCTGATGGGAGCCAGTTGGCCCATAGCTTGGGATTATCTGCAGGTTCTCGGTCTCATGGCATCCACCCTGGAAGTGGTACCTTGGGCAAGGGCCCATATGAGACCTCTACAACACTCCCTGCTCTCTCACTGGAGCCCTCAGCTATGGAACTATTCCACGCACCTACCTCTGCCTGCCAGAGTATGGACCCAGTTACGGTGGTGGTTGCAGTCCGACCACATGAGCAGGGGGTCGAAGATGTCCTCCCCCACATGGACTCTGCTCACAACAGATGCCAGCCTGAGCGGCTGGGGAGCATACTGCGAGGGACTCACCGCACAAGGGCGGTGGAACAGAGAAGAGTCAGCGTGGAACATCAACCGTCTAGAGGCTCGGGCAGTCCGATTGGCATGCCTTCGATTTGCTCACAGACTGAAGAACAGAGCAGTCAGAGTGATGTCCGACAATGCCACCACGGTGACATACATCAACCGTCAGGGTGGAACCAGAAGCCGACAAGTATCTCTGGAGATCGCCCCACTGATGGCTTGGGCAGAGGCGAATCTTCAGGACGTCTCCACCGTCCACATTGCCGGGAAGGACAACACCACGGCAGACTACCTCAGCAGAGAAAGCCTAAATCCGGGAGAGTGGCAGCTGTCACCCACAGCCTTCCAGATGATTGTGGATCACTGGGGGATTCCGGACATGGATTTACTGGCGGACAAGTCCAATGCTCAAGTACCCAGATACTTCAGCCGCAAGCGCGACCCGTTCTCACACGGAATCGATGCCCTGGTTCAGCCATGGCCTCCAGGGACTCTGCTATACGCCTTTCCTCCGTGGCCTCTGCTGGGCGCCATCATCCACAAGATTCAGAAACACCAGGGCCTAGTTCTTCTAGTGGCACCAGACTGGCCAAGAAGACCCTGGTACGCGGACATGAGAAGACTACTGGCAGGGGAGCCTCTTCCCCTGCCTCCTCTCCGGGACCTTCTACGTCAAGGTCCCATCCTCCACGAGAATCCAGCTCAATTCTCTCTTACGGTCTGGCCATTGAGAGGGCTAGACTGAAGAAAAGAGGTTACTCGGAGCCCGTGATAGATACACTCCTCCGAGCTCGCAAGTTTTCCACATCCCTCACCTACGTAAGGATCTGGAGAGTATTCGAAGCATGGTGCGACACTCATGGCACCAATCCACATGCGACCACAATCCCTAATGTGTTGGATTTCCTACAAGATGGACTTCAGAAGGGTCTCTCCCTCAGCTCCATCAAGGTTCAGGTGGCTGCGCTGTCTTGCTATGGCCCCAGGAGGGATGGCAAGACCATTGCCACGCATCCAGATGTGTCTCGCTTCCTGAAAGGAGTTAAGCACATTCGTCCGCCACTGAAGTGGCCAGTGCCTTTGTGGAACCTCAACCTTGTTTTGGATTTCCTCACGGGATCCACCTTCAGACCCCTTCGGGGCCTGTCTCTTCATTCTCTAACTTTGAAGATGGTGTTCCTATTGGCGGTGTGTTCAGCACGCCGCATCTCAGAGCTACAAGCACTGTCCTGCCATGATCCCTTTCTGAGAATCACTCCAGAGGCTATCCATCTTCGCACGGTTCCCTCCTTTCTACCTAAAGTGGTCTCACAGTTTCACCTTAACCAAACTATATCCTTGCCTACTACGGCGGGTTTGAAGAAATCTGAAGAAGGGCGTCTGCTACGCCATCTCGACATAGGCAGAATACTGCCCAGATATCTGGAAATGACAGAAGACGTCCGAAAGACAGACCATCTGTTCGTCCTGCACAGCGGGAAACGACAAGGGGAAGCGGCCTCTCGGCCCACCATCGCCCGCTGGATTAAAGAAGCTATCAGAGCAGCTTACGTGGAGGCCGGGAAGTCTCCGCCTCTACAAGTCAAGGCTCATTCTACCAGAGCACAAGCGGCATCCTGGGCAGAATCCAGGATGCTGTCGCCTGCAGAAATCTGTAAAGTGGCGACGTGGTCCTCCCTCCATACCTTCTCCAGGTTCTACCGTCTGGATGTCCAGGCCAGGGAGGACACAGCATTTGTGAGGGAGGTCCTACATGGTCCTCAGGCAGCCTCCTGCCCAGGCTGGGAGTAAAGCTTTTGTACATCCCATTTGTTCTGAGTCCATCTGGCTACACACCAGGAAATGTTGAGATTACTTACCTGATAATCTCCTTTTCCTTAGTGTAGACAGATGGACTCAGCATCCCGCCCAGCTGCCTGTGTACATGGGTTTCACTGATTCAGGGTAAGCCATGTCATCTTCCGGAGGAAGTGGTGAAGACCAGAACTGTGAAGGACTTCAAAGGGGCGTGGGATAAACACTGTGGATCTATAAAGTCAAGAGGCCGCCAATGAAGAGTAGGTGACTCGCCAGAATGATGGCTACTGCCTGGAGACAATACCCTTATTCAATAAACATACACATGGTTACTGTGACTCCAACATCACTCTAAGCTTCAACAGCAAGAGGAAATGTGGAAAAAAGGATTTGCACTCACAAAGACGGGAGTAGCTGGCTTGTTACGGCGGTTACTACCCCAAACCAAATATCCAAATTACTACCTCCACCTTCCTCTATTCCTGATGCCTTTCAACTAGCTTGATCACTGCATTCTTATACTTCACTTTCAATGCATATCCAGCATAGTTCTCTGCTTCAACAGCAGGGGAGAAGAAAAACTGTTACTTCACACATCCAGCAGAGCTCTCTGCTTAAACGGCAGGGGAGAAGAAAAAAGGGTTCACACTCACAAAGCGGGGAGTAGCTGGCTTGTTACGGCGGTTACTACCCCAAACCAAATGTACCTGATACTTCACTCTCGACGCATATCCAGCATGGCGCTCTGCTTCAACGGCATGGGAGAAAGACTGATACATCACGAATTTCCAGCATAGCTCTCTGCTTCAACGGCAGGGGAAAAGAAAAACTGATACTTCACGCATATCCAGCATAACTTCAACGGCAGGGGAGAAGAAAAAAGGATTCACACTCACAAAGCGGGGAGTAGCTGGCTTGTTACGGCGGTTACTACCCCAAACCAAATGTGCCTGATACTTCACTTTCGATGCATATCCAGCATAGCTCTCTGCTTCAACGGCAGGGGAGAAGAAAAAAACTGATACCTCACGCATATCCAGCATAGCTCCCTGCTTCAACGGCAGGGGAGAAGATAAACAACCAATAAGGGCAGTATAACATAATCTGGGTAAAAACAAATAAGCATGGGTGTAGCTTGCTTATTGCGGCGGTTACTACCCCTACTACCTCTAACTAATCAAGCTAGATATTTCACTTGGATGCAGCTCCATCACCGCTCTCTACATTAATGGCGGGGGTGGAAGGGAATTAGAACCAAGAGCTAAGAGAAACAGATAAGTATGAGAGAAGAAATGAGGGAAGCTTGCTGGGCAGACTGGATGGGCCATTTGGTCTTCTTCTGCCGTCATTTCTATGTTATGTTTCTATGTTTCTATCTGTTTCCATAAGAGCGTCCCCTTTGCCAGGTGTCGACGCCTTCCGGTTGGGAATGCTGGCGGTCTCCAGCTACTATCAATCGGTCAGGGGAATCCTGTTTTACTATTTCACTGAGCGTCAGTACACACATCCATAACAGCTTTTGCAAGGAAGATTACTAAGTTGCTACGCTTCCTGTGGGGGTATATATATACCCGTGCTGACGTCAGATCTGTCTCCAACTGCTAGCACGAGCATACTATACCCATTTGTTCTGAGTCCATCTGTCTACACTAAGGAAAAGGAGATTATCAGGTAAGTAATCTCAACATTAATAGACACTCTAAAGTGTGCATGATGAGAAGTTCATATAGAGCTTCAATTGTTATAAAATTGTGATAAGACCTCAACTATCTCTGCTTTGCAAGTTTGCTTTTTGTTCATGAACCAAGAGATCAGAGAGGCGTTCCCTAATATCCTGTGCCATTTTTTCCCAATCTATTGTTAAGTGTTACCTTTTGTACTTTCCATTGAAAAAAAAAATAATTGGAAAGTGTTTACAAAGTAGAGAAGTATTTTGTGGAGATGCATATGTATCTCAGCCAAAACAGATTTAAGAAAGCAAACATAGATTGGATGTGCCATGCTAAAAGGAAAACCATTGCCCCATTGAATGAAAATATATCATCCAGATTTACTAAAACTACCACTTTGAATGTCATAAATCTAATTTATATTTTCACTCCATGGAGGTAAAACTATTCTACTAAACTATCACTTTCCTATCCAGTTGTCACTGATGAAACTACAGCCAGAAATGAAAACTATTTCAATAAACATTGTAAATTAATTCTTCACGCCAGGTGGGGGGAGGGTGGATTTGCCAACTATTTTGAAACAAGCTTTAAGTCATCCTTTGCTGAAAAATGCCTGCTCGAAAATGAATGATCCTATTAACTAATATAGACCCATCTCAAACATTCCCATTTTGGGGAAAATTAACTGAGCAGGCGACCACTCATCAGCTTCAAGCTTCCTTAGACGGCACAAACAGCCTGGACTCATTCTAATCTGGTTTCATGCTTGGTCTTAGTCAGAGATGACCCCGATTGCTCTAGAGGATGACCCACATACACAAATGGATAAGAGAATTTCCTCCCTCTTAAATTTTACTTGACTTCTCCTCCATTTTTGATACTATAGAGGGGGAGGGTTGTAGTACTTGGTTTTTCTCCTTTTTACTCGATAGCAAACAAATAGCTTAATCTTGGAGAATTTCTCCACACCTTAGCCTTTGTCATTTGGCTTTCTCCAGGGTTCAATACTCTCCCCAATGCTTTTTATGTAACACAATTTTTATTAAGTTTGCATCTGTGAATACAACATAGCTAGGACATCTAGTTCCTGAGATGCCCCCTGCCAAGCAATTTGTAAAGGCAAATGATACAGCATACCCCATCAGTTCTGCCCCCACCCTCCGCCCTGTGACCCTGGGAGTCTTTTGTCTGAAGTCAGCTGCCTAAATCATATGAAACTAACACACAAAACAAAGTATGGTAATTCACCTTAGGCTCAATCACTCATTGATGATCAAGCTGCGTACTCTGTGTGGAAGTCTTTGTAGATACGGACCCCAAATGTTCAGAAATCTCTTCTTCTGTCGCGGTGATAGGCACATTATAGAAGCTTCCATTTGCATCATATGGTGTAGACTATTACGCCATGCCCAGTAAAAGGGACTAGTAGTTTCTCTCCAGTTGGTAAGTATAATCCTTTTAGCGACTAAGCAAGCTTTTTGAATAAACAAGCGGGATCCCAGAACTCTCACCCACAAGGGCGAAATGCAGCCAAAGAGTAACCAATAATAGGAAAAAGGAACAGGTAGCTCGAGTACTGATTCCAAATATCAAACCACCTTTTGCCAAAAGGGCTAGATCAGAGGACACACCCAAAAGGCGTGGGATAAAGAACCCATTGAGCCACAACGTAGGCAATGAGGCAAAGGTGCTATTCTGGAGTTAAAAGCATCTTGAGCAGATATATAGCTGCGTCGGATAAATTTATACTGCATTTTGCGATAATACATATTGACTGAGAGTTGAGAGATACGGTGAAAACAGGCATTAATAATAGCACAAGTTAACAAAAACACCCCATCACGATTCCACCTTTCTACCAAAATAGAACAATTATCTGGAAAAGTTAATTGCTTGAGCAAGTGATAGTGTTGTGAAAGAGATGGAGGCTGCGTCTGTTCCAATAGCAAATGCACTGCTATGGTTTGAAAGGACGTTGCATGGCGAAACGTCCGTGGTATGGAGGCGATATAATGTTTGAGTTGTAAATACGGGAAGATCTCTGTAGTAGGGAAACCATAAATATCCCTTAATTCTACAAGTGATAAGAGTTGACCTTCTGAGTTCAAAACATGACCCAATTGTGTAATACCCAATTTACCCCATCTTTGAAAAGAGGTAGTTTGCGAACCTGGGAGAAAATCAGGGTTCCCCTGAATAGGCAAGAGATAAGCACAAACGCGATCCAGCTTTAATAAATGCATTAATTTAACCCATGTTTGGCGAAGAGGTTTAGTAAGAATATTTTGTACCAAAAAAGTATTTAAACTGGATGATGTGGCTTGTAAGACGGAAATCAATGTGTAAGGATTAGCCAAAGCCTGATCCACAAGCAGGTTCAAAAAATTGGAGGTACCCAAAATCCAATCTCTAATTAACCGAAGATTGCATGCCAAATTATACAGAGCAATATCCGGAACCCCCGTGCCACCCCTCCCCCAGGGCAAATGCAGCCACACCAAGGGGATCCTTGCCTTCCCACCCCACCAGAAAAACCGCCGCTGACTCTTGTCTAATTGTATTAATTCCGCCCGGCGTAAGATGAGTGGCAGGTTTTGAAAGAGGTAAAGCCACTTGGGCAAAATAACCATCTTGAACAATGAACTCTACTCCCTAATGAAAGTGGGAAGGCTGCCCAAGCCTGCAGCCTCTCAAGGGTGTCATGTAACAGAGGGTAAACACTCAGGGCATAAAGCCTGGATAGGTCCTGTGGGATAATAATACGGAGGTACTTAAAAGAGTCTACTGCCCACTGTAAAGGAAAATCATCTGCCCACTCCTGCTGCAACGCTGCTGGACAGGCCAAGGCTTTGGATTTACTCATATTAAGACGCAGACCTGAGAAGGCCCCAAAGGTCCAAATGAGTTGTAGGAGCCTCTTAAAGATGAGACCGGATCTGTAAGGAAAACCAACATATCATCTGCGAATGCTGCGTACTTGAAGAGGGTTGAATGAAATCAGACTCCCCACACTTCCTTAGTTAGTTGGATAGCGACAAGTAAGGGCTCTAGTTGGAGGATAAATAATAATGGGGATAGCAGACAGCCCTGTCGCGTATCTCGTGTGATACTAAAGACTTCAGAATGGAATCCATTAGCCAAGATGATCGCTTCCGGGTTGGAATATAAAAGACGGATCACTTGTAAAAATAGGCCTTCGAAACCCATCATGTGCAGGGTATGAAATAAGTAGGGCCATTCAACCCTATCGAAGGCCTTCTCTGCATCAAAACTAATGGCCAGAAAGGGGTTGTCTGATTGTTGACACATCATCATGGCAGCTATAATTTTCCGGATATTAGTAAGCGCATGGCGTTTCCAAATAAAACCAGCCTGGTCTATTCCAATCAGAGTAGGAAGTACTGTCACCAGCCTATCTGCCATTACCTTGGCAAAGATCTTATGATCAAAATTTAACAGAGATATAGGCCGATATGAATCTGGTGATAAAGGATCCTTCCCTGGTTTTGGAATAAGCGTCACATGCGCTCGGTTTGAATGATTTGGGAAGGAACCAGTTTCTAGCATAGCAGAGAATGCCTGAGCCAACGGACTGGCTACCTGATCCAACAGGCATTTATAAAATTCTGTGCCATACCCATCGGGCCCCGGAGCCTTAAACCATTTCGCCTGCTGGATTACCAGACTGATTTCTTCCAAAGAGATCGGCCTATTCAGATAATCCTTTTGTTCCACTGTTAGCTGAGGGAGTTGAAATTTAGAACAAAATTGCTCACAAGCGTCTGTATTCCAACCCTCAGCTGTGTATAATGAGCTATAAAAATTCTGAAAACAATGGAGTATTTCCGTGCGATCCGTGAGCAAGCGACCAGTAGGGGAACGTAAAGTTGGAATGTGACATGAACCACGCGCTGACTTCACTAAGTTGGCCAATAACTTTCCAGATTTGTTACTATGCTGAAATAACTTGTATTGATAATACAGGACACTTTTGCGGGCTCTCTGATGTAATAAAGTGTTCAACTCTCCCTGTACAGTCTGATAATATGCTCAGGTCGTGGTGTATAGTGCTTCGCTAAGCGTGCGCGAGCCTCTGTGTAAGCTGGGAAGTCAAAGTCAGAAGTCTATGATTCATGGACTTTTTCCTATGGGACATGAATGAAATAATTTCACCCCTTAGTACCACTTTTGCAGTATACCAAAAAAGAACCAGGGAAGATAATTGTTGCTCATTAAAGGCTGCATAGTCTGCCCAGCTTTTGTGGAAGTACTCCTGAAATTTCCCCTCGGTGGCCACGTAAAAGGGAAATTTCCCAAGAAAGGAATTTAGTGTGTTTGAGGTCCGTTCCACCTCCAACCGGACGGGGCGTGATCCGAGATCACGATATCAGCAATCTCTACAGCTCGGATCTGCGCACAACCATGAATACTAGTTAAAAAGTAATCGAGCTAGATAGTCCCGTGCGCCCGTGAGATATGGGTAAAGTCCCTTTCACCCGGGTGAAGAACCCTCCACACATCCATCAACTGCAATGAATTTTCCAAAAAAGATGGACCCCTACCTACGCCCGAAGACGAGGGAGCAGATGGAGACTTGTCTATCGCTGGATCATGAATCGTGTTAAAATCCCCGCCTAAGATCATGAGATCTCCCAAATAGGGGAGCAAATGCTGATATATCTCCCTATAAAAACTATGAGTGAAATTATTAGGGGCATATACATTGCAAAAGATAACCTTAGTGTTAAAAATTTCTGCGATCAAAATGAGATCTCCCCATGGGGTCCTTAATTTCCTTATGTAAAGTGAAGGCCATATTCCGCTGGATCAGAATTTATTTATTTATTTATTTATTTATTTAATAACTTTTATATACCGACGAACGTTGGGAACATCTCATCGGTTTACATAGAACAGAACTTAGCAACAGGCTTTACAATTATTGCATAATTATATAAGGAACATTAAAAACATACAAATAACAGAGAAGCTTATACAAGTAGAAATTAGCTAAAGGGGTATGTGAAAGAGGTTATTTAAGCGGGGGGGGGGGCGGCGGGGAAATTTTGATATAAACGAGGGTATCAACAATTAAAGGAGGAATATATACACGTGAATGGGAACAAATTTTTTATATACAATATGTTGTCCTGATAAAGTTCACTTTTTATATACAATATGTTGTCCTGATAAGATTCACTTTATGGGAGGTAAGGGAGGTGAGAAAGTATTAAGTAGAGGGAGGGGGTAGAAAGGAGGTGTAAGGTAGGTGGGGGGGAGAGGGATGGAGAGAGGTTAGGAATTGGAGAGGGGGGGGGTGAGAGTGGTTATGTGGATAATAGGTGTAAGAGTGTTTGAAGAACCAGGTTTGGAGAACCAGGTCTTCAGGGGGGGGTGAGAGTGATTGTGTGAATGTTAGGTGTAAGAGTGTTTGAAGAACCAGGTCTTCAGGTTTTGCCTGAATATTTTTGGGCAAGTTTCTTGGCGGAGGGAGGTAGGTAGCTTATTCCAAAGAAGCGGGCCTGCTAGGGATAGGGCCCTTTCGTTTGTGGTGCGGAGTTTAGTAAGCTTAGGTGAGGGGGTGTGTAGTGTAGCTAGATATTGTTTTCTAGTAGGTCTATTGCTGTTGTGAAATGAGAAATGTTCTTTGTACCAGTGCATGTTCTGGTTGTGAAGAGATTTGTGTATTAGGGTGAGGGCTTTGAAGGTAATTCTAGATGCTACGGGTAACCAATGAAGATGTTTGAGTACCGGGATTATGTGATCATTTTTGTGGGTGTTGGTGAGTATCCGGGCGGCTGCATTTTGGAGGAGTTGTAAAGGCTATATGGTGTTTTTAGGCAAGCCTAATAACAAGGAGTTGCAGTAATCTATTTTCGTTAATATGAGGGCTTGTAATATTGTACGGAAGTCATTGAGATGTAGGAGAGGTTTGAGTCTTTTTAGGGTGTGCAGTTTGTAGAAGCAGTCTTTGAGGGTATTATTGATGAATTTCTTGCAGTTAAGGTGACAGTCAATGGACACGCCGAGGCTACGTACATGGGTGGGGAAGGTGAGGTTAGTGGTAGGAACATTGTTGTGTGTGAGAGGGAGGGTCATAAGAAGGGTGGGGGTGACGTTGGGGGGTGAAATAAGGATGAGTTCCGTTTTAGTAGCGTTGAGGGCGAGATAGTTGTTGGATAAGAGGCTGCTAATTTCAGAGAGGGCGGATTTCCAAATTTCCATAGCTTTGTGTATTGAGTCTTTAACCGGAATAAGTATCTGCACATCATCGGCATATATGAAGTGCGGAAGGTCAAGCTTAGCAAGGAGATGGCAGAGGGGGAGGAGATATATATTCCTTAAAACAAACTGCTATTATACCCATTCCAAAAAAGAAAAACCATGATCCTGCTGATGTTACTAATTATCGCCCTATCGCTCTATTACCATCTTTAGCAAAAATCATAGAATCAGTAGTTTTACATCAAATATCCGACTATATCGAAGAAAATAACATCTTACATACTAACCAACATGGCTTTAGAAAAGGACACAGTACTGAATCCTTACTCATATCATCTTTTGACACCATAATCCGAGGATTTGACTCCAACATAAACTACTTACCGGTACTAATTGATATTTCCGCCGCATTTGATACAATAAATCATGACATTCTTATCACCAATCTAACTCAAATAGATATTTCCGATCTTCCCTTACAATGGTTTACGTCATTTATATCCAACCGTCAACAAAAAATCATAACAAACAGCCAATCATCACAATGGTACTCCACCCCCACAGGAGTACCCCAAGGATCAGCTTTATCAGCTCTTCTATTCAATCTATACCTGTTACCTTTGTGCAAACTACTGGACGGTTTAAACTTAAATTTCAAAATTTACGCTGACGATATTCAGTTTACCATACCCTTCACTGACTCCTGGTCTAAAACCTTCTCATTATTGCACTTATATTTGTCTACAATAAAAACCTGGCTTTCTCATAATAGACTAAAATTAAACACAAACAAAACAGAATTAATCTATCTATCCACTATTCCAGACTCAATTCACAAACCCCCAGCAACATTTACTTTTGAAAACCAAACCATCCCCATAAAAACACACGCAAAAAATTTAGGAGTTATACTTGACTCCAAATTATCATTGACAAACAACATATCCGAAATTGTAAAAAAATCTTTTTATAAAATTTACATGCTCAAGCAATTAAAACCATTACTTCTGCCAAATGATTTCCGCCTGATCACTCAAACCCTCATCTTGTCTTCATTAGACTATTGCAACGCTTTATACCTTGGCCTACCCCAATCAACAATTCATCCACTTCAATTAATTCAAAACGCGACTGCCCGTATGCTATATAATATCCGTTGAAGCGAACATATTTCTCCAATTTTACAACAATTACATTGGCTTCCAATATCATACCGCATAACATACAAAATCTTATCCACTATACACAATCTGATCTATAACAATGACTCAATCTGGCTATGTTCTCTGCTACGAATTTATAAACCTTCCAGACAACTACGCTCTTTTGACAAATGCTTATTAGAAATTCCTAATGTAAAATCTTTAAGTTTATCACTGATTCGTAAACGTGCTTTTTCAGTTGCAGGTCCAACTTTATGGAACGCTTTACCTGACTATATCCGATTAACTTCTAACCGTAGAGATTTTAAAAAATCGCTGAAAACTTACTTATTTATCCAAGCTTTCTAGCTACAATAATTTGCATAATATCATGTGTTTTAATTAATCTTTAACAATTGTTTGTATTTTAAATTATGTATGTTTTGACCATGTGTAAACCGCCTAGACGGATATATATTTATCCATTGTGCGGTATATAAAAACTTTTAAATAAATAAATAAATAAATAAATAAATATTGAAAAGCGTAGATGATAGAGATGAGCCTTGTGGTACTCCTTGAGCGAGGTTGTGTGGCTTGGAAGTGGAGTTTCTCATTTGTACGCTAAATTGTCTTTCAGCTAGGTATGAGTGGAACCATTGTAGAGCCAGGCCTGAGATGCCAATGCTGCTAAGACGTTCTAATAGGATTTGATGTTTAATGGTGTCGAATGCAGCGGAGATGTCTAGGAGAATGAGGATGTGTGAGAGACCTTTGTCAAGACCTTTCAAAATTTGGTCGGAGAGAGAAATGAGTAAGGTCTCTGTGCTATGGTGTTTGCGAAAGCCAAACTGTGAGGGGGAAAGGATGTTGTTTTCATCCAAGTAGTCTGATAGCTGTTTGTTTATAGCTTTCTCAAGGACTTTTGTGATTAGAGGCAGGTTGGAGATAGGTCGGAAATTGGTGAGATCAGAGGGGTCGAGGGAGGGCTTTTTTAGTATGGGTTTAACAATGGCATGCTTAAGGTTTTTAGGGATACTGCCAAGTTCAATGGATTTGTTTATGATGTTTGATATGGGTTTGGCGATGATCCCGGGGATGGAGAGGAGATGTTTTGTGGGAATGGTATCTGTAGGGTGTGTAGAGGGTCTGATTTTTTTAAGGATGGATTCGATTCCTAGGGATGAGGCGGTGTCAAATGATGAGAGATTAGAAGTAGATTGGGATTGTGTAGTATCGTTGGATGTTTGCTTGAGGGGGAAACGCGACATGATGTTGCTGATTTTATTTTGGAAGAATAAGGCAAGTTCTTCACTTTTTGTCTGGTTGTCTATGTCTGGTATGGATGGGGTGCAAGGTTTAGTTAAATTGTTTACTAGTTGGAATAGGGCTCTTGGGTTGAATTGTAGGTGGTGTATGCGTTGTGAGTGGAAATCTCTTTTGGTTTTATCGATAGCTACTCGGTAGGAGTGCATGTAGGATTTGAATTTATTTAGTTGGGTGGTGGAGGGGTCTTTGAGCCATGCTCTTTCGAGCTTTTTTAGAATAGATTTCATGTTTTTAAGTTCTGGCGTATACCAGGGTTGTTTGTGTTTTTGGGACATGTCAATTGTGCGTTCCTGTATGGGGCAGATCTTGTTGGCAATCGTGTTGGTGATATGGTTCCATGATGTGAGTGCCGTATCAACGTCTGTTAAGTCAAGCGAGTCGATATCATTAGACATGGCTGCAATTAATTCTTCTTGCTTGCAGTTACGTCTGAAATGTATGACTTTTTTACCTTGGGTGGGATGATGGGTTTTAATTACAGAGCATGTTGCATCGATGCGATAGTGGTCGGACCAGGGGATGGGTGTGCATGAGGGGGTGTTGGTATGGATTTGTGAGTTGGTGAAGAAGAGATCGAGGGTGTGGCCTGCTTTGTGAGTAGGTTGGGTGATGGTTTGTGTAAAACCAAGTGCATCTAATGCAGTTAGTAGGGAGTCACAGGCGGGTGATGTGGGGATGTTATCGACGTGAAGATTGAAGTCTCCAAGGATGATAGCTGGAACTTGTATGTTAATGTTTTTGGAAATGTATTCGATCAGGGGGGAGGGGTTAGCCTCGAGGAGACCTGGTGGGGCATACACTAGGCAGATTTGGAGGTTGTGAGAGTGAAAAAAGCTGATTTCTAGTCTGGGGGGTGTGGAGATAGGTTTTCTGGTAAGTTTAAAACTCTTTTTGGCTGCTAGGAGGAGGCTGCCTCCTCGTTTCTTAAGTCGTGGTATGGAGAAAATGTCATATTTTTTGAGAGGGAGTTGGTTCAGTAGTGTTGTGTCTGTATCCTTTAGCCATGTTTCTGTGATGGCTAGGATGTCAGGGTTGTCGTCCAGTAGAATGTCATTGATGAGTGGGGTTTTTTTGATGATAGATTGCGCATTAATTAAGAGTATGGTGAAGGTGGTGAGGCCTAGTATTTGGGTGAGTGGTGTGGCCATGATAGGGATGAGGTTTCTGTGGTGTATTTCTTGTGTTTTGGGGTGAGGGGGTCTCAGCGGGAGGGGATAGTGTTTGATGGATGTAATGGGGTAGGTGTGCATGGCTGGTGGTGTGTTGAGTGTGAAGGTGGTGTGTTGAGTGTGAGGGGGGATGGTTGGACAGTTATAGAGAGGTTGGAGTGTGCTAGGGGTGGGGAATGGGGTGGAGGAGTAGAGTGGGAGCGTCGAGGGAGATAAGTGAACTCGTTGTCACTGGGTAGGCCTCGGGGTTCTCTTGGGCAGTGGTCGCAGTGCAGATTGAGGTGGGCCTCCAGGTACCCCGATGGGTCACGGCCGCCGATTGCGGTGGAGGTGGTGAGAAGAAATTGTGCTGGCTGTGTGGAAGTGGAGTGGTAAAGCGCTTGTGTAGGCATGCATTAATAGTGCTTACCAGCGTCCTGATGACAGAGTTGCAGCTGGGGGAGCTTAGGGGATGGTGATAGGTTGGTCTCAGTGTTGGTTGTCGCCTGTTCTGGTCTCTATCAAGGCTTCAAGGTGGTGGGATGCTGGTGGGGTTGGCTGCAGGTGCAGTGGCTGTGATGCAAAGGAGTCTTGTGGTAGTTGCAGCAGTGTATAGGAGGGCTCAGGCGTCACTTCAGGGCTGCACAAAGGGGCGGGCCCCTTTGTCGCGCGACGCCGTGGAGTGCAGGGCTTTTTAAATCCTGCCGGTCCCTGGTCGCTGACGTCACCCCTGCGCCCGGCGGGGCGGGCCTCGGTGCGTCTGTTCTGGTGGGGGTGGGGGCTCGCAGCCCTGCGTGCGGAGGAGGCCGGTTCGTGGAGGACGCAGGCCGATTCGAGGCGGAGGAGGGCCGGATCGCGGCAAGCGTTGAGGGCTATAAGGTAGGTTACGCCGGGATCAAAGAAGGCTGGTGGCCGGTGTGGGAGCCCGGTTGGGGAAGGCGGAACAAAGAGGCCTTACCCCGACGGGCTTTCAGCGCCGGCTGCGCAGGCCCAGTTCACCGCCGATCCCGTAGAGCAGAGAAAAACGCCGAGGACTGCAGGGCCTTTTAAATCCTGCCGGTCCCTGGTCGCTGACGTCACCCCTGCGCCCGGCAGGCGGGCCTCGGTGCGTTGGTTCTGGTGGGGGTGGGGGCTCGCAGCCCTGCGTGCGGAGGAGGCCGGTTCGCGGAGGAGGCAGGCTGATTCGAGGCGGAGGAGGGCCGGATCGCGGCAAGCATTGAGGGCTATAAGGTAGGTTAGGCCGGGATCAAAGAAGGCTGGTGGCCGGCGTGGGAGCCCGGTTGGGGAAGGCGGAACAAAGAGGCCTTACCCCGACGGGCTTTCAGCGCCGGCTGCGCAGGCCCAGTTCACCGCCGATCCCGTAGAGCAGAGAAAAACGCCGGGGACTGCAGGGCCTTTTAAATCCTGCCGGTCCCTGGTCGCTGATGTCACCCCTGCGCCCGGCGGGGCGGGCCTCGGTGCGTCGGTTCTGGTGGGGGCTCGCAGCCCTGCGTGCGGAGGAAGCAGGCCGATTCGAGGCGGAGGAGGGCCGGATCGCGGCAAGCGTTGAGGGCTATAAGGTAGGTTAGGCCGGGATCAAAGAAGGCTGGTGGCCGGCGTGGGAGCCCGGTTGGGGAAGGCGGAACAAAGAGGCCTTACCCCGACGGGCTTTCAGCACCAGCTGCGCAGGCCCAGTTCACCGCCGATCCCGTAGAGCAGAGCAGAATAGCCACTCCAGCCGATTTAGTGGTAGCTGAGGCATAATATATGTCTCCTCCCCAGAGGCGACCCAACTTCCAATGTTCTAGATCAGTTAGGTGTGTTTCTTGCAGGAAAGCCACATGAGCCTTCCGTCTTTTCAATAGAGACAAAATTTTTGAACGTTTAACGGGTGGAATGATTCCACAGACATTCCAAGTAATTACATTAGCGAGTGAATTAGAGACTGTGTGACTTACAAAGTTTAATGACAAACCATAATTGAATTATACTGCAGTGGAGAACCTCTCAAACAAGATCTCCCACTGCTCGCCAGGTAACTCCCAGCAGTAACTTTAGGCTGACCACTGACATCATGAACATACAGAAGATATAGACAACAAAGACTCCCTGTCTTAATCCCAATCCCTTCCCCCTCCCCTCCCTGCCCCCGAATCATACACCTCTGATCTTAACAAAGATCGAGATCACTGGCCTATGTACTAACCCCCTACCCCACCTTCGAACCCTATTCACCCCTCCCCCACTCCCAAGAAGGAAACAGCCTGTTGCAACAAACGTTAATAACATGTAAACTAAACAACACAGGCCACTCCTTCCCAGGTATTGAGAACTTGACAAACCGCCAAATTAAGCAGGAACCCAATAAGCATGTGTCATCTCACAAATTTTTAAGAACGTGCCGAGATCCACTAAGGCCATATCTGATTTTACCCCCGAAGCCCGTGATCCTGGTAGAACCAGAGCACCTTCCCAAAAGCAGCCCCCCTATTATAGACTCGAGATCTGGGGGAAACCCACATCAAGGAGGTCGGTATTTATTCAGGCCACTAAACTAAAAATTGACCTGTTATGCGGAGACCCATGGCCTAAGTGGGAGCACAAAGATTCCCCCAAATACCCATAATCCCCCAAAGGAGAGAAGTGTTATGAAACATCAAATAGAGAAAAAGGCAAAAAAACTCAGCACTTCTAAACATCATAGTAACAAAGGAGAACTTTAACACAAACTTGTCCCGTATAGCTGATCTCCCCTTCACACCGCAGGATCAGCACAAGGAAGCAGTGCGCCATAAAAGAGAGCAATTAAAAGCTCCCCATGCTTAGTTAAAGTCAAATCACGCTTTGTCCAGGCAAAAAATCACCGGAAAAAGAAAGGAAGGAACTTCCCCCGCCATATCATCTATCCGTTGGTGCGAAGGACTTTGGGCACCGGAGAGTACAGGTCGAGAGGCCCAAAAGAACAGCCACGATGTCAACTGAATTAAGCCTGCACCCATTCAGTCGGGGTGCTCTCCGTCGGCGTTTCTTTCTCTGCTAACAGATGACGGGCGTTCTCGGCGGAATCATACCATTTCACCCCCGTTGGCAAGGCGTAACTTTCGGGATAGAGGTAGGGGGGAGGTTTAGATAGGGCCGGGGGGGGGGGGGGTTAGGTAGGAGAAGGGAGGGGAAGGTGAGGGGAGGGCGAAGGAAAGTTCCCTCTGAGGCCGCTCCGATTTCGGAGCGGCCTCGGAGGGAACGGAGGCAGGCTGCGCGGCTCGGTGCGCGCAGGCTGCCGATTATTGGGCAGCCTTGCGTGCACCGACCCCGGATTTTAATGGATACGCGCGTATCTATTGAAATCCCGCATACTCTTGTTCGTGCCTGGTGCGCAGGTTTATAAAATCTGCCCCTGTGTTTTTACCCTACAAGACAGAATTCCTTAGGCTGGGTGAGCCTAATTTATAATAAAATCCACTCTATAGCAAATGCTTCTGAATGCTGCCTTACAGAGTAAATCAGCTTCCTAACCTGGGTGTCATTTTGGATGCTGTTTTATATTTCAATGTGTACATTTCATCAGTTGCAAAATGTTCTTTCATTTTAATTGGTTGTGAAAACTGCATCTATTTTCAGGTGATCCAAGTTGTTCCATTATAATCCCTACCCTAGTTATTTCTAGGCTTGCTTATTGCAGTTCACTTTATCATGGGCTGCCCCAAAAAGCCTGAAAAAATTGCTGTTAGTTCCCAATGCAGCTGCTTGGTTACTGACAAACACTAAATTCCATCACCTATAGTACCTGAATATAATCTGCTTTGAAGTGCCAAAGCACAATATAAATCACATAAAATATATTTCTACCGTGATGAAATGATATTGGCTCCCGATTTAATGTTTTAACCTTTACATATAAAGCTCCAAGGCATTGTTCCAGTATACTTAGTTGATTGTATTCATAGGGAATTATATTCTACTGAAGAAATTTACCTGACTATTCCCTCCTTGAAGGAGGTAAGACAATCAAGGACCCACCAAGGTGCATTTTCTGAGGCTTACACCAGGTTCTAGAATTCTCTCCACAGGGAGAGAGTTCTCCCAGGGAGATTTACCTTCAGACCTTCCGAGGTATGGTTAAGACCTGGTTCTTTCCTCAGATTATTAAAGAGCTGATTAGTTTGCTTGTTATGCTATTAGTCTTATTCTGATGTCTACTGGTTAGATTTCCTCAGAGTGGTTTTATTTTTATTGATTTTAGTCTGATGTCTTATTTGCTGGTTATTATTTGATTGTAACCATAGTTCTTAGCTTTCTTGTATTTTTATTTTTTTTTTATATTGTTATTTTCGAGAAATGTACTATTTTTAGTTGTTTTTAAACTTTATGCTTTACATTTGTTTTAAGAAAACAAACCGGTAACCGATCCAAGATGGCTGACAGCAACAAAACACAAAGGTGAAATCGGTATAAAATGGACTTTATTGAATCTTGCCAGACTCTGGCCAAGTTTCGCTCAACGAGCTGCCTCAGGGGCTTCAGAGCCACTTGAATTGGCTCAGATTAGCACGGACATCTCATATGTCATAATTAGAGAAGCATTTATCAGCGAGTTAACCTGTTTTAAAACAGGTACTTTCCACAGCAGACCACTGAGAGAGCAATAGTTTCACGATTCTACTCGCCGCTCAACATAATGCTGTGCTCCTGCTTTGAGTGTTCTGGAAATGTACTCTTTAAATAAGATAAATAGAATGCACACAAACAATATGAAAAATCAACAAAACAACGCAAAAATATTCAAGCACTTCATAATAATTTTGTAAGATAAAGGCAGCATCTAAAACAATGCCAAGCACATAACAATTGTAATAAGAATGATAGATTATAAGTGTCTAAATGTTATAATGTAGATTCTAACAATAATGTACATATACTTCTGTTACATAAAATTGGGTTTTGGAGGCGGCATTCAGAAGCTCTGCAAAGAATTGACCTCAGTACATTTTGACAGCTGTTTTGATACTCATGAATGTTCTGACTTTCAGAAAGGATGCAAATGGAGTCCGATATAGAAAAATATGCCATCCCAAAAGCAAAGCTAAGACAATAAGAGGCTTAAGACCCATTAACAATTTTTTCATTATCTGACCTTCAGTCATGTCTCAGGACTTCATGTACTGGAAAAGCCTAAGTCAACCCATCAAATTAGCTAGTTTGAGGGTTTCCCATAAATAACACTCTGGTAAGGGGCCTAAGATCAGCTGCATGAAAAGTTATCTGGCCCATAGCATAATGTACATAAAAATCATGGTTACAAAATAAGCTGAATTTCACCAAAAGATGCTTTGAATAATCATTCTACTGTGTTATTTCTAACAGTTTTATTTCATATTTTTTTAATTACACATGTTTTGTTTTAGGAAGCTTAGGAGAAAGACAATCCCAAGGACAGTGTCTGTACAACTTAGCCTTTGCCTACAGCCAGCTGAAAAACTACAACATGGCCGAGTTTTACTATCAAAAGGCACTCTGCGCATTTTCCGATGCAGGTAAGGGCGGGGCGAAGGCAGGAGCAAAAATTCACTGCAAGTCTCTACATATTGCCAAGTCATTCTGCGGTAAATTGTGGGATTGCTCGTAATGAGACAGGAAAGCTTGGCTATGTGCCTGATTTTCCACCCAGCAAATTAAACTCTAGGGTTCAGTCATTCGCAATTCTTCAATCAGCTTCTGCAGAGTGACATTCTGCATCTAAAGCACTAATGTGAACACACAAATGATTTTCACAGATTAGTCAACAGTTAGAACAACTAAATAAAAATCATACCCCATTTTCTGTCTGACACGGCACCCAGTTCTAAAGAGAGGTAAATGTTTGAATATTTATTTATTTTTTATTTATGCAACTTTTATATACCGTGTCACAGAATACAAAATTCTATCTTTACGGTTTACATAATAAAATTCAATAAAAAAACAATTAGAAACAGGAATAAATACAATAAAAATTCAATAAAAATAAAAATAGTACAATAGTTAAAATCTACACATTAAAACAAGATAAAGTATAGTTAAGAAAAATAAAGAGAATCCTCGGATAACTTCTGTCTTAGCTAAAAGCTCTCAGGTTTCAATTCCGTATGCTTGCTGAAAGCACCATGTTTTTAGGTCTTTCTTGAATTTTTTCAGGTTGTCCTGCACTCTAAGATCTACTGGTAAACTATTCCACAGTTTTGGCCCTGCGATCGAAATGGCCCGGTCCCTCACTTCGCTAAGATGTGCAGATCTTACTGTAGGCACTGACAATAATCCTTTGTTTGCTGACCTTAGTTCTCATTGGGGCACGTGAAATTTGATAGTTGAGTTCAGCCAGTCAGTTTTTTCTCCGTATGTAATCTTGTGAATCATACATAAAGTTTTATATTTGATTCTATACTCAATTGGTAACCAATGTAATGATTTTAGGACTGGTGTAATATGATCTCTTTTTCTTGTATTTGTTAGAATTCTTGCTGCAACATTCTGAATCACCTGTAGGGGTCGCATAGTTGTTTTTGGAAGTCCTAACATACAGGTCTATCCTGTAAAGTGCGGCCGCGTTTACCCTGCTCCTAAGCCGCTTTTAACTCACGTTCCGGCCGCGTTAGCCCTTCCTGCGATCCCGAATCCCCTTTAACCTACTCCTACCGCATCCTAAATTCCCCGGGCAACCCCTTCCGCCCGCGGCATGTATATTGCATGCAAACAAGCGAATTAGCGCGATATTGCATGCAAACGAGCGAATTAGCTATTCCCTAGCATCCAGTAACCCGCGCCCCGACTATCGCTAGTTTTCCCTGCCGTTTTATCGAGTGTTTAACCTGCAAACTTACCGCCTAACCTGACCCCTGCGGTAGAGGCAGGGGTAAGGGTAGATGGCAAGCTTTCCCCCAGCCCCCGCTCACCTGCCCCGGCCGCGATCATGGGTGCCGGTCTCCGTGGCAGCCCCAGTCCTCTCCCCTACTCCCGAAGCCAAAAAAAAAGCGAAAAAAAACGTTGCAGCCCCCCTCCGATGTCCGGACTGGGGCTGCCACGGAGACTGCAACGGCAAAGCGACTTTTCAGTGTCCCCCCTCCTCTCGGAGCAGGGCGCGAAAAGCCGCCTTGCTCCGGGAGGAGGGGGGACACTAGCAACTGTGAAGCAACAGAGAAGACAGCGCAGAAGCAACGGCGAAACGACTTTTCAGTGTCCCCCCTCCTCTCGGAGCAGGGCGCGAAAAGCCGCCTTGCTCCGGGAGGAGGGGGGACACTAGCAACTGTGAAGCAACAGAGAAGACACCGCAGAAGCAACGGCGAGACGACTTTTCAGTGTCCCCCCTCCTCTCGGAGCAGGGCGCGAAAAGCCGCCTTGCTCCGGGAGGAGGGGGGACACTAGCAACGGTGAAGCAACGGAGAAGACAGCGCAGAAGCAACGGCGAAATGACTTTTCAGTGTCCCCCCTCCTCTCGGAGCAGGGCGCGAAAAGCCGCCTTGCTCCGGGAGGAGGGGGGACACTAGCAACGGTGAAGCAACGGAGAAGACAGCGCAGAAGAAAAACTTACTTTTTTGCAGCCATCAGACATCAGCCATCAGCAGGAACACGATCTGGCTCCCGTAGCTCCTCCCAACAAAATGGCCGCCTGCACGGGGAAAGCGTACAATTGGCCGCTCAAGACGTGACGTCTTGAGCGGCCAATTGTACGCTTTCCCCGTGCAGGCGGCCATTTTGTTGGGAGGAGCTACGGGAGCCAGATCGTGTTCCTGCTGATGGCTGATGTCTGATGGCTGCAAAAAAGTAAGTTTTTCTTCTGCGCTGTCTTCTCCGTTGCTTCACCGTTGCTAGTGTCCCCCCTCCTCCCGGAGCAAGGCGGCTTTTCGCGCCCTGCTCCGAGAGGAGGGGGGACACTGAAAAGTCGT
This sequence comes from Rhinatrema bivittatum, assembly GCF_901001135.1. Lineage (NCBI taxonomy): Eukaryota > Metazoa > Chordata > Amphibia > Gymnophiona > Rhinatrematidae > Rhinatrema > Rhinatrema bivittatum. The sequence goes on along the minus strand of NC_042627.1, from coordinate 44,680,374 downwards.
TTCGCCGTTGCTTCTGCGCTGTCTTCGCCGTTGCTTCCTGGTATCTGTCATTTCAAATCACATTTGAAATGACAGATACCAGCGTGGCGTGAAGCCTTAGGCCCGCGCACCCGGGATACTGTATAGGCGCTCTATCCAGTATCCTGGGTTGCGCAGGCCTAAGGCTTTTCGGACGCGGCTTACATTTACATATAATTAGGGTTCAGGATCGAGCGGTAGGTGAGCTGCACTGTGCGGGCGGTAACCGCGGGTGCCGTAGGCACTAACGCAGCTCTTCCTACCGCTCGGTACTGGATAGGCCCGATAGTCGAGTTGCAATAATCAAGCCCTGAAAACAGTAACATCTGTACAACATATCTAAAATTATTTTGAGAGAGCAGCGGTTTTAAACATTTCAACAGTCTTAATTTATTAAAACCTTCCTTAACTTTTTTGGATATGTGGTTTTAAAATTTAATTCATAGTCAATGATAAGACCTAGGTTTCTAGTAGTATCTGTTAATTTATAACAAGTTAGATCATCGAGGTTGATTATTTTTTTCTCTTGACTGACATTTTTTCTGTCAAGCACGTTGTCATGTGGATCACCCCAAAGTAAACATATCAGCAAAACTTTGGGGAGAAGTTTGGGTGCTTTAGTTGTCCAATAAGCAAAACAAATGAAATAATTCCTTTCCTGTTCAGTTGGCCATTTTGATCTTATTTGACTCATCTAACAATAAGGCATTTAATTATAATAAAATACGACAGAGCCGAAAGAAAACAAAGATCCTGGAGTAAGATGAAATAAAGTGGCAGAGGCATTTAATGGGCAAGCTGCTATGGCGAGGACCATAATTGTGCAGCTAATTCATGAAGTTCAAGATCATATCCCAGAAAGAGAAAGCTAATTTTCACAGTCAGAGCTTATTACAAAATGTATTTATTTAAACCTTTTTTATACCGACATTCATAATGAATATCATATCATATCGGTTTACATTGAACGAGGGTAAAAGAGAACTTTAACATTAATCGTAGCTAGGAGGCTACTGGAGGAGGTGGGAGAAGAGAAAAAGAGAAGTTACATTGAACACGGGTTACTGGAACTTGGAGATGGAAGAGATTAGGGGGGGAGCAGTTGTATCATAATAATAAATATAAGAGAACACTTGCTAATATATATGAGATAAAATGTATAGGGTAACCATGGCAAGAGGAACAGTTGAATAAATATGATTAATAATATTATTATGACAAATAGCAAATGACAAAAGTAACATTACAGATTATACAATAATAGTACTATTTTTTTTTTAATTCTTTATTTGTGAATTTTCAAAATAATTACAAGGAATATACCTTGGATGAAATTACAGAAAATGATTATAAAAAGAAAGATATACATTTCCATAATATATATATATTCATATATAATGGATTATTTCCAGATATTCATTTGTTTTTCATAGGAAACTGGGGGAGGAAACCAGGAAAAACAAAGAAGTACATAATTGAAACAACAATAATAGTACTATGACAAATAAATTATATGATAGTATTATCAAGCAAGGGAAAACAAGCTGATCGGTGAAAAAACAGCCTTTATTGGAAAAAGCCCGACTCTGGCCGAGTTTCGCTCCCGCAGGAGCTGCCTCAGGGGATACAATGGACTAACTTACACACACAAACTTACGCATTATTTTTAGTTGAGAAGGATGTTTATTCACAATTTCTAATATATATATATACACATTATATACATTTAGGGGTAGATTTTCAAACCGCGCGATTTGGCGTACTTTTGCTGGCGCATCAGGCGCCAGCAAAAGTACGTGGGATTTTAGTAGATACGCGCATAGCCGCTAAAATCCTGGATCGGCGCGCGCAAGGCTATCAATTCCGTATAGCCGGCGCGCGCCGAGCCGCGCAGCCTACCCCCGTTCCCTCCGAGGCCGCTTCGAAATCGGAGCGGCCTCGGAGGGAACTTTCTTTTGCCCTCCCCTCATCTTCCCCTCCCTTCCCCTACCTAACCCACCTGCCCGGCCCTGTCTAAACCCCCCCTTACTGTTGTCGGGGGATTTACGCCTCCCAGAGGGAGATGTAAATCCCCGCGCGCCAGCGGGCCGCTAGCGCGCCGGGACGCGACCTGGGGGCGGGTCCGGAGGGCGCAGCCACGCCCCGGGCCCGCCCCCGGAATGCCCCCGACACGCCCCCCTCAGAAAACCCCGGGACTTACGCGAGTCCCGGGGCTCTGCGCGCGCCGGTAGGCCTATGTAAAATAGGCTCGCCGGCGCGCAGGGCTCTTAAAATCCGCCCCTTATTGTTTCATTATACATCTATCAATGCATTGCTATTGCAAATAATTGTGTTTAAATGTTGTTTACATTTTTTGATGTCTCTAATATTTTGGTTTGTCCATAACCACACATATATATGTTTTTTTGTTTGTGTATTTTAACATTGTATTAAGAGATATGTACCGTATTTTTCGCTCCATAAGATACATTTTCCCCCCAATTTTGGGGGGAAAAAAGTGCATGTGCGTCTTATGGAGCGAATATAAAAAAAAAACCACAAAAATCTAACAAACCCCCACCCTCCTGACTCCCCCATGACCTGCCGACTTAATTTACTGCAACCCCCCACCCTCCTGACCCCCCCCCCCAAGACCTGCCAAACGTCCCTGGTGGTCCAGGAGCGGTCCAGGAACGATCTCCTGGGCGTGGGCCATCTGCTGCCAGTAATCAAAATGGCGCCGACGGCCCTTTGCCCTTACTATGTCACTGGGACCGACCGCTGCTATTGGTTGGTCTCAGTGACATAGTGAGGGCAAAGGGCCGTCGGCACCATTTTGATTACTGGCAGCCGACGGCCCACGCCCAGGAGATCGTTCCCGGACTGCTCCTGGACCCCCGCTGGACCACCAGGGACGTTTGGCAGGTCTTGGGGGGGTCAGGAGGGTGGGGGGTTGTAGTAAATTAAGTCGGCAGATCTTGGGGGGGGGGTCAGGAGGGTGGGGGGTTGTAGTAAATTAAGTCGGCAGGTCTTGGGGGGGGGGTCAGGAGGGTGGGGGTTGTTAATTTAAAGGGTTGGGATGGGGTTTTTTGGGGGGGGGAGGGGTTCCCAGAGAAAGAAAAGTTTTTTGATCTGGGGAGTGGACCGAAATGGCCCTCCCCAGACCCGAAAACAAAATGGGGAGAAAAAAAAAAAAGCTATGCACTCCCCTAATTTGCTCCATAAGACGCCCAGACGCAGAGCCGGTTTAGCACAAATTTTTTTTTTTTAATTTTCCCCCTCTGAATCCTAGGTGCGTCTTATGGTCAGGTGCGTCTTATGGAGCGAAAAATACGGTATATATCTTTTGCCCTTGACAGCCCCTGAGTCAGCTCCTGCGGGAGCGAAACTCGGCCAGAGTTGGGCTTTTTCCAATAAAGGCTGTTTTTTCACCGATCAGCTTGTTTTCCCTTGCTTGTCAGCACTTTGGATCGGCTTCCGATTTGTTTCCTGGGCCTATAATAGTATTATGATAGATAACAAATGACAAATGTAACATTACAAATTATATAGCACATCTACTATAGTGTAAGAGGAGACAGATAGTAAAAGAATTTGTATATCGTACATAAATGAGGGTTAGGGGCAGGGGGATGTTAAGGAAAGGCTTTTTTGAACACCCAGGTCTTTAGTTTTTTTTTTAAAGGTCAGGGGGCAGTGTTCCTGATGTAAATCTGGGGGCAAGGTGTTAGAAAGAGATGGTCCCGCTGTGGAGAAGTCATTTTCCCTAGTAGATGTGTGGAGAGTGAGTTTGGGGGAGGGAGCATGGAGAGTTCCTTTATAAGCAGCTTTGATCGGTCTTTTTGAGGTGTGTAGGCATAGTGGGTTTATTATCTCGAGAGAGTGCTGATTGTGGATGGTTTTATGAATGATAATGAGGGTCTTATGAAGGATTCTGAAGCTGATCAGGAGCCAATTGAGATTCTTGAGGATGGGCATGATGTGGTCTTTTCGGCTGGAGTTGGTAAGGATTCTGGTAGCTGCATTTTGGAGCATCTGTAAGGGTTTGGTGGTAGTTGCAGGGAGGCCTAGAAGAAGGGAATTGCAGTAGTCAGTTTTTGAGAAAAGGGTAGCTTGGAGGACAGTGCGGAAATCATGGAAGTGGAGGAGGGGTCTATGTTTTTGTTTTTTTAGAATTTGGAGTTTGTAGAAGCAGTCTTTTGTTGTGGTGTTAACAAATTTTTTTAAGTTTAGTCGGTTGTCTAGAACAACGCCCAGATCTCTCACTTGTGCGGCTGTGGTAGATGAGGGGTTGGGTAGGGAAAGGTTGTTGTGGTCCGGCGAGATGAGAAGGAGTTTGGTCTTGGCTGTGTTCAGGACGAGGTTAAGACTGGTGAGGAGGAAGTTGATGGAGTGGAGGCATTTGTCCCAGAATTCAAGGGATTTGGGGAGAAACTCTGTTATGGGGATAAGTATCTGAACATCGCCGGCGTATATAAAATGGGTTAGATTTAGGTTTGTGAGGAGGTGGCAAAGGGGTAAGAGATAGATGTTGAAGAGGGTAGGGGAGAGGGAAGAGTCCTGGGGGACTCCAAAGGTTGAGCTGATTGGGGGGGGGGGGATTCTTTATTGTTTATTCTGACCTTATAGTATCTATTGCTCAGGAAGGACTCAAACCATCTGAGATGCATCCTGAGATGCCTATGTCTGAGAGGCGGTTTAGGAGGATGGAGTGGTTAACTGTGTCAAACACAGATGAGATATTGAGGAGTGCCAGTAAGATGTCCTTTCTCTAATCCCAAGAGGAGGGTGTCCGTGAGAGAAATTAGAAGGGATTTAGTGTTACGGGATTTACAGAAACCAAATTGAGCGGGGTAGAGGATTTTGTGTTTGTCAAGATAATCTGAGAGCTGGGAGTTAACTAGTCTTTCCATAAGTTTGGAAATAAATGGCAAGTTAGAAATGGGACGGAAGTTAGAGGGATTCCCTGGATCAAGGTTTGGTTTCTTCAGTAAGGGTTTAAGGGAGGCTAGTTTCAGTGTGTCAGGGACTATTCCAAGAGACAGGGAGCAGTTTGTGATTTCAGAAAGGGGTTTGGAGATGATCTTTGGTATGGTGAGTAGAAGTTTAATTGGGATGTGGTCTGAGGGATGGGAGGAGGGTTTCATGTTCTTTAGGATGGATTCAATTTCAAGGGATGACGTGAGTTCAAAAGAGTCGAGGTTGGCTGTTGGGTCGATGGTGGTGGTGTACGGGGGTAGTGTGGAGGTGTTAGTTGTAGTGAGAAGGGCTAAGAGATTGGAACTTTTGTTCTGGAAAAAGGTTGCTAGTTCGACCGACTTTGATTGTGCTTCGTTGTCAGGGATGGAGGGGGGGTGGATTTTGAGTTCTGAAACATGAGAACAGGGTTTTTGTGTCATAGTGAAAGTTGTGGATTTTGCTGGCGTGGAAGTCTCTTTTTGCTCGGAGGATGGTAGTCCTGTAGCCGTGCAGGGATGATTTGTAAGCAGTTAGAGTTAGGGGAAGGGTCTTTACACCATTTGTGTTCTTTGTGTCTGAGCTCCTGTTTCAGTTTTTTTAGTTCAGATGTAAACCAGGGTTTTCTGTTATTAAGGGCTGGATTTAGTTCTTTGGCTGTTAAGGGGCATATTTTGTTGGCGACCAAATTGGTGATGTTAAACCAAGAGGAGAGGGCTGAGTTGGCGTTTGAGAGATCAAGGTTGTGTAGTTCCTTGGTGAGATGGGAACTGAGGTCTTCCATGGAGCAGGGTTTTCTGAAGTGGAAAGTGGTCTTGGGGGGAGGGGGCGGGGTCAGTTTTTCTTTTATAGTGAGGTTGGTGGTGATAAGAGTGGTCTGACCAGGGGACTGGGGGAGTCATTGACATTCCAGTCCCACCCACATGAATGCTTCGTTACACTAATGAATTCCATTCTTCATCTCCCACTTTTCTTAGACCCTGTCTTTGTTAGCAATTGTGCACCAAAGCAATTTATATTGGATGTTTACTGGTATTTATTTATTTAAAGTTATTAATATTGCATCCAGCATGCTTTACAAAGAAGAACTAGATATAATAGAAACTCTGTTACTTCAAGATTGGACAGAGGGTAAGGGATTAGGATCTGCCTAATTTGTTTAGGAGAGGAAGAATAGGAGTAAACTATGAAAGACATAAATACCTACAGCATAGGAAGGTCAATTTTAAAAGCCATTTCTGTGGGTAAAATTGGGCATTACCTGTGGCATTGGGCTTTTGTAGAATTACCCATCCTCTATGGGAGTACAAGTATGAGCGCAGGGTCTTTATGTGCGTACTTTGACCCAGAGTGTGAAGAAGCATTCATGTGGGTGGGACTGGAATCATCCGCATACTCTTGAAAAGTTTGCGCATAAGTTTATCCAGAAAATCTACATGCACACATTACCCCCTTGAAAATTAGTGAAGAATCTGTGGATGAAAAGCCCCTATAGACTTTGCACAAATACAGGCAATTGTAAAATTACCCTCATAGTAGATCACATCAAATGCTTTTCTGCAGTGCATATTTAAAATTACGCAGATTGACCCAGTAGTACTGTTAGATTTTATTCAATCAAGCCTAACCTTGGTTACTATACTCTTCAACAGCTTGCTTCCGCTTCTTTAGCCTTCCAGCTGAATCAGAACCTGCTTCTAACAGGCTATGCTGCCATGAATTTCCATTCACAATTATCTAAGAGGATTTCCCAGTTCACTCCTCCATATAGTCCAACCACTAGAGTAACCGCAGGGCCTTCCAGAACCCGATACATGTGCCATTAGATGACTGAAACTCTCTCTTCCACTGGCTATGCATGTTGCCTCCATGGCATCTTCAGCCTTGTGTTTTGTTTACTATTTTGTTCAATTTTTTTTTTTTTTTGTGTCTCTTCTCTGTGTTTTAGTGCAAGTGAAATGCAGACATGAAATGCAATGTCATTTTGTTGATTTTTGTCTCATCTTAGATGGAAAACACCACAAAATGAAAGAAAGTGATTTAAAAATGACAGTACATCTCTAGGGGCTGGCCTGAGTGTCAGAAGCCGAACTTGTAAATTCACAGCCAGATCTCCTACATGGCAATATGCATTGCTACAGCTGAGCCACCAGGCTAGCCCTTTGGAGACATGTATTTAGCAAGGGCGAGCACTTAGAAGACCAAACGGCCCAGTCTGCCCAGCAAGCTTTCACACTTCTTTTTCTCATACTTATCTGTTACTCTGACCCCTGAGGTCAGGGCACTTATTGGTAACTTTTTGGTTCTAATTTCCTTCCACCCCCGCCATTGATGTAGAGCAGTGCTGGAGCTGCATCAAAGTGAAGTATCAAGCCCAATTGGTTAGGAGTAGTAACCGCCGGAATAAGCAAGCTACTCCCATGCTTATTTGTTTACCCAGCCTGTGCAATATAGTTCTTGTTGGTTGTTGTCTGAATATAAATCCTCTTTTCTTCATTCCCCCTGCCGTTGAAGCAGTGAGCTGTGCTGTATATGTATTCAAGTGAAATATCAGGCTTAATTGGTTCAGGGTAGTAACTGCCGCAACAAACAAGCTACTCCCACACTTATTTGTGAATGCAAATCCTTTTTCCCACATTTCCTCTTGCTGTTGAAGCATAGAGCAATGTCTGAGTCGCATTAACCGTGTGTATGTTTATTGAATAAGGGTATTAATCACCAGGTAGTAGCCGTCTGTTATTGTTTGTAAGGTTTTGGATGGACCCTTGGTCGCTGTGGCAAATGACCACACCCACAGGGGGAAGTCAGGGAACAGGGAACAGGTCAGGGAACAGGTCAGATTCAGCTTTAGGACACACAACACAGAATTATCTTTTATTAAACAGAGTTGAGAAGCCACCAGAAGCGGCAGTAGTGAGTAGAGATGAAGCCCGGTTGGGCTTGTAGTCCCTCAGGACACTGGAACAGCGATCCCTCAATAGTGTGCTGTAGTGGAGAGAAACCGAGATAGTGAGTATAGTGGAGCATACACAGGGTTCTGGTATAGAGCCTCGTTGGTGGATTACTCACACAGTGGTTTCTTCCGGAAGGTAACACAGAAGCTGGAATAGAGGCAGGCCATTAAGGAGCGTGTACCTGGTTCCAGGGAACAGCTCTGAGAGAAAGTAGATGGTAACTCACTGATGGTGTAGGTAGCGGTTTCTTCCAAGCAGAAGTGAGCTCAGGCAGCGAGTCCGGGAACATGGACCCTCGAGGAGCGAGTACCGGTTCCAGACAGCGACCTGAAAGAGAAGAGAGAGAGGCCTCCGAGGAGCAGGTACCCCGATAGAGTAAGTCCAATTAAGGAGAGGCAGAGTAGCTAGGTATGGAAAACGAATCCCATCCGTAAGGAGTCACCTTGCTAACTCGATTAGCTAGCAAACAGAGTAGGCTTTAGTATCCGGGATGCGTGACGTCATCACAGGGGGACGCCCCTGAGGTTTGCGCCAAAGAAGGAATAAGAAGCATGGCCGCGCGGCGCGAGCAGCGTATGGTAGCTGAACAACATGGTGGGATGCTGGAACGGGGAACGCCGGAGAGGACGGCAGGCAGACATCCATCAACCGCGGGAGGAGTCGCCAAAGAGGTAAGGAAGGCAGAGTGGAGACGTCGGGCAGCAACAGTCATAACACCGTCATTCCCGCAAGCCACCCCCATGCCTCTTCTCTTCATTCACATCCTCAAGACTTTATGTATCCACAGTGTTTATGCCATGCCCCTTTGAAATCCTTCACAGTTTTGGTCTTCACCACTTCCTCCGGAAGGGCATTCCAGGCATCCACCACCCTCTCCATGAAGAAATACTTCTTGACATTGGTTCTGAGTCTTCCTCCCTGGAGTTTTTAATAAACCAAATGAAACAGAAAACAAAATAAAAACAGCGCAAGAGCCGGGATCCCTTCACCCCTGCTAAAAGAAATATCACCGGCACTACAAAAATTGTAAATTTTATTCCCTCTGCTCTGGCATTTCCCTGAACCCCCTTATCCTATTCATGAGCCCTTAGAAATCTAAATGGGATAGGAGTGTTCCCCTATGTGCTCCTGAACCACCAGGTCCCTTCTTAACAATGGTACTGGCCTCACATACTTTCACCCACTGATAGGTTAGGCATTCTTGGGTGCGGAATTTGGAAAGGGTTAGCACTTATATGCATACTTTATTTTACGAAGTTCATATGGAAGTTTGAGGAAAATTTATCCACATCAATAACAGATGCAGCTCTTTGTGCCTACACATAATCTGACTCAGTTTTCCAAAAAAAAGGCTTCCCTTTAAAAACTGGCATTTATTTATATTCTGCTTTTCAGGCACTTCAGAGCAGATTACATTCATGTATTTCCCTGTCCTCAGAGGGCTCACAATCAAATTGCGTTATTTATTGCATGCCATAACGCATGCAATAAATAACGAATTATGAGGTGCATATGCAAATTTTCAAAACTTAATCAAAAGGGAGGATTTTATGAAAATGAGGTGTTTAACATGAATGTGATAGGTATCACCAGAAATAACTACACCTTTTTTCCTGGCATTATGCCCAGGATGAGTGGGGGGGGGGGGGGAGAGAAGGGAGGGAGTGAGAGAGAGCCTCTAGGGAGGCACACATTAGTCAACTTTTTAAGAGTCAACTTTGTAAGATGAGCAACTAGTAGCTCAGGGTGAGGTTTTGGTAGTGGCCTAGGTTTTAAGGGGGCAGTTTTACATGCACAGTCAGAAGTATGAAGAGCACAGTACACATCATTGAAGATTTGATGTGATTTTGAGTGAGGAAAGGTACACAAAGATGAGATTTGTACAATGTACTCTCGACCTAACTTGATAGCAGTTAGGTAGAGGTAGAGAGTGCATCAAGCTAGGTCGAGAGTACATTGTACAAATCTCATCTTGGTGTAACTTTCATCACTCCAAATCACATCAAATCTTCACTGACGTCTACTGTGCTGTTCGTATTTCTGACTGTGCATGTAAGACTGCCCCCCAAAACCTCACCCCGAATTACTAGTAGCCCTTCCTACAGTGGTATAAATAGTTGATTTATATGAGAGCCTTATAAGAGTCTCTCTCTCTCTCTCACACACACTCAGCAGCCCCAAAACTGGTAAAAACCAGTAAAATTGTTATCACGGGTGCTATTTTTGTAGCAAAATCATAAATCTAGGTCTAAGTTTATGCATGAGGCAATGGAGTGTGAAGTGACTTGGCCAAGGTTACAAGAGCAGCAGTGGGATTTGAACCCTGACTTCTCTGCTTCACACCCTGCTGCAGTAACCACAGGTCTATCCCTCCACCCACATAAAGTCTGCAGGATACAAAGTACTTGTTGACGTTGCATTTCTGCGCACAGTTTGCAAGTTGCCCTTTTAATTACAAAAGGGATTTCTCAAATGTAGTCTTTTTTCAAGGAGAGAGAACAGTTGCTAAAACAAAGTGGAGATGAGCTTAAACAAGAAAACTACAAAACCTGAATCTTGATCCACAACCTATGAATGACTGCATGGGACTGCAAAACCTCAATTAACCACAGTTCATTATTTTTTAGCTTCTTTGGTCAAAAATCAGTGTTACTAATTTCAGCTCACTTTCCCCGCAAGGCTAAATTATCACTAGAGCTTATTGTTTTGGGAGATTCACCTTCTGCTTTTGGTAGCTGTTGCTGCAGCAGGAAAGCTGTTTCTACTATTTTCAGATCAGCCCAAAAAACTGGACACCTCCATGTTGCCATAGCTACTGGCAGAAGAATGAAAATAAACCTGCCGGTCCCAAAATTAGGAGCATTACATATGGCTCAGGCAGAATGAGTGGTGCTTTTAACTGCCTTCACATTTTGCTCTCCAGATATGTCTCAAAGAAGTAGAAAATGCTAAATTAGTCCTACAAGTTTTCCCACAAATTATCATGTCATGAAACATGAACCATGATCCAAATTGTAATTTGTGATCCACAAAATCTCAAACCGTGACTTGCAAACACAGAGCACACATTCTGGAAGGGTTCATCTCTATATTCAAAAGGCATATGCCAGGGTATACCGACCTGGCGTATGCCAGGTCGGTATACCCTGTTACCGACCTGGCAGTTACCAGTTACCGACCCTGGTTAATGCCAGGGTCGGTAACTGCTTTACATAACATTGCTTATTTAAAGGGCTGTTTTGTCCCCAGGTGAGGTCCGTGGCCAGTGGCAAGCCTGTGAAGAATTAGGATCCATCCATTTTTGCCTTGGCAACAAGGATCAGGCCTTATCTTATTACAAACAAGCCCTGAATCTCTTTGGAAAGTCAAAGGTATGTTTTGCTTGGACAGCTTATTTGCTTTACACTGTACACAAAAGATAGAAAAAGGAAACTTTGCTGGCATACTGGGGAACATACAAAACAAACCTGATAGCACCCCAGATCCAATCACAGCTGTAACTTTTTTTTCTACACACCTTATGATTCAGTCTGTCCATGACCAAAATCTGATTAAAAATATTTCAATACATAACTGATCAAAGGTTAGCAATGGCTTACTCAGTCATGTGTATTGTACTACTATATATAATGCTATGTGCCGTTTGAAGCGAAAATTATTATGCTAAAATATTAACGAAAAATCTTAGTTGCATAATTAATGGAATCAGTTCATGTTCTTGCAATCTCAGTTGTTGTACTGGGTTCTGAGAAAAGCAGATCTTTGCTATGTGACCAAGATTTTTCTCCCATTCTGTCAGGGGAAAAAAGCATAGTGAATCAGACCCTAAAAGTAAATTTTGCTTCACAGGGATACAAAATCATGCTTTATAGTAGTGCTAGACATTTGCAATTAAGTATTTTTGCACAACCAACATATTGATGGTACTCTGTTATAGAAAACATAGTAGAAATGTAATCTTTTTGAGACTTTCCTCACTCCAAATGACATCATATGTTCAACAAAGTTTACTGTGCTATTCATACATCTCACTCTACAAGCGAAACTGGCCCCTAAACCACCAACAACACCTCACCTCGACCTATTAGGTGGCCCTCCTATAGATATATAAATACTTCTCTACTATGCAGGTCTTTTAGATAGTCTCTCTCCCTCTCTCCCCCCCCCCCCCCACCCTTCCCCCCAGGATGCAATAATACTGATGCAAAGCAGTAAGTTACTACACCATGTGGTAATTCAAAAATTTCCATAAACACACCCCTTTTTGCCTTATCAACACATTTTGATGAATCTAGGGGTCAATTTGAAAATTCAATTCTACGCATGCTGTTTTACTACCACAACTTAACCCCCCCAGTAACACCCAAAATGCCACTTTTTGATCCAGCTATGCACATTGGTAACCTTAGCACTTACTTTAGCTGGATTGAGAGGTGCATTTGTCATTTAGCTGGGTAATTACTTTGCTGGCTAAAATCCATTAAACAATGTCCTCAGAAGGACTGTTCTTTGCTCAAAGCATGCTTCATATGCTAGATAGCCGTTTCTGGAAATTATAAAAGAGAGAGACTTTAACATCTAAGGCAAAAAAATTCTTATTTTTGCTTACGTTGGAAGAAGTTAAGCAGAATGCATAAAGGTGGTCTCAGCCTACGGCTATCAAAGCAGAAGAGAGGAGGCAATACTTACAGCCCTTCTAAGGAAGAGGGACATGAACGGCCAGTAACCTTAATAGCAGCCAGTTATTCTGACAATTTCTGGAGAGAAAGGAAGTCCTCTGCCTTAGAGTTGTTCCAATACATGGCCAAGGGTTATTAAGCAATTCATGTCATCACTCAGCACCTCATTTTATTGACCTTGTGAGTAAATATATTTTTCTTTCTATTCTCTCTGGTAGATAGATTTGCTACTCCAATGTGGCTGCATATATATTTCTGAAGCACATTAAAACTTGGTCAAAAGAAAATTGCTATGTAAACCAAAATTATTATACAGAAGCTAAAGAACTTAAGTTTCTTTTAATGACATTATTAGTTTCAGCAAACTGAACAACTGTTCAACTACACTCATCTTCTGCTTTTTTTTTTGACAGGAAACATCGGACATCCTAAGGGAAAGGATTCTGGGGAAACTGATAGATGTCATGGAACAGAAGGCAACTCACCAGCATCCTGTTTCAAGTGGAAATAGCATTTCTGGCACAAAGGCAGCTATACTATATTTGTAGTCACTTTAAAAAAAACATTTGTTAGAAAGCTGTCTAAAAAAAAAACAACAAAAATTTTTTAATGGTACCTAATACCATAAACTCTTGCCCCCTCAACTCTTTTGCTAGTAGCCATGCTGTATAGCAGTGTATTTTACCTATTTGTAAGAGAGGCCACAAAGTTGAATACAATTCTGTCGTACTTATGTGGCCAAAAGTATGATCATAGTGCTTAATGAACAAGCCCCTACCTCCCATTAGCAAGGCAAGACTTCTGCCATGGGTATGGCAGTCTTCTCACCACCAATTCCATTAATTCAGATATAGAGACAGGAATCAGAAAACTATCAGCCCTGCAACTGTAATGTGAAGTTTTAAAGCCAACACACAGCTATCCAAGGACCTTCATTTTGGAAAGGACAGAATCTCATCTTGGATAACCACATCTTGTCTATCCCTCGAAAAACATTTCTCTGCAGTGATGCAATTAAGTGGAAAATTAAGGTTCACCTCTCATTCCCTTTCCATATGCTCTCATATTAATGTAATCTGCTTCCAAGCTTTCTGGTTTGTTTTTTTCAGTAGAAACAGAGACCCTTTAGAAAACTAGCACTGAAATATACTCTCCAGAAGAACTGGAGTTAAGTTGGCAAATTACAAATATTTAAAATTGTACCACATTGGGAAAATACCATTTTTGCATTATTATTCTGCTGTACTATTGCGTGTTTAGCCAGAAGGTGGGAAAGCTGTTACAAGAAGAGATAGGTCTCAGGCATCACACCTTACAATTCTTTGGAATATTTAGGGAACCGCAGCTAACATTAAGTTCAAAACTGCCCTTGGGTGAGGAGGTGAACAGGGGTGACATCCCTGGGGCTTGCACTGCCATGGCAGTCCCATCCCTAAACCTATAATTTGTCAGGAAGTGTACCAGGGCACACCTGCAGTTGATTTGTCCTGGGCCCTGAACTCTCCTAAGGTCATCCCTGAATAAGTTATATTAGATTAAACCTGGTACTGACCCTTGTGTGATATAGTTTGGTAGACTAAGAAGTCAATATCCAGAGATCACTGAACACCTCATTTTAGGGCCAGGGACGGTAACGTTCAAAAAGGGCACACAGACGCGTGTACATCAGCGCACGCCAGGAGACACAGCAATTTTATAACATACGCGCATGTTTTAGAAAATATTCTAGGCGCGCGATTATGAGCACCTAATTTTAAGCTTGTGTGCACCCAGCAGCGTAAATCAGGTTTGAGCCATGTAAGTGAAGGAGTTTTATAACATATGCATACACATCTCCCAATTTTGGCACACACCCAGCTTTTATAATTCACCTTCCCTATACGTGCCAGAATCAGACCAGACTGCTGGGTTTTGCCCCCCCTCTAGCAGATAGAGACAGAGAAGTTTTAAAAACAAAGCTTCGCCTTATATAGGAGAGTGCCACTTATAGTCTGCCAGTATTTCTCTGTCTCTAGCAGATGATGGAGGTGCAAAACCTACAGTCTGGTCAGAGTCTTTATTTTGATTTGATTAACTTTAGTTTAGTTAGTTTTCTGTGTTCTTCATGATTGTTAGTGCCTGTTGCTTTAAATTTCTTTAAAAAAAAAAAAAAAAAGGATTTGTTTCTTGGTCTGCCTCCCAGAGGGTTGTTAAGCTCTGAGAGGGCCGTCCCCTGCTGGTCTGAGGCAGCTGCCGACAGGGGTTGAGGACCCTAACTATTCATTCAGGCAGCGGGGGTGCAATACCGGGGAGCCCGACTCACTCCACCCCAAGGATCAGAACCCTGGACCACGGTAGGCTGTTTTTACTTTAAAAAAAAAAAGTTCTGAGGTAATTTTTTCTTACTTTCTCTTGATCGGGCAGGCTCTCCCTTCCTTCCTGTCATTACGGGGGGGGGGGGGGGGGGGGGGGGGGGGGATTTTTGCCACATTTTTTGTCTGGGGGGGGGGGGGTGTTTGTTTTCAATTTTTTTCAGTGGTTTTTTTTCACTCCCTCTCTCTTCCCCGATGCCGTTGACAGCTGCGTGTAGAGTGTGCAACACGGCTCTCCCGCCAAAATTTGTGCTCCCAGTGATTGCTGGGGGGAGAGGGTTCCTCTGGTGCAGGAACTACTAAAAAGACTGCTAAAAGCAGGCCCCCGTGGGTTCCTTCACCTGCAGCAGGAGAGTCTGTTACCTCAGGATCCTTTCCCTTTGAGTGCTGGCACAGAGGCCATTTTACAGTTGGTCCGCGCTGCTGCTTCTGTGCCTGCTATGGGGGAGGGGTCTTTTCCTCCTCAGTTGTCTCCTCAGCTGCGGCCCCTAGAAAATAGGGATTTACAACAGCCTGCTTCCCCAGCTCCGGAGGACAGTCCTGAGGGGACTTCTGACACCGCCTCGGAGTCTTCCTTTATTGTTTTCTTACATAAAGCCTTTAAGGCTAGGAAGGCAGGCAAGTTGATGGCGGAGGGGAAAATCAGATCCCCATAAGCCCCGGGTAGCTAAATGATTTACAGTAAATAAGGGGACGGAGCCTATTCAGCCTAAGCATCCTCTCCGCTCTGGAATTCCGCAGGGGAATACAGACTCCTCGGATCTGGATTCAGATCCTGAGGATCCGAATTCTCAACCCCAGATCTCACAGGATGCGGATGACCCGGAGCCAGATCCACCACTGGCGGACAGGGGCTCTCAGGCGGCTGAGGGCAATGATCCTAAGGTAGTTCATCTTTTTCGTAGAGACGAGTTAGCACCTCTTATTCCTGCTATCCTCTCTGAGCTAGGCATTGACAGCCCTCCTGAGGAATCCAAGCTCGGGAAGATGGACCCTGTCTTGTTGGGCCTGAGAGGTCCTGCTACTGCCTTTCCCTTTCATTTTTCAGCGTCTGATTTATTGTTTAGGGAATAGGATACCCCAGGGCTCGGTTTAAAAGTTAGTAAAGCCATGGATAAGCTCTATCCTCTGCTGGAAGATGCCTTAGAGCTACTGCGAATACCAAAAGTGGACTCTGCAGTGTCAGCTGTCACAAAGAAAACCACGATTCCTGTCACAGGAACAACGGCACTCAAGGATCTCCAGGATAGGAAGTTAGAGGTGCAGCTCAAACGGATTTTCAAGGTTTCAGCCATGGGTGACCACGCGGCTATTTGTAGTAATTTTGCTATGTGAGATGGGCTTTGCTGGGTGCAGCAATTACAGGCCAATGTAGATTTCTCGGCTGAGGAAGCTGCCCAGGTGAACCATTCAGAATCTTCGGTGGCTTATTGTGCTGATGCCTTTCATGACTTCCTCCGGATGTTCGCCAGGTCCATGATGTCGGCGGTCGCGGCTCGTCGGCTTTTGTGGTTGCGCAACTGGTTGGCGGATGTGTCTTCTAAGGCCCAACTGGGATCCTTGCCCTTTAAGGGTAAGTTACTTTTTGGTAAAATCTTGGACGACATGATTCAGTCGCTGGGTGAGAATAAGGTGCATCCCCTGCCGGAAGACAGACCTCGCTCGTGCGGTTCCTTCTCTTCTCGAGCCAGATTTAGAGGTAATTGGCGGTATCGTCCTTTCGTTCGACTCCGGTGAAGCAACAACCCTATACACAGTCTTTTCATGGCCGAAGATTTGGCAGACCTGGGGCGGCACTCCCTCCCTGAGGAGCAAAATCCTCCCAATGAAAGACCGCTGGTCCACTCCTCAATGCCGGAGGTAGGGGGCAGGCTGGCCCTATTCTTCGAGGAGTGGACCAAGGTGACCACGGATCAGTGGGTCCTGTTCGTGATAAAACAAGGCTACGCTTTAGATTTTGCACAGCGGCCACGAGATCAGTTTCTCATCTCTCCCTGCAGATATGCCGCCAAAAGAGCGGCAGTTCAGGACACATTGCAGCGGCTTCTGCAATTAAGGGCCATAGTTCCCGTTTCTCCAGAAGAGCAAGGGACAGGTCGGTACTCAATATACTTCGTAGTACCGAAGAAGGAAGGATCATTCCGTCCCATCCTAGACCTCAAGGAGATCAACAAGTGTCTAAAGATCCCTCACTTCCGCATGGAAACTCTCCGGTTGGTCATTACCTCGGTGAGGCAGGGAGAATTCCTAGCTTTACTAGATCTCATGGAGGCTTACTTCCACATAGGGATTTGTCAGGATCACCAGAGGTTTCTGACGTTCTGCATCCTGGGACAGCACTTTCAGTTTCGAGCCCTTCCCTTCGGTCTGGTGACTGCGCCACGGATGTTCACCAAAGTATTGGTGGTGGTAGCAGCTCACCTCCGGGGGAAAGGTCTCCTGGTGCATCCCTACTTGGACGACTGGCTGATTCATGCAAAGTCATCAGCTTTAGCCACAGATGCCATTCACAGAGTTCTGCAGTTTCTACGGGTGCTGGGCTGGGTGATCACTCTATCCAAGAGCAAACTCGTTCCATCTCAGTCCTTGGAGTATTTGGGAGCGCTCTTCGATACTCAGAGGGGCCGCGTTTTCCTCACCAAGGATTGCATCCTCAAATTACAAGCTCAAGTGCGGAGTCTGCTGCTCCAGACTTCTCCCAGGGTTCGAGAATACCTACAGGTTCTTGGGTCCATGGCATCGACCTTAGAGCTGGTGCCATGGGCATTTGCTCATATGCGGCCCTTGCAGTATGCGTTACTGTCCTGATGGAACCCAGTATCCAAACAGTTTTTTCTTCCATTGCCACTTACACAAGTGGCGAGAAACAGCCTTACACGGTGGCTGGAGATGGACAATCTATCCAGGGGAGTTCCCCTGGAGATTCCCGAATGGACAGAGGTCACCACGGATGCCAGCCTCTCCAGTTGGGGAGCGGTGTGCCAAAGGAAGTCTGTGCAGGGCCTCTGGTCCCCCGAAGAGTCCGTGTGGTCGATCAATTGGTTGGAGACCCGGGCTGTACGGTTAGCGTTACAAGCCTTTGCCCTCTGCTACAGGGGAGAGCAGTCTGGGTGTTATCGGACAATGCGACTACGGTGATGTACATCAACCGGCAAGGGGGTCTCGGAGTCATCCTGTGGCAGAGGAAGCGGCTCAGTTGTTCAACTGGGCAGAACATCACCTGCTCTGCATCGCGGCATCTCATATTGCTGGAGTGGACAACATACAAGCGGATTGCCTCAGTTGACACCACCTCGATCCCGGCGAATGGGAATTGTCAGAGGATGCTTTTCACCACATATGCCTTGCGTGGGGAATGCCTAGCATTGATCTCATGGCGACATTTTGGAATGCCAAAGCCCCACAGTTCTTCTTGCGCTGTTGAGAGCCGGGAGCAGAAGGGGGTCAATGCTCTGGCTCTACCCTGGCCCTTCTGTACGTGTTTCTACCCTGGCCATTAATCGGCAGAGTACCCCGTCGGATAGAGCATCACGCAGCGCTGGTGATTTTGGTGGCACCGGAATGGCTGAGACGTCCTTGGTTCGCAGACCTCCTCAATCTCGCGTCGGCGGGTCCCATTCAGTTTCCCAGGATTCTGGATTTGCTTTATCAAGGGCCTGTTTGTTTGGAAGTAGCCGATCGTTTCTGTCTTGTGGCATGGCTTTTGAGTGGCGCCGTCTAAGTGACAAGGGTTATACTTCTGTGGTGGTGGCTACTCTTCTCTGTTCACACAAAACTTACACTAATCTGGCTTACGTTAGAGTTTGGGAGGTATTTGAGACCTGGTGCCTTGCTCATGACGTTTCACCCATCCGAGCTTCTATATCCGATATTTTGTGTTTCCTGCAAAAAGGGCTGTCCATGGGATTATCGTGTAGCTCCTTACATGTACAGGTAGCTGCCCTTGGTTCTTTGTGTGGCAAGGTGCAGGGTGCAACCTTGGTGGCCCATCCTGACGTGGCACGTTTTCTTCGAGCAGCTAAGCATTTATGTCTGCCGCTTCACCAGCCTTGTCCTTCTTGGAGTCTGAATTTAGTTCTTACAGCTCTGTGTGAGGCGCCCTTTGAACCTTTATGGAGGTAGACTCTGAAGGATCTTACATTGAAGGTAATTTTTCTTGTTGCTATCACTTCAGCTCGGCGGGTGTCAGAACTCCAAGCTCTTTCTTGCAGGGAACCTTTCTGGTGGATTTCTGATTCTGGTGTTTCCATCCATACGGTTCCTTCCTTTCTCCCGAAGGTGGTATCTTCTTTTCATGTCAATCAGTGGAGCTTCCAGCTTTTGGGGATCTGGACCGTTCGGATTCTCTGTCCCGTGATTTGAGGAA
Source organism: Rhinatrema bivittatum (assembly GCF_901001135.1). Taxonomy (NCBI): domain Eukaryota; kingdom Metazoa; phylum Chordata; class Amphibia; order Gymnophiona; family Rhinatrematidae; genus Rhinatrema; species Rhinatrema bivittatum. Next base: position 44,661,071 of record NC_042627.1, on the reverse strand, counting down.
ACTGGATGTTCGTCGAGCTCTTCTACGTTACTTGGAAGTTACCAATGATTTTCGCATGTCGGACTATCTCTTTGTACTCTGGAATGGGCCCTGGCGGGGCCACATGGCTTCCAAAACTATTGCTCATTGAATGAAAGAAGCTATCAGCTCCGCTTACTTGATGAAGGGCCGTGTTCTCCCGGTAGGCCTTTGGGCTCACTCTACTCGGTCGCAAGCAGCGTCCTGGGCGGAGTCCCATTTCGTGTCTCCACAAGAGATCTGTCGGGCAGCGACGTGGAAGTCTCTGCATTCTTTCACGCGGCATTACAGGTTGGATGTGTAGGCTACTAATTCAGATGGATTCAGAGAAGGTGTGCTACGAGTGGGCCTCTCTGGATCCCACCCCGTATAGGTATAGCTCTGGTACATCCCAGCAGTCTGGACTGATCCGGGTACATACAGGGAAAGGAAAATTAGTTTCTTACCTGATAAATTTCGTTCCTGTAGTACCATGGATCAGTCCAGAGGCCCGCCCTGTCGGAGTGGTTCAAGTGAGGGGAGAGTCCGCTCGCCTTTCCATTCCCTTTTTCTGCAGATTTTTTAATTTTTTGACCTGCGTGGTTCTATAGGTTCTGATCTCACAGGGGTTCGGTGACCCGTTTGATACCGTTTTCCCTTTTTTTCTTGTTCAGGTGTTAGTGTATATAGCTATGGTGTCTTGTGAGCCATCTTGCTTTGTCATTACGAAATACTGGCAGACTGTAGGTGGCACTCTCCTATATAAGGCGGAGCTTTGTTTTTAAAACATCTGTCTCTATCTGCTAGGGGGGGGGGGGGGGGGGAGCCCAGCAGTCTGGATTGATCCGTGGTACTACAGGAACGAAAATTATCAGGTAAGAAACTAATTTTCCTTTTTAAGTTAGGTGACTAAGTCAATCGATGATGCCTAAATTTTAGTTGAAAATAGATGCTTAACTTACCTTGGTTTTAGGCCCCTAAAGTTTACAAAATTTAGGATAGCCATTGCTTATCCTAAGTTAAGCGCTCAGCAGTGAAAATCATCCTCCATCCTTTACCTGCCTTTGTCCCTGCATACTTTTAAGATGCTTAAACGTATATGCTCAGCAAGGGAAGGGGTAGGGTGTAAGGGATTTTCACATAAGCAGATCTAGGCTCCTAACTCCTGAAGTTAGGCACCCTGATCTTTTGAATATTAGCCTCTTAGTAAACAGCTGACCAAAATGTATATGGAAAGAGAAATTACATAGATCATTTTTTATCCTTATAGATAGATCTCCCCTAACATGCATTAGGATATTCTTGATTGCCAATCATTCATTACTACATTCAGGTTCTAATTTGTTCAGTCACCTTTTCTTTATAAATGGCACAAAATTGAGTCAGCTACTTATATGCACGTACACATGCTTATGTTATAAAGTCTTTAGGGTTAGCTCCCGATTCTACAAAATTCAGAAGGAAGTAATTCAGTTGGCATATACATTACTTATAATTCTTGTGTCATTAAAGTCAGAATGATGCATGAGAAGTAAAGGAGCTAATTTTTAAGAAAATCAGCTTTGATTCTTCCACAGCAATCTTCTCATATAGATGTCATTGATGACTACAAATCTATTATATCGTCAGAGTATCATGACATGAGGTAAGTTGGTGCTATCTTACAATTAGAGGAGAGAAGAAACGGAAGAGGATTTTACCCTTATTTGCTTTTGAATCAAATCATTCCACGAGAGAGTGTGGTGTACCTGCCAGACTGAACCATTGAATGATGTGGGTTCCCATGCAGGCTGAGGGCTAGTAGAAAAGCTTCTTCTGAAGGAGAACCCTCCTGTGATGTGCCCGTACCCTTTTAATCCTAGCGGACAGAGAACTCAACTTGGTTTTTATGTTCTACAATGAGCAAGGCCACCACCATTACTTGTCTAGCTGAATTGTATTGTATCTTACATTATGGCACAGCATTTTAAATCAAACAACAAATTGGGGATATAACTAGTATACAATCAAGCAAAATAATAACTATCTATGTGGGAGAATGTTGGCTGCAGAGGTTATAATGCCTAAATGATAGTAATGAATCTGTAGCTAATGAACAATCAAAGATAATTTATATGTAGAGATAAGACCTCAGTATTGGCAAGAGATCTGAGAACCAGAAACTTCTTATAGCCAATTAGTCCAGTCACCGGTCTTATCTCTGATATTAATTTTTAGATAAAATTACTTAAATCACTATTAAATTTTAATTATGATCTTAAAACCATGATGTTAATTTTTAATATTTAATTTTTAAGATTATTTTTATAAAACTGGACACGTCTCCAAACAATTTGACAGCACTGTTGAATCTCAGTATATGTGCAATTATAAAGTGCTTCAATTAAACCTGAAGAACTGATGATAATGTTTTACTTCTCAATGTCTGCAAATAAAACTTTTTTTGCTGGAAGAGATTTGTACTAATATAATTGATCAGTATTCACTTGTTTTGAAAAATGATGTTCCAGTGTTACTATGTAACAATGTTCATATGGCAATCAAATGCCTATATAGCTGATGAAATAATTATTGTAACCATTTGTTGGAAATAAATGTTGCCTTAGTGACTCAGCATTGTTAACTTTGTGGAAAATTATTGTAACAAATTATCAAGTAAATGTCTGTAGTACTAGGCTGAATAAATTACAATATCTTAGTACTCATTCAACACAATATCTGCCAGTAACCTGGCTAGCTCTTCGGACAGCACTGTACCAAGGAGAATAAAATGTCTGTAGTGCTTAACTGAATGAATTGCAATGTCTTAGTACTGATTCAATGCTTTATCAGCCTGTATTTTAGATTAGCTCTTCAAACGGCACTGCATCCAGGAACAATGAAATAACAAAACAGCTCTGCAGCACAACTTCTCACTGAAGACAGTATGATCAAATTTCAGTCTCGTAGCTTAATAGCCGGACGGATGGAACTTATCACACCGTCTCATATATGATTGAAAATCCCGACAAATTTGAGAGACGGCAGGGCACTTATCTTTGATTGTGGTGACCGCTTGCAGGTTAAATTTTTCACCGCTCTGCCGTAATTCAGACCTGTGGGTCTGTTCACCGCCGCCAACGCGGCCGGCGTTTCGCCAAAATTGCTGCTTCAGGGCGGACTAATTCATGAAGAGAAACATCTTCTGCAAAGTCGGGTTCAGACTGAAAACTCAACTTGGTTTTTATGTTCTACAATGAGCAAGGCCACCACCATTACTTGTCTAGCTGAATTGTATTGTATCTTACATTATGGCACAGCATTTTAAATAACAATAATATAATCAACTGAAATGATTTATACAGAACTCGAACACTAAAGAGAAAATTTACAACCAAACTAAAGAATACTAAATCTTTAAAGCAAATTTTTGTCTTGTGCATTAATGTAGGCATTACTCAATCCCTGGCTGTATTTACACACATACACACACAAACAGCAAAGAGAATGTACTACTACAATATGGCTTCATAATATAACCACTAGATGTCACTTTGCAAAGTTAATTTTCTGCTATTTACTGATCTAAGAGGTCGATCCTGTAAGGCCGCGGTAATAACAGTGCGGCAGTGTCAGGCGCACCCTTCCTCCCCGCACGCACAGTTCTCTTCACTAACTCCCCGATACTCTCCTCTAATAGCATGCAAATGCATGCCGCGGCTTTAAAGCGGTAGGGAAGGGTTATGCCCGCGTAACCCATTTTACTGTATAGGTGCTTAATACAGCGCCTATACAGTAACCAGGGTGCGCTGGTACCTGTCATTTCAAATGTCATTTGAAATGACAGGCACCATGAAGTGAAAAAAAAAATACCAAAATATGTAAAAACCTGAGTGTTCAAAAAAAAAAAAAAAAATTTTAAATACCTGTCGGAGGGCCGCGTGGGTCCAGGCGGCGGCGGCGGGAGCCGGGTGGTCGCGTGTTAAATCTAGGCCGCGGGCGGGTGGGCGCCTGTTCCAGGCGGCAGCAGCGGCGGGGGGACACGCGTTAGTTCGAGACGGTCGGTGGGCGGCGGGTGGTCGCGTGTTAAATCTAGGCCGGGTCCGCACAGGCGCGCATTCATTCATCCAGGCGGAGGAACCGGCGGCGAAAGCAGCCGGCTCCACCTGAATGAATGCGCGCCTGTGCGACCCCTGCGATTCGGCGCTCAAGGCAGTCACAGCATTCATTCACTGCCGGTGAGGGCTCCTCGTGATAACTGTTTCATGAATATCATGACCTTTTAATGTGGCAATTTACTGTCTTCTTGCGGAAATAATGAGAATTGTAGATAAATGTTTTAATCTGTAAAAATACCTGACCCACAGCACAAAATCTTTTATTAATGATATCCAGATCTTTTGGGGGTATATGCTTGCAAAGAAGAGTAGCTGCCAAGTTTGTCAGTTATTTCCATATTGCACGTTATTCAGTGCCTCGCAAGTGCCAGCCTCTGGGTCTACAGGAGAACTAGAGACGTTTATGATAGATTGGCTGCCTGGAAAAGAAAGTAAATTGATCTCAGGGATTAAAAATCAATTTCCTTTGTTCAGTTCACAGGATGAGCCACCACCCACTGAGTCTGCAGATTATAAGAAAAATAGAACTGCATGCAGCAATGTGCATGCCAGTGAAATATACAGAGCAAATTTAAAGCCAGATCAGTCCAGCCTCCAGCACAGTAATAATCAAGTGATTGACAGGTAAATATAATACTTGATGTAAATCTAATTTTAGGATGCTAACTGCTGTCTGTGACATGAGTAAAGTTACAATAAGAAAGGACAACATGGCATCAGGCCTTGCCTGTGACATGACCATTCAGTCCACAGGCACATGCTCAATAAAAGAAGACTTTTATTCCAACCCACTATAAATCTCTCATTCACAATGCCCTAGTTCTAGGGAAACCACATTAATTCTACAAGAAGACCAGCCCATCAGGAAGAAAGATAACTGGCATGGCCCCTTGATGTTTCATGCTCAATAGCACTTAATCACGAAGGCTGGATGCTTCACACACACATAAACAAGTATCGGATAGAGGTGGTCAAGGCTGCCCCTAGCCAGTCAGTCAGTTATCATGAGCTGGTTACTCAGCATGGGACAGAGGGCTAGCTGTATAATTTTGACACTGTACCTTGGAAAGGTCTCATCTCTGTGGAATTTGAAGGCCTTAAAAATGTTATGCAGAAGAATAAATAGCATTGGGAAAGAGCCAAATAACCCTTAAGCAGGCGCAAATATGTTTCTCTGCATCACAACATGTGTAGTTTTAGCTGTTCGTCCAGTAGGGGTTGGATCTCCTCCTTTCTACAAACCATTCATTTGTAAGATTCTTAGACAATAAGGAAGCCACTGGAATGCTCAAAAACTTCATTTTTATTGACTAATATAATGTAGGGTAGATTTTAATGGACGCACCAGATTTTGTAATCCATGCACGCAAGGGAGGCTACAGTTTCGCAAATGTCACGCGGTGATACATCCCGGTCTTTCCCAATTCACTCCCAGTCCGCTCCTTAATTGGAGCGGACTGGACGAAACTTCCCCACCACCTACCCTACCTCTCTTCCCCTCTCCTCCCCACCCTCTAAACCCTTTCTCCTACTGTTGACATTTTTTTTTTTATTTTATTGCTTACTGCTCCAACGGAGCAGTAGCAACTGCGGGCGCCTTCCACCCTTCCTCCGGTACAGAGGCAAATGGTCGCTGTACCGGCTGCCTCCAGCCCCCCAGACCACCCCTAATACTGGGCCTGGCACTTTGGTGTGTAACCCCAGTTTTTTGTGCATGTGGGGGATTTAAAATTTGGCTGTGTGGGTATAACATGGCTGCAGTATACGCACATAACAATAACTTCATAACCATATACATTACTTAGCATCCCAATAATTGAACCCATTTAACCTTGTTTTCCAATTTAACCACGTGTGGGGTAACCAGCATCCTGTCTTCAAACCAGTTGCCAAAATATAATTGCCTTCTTTTGGCCATGAAGGCCATCAAGTTTGTGCTGTTCAGTAAATAGTTATCTGTGTCTCTGAACTGATCCCTTCTTTGCCCGTAGGCTGCTTGGGACCCCCGAAGCTAGTGCTACTTTCTGATTCCTTCCCCCAGTCATCAAAGCTGTGGGACTTGCATCACCTGCTGGTCCAAAGTCACCTTAATTGGGCTAACCTTCTTATTTGGATCCTTCTCATGACCCCTGATGCCAACTAGTGTCTTTATTTGCTGGCCACCCTGCCCTGTGCTGCAATAAGCCTAGGTTTCTCAAGAACTCTTGAGACAGAGGGTGGGTGGGTGTGAAACACTCTGGCCGTTTCCACCGATGAAAAGGGGCCGCTCCAACTCACGCAGCCCTTTTCATGAAGCCTGCCTCTGACCCCACTATTGCCCTCACCCGTGCCCCTCCCTTATTCCTCCCCCCCCCCCCCCCCCCGGCTCCCACCCTACCCACATGTTGTGCCCTGCTCCCTATTCTTTCTAGTCAGCAGGGATCTTGACAAAAATGCTGCAGGCCAATTATCTCTGCATGTTTGACTATTTTGCACAGCTGAAGAATTTTGCAGGCTACAATTTAATAAGTTTTAATAGCTGTGACAAGAACTATTAGTGAGTTTTTTACTTGTGCTCTGCAGTCTTTCCCCCCTCAAATAAACTTATTTAAAACATTGTGTCTTTCCAGTGCTGTAAGACATTGCAGTGACAACTGGTTATATTTTAGGAATACAATGACGTGGTTTTAAAAAAATGTCTCCTGTACTACTATACGGAAAAATGCACAAAATACCTAGAGCAACAGGAAGTAAAGACCTGCCACTTTCAACTCAAGTCAGTTTCATGTTCCCAGCCTTAAATAAAACAGAAATAATAGTCAAATGCTGGTTGAAGATTTTGCTACATGACTGCAAAGAAAAATACTCTTGATAAAACCCCTCTAATTTAGGAGCAAAACAATTAGGGGGGGGGGGGGGGGGGGAACTGTTCTAGAATGTAAGTCTGCCAAGAATTAATAATTAAGTTCTGCCCAAAAAGTAATTTTTTTTTCAGGTGTAACAAGCATAACTCTTCTCCATTATGTGGGTAATTTTCAATAGTATGCATAACTCAGCACATGCAGCACCATCAGTAGGTGCCTAAAGTTACACCTGTATTTTATAAACTGTGCAGTGGGAACCGTGCAGTTTATAAACCACCACTGACTGAAAGTACATAAATATGTTTCAGTACTTGCACATTTTTTTTTACCATAGGGATCCACACAATTTATACATCTGTTTTATAAAAATATGCTCATATTTCACGTTAAATAACTGTAACATGTGCGTAATAAGCCTCAGTTTATACATTGAGGTAGTTAAGTTGGCTGATGTATGCACATATCTCGCTTATGAAAATCCTTGTGTAATCCCACCTTCCCAAAGGATCACTTTTCCAGCCCTGGGGAGTATTGGGGTAGCTTTGTCAGGGTGGGGTATCACACAGTCTTTCAAGGCAGTGTGGGGCTGGGGGCCAGAACCCAGCCCAGGATGCAGGTCCCAAACTGAGCTGAAGACACTCTCCCAAAAAGTCCACTGTCTATACTGTGCTTGTGCTCCAAAAAATAAATAATTTATTTTAAAAAAACAACAAAAAAAAAACAAAACAGTGGAAAATACTTCAGAGTTAAATCACCCTCCATGTTCATATTAGTCAATTGACCAAAAATCACAGTTCCATTGCTACACACTTCCCAGAAGTTGCACTACCACTCTTCCTGTTACTCCAGGAACCTCTGCGGTCCCAGATTACTCCCCAAATGCTTTTTCCAAGGTTTCTCCTCCATTTCAAACTAAACACACAACACTCCCACACAACACACACACACTCACTGGGCCCCAGGTTAACTCACCCCCCCCCCCCTGCACTCTCAGTCAGGTACAGTCCTGGCTCAGACTGGAGCTCCTTTTTCCCTGGATACTGTAGGCCTCCACCACACTCTCTGGCTCTTACTTATGTCTTTGACACCTTGGATTCCTCCAGACTCTCTTCACACTAGAGTTGTTGGAAGCACCCAGGCACTCCTCTGCTCAACACTCTCCTTTCAGCTGTCCATAGCACTCCTGGAGGGAGGCACGAGATATAACAACATTCACTCCAGTGGCGTGGACCCTCCCTCAAGCCCTTTCTCATACTCCTCCCTCAGTACAAACAGTACCTTTTATACCACACAATCTCATACCACTATCACACACCTTCCTGCACTTCCTTTGACCTTAAAGCTGGAAGTTTCCACATATTAAAAGACAAATCCCACAAAAGCCATAACCCCCCTTGACTCTCCTCCCCTGCCAGCGATCCCTCTTTTGTCCATGGTCTGAACTTGCCTAGCCCAGAAGGTTCTCATGAAAACGAATGGCACAAACTTTAACCTTAAATACGCAGCATGAATTCAGTAACCTTTAGAGTTACCGTGCCATCTAGCCAGATAATAAGTATTGCACATTCGACTTGGGTGCATAGTTCCAAGCACCAGTTTTGCTGGGACCTCCCATCAGCTTACTGGGATCTTCACCAGTTCAACCACACTCTCTACCATTTGCTTCAGACCCCTCCTCTCACCGAAAAAATTGCAGACAACAAAATCTCATTAATATTTGTGACTTGATTAGCAGATGTAAAAGAATGTGCTCATGTTTGATAATGTAAGCGTGTATATAAAATATGTAAATGCATACATACTTACAAACCACGTCCTGGAATGCCCATACAACAGCCTCTTTGCATGCACATACTTTTCTCCACGGCAGCGACAGTGCGCAGGCACTCCCACCCTTCTGAAAATTTGCTTGCTAACAAAGGCAACTAGTCACGTATATGGCACGCGTCTTTGAAAATTGCCACCTTAAAGTCATGGTATGTCTGTACTGAGCTTCTAGATGTGGCAGCAGGATGATTGCTCAATATGCCTTGATCCCCGGGATTGTAAAAGAGAGAGAAAAATTTAAGATTCCTGTACCACTGAACATGCAGTACTCAAATTCAAAAGTCCTGGACAGGTTCTGAAAAAAAAAAACAGTACATCAGTGTTTCAGTGCCATGTATCATAAAAAATGTTGCAACAAAAAATTATAATATCTAGCTGGATTCTGGGCCGGAGGTCAGGAAAAACAGGAGGATAAAGGTTGCAATAACCAAGAAATCATGCAACAATAAGTCAACAAAAGACAAATGGAAAAATAGATTATAAACCATGCTAGAGTTCAGTGCTTCATCCCGTAGAGAACTGCTTTGATACTGAAAAAAAAAAAAAGAATTGGTAAATATTATTCAAGGAAATAAAACAGAATGCCATCTCTGCTCTGCCGTTAGGAAAGTCATTTTACCCTTTGTAATTCAATAATGGCAATTGTTTTGCCTCCTCTCCAGAGCCTGTCCAACAGTCTGGTACACATCAGTTCAGGAATATTTTAATTAAAGCCATGTAGGGATCGTATTTCAACAAAATAAACTTAATCATTTAAACTTAGAGGTCCACATTCAAAAGTATCTAGCCACATAACTCAGAAGTTAGCCGGCTAAATGAAGATTTGGGCACTTATCTGGCTAAATTCTAGCCAGATTAGATCAGATTTCTACAGTCCAAGCTTATTTGAAAGGTAAAAGCGGAAAAAATAAGTATGGCCTAAAGGCTCAGAAGACACTATCCTACCGGTAAGTATTTCAGAGCCGTGAGGATCTTTTCAGCAGCTAGTATCAGTCTCACTGTGAGTCAGAATTCAGCAAGCGTGTGAAATTCCAAGTCCTTTCCGAGAGTAGAAAAGTATTCCACCCACAGAAATCGGAGCTTTGAATACTGCCCAACCTGTCCATGGGCAAATGCACCGTTCCTTGTTGAACAACGCACAGCTATTACTTGCAGACTGAAAAGGTGGCCCTGGAGGCAGAAAGCAGGTGGAGATCAGAACCATGCACGTTCTTTTGATTATTCAAACCATGTGGGTTGTTTCCAATGGGAAAAATTAGCCACAGAGAAAGCAGGCTCAGATCTCTTTGGCAATCTTTTCCTTAGGCAATAACGAAAACTAAAGTACCCCCACGTCGTCTATGCTTTTGTTATTGCTGCAAACCCCATGGATTAAAATTTCCTACAGGGTTTGCAGCAAAACAGAGATTATTGCCTCTAAAATGTGCATTCCCTAACTTGACTTGCTTATTTTTCTAGTGCCTATGAATGGGGACTCATTTATTTATTTTATTTTAAAACTTTTCTATACCGTTTAGTTAGATACCATCACAACTGTTTACAATAAGGCACAAATACTAATGTTAGAAACATTTTGAATTCTATCCACTAACCAGGTGCCAGTAATTATGGTTACATAGTATTATAATTATTCATAGGTGGTTCAGCTGTGGGCTTAATCAATATTGTCTCTATAGTACCCAATCCCATGGCTACACAGGAGAAAGTCCAGCCCTGTGCATGGAGGGCTCATTCATTTCTGGTGGCATCAGGTTCTGCAAGAATCGTGCCTCCTCGTTGAGCTCTTTCTAGGGGTTTATAATCTGCACAGGACACAATGTGTAGCACATTTTCAATGCAATTATTCTTCGATAACATTAGTTAAATTTTTAATGCATTTTAAGAACAAACCATGAAATTATGATATGATAAACAAGATACCAAATGATAAATAGTAAACCAAGTGATTCGTCATTCTTCCTTAAAACATTTCTTTTCCTGGATTTTGCTTCATCTTTAAATTAAGGGGACCTGGGGAGACATTCTAGGGATATATTTCAAAGCTATTTACGCACATAAAACCAGCTTTTAGGAAGCCCAGCTTTGAAAAGTATGCACGATGCACCATCTGCATGCGCAAGAGGCCCGTAGAGATTTATGCTAGTGTAAGGGGGAGGGGGGGTGCCCATTTTCTGCCCTAGGAAAACATCCCTGCCCCTTACAAACATGCAGCATGCGGCTTCAGCTGGTCTGAGTGCCCTTAGCCTGACAGAAATCTTACTAGACCTTGCCTGTCTGTGATGTCAGCACCGTGTTAGTGTATTGAGGAGGAATACCACTCCCCACTGGGGGAGGTGTTAGGGGTACACAAACCCCTGCTCTCATGTGAAGGAGGAGGATAGGAAGGAGTCACAATTCCAAGATCTGGAGTCATGACTGGGGTTTGAGCTTTCTCTTCACAGAAGAGCATCAGGGGCTTTTCCCTTTCCAGAGAAGGCTCAGAGAAGGATTCCAGGATCAGAGTTTCTGGGGGTCCAGAAGAGAGAAAGAGGGTCCTAAGAGTTGGGGATGAGGATAATCTGCCTGGGGAAGTCTACCAGAGTGAAGGAGAAGAGGATTTCCCTGGAGAGTGTGGGGATTAGCATACCTTGGGCAGCCTGCCTGGGAAAGTTCACCAGCATGTAAGACTGTTTCAGTTAAAATCAGTCTGAGACTCCAAAGAAGAGAGAGAGAGAAAAGGACCTTGGGAAAAAAAGATTACAGCTACCAGACAGGTACTGGGAGGGCTCAGGGTGAAAGGGTTTCCTGTCAGAAAGAGACAGCCTGTTTTGGGGAAGCAGTGTGACAAGGTGAAGAGAAACTGTTCATTTCTGGTGACTTTCTGGATTGAGTTACTGTGTGAGAGCACCTTTCAAAAGTGTTCTCAGTTTTGGACTTTGTGTTTATTCCCTGCCAGTCAGTCAGTACATTTTTTAAATTTAATTTGAACAGGAGCACTGGTGTGGATCATGTCATCTTTGAGAATGCCTGGGCTGGTGACCAGGAAGAATCCCTGTGAGTACAAAACTCTAAGGGCCTTTTTGAAAAGAACGAATTTGCATCCCCCTCCAGTGCAGGATTTCCAGGGAGGTCACGGGCCTTGTGGGGTTCATGAGTCTCCCTGTGTGCCCCTGTAGCCAGAGTCAGGACAGGGCGAGGGCTACAATAGTATTTAATAAGCTCACTTGCATGCGCACTTTTACGCAGAGAGTTGAAACTTATTCACATACGTTTTGACTATTAAAAGTATAAGCATAAGTTATCCCATGTAAGTTATGCCCTCCAAAGAGCGGATGTAGCTGTCCACAGCCTCTACAGCCAACTTCTTTTCAAATTCTCTCTTAGCCTGTCTTATCAATGTCTTACATTTAACTTGCCAACGTTTATGCTTTATCCTATTTTCTTCTGTTGGTTCCTTCTTCCAATTTTTGAATGAAGATCTTTTGGCTAAAATAGCTTCTTTCACCTCCCCTTTTAACCATGCCGGTAATCGTTTTGCCTTCTTTCCACCTTTCTTAATGTGTGGAATACATCTAGACTGTGCTTCTAGAATGGTATTATTTTTTAACAATGACCACGCCTCTTGGACATTTTTTACTTTTGTAGCTGCTCCTTTCAGTTTTTTTCTAACAATTTTTCTCATTTTATCAAAGTTTCCCTTTTGAAAGTTTAGCACGAGAGCCTTGGATTTGCACACTGTTCCACTTCCAGTCATTAAATCAGATTTGATCATATTATGATCACTATTGCCAAGCGGCACCACCACCGTTACTTCTCTCACCAAGTCCTGTTCTCCACTGAGAATTAGATCTAAAATTGCTCCCTCTCTCGTCGGTTCCTGAACCAATTGCTCCATAAAGCTATCATTTATTCCATCCAGGAATGTTATCTCTCTAGCGTGTCCCGATGATACATTTACCCAGTCAATATTGGGGTAGTTGAAGTCTCCCATTATTACTGCACTACCAATTTGGTTAGCTTCCCTAATTTCTCTTAGCATTTCACTGTCCATCTCACCATCTTGACCAGGTGGACGGTAGTATACCCCTATCACTATAGTCTTCCCCGACACACAAGGGATTTCTACCCATAAAGATTCAATTTTGTATTTAGTCTCATGCAGGATGTTTATCCTGTTGGACTCTATGCCATCCCGGACATAAAGCGCCACACCTCCTCCCGGGTGCTCCTCTCTGTCATTGCGATATAATTTGTACCCCACTGTCCCATTGGTTATCCTCTTTCCACCATGTCTCTGAGATGCCAATTAAGTCTATGTCATCATTCACTGCTGTACATTCTAATTCTCCCATCTTACTTCTTAGACTTCTGGCATTAGCATACAAACATTTCAAAGTTTGTTTTTTGTTTGTATTTTCATTCTGCTTTTTAATTGTTAGGGATAAGTTAGAATTTTTTTTAGCTCAGGTGAGTTTTTAGTTACAGGCACTTGGACTACTTTTCTAATTATTGGAACCTCACTGTCAGGATGCCCTAATTCTAATGCATCATTAGTATCCTTTGAACCATGCGCTGCTGAGCGACTGTCGGCTTTCCCCTTTGTTCTAGTTTAAAAGCTGCTCTATCTCCTTTTTAAAGGTTAGCGCCAGCAGTCTGGTTCCACCCTGGTTAAGGTGGAGCCCATCCCTACAACAGAAGCAGGTCTGCTGTTCTTTGCAGTTCACAAAAACAAAAATAGTAATACAACTTACAGTTCAGCAGTATCCACCTTCTCTCCCCTGGGCTTCCTGTTCCCTCCTAGGGCCTGGCAAGTTCCTAGGGACCTCCTCCCAGGACCAGGATTCCCTGTTCTATTGGGCTTAAGTTGCCCAAGCCAGATCTCTGCAGCCAGGTCTTTAAGGTGTCCTGGGGTTTTCTCCTGTATACCCTTTTACAGTGAGGTACAGGACAGAAGGACCATTTGGGAGGAACACATTTCTCTTGTGGGAGTGTCGGAACAGAAGTTGGGAAAGATATTCAGGGGCCATGTTATTTACATACCTGAAGACAAAGCAAAAGGGTAGAAATTGTATCCTTTTTGTAACTAGGAGCCAGGGCAATTGACTTAAGATTTTGCCTTCTGGTCAGTTGCTTTGGCCCCTACCAGAATTCTGGCAGCTGCACCTTGTCAGAGTCGGAGGCATTTGCGATTATGCTGTGGAACAGAGAATTACAGTAGTCAGGATGTCTGGTTATTAATGTGTCTATCACGGTGGCATGTAGAAACCACAAGCAGGTATTGAAACGGTAACAAGGGCGTTATTGATCCTTACTGGGTCACCCACCTAGGATCCCCCCCACTCCTGTTTTTTGGGGTTTAAAGTTGGGCTCCTGAGCTTCCAAATGCTTGAATCTCTCTTGCACACACTACTTCTTCTCTTTGTGATTCCTTTGAGTCCTGGGTCACTAAATACAGCGCAGCAGGCTGACAGCTCTTTCCTCCTCCTCTCCATTCTCCTCTGCTCTTTCCCCCAGTCTGGTCACCTCTGGACAAGCACCTGGCACTCGCTTCTTCTTGGTCCTAGGAACTTAGTAAATTGGGAGATGTTGACAAAAAAAGACGCATGGGTTCCATCCAGTCTGCCCAGGAAGTGGGGGGGTTTTTGTGTTTGTTTGTTTTTATTTATTTATTTAATCTTTTTCTATACCGTCATTAAGGTGTGTACCGTCACAACGGTTTACAGTAAGGCACAAAAAGTAATTTTATTAAAATCTAACAGTTTACACAGGTGCCATTAGGTTCGGTAACATAGTTTTTAATCAATGCTAGTTGTTAAGTGAGTGTGATGACTATTGTGTCCAGGTCAATTCTAAGGCAGTTTTGAGTCTGGGACTCATTCTATAGATTTAACTATAGATTTAATGGATAATAACTGCTGCTCCATACAGGTTACTCCCATGCCTTCTGTTACAAACGATCTCCCAAATCTGTTGAAAATCATTTATCTATTTATTTATGCTTGATTATGCTTCTCCCTGCTGGCTAGGCATGTTACAAAATCATATCTACCAAAAAGGCGAACCATTACAATTAAATATAAAAGGAAAAAAACACACACACTCCCACCAATCCACCCTACACATAATACTTCCCTCAGCACAGTGTTGCAGTTGGACACTGCTGGCGAGATAGTGGACCCTTGGGCCGGCCTACCTAGGGTGACAGGGTAGGCCAGGGGGCGGAGCCACAAGCTGGAGGTGTTCACCCGGGAACCAGGAACCCCCCGGGAGGAGCCCGTAGGGCACTGGGACCTCGGGACTTGGAATAGAGGCAGAAAGTCCAGGGGCTGAGATAGGCTTAGACCGGGACCAGAGCAAACAGGAAGGATAGGAAGTCGAAGGTACCTGGGTAGCAGGGGACCGGCTGTACAGGGCCGAGGGCCGGCTGAAGGCAGGGCAGCGGGCGGCAGCGGAGTCTGTAGCAAACTGGAGGCTGAAGCAGGCTGTAGGCTGAAGCGGAGTCGGTGGCAAACCGGAGGCTGAAGCAGGCTGTAGGCTGAAGCGGAGTCGGTAGCAAACCGGAGTCAGAAGCAGGAAACGTGGAGATCACCAGGAACGCAACTAAGAACAACTATGGAGTTGTGAACCTCGTTGCAAGGCGATGAGAGAGAGTTTGAGCGCCGGTTATATCGGGGCTTGGGCGTGACGTCAGCAGCACGGGCGGGGCCAGGCTTCCGGGAGTTGAGCGCTCAAGACGCGCGAGACTGACGAGAAACAGGCACATAATGGCGGCTGCCACGTGGAGTGGGAGAAGCTCCCGGGGTCCAGAGCGGGCGGAATGCGGTGATTCCTGAAGCGGAGGTAGGCGGGTTTGAGCCCTAAGCGGAGGGAAGCGGTAGAGACCGCAACACACAGTCCCAGTTTTATAGGTGATCCCTCAAGTAACATCCTGTTTAACAAAAATTAACTTCTTTTACAAGTAGTACCCACCCAGACTTAATAAACGGGCAGCAAAAACAGTGGCAGGCACATTCCACTGTAGCAGGAATAGTACTGAGAACAAAATTCTGGAATTAGTCTAGAGGTCACACAGCAGAACTGAATCCAGGTGCTCAGCTATTGAAGAAACCATCCTTCCAATATTCTCTCCTTGCTGTCTGGAAAAAAAAAAAGATGCATTCTCTTGCTTTAACACAAACAAGCATCCTTTTATGATACTGGCTCTCACCAAAACAGTGACTGGAGCAGAAGACACTGTCAGACCTTGAACTCCAGAAAGAGCTAAGGCTTTATAAATTGTTCGAATCATTTACTAGCTAGACAGAAATCTCAGGCTTGTAATTTTGCATGCAGGCACATACCTTTGAATTGTCTAGTTAATCTGTTTCAAGTTCATGAAAACCTTACCCACTTAAGAGTCCTTGAGCTTTTGCTGGCTATGCACAGAAACAAAAGCATATCTGAAAGGGCAGTACAGAATTAAAATTCAAGCTATCGCACAGCGCTGCTTTTCGTTAAGCATGCAAAATTCTGGGCTTAGGCTTCCTTCAGAACTTTCATTCTCTGCACAGGTAAGTCATTAGGACAGCAATAGGATTAAGCTTTACTTATATTTTTTCCGCTGGCATCCTTCAAAATGACAGGAGCTGCCTACTGTGTCTGTGACTCACTGACATAAAATATAAATGGTATGAAATAGGATTTTACTTAGATGGCTGCACAGTGTGGAAAAAAAAAAGGATGGTTGCTATATTTGAACTTTCTATTCTAGGCTCAATATTCGGATGAAAACAAGACTCTTTCATCTGACACAGACCAGGTAGGAGAGCTAAAGGCTAGCAGAGTCCTTAGCAGATGGTGCAAGCGGTAATACAGCCTGCAGTCACAAATGCTTTAGTATTCTGTGCATTAACTCTGTGCATTTATTTAAAAGTCTTCTAACCCACCTCGTTCAACAAATTTGTCCAGTGTAGGTTAACAAACAAATACTATAAAATATGCATCAGGTTCCATTTCCCCATCTCACCAAGGTTTGCTTTTCTAATTTGCTTTGCTGTTATTTCTTTCATTGATATCCTAGTCTTTTTTTTTTCATTCATTTCTCCTTTCATTTAGTTTGTTCTGTCAATGCATGAAAAACAACGAAGTATGTATTCAAAAGCCAAATATACGGATAACATAATAGTTATTAGGGGTGTGCATTCGGATTGACCGCATTAGTAAAACGCAACTCATATTTTTTTTTTACTTAAAAAATTGATTCGACATAAACGATCGGATTTCCCACATATCGAACATAGATATGTTCGATATGTGGGAAATCGCGATTGTTGAGCCAAAATAAAAATATAAACCCCCTCACCCTCCTTAATCCCCCCCCCCCCCCGACTTACCACAACTCCCTGGTGATGGAGCGAGGAGTGAGGACGCCATTTCTGCAATCCTTGGCGAGAAGCATGTGACGTCGGCGGCACGTCGAGTGACGCCGGCGTCACGTGATTCCCGACTCGTTCGCGCCGGACGGCTCGTTCGGCCCAAAAAGAACTCCTCACTCCTCACTCCTCGCTCAATCACCAGGGAGTTGTGGTAAGTCTGGGGGGGGGATTAAGGAGGGTGAGGGGGTTTAAATTTTTTTTTTGCACATATGTACATATACCCAACTCATTGGATTTTTTTTATGTCCATATTGGCCGCAAGTGGGACCCCCTTTCGGACATAAAAAATATGAACATAAAATTTTGCTCTGCACATCCCTAATAGTTATCCATCTAAATGGCTTACCCAGCTACATTCATCCTTTATCCAGCTAAATTCTAACCAGCTAATAAGTTAGGCAGCTAGAATTTAATCGGATAAGTTAGGAGTTGTCCAGAGGCGTAAGTGGGAGGAGTTGAGTAAGCCAGCTAATTTAACCTGCTAACTCCAATATTCAGAGTTAGCCGGGTGACTTAGCCAGCCAAGTAAGTCTGGTCGAGTCAAAGTGTTGTCCTAAAGTTAGCTGGCTAATTAAAATAGCCAACTATATTCAATAGAGATGTGCTTCGGGTAAAAATTTCATGTCTGGGTTCGTTTTGGTGGGCCCCTGCTGGAATTTTGTTTTTCCCGTGGTTCGGGGTTTTTTTTTCCAGGGGCCCTGATTAACTCAAAAATTAATGTTTACCAAAATTTTGGAAAAAAACTAAATCGTTTTTCGGTTCTCCCGAACCATTCCGAATTAGGAAATTTCGATGAAATTACCTAATTCTGGAAAAACGATTGCACATCCCTAATATTCAATAGTGTGGTTGCATTGTTGAATTTAGCCAGATAAGTTTATCCAGCTAGCTTTGCTATATGGATTGTGTCTGAATAAAACCACAGATGACCAAAATGCAATATTTTCGGCTGTTTCATCCAATTTTCCTACATCTCCTGTATATAACCAATGTACAACATCTGTATATATATTCAGTGTACAACTTCTGTATATAACCATTGTACATATTTCTTCCTCGAATCCCTATTCACATTTTATCCCCATGTATCTGTTTGCACCCTCCCCAGTTACTTAGTTATTTGTTCTGTTACTGCGTTTTACGTTATACACCGTTCTCTGTAAAGGCTATGCCTATATACTTTCTGTTGTAAGTTACTTGTGAACCGGCACGATGTGCAAACGGTTGCCGGTATATAAAATTAAATAAATAAAAAAAATAAATAAAATAAATAAATAATTTATTTTTAAAAGGCAAGTTCCAATGCCATTTATGTAAGTAAATACCAATTTACCTAGCCAAATTGGTCATTTTGAAAATGACTCTTCAGAGCAGCTAAAAAGTATGTGTGCCATGCCCATTACATATACTTTTAGCCACATAAACAAAGGGTGTCCTTTAGATTAACATAGAAACATACATAGAAATGACGGCAGAAGAAGACCAAACGGCCCATCTAGTCTGCCCAGCAAGCTATGCACTTTTTTTTTCTTCCTTTTTCTCTCTCACACCTGTTACTCTTGGCTTCCAGTACCCTCCAGCCCTATTTCCCCTCCACCCCACCACCAATGCAGAGAGCATCGCTGGATCTGCATCCATGTGAACATCCAGCTCAATTAGGGGTAGCAACCTCCGCAACAAGCAGGCCACACCCCCACGCCTGTCTACCCAGACTATACGATCCAGACCCATTGGTTGCCGTCCACACCCCGATCCTCCCTTCCACACTCCCCCTGCCGCTGAAGCAGAGAGCATGCTTGAAAGAGAAGTATCAGACTCTCTCCCTCGCCGAAGCAGAGAGCTACACTGGACATGCACTGAAAGTAAAGTATCGGCCCAGCTTCACCTCGCTTCCCTGTGAATAAAAAAAAATTTTTTTTAATTTTTATTTTTCTTCCACATTACATCTTGCCATTGAAGCCCAGAGCCATGATGGAGTCCCATCAACCCTGTGCATGTACACTGAACAAGGGCAAGGCATTATCTCCAGGTAGTAGCCCCATTTCCGCAAGAGCCACATTAACTATCAACAAATATTGAATAAGCCTAATAATTGGTAATACCT
Organism: Rhinatrema bivittatum; assembly: GCF_901001135.1. Classification (NCBI taxonomy): domain Eukaryota; kingdom Metazoa; phylum Chordata; class Amphibia; order Gymnophiona; family Rhinatrematidae; genus Rhinatrema; species Rhinatrema bivittatum. The sequence continues at coordinate 44,641,810 of NC_042627.1, read as the reverse complement.
ATAGCCTATGAACTCACTGTTAATTTTACATACTGTTACCTACCCCTGTTTTTTTTTTAATTTGGAGATGGCAGCCCTCCATCCTTCCGCTCCGTGAAGGTGGAACACCAACCACTGGCCACTGGCATCCCGCTCCGTGAATGCCTCTGTGGCTACTGCCGCTCCGTGCAGTGTTTTGCTGCCTCCTCTTTATACATGTCCTCTAGACCTGATGGATCCACAGTGTTTATCCCACGTCCCTTTGAAGTCCTTCACAGTTTTGGACTTCACCACTTCCTCCGGAAGGGCATTCCAGGCATCCACCACTCTCTCCATGAAGAAATACTTCCTGACATTGGTTCTTAGTCTTCCTCCCTGGAGCCTCAGCTCATGACCTCTGGTTCTGCTGATTTTTTTCTGACGGAAAAGGTTTGGCGTTGTCTTTGGATCGTTAAAGTTTTTCAAATATCTGAAGGTCTGAATCATATCACCCCTGCTCCTCCTTTCCTCCAGGGTGTACATATTTTGCGAGCTGTTCTGAATAAGGATGATGCTAGGGCATGGGTGGACAACTCCTGTCCTTGAGAGCCACCAACCAGTCGAGTTTTCAGGAGACCCCTAAGGAATATACACAAGAGATATCTGCATGCAACTGAGCCAATATGCATGCTTACAGGTGATGCCATGCAACACAGTGCTGGTGGAGGCCTGCACAAATGTCAGGCATCGGAAGAAAATATATTGGCAACATTAATCATTTCAGTGTATGAATAGATGTAACAGAGGCAGAAACCTTGAAAATGGATGAAAATTGGTGCCAGTTGAGAAAGAAAATAACATGCAAAGCAGAGAAGTAATGTCATATTGTGAAAGGGCTGGTCTGTCTAAATGCCCAGCGCTTCTTCATATCTATTGCCAAAAACAGTTCCTGCCAGTTCATTATTACTAGCAACAGTAACGTGGGATAGACTTAGTTTTTGGGAACTTGCCAGGTTCTTATGGCCTGGATTGGCCACTGTTGGAGACAGGATGCTGGGCTTGATGGACCCTTGGTCTGACCCAGTATGGCATGTTCTTATGTTCCCACAGTTTATCAGTGATATTTTGTGCTACAGCTAAAAAATATTTGGTGCACTAGTGTTGCTCTTTACTCTTATTGAATCCATCTTCAACTATTTGTGCTGAGCATGCTTTTGCTGTAAAGGGTCAGAGAAGCTGGCTGAATTATTTTTATAGCCACAGTGAGCAGCTCTGCAGTATTTCCCTGCTCAGTTTTCATTTTCTTTAAACAGAAATGAGTGCCAAACTTAGGGAGCTTTTCTTCTGACACCAACTCACTGATGCTTTTATGGTACGGAATGTTTGAAAATATTAGCATAATAGTTTTATATTTTTACCTCACAGCTCTAGTGCTATAATTAGAGTTAATTCTTCAAAGAATTAATATTGCTTACCTGTATAAAGTTTATGAAGTTATAGCTCCTTTCATCAAACATTCATCATAAAGCTTCAACCAGCAGTAGGAAACTAGGCATCCCTTTTCCTTTCTCCCTCCAGAGGTTCATATAAATTTGTTTTTATTTCCCCAGTATTATTTTGTGTTAAAAATAAGTGAGTGATACACACTCTGAAAAATACCTGCCCCAGGGGAACTGGAGGCTGCAAAGAAGAAAATATTAAGAACTAGAATAATGAGGTTTTGATCTGTAAGAAGCATATTACGAGGCTAGTGCAGTAATGGTTTTCAGTCTCATCATACTTAATTTGTATTTCTGTGTAGACGCCTATTGTTAAATAAAAAAATCAGCAAGTGAATTTAGGACAAGCCCACATCTGCTCTGCACCCAAAGTAAAGTCCTGGAAATCACTGGAATATATTAAGCAGCATTCTAGAAACTGAAAAGGTACTAAACTGGATTCTTTACTTTTTATTGGACTATCGTTAAAAATTACATTTTTGGATAATTCAATAAAAGGTATCATAGCTTGCAAAGAAAGCTAGCCAGCTAAGTAAAGAGTTATCCAGCTAGATCAAACCATTTAAAAATTGCTCTTCTCCACGCCTCTAGCCGAGTTTCACTAGCTAGGTAGCCGTATTTAAGCACTGGAAAAACAGATGGAACCAGAACATGCAAACTTAAGACATGGAATGCTGGGTCAGACCAATTACTCAAGCCTTGCATCCTGCCTTCAACAGCAGCCTTTACAAGTCACTTGGAAGTACCCAACAGATTTGCTTATTTATTTAAAAGAGCTTTTATTCTGCAATTTTACAAGTAGATATTGTAGATTACAAAAGAACATACATAATAAAATAACATACAACCCATAACCACTGCACAGCTTTTTGAAAATTACTCCCTTTATGAACCCTTCTGTACTACTAGCTTTGACCACATTATCTGGCAACAAATTTTACATTTTAATTGTACATGGACTGAAAAATGCTTTCCTAAATTTTCTTTAAATCTGCTACCAGTTATTTTCATGGAGTATTCTTTATGTCTTAGTATTATTTGAGAGCTTATTAAACATGTGGATAAAGGTGGGCCAGTTAATATACAGAAGTGTATCTAGATTTCCAGAAAGCATTTGACAAAGCCCCTCATGAGAGACTTCTTATGAAATTAAAAAGTCATGAGATAGGGGGCAGTATCCTGTTCTGGATTGCAAGCTGGTTAAAAGATAGAAAATAGAGAGCAGGATTAAATGATACATTTTCCTAATGGAGAATTGTGAATAGTGGAGTGCTCCAGGGATCTGTTCTGGGACCACTGCTTTTTAATATATTTATAAACGACCTGGAAACGGGAACAACACGTGAGATGGTCAAATTTGCAGATGACACAAAATTATTCAAAGTTGTTAAATCACAAGAGGATTGTGAGAAATTTCAAGAGGACCTTGCAAAACTGGGAGATTGGGCATGCAAATGGCAAATGAAATTTAAGTAGACAAGTGCAAAGTGATACAGTTAGGGACAGGGCCGGAGGAATCACTAGGCGAGCTAGGCCTGTGCCTAGGGCGCCGAGATTTAGGGGGCGCCACTTCAGGCAGCAGAATTTTGAAAGGGCAAAAAGTGCCCCTTCAAAATTCCGCCCAGTACCCACCTCACCCTGCTTCCCCCCCCCCCCCCCCATCATGCCACCCTCCCAACCAGTGGCACCGGTAGCCCCTGTCACATGGTAGGGACTGAAGGCCACCGGCGCCATTTTGATTAGTGGCAGCCAACGACCCGGGAGCGGCAGATCGCTCCCGGGCTCCCCGCTGGACCAGGTGTTTTGTGAGGTTTTTTTGGGGGGGTGGAGGGGGAGGTTGGGAGGGTGGGGGAGTGGCGGCATGTGGTCCCTGTCCCTGGAGTCGGGGCTGCGACCGGGGATGGCACGACAGGGGGGGGGGGGGCGGCGCAAGGCTGAAGGTGCCTAGGGCGCCCAATCCCCTTGCACCAGCCCTGGTTAGGGAAGAGAAACCCAAATTATAACTACAAAATTCAAGGCGCCACATTAGCAGTTACCACTCAGGAAAAGGATCTAGATGTCTTCATTGAAAATATGTTGAAATCTTTGCAGCAGCCAAGAAAGCAAAGAGAATGCTAGGGATTATTAGGAAAGGAATGGAGAATAAAACAGAGAATACCATAATGCCTCTGTATCACTCCATGGTGCGACCTTATCTTGAGTACTGTGTGCAGTCACCACATCTCAAAAGATATAGCAGAATTAGGAAAGGTACAGAGAAGGGCGATCAAAATGATAAAGGTGTAACACTCCTCGAAAGATTGGACCCTTAGTGCTGTGGTGAGGTGGGCACTACCTAGTTTGTAAAGCCCACTAGGCCCACACCAACAGCTGGCGGAAATGCCCTGTGGTGGGACAGGTTAGAGCTTCGCCTATACCAGCCACCTCCCCCACAGGTTGAGCCCTTGGGTTCTGGCAGCTGCCAGGTCTTAGGAGGGTCCCTAGGGCAGTCCATAGGTGAGCATCCAAGGCGGAGCATAGGTCGGGGCAGGCCTCAGACAGCAGTGATGAGTGACAGGCCAGGGATTGAGGCAGGAAGCAGACAGTGGAAACAGAGATCAGGCTGGATGTCAGGGCAGGCAGCAACCAGAGCAAGGTCAGGTCCAAAGCTAGAGCTCAGTTACAGGCAGCAATCAAGGAGAGACTGGATCCAGGTCAGGGTCAGAATCCAGGAAGTCAAGCCAAGGGACAGGAAACAAGAAACAAGATGAGTCAGGGCATAACCCAGACAAGGACAAAGCACAGACAACACAAAGGAACAAGGCAAAAGACGGGAAAGGCAAGAACAAACAAAGCAAGACAACAGGTACAGAGACAAGTAAGGCAGGGCACACCTCAACTTGCAATACGCACTGGGACACGAGGCTCACCAGGGGACCTGTTGGTGAGTCACAGAGAACAGTCTGAAGGGGCCTTAGATAAGCCTAGGCCGGTGATTGTCATTAGCGGGAGCTGCAGCCCTTTCCACTGCAAACCCTTTAAGTTGACTGATGTCCAGCACATGCACTTCTAGGGAATGGCAGATGATGGCGACATCCTGCCATGAGGTTTGTCGGCATCGGGGTGAGTGCAGTGGCTCGCAGGACAGCCCTGCGAGCCGCTAAACAGGACAAAAGGGGATGGAACAAGTTCCCTATGAAGTACGGCTAAAGAGATTAGATTAAAACTCTTCAGCTTGGAGAAGAGACGGTCTATAAAATAAAAAGTGGAATGGAATAAAAAGTGGAATGGAACGAGAAAACATTAATCAGTTGTTTACTCTTTTGAAAAGTACAAAGACTAGGGGATACACAATGAAATTACTATGTAATACATTGTAAAATAATAAAGAAAATATTTTTTACTCAGCGCATAATTAAGCTCTGAAATTGGTTGCCAGAATATGTGGTGAAAGCTATTAGTGTAGCTGTGTTTAAAAAAGGTTTGGGCAAGTTCCTGGAGGAAAAGTACATTAACCATTATTAACGTAAAGTTGCAGAAATCCACTGCTTCGTGTTGGGATAAGCAGCATGGAATCTATCTACCCCTTGGGATCATGCCAGGTACTTGTGACCTGGATTGGCCACTGTTAGAAACAGGATACTGGGCTTGATGGACCATTGGTCTGACCCAGTATGGCAGGTCTTATTTTCTTAATTATCCCCTATTTATCTGTTCTGCCCCATCCGTGATTTTATAAACCTTTAAGAATATAAGAACATAAAAAGTTGTCTTGCTGGGTTAGACTGAGGATCTCTTGGCACTGGATAGCTAGGTTGGTGACTCTCAGGCGCTAGGTAGCTGAGCCAGTGTTTCTCAGCCACTGAGTGGCTGGGCTCCTGGAGCAGGTTGGCTGGGCAAGAGTCTTTCAAGCACTGGCAGAGCCATAGCCAGGCCATTTGGCACCTATGGCCCAAATGAGAATGTGCGCCCTCACCCTGAACACAACATACACCATCATGAGCTTTGATTTTTATTGTGACCCAGAAGTTTCCTCCTGCTTCTCAGGGCTTCCAGCTCAATTGGAACCAGCACAGAGATCCTGGCGCCAGGAGCCTTCAATCACTTTTATCGAGGGTTCTTTATTTCCCCTCCCAACTTTCTTTACTCTTTATCATTACAGTATCAGTTCTGGGCTGGAAGCCATGCACCAGGGAGGGCTCCTTTCAGATCACTGCAATCATGGGCCCCCAATCCAACCACTAGGTGTCACCCCTCTCCAGATCATGTCCTCCCCACACACAATTAAAAATTATGCATTTATATAATACTAGATTGTACATGAAAAAGATTCTTAGGTAAAAAAAAAAAATCACTTTACGCACAGAGACATCCACACCTAAATTCGCACAGAGACATCCACACACACCTAAATTCGCACACACACCTAAATTCACACAGAGACATCCACACCTTACGCACAGAGACATCCACACCTAAATTAAAATAAAAACTAAAAACATGGCTGTTCCTACAGGCCTACCCCTCTAACTCTTCCCACGCTGTGACGAGTACCTGAATTTTGTGTAATATAGTCACTGATATCTTTGTAATATCATCTGTCTTTCCCCTCCTGATCTTTCACTCTTCAAATCATGTACCCTCTCTGATTAACTTTGTATTATTTACCATTTCATTATTGCCGTCTAACTCCTCCCACCCTTTGATGAATCCCTGAAACTCATGCAACTTATTCACAGAATTATGTTTGTATTATTTACTGTTAATTCCCCTTGATCTAATTTCTCCTGAATTTTATGTAAACAACATGCTTTCTCATATCTTAATCTTTATTTTTCACTATGCCACTGATCCTGTAACTTTGCTACGCCTTACCTTATTTATCAATAGTTTCTGTTCCTTGTTTCATATAGTTCCTTGTTTTGCACATAGTTATAGTTACTGTTCCTTGTCTCATATAGTTATTGTTACTGTTCCATGTAAAGGCCATGTCTAAAAGTTCCAAGTTATTTGTAAACCGATACGATGTGCAAACGGATGTCGGTATATTAAAAAATTCTAAATAAATAAATAAATAAAATGTATATTTACATGCATTGTTGTGGTGCCAACCAGAAAACCCTACAAAACAGACACTTGGAACCTATATGGTATTAGGCCCATGGTAGCATGGTGGTGTTATTTATTTAACAATATTTGTTACCCACCGCTCCAATGATTGTAGCAGGGTACAGATAAAGCCATGAGCACACTGAATTACAATTACAATATATTAAATCTCCCAGACCAAAACACACTAACTGCCAGCACTCAAAAAGTAAGAAGCTACCTATGAAAGGGCAACACTACAAATATTACACCAGGCCCTAAAACATCAATACACCTGCTATTAGGGAAACAACAAGCCAGGCTGTTATAGATCCCCACATAGACACTACATGCCAGCAGAACACTTCACCTTGTTCACACATCCTGAACACAGATACACCCTCACCAAACACTGAATAGAGAGACCATAAAGTATAAATAGAAACATGCAGACAAAAGCTGAACTGTAAACTACAACAAGTCAGATTTTGTATGCAGTGCAACTATGGAAAAACAGAATCACCATTCCTCATAAAACATCAAACAATAAAATCAAGAAATTTAAATCATGATAGTAAAAGCATACGAATAAAAATTAGATATATTTCAATAAACTGACAAATAGAACATCCAATAATTAAAAACTCATCTCTATCCATTTCCAAATATCAATAAAATATTTTCAAATGACTTGAGATTGTCATGGATTAGCAGGGAGAGAGGTGGTGATTGTAGCGTACAAACTTATTCTCACACTTGCTCAATCATATATACACATATTCATTTGTTTAGTCATTCATGTGCTTAGTCTCACACACACACACACTCATGCATTCTTTCACATGTTCATTCATTCACACACGCTCATATGCTCAATTTTATATACACACATGCTTTTCTCCTCTCGCTCATAGCTCAACTAAATACACAAACACTCATTCACACTTTCATGCTCAACCATCACACACACTTATATGCTCAATTATACATGCTCATAAACTCTTACATGCTCAATTATTCACGCATGTTCATACCCTCACACATGCAGAATCATTCACACATGCTCATACGCTCTCTTACATGTTAAATTATACACATGCTCTCACATGTTCAATAATATACACTCATACACTGTCTCACATGCTCAGTCATATACACAAACACACGCTTATACCTCCTCTCTCTCTCTCTCTCTCACATGCTCAATCATTCACACACACGCTCATATCTCTCTCACTTCAATGCTTCTTGGCATCGGGTGGGCCACACTGCTCTTCATTGGTGCTCCTTTAGGCCCTGCTGCACTACTCCTTATTGATGAGCTGGGAAAGGGTAGGAGGAGGCCAATGCTTTTTGTGGCCCTCTGGGCCACGCTGCTCTGCACTATTGGGTCAGGAAGGTGGAGACCGATGTGTGTTTTGTGGCACTGCTCTTCATTGCTGGGACAGGGAGAAATCAGGAGTGTAGGCTGTGCTGCTCCACACTATCAGGGCGGGGAGGAGGAGAAGATCGGGTTTTTTTATGGCGCTGTTCTTTATTGCCAGGACGAGAAGGGATCAGGAGTGTGGGCCACACTAATCAGGGTGGCAGGGAGGGAAGAGGAGGGTTTTTCACAGCCCCACAGGCTGTGCTGCTCTTCATTGTCGGGGCAGGGGAGGGATCAGGAGTGCAGGCCACGCTGTTCATTACTGGGCATCGTGAGGGAAGAAGAGAATGATAGTTTTCACAGCCCCACAAGCCACACTACTCTTTACTGCCAGGGCAGGGAGGAGGAAGCCGATAGTTTTCACATGACAGTACCCCTGCTGGATGGCACTTATGGCCGAGGCCATATCGGCCATAGGCTAGCTACAGCTCTGGGCACTGGGGAGCTGGGTCAGAATCTCTCTGGCGCCGGGCTGGAATTGCCAAGCCAAAATCCTCCTGGAGTGTGTTGGCTGAAATAGCCTCACCGGAATCCTCCTGGAGTGGGTTGGCTGGAGCAGGCTGTCAGAGTCTCAATTTGAGTGTATTGCAAGTCAGAAAGGTCTTTGCATCCACAGGGTTGAGCACTTTGCACCTCACACACTTCCACTGGGCTGGGTTCAGGAAGCCACACTTAGTACATTCCAGGAATGGTGGCAGTATCAGACATTGACACTGGTAACAAAAATAAGCAGTGGGACAAAATTTTTTCTTTGCTCACCAGGTTGACGGGGGTCTTGCACCCACTCCTTTGGAGGTATGTTTGGCCCTGTCTATAGAAAACATTTTGCAAGTAGGCTTAATACCAGTTTAGCACTAGCTATGTGGATTTTCAAGAGATTACACATGTCCTGTTAAGATGACTGTGACCAGTTAGTGGAAAAAATAATGGGTTCTCGATGTGTAGAGATGATCACAACTATACATATATATATATTTGTAGTACTGATCTACTATGTTATTCCTGTTTTCTTTCAAACTTACTAAAATATTTTATAAATGATATATTAGGTATTTAAAATTTGCACTATACATTACTACAATGTTTGTACTTCCTATATTTATTTTTATGTTTTTATGTTATTCTATAATTTTGAAATATTTAAATGGTCAAGAAATTTGTTAAATATATATATTGTGAATATACAAATATATATATATATATTATTTTTTTTTGTAGTGTCTGTACTTAGCTTCCCATGGGCAGGTATGGATACAAATTCTATGAGCTGATATTTTCCCACAATCCGCCCCTGTTAAAGTCTGTTTAAATCTTCACAAGGCAGCAGTGATCCTCACTACCCCTATTTCAAATGGCACCGGCAGACTGATGCTGGCCCTATGGTTACTTTGTTTCATATCAAGTGGCACTATCCAGATGCAGGCTGGCAATGTTTTGAAAGGAAGAAAGTAATAATGGCCTCAGTCTGCCAGTGCAATTTGAAGGAGCAGCAGTGGCTTGCTTTTTTGCAGACTAGGGTGAATGACTAAATAGTTTCATGCTATTTATTTTCTCTGAGCCTTTATGAAGTCTTGAAATCACATGAAATGATTTTACTTTGGGATCTCATCATATTTATTGTAATGGTGGTGGTGGTGCTGATAAATACCTTGTATGTCTCAGGTGCTAATAGTCCCACTATAGTGACTGTAACATTCTTGACATGGTACTGCGTTGGTCTGTTGTTGCCTTCTGCAGTTCAGAGGACCCAGTCTTCCCTGCTGCTCCTCCTCCATCCGGCAAGCCAGGTCAACTCTGCTTAGCTTCTGAGATCTACCAAGGTTACACTCTCCCAAGTCCAGTGTTCCTGGGGGTTCACAGTAGTTGATACAGTATGTAAATTTGAAAATGCCACTCTTATCTTTGCCATTTATATCTGCTTCCCCCCCCCCCTCCCCTCAGCAGTCTACACCATCCCCTACCCCTTCAGGAAGCGTAGGACACCTCACCAGCCCAAGACCTGAAGGGGTTGACTTTTTGTAAGGCGCGCACTCAGCACTGCTGCTGGTTTGGCAGGGGCTGCCACAGTGGTAGCGGCCACTTTCTCTCCCCTCCCCAGATCTGAGGGTAAAAACCTCCTCCTCCAATGCATTCAAGTCCAGACAGACCCTAACAGAAAGGAATCAGAACCTGGAAACCCCACAGAGCACTTTGGCCTGAGTCATTGAGCCAGCCCCAAAATGTGACTCATTTATATGGGATTTATATGTGCTTTCCAGGACAATGACCAATGAGCACTTAAGAAGACATACAATCAGGGTGACGATGTAAAGCTAGATGGAAAATTAACAATATAATTGATTCTATACAGGGATAGATGCAAATGGAAAATGTGACCTCATCTAACACTTCCCACTTGTGAAGACAGCCCAGTGCTTCTCATAAAGTACAAGTGCACGAAAATTAATCATCCATGAAACCTTCCACTTTTTGTTGCCAGAGACCACATCTAGATTGTGCCCCACCTCATTCATCTTACCATAGCTTACAATGTTTCTAATTCACTAAAGTGTAACTTTGCAAATAAAATTATATTGTAGATCATTATAAATGAAACAGTTTATGCCAGATAATTATTTTAACTCTCTCAATCCCCCTTCCCTCGGCACTGAAAAATGAACAAAAGAGAATGCAATAATTTTGTTACTCAATCTTTTCTAAGCATCAGTTCAGATAGCTTCACTTAGCAAAATTACTTCCTTTCTTTGAAGTACGCCTTGACTATTTTACCCCTAGTTCTTTTCCTGATATTTTTGCCTTCAGATTCTTTGGTTTTGCCATTTTTTTTTTGTCTTACAGAGTTTTTTTCTCTGTACAGTTTTGTGGCCAAGTGTAGCTTTTTCTTTAATCACTAGGCTCTGATTCATAGAACAGAAAAATACATGTGTATAGTCTGCCAGGGGTTTTCTTGTTTTTAAGTACATTCTTTCAATGCCAGAAGCAAATGCTTCTGGGCTTGATGAGCAACACCAGACAGGAACAGACTGAGTCACCAGAAAGGAAGAGGGAAGGGAGACAGTCCTCGAGAAGAGCAAAGCATGCCAGAGTAAAGATTTAAAAAAAAAAAAAAAAAAAAAAGAGGAAGAAAAAAGTCAAGATTTTCAGGTGGCAATGCAGATAGCCAAGCAACCTTTAAAGGGATTCTATTATTTTATTTACATTGTATGTGCTTTACTTTTCTCTGAGGTGCATGTTCAGAAGTGGAGAGTGAGAATTTATCAGGGTAAACTTTATCCAGGTAACTGTAGGCCAATTGTTTTATCTGACCAGACTTACCCACACAAGTCTAGCTGAGTAGCACTCAATATCAGCACTACCTGGTTAATAATAAACCCCACTCCCAGGAACACAATTAAATGTTTTGTCTGGGAAATTGAAAGCTACGTAGACTACACCCGCTCTTGAATAATGATCTCTCTGGTGTCCCTTTTCAGCCAGTGCCCACCCAGCCTGCAAAATTAGCCAGATAAACTTATCCAGCCAGCTTTGGCAGCATATTGAATGGCTACTTTGGACTGCTCCATAGAATAAACAGACTTTGTGGCTAGCTTGAAATTCTGCCCTAGAATTCTAAACTTGCTTCAATAGGCACCAATAGTTCCATTTCATTTGTTTATCAGGACTGTTGCAGAGTTTGATTTTTTTTTTTCCATCATGGCACACGTCCCTATGTCTCACCTGGAACCTTGACCTCAGTATAAGAAGATGCACCTCTGTGCCTACTGCTAGTAGAATTGCATGGTAATAAAGGCAGAGTTGCTTTTGTTACTTTGGTGATCTGATTTCATAGTGATAAGGCAGATCAAGACATTGAAGAAATATTAAATGTGTTTTTGACTGCATGCCAGAATCACTCATGCTCATAGGGGTAGATTTTTAAAAAATGCACGTTTGCGTCCTTTTGTTGGCGCACCAGGTGCAAACAAAAGTACGCTGGATTTTATAAGATACGCGCGTAGCCGCGTGTATCCTATAAAATCCTGGATTGGCGCGCGCAAGGCTGCCGATTTTGGGCAGCCGGCGCGCGCCGAGCCGCGCAACCTGCCTCCGTCCCCTCCGAGGCCGCTCCGAAATCAGAGCGGCCTCGGAGGGAACTCTCTTTCGCCCTCCCCTCACCTTCCCCTCCCTTCCTCTACCTAACCCACCCCCCCCCCCCCGGCCCTATCTAAACCCCCCCTACCTTTGTCCACGGATTTACGCCTCCCGGAGGGAGACGTAAATCCACGCACGCCAGCGGGCCACTGGCGCACCGAGACGCGACCCGGGGGCAGTTCTGGAGGGCGCGGCCATGCCCCCGGACCGCCCAGGCCGAAACCATGCCCCCGAAACGCCACGTCCCGCCCCCAAAACGCTGCGCCGGCAGGCCTATGGAAAATAGGCACCCGGCGCGCAAGGCCCTGCTCGCGTAAATCCGGGCGAATTTACGCGAGCAGGGCTTTTAAAATCCGCCCCATAGTGTGTGAAAATAAGATCAAAGAGGGGTATGTGCTGTCCCTTTAATAGTCAATGAGAAAAAGGGCAAAAGGAAGGAAGCGACCTCTTTGATGATGCATGCATAGAATGATAATTGTAGTTCCTTGCTTCCAAAAAGATCTAAGATCATATTAAAGAAAGAGCAAAAAGGGCAGTGTCCTGGAACATATAACGTCCAAGGAGCACTCTGTACTCACAGTGGAACTCAAAATCTAAACAGAATCAGGGAGGGATTTTTGGTGGGGGTAACAATATGTTTGCACAACACCTTCAAAGAAAACGTGCAAAATCACAAATGAAGGGACTTATAAACTCATAGGGGTAGATTTTCAAACCGCGCGATTTGGCGTACTTTTGCTGGCGCATCAGGCGCAAGCAAAAGTACGCGGGATTTTAGCAGATACGCGCGTAGCCGCGCGTATCCGCTAAAATCCTGGATCGGCGCACGCAAGGCTATCAATTCCGTATAGCCGGCGCACGCCGAGCCGCGCAGCCTACCCCCGTTCCCTCCGAGGCCGCTCCGAAATTGGAGCGGCCTCGGAGGGAACTTTCTTTTGCCCTCCCCTCACCTTCCCCTCCCTTCCCCTACCTAACCCACCCGCCCGGCCCTGTCTAAACCCTCCCTTACCTTTGTCGGGGGATTTACGCCTCCCGGAGGGAGACGTAAATCCCCGCACGCCAGCGGGCCACTAGCGCGCCGGGACACAACCTGGGGGCGGGTCCGGAGGGCGCGGCCACGCCCCCGGGCCCGCCCCCGGAACGCTCCGACACGCCCCGAAAATGCCGCGCGGTTCGGCCCGCCCCCGACACGCCCCCCTCAGAAAACCCCGGGACTTACGCGAGTCCCGGGGCTCTGCGCGCGCCGGTAGGCCTATGTAAAATAGGCTCACCGGCGCGCAGGGCCCTGCTCGCCTAAATCCGCCCGGATTTGGGCGGATTTAGGCGAGCAGGGCTCTTAAAATCCGCCCCATAACGTATAATTTTTTATTAAAAAAATATTTATACCAATTTTTTTTAGTTAAGCATACTTGTGTTAACTATATAATCTTGCAATAAGTAAACATTTTAAAAAGTTTATACCAATTTTAATACATACAATACAAAACCTGTAATGCAGGACTTGTGTGACATATATCATATACTGCAATGCAGGTACAATGTTCAAACATATCTTTATGTTTATAACTGCTGCCATTAGAGATGTCGGACGGTGGTTATGCCGCAGGTTGAGGTTGATTTAAAACAGCATGGCAGGTACATTGTATTAAGGGGCAACATATTGAATTGGCATTATTAAACCTGAATGGGGCAGAGGCTGGAGAACATTAATCAAAATGATGTGGTGATGACCGCATTAGGAAACCTTTGGAGACTTCAGTTTTGAAGCTATTGTTTTGAAGCTATTGTTTCCATTTATGAACAGTTGTCCCTGAAGATGCCCAGAGTTGGGTGAAATGAGGGACCCTTTTTAGGGCTTTTGAAGCGGGAAGTCCCTTGAAACATGATGAGATAGTGGACTGAAGAATGAAATACTAAGTAAAAGTGTTTCAAAGAAACTTTGTGGGATAGATCCATTTGGAGTTAGATAACTATTTATGTAATTATATGTTGCTTTATGGAGGTCATGGTGTCATGGCATAGTGATTTTATTGTAATTGCGCCAGATATGGGTGATATGAATATGTATGATTGATGGGTGTGTATTTGAGGATGGAAGGATGGATGATTTATTTTGGGGTTTTGCAATATAATTTTGCAAAGATGTGTTTGAACATTGTATCTGCATTGTTAGTATATGATGTTGCAAGCGTAGCGGTGGACCCTTGGACCGTCCTAACAGAGTGAGAAGGTGTGAAAGGAAGTACACTCCACTGAAAAGACGTATGCCAGGAGGCGGTGCCAAGCTGAGAGTAGAATGGAAGTCTTCGCCCTGGAGCCTGAGGACCCTCCGGGAGGAGCCCATGAGATCCCGGACCTCTGGGACTTAGATCAGAGAGAGGAAGATGGATGTGACTAACCTTTGTTGAGACAAGCGACAAGTGCGAAGAAAACAAACAGGCCAGCGTCAGAAATCAAAATAACAAGCAGAAGATCCTGAGCTAGTACTGAAGCAAAAGATCTGAAGCTAGAGTGAAGCCAAATCAATAAAAAATACTGACTGAAGATCCTAGCTAAGCAGAAACAAAAAGCGGCAGCTAGCATAAACAAGAACCTTGTTGCCAAGCAACTAGAATCAGTCGGATGCCGGGTTAAATATCTACCGGCGTCTGACGTCACTCCCAGAAGCGGCCCACAGTCCGGTGGGAAAAGTCGTTTGAACTACCCCTCCCTACGCGCATCAGAAGGGAGGGGCCAAGTTCCAAGGCTCGGCAGCGTCTCCCTCGTGGAGACGCCGCCGGGAAATAGGCTGAGCGGGCCCGAGCAGCAACGGCCCTCGCTGGAACGCTGGGAGGAGGGAGCGAATTCGGAGCCCGAACCCTGAAGGTGCAGGTAAGGGCTCGGTTGCGAGTCTCGCGACCAAGACCGCAACCTATGATTTATGTCACATGATATGTCCTGCATTATAGGTTTTGTATTGGTATAAATATTTTTATAAAGAATTATACATGTTCTGATTTTTTAAGTCCCCTCATTTGTGATTTGCACATTTTTGTGATATATATTGAAGGAATTGATTTGTACCTGTTTTGTTAAGAAACTCCAGTTCTGAAATAAACCTGCAGAATATCTGGCAGGTTGGGCTGTCATTGCTATCCCTGGCCCATGACTGGAATGAAATGTTGTAATGTGTCAGGGAGGAAGCATGGGGGAATACCTATGTGAGAGAAGCATTCATTGTAGACAAAATGAGAAATTTTAAACAAACTTTCCCATTATGGGTTGGTTTTTTTTAATGAAACAAACAAAAAAAACACAACAAATGAAATTGCTTTCATTCATTTCATTTTAAAAAACAGGGCACCCCGCTGCAATTCCCTCCAGACCCTTTCCCGATCCCTGCCCCAAGCCTCCCCAGCAACTTTTACCCCAAGTCTTCCTTCTTCATGCAATCCCTGATTGCTCCAGCCTCACTGGTGTTACGATTGTAAATGGCACCAGCAGCCTGAGATCACTACCATTACAAATTTTTTCTATATAAGAAAATGGTACCACAAAGAAAGTCATCATGGTGCCAGCCTCAGTCTGCTGTCGGGAACGCTGGTGGGGCAGGAATGACCAGGAATCACTCCTGTCCGTGAAGAAGGAAGTCTTAGGGTAAGGAGGCTGGTGGGGGGAGTGAGGATTACACCAGGGACATGGAGCCAACATTTTCTTTTTCTTTTGTCTCTCATTCAAATGAAATGAAACAAAACTGCCCTCATTGGGGGCAATTTTCAAAGCCATTTGCATGCTTAAAACATGGGTTTATGTGCATAAACGGCTTGGTTCTGCACACAGTTTTATTGTTCAGCTTTTCATCGGCCCCTTAGGGAGCAACTAACCTTTTAAGCACCTCCGTGAACACTTCAGTCCCAGGAAAATTGTTTATTGAGAGTTCCATTGGTCAAAGAAGCCAAGCTAGCTGCCACATAGAACAGAACTTTCTCCTAGAGATACACTTTATCTAGGATCACCTCCAGTTTCTCCAATAAGTCCTAGCCCTGGTTTAATATCCTTGATCTGTGGAGGGATTAGACCATCTTAGACAGAGCAGGCTTTCTTTCTGTCAGTAGCATGGCAGGCTAGTCGGGCCAATATATTTCATGAGTTTGATTTGGGGATGGACTATGATTAGTGTCTCTTTTATTTTGATGGAAGGTATGGTTTGGGCAGATGTACGCTTATGCTGTAATTAAGTTCGGTGGTCCTTGCCTAGAATAGAATAATACTGCTCTAGGGTGGGTTGATGGCACTGGCATTTTCTTATGGTATATTTTTTTTATTAAATTGCTTGAACTGCTTTGTATGTTTATGTATTGCTTTTTACATTTTATTTATATTATTATTCAGCTGAATTTTCAAAAGCATTTACACCCATAGACAGTAACTTTTAAACAGCTACATGGGCACACACGTGTGTGCGTTTGCCATCTCGCGCCAAGGGACACAGCCAGTTTGACATACGCGCGTATATTTTATTTATTTATTTATTTAGGGCTTTTATATACCGACATTCATGATACCAATCATGTCATATCGGTTTACAAGAAACAATGGTGCAAAAACATTAACATCAACATGAACAATAGGCGAAGAGAGAACAAGTGAACAAAAGTTACAATAAAACAGGGGCACATGAACTGGGAGGAGGAAGAGCCAGAGATATGGCTAACTCAGAAATAAATAATATCTAGTCTCAGAAATAAATAATATCTAGTCAAATATTCAGGATTATAATAAAACATGTACTCAGGACTGGATTATTTCAAATATGTAAATATCATATACTCAGGGCTGTAATATCATATGTTCCTGACTAAATGGTGTCAGTTCATAAAACTCGGGACTAATTAATGTATAGTCAGAAGCCAAGTCACAAGTCAGGGATGTGGTACGTCGACTGGAGAACCATGGCGAGCTGTTATAGTTGGGGCGGTTATAGATCAGGGAAGGCTTGTAGAAATAGCCATGTCTTGAGTTTCTTTCTGAATGTCAGTATGCAAGGTTCTTGTCTAAGGTCTGGGGACATGGAGTTCCAGATGGTTGGAGCCGCTGTCGAGAAGGCTCGATCTTTGGTGGATGAGAGATGTGTGGATTTGGCTGGGGGGGGGGGGGGGTGTAGCGAGCCCTTGTATGCTTCTCTGATGGGTCTAGAAGAGAAGTGCAGCGTGAGTGGGTAGTGTAAATCGATGGGTGTTCTGTTGTAAATGGTTTTATGGATGATGGTGAGACACTTGTGAAAAATTCTAAAGTTTACTGGGAGCCAATGCAGGTTTTTTAGGATGGGTGTAATGTGATCTTTCTCTTTGGGAGTTTTTAGAATTCTAGCGGCCGAATTTTGTAGCATCTGAAGCGGTTTGGTGGAAGAGGCGGGAAGGCCTAGCAGAATGGAATTGCAGTAATCTAATTTGGAGAATATAATGGCCTGGAGTACCGATCTGAAGTCTTGAAAGTACAGTAGCGGTTTGAGTCTTTTTAGTACCTGAAGTTTGAAGAAGCAGTCTTTGGTTGTGTTGGTGATGAACTTTTTCAGATTTAGCTGGTTATCAATTATAACTCCGAGGTCTCTTGCTTGGCTGACCAAGCTAGAGACCAAGCAAGGGTGTTTGTGTGACTTGAATGTATGTTATCATTGTGGTTGAGAGATATGCGCGCATGCTATAAAATAGGTTGAATGTGTGCGCGCCATTGCGCAAATGCCGTATCTACCATGTAAGTGGGGAGATTTTAGTAAACACGTGAGTCAACACAATTACCAGTCTTCCCGGTTCATTCCCAGTTTGCCCAGGTAAGGAATAGGACTTCCTAACCCTCCTAGTTAACTTGCCTCCCTTTTACCCTGTTAGCACTGACCTTTAAAACCCCGCTCACTTCTTTACTTTTTTTTGTATTCTGACTTACACCGCCATCCATAGCAGAAGTAAAGTTGCATGGCAGGGGACCCTGGCATGCACTTGTGCAAGTGAGTATTTACACACTGGTTTCACTGAGAAATCCAGGAGCATCCATGCTTCGCCCAGACCACACTTACACCCTGTTCCTTTTTTTTTTTTAAACATTTTTTTGTGCACCTAGGGGGGAAATACACACAAACATGGGTGCCTTTTAAAATCTGTATGGCACGCGCTGGCCCGACTTATGTGCATAAGTTCTGGTTTTCGCACGTGCCACAAAACCCAGTTCTTTTGGGCAAAAATGGGCTTTTGAAAATTTCCTAGGGGAGTTGTATGCATAAAAGTACTCACAGAAGCAATTCCTTGAGTACTTTTATGCACACTAGAAAGAGGCATTCCGGGAAGGGTGGAGTTGGAGCGGGAGTAGAATTTACGTGCATGCTTTGAATTATTCAACGTATGCATGTAAATATCCTGGCACACATTTACACCTGCTGATGAGCAGGTATAAATGAGTGTGCATGCTGCTCTGCGTTTGGCACATACCTGCTCATTTTCAAAAGCCAATGTGCATTGAAGTCTTCTTTGAAAATTTAGGATAAAATACTTTGTACATGCAAAATTTAGCCTGCCACAGCCCTCTGAAAGTTACCCTCATCATGTATTCACTTACTTTGTATTATTATTTGCATTTTGTGTATTATGTTATGATGTTGGAATATTGTCACTACTTGCCAAATTGTTTTTAATCTCTTTGATTATTTACCCTGAAAATTAGATTAGGGTTTAAAAAAAAATTTATGTATAGTTTTTCAAATTATAATCAGAACAAAAATTCCTTTGTTACAGACATATATGGAATTTAGAATTAAAATATAACATCATAAGAAAAAACAAGTAAAAGAAGAAACCAAAAGAAAATACTATCTTCCAATACCAATCAGACAACTTAGGATAGGGGCCAAGAAAATGGGGAGAACAGAAGAGAATAATTCACAAGAAAGGGCTATCACATAGTTATATAATTGCAGCTATAATACAATGCCCATATTAATTATTAGACACTGGGGAAGAGGTTACATGTCTTCTAGCTTCCAAAATAGATTTCATTTGTTCAGGCAGGAAGAAAATAAAACAATCAGATCTGCACTTACAGATGTAATGTAAAGTAAAACAACAACCTAAAGATACACTTTCCTGCCTTATAGTTAGGAAGCCTCTCCTAAGTTGAGTAGCCTGCGCAAAGTCAGGAAAAATCCTAACAGATTGACCGTAAAACTGAGCGGAAAGATTTCTGAAATATCTTCCATTACATTACTCAAATCAGTAGAGGAAATAAAAGAAAACCAGTAAGGTACAACAATAAAAAATCTCCAATGTAGAATTCTAAAGAAAATTCATCGAATTAGGAAACAGAGTTTCAGCATTTTGAGAAGAAGCAGATAACTTGTTAGGGAGAAAATAGAAGTGTAACAGACGGCAATAACTCCAGTAGAGAAGCCTAGAACATCCTGAAAATATCTCTTTAAAGTCACAAATCGTATCTCTCCTAAAACTTTTGGGGAAATTCAAAAATGCAAATTTAAATGTCTCATTGTTTTCCAAATACTCAGTTCGTCTAGAGAGAGCATTGTGATCTTTGATTGTAGAAACATTAAATTCATGAAGAGATTTAACAGAATTCTCAATAACAGAAATTTTTGAGTTAGTTGAGGATAATTGCTCTTGCAACTCAGAAGATTTTTAGAAACAGTTGAGGAGAAACGATCCTCATCTTAGTATTAAGTAATTTGAGGGAAGCTTCCCAAAACTGGCCACCAAATCCAAGATTGCTTCCAGTGCTATGTTATTTTGAGTTATCTTAAATTATGCTGTCTATTATACCCTGAGTGCTTCTAGTGATGCAAATATATTTAAATACATAAAAACATAAGCAAAGCATTATACACTTTCCTCATTTTATTTAATGTTTTAATTTAAAACATTTGTATATACTGCCTTCAGGTCTGAAGACCAATCAATGTGAATTACAACCATCAAAATGCAATAAATAAAATGTATATAAAAACATTATGGGGGCAGGACTTTTAAAAAATCGCGAGCGGTGTACTTTGTTCGCGCACCAGCGCGAACAAAAAGTACGGCTGGATTTTATAAGATACGCGCGTAGCCGCGTGTATCTTATAAATCCGGGGTCGGCGCGCGCAAGGGGGGTGCACATTTGTGCAACCTGCGCGCGCCGAGCCCAGTGGCGAGCTGCAATGTTCCCTCCGAGGCCACTCCGATTTTGGAGCGCCTTGGAGGGAACTTTTTCTCGCCCTCCCCCCACCTTCCCTACCTAACCCCCCCCCCCCCCCGGCCCTATCTAAACCCCCCCCTTACTTTTGTCGGCAAGAAGTTACGCCTGCTGAAAGCAGGCGTAACTTTGCGCGCGTTGCCGGCAGCTCCCCTCCGTCCTCCGGCTCCGGGGCTGGTCCGAGGCCTCGACCACGCCCCCGGTCCCGCCCCCGAAATGCTGGGGCACGGCCCCCCGAAACGCCCGCATCCGGGGCTTTACGCGCACCGGTGGCCTATGCAAAATAGGGCGCGCGCAGGCCTTTTAAAATCCACCCCAAAATGCCTTTTTTTTTTTCCAGTGGCACAAATGCAACGAGCTAATAAAGAAGAGTTTCAAAGGGACAACAAACATCTGGACAAGTCAAAGGGAACGCTGACATCCAGGATTTGCTCTCTCTCTTAATATGAGTGAGAAACTTGAGTAGGCTCAGGTTAAATGCAGAACTGCCATCTCACCCCAGCCTTTATGAAAATAGGCCCAGTTCTACCTTTCTGATACCTGCTCCTGAAACATAGGGATTCTTCTGCTCTTCATTTCATCCAGAATTAGCAAAACTAAACATACCACAATGTGATGTTTTGACTCATGTTTTTATTGCAGCTCGTTTTGTGATTTTCAGATATATTCCAGGAATACCTACAGTACCTGAATGTAATACGCTTTGAAGTGACTGAAAGATGGAATATAAGTCCCCAAAAATAGATAAAGTCTGAATTCTAAATAGGGCTTCTGATTTTCGGTTAAAATCGAAAAGCCTTGATAAAAGACCTCAATAGGGAAATTGGGTTCTTCAAGTTTAACAAAAGAAAAAGAAAATAGGCCCTACCTGGTGGTGCTCTGATGACATCATACAGCTGCTGCAAACAGCAGCCAAAAGACGCCCTCTGAGTGGGCCCACAGGAGTACAAGTCCTATGACAGCAGCAGGCCAGCAGGGAGCCCAAGCCTGTCCTGCACAAGAGGAGGATTCTGGCAGGGAGCCCAACAGGACCTGGGAGTCAGTGGATCGGCAGGGAGCCCAAGCCCTGCCACAAGAAGAGGATCATGGGAGGGAGGAGAAAAATTGGGAGGGCACTGCTTACCACCAGCCCTCCAGGCACATATACACACAGCCTGTCACCTCCTCCAGTCACACACTCACAGCCCCCAGTCACAAACAGTGTGATGGAGAGGGACGGGGCAGGGAGGGGATAAGAAGCCATACACACACTCTACCACTCCCACCCTGATCTCCATTCCCCTCCAGCCATATTCATATGCCCTACCACCCTCAGACCAGTCACATGCATACACCATGCAACACAGCATGTAAATTGATTTACACCTTATTAAACGGAATCCACTTAAACAAGCACCAGAAATTTCAATCTGTGCCCTGAAAACATCGATACACACAAAACCCAATAAATGCATTGAAAAAAACCCTCTAAATTTATATTCTATAAATCCCTAATTATAAATCAATAACTCTAACAGAAGAGCAGCGATAGCAGATCTCATCCAGCATCGTGCACTTAATGCCTAATAAATGTTTCCTTATTGAATTTCATGTCCTTTCCCTCCCCTATTTTTTATCTTTATTTTGTGTTCTTTTGATAGTGCTGATGCACCATCCATATAAAATCTTCCCACAAACACACGCTAGTTTTCACAGCATGTTATGTTTTGGTATTAATACTGGATATTTGTGATGTGCCCTTTGTGCAGCTTTGTGCCTTTTGCTCATTATGAAACCAATTGATAGAAGCATTTTGAACTAAAAATTGCCATAGTAATCTTGTCGTAAACTCCACAGAAAACAGTTCAAACAGCACTTCAGCAAAAAGAGCTTGTTTCATTTTGTTTAAAGACAAATCAGAAGCAAGCACGGCACTTGGTGGACCCGGTGAAGGAGAAAACCCTTTTTATTCCAGGTGACTACTTCTAAAGCTGCACGTGATTCAGTCATTTCTAGCTCAAGAAAACAAAATGCAATACTTCTAATCGCACTGCAGTACACATTCTAAAGAAGAAAGGACTGATCGCATGTGCACTGTCCAACTGGGGGGGGGGGGGGGGGGGAAGAGGTGAAAGGGGATGAGTGAACGAAGTAGAGGCCAGTACATTTTCAAAACAGCTTCCTCCATTCTTTGTCCATGGTAAAATTCTGCTGGAAATAGAATTCTTCTGAAGTTCACGCTCTGCCATTTTCAGCAACCACCCTCGTCCAGCTCCCCCCTCCCCCCCCCCACATACACACATGCAACCCACCATATCCCTGCTTGTTATTTCTAAGCTGTGGTTCCCAGCATGTAAGTCATGATAAGTATGAATTTAAATTTTAAAAATCGTCTCAATGCGTGGATGAGATGATGGTGCAAGGAAGAGGGATTCAGGGATTCAGTTTTGTTAGGAACTGGGGAACCTTTTGGGGAAGGGGGAGTCTCTTCCGAAGGGATGGGCTCCACCTTAACCAGGGTGGGAACCAGACTGCTGGCACTAACCTTTAAAAAGGAGATAGAGCAGCTTTTAAACTAGAACAAAGGGGAAAGCCGACAGTCGCTCAGCAGCGCATGGTTCGGAGAGAGGTATCTTTAAAGGATACTAATGATACATTAGAATTAGGGCATCCCGACAGTGAGGTTCCAATAATTAGAAAAGTAGTCCAAGTGCCTGTAACTAAAAACTCACCT
The DNA here is from genome assembly GCF_901001135.1 of Rhinatrema bivittatum. NCBI lineage: Eukaryota > Metazoa > Chordata > Amphibia > Gymnophiona > Rhinatrematidae > Rhinatrema > Rhinatrema bivittatum. The sequence continues at coordinate 44,618,805 of NC_042627.1, read as the reverse complement.
GAGCTAAAAAATTCTAACTTATCCCTATCAATTAAAAAGCAGAATGAAAATACAAACAAAGAACAAACTTTGAAATGTTTGTATGCTAATGCCAGAAGTCTAAGAAGTAAGATGGGAGAATTAGAATGTATAACAATGAATGATGACATTGACTTAATTGGCATCTCAGAGACATGGTGGAAAGAGGATAACACCAATGGGACAGTGCTATACCAGGGTACAAATTACATCGCAATGACAGAGAGGAGCACCTGGGAGGAGGTGTGGTGCTTTATGTCCGGGATGGCATAGAGTCCAACAGGATAAACATCCTGCATGAGACTAAATACAAAATTGAATCTTTATGGGTAGAAATCCCTTGTGTGTCAGGGAAGACTATAGTGATAGGGGTATACTACCGTCCACCTGGTCAAGATGGTGAGACGGACAGTGAAATGCTAAGAGAAATTAGGGAAGCTAACCAAATTGGTAGTGCAGTAATAATGGGAGACTTCAATTACCCCAATATTGACTGGGTAAATGTATCATCGGGTCACGCTAGAGAGATAACGTTCCTGGATGGAATAAATGATAGCTTTATGGAGCAATTGGTTCAGGAACCGATGAGAGAGGGAGCAATTTTAGATCTAATTCTCAGTGGAGCACAGGACTTGGTGAGAGAGGTAACGGTGGTGGGGCCGCTTGGCAATAGTGATCATAATATGATCAAATTTGATTTAATGACTGGAAGAGGAACAGTGTGCAAATCCAAGGCTCTCGTGCTAAACTTTCAAAAGGGAAACTTTGATAAAATGAGAAAAATTGTTAGAAAAAAAACTGAAAGGAGCAGCTACAAAAGTAAAAAATGTCCAAGAGGTGTGGTCATTGTTAAAAAATACCATTCTAGAAGCACAGTCCAGATGTATTCCACACATTAAGAAAGGTGGAAAGAAGGCAAAACGATTACCAGCATGGTTAAAAGGGGAGGTGAAAGAAGCTATTTTAGCCAAAAGATCTTCATTCAAAAATTGGAAGAAGGATCCAACAGAAGAAAATAGGATAAAGCATAAACATTGGCAAGTTATATGTAAGACATTGGACTTCCGGTGATGACGTCAGCCAAGCTGCAGCGCTGGATATGAGCTCCGCAGCCCTCTCCCCCCTAAACCGGCCAAAAAATGTGAAGTAAAGCGGCGAAACTCCGTCACAGCTTAACCGGAGGACCCCCGGGGTTAGGGGGCATCTGGGGGATTGCTCGCCGGCGGAACGGCTTGTGCTTGCAGACACCCACCGAAACGGAAGATGGGAGGACCCGGCATAGCGCCTCTGCCACGAGGTACCCTGCGGCCGCGACTTGTTCCTGCGGTGAGCACCTTTATACGGCAGCGATTTTATTAAAGAAAGTGCTCTTGCCTGATCCCTGGAACCGGGGCTGCTACAAACCACCAAGATTTCTGGACGGGGGATGCGACAACGCAGCCACCGGGCCGTCTCCACCCCGTGTCCCCGAACACCCAAAATGGCCGCCGCAGCGGAGAGCCCCAAGGTGCAAGCCACTATATCGGAGGACATCATCTGACAGATTACAGGCAGCGTGACAGCGGCGCTGGAGGTGAGCTTGTTAAAGATTCAAACTTCAATGGATGGCATAAGGGAGACTTTGGAGGGGCAGACCCGGCGGCTGGAGGGTGCTGAGCAGGCCTTATCAGATCAGGGGGACCGGCTGGCGGAGGCAGAGCGACGGGTGGTGGAGCTGCAGGCTAACCAGGCCACTCTGATGGCTAAATTAGAGGACCAGGAAGACAGAAGCCGCAGGAATAATATCAAAATTATTGGACTGCCCGAATCATTAAAGGAGGAAGATCTCATGCAATTCGTGGAGACTTGGCTTCCTGACCACCTGGGACTGCAGTTCACAGGGGACCACCTGCGCTGTGAATGGATACACCGTATTGGACCCCCCAGGGCCCCGCAGGAGAGGCCTAGGCCGGTGATGGCTCGCATCCTGAATTGGGCGCATAAAGTGCAGCTGCTTCGAGCCTTTCGGAAGGAGTCCTCGGTGGAATACCAGGGGCAACGCGTGCTGCTCTTTAATGATTTCTCGGCGGCCACAACAGCGCTTCGGAAAGAGATGACACCATCCTGCATGGAGTTGCATAAAAGAGGAATTCGCTTCGCCCTTCTTTATCCCGCAAAATTGCGGGTGCAACACGATAATAAAGTGCTTTTCCTCCACACCAAAGCGGAGGCGGACGGCCTTTCTAGCACGTTTGCCGCAGGCAGATGCAGTCTGACTATAAATATTTCATGACCCTGGTGACTTTCCCCAGCAAATATGTTTTTTCAGCCTCCGGAGCTGCTTGGTTCTTTCTGGCGCTGTTTTCTGGGCGGTTAAGGGAGCCAGTGGACATTTCGCCCTCGGGGTCCTTGGCCCTATTGGATGTCTCGTCGGAAGCTGTAGTATACCACCACCACTAGATGGGCATGGTTCCGTTTCGCCCAAGCTGCAGTTGTTTGGTGGGTGGTACCTCTTAGCGGGGCGACACTGGTTATTGCTATATTGTTTATAATGTTTTGGTCCTCACAGTTTGGCTTGTTGGTCGGGAGAGGGGGGGGAGGGGGCTGGAGAGAAGGGGGCCCTGGCACGCCTAGAATTGGGAGGGGTTGGGGCGAGGGGCCCCGTGCTTCTTGGGGCTGATTGGAATGACTGAGATGGTGTGGATGTTGATATGGATGTGGGGGGGGGGTCAGGTGTTGGGGAGTTTGGAGGGTTTGGGTAGGGGGGGCCGGTTTGGAAGTTTGGGGATCGAGACCAAGGAATGGGAAGGTTTTTCTCTTGCAAAGGAGGATCTGGGGCTATGGCTGGGAGGCTCCAGACCCTTACGAGGGTATAGGAGATGGGGGCCTTGTGAGGGGCCTCGAGACATCATCCATATAATGTTAGCGATGGAGTGGGTTAAAGTAACCTCTCTTAATGTAGACGGGATCCACTCGCCCATTAAGCGGAAAAAATTGGTTAACGATGTTTCAGAGAGCAAAGTCACAGGTTGTTTTTCTACAGGAACGCACTTAAACGATGCGGAGCATGGGAAGCTGAAAAGGGGGTGGGTGGGGCATTGCTGGTTCTCATCATATTCCACGCGCAAGAGGGGCGTAGCTATCTTAATGCAACAAACAATTAGCCTTCCAGCTGACCCGTACTTATCATGATCAAGAAGGGAGGTATGTGATAGAACAGGTATCCTTAATCAGCAACGCAGTCGCCTTTTGCAATGTATATGCGCCTAACCTTTATTCTCATGCTTTTTCACTCAGCTAGTAAAGCTTGCTGAGTGCACTGTCCAGGTATACTCTGATAGTGGGTGGAGACTTTAATGTCGTCGCAGACAAGCGGATGGACTGCAATCCTGCCAAAAGGGTTTCCAGCGCTGGATGGGACACAGGGGGTTCCTTTCTTATGTCAAGAGCTCCAACTGCTGGATGTCTGGAGGGTGTTGCACCCCTCGGAGAGTGATTACACTTTTTTCTCCAACCCCCATCAGTCATATTCCCATTTAGACTATTTCTTGGTAGCAGATAACATGTTTTCGGTGGTGTGAGGAGGCAACTATAGGGGCCATAGATGTGTTCTGATCATGCCCCAATACATGTGCAGGTGTTCCTTTGGTGGGAGGCAGAGAGGGGCTTTCTCGTGGCGCATGCGACGTGATTTGTACTGTGATGCGGCATTTCATACCCATCTACAGTCTTGCTGGAAAGAGTATGTGGGATTCAATGAATCACCTGATGTCACTCCCACAACGCTCTGGGAGGCGGGGAAGGCGGTAATGAGGGGGCATATCATCGCTTATACTGCCAAGGTAAATCGGCAGTGGAACGCTGAGATCTTGCGCCTCACGGCGGAGCTCAAATGTGCTCAGAGGCGGCACATGCTTGATTTGACCCCATCTAGCAAAGACCGGGTTGAGCAGATACGAGAGGCGCTCAATACTCGCCTATACCAAAGGGCCTCTAAATCCCTTCGTTATTACAAGTACCAATTATATAAGCAGGGTAATCGGCCCGGTAAAATGATGGCGCATTTGATAAGGCCTAGAACTCAGAAGACAGTCATTGTGGGGCTTAAGGATCGTGGAGGGCGTTATGTGACCTCCCAAGCCGAGATCGAGAGTAGATTTATGGAGTACTATACGGAACTATATGGGCAGAAGGGGCAAAATCCAGAAACCTCAGCTCATTCTTCCAAAATATGCATTGGCCTCGACTGTCTTCTGATCAACAGCTGTTATTAAATCAACCCATTACGGATCAGGAAGTGTATTCGGTGATCCAGGGCCTGAAACAGGGAAGGCCGCGGGACCGGATGGGCTGGGGGCGGAGTACTACAAAATACTTAAGTTTTCATTTTCTGACCCCGATGTCTAAATTTTACAATGAATTGGGTTACAACCCGGGCCCTGCCTGAGGGGATGAATCAATCGGTTTACTGTGGTTCTGCCCAAAAAGGGCAAAGATTAGCCGATGTGGGCTCATATAGACCCATTTCTCTGCTTAATTGTGGATCTAAAAATCCTAGCAGCAGTGCTAGCGGCAAGGCTAACCTTATTTTACCCACGCTAATTGGAGGGGACCAGACCGGGTTTGTTAAGGGGCGCCAGGGCGTACATAACATACGGCGCCTTATTGCAGCGCTGAGCTACCATTCTTTGGAGGATGCGCTGATTTTGAGTTTAGATGCCGAAAAGGCATTTGACTCAGTGTCCTGGGAATATATGTTCTGGATGCTGGGCCAATATGGCTTCAAACGGGGCCTTTGTTGCATGGCTCAAGGCTTTATATAATTCCCCGAGTGCCCCGTCTTTTATTAAACAGGGCCCTCACCGAGCCTATTCGGTTACAAAGTGGGGTGCGGCAGGGCTGCCCTCTATCGCCACTCCTTTTTGTTTTAGCAGTCGAACCCCTAGCTACTCGGCTGCGGGGGGACAAGGGTTTTCAGGGCTTAGTTTGAGTGGCCACCCGGTTAAGATTGCACTATTTGCGGATTTTACTGTTTGTCGGGTGCCCACGAAGTAGTGTGCCGGTGATCATTCAAATTATTGAGCAATTTCGGGACATAGCGGGACTCAAAATTAACTATTCCAAATCTGAAGCGCTGGTGCTGACACCGGGGCTCCAAGGCAGTTGGCAAACCTCATTCCCTTTTACGTGGGCGCCGGGTAAACTGCGTTATTTAGGGGTATGGGTCCCTCGGGACCTACGACAGCTGTACGACCTTAATATTACGGAAAAAATAGCGCTATTCTACTGCAGCTGACGGCGTGGAATCTCCTTCCGCTGAGTTTCTTTGGGAGATGTACGCTGATTAAAATGATCCTGGTTCCTAAGCTCTTATACCTGCTCCAATTGATACCTTGCTGGTTAAAGGCCAGGGATGTGCAGAGGTTACATGGGGGTTTGTCTCGGTTCTTATGGAAGGGGAAGCGTGCGAGGATCAAATATACTGTTTTACAGCATGCCCGGGAGGTGGGAGGGTATGGCGTGCCAGACTTTCGGCTCTATAATGTTGCCTGTCAATTGAGGTTTGTGAGGGAATGGCTCACGGGGAAATATTGTTACTGTGAAGAGGGTTTACTTTCTAACATGTCTGCTCCTTGGAAGCCTCTTTCTCTCTTGCAGGTGGATGCGAGGAAATTGCAAGCCTTAGTATACCCGAAATGCCTGTTGTCCCCATGTATCAAGGCCTGGCGCTGGCTGCGTCAGTTGAGTGGCTTGAAGGGCCTTTCATCGTTACTGGCGCCTCTCCTGGGCAACTTGGATTTCCGCCCCGGACGGGATTGCCGTGGCGTTTTTCAATTTTGGGCTTCAAACGGAGCGGAGTACTTATATCATTTGTTTGATCCTGACACTCAGGAGCTTATGGACTTCCGAACTTTTACTAGAACGTATCGACTGCCGCCTAAGCATTTCTTCGGATATTTACAGGCCCGCCACTACATCCAGACTATCCGCTGGTCCAGGGAGGACGTGGCTGCAGAGTCGCTCTTCGCCACCAAACTGGCCGACACCGTTAGCGTGGCTAACTCTATTACAAGATGGAAAAGACTGTGTATGGACTATACAAGACTAGATCACCTCACTGTTTTAGCCTCCCGGTGGGCTTCTGTTTTACAGGGCGAAGTGACTCCTGAGCAAGTGAAAAAATGGTTTCAGTCCCTGCACACCCAAAACCCGGACCTGGGGCTTCGTGAGCTACAGTACCGTATTTTGCACTTTTCATACTATGATGATGTCCAGAGGTTTCAGATGGGGTTAACTGATACCCCGTTCTGCATAAAGTGCGGGGCGGAGGAAGGTACTTTGATACATAGGCTCCTATTTTGCTCGACGGTCACTTCCTTGTGGACCCTGGTACGGAGATTATTTCTAAATGCACCGGTCTTCCAGCACACTGTGGAGGTTATGCGCTGGCTACCCACCCGTTGCACGCCTCACACCCTTGCCCACTTGCCAAAGCCAAATTTGCAAGACTGGCGATGCTACTGGCGTGCCGGACTATACTATCTGTGTGGGTGGAACCACAAAGTGCGCCCTCTGAGGCAGCTTGGTACACCAGGATGACATCAGAATTACAAATGGAGCGTATGGACTGTATCTCGGGACATCGCAAAAGGGACAAGCCATATGAAGACTGTTGGCAGACCTTCTTTCAAGGTCTCCCAAGGGGGACGCAGGCTAACTTACTAACCGCTGGCTACTCCAATGAATGGACTTAATTCACTTCCTTGGACTCAGAGAAGGGGATCGGGGGGGAGGGGGGGCAGGGGTGTGAGTGAGTATGAATGCAGGTGGGTTGGGGGGGGGCCTGGGGGGGGGGGGGCGTACAGGGTGAAGTTCCACACTCTTGGCGGCGGGCTGTTTGATAGGGTAGGGTGGAGGGATAAAGTATTGGTTTTGAAGTTTGTGGAGGGGGGAAAAATTGAAAAAGAGGGTCCGGGGTCCATGGGCAACAGTTTGTATGGTTTCAGATTTCTGGAAGACATGGTCATTGTTGAAATGTTTTACACCCTTGCCTTGTACTCTGTATTTGTGCCTTAGTGGTGTGTTGGGTGACGTCTATCTTCCTAGACTGCTCACTGCTCTTGACCCAATAAAAAGTATTTTGCAAAAAAAAAAAAAAAAAGTAAGACATTGATAAGACAGGCTAAGAGAGAATTTGAAAATAAGTTGGCTGTAGATGCAAAAACTCACAGTAAAAACTTTTTAAAATATATCTGAAGCAGAAAGCCTGTGAGGGAGTCAGTTGGACCGTTAGATGATCGAGGGGTTAAAGGGGTACTTAGAGAAGATAAGGCCATCGCGGAAAGATTAAATGATTTCTTTGCTTCGGTGTTTACTGAAGAGGATGTTGGGGAGGTACCTGTAATGGAGAAGGTTTTCATGGGTAATGATTCAGATGGACTGAATCAAATCATGGTGAACCTAGAAGATGTGGTAGGCCTTATTGACAAACTAAAGAGTAGTAAATCACCCGGACCGGATGGTATACACCCCAGAGTTCTGAAGGAACTAAAAAATGAAATTTCAGACCTATTAGTAAAAATTTGTAACTTATCATTAAAATCATCCATTGTACCTGAAGACTGGAGGATAGCAAATGTAACCCCAATATTTAAAAAGGGCTCCAGGGGCAATCTGGGAAACTACAGACCGGTTAGCCTGACTTCAGTGCCAGGAAAAATAGTGGAAAGTATTCTAAACATCAAAATCACAGAACATATAGAAAGACATGGTTTAATGGAACAAAGTCAGCATGGCTTTACCCAGGGCAAGTTTTGCCTCTCAAATCTGCTTCACTTTTTTGAAGGAGTTAATAAACATGTGGATAAAGGTGAACCGGTAGATATAGTATACTTGGATTTTCAGAAGGCGTTTGACAAAGTTCCTCATGAGAGGCTTCTAGGAAAAGTAAAAAGTCATGGGATAGGTGGCGATGTCCTTTCGTGGATTGCAAACTGGCTAAAAGACAGGAAACAGAGAGTAGGATTAAATGGACAGTTTTCTCAGTGGAAGGGAGGGACAGTGGAGTGCCTCAGGGATCTGTATTGGGACCCTTACTTTTCAATATATTTATAAATGATCTGGAAAGAAATACGACGAGTGAGATAATCAAATTTGCAGATGACACAAAATTGTTCAGAGTAGTTAAATCACAAGCAGATTGTGATAAATTGCAGGAAGACCTTGTGAGACTGGAAAATTGGGCATCCAAATGGCAGATGAAATTTAATGTGGATAAGTGCAAGGTGATGCATATAGGGAAAAATAACCCATGCTATAATTACACAATGTTGGGTTCCATATTAGGTGCTACAACCCAAGAACGAGATCTAGGTGTCATAGTGGATAACACATTGAAATCGTCGGTTCAGTGTGCTGCGGCAGTCAAAAAAGCAAATAGAATGTTGGGAATTATTAGAAAGGGAATGGTGAATAAACAGAAAATGGTCATAATGCCTCTGTATCGCTCCATGGTGAGACCACACCTTGAATACCGTGTACAATTCTGGTCACCGCATCTCAAAAAAGATATAATTGCGATGGAGAAGGTACAGAGAAGGACTACCAAAAGATAAGGGGAATGGAACACTCCCCTATGAGGAAAGACTAGAGAGGTTAGGACTTTTCAGCTTGGAGAAGAGATAACTGAGGGGGGGATATGATAGAGGTGTTAAAATCATGAGAGGTCTAGAACGGGTAGATGTGAATCGGTTATTTACTCTTTCGGATAGTAGAAAGACTAGGGGGCACTCCATGAAGTTAGCATGTGGCACATTTAAAACTAATCGGAGAAAGTTCTTTTTTATTCAACGCACAATTAAACTCTGGAATTTGTTGCCAGAGGATGTGGTTAGTGCAGTTAGTATAGCTGTGTTTAAAAAAGGATTGGATAAGTTCTTGGAGGAGAAGTCCATTACCTGCTATTAAGTTCACTTAGAGAATAGCCACTGCCATTAACAATGGTAACATGGAATAGACTTAGTTTTTGAGTACTTGCCAGGTTCTTATGGCCTGGATTGGCCACTGTTGGAAACAGGATGCTGGGCTTGATAGACCCTTGGTCTGACCCAGTATGGCATTTTCTTATGTTCTTATGTTCTAACTTTCAAACTGGCATGCGTGCACGCATTTATGAGCATATGTCGGCCTAAGCACAGGTACGCGACCATTTTATAACATTCAAGCGCATAAGTGTGCATGTTATGAAATAGCCTGGCTGAGATCACGTGATGCTGTGAGGGAGATAAGACGGGCTGACTGATCTCTCAGAGGGCCCCCTCCTCTCTTTTCGTGCTCTGCAGCGCTTTCAGCCTCCTGATTCAGCAGTTCTCAGAGTGTTTGATTCTCCTTAACTTTGTGGAGCGGCGTATAGTGGGTGAAAGCGACAGTCCCACTATAATGGCAACAAAATCAAAGGAGAAGGCAAAAGGCACCAAATCTAAACTGTCGATGCACCCGATCTTACCTCCACCTCTGAAGGCCCAGACCCGATGACCTCCGATGTGTCCGCCATAGTGCTAGCAGCTCTGCACGGAAAGTTCAACCAACTGTCCACTCAATTATCAGGGGTGAGCACACAGTGAACTCAAATTTGACAACAGATACAAACGGCGGAACAACATATTTTGGATGCGGAGGACACAACTGCCTCTAATGTTAAGCGACATGACGCAGCTGAAGTCACAGTGTGATTATTACAGTCTAAAGTAGATGGACCTGGAGAACAGTGTCCCACAGAAATGATTTAAGGATCACAGGGATACCCAAGTCTGTCCCAAAATGGAATTTGGGAACTCATTTGCAAACATGGCTCAAACAAGCTTTAAAAACTTTGGATGACACCCATGGTGCCTTGCTAATTGAGAGAGCGCTCCGTCTGGGGCCCGTGCAATCTGGGGATCATGCTTCCTCTAAACCCACAGCGGTCATATTTCAGGTCCTCAATTTTGCCCAAAAGCTTGAGACTTTGAGGGCATAACCACCGCCAGAAAGACCTACATTCTGAAGGGGAAAAAGTTTTGCTTTTTTTCAAGACTGCTAAACAGCGGTAGCTTCGAGAAGAAAGGCGTTTGCTCCTGCCTGCACTCAGCTGGCACAAATGAACATGAGGATCCATGTTGCTTTTCCCTGCAAAGCTGAAAGTTTTCTACAAAAGGGAAGAATATTCTTCTTGATTCCGTTGAAGCAGCTCAAAATTTTCTGCAGGGGTTGAACTCAGACTCTGGTTGAAGAACTTTCTTTTTTTGTTCACTTTTCTATTGCTGCATACGCTTCTTATCAAAGCTGCTTATTCTGCTTTGAAATTCCAGATTAGAGAGGAGGGCCCTCACATCACAGATGATCTACCTGAATTGGCTAATTTTGTTTATTTGGTTGGTAATTGGGGTGCAAGGTACCTTTTTTTCTCCTTCACCCATTGCACCATACCTGGGGTTCACTGCTGAGAAGGCAAGCATTTTGCATTTGTATTATGCTCTTTATGCATGTGTTCTTTGTTGTTCCACTCTGTGTGGTCTGTATTCTTTTTAAGACATGGTTATCTTATCCTATTGTGCTATAGATGTATAATATCTATTCGATGCTCCTTGGGGGTGGTGGGTAGGCTGAGGGGACCTATCACCTACATGAAGAAAATCTTTTATTACTGCAGTATTGTTTCCTTTTCCTTGCGCTCTTATGGTGACTCTCAGATGTTTCATTTGGAATGTCTGTGTGATGGGTTTGGTCACTAAGGGGTGGATTTTCCATTCTCGCAGAGAATGGTGAATCCCAGCGTTAAAGGGGGGCGGGGGGAGAAGGGGAGGGACGGGCCTGTGAGAGCCGGCAGCGATCGTACCATCTCGATGTTATCGCTGCCAGCTTTCACACCCAATAGCGCCACCGTGAAAGGTGGTGCTATTGGGCGTGCTACTGGCGGCAATAAAGGTGCTTACTTTATCGCCGCCAGCGAAGATAGTGACATGTCTGCCTCCTCGCTGCCCCAACTCCTCCCCTGCCCACCCCGACTCCGCCCCCGGCAAGCTATCGCATGCGAAAAGGAATTTTTTGCCTGTGAAAAGTCCCTTTTCGTGTGCGATAGGCTTAGAAAATGACCCCCTAAATGTTATAAGGTTTTGCAAGCAATGCAAAGGTCACATATAGACATAGCTATGTTGCAAGAAACAAAACTTTCTAATGCTAAACATCAGAAATTGAAGAAATAGTGGGTGGGACAGGTTTTTTTCTGCTCCTAATCACTGGAAAGTGGGTGTAGCTATACTTTTTCATAAATCTCTGGTGTTTACTGTGCAGCACTCTATTATGGATTCAGAGGGCAGATATATTTTTCTAGTGACTGAGCTTTTTGGTAAACAGATTTTGTTAGGCAATATATATGCTCCAAACACCTATTTTCAATAAGATATTTAACATGCTTTTACTACACTCTCATCTACCAATTATTTTGGGTAGTGATTTAAATATAGTGTTTGATGGTGTGATTGACAGACAACGGGTTCGACCCCCTTCCCGTGTAGATCTCACCCGTGGTCTCCCATATCTTTGTAATAACTTGGACTTGATCGATGTTTGGAGAGTCCTTCATCCATTGGAGGCAGATTATACACATGTCTCTAGGACACATGGAACGAAATTCCATTTGGACTATTTCCTGGTGAGTAAGACCTATTTTTGGAAAGTGGTCAGCTCTGCCATTGGTCCCCTTGCTATTTTGGACCATGCTCTGGTGTGGTTTGATATTGAAGGTATCTCCCCTTTATCAGATAACCAGAGACAGAAATTACCTCCATATCTCTATTATGATACCACTTTTCATATTTATCTCAGGGACAAATGCGTGGAATATGCCCACTTCAATGCTGACCACCAATCTAACCCTGTCCTTTATTGGGATACTGCTAAAGCTGTGTTGCAGGGAGAGGAGATAGTTTATGTTGCTAAAAAGAAAAGGACATAAGAAATTGCCATGCTGGGTCAGACCAAGTGTCCATCAAGCCCAACATCCTGTTTCCAACAGAGGCCAAACCAGGCCACAAGAACCTGGCAAATACCCAAACACTAAGAAGATCCCATGCTACTGATGCAATTAATAGCAGTGGCTATTCCCTAAGTAAAATTGATTAATAGCCGTTAATGGACTTCTCCTCCAAGAACGTATCCAAACCTTTTTTGAACCCAGCTACACTAACTGCACTAACCACATCCTCTGGCAACAAATTCCAGAGCTTTATTGTGTGTTGAGTGAAAAATAATTTTCTCCAAATAGTCTTAAATGTGCTACTTGCTAACTTCATGGAATGCCCCCTAGTCCTTCTATTATTTGAAAGTGTAAATAACCGATTCACATCTACTCGTTCAAGACCTCTCATGATCTTAAAGACCTCTATCATATCCCCCCTCAGCTGTCTCTTCTCCAAGCTGAACAGCCCTAACCTCTTCAGCCTTTCCTCAAAGGGGAACTGTTCCATCCCCTTTATCATTTTGGTTGCCCTTCTCTGTACCTTCTCCATTGCAACTATATCTTTTTTGAGATGCAGCAACCAGAATTGTACACAGTATTCAAAGTGCGGTCTCACCGGGGGGCGCTGTTGCGCATGCGGTGTGGATAGACGTGTGAGCTCTGAGCTCCTGGAACTGGACCCTCTCTACCCTAATTTTTTCAGGATTACCCTTCAGCAGGACATAATTTTTTATATTTGCTGCTTCTTGTTATATGTACCATGGCCGCCAAGAAAAAAACAGCGGATTTCAAGCACTACGGGTTTCATAAACAACCGCCGGAGTTTTCACTAGTGAGCGAGACGCGAGATGACGCAGCGTTAATCGATGCGAGTGGCGGGGACATGATCGCTGAGCAAGGCCCGACACTACCCACCATCGAAACCATCAGTCGGGATGAGCTCCGTGGATGGTTCATGGAGATCCGGGCAGACTTACGCCAGCACCGCAGTGAGCTCCTGGCATCCATGGCGGATATTAGAGAGGATATGGCGGCACTAGGTAATCGAGTAGACGAGCTGGAACAGACAGTTGAAGCACAAGCAATCAATATGGCAATACCAAGCTCTGCAAACTGAGAATCAGGCGATTCTTGAGAAGCTCGAGGATATAGAAAATCGTTCGAGACGAAACAATCTAAGAATCAGAGGCATTCCCAAATCCAACACCTACAATGACACGCTGGAGGTGGCTCGGAAAATTTGTATTTTTTTTCTCGCAGAGGACTCATCAGCAGCTCCCTCGGAGTCGGCGGCAAGCTCACCTGTCGCGATTGAACGAGCGCATAGGGCGCTGGGTCCCCGTCTCCCTAATAAACCCTAGAGATATCATCTTTTGTCTTCGGGATTTCCCTCAGAAATCACAAATCTATGCGGCGACAAGGAAACAGCCCACGTGGTCTTGGGAAGGCCTAACTATTGCTATATTCCAGGATTTAGCCCCAACCACATTGAAAAAACGCTATGATCTTCGAGAGGCCACAAGAACCTTGAGGGAAGCACAGATTCGTTATCGCTGGACTTTCCCTTTCGGGCTCTCCTTTCTGGTGCAAGGTGTTACTTTCAGGGTGAAAACCCTAGGAGAAGCGGTGGAGGCCTTTAGAGCGGCGAATCTCCCCTTCTCCTTCAGTTTGCCTAAGAAAGATTCGAGTCTTCCAAAGAAGGCTACTATCGTCCGCTGGCAAAGGGTGCCTAATGGGAGACGACGCCTTCGCCGACAGTCCGGTGACTCGGGATCGTCCCTCCATGACCAGGGCTGACTGTTCTCATTTATTTCAGGTTCACTATAACTGTCACAGAGTTATCTTATCTATTATTGGGACTGTAATGTTGATTAGACATCACACTGTTGTCAGTTTTGTTCGCCATTAGACAGGAAGGTGATGCGTCCTACAGTCTCATTGCATGTTTTCTAAGCTCAGGCTCTACATTTAATCCTGCTGTTGTATATGTATAAGTTAGAAAGGGGGGGGGGGAGGAGCCCTCTAGGGGCTATGCAGTCTGCATGCTAGCACACTCGCTTGCTCTTGCCCCTTATGGGCGGGTGCTCTGCCAGATGGGTTGGGCAGAATATGGGATAATTTGGGGGTTATCCAACCTAGCACTTGTATTTACCTGTACTTATTATGTGTTATGCTTTAACCTGTTCTCTTCATCAGCTTGTGGACACGTTTTTGTCTATGTGCACTTCTTGTCCTGTTTTTGACCTATCATGATTAAATTATTATCTATCAATGTAAAGGGGCTACACACTTATAGAAAACGCCAACTGTTATATCAGGATCTATGTGAGCTTCATATAGACATCGCATTGCTTCAAGAGACCCATCTGAAAAAGAGACATGAGAAACTACTTACTCATTCATCCTATCCATACCAATATTTTGCATCCAGCTCTGTGAGAGCCAAATATACTGGAGTTGCCATCCTAGTTTCGATAAATGTGGTACATGAAGTGTTACATCAATATAGTGATCCAGAGGGCCGTATCCTGGTCCTGGTGCTGCGAATAGGTCCTGAGATATTTACAATTGTTAATGTATATGCCCCCAATACCGCATATGTGACCTTTCTACAACATCTCGAGAGTTGTTTAACCCGAGAGGCAAATAACCACTTGGTGATTGGTGGAGACCTCAACTTGTCGCTTCGTCCTAGTCTGGATACTTCTGGTGCGGGTGCATGCACTTCAGGGGCGGCTCGCAGATCTCTACATCATATAATGGACAAATGGAATCTTATTGACATTTGGCGTCAACGAAATCCTCGCTCCCGGCAATACACATTCTATTCACACCCTCACTCCACTTATACCCGCATTGACTATTTGCTCGTTGACAAAAGTTTACAGAACAATGTCACTAGGGTGGAAATAGAACCCATAACCTGGTCTGATCATGCCCCAGTGTGGTTTGAGTTCAATGTCCCGGAAGTGATTCAAGGCACTCGCTACTGGAGACTCAACGAGAGCCTCTTGGATGATGATGATTACGTTAAAGTGGTCGACCGTCGCTTATCAGAATATTTCCAGAACCAAACCTCTTCGGGACCCTCTTTTCCCTTGATCTGGGAATGTTCTAAGGCGTTTATCCGAGGGGAATTTATTGCCCGTGCTTCATACTGTAAGAAGCTAGAAGGAGAAAAACGGTCTAAAATTCTTCAGGAAATCAGATCTCTCTCCCACCAACATATGCTTAATCCCACAATGGCTCTATTTAAACAGCTTACTAGTGAATGCCAGGCTCTTCAAAATCTGGATGCAGCCCGTATTGCACATGCTTTAAATATTACGAAACAACTTTACTTCGAGGGCGGCAACAAAGCAGGCCGGATGCTGGCGCGTAGACTTAAGAAGACACTGTTTCGCAATAGTATAGCAAAAATTAAAAACTGTCAAGGGACAATACAGACCACTTCCGCAGACATCAGTGCCTGCTTTACTCAATTTTACACTACACTTTATAGTGCTCGCAAGGACATTGAACAATCCGAAATTGATCAATATCTACAGTCCATTGAACTACCCGTACTATCTACTCAACAACAGCAGCTGTTGGATAATCCTATTTCTCTGATGGAAGTTCAACAAGCGATTAAAACCCTCAAATCGGGCAAAGCTCCAGGACTGGACGGTCTCACCAGCAAATACTATAAATCATTTTCTTCCACGCTAGCACCACACCTGACTGATTTGTTTAATGCCTTACGTGAGGGAACACCACTTGGACCTCACTCTAATACAGCCGGTATTTCAGTCATCGCTAAACCGGGGAAGGATCCCACTCTGTGTGGGTCGTTCCGTCCAATTTCGCTAATCAATTTGGACCTCAAGCTATTAGCTCGTATTCTGGCCAAACGCCTCAACAAGATCCTACCAGAATTGGTTCACCCCGACCAGACGGGATTTATCCCAGACCGTTCTGCATCAGATAATGTTCGTCGCACCATTGGTCTTATTTGGTGGACTCACAAGGAACGTATTCCTAGTGCTCTTCTCGCTGTCGACGCAGAAAAAGCGTTCGACATGGTACATTGGCCATTTTTATTTAGCACACTCTCCAAAATGGGGTTTGGAGTCTATTTTCTACAGTGGATGCGCCAACTGTACCACCAACCAACTGCGCAAGTAAAGGTTAATGGTAGTTACGGGACTAAATTCTCTATCGCCAGAGGCACACGCCAAGGATGCCCTCTCTCCCCCCTACTTTTTGCATTGTTCCTTGAACCTTTCACCGCCTTCCGTTCAGATACTAACGTCCAGGGTGTACATTTGGGAGAGCAACAATACAAAATGTCTCTATTTGCGGACGATGTCTTGTTTACGCTCACTCAGCCTCAGACCTCTTTGCCCGCCGTGTTGGCAGCTATTCAGCGGTTTAGCTCAGTCTCTGGATACATAGTGAATCTGGACAAATCTGAGATCTTACCGATTAACATATTGCCAGACGATGCTCATCTATTGCAAATGCAACTCCCTTTCCGCTAGACCACTAAACCTATGAAATATCTTGGGGTATTTCTCTCTGCGGATGTGGATCAACTTTTTCATCTCAATTATACACCTTTACTAAAAAATATCGACCGTGACCTACTCCGCTGGAATCAGAACTCTCATTCTTGGCTGGGGAGGATTGCCATCATCAAAATGAATATTTTACCCCGTTTGCTATATTTGTTTCTCACTCTCCCAATACACCTATCCAACAATATCCTAAAAATTACACAAAGAAAGATCTTCGCATTCATTTGGAGGAAAAGACCACCTAGAATCTCACGATCTGTCCTCTATCGTCCAAAGATAAATGGGGGGCCGAGTGTACCCAACTTGGACTGGTACTATGCCGCTGCACAATTGAGAGCCATTCTCCACATTCATAATTGTTCATCGCACCCTACCCCGTGGCAGAGTATTGAGCAACACATGTTAGGGAACATGCCGCTTACAGCGATATTTTGGCAACCAAGAGCTACTTGGAGAAGCACCGCCATTGTACCTCCTTCGCTTCAAATAACCCTCCGAGTCTGGACGTGATGGAAGGAAAAATTGGTGGGGACTTTCCCTTACTATCACTCATCAGCTCTATTCCACAATTTACGTTTCCCTGCGGGATTATCTAAGGCAGCTTTTGCAATCTGGAAGAAACTTGGTATTACTACTATGGGAACACTAATCCAGCAGAACTCGGTTATACCCTTACCTGTCCTTATGGAACGCTATCCAGACATTCCATTCCCCTTTTTGGAATACGCACAATTAGCGCACTTTATTCGAGGGGAGCTGGCCTTATCTCATTTTAGTGCCTCTAAAACTCTGTTTGAATCGTTCTGTATGCAACCCAAAGTGGTGAAGGGGGCGGTCTCCAGGTTATACAAGCTCCTACAAGGAACATATACAACTAAGCTTCATTGTGCTCTCAAATGGGAACGAGATCTGAATTTCACGTGGTATGTGGAAAAGTGGGAAGATGTTTTTATAGCAGCGCGCAAGTGTTCGTTCTCTGCTCACCTGCAGGAACACTGTATGAAAATTCTTTATCAGTGGCACTATGTACCAGTTCGCTTAAACAAGATGTACTCAACTTCTACCACGACATGTTGGAGACAATGTGGACAAACGGGCACTTATTCACATATCTGGTGGGACTGCCCAGTAGTACGGTACAAGTCTATTGGACCATGGTGATCGAGTGGCTTTCCCGAGTTCTGGGACAAAGTGTTCCTAACGAACCTACTATAGTACTTTTGGGAGAGCCAGTTGAAAATTTTTCTCCTCACCTGAGTAGATTCTGCCAGCAAGTCTTTATTGTGGCTCGGATGGCCCTAGCGCTTCACTGGCGGCAGTCGAGCACTCCAACACTACAGATCATAGTGCGTCGACTTCAAGCCATTCGTCAACTAGAACATATTACTGCTCTCCGCAAAAAACGCCTAAATACTTATCAAGCTGTCTGGACACCTTTTGTTGAGTGGTATCACACTTACGATTCTTCACAACCATGAGTTAGGCCTCACACTTTCTTAACAGTTTCTCTATATGTCTGGGTAAAGTCCTTGGTTAACATTAAGTTGCATGCCATGTCATATGATATTGTATTATTTCCCCTTACTCAGCTGGAAGGTAGTAGCCCAGCGACAGATCGTTTTTGTTCATATTCTCGCTGTTCGTTGTTGTCCACATTAGCCAGCAAGCAAGCTGATTCTTTTCTTTTATTGTAATCTTACATTTACTTGTTAACAGTTTAGGACAGGTGCACGCAGTAGCTATTGTTATTAGCTATATTTTGCTTTCTTTTTTTATATTTTATCCAATTACATGTGCAGGTAGGTGGGTGGGGGGTGGGTGGGGCAGGATTGTTATGGGAAAAAATTTCTTTCTGATAATGTTTTACTTATTATTGTGATGTTTCTGTTTATTCCATTATCAATAAATGTTTCAAATTTTAAAAAAAAGTGCAGTCTCACCATGAAGCGATATAGAGGCATTATGACATTTTCTGTTTTATTAACCATTCCCTTCCCAATAATTCCTAACATTGTTTGCTTTTTTGAGCTTACTAGCAGTATACTATGATTAGAAAAGCAATTACTAATAGCCAAGCGACAATATTGTCAGAACCCTGCCAATATGAATCATACTCTATTTAATGCCACCCAAAATGCATTAACTGAACTCATTCACCAGAAAACAAAAAAGAGTTTACTTTATTACAAGTACAAACTCTTTCAATATGGCAATAAGGCAGGGAAACTTCTAGCTAAACTTGTACAATCTTGGGAAGGTAAGACACACATTTTAGCTTTAAAAGACAGCACAGGTCAGGTGAAACACTCTTCGAACGGCATAGGGGATATATTTTATTGATACTATCAGGATTTATATAGTTCTGAACCTTGTGAGGTCTCCTCCATACAGACCTATCTAGCTAAGACTGCCTTACCTCATGTGATGGAGGAAGATATGCAGCATTTAAATGCCCCATTTATACTCCCTGAACTGGTACTAGTGATTAAGTCCTCTGCTCTTTGCAAATCTCCTGGTCCAGGTGGCCTACCTAATGAATTTTATAAGATCTTATCTGACAATATGTCTGTTTGCCTTTGGCTAAGCGTTTTGAAACTCTTTCAGACCCCACTTTCATGGTTTGGACTGCCAACAAAGCTACCATAGTGGTTCT
This sequence comes from Rhinatrema bivittatum, assembly GCF_901001135.1. Taxonomy (NCBI): domain Eukaryota; kingdom Metazoa; phylum Chordata; class Amphibia; order Gymnophiona; family Rhinatrematidae; genus Rhinatrema; species Rhinatrema bivittatum. The sequence continues at coordinate 44,599,598 of NC_042627.1, read as the reverse complement.
CCCAAAACCAGGGCGGGATCACACCCTGCCTATTTCTTATCAACCAATTTCACTTTTGAACTATGATATAAAGCTTTTGGCAAAGATTATAGCAGATCATCTGTCCTCTTTTTTGCTCAAGTTAATATCACCTGTGCAGGTGGGGTTTCTTAAGGGTAGACAGGCAGTTGTGAATATGAGGCAGGTGCTGGCTTCTATAGATTTTTCTCTCAAAAAACGCTTAAACCTATTAGTTTTGATGTGGAAAAAGCATTTGATAGGGTAAATTGGTTGTTTCTTTTTGAGGTTCTCAGAGAGTATGGCTTTCATGGCCAGTTTATGTCCTTTCTTACTACACTCTATTCTAACCCACAGGCTGCCATTTTTGTTAATGGGGAGATGTCTTAGGATTTTGTGTTATCTAGGGGAACACGCTAAGGGTGCCCTTTGTCACCGCTGCTTTTTTGTCTTGTCCTTGGATCCACTTTTAAGGATCTTGAATTCTTCAGCAGATATACATGGGATAGATTTTGGGAATACCACTTTCAAGCTGGCAGCTTTCACTGATGATCTATTGCTATACATTACAGATCCCCAATAATTCTTTACAAATGGCCTTGCAAGAAATTGAAGAATACGACCCACTTGCGGGTTTTTAAGTTGAACCTGAATAAATCGGAGGCTATGGCAATTGGCTCTTGGAACATTAATATCTGGGGAGATTGTTTTCCCCTTAAATGGGCTGGAAACCAAATTAAATACCTAGGTGTCTGGCTCTCCAGGGATCTCTCAACCCTCTATTCTATTAATATTTCTAGATTACAAGAGCGGACTGACAAGTCAGTGCTTGCTTGGCTACACCTGCCTTTGTCATTAATAGGCTGCATTCATTTACTTAAAATGACTATTGTTTTCCAATGGTTGTATGTTTTGGGGGTCTTACCTTTCTCTATCTCTGGATCCACTCTCAGAGGCTGCATGGGACATTTAGACGTTTTCTCTGGAAGGGTAAGAAACCTAGACTGACTTTGAAGGAGGTTTTGGGCGATCTGACTTTCAGCTGTATAATCATGCAATTAACCTTAGGCATATTGGAGACTGGATGCTGAACATGAACTTTTATTCGGATACTGACTTGGAAGCAAATCTGATTTTCCCTATTTCTCTTAGGTTTATACTCCAGGTCAATTATTCTCTTGCTCTCAATGGGGCGGATTTTAAGAGCCCTGCTCGCCGGTGAGCCTATTTTACATAGGCCTACCGGCGCGTGCAGAGCCTCGGGACTCGCGTAAGTCCCGGGGTTTTCGGAGGGGGCGTGTCAGGGGCGTGTCGGGGGTGGGACCGAGCGCAGCGGCGTTTTCGGGGCGTGTCGGGAGCATTCCGGGGGCGGGCTCGGGGCGTGGCTACGGCCCGGGGCGGTCCGGGGGCGTGGCCGCGCCCTCCGGACCCGCCCCCAGGTCGCGTCCCGGCGCGCTAGCGGCCCGCTGGCGCGCGGGGATTTACTTCTCCCTCCGGGAGGCGTAAATCCCCCGACAAAGGTAAGTGAGGGGTTTAGACAGGGCCGGGCGGGGTGGGTTAGGTAGGGGAAGGGAGGGGAAGGCAAAGGAAAGTTCCCTTCGAGGCCGCTCCGATTTCGGAGCGGCCTCGGAGGGAACGGAGGTAGGCTGCGCGGCTTGGCACGCGCCGGCTATTTGGAATCGATAGCCTTGCGCGCGCCGATCCCGGATTTTAGCGGCTACGCGCGTATCTACTAAAATCCAGCGTACTTTGTTTGCGCCTGGAGCGCCAACAAAAGTACGCCTATTCGCGGTATTTGAAAATCTACCCCAATATGTACAATCTCAATTTTTGTTTTTCCTCTTCGCAGAAAGAGGCGGTGGCTCACATCCAGAGCTCTTTTGTTTTTTTATCTTCTTTTCTACCAATTCGGGGGAATGTGGGCTTTCCTCCGGGCCTAGATCTTTCCCAATTCCAAGCTTGGGAATTGAAGAGGTTAACTTTTCTTCATCAATTGTTTAAAGTCAAAGGGTCCATCATGCCTTTTCCTCATATATGTACATGGTTTCACTTGTCCTCGAAAGACCTTTTCTTCTACTATCAAATTTGTCACTGTGCACAGACCCTTAATGTCACCAATCTTCAGAATCCAATTTGGCAATTTCTCTTGGACTTGTTTGATACAGAAGACCCTAGTCAACACTCAATATCTTTTTTTTTAAAAGCGTTGGCAAATAAGTTTGTCTTGGACCTTGGACAATGCCAGGGCTAAGTGGCAGCAAGAGTTGTGGACCCAATTTCCATTCTCAACCTATGTTGCTAGCATTTCTGCTGTCTGTACCATCACCTGCAATGTTTCAATGAGAGAAACTAGATAAAAAATACTTTACAGACTGTATATTTCACAACATCAAGTCCATCTAGCTAAGTTTACTAACTGTGATATGCACAAAATGTAACCTGGGAGTTGCTCATTTGGGTTATTCCCTATGGGACTATGGCCAGGTTCAGACTTTCTGGAAAAAGGCGCTTCTGTACGCTGGCACTATATTGGATCTCTACATACCTCTTTCACCTCAGACAGTATTATTTGGCATATTTTCTACATCATTTTTGGGAACTTTGAATCAAACATTATGGATCAATATAGTTTTTATTTTGGCAGCCACAGCTATTCTTCATGTCTGGTGACAACTAGATGAGACCTCAGTGACCCAGTGGCACAATTGTATTCACAATCTATTGACTATGGAAATGCTTTTGTGCAAGCACTCCTCTTCCTTTCAGCTAAAAAAAAAAAAAAAAAAAAAAGAACATTGGATGCTTGGTTGCCTTATCTAATGTCTTTACTGCACAGAGCTCAGAGCCAAATATTGAATGCTATATATTACTAACTCATGTTTGGTACTGGATATACTTGCCTTCTCGGAGGGAGGGGTTAAGTTAGGATAGGTTCCTATGTCATAAGAACATAAGAAATAAGAACATAAGAAATTACCATGCTGGGTCAGACCAAGGGTCCATCAAGCCCAGCATCCTGTTTCCAACAGAGGCCAAAACCAGGCCACAAGATCCTGGCAATTACCCAAACACTAAGAAGAACCCATGCTACTGATGCAATTAATAGCAGTGGCTATTCCCTAAGTAAAATTGATTAATAGCCATTAATGGACTTCTCCTCCAAGAACTTATCCAAACCTTTTTTGAACCCAGCTACACTAACTGCACTAACCACATCCTCTGGCAACAAATTCCAGAGCTTTATTGTGCGTTGAGTGAAAAATAATTTCTCCAATTAGTCTTAAATGTGCTACTTGCTAACTTCATGGAATTCCCCCTAGTCCTTCTATTATTCGAAAGTGTAAATAACTGAGTCACATCTTTTCATTCAAGACCTCTCATGATCTTAAAGACCTCTATCATATCCCCCTCAGCTGTCTCTTCTCCAGCTGAACAGCCCTAACCTCTTTAGCCTTTCCTCATAGGGGAGCTGTTCCATCCCCTTTATCATTTTAGTTGCCCTTCTCTGTACCTTTTCCATCGCAACTATATCTTTTTTTAGATGTGGCGACCAGAATTGTACACAGTATTCAAGGTGCGGTCTCACCATGGAGCGATACAGAGGCATTATGACATTTTCCGTTCTATTAACCATTCCCTTCCTAATAATTCTTAACATTCTATTTGCTTTATTGGACTGCTGCAGCACACTGAGCCGACGATTTTAAAGTACTATCCACTATGATGCCTAGATCTTTTTCCTGGGTGGTAGCTCCTAATATGGAACCTAACATTATGTAACTACAGCAAGGGTTATTTTTCCCTATATGCAACACCTTGCACTTGTCTACATTAAATTTCATCTGCCATTTGGATGCCCAATCTTCCAGTCTTGCAAGGTCCTCCTGTAATGTATCACAGTCTGCTTGTGATTTAACTACTCTGAATAGTTTTGTATCATCCGCAAATTTGATAACCTCACTCGTCATATTCCTTTCCAGATCACTTATATATATATTGAAAAGCACCGGTCCAAGTACAGATCCCTGAGGTACTCCACTATTTACCCTTTTCCACTGAGAAAATTGACCATTTAACCCTACTCTCTGTTTCCTGTCTTTTAACCAGTTTGTAATCCATGAAAGGACATCGCCTCCTATCCCATGACTTTTTAGTTTTCTTAGAAGCCTCTCATGAGGGACTTTGTCAAACGCCTTCTGAAAATCCAAATACACTACATCTACCGGTTCACCTTTATCCACATGTTTATTAACCCCTTCAAAAAAATGCAGTAGATTTGTTAAGCAAGACTTCCCTTGGGTAAATCCATGTTGACTGTGTCCCATTAAATCATGTCTTTCTATATGCTCTATGATTTTGATCTTGAGAATAGTTTCCAGTATTTTCCTGGCACTGAAGTCAGGCTCACTGGTCTATAGTTACCCGGATCGCCCCTGGAGCCTTTTTTAAATATTGGGGTTACATTGGCCACCCTCCAGTCTTCAGGTATAATGGATGATTTTAATGATAGGTTACAAATTTTAACTAATAGATCAGAAATTCATTTTTTAGTTCCTTCAGAACCCTAGGATGCATACCATCCGGTCCAGGTGATTTGCTACTCTTTAGTTTGTCAATCTGGCCTACTACATCTTCCAGGTTCACAGTGATTTTGTTCAATTCGTCTGACTCATCATCCCTGAAAACCATCTCCGGAACTGGTATCTCCCCAACATCCTCATTAGTAAACACGGAGGCAAAGAATTCATTTAGTCTTTCTGCAATGGCCTTATCTTCCCTAAGAGCCCCTTTAACCCCTCTGTCATCTAATGGTCCAACCGACTCCCTCTCAGGTTTCTTGCTTTGGATATATTTTTAAAAAAGTTTTTATTATGAGTTTTTTGCCTCTATGGCCAACTTCATTTCAAATTCTCTCTTCGCCTGTCTTATCAATGTTTTACACTTACCTTGACAATGCTTATGTTTTATCCTATTTTCTTCAGATGGATCCTTCTTCCAATTTTTAAGGATTTTTTTTGGCTAAAAATAGCCCTCTTTCACCTCACCTTTTAACCATGATTGTAATCGTTTTGCCTTCCTTCCACCTTTCTTAATGTGCGGAATACATAAAAATACATAAAATCTGCACATGAATAATGTAAAAAGTTGCATCAACGTGTGATATGTATTAGGGTACAATATGTACCATATATTTCAAGCCACCTTTGTTTTTATTGTGCATTGTTAATAAACAAATTTCAACATTAAATAGCCTGGCTGCATGCACATTTGCAGATTTTGTGGCGCACACATGTGCACAAATGACACCTACTACGTAAATTGGGAGGATTTTAAAAGGGGCGCACACAGACACTATTCCCGGTTTTACCAATTTCAACCCCCCCTGGTTTGATAGCCTTCACTCACCCCAGTTATCCCCGACCCTTAAAACCCCGCAGAGCTGCCTAGTTTTCATTAAATTTTAACTTACAAGGCATCCAGAGCAGAAGTAAAGTTACGTGGCAGGGGGCGTCCGCGCACACCAGATGTCACCAATATTTACGCGCACATCTTAAGCTCATGTCCTGAGACACCCATGCTTCTTTTGCGCACTGCAGGGAATACGCACATAGCAGCTTTTAAAAGCCACTTGGCGCGTGCTAGCCCAACTTCTTTGCACTACATCCCCTAATTAATGCACGCATCAGGCTTTTAAAATTCACCTCAAAGTTTGTACCAAACCACATGTACTACTTGACACCCAAATCGTTATGCCCTTTCTACTGAATGAAACTTCCTATGATAATTTAATCCTACAGAGCAGTAGCCATGTTATGTTTTCAATATACATTAAGACATATTCAAGAAAACATTATGAAAATGTCAATGCCAATTATTTCCGTATTGAAAGACTTTTGTACTTGAAACAAAATGCTTTTTCCAGAGGCTTCCATTACTAGAAAATCTCAGATTCTATATCTCAATGACATATATGAGAACTAAGCATTGCTGCCACCATCAAAATTGGGTGCTGGAACACAATAAAGATTTGCACAAAACTTTGAGGAGATTCATTAGAAGAAATTGAGGGTCCATAGCATTAACGAAGTTAGATGGACTGATGCAGGGGAAAAGTTGAAGGCCTGTAAGCCAGAGGCGAGACACCATCAAAGAGGCCACAGACTGGAAGTTGTGGTGTGTTCTCATGGAGCCTTATGAGCCATCTGAAGGGTGAAGAGGATTCAGTGAAGGAAATGCATTGCTGATTGCACCATTAGAACAGGACAACCAATAATTTTCACAGTCCTAACTCCCCAAACTGTAAACTTAATTAAACAGCTTTGCATTACAAAAAAGGAGAACTAGGAAAAAGACCAAAATATGTGGTAACAGTTGGAAGATAGCAGTCAATACTCCTGTTCTATTATCCAAAGCACAACATGTGAAAAATGCAGAAAAAGGCTTCTTAAGGTGTACTTTCATCGTATTCTGTCTAGAATTCTATCACAGGTTAATGTTCTATAATATCTGTGAAAATTATAATGCGGCATAACATGGAACAGATGTTAACACCGTTCAGTGGCCCAGCTGGGTAGAAGGTAACATCTGTTCCAGTTACCATATTAAGTTCCTATCAGTCATCATCAAAGGTGCAGTTACTCAGATGTGGAGCCATCCTTAGGAGGAGGAGAATTGGGGCAATCACCCAGTTTCCTGCAACCTCACGGTAAGACCCACCGTCAACAACTGGCTGTGAGATTCAGTCACAGTGTGGTCCTCTGCCCTTCCCCATCCTCTATCCTTCTGGCAGTACTTTCAGCTGATGGAGCCTCCTCTGCCACAATCATGGCATGAGAAAAGCAGCAGTGTGTGTGTGTGGGGGGGGGGGGTGGAGGTTGGGAGAGAAAAAGACACCACTCGTGGTATTCTCTCTCCCCTCCCTCCTCTTTTTCTCTTCTCCCTTCCCTACTAATGCTTTTTTTCAGATTTACATTCAGAAACATTATTGTCATGGCAAATCTGTGCATGCCTTGTCAAAGTAGCAGAGTAAAGAAGTAGCCTAGTGCTTAGAGCAGCAGTCTATGAGCCAGGAAAGCCAGGATACAAATTCCACTGACACCGCTTATGGCCTTGGAAAAGTCACAGTACCTTCCATTGCCTCAAGTACAAACATAGGAACCGATTTAATAAAACATAAGCTAAAATCAAAATTACATTTAGCATGGGTTTTACTTAATAACAAACGTTAAAAACAGGGGTCACCATGGGATGCAAATAGAGCAGGAGTTTAAAAAAAAAAGGCACACTAAGAGAAAAAAAGTACACTAAAATGTGAGTTAACCTGACAAATCTGCATAAATGCAGAAAAATGCTTTAAAGCAGTAGTAAGAAGATTGTGACTGTACTGACTAATCTACGAAATATATTTAATGGAACTGCGGAATATAGAATGAATGAATAATAACTGCTTGAAGTTGAAAGCAGTGTGACCAAAATGACCTTGCATGCAAGATCAGCACTGGGCATCCCGACTTAGGCACAATCTCACATGCAAGGCATGCCAAGTGAACTCAAAGGGTAAGCTGTCTAGGGTGGGTGCCTACCGCCAAACATTATGCACTTTGGTTCTGTGCATCCCTAAGTTCCCATTCCAGAAAGCATTGCAATCCAAACTGATTCATTTGGATAGTCATATATCTTCATCCTTTGCCAGTTCATTATGTTTTTGACCTGAAGAAGGAAGTGTAATTTCTAAAACCTAATCAAGAAACATAGTAAGTTAATCCTATCAAACAGTATCACCTTTTATTTATTCTGTTGACCTTTTATTTCCCCATATTCAAATGCACTAAAACGGCAACCACTTTATCGCAATTCCCAGCAGATTTGCTGGAAATCCACTGTGAATTTGTAATTTATTTTATTTATTTATTTGTTTTTATATACCGTTGTTCGATCTGGCATATCACAATGGTTTACAGTATAACATTAGGTCTAATAAAAGTTAGGCATCTTATTTTACATTATAACTTTGTATTGTTTGTAACAATATAACTTAGGTTACTAGTAGTAATAACATTTCTTCAAATTCACATCAATTTCTTCAAATTTACATCAAAGTTTTAACAATAGTAATCAGAATTTACCAGCAAATATGGGAAAGATATAAAAATATAACGTAACTCAAACCAGGCAACATTTTGTGAACTATATAAAAGAAAACAGTGCCCTTGGTTTGATTTCTAGAGATTTATCTCATTATGGACTCAAAACCTTCCTTTCCTAGGTATTAAGCTAATCCTGTAAAAAAGAGAGATGCTCCAGTTTACCATTTTTTTTCTGTGCGGGCTGTGATTATCTGAAGTCCACTGTTCTGTGCTGCAACTTGCTTCTGACGAGAAACAAACGTGATAAGCAGGTTTCAAACAATCTAGGCAGGAGGTGACAAGAGAGTGGATAAGAGACCTTGGGAAAGAAAGAGATGGATTCTGGCGACATAACTGAGAAAGAAACACACGTCTGGCAGTTCTCTCAAGAGAAGGATGAAGTGCCAATACTCAGTGATTACAGCTTCTTGGATCCTAAGGTTGCCTTCCTTTGAAATGGCTGCAATCTTAAGAACATAAGAACATAAGAACATAAGAAAATGCCATACTGGGTCAGACCAAGGGTCCATCAAGCCCAGCATCCTGTTCCAACAGTGGCCAATCCAGGCCATAAGAACCTGGCAAGTACCCAAAAACTAAGTCTATTCCATGTAACCATTGCTAATGGCAGTGACTATTCTCTAAGTGAACTTAATAGCAGGTAATGGACTTGTCCTCCAAGAACTTATCCAATCCTTTTTTAAACACAGCTATACTAACTGCACGAACCACATTCTCTGGCAACAAATTCCAGAGTTTAATTGTGCGTTGAGTAAAAAAGAACTTTCTCCAGTATGCCATATGCCATACTGGATCACACTGGATCACACAGTATGCCATATGCCATACTGGATCACACCAAGGCTCCATGAAGCCCAGTATCTCTTGTGTTTTGCAGATAATGTTTTGTATTCCACTGGGACTGTAATAAAGTTGGTTCAGGTGTCTGAACAGATCTGGAGGTGTGGTATAATTGTGAAAGCTGCAAAGATTACTGGACTAGCTTACTGTATTTTACACAAGTCAGCCATGAGTCATACTTTTCCAGGTGACACTGAGCAGAACTAGAAAACACAGCAAGTAAGAATCAAGCCCAATGACAAATCATAGCAGATTAATTTTCCTGTAAGTACCATTTTTATACATATGTCCAAAGTGGCACACCTCAGGGCAGCTGGCATCATTTTTTATAGGAACTGGCCGGGGCAGGAGTGAACAGTCGGTACTTCTGCTCCTTTCTTCATGATCGACCCCATGGAAGGAGTAAGTGGGAGGCAAAAAAGGTTCACGGCCCCAGCAAATTTTTTGGAGCAGGTCGGAAGGGCCCAGGGAGACCTAAGCTAGGCTTGGCTCAGCCCAGTTGGGTAAGTCCAGGCCCTGCAGCTTTCATGTGGGTGGGATGGTCTTGGAGAGACCCCTGTCTATTTTTATTTTGGGATATTTTTGGTTTTTTTAATGTTTATTTCAGTATGGGATACAAACCAGTCTGAAAGAGCCTAGTGGTTAGAGCAGTGGACTGTGAACCAGGAGACCAGGGTTCGAGTCCTGCTGTCACTCCTTGAGTCCTTGGGCAAGTCACTTTACCCTCCATTGCCTCAGGTAAAAACTTAGGGGGTCATTTACCAAAATGCGATAAGGTGTTTTCGCATGTGTTAAAGGGCTTATTGCATGCGAAAAGCCCCGTTAACGCATGCGATAGGCCCTTACCGCATGCGAAAACGTGTTTAACGCATGCGATCACACCATATCATATGGTGCGATGCAAATTCAGAAAATAGGAGGAGTTAGGGGCGGAGAGTGGGCTGGGTTAGCCTGTCTGCAAAGAGCTATCGCACAGCTGTAACGCCGATTTTAACTACACCTCTTTGAATTGCGTTAGCTGCCGTGACCGTGCGGTAAGGTTTCATTGCCCTTTGTGATGTCTCCCGTAAGGCCTATTTCAGGTGAATTGAAGGGGAGAGAGAGAGAGAGAGAGAGAGAGAGAGAGAGAGAGAGACTCGCCATAATGTAATTTCCATAGGTAGGTATTTGTATCCCTATGGTAGGCCCATCTAGTAACTCGAGGTGGGGATTAGGTAAGAGTGTAGGGGGTTAGGGGCCACTTTGACATTGTACATGACACCTACAAACAGAACAGTGGTCTCATGAAGATTTGATGACCTTTGGAGTGAGGAAACTCACTCCAAGATGAGATTTGGGCAAGGTTCTCTCAACCTAGCTTGATGGACTCTCTACCTGGGTAACATCAAGCTAGGTTGAGAGAACCTTGCCCAAATCTCATCTTGGAGTGAGTTTCTTCACTCCAAAGGTCATAAAATCTTCATGAGACCACTGTTCTGTTCGTAGGTGTCACGTAGAATGTCAAAGTGGCCCCTAACCCCCTACACTCTTACCTAATCCCCACCTCGAGTTACTAGGTGGGCCTACCATAGGGATACAATTACCTACCTATGGGCCATGACATTATGGCCAGTCTCTCTCTCTCTCTCTCTCTCTCTCTCTCTCTCTCTCTCTCACTCAACAATGGTCCCCCAGTGGTTGAATGCAGGAAATACAACAGGTCGGCACTTATCACAGAATCTGAAAAGAGTATGGCAATTTGCGCTAACTTAGCTCTTCGCACAGGTAATTAGCGCAAATTGCAATAAATGCTTTATTAGCATAAACATGCCCCTTTTGCTATCGCATGCGGTACTTACCGCATTTTGATAAATCCAGGCCTTAGATTGTGAGACCTCTGGGGATAGAGAAATACCCACAGTACCTGAATGTAAACCGGTGTGATATCTCGATTGAGATCGAATATCGGTATATTAAAAAAAAAAAATAAAAGCAAAACAAAATAAGTCCCTGAAACGAAAAAACAAACCAAATCAAAATTCTTTGCCCTGTACATCCCTATTACGAATTCCTTTATCAAGTCATAAAAAAAACAAAAGGAGCAGGTCAGAACAAAAGATGACTAAACATACAAGAGAATCGTATTACATTAAAAATGGAGGTGTGAATAGAAAGGAGAAGTGGGGGGACTGATGTGTTAGCAGAATCATAAAAATGTGACAGAGAGCCCCATCACTGTCTGTTAAATCCTTTCAAGTTAGTTTTGAAGTGTTTGCTGATTTTCACTTCAAAATGTCTTATATTCCTAGATTATTCTGAATTTCCCTTTTAGCATCCTGATAAGCTCATTGACGCAGCGGTGTGATCCAAATAATTGCCCTCCCCCCCCCCCTTCTCCATGCATGATCAGAAAGAGGAGCAGCAGCAAGGTCTTGCTTATGACCGCAAGCCCTAGCTACCTTTTGGACCATAGACTAGTTGTAAAGAGAGAGAGAGAGAGAGTGTGTGTGTGAGTGTGTGAGTGTGTGTGTGAGTGTGTGAGTGTGTGTGTGTGTGTGTGTGTGTGTGTGTGTGTGTGTCAGGAGGAAGACTGCGGTCATGGTGTTTGATATCTTTTGCTGACAGTGTAGCACAATAGAGTGCCTGCTGAGACTTACGCTGCCGTGGTGAGTGGATGGGTTTCCTTAGTGTTCATGGTTCTCTCAGCCTTGGTATCCAAAGGGAAATGTTGCCCAGCACAGAGGTCAGATTGTTTAGCAGACTCCTGCCATGGTAACAGCTATGTATTAACATTTAAATGAGTTCAGCATTGACTTTCCAGTTTTCATTCCCAGTGTGTTGTTCAAAGAAACAATAACAACACACTTAGACAGTACTTTACAGGTCCTGCCACACTCACAGATATTTGAAAAATATTTTACAAAATAGATTTTTTGTGGTATCTATGGTACCAGGGTTGCCCCTGAGGAAGCCTTAATTGGCAAAACAAGGGCCTTGTTGAGGCTGTTTATCTGCCAACCCGGGACATAAGAGACGACAGTTTGTCTTCTATGTGTGGGTATGAGAGAGAGAGAGAGAGAGAGCGAGAGCATGGGGGTGAGAAGCCTGTGTGTGTATGGAAAAGCATGGTAGTGAGAAGCCTGTCTGTGTATGTATGAGAGGTTGTATGGCATTGGAGGGAGTTTGTTTTGCTGTCACTGAGGTGGTACCAGCATTTGAATTATTTTTTTCACATGCCCTAGTTCTGTTCTGCACCTGTTGCAAATCTTAAGTTCTTATAATGATTATTATGATTATTGCTGTTTTATTGTAGTTATATTCTTCTCTGCATTTTTGGAAAAAGGATTCATAAAGGAATACATTTATATTTGTTTTATTTCATAATTGGATCTGATGTTTGTGTTAAACTTCTGTTACTTTTTACATGATGTGTATTTATAAACTGCAATGAATATAAAATAAATTAATAGAGATTAATAAGGTATTTTTAATGCTGGTAAGTGCTTGAAACAATACAATTAAAATATTTTAAAGCATCACTCATGATTAACTACCTAGAAATCCATTGTCAGATGCACTCTAAGACATTATTTATTGATGAGTACAAATAGAAGGGCCTAGACTTATATGTCAACTGCCCACCCATTTTAACCTTGGGCCCACCCAAAAATTAATTTCTGGCTACGCTACTGCTCTAGAAGGAAGAAGCTTTGGGGTACATTTTAAAAGAGAGCACCGCACGCGAACAAAAGTATGCTGGATTTTATAAGATACGCGCGTAGCCGCGCGTATCTTATAAAATCCGGGGTCGGAGTGCGCAAGGGGGTGCACATTTGTGCAACTTGCGTGCGCCGAGCCCTGCGCGCGCTGCCCATTCCCTCCGAGGCCGCTCCGAAATCGGAGCGGCCTCGGAGGGAACTTTCCTTCCACCCCCCCCCCTTGCACCTTCCCCTCCCTTCCCCTACCTAACCCACCCTCCTGGCCCTATCTAGACCCCCCCCCCCACACACACCTTTATCAGAAAAGTGAGTAAGTTACTACTGCCTCCAGGCAGTAGTAACTTACTCACGCCGGCGCAGCAGGCCCCAACACAGGCCGCTGTGTCGGGGCACTCGGCCACGCCCCCGGACCGCCCACACGCCCCCGAACACGCCCCCAATCCAAAACCATGCCCCCGACTGCCCCTTTTTGCAAGCCCCGGGACTTACACGCGTCCCAGGGCGCGTGCAGGGGGGTTTTAAAAGGGTTACACGCGTACCTTATGCGCGTAACCCTTTTAAAATCCGGCCCTTTGTGCACATGTGGGATACATTCATCTATTGGCTGAGGCAAGGTATTGTTGAGAGGCAGGATAATATTGGGGGCTGTGATAGAAGTAGCAAATAGCCAGACTATGTTGATATCTCCCTGATGGGCATTTTGGGAATTTACCATGTACCTCCTGCCTGGTACACAACTGCTGCAACCAGTCAACCCTTCAGATGGTGCAGCTCCTGAGCCACCTCCTTGAAGTTCTTAATCTATACAGAGGAGAAGAAGGAATACAGTGCTCTTAGTTTAATATTGCAGGTTCTGTGTCCTCCTCAATGGCATGTTTCTATTCATACTTATATCAAATAGCAACTTGACATTCACTTTTTATTATTAAATTTAGGCTGTCTCTGAACAATTTCCCTTATTATGTACAGGCCATCATACCACCCACACTGAGGTTACTTATATTATTTTTTCACCTTTCAGTCCAAGTACAGTCTTTTTTGTAAATTAATTTTTATATTGCACTTAAAAATAAATTGCTTCCCTGTTATTCCTATGAAGAGAAGTATCTTGCTCAATGTCCATCATAAAAATCCATTTATGATGAAATAGGCATATTTTAATGTGATAAGTATGCTGTGTCACAATGATAGCGGGACATATATTTAATTGGACAGCTGGGATCTATTGATATAATATGTGTTGCTCGATATATAATTATTATTTGGATCATTAGGATGGAAATTCATTCAAATTTAATGACACATAATTTGAGAGACTAATTCAGCAAGTGTAATATGTTAATTTGCTTTCTTAAAGAAACAATGTCTGGCCAATTGGGATGTGCGATGTAACGCCCTGCTTTGATGCATACCAACCAACCAATAAAAAAAAATGGCCGCCTTACTGACATGAGAATAGCTTGCCACTGATCATGCTGAGTAATGGAGGTGCACGAGATGAAAATCTACGTATGTATTGATGTGTATAACATTTTATAAAAATCTTGTTAAATGGAAAAGTATGTTTGTTTGTATTGTTTGATAATGTGTCCCGTGTATTTGCAGGAGGGAGGCCAAACTGACCATGTCGCTGGTGGTAAAATTTGGCTGTCTTGTGGGGAGGCAGATGGGGTGGAGAGCCATTTTGAAATGAGCCCAGCCCAGGACAATTGACATATGCCTCATTCAAAGGTTTCTGAGCACATGCTAAATCCTGTGCATACCGCAAAGTACATTCCTACTTTAAGTGGCAGAGTTATGTGGATTTTAAAACCTGCGCCAATGGAGTTCTAAAATACTATATCAGTTTATGGGGCTGTGCGGAGATGCTTGAAAGTTACCTTCCCTGAGTGTACTAAATTGGAAAAGCAACATAAATAAAGTCCCTTTTGTTGAATGTTAACTGTGGGGATCCTGTGATATGTACTGGCATGGTTTGCAGCAGAGTGACTTGCAGGCTTATGAGTCAATTTCCGCTTTCAGAGTTTCTGTTTGAAGTTTGCTTCTTATGAGTTGTTCTTTTAGGTCTGGTGGTTGCTGGAAGGCTAGCACTGGAGGAGCAGATAATATTTCTTTTAGCGATTCTTCCTTCCAGAATAGGTATTATACTGATTTTCTCAATATTTTAAGCTTTGGGTTACATGTTGCTAAAAGGGGTACCTGTTCTGTAGTTTTCCTTTGCAGTCAGTTTGTTTAGGGTATTTTAAATTAAGACACAATCCTCCTGGAAATTGTTTTAGGGTTTGAAAGATTCAGTTAAGGCTTTGTGGTGTTTGCCCTGTCTTTTGGTTCTGATCATATGTAGTGATTGTGTGTGACTTGGCTGCGTACAATAGGCCTTTTTTTGAAGGATGGAGGCTGGAACTATGAAAAGAGTTGATTGTGGCAGAAAGCCTTAGTGCAAGAACCTCTGAGATAACAGCACTGAACTGGGTTACGAAACACATTTTGCATCCTATAGAACACTTGAAAGCAAGACTAAAGCTGTAGCTGCCTGTTGAAATATGCCAGACCTAT
Source organism: Rhinatrema bivittatum (assembly GCF_901001135.1). Classification (NCBI taxonomy): domain Eukaryota; kingdom Metazoa; phylum Chordata; class Amphibia; order Gymnophiona; family Rhinatrematidae; genus Rhinatrema; species Rhinatrema bivittatum. The sequence continues at coordinate 44,584,360 of NC_042627.1, read as the reverse complement.
TAGGAGTTAAGAAAAGAAAAAAAAACCTATTGGTTAAATGGGAAACCTAATATTATTCTGACTGGAAAAGTACCCTTACATTACTTAGCATTACTAAGATCATGGCTAGGAACAGTGCATTTATACAGGGAAGTACTTAGGTGTATAGCATGCAACTTCCAATGTCATTATTGCCAAAAAGACTACTGTTAAGAAAAGCAGGAGCTATTTTTTTATCTAGGCTAGGCCTCGTTTTAATAGGACTGCTCAACAGTAGCCCTAATAATTTCACCGTCTAAAATTGGAAACTTAATTGAGGCAAAAGAAAAAGGTATGAAATACTTCCTCTGTCAATATTCACAACATAGTGCTGATGTTGATATAATTTAGCACCTGGATTTCATAAATTATATTAAAAAAAAAAAAGACATTGCTGCTAAAATCAAAGCAACAAGGAACAAAAATGACACCATGCTCTCCAGAAAACACTATTGACCTTCTCAAAGGTGTAGACTAGGATCCTTGCTAACGTTGTTCTTGGTTGGGAGGAAGGTAAGAAATGCTTTATGGAAAGGTGTTCATAGTAAGTTTAAATAGAAATGGGCCAAAAGGGACAGTGGAAGCACTAGGTGGCCACTTAAAATGCCACACTATTGAGGGACAAATTTCTAAATACCATCACCATACCACGGCAATGAGTTGCTGTAGCCTGGATTGTTGCAAACAAGCAGGCAAATTGGCAGAAAGATTTTTTTCCAGAGGATATCCGTATGGTGCGGTGTACAAAGCTTTTAAGAGAGCATGGCACTCTCCACGAACAGCTCTATTGGAATACAAAACACACGATCCGGTAACTGCAGATATATGTGTCCTCACACATACGGAAAAATCCTACTTAATTGTCAAAAGCATTCAACGTCATTGGCATATCCTTCAGCTGCATCATGCATTCACTGACTTGCCACTTTTTGCGTATCAACGGAGCAAAAACTTAAAAGACAGTGTAGTACATGCGTCTGTGACCCCATGTGATACTGTTCGCCCGCAAGGAATGCACACGGCCTGTGGCAACTGCGATATGTGCTCCATCACTTTAGTGGGACCGTCATGGCAACATCCCAAAACGGGTTATATCTATTATAAACGATCAGTTACTACCTGCAACTCCACGTTTGTTATATACCTTATACAGTGTCCTTGCAAATTAATCTATGTGGGTAGAACTAGCAGAAAAATAAAAACTCGTCTTTTTGAACATCGGAGCCGCTTGAACACACTCAGTATGGAGGCACCTATAGTAACGCATTGTACCACTTTGAACCATACGTTCGACCAACTCCGCTGGACCATCCTTGAACGTATTATACCTAACACCCGTGGTGGTGATACCAATCAAATTCTTAACATGCGTGAGCAGTGGTGGATTTTTTCCTTGGCATCCACATCACCTAATGGTCTGAACGACTCTGTTGAATGGACATCGCTTATCTAGTAATTCCGTTCATACTGATTTGATTGTCTCTGACGTCGTAATTAATAATTAATGAGTTCCTCCTACTGCGGTAGGTATATAATTACTGAGTAAAATGGCGGATCCGGCTGCCCGAACGATAGCTGCAGCCTAGTAGCAGAGCAGAGCGGCAGTGCTTGGAATCGTAGGTATTAAGTTTTGCGGTCTTCACTTTTTGCAGTTAAATAAGGAATTGTTAACTGTGCATTTCTATTTTTAGTAGTGGCATTGTGAGGCCCCTGAGGAAGCTGGTGCAAGAAACACGAGCCGTGTCGGGCTATTGCCAACAACTGTATCCTTACTGCACTCCCCGCTACCATGCTACGATAAGTAAAATGTTAACTGCCTAACTTTTTGCTATGTAATTGACACAAGTTGTCTTTACTTTCATCCCACAACAAAGAGACCAATGATTTGATCTTTGATGACGGTGCACTTCGCAAAGCTATCACCGCACAACTAGAGTGGCGTTCTGGGCACTGCACAGGTAACCCAGCCACATTTGTATGAGGTCTCTTTGTTTGCAACAATCCAGGCTACAGCAACTCATTGCCGTGGTATGGTGATGGTATTTAGAAATTTGTCTATTTAAGATTCCATCTCTCTGACAGTTTTTTGGTATCTTTAGTACACTATTGAGGGAGGCACATCAATTGCATTTCTTTCTTCTCTCCTGCACAGGCACTCATAGCATGACTTCCTCTTCCGGGCCTGCACAGCCAGTAAGGAGAAGATGCAATTGACACTGCCTAGGAGCAGCAGAAGCAGTGACAGAAGAAAGAAGCAGCTGTAGAGACAGAGCACAGTGGGCCCATGCAGCTGAAGAAAGCAGGAGCAGTGTGAGCCTGCACAATGCAAAGAAAGAGGATGAGTTCTATCAATTGCACGGTCAAAAGGAGGAGGCTGAATGTGTGAATGAGAATGCATATGAGTGACAGCGAACAAGGGTATGAGTAAGCATGTATATGAGTGAAAGAGGGATTGTGTGAGAGAGTTTGTGTGTGTGTGTGAGAAAGAGAGTGCATATGTGAGCAACTGTGTGTGAGAAAGAATGGACGTGTTTGTGTATGAGAGAGAAAGGAGAACATTTATGGACAACACCACCTCTTCCCCCTCTCAATCCACAACAATCTCTAGGCAACTGGAAATCAAAAGTTCCCAGGTATGGACAGAGGGGGGATTCTTTTATCCATATTAGATTTAGTTGAGTGTCTTCTGTTTTAAAATATTTTGCTGGTGTTTGGAAATATTTTAAATCTATAAACTACTTAGAATTTTTTGATTTGGGTCTAGAAAACCCAAAAATAAATACATAGATATTGATGGAAAGACCCTAGATGTTTGCAACTTTGTGGAGCGTCCCCGCTCAGATAATAATTATGGTGGAACTGATTGGCTCTCCAATGCAAGATGCACTTCTTTTTGGGCTGACAACCTGGGAAATTCACCAGCCCCACTGCTTTTGCTGCCACTGCTATACTTCTTCTGGAGCTGATGTGGACTGGGAGCTCTAACAGCCCTGCTGCTCCTGCTAATCCTGGGAACTTCTGCCAGCTGTCCCAATCCACTCCTCCGGCTGATTCATTTTCAACTCTTCTTAGGGTCTAATTTTCAAATTTAATTGAAATCTGTTCACCCGTTTCTCCATTGAAACTAGATCACAGATAGACAGATGGACGGACACGACCTACCCATATGATGCTCTTGTGCTTTCCTTCAGTAAAGAGTGCCTAAAAAGCAGGTCTATTCTAGACCTAGGAAATTCAAATCCCACCGGGTGCTGGAACCAGTCAAGAATATAATCCTATTTCCTTTTTCAAAAGGATATTAAGAATTGATCTAAAAAAAATCAAACAAAAACCAATTATGCGACTATATGTTAGCAAAAAAGAGTGCACAGAAAAAATTAAGTGTTCAAAGACGAAACATAAAAAGAGCACCAATTCACTGTCCACTGGACAGCAAAGGCATCCACTGATTCAGTTGGCATGGCAAAATGGTCCTCTTCTTGGAGGCAGGAACATACCATTGGCCAACAGGAGTAGGCAATTCTGATCCTGGAATGCCGCATCCAAGTCTGGTTTTCAGGCTATCCATAATTAATATGCATGATGAGATATTATTGATATAATTTGAAAAATGACTCTAGTTCCAAATTGTCTGTAAAGCCTGTTGAATGTATCATTTTTGTTGTTGTTTAATACTTTTGTTTAATACCTTTATTTAATATTCAATATTTTATTGTAAAGCCTGTTGCTGCATTACTGTTTAATGTAAACCGAGGTGATGTTCTGAACGTGCCGCGGTATATAAAAATCCCTAAATAAATAAATAAATAAATAAATAAAAATGTTCATACAATTGAAACAATGCATGCAAATATACCTCAAACATATTCTCTGTGGATAGCCTGAAAACCAGACTTGATTGTGACACTCCAAGACTGGAGTTGCCTATCCCCAGGATAAATCCAGGAAGGGCTGTTCCCTGTACGTACCTGGATCAGTCCAGACCCTGGGTTATGTCACCAATCCAGCAGAGGGAGGCAGAGAAAACATTCTAATGACTATGACGTATACCCTGGACCACCACCTGCAGTCAATCAGTATTTCTCTGTCTCCCAGCAGAGGTGGACGTCCCTAACCCCTGCAGTCTGTGGTAGTTTGTTATTTTTTAGTTAGGTAGTTTAGGAGTTAAGTTTTTGCAGGCTTTCTTTTTCTTTTGAAGAGAGCCTATTCTTTTATTTAAGTTATTTAAAAAAAAACAACTGGTTTTATTTTTTCTTCACAGCCGTTTCACTGCCTCCCGGGAGGCCTCCTAGTTTTTTGAGGCTGCCGGAGTTGGGGAGGTTTTGTACCCAGCAACCACTCCTGGCAGGGGTGATACCGGGGGGGCCCGGCTCACTCACCCTACTTGGAGCAGCTCCTGGGGGCCGTGGCGTTTCGGTCAGGTAAAAAATAAAAAATAAAAATAATTCTTCACAGCTGAATTGTTGTTTACTTACCTTTTGGTGTTCGGTGGGCCCGTGCCTTTGTTTTTCGCCGGGGTTTCTTTTAGTTTTTTAGTTTATTTCATACTTTTTATTTCGTGCCATTTTTTCTTTATAATGCCGCGAGGTGCAGCCTGCCGCGCTTGTGGAGATGCACACGCGCATCTCTCCAGGCAGAGTCTCTGTTCATCCTGTCTCCTCGGGGGAGAAGGCTCATCAAGTTTGCTGATAAAAAAAGGGACTCAGCCACTTCGCACGGCCCCAAAACCTCGGCCCAGCTGCTCTCCTGCCCCGGACTCTTTTCGCTGCAGTACAGGAACTGAGGGTACTCCTGTCTACTCTGAGGGTGGTGACACAACAAGCTATTCAGGGTACTTCTGACCCGCCTCCGCTGTCGCCGCAGCAGGCGGTCTCTGGGGGGGGACAAGCCGCGCAAAACAGGGCCATATTTATCGGCTGAAAGCCTGGAGGAGATTTCAGATTCTTCTTCCTCTTCTTCTGCCTTTTCAGGGGATTTTCTTCGTTTTCTTCGCAAAGCTTACAAATCTAAGAAATTTCATAAGAGACATAAGAGTCTCTCATCTGAACAGAGGTAAAGGCCACGTTCCTCAAAAAGGGCTAGTCCCACGGATTTGGGAGTGGGGTCAGCTCCGAATCGTCCCCTTCGTCAGGGTCCAGATCAGACAATTTTTTTCTTTTTCAGATGATTCTGAGCATGGCTCTTTACCTATCCCGGACAAGTCCTTGCCAGAGGGGGATTTAAATGAAGACACTGCTTTGAGTATTAGTTCAGACCCTCATGTTGCGGATGGGGATGACCCCAAAGTAGTCCGCCTGTTTAGAAGAGAGGAACTTGGTCCCTTAATTCCAGCTATTTTACTGGAATTGGGTCTTGAGGTTCCAGTAAAGGATTCTTGGATGGGTGACGTTGACCCAGTGTTGCTTGGCCTTAGAGGTCCCACGACATCATTTCCTTTTCATCTTTCTCTCACTGACCTTATGTACCGGGAGTGGAATACTCCTGAGTTGGGGCTTAAGGTAGCACAAGCCATGGAAAAATTGTATCCATTACCTGAGGAAGCTTTGGAAATTTTAAAATTTCCTAAGATGGATGCCGCTGTTTCAGCCGTCACTAAGAAAACAACTATTTCAGTAACTGGGGCTACGGCTCTTAAAGATCTCCAAGATCGTAAGCTGGAGGTTCAGCTTAAGCGAATTTTTGAGGTTTCTGCTCTTGGTGTGTGGGAGACCATGTGTAGTAGCTTGGCTTTGCGAGCTGGACTAAGATGGGTCCAGGCTTTACTAAACAATTCTTCCCTCTCTGAAGAAGAAGTTGCTCAGGCTGGTAGACTGGAAGCTACAGTTGCTTTATATGATCTCATTAGGACCTCGGCTTGCTCTATCGTTGCTTCTGTATCGGCTCGCAGACTTCTCTGGTTGAGGAATTGGTCTGCAGACGCATCCTCCAAAGCTCAATTAGGGGCTTTACCCTTTAAAGGAAAATTATTATTTGGTAAGGAATTGGAAGATTTAATTTTGTCCCTAGGGGAAAATAAGATTCACAAATTGCCAGAGGACCGTCCTAGGCCTAGAAGCTCTTTTTCATCTCGCTCTCGTTTTCGGTCTAATAGAAGATTTCGTTCTTCTCATCCATCGGCTCCTCCAGCTAAAGTCTTCAGGTAGACAACAGAATTGGTCTCAGACCTTTCGTGGCCGCCGCTTGGGTAGACCTGGAACTTCCCAAGTCTCAGGAGGCACAAAGTCTGTCCAATGAGATAAGGCCAGTCCTTTCTCCAGTTCCCGTCATAGGGGGCAAGCTGTCTCTGTTTTACGGAGAATGGGCCAGATATTTGCGCCCTCCCGCTCCTGATACAAACCACGCCGCGCTTTTCCACCTCCTCGACCGAGGCTCCCGTTACCCACCCGGGGCTAGAGCCTGCTCGCTGACCTAGAGTGAGCCGTGCCGAGGAGGCACCGGAACCCAGCAATTCTAACAACATTCAGCGGCCAGACAAACTAAGAACGCGGTGAGTAAACCGCGCCCCTGGGACTCAGCCAGCCAATCAGGGACTCAGCCAGCTAATCAGGGAGGGAAGCAGAGACCTTTAAATTTTACAAACCTCCAGGCGGCGTCCATATTCGCGCCCTCCCGCTCCTGATACAAACCACGCCGCGCTTTTCCACCTCCTCGACCGAGGCTCCCGTTACCCACCCGGGGCTAGAGCCTGCTCGCTGACCTAGAGTGAGCCGTGCCGAGGAGGCACCGGAACCCAGCAATTCTAACAACATTCAGCGGCCAGACAAACTAAGAACGCGGTGAGTAAACCGCGCCCCTGGGACTCAGCCAGCCAATCAGGGACTCAGTCAGCTAATCAGGGAGGGAAGCAGAGACCTTTAAATTTTACAAACCTCAAGGCGGCGTCGCGCACCGGGCGTCGCGCGCACGAAGGAGCGCGAACTAAGGGGCTTGCCCCTTAGTGCGCCCCTTCGTGCGTCCCCGTAAAAAGACCAATAGCCCTGTTCTTTAGAGCTAGCCTATCAGCTTTTCGGCTCCTACAGACCGCAGAAAATTAAACCCAATTTCAATTTGAATGGACGTTTCAAATAACACACATCCTCACTCATCCAACTCTCCATCAGCTGTATTCAGCACGCATTCAACACCATCCAGCACCCATCCAGCTGCATCCAGGACTCACTCAACACCATCCAGCACCCATCCAGCTGCATCCAGGACTCACTCAACACCATCCAGCACTCATCCAGCTGCATCCAGGACTCACTCAACACCATCCAGCACCCATCCAGCTGCATCCAGGACTCACTCAACACCATCCAGCACCCATCCAGCTGCATCCAGGACTCACTCAACACCATCCAGCACCCATCCAGCTGCATCCAGGACTCACATCAACCTACCATCCAGGAGTCAACATATACAAGTTATCCTACTCCTCATCAGGCCTGCTCAATATCTACTATGTCTACAATGATCAACAGGCCACACACTTACAAATCTCTCATTCCCATCATGATCTCCCCCACCACGCAGTTCTTAGGACTCACATTATTCACCTTCATCCTCTTCAACGCTCAATTGCTCACTAACAAAACTTTGATCCTTAATGACCTTCTTCAAGACAACAACCCAGACTTCTGTGCCATAACTGAAACATGGCTCAAAACAGCGGACATCGCCCTCTTAAACCAACTACCTTCACAAACTTACGACCTCTTCTCCATTCCAAGGCAAAAAAAAAAGAGGAGGGGGTATTTTCCTTGCAGCAAAAAAAACACTGAGATTTACACATCATACCATCAATTCTTCAACCAAACTTGAAATAGGCCTCTTTAAATCTGAATTTCTTCAAATTCTATTAGTCTACGCACCCCCAAGCTTTCTTGAATCCGATCCCTCTCCTATGTTGGAAATAATAGCAGCTCACCTAAACTTAGACTCCCCAGCCATTATCCTGGGAGACTTCAATCTTCATGTGGATAAGTCTCCTCTCTCTCCCAACTGCGAAGCCTTTCTCATGGCCATGACAGCCTTGGGATTCAAGCAACAAATTAACAAACCCACGCACAAAGCTGGTCATACGCTGGACCTCTTTTTTGCTAATTCCGGCATTTCACTCACAGAACACCCGGAGTGCATTAAAGTCCCATGGTCAGACCATTCATTAATCTCCACATCATTCTCACTGTTTAAACCAAGCTACAATCTACTCCCCCCTCAACCATTTCTTTACAGGAAAACATGCCCTTCGGAACACCTAGCCAAGCACCTAGCTCCAGACCTCTCACTCATTGACCTCTCCACTCCTAACTCAGCTGTTCAATCATGGGCTAAAATAACAGAATCAGTAGCCAACACATTATGTCCCCTAACAACAAAAAATCCCAAACACAATGCGTCCAAGAATCAACCATGGTTTAATGAGGAATTGAGAAAACTCAAAACCACTTAAGACAGAAGGAAAAAAAATGGAGAAAAGCCCCATCACCGGCATCACTTCAGGATTACAAACGCTCCCTACACCTCTACAAAAACAGCACACTAAAAACCAAAAGAGACTATTACGCCCGCAAGATCCACCACCTCATATTTGATTCAAAAGCTTTGTTCAACTACGTGTCCAGTCTCACAAAAACCATCACTCCAGCCATCCCAGATGACCAAGCACAAACTAAAGCAGATGAACTGGCTCTCTACTTCAATAAAAAAAATCGCCCGACCTCCTTATGAAGCTGACACCAAACCCAAATGCATCCTACAATACCTCATTTCTCTACCATAACAAAGACTTCGCTCTCAACTCATTCGAACCCATCTCTACTGTGGACATACAAACGATCCTGAAGAAAATGAAACCTTCATCACACCCTTTTGACCAACTACCCACCAAAATACTCTTACTAATCCCGGATACTATTTCCAAAACTCTAGCGGACATCATTAATTGCTCCCTTGAACAGGGAATCTACCCAGATGACCTTAAAACGGCTTCAATAAAACCTCTACTCAAAAAACCAAACCTTAACACAAATGATCCCGGCAATTTCCGCCCCATCTCCAACCTCCCCTTCATATCAAAAATTATGGAAAAAATAGTAAATGCACAATTATCTAATTATCTTGAGGATCACCAAATTTTATCTCCTAACCAATTTGGATTCCGTAGAGCAGCAAGCACAGAAACGCTTCTACTCTCTCTCACAGACTTCCTCCTAGCCGGCATCGACAAAGGACACGCATTCCTTCTAATTTTACTTGACTTTCGGCGGCATTCGACACGGTCAACCATCATATCCTTATAAACCTACTGGCAAACATCGGAGTTTCAGGCAGTGTTCAGACCTGGTTTAAAACCTTTCTGGAGAACAGAGGATACAAGGTAAAAATCCACAACAAAGAATCTCGCTACCATCCATCTTCGTTAGGGGTTCCACAGGGTTCCTCCCTCTCACCCACCTTATTTAATATATACCTGCTCCCACTCTGCCACCTTCTTACAAAACTAAATTTGAAACACTTCCTTTTCGCAGACGACGTTCAGATCGTAATCCCCATAAAAACAACCATTACAAACACTCTAAAATTCTGGGAGAGCTGTCTAACCGAGATTAAACAACTCCTCAACAGTCTAAACCTCATTCTCAATGCCTCAAAAACAGAATTTCTCATTATAGCCCCAGAAAACAACGACATCACCACAAACCCACCAGCTAACCTGCAAACCTCACACATAAGAGACCTAGGAGCAATTATTGACAACCGACTAAACCTAAAACCATTCATTAACCAAACGACCAAAGATTGTTTTCATAAATTATACACTCTTAAAAGAATCAGACCTCTTTTCCACTCCAAAGATTTTAGAACTATTCTTCAAGCAATTATTTTTTCCAAGCTGGATTATTGTAATTCCATATTACTAGGCCTCCCCATCTCTCATACAAAACCTTTACAGATGGTGCAGAATACAGCTGCAAGAATGTTGACCAACTCTAGGAGATTCGACCACATCACCCCCATCCTGAAAGCCCTCCACTGGCTACCGATTCATTACAGAATTATGTACAAGACCATCACTACTATATTCAAAGTCATGCAACTTCAGGCACCGTTAAATCTACAAATTCCGTTTGAAAAACGCACCTCGGTCAGACCTACTAGGGAATATTACAAAGAAGCTTTACATGTTCCACACGCCAAAACCTTCCAACATAAATCATTGGAAGTCAGAGCATTATCCTCAGCAGGACCACGTCTATGGAACTCCATCCCATCTGAGCTACGCCAAGAACAGTGCCTATTAACTTTCAGAAAAAGGCTAAAAACTTGGCTTTTTAAAAAAGCCTATCAGATCTCTGATTGATCCATATAAACATTACCCTTCAATCAGTCTATCCCATTTTACCAGAATCCCAGTGTAAAAGACCATCACTCTGCCTTATTCATCATACTCTTCCTATTTCAGCCTCAATTTTTCCAGCCCATGACCACCTTTAGTCTTGCCTTTAATTTTGTACATATTGTAAATATTATCTTGTAATTTTGTTTTTTGTACCTATTGCTATATTTTTCCTCTTGCTTCCTCCTCTCCCAGTTGTATTTTTCCTTGTTTTATTGTAACTGCTATTCCTGCACCAGTTCAGTTCATCTAGTTTTATGTTCATTACACTAAATGTTAAATGTAAACCGGGTTGATGCGACTACCAGTCGTGAAAGCCGGTATAGAAAATAATAAATAAATAAAATAAATAAATGTACATCGGATCAATGGGTTCTATCAGTGATAAATCAAGGTTACGCTTTAGATTTTGTTCGGCAACTTCACCACCTGTTCCTAATTTCACCGTGTTCTTCCCTACAAAAGCATCTCATGATCCAAGACTCACTACAGCGTTTAAGCAACCTAGGAGCTATAGTTCCAGTTCCATCATCAGAAAATCGGAAAGGTCATTATTCAATTTTCTTCGTTGTTCCCAAAAAGGAAGGAACCTTTCGTCCCATTCTCGATCTCAAGAGGGTCACCGTTGTCTAAGGATTCCAAAGTTCTGGATGGAGACTCTTCGGTCTGTCATAGCTTGGGTTCAAAGAGGAGAATTTCTAGCATCTCTCGACCTCACCGAAGCTTATCTTCATATCGGCATTCGATTCGATCATCAGAAGTTTCTCAGGTTTTGCATTCTAGGGCAACATTATCAATTCAGGGCTCTCCTGTTCGGATTAGCCACAGCTCCCAGAACATTTACCAAAATAATGGTTGCGGTGGCCGCTCAACTCAGGAAAGAGGGCCTGTTGGTACATCCGTACCTGGACGACTGGTTGATTCGAGTGAAGTCAGAATCTCTTTGTTATTATACAATCAACAGGGTAATCAGCCTTTTGCAGTCTCTAGGCTGGGTGATCAACGAAGACAAGAGTCACCTATTACTTCCCAATCTCTGGAGTTTTTGGGGGCACGGTTCGACACTCATCTAGGGATAGTGTTCCTTCCGGAACATCGCCTTCTCAAAATTCAATCACAAATTCGAGACTTACAGTCTATTCCTATTCCTTGTGTGCGGGATTACTTGATAGTTTAGGTTCAATGACCTCTACTCTGGAGTTGGTTCCCTGGGCCTTTGCGCACATGAGACCACTTCAGTCTGCATTGCTTTCATGCTGGAATCCGGTTTTGGAACTATACCACCTTCCCCTTCCTCTTACAGAGATGGCTCGTTCCAGCCTAGATTGGTGGTTACAGACAGCAAATCTGCAACGAGGTGTACCACTAGAGATTCCAGAATGGACTGTGGTCACTACCGACACTAGTCTTTCAGGCTGGGGAGCAGTATGTCAGAATACATCTTTTCAGGGTCAGTGGTCCGAAGAGGAAGCTCAGTGGTCGATCAATCTTTTAGAGACCAGAGCGGTTCGTTTAGTCTTAATCGCTCTTCAACCTCACCTTTGCGGGAAGTCGGTTCGGGTTCTTTCCGACAATGCGACCACGATAGCATACATCAACCATCAGGGAGGAACCCGAAGCTTCCTGGTAGCTCAGGAAGCACAACAGCTGATCGCCTGGGTGGAGCAACATCTGCTCAGCAATCGCAGCCTCACACGTTGCCGGGGTGGACAACATTCAAGCCGACTTTCTCAGTTGGCATCATCTCGACCCAGGCAAGTGGGAACTGTGCGAGGAAGCCTATCAAATGAAATGCAACAGATGGTCCGCTGCGGCAATGGATCTCATGGCCACATTTCAGAATGCCAAAGCCCCTCGGTTCTTCAGCCGCAGGAAAGAAAGAGGAACGGAAGGAGTAGATGGCTCTGGTACTTCCTTGGCCAAGGGATGTTCCTCTCTACGTGTTCCCTCCCTGGCCTCTAATCGGCAAGGTTCTGCGTTGGATAGAAGTTTAACAAGTCGACGTTGTCTTAGTGGCTCCAGAGTGGCCACGCCGTCCGTGGTTCGCGGACCTGGTCAGACTAGCACTGGACGGTCCCCTTCGATTTCGAGATCTTCCCTGCCTTCTGTCTCAGGGTCCGGTTTGGAAGAGGTCAAATGCTTCTCTCTAGCGGCATGGCTTTTGAGAGGCTTCGGTTAAAGAATAAAGGTTATTCAGATGCTGTAGTGACTACTTTATTGCGTTCTAGAAAACCTTCTACATCTTTGGCTTATGCAAGGGTGTGGAAGGTTTTTGAATCTTGGTGTAATGAGCATCAAGTAGATCCAGTTCACTCTTCAGTATCCAATATTTATCTTTTTTACAAGACGGTTTAGCCTGTAGTTCCTTACGGGTACAAGTAGCAGCGCTTGAATGTTTTCGTGGTAAGGTTCAGGGATTATCCTTGGCTGCGCATCCGGATGTAGTGCGTTTTCTCAAAGGTGCGCAACATCTTCGTCCTCCATTTCGGAATCCTTGTCCTGCTTGGAGTTTGAATTTGGTTTTTAGGGCTCTGTGTTCGGCTCCCTTTGAACCCCTTAATCATGCGACTTTGAAGGATCTCACATTGAAGGTGGTGTTTCTTGTGGCCATTTCTTCAGCTTGTAAAATTTCAGAGTTGCAGGCCTTGTCTTGCAGAGAGCCTTTTCTTAGAATTTCTGATACAGGAATTTCATTACGGACTGTACCATCTTTTTTACCTAAGGTAGTATCTTCTTTCCATTTAAATCAGTCCATAGAGCTTCCGGCTTTTCCATCTTTAGATCGTTTGGATCCTTCCTCTAGGGATCTTAAAAAAATTGGATGTACGATGAACTCTGTTGCGTTATCTTGAAGTTACAAGCAATTTTCGATTGTCTGATCATTTGTTTGTTTTGTGGAGTGGCCCTCGCAAAGGTCATACGTTTTCAAAGGCTACGATTGCTTGTTGGTTAAAAGAGACAATTCATCCAGCTTATCTTCTAGCTTGTCGTGCCCTTCCTGAAGGGTTGAGAGTTCATTCTACTAGGTCACAGGCTACCTCTTGGGCAGAATGTCAGTTTCTCCTAAGGAGATCTGTAAAGCAGTGACTTGGAAGTCATTGCGTACTTTTGCTCGTCATTACCGCTTGGATGTTCACGCTCCAAGTTCGGCAGCCTTCAGAGGGAGTGTTCTCCGAGCAGGACTCTCTGGGTCCCACCCTAATTGAATCAGCTCTGGTACATCCCAGGGTCTGGACTGATCCAGGTACATACAGGGAAAGGAAAATTGGTTCTTACCTGCTAATTTTCGTTCCTGTAGTACCATGGATCAGTCCAGACGCCCACCCTTTATGTCTGTGTATTATATTTGTCTTTTCGGAGAGTCCACTCGTTCACTGTTTGGGTGATTAAACCGCCTTTCATGCTGTCTATTTTTCTTAATATTTTCTTGTTTATTTCCGAGATTTTTTTGGGGGGGGGGATTCTGCTTCCATTTAGGATTTGTGAGTTGGAAATTCATTCTCCTATTTGGATAGCTAGCTAATATGTTAGTAGTTAAATTTCTGCTTTGATACTGCTCAATACTGATTGACTGCAGGTGGTGCTCCAGGGTATACGTCAGAGTCATTAGAATGTTTTCTCTGCCTCCCTCTGCTGGATTGGTGACATAACCCAGGGTCTGGACTGATCCATGGTACTACAGGAACGAAAATTAGCAGGTAAGAACCAATTTTCCTATCTAGTCCTGAAAAACTGGATCCAGTTGGCAGTCCTAATTATAAGCGCGTGAATAAAAATGATCACTTCCTAAAATCAGTTCCCCAGATCCATAGTGCACTTGTTCATATAGTTGAAAGGAGTCCTTGTCTAGATTTCCCACATTATTTGGTGTTTTAAAGGTTGCAAAGTATTTTTAAAACACATATTTCTAAATAGAGTAATAAAGTATACATCAGAGATTCCCAAACCTGTTCGGGAGGACACCCAGCCAGTCAGGTTTTTGGGATATCCACAAGTTTTTCTCATGCATATTCATTGTGGATATCCCGAAACCCTGACCAACTGGGAATTTTCTAGGGCAGGCTTGGGACCACTGGTAAAGATCAAGTATCATGGGTGTTGTTTCTAGCTCCCTGATTTAGGATATTCTTGCCTTACCAGAAAGCAATGAGAAACTAGCAATGTGGAATTATTTTCCAGCATTGCTACAATGACTTTTCTGCTGGGGTTTTTTGGGGTTTTTTTGTTTGTTTTGACCTGCAGCTTATTTCCTGAGCTTGTATGTGCTTTTTCACCCCTGCCTGCTTGTGTGTGAATACAGATCTTTCCATCCTTTTGCACATGGCATCCATGTAATATTGCAATGCAGGTACACCAATTTGCAGTCTCTTTTTCCCACATTTCCCTCCTCATTGATTAATTTCTAGGATACGTATAAATGTGTAATACTAAGAAAATGCATCCGCCCAAGTGTGGAAGAGCAAACTGACTGATTTTCAAGATCCCTTTGCTTGGGAAGTTAATACTTTGCAGTTCAGGGGACCTTTAGCACATTTTGCCCAAATGAATTTTAGTGCTGCTGGTGCAGACATTTAAGTAATGTATTAAAAAGCACCCTGGTGGCTTAAGGGAGAAATGCAGCTGTCCCTAAAGTAATTATTGTGTGACCATTAATGTATGAAATGTGGTGGCTGTTAACATGATTAAAATAGTTGTCCTTTAGCTTGTGATGAAGTCTTGATTCCCTAAGCAATGTAGCTTTCTGCATAGTAAATACTGTTCTCCATTCTGAAACATCAAATCCATACAAGGAGCTGTTGCGCTTGGAGGTGGACCCTTGTCCTGGAGCAGTGTGGAATGGCTCCCTGGAAGGGACCAGGAAGCACCTGCCCCCAGGGGGGCAGAGCACAGGAGGAGACAGAGGCTAGGATGAGCTTCACCACTGGAAGCCCGTGGTCCCCCCTGGTGGAGCCTGTAGGGACCTGGGCCGCTTGGACTTAGGTGGGCCTCACAGGGTCTCCCGGAGATGTAGTAGAGAGGCATGCCCATGAGCAGCAAGGGAGCGCGGTCGGTCACTAGGCTGTAGGCCTGGAGAACCAAGGAAGGCCAGTACAGCGTAGGCGATGACAAGGCAAGGGACAAAGCCAGAATCAGAGACGTGGTTAATGGCAGACGGGGTCAGTTCAGGGGATCAGTCCGAGGAGTAGTCAATGAAGCAAGGGTCAGAATTCCAGAGGTCAGTCGAGGTCACAAGGCAGGCAGAAGTCAAGATCCAGGCAGCGAGCAGAATGGTCAAGGAACAGGCAGAGGTCAGTACCAGAGAGTCAGTCCGGAGGTACTACCTGGGAAGACAGACAGACGCTGGAACAGGACGACGCTGGAAACAGGACGACGCTGGAACAGGACGACGCTGGAACAAGGCTGGAACAGGACGACGCTGGAACAAGACCGTGAACACTGAAGCAAACTAGTACACTTACAATGCTAACCCGATTGCCAAGGCAAGGAAGTGCAGGCAGGAACTTCCTTATATCATACGTTCAATCAGGGCGCACCACGGAGCTAGGACCCGCCCCTGGCCCTACAAGAGGCCAGGCGGTCCGCGCGCACGTAGGGGCATGGCCAATTCCACTGAGGACACCGAACTCCGGTGTGAGGCCTGGTGCGCAGTGGAAGGCCAGGAGACTGCCACTGCGGGACACCAAGGCCTGGAGGAGCTCGCGGCTGCCACTGGGGAGGCAGACCCGTGACCTGCAGAGGAGTTAGTGAGGTGAGCAGGCCCGGGCGCGGATGGGGCGCACAACAGGAGCAGGGTGTTGCGACCGTTGCTGGCCTGACGTTTCCACTCCACCCTCCTTACCTCTTTGGCAACTCCTCCTGCGGTTGATGGACGTTTGGCTGCCGCGGCGTCTTCCTGCCGTCCTCTCCGGCATCCCCGGACTGGCTTGGGCACTGCCTCCCGCCATGCTGTTCAGCTGCCTAAGGGCGCGCACGCTGCGCGGCCCTGCTTCAAGCACCTTCAGTGGCGCGAACCTCAGGGCGTCCCCCTGTGATGACGTCATGCATCCAGGATACAAATAGCCTATGCAATTGCTAGCTTAGGAGTTAGCAAGGTAAGATACGGAGCGGTACGGAATGGAAAAGGTTGGAACTACTTCGTATGGGATTCGCTCCCCGAACCTAGCTACTCTGCCTCCACTTGGACTATTCTATTGGGGTACCTGCTCCTCAGGGGCCTATCTCTCTTTTCTCTTTCAGGTCGCTCCTCAAGGGCCCATGTTCCTGGACTCGCTACCTGGAAGACACACGCTGCCTTTACCATCTGTGGAGTTATCATCTATCTCTCTCAGAGCTGTTCCCTGGAACCGGGTACTCGCTCCTCGAGGGCCTGCCTTTACTTCAGCTCCTGTGCTCCTTACTGAGAGACCGCTGCGTGAGTACATTACCAATGAGGTTCTAATCCTGAACTCTGCATTCACTGCTGCTACTCACGATATCAGTTTCTCTCCACTATAGCACAGCCATTGTGGATCACTGTTCCAGAGCTGAGGGACTACAAGCCCAGCCGGACTATATTTCAGCTCACTACCGCCACCTCTGGTGGCTCACCATTACTGTCTAATAAAAGATCTGATTGTGTGTGTGTGTCCTAAGCTGAGCCTGACCTGTGGCCCCATCACGGGACCCTTCCCCGTGGGCGTGGTCAAATGCCACAGAGTCTAGGGTTTCACCCAAAATCCTCACAACAATAACACAGGGCAAACAGACGTGACTTCCCTCTGTCCCTCTATAACATGAAGCCTATGTTACTGTGTCAGCTTACAGCTCTATATTTAAAAGCCTGCCAAGCACGTTACTTATCCAGATATTCAATGGAACTTATCCAAATAATTATTCTGCTAAATTTTGCAATAACTTTAGGACAGCTTTCAGTGTGGACCAAACTTGTTTGCATAAATGTAACTGGATATCGCTCAGTATGGTGCTTTCTGGCTAAATATGTTAGCCTGTTCTTACCATGCCTCCAGCCTCACCCCCTTTCATTTCTTGGAAACTTTGTCGCCACAAAATATTTCTACGGTCAAAATTACCCAGACAAACAGGTCAATACAGGAAAGTGCCGGCCACGGTTACCTTGCTTCTAACCGGCTTTCTACTCACAATTTGGCCGCGTTAGTCCAACCCGCGATTCACTAACCCTTTTAACCCATCCTTACCGCCTCTTTAAATCAACGGGACACCCCTTCCGCCCGCGGCATGTATATGAGATGTAAACGATCGGATTAGCTATTCCCTCCCATACAGTAACGCGTTGCCCTGATATCGCTTTTTAAACCTGCAGTTTTGCCGCACGTTTAACCCTGCTAACTTACCGCCTACCTGCTACGTTTTGCCGCACGTTTAACCTGCTAACTTACTGCCTACCCTTACCCCTGCATTAGAGGCAGGGGGGTAAGGGTAGGCGGCAAACTTTCCCCCAGGCCTCGCTCACCTGCCCTGCCGTGTCCATGGGTGCCGGTCTCGGGGCAGCCCAGTCCTCTCTACCCTCCTCCCGAAGCAACAAAAAGCAAAAAAAGGAGAAAAGCGAAACGACTGTGAAGTGTAACTTACTTTCTTGCAGCCCCTCCTCCGGAGATGCACCGCGGCTCCCTGCCTCCCGGGGGCTGCCCCCTGTCTCCCGGGGACAGCCGGCAGCAAAAGCGGACCCGCTGGTGAAGATGGATGCCTGACATGATCGCTCAGCGCTGCCACTTCTCCTGCGTGCATTAAGCCTGTGCGTGCAGTTTGGCCGCTCAAGGGCCCGTGACGTCACTACGTTTGGCGTCACGGCGTGTGACGTCTGCGTTCGCTGATACACTGCCTTGAGCGCCCAAATTGCATTCATTCACCTTCGCCGGCGCTCAAGGACAGTGCATCAGCGAACGCCGACGTCATACGCTGTGACGCCAAACGTAGTGACGTCACGCCTTGAGCGGCCAAACTGCACGCACAGGCTGAATGCACGCAGGAGAAGTGGCCGCAGCTGGAGCGATCGTGTCAGAGGGCCCGTGCAGGCATCCATCTTCGCCGGCGGGGCCGCTTTCGCCACCGGCTGTCCCCGGGAGGCAGGGGGCAGCCCCCCGGGAGGCAGGGGAGCCGCGGTGCATCTCCCCTGTCTAAATGGCTTACCCAGGCATATTGAGTGCTTATCCAGCTAATTTAGCCAGGTAACTAGTTAACCAGATAGAATTTAGCCAGATAAGTCAGAGGGCATTCTGGGGGCAGGCAAAAGGCATTCCGGGAAAGAGCGGAATTATCCTCATAAATTAACAGGTTAACTCTGATATCCAGCTAATGATGTTTCTGTTTTTTCCATTTATTTTTTTTTGCAGGCATAAATTAACATGTGGATAAAGGTAAGCCAGTTGATATAGTGTATCTGGATTTCCAGAAAGCATATTACTTAGGAAATTAAAAAGTCATGGGATGGGGGAAGTGTCCTATTGTGGATCATCAATTGGTTAAAAGATAGTAAACAGAGAGTAGGGCTAAATGGTAAATTTTCCCAATAGAAAATAGTGGAGTGCCCCAGGGATCTGTTTTAGGATCACTGCTTTTTAATATATTTATAAACAACCTGGAAATGGGAAAAAGTGAGGTGATCAAATTTGGCGATGACACAAAATTATTCAAAGATATCAAAATCACAAGAGGATTGTGAGAAATTGCAAGAGGACCTTGCAAAACTGGGATCTAGGCATGCAAATGGCAAACTAAATTTAAAGTGGACAAGTGCAAAGTGATGCACTTAGGGAAGAGTAACCCAAATTAGGGCTGCATAATGCAAGGTTCCACATTAGGAAAGGATCTAGGTGTCATCATTGAAAACCGTTGAAATCTTCTGCTCAGGGTGCAGCAGCAGCCACGAAGAAAATAGAATGCCAGGATTATTAGGAAAGGAATGGAGAATAAAATAGAATATCAGAATGCCTCTGTAATCGCTCCATGATGCGACCTCATCTTGAGGTACTGTGTGCAGTTCTGTTCATCACATCTGAAAAAACGATCTAGCAGAATTAGAAAAAGTACACAGAGGACAACCAAGATGATAAAGGGGATGGAACAATTACCCTATGAAGAAAGGCTAAGAGGTTAGGACTCTTCAGCTTGGAGAAGAGACAGCTGAGGGGAGATATGTTAGAGGTCTATAAAATAATGAGTGGAATAGAACGAGTAAACGTTAATCAGTTGTTTACTCTTTCAAAAAGTACAAAGACCAGGGGACACACAATAAAGTTACTAGGTAATACGTTTAAAACTAATAGAGAAAATACTTTTTTTTTTTACTCAATGCATAATTAAGCTCTGGAATTGGTTGCCAAAGAATGTGGTGAAAGCTATTAGTGTAGCTGCATTTAAAAACAGTTTGGACAAGTTCCTGGAGGAACCATTAAAAAGCAGAGTTGCAGAAATCCATTGCTTATCCCTAGGGATAAGCAGCTTGGAATCTATCTACCCTTTGGGATCCTGCCAGGTACTTGTGACCTGGCTTGGCCACTGTTGGAAACAGGATACAGGGCTTGATGGACCTTTGGTCTGACCCAGTATGGCAAGTCTTATGTTCTTATGTTCCTATCATTTCTTGGCTTGAAAGAAACAGAACAGTTTAAGATACTGGGCATTTCTAGGTCAGGCTTGAACATCTGCAAAACAATTTTGACATTGTCTACTTTTAGGCTCTTATTCCTGGGGGATCTTTCATAATTTATTCAGATTGATCCATTGGCCAACCAAGCCTGAGATCACCACCCATTCCTTCGGTGGAATTTCAAAACACCTCATTTTGATTGGTTCAGAACTGAGCCTGGAGCCTTGCCTGATGAGGTATTTATCCAAATCCAGCTTGCAATTATTTTTGCAAAGGGAATCATAAAGCAACACAGTAAGGTAAGTGAGACTTTCAAATGCAAACATTTCTGGTGCTGCTGAGTAGCTGGACTTAATTTGTAAAGGTTAATTATTAATGTGAGCTCAATTCTCACAATGTATTGATTGATGTGTAATTTTCTGGTAGGGGGGACTTTTGCAGGACCAAATAGCAGAGAGGCCTCATTTCTGAAAGCCTGTAGACATGGAAGTTTGAAATTCCTCTCCCTCGTGCTGATTTGTTTAATCTCCAGCCAAGTACATTTCACGCAAAGCACAGCAGAAAGGTAAGGAAAAAGACATGATTTTGTTGCAAGATTTAAAATTAAGATTAAAAAGGTAATGGATATCATTTAACACAGTCCTGCCAGTGTTATTTTCTGTTAATTATCTGCATGGCCACAGAAGGCTAGAAGGTTATTTGTTCTTTCCATTGACAATTATAACTATCCGGACTTTAGAAGGGCTGGGATAGCACGAAAGGAATTCTTTCATTTGTGAGAAATATGTGCGCATTTATAGTACCAGACTCAAAAAGGGGTTGAATTATCAAAAATCTGAAACTTGTGAGCTACTGCTTGAAAAAATGTCATCCTTGTGCTAATTCAACCCCCTTTTGTGTATGAGAGGATTGCAGATTTGTAGTAATGTAATCTGAACTCCAATCTGCAATTCTGCTGACAGCCAGGTTTGGCAATTTGCATTTGTGCCTGGATGGATGTTTGCAGTTTTGATGAGTTACCAAACAGTGTTCCTGCAGAAATCTACTCGCACCATTTACTTGATATACAATGCCCCTACATTCTTGGGAGAGGAAAGGGGAAGGGAGGTGGAAGTGTCGAGGTTCAGTTAACGCTCTTCAAGTTAACCCTGGATTTTGAACTCCCAATTGCAAGAGTTCTGGGATTTGCATCCTGCATTTTCTATTTCCACATACATAAGCCAGGGCTGTCTGTCTCCTGAATGGACTTGAATTGTATGTTTGAGATAATTCACACAGGGACAGATATAATAAAACCTGTGCTAAACTTCACACCAATTTTTAGTGCAGATTTTACTTTACTCACATGCTAGAAACCTGCAGGATGCTGTAATCTAATAGGATACAAACAGACCAGGAGAAAAAGAATTTTGAATGGAAAAAAATGCATAAAAATGTGAATTAACCTAAAAATCTTTATCTGATGCAGAAAAGTTCTGTAAAAACAGGTGAAGTTAGGTGCTGGAAAGCAGAAGTGTGACCAAAATAGCCTTGCATGCAAGATTGGCACTATGCATCCCAACATAGGCGCAACCTCGCATGCAAGCCATTTGGGCAAGGCATGCCAAGTGAAACCAAAGGGCACGCTCTCTGAGGCAGCCACCTACAGATCAATAGTACAACTCTTTTATGGCACGTTGTATCCAATCTTGGAAACAAGAGAGTGCAAATTGTTCAATTATAGATCCCCAGTCCAGAAAGCTTACCCCTTGCCCAAAAGGTCTTACATGCGAGATATGTACCCAGATTGGAATGCACAGCACCAATTCATACTGTGCAGCTGTAGGTGGCACACTAAAGAGCGTCCATGATTCAGTTTTATTTGCATGCCTTTCCTAATGGCCCTGCATGTGAGATTGTGCCCAAAGTCAGGATTCACGGTGGCAATCTTGTATGCAAGGCCATGTGGCAAGGTATGGCAAGTAAAACAGAAGTATACACTTTCTTGATGGGTATCTCAGATAAACACCTTGACACTATACATCCCGACGGACACCCTCACATCCAAGTCCATTTTGGCAAGGAGAGCAAAGGAAAGGAAAGGGGAAGGGAAGAGTAGGTGCAACTGAGAGAAACAGGGAAAGAAAGAAGAGGGGGAATGGAGTTGGGATGGGGTGGAGAGGGGAGGGCAAGATGTGAGTGAGGGGAGGATAGAGAAGGGAAAAGTAATGTGAATGAGAGGGGAGGAAAAGAAAGGGGAAGGAGGAAAGAGAAAGGGATGGGGAGGGGATTTTGAATTAGAAGGAAGAGAGGGAAGGAGAAGGAAGAGGGAGTGTGAATGAGAGTAGATGGAAGGGAGGAAGAGAGGAGGGAAGGAAAGAGGGGGAGTGGAGGGAAGAGTTGGAGGCAGGTGGTAGGATTCCCAGGAGTGTGACAAGGTTGCCAGCTTCCTAGTAATATCACTGGCATCTATCTGCCACATCTGTCGGAACCCTAACCCCCGACCCCAGCATTTCAAGTCACTGAAGGGCACTCAGCAAAATTCCAAAGACACCCCCCACCCCATTGGCCCACTTGGTGATTTGACCAGTGCCACACTTTGGGATGGAGGAATGGGAGGGCTGCCATCTTGTCTTTGCCTGCAGATTCTCTTGCGCTACCCCTATTGCTGGGGATACTTTAATGTACTCCCTGACCCATTTCACTCACCAATCCCACAGATGGGGGGGGACGGGACACTTATATGGAAGGGATGTGGTGGTGATGTGGGTTGTGGGAGGGTGAGTGGGAGGTGTGGTGTGTGTTTATATGGCTTGGGGCATTCTTTCCCCTCTTGTACTCTTCACCCCTGTTTGTGCAGGTAGTGGAGTAAAGGGGTTTATGAGTGATGAGGGATGAATATGGATGGGACACTCTCCTCACCCTATGTGTATATTTGAGGGGAGGGGTGCAGGGGGAGAGGATGCAGGTGGGGTGGTGCTGTGTGTTTGGATTTGGTGGGGGGGTGGTAGTGGTGAGGAGTGGTGCGAGTGGGAGTGTAGTGGGTGAGTCCCCGCGTTTATTACTTCCTCTCCCCTCTTGTTGCGCATTCCACTTTATTCTCCTAACCCACTTTGACTTCTTTCCCCCTGCTCCACCCTTCCCCTCCCTTGCACACTCCACTTTGAGGCTCTCTCTCCTCCCCTTCCTTCCTATGTGTGTGTGTGTGGGGCCGGTGGGGGGTGTATTGATGGCACGGGGGAGGTGTATGGTATGTGTGTATGTTTATGCACTTCCCTATGTAGCCTTCAAGGTAAATGTTAACTCACGTTCTGGTGGCCAGCGTTATACAGTGCTCTGCCCAATGTGCTAGAAGCAGCAATGCCACAGGGACAGAGCAATAGACTATGACCACCGGAAATGTGAGCTAGCTTTTACTTCACCTGAGACAGGGAAGTTAAATTTCCTGCATTGAAAAACACACACAAAGCAGACGGAATTTAGCACACCTCCCTGCATTGCGATGTAAGACCTCTTTTTCTTCATTAACATGGGATATGCATTATAATGAGGGGAGGAGGTGGTTCTGCACTAAAATCCCTGTTACATATTGGGGTTAAGTTAGAGTGGACAAATCCATGCTAAAATATAGGTTAAAACTTATGCTAAAGTCAGCTTGGTTTATTATATTGGCCCTGTAATTCCACATTCTCAAAGTAGCAGGACAACTAAAACCCTCTCTCATCTTGATTTCCATTTCTTTCTTTAAGAAGTTTTAGTGAGTAAAGATTTTGAAAGCTTATCCCTACTTAACCACCTCCATCATGATTACTTAAACATATCTGGCACAGCTCTACTGGTTCTTATTAGCATCCCAAGCAGGTGTCACAGGGCTACATGTAACACAAGAATACAAAAAGATGAAGCATGGGTTTGGGAAAAGACATTTTTTAATATGGTCATAATAAAGAAATGCGCACCGTTTGCCTAAAAACAAATGTAAGAAATCAAATATATTACATTAAAGAAAAGAGACCTAGGAGTAAGACCAAGAGAAAACTTAATACAACCTTAGATAGCAGATATATTATTTTTTTTTTAAATCTAGTCCTGCTGCTTTAATGGCACATCATCCTTTTAATGAATGTTTGTGTTCTAAAAGCTACAAAGCAGAGAATAATTGTACATTTCAAAAACATGGTTATTTACAAGAATGATAGATTTCCAACCAAATTAAGCTACATTAAATTAATATTTGTACTATTTTGAGTTTACTAAAGTACATATCATTCCAGTCTTTTTATCATATATTACTCTTCCATTAAACATAAAACTTCTAGCCAGTGTAAAAAATGTGAATAAACAGCACAGCAAAATGCATTTATGCTGAATAATCCTTATAAAGATAATACATTATCGGAATGAAGGTTGGAATCCATGCACAGAGAAAACTGCATACACAGTGCTAGAAATGCATTAAAATCCACTTCCATATACATTAGCTGTGAAAAGTGTTATTCCAACAAGTCTCATAAATCTGCAGTGTTGCAAACATATTCTACAGGGACCTTTCTTTGCCTATGGCAAAGTGCTTTACTCAGTGCGATGTTATTTGTTCAAGGGACCTTTTACATGTTTTCAATGGAGCTTTGGATGAATAATGTTAATGTTTGAGGTTTGATAGCTGGCGCTTTTTTCTTGTTGCATAAAATTCTGGGACTACCAAAAATTAATCCAGAATTCATCCATCTCTCCTTCGCCTAAATACTTAAGTATTCAGTTTCTAAAACATTTGTGTTCGGAAAGAGCAATATACTTGTCTACATTCCTAGGAGATGGTGCTCGCATGGGCTGTTATAAAAGCTGAGAGTCTTATCTTGTCAGTTTCTAGTTGCTTTTGCATAACAGATCTACTAGCACAATTTCTTAAACCATGTTTAAACCAAAAGTTTTCCATTTGGAAAAAGTATACATAGAAGGTTTAAATGTACTTGTCACCTTTACATACACCTGGTCAAATAAGGGCTGGGGACTTGATGCCCAGAGCTTTTGTCCATTCTAAATGTTATAAGCCACCAATGCTTTTCAGAGGAATTCTGTCCATATTCATCTTAGTAAGACCCAGAACCAATGTACTAAGTTTAGTATAACATGTGCAGTTATCCATGTTAATGAACCTGTGATAACAGCTTGTAGTAATCACAAGCAAATGAGTTCAGAGGTAAAGAGCACACATTAAATTCTCATGCTATGCAGCCATTATGTCAAAGACGTTTAGTACAGGTCCATGAGGAGGAGTTAAGAGTCTTGCAATAATGGTTTTGCATTGACATTCATGTGTTTTAAGGCACATTATTTTGCTATGCAAGCATAGCTAATGAACTGATTTACATAATTATGCAGCTTACTGTGGAGTTTTGTATAGCTGTTGCACCAAAGTTTGCAATAGCTAAACAGCACATGCTAAAACAGCAAATAATATGCACAAGATTTCACAAATGGAATAGTGCAGAATTATTTGCCATTGTAGCATTCAATAACACATTGTGAAGTTTTGGGCTTGGTAGTACATTGGCCCTCCATATGAAAGCAGCAGGAATATAGAGGACTTAATTCACCCCAAATTCTGCTTGGCCTCTTAATAGTGAACAGAGCCAAAATCCAAAAGGGTAACTGATGGAAGAGTACATTTTCAGCAAAAAGAAAACAGAAAATATTTGTCACAGCTGAAAAAAAAAGATATTTGGAGCAGTCAGAGGGAGCCAAGTTTCAGTAGAATACCTAGTTGCAACGGCTGTAGGACTTGAGTACAAACAGACCTGGTTTAGAAAAAAACAAAACAAAACAATGCCCATACTTTTTTTTTGAGAATTCGTATGTGGGCATACAAGTACCAACGTTCTCGCAGATTTTGCACCTCCTTTTTTTCTGGAAGCAAAGGAACAGGGGAATGTATGCGCATAGAGGATAACTTTCAAACTGCTCTTCAAACAGTGTGGAAGGTGTGGTGAGTCCTTGATAAGAGCCCATCCCTCCCCCCACACAGGTGGGTTTCTTGAAACATTAGGGGAAGTCTTGAGTAGTTCATCATCTTGGAGGAGTGGAGAAAGGCAGGAAGCGTGCTGGCCTACTCCTTGGAGAGGTTTCTCAAACCTCTCACTTTTTCCCCAGAGGGAAGGCTGCTTGCTTTTCCAGAAGAAAGAGTAGGCATGATTTTTAGACTTTGTGGGTGTTTCCTCTTTTCCCACCAAGAGGACAGCAGAGCCCTCTGCAAATCTTCCTGGTCAAATATCTCTAATGAGGTGCTAGAAATCCACAGCTGTGAACATTCTATTTGTGGGCAAGAGACGTTGGTGAGTACATTGTGCATGTAACCTTTGGAAGGTGTCCATTTCAAAGGCAAGTGAGTGGCATCATTGCTGAAGGACTGCAGCACTTATAAGTAAATGCAAGAAGCTGAAATAGTAACAGCAGAGTCAACACCATTTCTGGAAAATAGAGGGAAAAGCCAGAAGGGAATACTAGAATTTGCTTTCACTGTACTGTAATTTTGTATGTAACCCCAGTTCCGGTGATCCCAAATGAATCACAGGACACACTCAATACCAAAGATGAGTCTTGTTTTCCCAGCTGGAGACTCCTCCAACATGGAAGAAGGATAAACCTCCAAGTCCCTAGGTATTACTTGTATTTGTTGTATCTGTGGACCCTTTTGGCTGAGGTAGGATTGACTCTACCTTTAGGAGCCCTGCAGATTTCTACTGTTGGCAAGCAGACCCCGGTGAATTTGGGCCTTCATCTATACCAGCCCACATTCCCCTCAGGTTGAGCCTTTGGGTGCTTGGGCCAGCAGGACTTGGGGGGGGGGGGGGGGTCTCTGCTGATGGCAGAAGAGTAGGTCCAATATCAGCTAGGGTTCATAGGCAGGCAGTGGTCAAGCATGTATAAGGTCTAGGCAATGGTCAGAGGCCGGTAATGATCAGGCATGTCTGAGGTGCAGGCAATAGTCAAGCCAAATGTCTGTCTGAAGGAGGAGACAAGGGATGGCAAGGCTGGGCAGGAAGACAAGGACAAGAACAGGTGGGGCAAGGCTGGAGACAAGCTGGATGAAGAACTGAAGACAAGGATGGAACGAAGAAGCAACACACACTACAATGACGAAGTTGGTCTGTTGCTGGTGCAAGTTGAGACTGGAGCATTGCCCTTTTATAGGGCCTTGGCACTGACGCCATCAGTAGGAGCTGTGGAGAATTTCCCGCCTGCAGTTCCTTTAAATATCGACAAACGTTGCTGCTGCATGCGTTTTGACAGTGTCTTGCCACAATGTGCGAGCGGCATTCCGCCAGCTTCCTGGGACAATTTGGCCAGGCTGGGCCAGAGGTGAGGGCAGCAGTACGCGGGGTAGCCCGCGGACCGCTGAACGTAACATTATGATGCTTTGAGTGTCACAATGAAACTGGACATTGTAGTGGTTTTCCAACATAGATTTTACTGAGACACTTGGTCAATAAGTATAATTTGACATATAATACACTTTTATCCTTGGTAAATCTATGGTCCAAAACACAATTAATTTATACAAACTGGGTAGTTCTCGTTCTTTGTTATTGGACTCATAGCTATTTCCATTTTGAAAACAGAGACTCCTTGAACCATGTAGCTAGAGACTCCTTACAATTTAGGATCCCGTGTATGGTATCTGTATCTTATCGATGCTTCAAACTGATCCTCTCTGATGTTTCCACGCCTCTCTTTTGGATTCTGTCTGGTACTGCTTAGGTACCTCCTTTATTTTCTTCTGTATATCGGATAGGTACTGTATCTGCTGTGGATGAACATCTGGAGGGTACTGCTTCTCCCTTCTCTCCTCAAAAGCTGCGTATGTTATGAATTGCGCTGCCTGCGGGTTCCCCCGCGAGCAGGCCACTTACCCTCACAGCTTTCTTCGCCGACGCAGCAGGACGCCGCTGTCAGCCTAGCCCACACGGCCAGGAGGCCTCACTGCTTCACCCTCCGCTCCGCGGTCGGAGCCGTGGTCTCCCTCGGGGCTGGGAGTGTCCCAGACGTCATTACCACCTCCGCGGCGCACAGGCCGCAGCCCCAGGCTGGACTAGCAGCAGGAGCCGCCCCCGGGGCCTCCGGCAGCAGCTGGAGCCACTGCTCACGTTGGAGCCTGCTCCCAGGCTCAGCCCGGCCTCTTCTGGCATCTGACACACAGACGCTGTGCAGGCCGCTGGCCATGGTCCTGCACAGGCTCTGCTTCCTGCTCTCTAGGCGCGCGGCCGCGTCTTTCGTCTGCATTTAAAGGGCCAGACACAGGAAGTGTCTGGGCCCCACCTTGAGGACTATTTCCTGTATCAGCCCTAGAAAAGGGCTGCTCCGTCAGTTCTCCAGTGCCTTGCATCGTCGTCGTGATGACTCCTATCTGGACGCTCCTGCCTGCCAGAGTTGTAAGGTCCTATGTTTTCGTGGAGCTCCTCGTCTTGTCCGCCTTCTTCACGTCTTCGTCTTGGTCTTTTGCCTGAGGTCCCTGTCCACGTCCAGATGTCTCGTTATGGTTCTCCTCGTCCTGGTGTTCCTGTCTTCCTGGATGTTCTTCCCTACGCCATGCCTCGTCTTCGCTCTCGAGCCTTCTGGTCCGGTAGGCCAGTGGTCCCTCAGATGCAGTACTCCTGGGTGGACTAGCCTGCCGGTGGACGGTTGTCCGGTGCCCCTGAGCCATCAGTCCTGATGTGTGTTCCTGTGCTGTCCCGCTCCTGTCGTGGTCCGTGACCAGTCTGCAAGGGCTGTGTAGGGCGTGTAATGGACAGGGTGGTCCGTGACTCAGTCCCGCCTGAGTAGGGCGCCATGAGAGACAGTGCCAATGTCCATGTCTCATGTTGCCTTTGTGGATGTTAAGAGTCTCGTCTGTATGCCGTCCGCATCGATCCCAAGTGTCTACGTCATGGATGCCGTTGCATCAGCTTTGTGTCCTCGCCATGGATGCCGTTGCATCAACCCCTAGTCTTCGTGCCTCGTGATGCCGTCGCATCAGTCATGTGTCTTCGTCTGGATGCCGTCGCATCAATCCACAGTCATGTCAAGGCCCGTCTGCTCTCAACCTCAGGCCAGGCCTGCTGCTCCATGCTGCTCGCAGCAGGTCCGAAAGGGCCCGGAATGGTCAGAGGACCATTCACCTTCCAACATCTTCGGATGTTTGGCCATGGGAGCTTGCCGGCCTGGCGGAGGGTAGACCGTCAACCATGCGGGGCCACCGTCAACCCTTGGCTCGGCTCAGAAGGTCTGGGTCAGGCTGAGGCCCATGGGCACACGAAAACACCGTACATAACAGAATGCAAGGCCCTTTCGAGGCCGTTCACAACAGCGTAAGAGCAGATGGATATTTACTTCTCTTCAAACAGTTCTGCCTAAGACAGTTTCTTTTTCTCTAGGGGAAACCAGGTGGAAAGATTTCAGTTCCCCCCTAGATTTCAGGAAAACTAAATTTGTTAAAATGGGGGAGTATCTCAAGGAGTTGTTAGCTGGATGGAAAAATCTAGGGGGAAGTACAAGAGCAGTTGGCAAAACTAAAAGGAGGTATTGTATTTTCGTTAGGAAAGTAAATAAAGAGAAGAGGAAAAAGAGGTCACTGATTTTCTAAAAAAGTAGCTGGAAAAGATAAGGAGATAAAATAGCATTCATAAACTACAAGAGATTGCAGAAAGAGGAAAACAGGCAACATTATCTAGACAAGCTGAAAAGTTAGAAAAGTAAACAAATGCAAAGATGCAGGGGGAGGAAGTGACGTCACTCCACCGAATGGCAGCCTAGGGACAGAGCTCCCGAACCCGATCTTGCAAATTGCAGAGATTAAAGAGCAAGACCTCCGATTTTATAGCGAAACGAGCGGAGACACATCCAGGATGTCAGTGAGAAAAAAATAGGCGATTTAAAGCAGTTCTTCTTCGAGCCCGCGAAGACGCAGCCTCCCGGGGCCGTGCTGGAGGAGGAAGAAGCACACGAAAATGGCGGCGCGCCGGTACCTGACGAAATGCACGCTGAGCCCAAGACCCCGATCTCCATGGCGGAGACACTGCCTCTCACCAGAGGAGATTTTCAGGCTTGGTTTGGGGATCTTAAAGAGGAGATGGGCTCTTTGAAGGCAGAATTTAAGGCGGTGATTAGCGAGCTGCACCACGATCATGAGGCCCTGGAAGAACGCGTGGGTGCGGCAGAGCAGAGAGTAGGAGATGTGGAGGAACAACAGGTGTCACTCCATCTGGAGATACAACTCTTGTAAGAGTCCAATCGAGAGCTGTGGACCTGGGTAGACGATCTAGAGAATCACTTGAGGAGAGGCAATCTGTGTTTTCGGGGGATCCCCAAGGAAGCTGCTTACAAGGACTGTGCAGTGGTGATCAAGGATATTTGTGAGCTTATCCTGTTTGATAACAACCCCCCAGAGGGACGATCAGAGATTATTTTGGATAGAGCCCATAGGGCTTTGGCTAAACCCAGGGGCAATCAGCCAAGGGACGTAGTGGTATGTTTCCACTCATATCAGCTTAAAGAAAGGGTAATGATGCAAGCTCGGAAAAAAAAGGACATCATCTGGCAGGGATACCCCATCGAGGTGTCCAGGACATGTCTGCTCAAACAATTAGGAAGAGACGGGAATTCAAAGACATAGTGGCGGCCCTCTGTAAAAGGGAGGTGCGTTACAAGTAGATGTTTCCTTTTGGACTATCTTTTACCATTGATGGCTCCACATCTAGAGTACAGACTGTGGAGGATGCCAGAAGAATTTTGGCTGCAGCTGGGATGTTACCATCACAAGGAGAAGAAGATGTGCAGCTTGCAGAGAGAGACCAGAGGGATCATCTCCAGAGGTGGCAGAGGGTGCAGACTCGAGGCAAGCGGTTGCGAAGTAACTCGGGAGGACCTACCCCACCCACGGACCCAAATAGATGAAGATCGATTTACGCAATTTCCTTCATGTTCACTATTCTCTCCAGCTTAATTGGAGGTTCATAAACATTGGCATCTTTAAGTTTTAAGAGTACTATTACACGTTATGGACAGAGTTACAGAGATGTTATGTTCAGAATGTTTGTTATGTTCTAGTTGGGCATTTAGTTGATGAGAGGTCGGGCTCGGGTCCCTGGGGGGACCTTAGAGTGGTCACTACTTCCAAAACAGATAAGGGAGGGGAGGGGAGGGAGGAGGGGGAGGGAGAGGGGGGGGGGGACAGGAGAGGGAACGAGGAGGGAAACAGGGGGCTTGGTGATCTTGAGTATGGGGAAGAGCAGATACATTGGGAGGAGGGATAGAATTTCTTTTCCATTAGCTTGGTGGATAGCATGTAGGGCTATGGAGGGAGTAACTATCTATGGCGGGCACCATTAAAATTTTATCCTGGAATGTGAAGGGCCTACATTCTCATCATAAACGTAGATGACTGTTCCAAGATGCTCTCAACACTAAAGCAGATATTTTGTTTTGTCAAGAGACGCATCTATGGAAGAAGTATGAGAAATTGATGACCTCTCACCATTTCCCCATTCAGTACTATGCAGCAGCTACAGTTAAAGGCAAATATGCTGGGGTTGGGGTCCTATTTTCCAGAAATTTGACAGTGGATGTGCAAACAGTGATAAGGGATACAGAGGGTCGATATATCCTTTTGAAACTAAAAATTGGTCACCAATGTTACACGATAGTGAATATTTACACGCCAAATACGGGCCAGGGTCCCTTTATTGATAAAGTAGCTGCTGTCTTGTGGGAATGGGCGGAGGGAATGGTGATAGTAGGTGGGGACTTCAACTTACCTTGCTATCCCTACCTAGATACTAGTACAGGTGCGTCTGCGCATTCTAAGAGGCATAGAAAATGTCTGAAGAACTTTATGAAGGAATGGGATTTGGTTGACATTTGGTGTCAGTGTCATACCTCTGAGAAAGACTATGCCTTCTTTTCTGCGGTACATGGTTCTTACTCTAGAATAGACATGTTTCTTATAGATAAAAGCCTAGTTAATTTTGTAAAAGATGCTAGTATTGACGTGATCACATGGTCTGATCATGCAGCGATTACAAGGATTGGGTGATCAAGGGGGGGAACAATTCTGGAAACTTAACGAAAGTTTATTGGAAGACAATAAATATGAACTAAAATTATGTCAGGAAATGGAACAATATGTCACAGAAAATGATATTGAAGATATATCTCCTATTACAGTGTGGGAGTGTCTAAAGGCGGTTGCAAGAGGCAAGCTAATATCCCATGCCACTCATGTCAAGCGGAAGCGGGAGAGTCAGAGATTTACCATCCTCCAACAAATAGGAAAACTGGAAATACAGAATAAGTGGAGCCCACACCCCAAGTCTGTTCCCAATTAAAAGGTTTACACAACGATCTTGAACATTTAGATCTGCGAAATATCACCCATCAATTAGATAAGGTGAAACAGGCGTATTTTGAGGGGGGTAATAAAGCGGGGAAGCTGTTGGCTAGACGACTCAAGGCTCAGATGAGTCTGAATCAAATTCTTAAAATCCAAATGAAAAGGGAGAAATGCTATCAGAAAATGCGGCCATTAGAGACCGATTTACCCAATTCTATCAACAATTGTATTCCCGACAGCGAGATATCTCATTGAGTGACATTCAGGCTTATTTGTCTGATATTCACCTTCCTCACTTGGGTGATTCACAACGGGAGATGGTGAATAAGGAAATCACGGAGTTTGAGGTTGAGCAAGCTATTAAGGGCTTAAAACTGGGTAAGTCACCGGGGGTGGATGGTTTCTCCGCAGACTTTTACAAAAAGCTTAGATCTGTGGTATCTGGGCCCCTAACTAGGGCATTTAATCATATGCTCTCTGGTGGGACACTTTCAGCTCATGCAAATAAAGCGGGGATTACGGTTTTGGCCAAACCTGGCAAAGACCCAACGCAGTGTAGGTCTTACAGACCTATATCATTGATCAATTTAGATTTGAAGCTTCTGGCTAAAATCTTGGCTACTAGGCTGGGAGGTGTTGCGACCTCGTTAATTCATCTAGATCAGACTGGGTTCGTCCCAGGTAGACTTGCTGTGGATAACGAGCATACTACCGCTCTCCCCACCTCCTAAATCCCTTCCCTAATTATTTTTGTAAATAATTCACTTGTATACAATGTTTTCATTGCGTATACCTAACCATTTTATTTCGCTTTTCAATTTGTACAGTATTACCTTTGTTTTTCCCCCCTCTTCCCCTCTACCCAGTTCGCCTATCAGTTTCATTGTAAAGCCCAGTTGGCCACTTTATGTTACATGGAAACCGATGTGATGTTTTCCTAACGAATGTCGGTATACAAAAATTGCAAATAAATAAATAAATAAAATAACATGAGACGAGTCTTGGACTTGATCTGGTGGGGTCAGAAGGAACAGGTGCCCATGGTCCTTCCCACAGTTGATGCCAAGAAGGCATTTGACATGGTGCATTGGGAGTATTTACTAGCGGTACTAGATAAAATAGGGCTAGGAGGAAATTTTTCAACCTGGATTAAAGAGCTATACAGGGGTCCGAATGCTTGTACTAAGGTCAATGGGGGTCATTCGCCAACGTTTCAGATCCAGCGGGGAATGAGGCAGGGGTACCCCCTCTCGCCTCTTCTCTTCGCCCTTTATTTTGAACCTTTAGCGGAGGCGATCAGGTCACAGGGAGAAATACAAGGGCTACAGGTTGGAGAGCAAGAATACAAATTGTCTATGTTTGCCGATAACATTTTGTTTACCATCTCATCTCCCAAAAGCTCACTTTCTCATCTCTTATTGGCATTGACAAGGTTCAGCGCTGTTTCTGGATATTGCTTAAACACAGAGAAATCTGAATTGTTGAATATCTCTGTTCCATCGTCTCAATTTGATAGAGTACGGAAGAAATTTCCGTTTAAGGTGGTTCATAAAAGCATAAATTATTTGGGAGTCATAATTAGCCCTCAATTAGAACACCTGTTTCAGCTTAACTATGGGGGTCTATGGCCCAAGAAAGTACAAGATTTGCAAGCGTGGGAAAGAATAAACCTATCGTGGTTAGGGCGTATAGCGACGGTAAAAATGAATGTCTTGACTAGGTTTAATTATTTATTTCAAACCCTGCCTATAGCCATTCCAGTGGAGTCTCTTACAATGTGGCAAAGAAAGCTCTTGCGATTTGGCATCATGGACCGCCCAGAGTTAGTAAACAGGTGTTATATCTCACAAAGCAGAGGGGGGGGGGCCTAGGTGCACCTTGTTTTTCTTGGTATTATGTAGCTGGACAGTTGCGCTCGGCCATTCAGTGGCATGCCTCTGGGGAAGGGAGGAGATGGGTAAAATTGGGAAGGAACTCGATACGGGGAGGTGGACCGGATTCCCTACTTTGGTTGCAGAAAGCGGACAGGCTGGAGCTTAAACATCTCACGCCCACTATAGGCCACACTTTAGCACTCTGGGACACTTGGAAACCAAAACTGGTGGGAGACCGGTCTTTTTTTTTTTAAGTACATTAATTTTTTTTCAGAAGGTGTTCATGCCGGGACACTCCCTGCTGGTGGCCCGGAGATGGATAGTGAGTGGATGCTCTACCTTGGGACATCTCTTCCAGGGGGGTGCAATTCAGGATTTTAATGACTTGATGTTGCGCTATGGTCTACCCGCCACAGACCACTATTTTTATTTGCAACTTAAACATTATATTGCACAACCTTTAGTTAAGAGGGACTTGGAACAAGGCAAAACGATGTTTGAGGGGTTCTGTGAAACGGTTGAACACATGGGCAAGGCTATTTCAAAAATGTATATGCTTCTAAACAGCGATTTGTGTGAGACGCCTACCCATATTAAAAATTGGGAGAAGGATATTCCAGCAATAAATGCTCCTCAACTATGGAGAGAAGGTTTTTTTAAGGATTAAGCAGTGCTCCATATCTGCTTCCTTGGTAGAACAGGGTTATAAACATTTATACCATTGGCATATTACTCCTTCTAAATTGAATAAATTCTCTACTAAATGGGACAGTGGGTGTTGGCGGATGTGTGGTGCAATAGGCACATATTTTCATATGTGGTGGTCGTGTCCCAAAATCGAGGCATTCTGGGAGGACATCTCACAATTTATTAATCTCATCATGCATACTTGTCTATGCCCAAATCCTGCTTTGTTTTTATTGAATATACTGACCACAGAGGAGCCTTTGGAACATATTTATTTAATCACACAAATATTGACCGCAGCTAGGATGGCGATTGCTAGAGGATGGAAGCAGTCTGAAGCTCCAACCCGACAGCAAGTTCACCAAAAATTAATACAGATTCACTATTTGGAACAATTAACGGCTATCAGAAATAAATGCATACCACGGTTTCGGGCCAGATGGCGAACATATGAAGACTGGTCTTCTAGTACATCACAGGACACATAGATCTTTATGGGGATTCTATTATGAATGCAGATAGAGATTTATCAGATGATGCCTTGTTATGCCCTATATCATGATCTTTTCTTATAATAGTAATATGGGGGTAAGTAGTAGACTGCCTATTCTATTCTCTTCGTATTAGTTTTTTTTTTATGCTCTGCCAAAGGCTATCTTGTTGGATTCCTCTGCATAGATTTCTGTCTACTTCTCCAGGTGGTAGATTACGATCTTATACACTGGTGTATTATAGCTTAGGGGAGAGCGAGGGGGGAGAGGGTGGAAATGGGGAAAAACCTGTGCTAAATCCTTAGATATATAACTTATTTTATTTATTTATTTATTTAAGGTTTTTCTATACCGGCATTCATGAAAGCGTTCACATCATGCCGGTTTACATGAAACAGGGGTGTGAAGAACAAACCAAGAACATAACTAAACGTGATGAAGAGATGCAGTTACAATTAACAGGGGCTGTAAACTGGGAGGAGGAAAAATAGAGAGAGAAAGAGGAGGTTAATTATATACAATAGTACAGTATATATACATAATCCGAAATATATAGTTGCTGAGTGGAGTCTTTAATGGTTGGCGTGTTAAGTGGAGTTCGGGAAGGCTTGCCTAAACAGCCATGTCTTAAGTCTTTTCCTAAAAGTTAGTAGGCATGGCTCATTTCTGAGATCTGGTGGGATAGTGTTCCATAATTGTGGGCCTGCTGTGGAGAAGGCTCGGTGTCTTAAGGTACTGTGGTTAGTGGTTTTGGTAGGTGGAACAATGAGGCATCCTTTGTAAGCTTCTCTGGTCGGTCTTGTGGATATGTGTGGACGTAAAGGAATTTGTAGGTCAATTGTAGTGTGATGGTGAATGATTTTGTATATTAAGGTGATAGATTTGTAAATTACTCTGAAATGAATTGGTAACCAGTGGAGGTCTTTTAGGACTGGGGAGATATGGTCTCTCTTCCTGGTGTTAGTTAGTAGTCTGGCTGCTGCATTTTGGACCATTTGGAGCGGTTTGGTGTAGGAGGAGGGGAGGCCAAGTAACGTAGAGTTACAATAGTCTAATTTGGAGAATATGAGAGCTTGGAGGATGGTTCTGAAGTCTTTGGTGTGGAAGAGGGGTCTTATCCTTTTTAAAACATGCAGCTTATAGAAGCAGTCTTTGGTTGTTTTGTTTATGTGGGCTTTGAAGTTTAGTTTATTGTCAATTAGAACACCTAGATCTCTTACTTGAGTAGTTTGTAGGTTGGTTGGAAGACAAGTTGAAGGATTGTTGTTCTCCGGAGAAATGAGTAATAGTTCTGTTTTATTGGAGTTAAGTACCAGATTTAGGCTGTTGAGGAGGTTTTTGATTTCTTGATGACAGGACTCCCAGAAATCAAGTGTTTTTGAGTAAGATTCTTTGATGGGGATCAGTATTTGTATGTCGTCTGCATAAAGAAAGTGATTTAAGTTGAGGTTGGTGAGGAGTTGACAAAGAGGCATGAGGTAAATATTAAAGAGTGTAGGGGATAAAGAGGAGCCTTGAGGGACTCCAATGGTCGAGTCGAAACGTGATGATTCTTTATTTTGGATTTTAACTTTATAACCTCTGTTAGTGAGAAACGATTTGAACCAGGAGAGCGCCAATCCAGAAATTCCTATTGTAGATAATTGGTTTAAGAGAATAGAATGATTGACGGTATCAAAGGCTGCTGAAAGATCTAGAAGGACCAATATGAAGGATTGTCCTTTGTCTATGCCAAGAGTAAGGAGGTCTGTGAGGGAGGTGAGGAGGGATTCTGTGCCTAGGTTCTTGCGGAATCCATATTGCGAGGCGTATAGCAGTTTGTTATCTTCAATGTAGTCTGATAATTGGGAATTCACCAGCCTTTCCATAATCTTGGCAATGAAAGGAAGATTGGCTATAGGTCGGTAATTGTTAGGGTCATTTGGTTCCAAGTTTGGTTTTTTTAAGAGTGGTTTGAGAGAGGCCTGTTTGAGGTCTTCAGGGAAGGCACCTTGAGAGAGTGAACAGTTGATGATGTCTGCCAGTGTATTGGATATAGTGTCTGGGATTGAAAGAAGAAGTTTGGTAGGGATATGGTCCGCTAGGTGCGAAGAAGGTTTCATTCTTCTAAGGATAGTTTGGATTTCGGCAGCTGTGGTAGGTTCAAAGAATACGAGGTGATTGTTTTTGATGGGAGGCAGTAGAGATGATGGAAGGGGGGCGATTTTGGAAGGAAGTTGAGTCAGAAGATTCGTGATTTTCTTTTGAAAAAATAGTGCAAGTTCTTCAGCTTTAGATTGAGCTTGGTTACTAGGGCACTCTGGAGAGGGTATTTGGGTGAGGGTGGATACATAGTTGAATAGGGCTTTGGCGTCGAAGACCAAGTTGTGGATTTTAGAAGCATAAAAGTCTCTCTTTGATTTGTATGTGGAGGCCTTGTACTGGTGAAGCGTGAATTTGTAAGTTGAGAGTGTGTTGGCGTTTGGGGTTTTTCTCCAGTTGGATTCCTTTTGTCTTAAATTTTGTTTGAGCCTTCTGAGTTCGTTAGTGAACCATGGTTGTTTTTTGGAGGAGTTTGGGTGTGATTTTTTAGTTGTTAGAGGGCAAAGTTTGTTGGCTATGTTTTCTGTGATTGCATTCCAGGAGCGTAGGGCCGTGTTGGGATCTGAGAGGACTATATCTGTGAGGTGATTGGTTAATTGTTTGGTGAGTTCATCAGATTGGCAAGCTTTCCTGTAGAGAAAGGAAGGTGATGGGGTATTAGGGGCACTCGAATTTTCCAGCTGAAATGATGTGGAGATCATGGAATGATCTGACCAAGGTACCTTCAGATTTTTTGGCGGGGAGGACGATTTTATGCCTTTGTTGATAAAGATCAGGTCCAGCATATGACCTGCTTTATGTGTAGGACTGTTGACCGTTTGGGTGAAGCCCATCGCTGAGAGGGCTAGGAGCAGTGTTTGGCAACTTGGTGAGGGAGAAGGGTTGTCTATATGGAGATTGAAATCTCCTAATATTATTGCTGGAGTGTCTAGGTTGATGAGTGTAGTGGTTATTTCGATGAAGGGTGAGACATCAGATTCTAATAGTCCTGGGGGGGCATAGATGAGAAGGATTTGAAGTTGGTGTGATGTGAAGAAGCCGATTTCAAGCTTGGTGTCGGAGTGGACCGGATGGTGTGAGAACCTGAGGTCTTTTTTAGTTGCAAGGAGGATTCCTCCTCCCCTCTTTTTCAGTCTGGGAAGAGAGAATATGTCGTACGTTTGCGTTGGAAGTTGGTTTATTATTGCGGTGTCTGAGGGTTTCAGCCAGGTTTCCGTTATTGCGCAGATGTCCGGCTTAGAGTCATTGAGGTAGTCGTTGAGGATTAGTGATTTTTTTGGTTAAGGATTGCGCATTGAATAGTGATAGGGTAAATAGAGTAAGTCCTAGGAGCTGGGTTATCGGAGTGATTAGGATTGGTGTGAGAGATTTTAGGTTACGATGGTATGTTTGACTGGTTGGTGTTCTTTTCTGAGAGAGGCAGTGATATAGGATTGGGATTGGGAAGGTAGGATGCATATTGGAAGCTTGATTTGTATTGAATGTTGGCATCATTTGCGAAGATGGTGGGGTTGTCTGAGGAGTTTGTTTGTCTGAGTCAGGCGTTGTTGCGTGGATGCTGAAGTCCTGAAAGGTTGTCTGCGTGTGGGGTTGTCTGAGAGGCTGTCTGAGACAAGAGTTGTTGAGTGGATGAGTCAGTTGTTGAGTTGTTGAGTCAGGCGTTGTTGAGTGGATGCTGGAGTCCTGAAACGTTGTCTGTGTGTGGGGTTGTCTGAGAAGCTGTCTGTGTCAGGCGTTGTTGAGTGGATGCTGGAGTCCTGAAACGTTGTCTGCGTGTGGGGTTGTCTGAGAAGCTGTCTGTGTCAGGCGTTGTTGAGTGGATGCTGGAGTCCTGAAACGTTGTCTGCGTGTGGGGTTGTCTGAGAAGCTGTCTGAGTCAGGCGTTGTTGGGTGGATGCTGGGTTTGTGATTGTCTGCGTCGTTGGTTGTGGAGTGGGTATTTTGAGATGTAGAAGGGGCGATCCACGTGGTCCGTCGGGGTTTGGGAGAGTTTGGGTTTGGGAGAGTGTAAAAGAATTCTGGAGAGAGTCTTACCCCGTTTCCTAGGGATGGCTGCGGCTCTTTCTCTCGGCAGGTCGTCCTTCGGTGTTATAGTCGCGTGAGAGGCCGGAGGTCAGTTGGGAGCCGGAGGTCAGTTGGGCATAAAGGTTCTATGTCGTGTCACTTGTGAATGCGTAGGCCCTGGGCCTCGGGGCACTCCAAGGGGCGCGCTAAGGGGCAGGCCCCTTAGGTCGCGCTCCTTCATGCGCGCGACGCCTGGCGTGCGACGCCGCCGTGAGGATTTTAGATTTAAAGG
The DNA here is from genome assembly GCF_901001135.1 of Rhinatrema bivittatum. Taxonomy (NCBI): domain Eukaryota; kingdom Metazoa; phylum Chordata; class Amphibia; order Gymnophiona; family Rhinatrematidae; genus Rhinatrema; species Rhinatrema bivittatum. The sequence continues at coordinate 44,544,584 of NC_042627.1, read as the reverse complement.
GCTTCTAGCTGCCCTCTGATAGGCCTATTGCCGTTCCGGGGGCGCGGCTGCACTCACCGCGTGGCGTCAGGGTTTCTTGTTCCTGCCCTCTCCTATTCGATATAGGAGTTTTTTAAATTTTTGTTTCTCGTTGCCGCTGGTGCCTCCTCTGCACAGCTCACCGATCGGGGTGAGCGGGCTCTTGCCCCGAGTGGGCCGCGCCGGCCGCGCGACCCCAGCAGAGGAGGAGGGAGGTAGAGCGGATCGTTGCCGGGCGCAGGAGGGCAAGAGAGGGACGCCGCCGGGAGGATTTTAGATTTAAAGGGCTTCTAGCTGCCCTCTGATAGGCCTATTGCCGTTCCGGGGGCGCGGCTGCACTCACCGCGTGGCGTCAGGGTTTCTTGTTCCTGCCCTCTCCTATTCGATATAGGAGTTTTTTAAATTTTTGTTTCTCGTTGCCGCTGGTGCCTCCTCTGCACGGCTCACCGATCGGGGTGTATCTTGTGTATCTTGTTCATTTTGTGTATCTTGTTCATTTTGTGTATCTTGTTCATTTTGAGACGTCAATTGTTTTGATAATATGCAGTATGGGTACTTGTTTATGCTGTACCGGTTATCTGTACTTTTAATGTACTTGTATTGGTGTTCATACCTGTGATATACTGTCCTGTTGTATCTTGGTTAGCTTTATACACTTTAAATAAAAAAAAGATACAAATCAAAGAAAAAATAGTAAATACAGTAAAATAGAGGGACAAGAATTCTGCTTTAGATATGTTAATGATAGAAAGAAGTGGAATTGTGAGATTCAAAGGTGAAGTAGAGGAATATGAGGAGGAAAAAGCAAAATTGCTAACAAATATTTTTGTTCAATGTTCACTGTGGAAGGACCATGAGCAGGATCAAATACAAGGAACATAAATAAGATTAAAAGAGATGTAAACCTCAATCAGTTTTCAGAAAAGTGTGTTAATAAAGAGCTAACTAAACTTAAAAGTAGATAAAGCAATGGGGCTGGATGGGATACATATTATGGTATTAAGGGAACTTAGAAAAGTTCTGGCAGCTGCTGGCTGACCTTCTCAATGCTTGTTTAGAGTCAGGAGTAGTTCTGGACGACTGAAGATAGGCAGATGTGGAAGGAAGGAAGGAGGACAGGAACTACATTCCAGTTAGTCTGATCTCCGTGGTAAGCAAATTAATGGAACCATTAAAACAGAGGATAGTGCAGTTTCTGGAATCCAATAGATTGCATGATCCGAGGCAACATGGTTTTTACCAGAAATAGATCTTGTTAGACAAATCTGACCAATTTCTTTGATTGGGTGACCAGAGAGTTGGATCAGGGTAGTGCACTGGATCTGTGTACTTGGATTTCAGTAAGGTCTTTGACAGTGTCCCACAAGGGTGACTTATAAATAAATTGAGCTCCCTTGGTATGGGCCCTAGAGTAACTGACTGGATTAGAAACTGGTTGATTGGAAGGCAAAAAAAAAAAAAACAACAACAGGAATGGTAAATGGAGTTCATTCCGAGGAGAGGACTGTTAATAGTGGTGTACTTCAGGAATCTGTCCTTGGACAGATTATTTTCAACATTGGCAAAGGATTGTCAGGAAAGGTTTGTCTTTTTGCGGAAGATTCCAAAATCTGCAATAGCATAGACAGCCAGGAAAGTGAGGAAAATATGAGGAAGGATCTATCAATCTTAAGGTGGCCAAGCAGGTGGATAAGGTAACTGCAAAAGCCAGGAAGATGCTTGGATGCATATGGAGAGAAATGGTCAGCAGAAAAAGGGAAAAGCTATTGCCCCTATATAAGTTTGTGGTAAGACCTCATTTGTAATACTGTGTACAGTCCTGGAGACCACATCATCAAAAGGATATAAACCAGTTAGAGTCGGTCCAGACAGTGGCTACTAAAATGGTCAATTCTAAAGCATATGGGGACAGGCAAAGATCTACATGTTGCGGTCCCGGGTCGGCCCCGGGAGCGCCGCCTACCTCGCCGGGCGTCCGGGTCCGCTCTGCCCTACCCGGGCCTCCAGGCACCTTTGCCGCCGCTCCCCCGCCGCTGGCGCACCTCGCCCGGGCCTGTGCCTCCTTCGGCCGCCACACTCCCGCTCCGGCGGAGCAGCCGGCGTCTCGCCGTGGCTGGCTCCGCCCTCTAGGTGCACGCGCGCGTCCCGGCTGCACATTTAAAGGGCCAAGCGCGGGGGAACTTGGTTCCTCCCTCGGGTGACGTCAGAGGATGCAGGGCTACCTAAGCCCTGCAGTCCCTGCTCTCTGGGCCTTGCAACGAGGTTCCCAGGGTGTTCCTGTTTCCAGTTGCGCTGATCCTGATCCTGCTTCGGTTCCTGCTTTCCCTCTGGCTCTTGACACGGACTGGCTTCGGTAATCCTCTGGCTCTTGACGCGGACTGGCTTTCGGTGACCCTCTGGTTCTCCTCCTTGGACTCCGTCAAGACCTCGTCTCCGAAGAACCGCCTAAGTCCCAGCGGCCGGGTCTCTACGGGCTCCTCCTGGGGGGACACCGGCTTCCAGGGTGAATCGCCTAAGTCCCAGCGGCCGGACTCTTACGAGCTCCTCTCGGGAGAGTGCCGGCTTCCAGGGTGAAGACCTTCTACCACCGAGCCAGCCTCGCCTCCTCTTCATCTTCCTTCTGCACCCTTGGTCGCATAGGGCCTTCTGTGGTTCTTCCTCCGGCCATCCTCAAGCCCGCCTCTGCCGCCTCCCGGTCGGGACCACTGCTGCAAACCCTCACAGCATCCCATCCATCGGTTCCGGTCGGCCCAAGGGTCCACGAAGCTAACACTAAACATGCATACTTAGAAGAAAGGCAGGATAAGAGAGCTATGATAGAGACATTTAAATATCTCCAAGGTTTCCATGCACAGGAGGCAAGCTTCTTTCAATTGGAAGGAGGATCTAGAACAAGGATCATGGGATGAGGGTGAAAGGGGGTGGACTCAGGAGTAATCTTAGGAAATATATTTTTACAGAGAGGGTGGCGGATGCATGGAACGGCCATCCGGTGGAGGTGGTGGAGAGAAAGATAGTATCTGATTTCAAGAAAGCATGGGATAAACAGGGAATCTCTAAGGGAGTGATAAGAATTGGATGCTGAATTAGTTGGTGTGAATGGGCAGACTAGATAGGTCATACAGTCTTTTTCTGCTGTCATGTTTCTCGGTTTCTTAACAAAAATGGGAAAGGAAAGGTAGAAAAACTTCCTTTCAAATCAAGTTCCAAAATAAAGTTTTCTCAAAAAACAAAACAAAAAAAAAATACTGAAATGAACCAATTAGAGAACTTTCAATAGCAAAAATTCACAACTCCTGTAGGGGTCTATGTCTAAGTATAGATCTAGGAAATAACCATTTCAGCAGCCTCACATGGGGTTGCTGCAGCATAGATGGTGTTCCTTTCTCCTTATCTACTGGCATAGACCTTCTACAAGATCACACCTTTGCAGGGAACCCAGTGGGGCCCTAAATGCATATTTTTGTTGGATTGTGAAAAATCCAACACTCTGAGCTGGATTCTTTTTTTTCCATTTTATTGTTCATCTATAAACTGTTTTGGGACACATTTTTATGAAGAGTCTTCTTTGACTGTGCATGACACCCCCCCCCCCCCCTTTAGACTTACAGCTTGAGCTGTTTCCCACTGGAAGAATCCTGTTCCAAGTCTGCAGTTTGCCCCTACTCTGCAGTACTCAAAGGTGGCTCCCTGCCTTCTATGGGGAGTATCCTGAGAAAGGGGAGTTTCGCACATATTCAGCCCTAAAATTTGAATATATTTACCCCTGCTTGAGACTGGCTTAAGTCTGGACTAGAACACACACGGCATAAGAAAACACACGCACAGGCCGATCCGACAAATGTGCGTGGAAAACGGGCGCTCAGTGTTGAATTCCTGCTTTCCTAATGCGCACCCCAGCCACCTCTCCTGGTCGCGCGATCGAATATTTAAATGAGGGGGGGTCGCACTGAAAAGGAGACACTAGGGGCAAATGTGTGCCCCTAGTGCCTCCGACACATCGGGTGCACAGGAAAGATGGCTGTCAAGTGGGTTGGGAAAATGGACGCTCAATCTACAAGCATCCGTTTTATCCCACTACCAGCATATACACGCACAAGCTACATGGCCTAGACCGTTTATCTTGTGTGTATGTATTGGATGTCCAGATTTTTTTCTTTTGTCAAAGACTTTTTAAAAAAAAAAATCACTGCTTTTTTGGTTCCTCCTACTTAGTATCTCTACGATACTATTAGGAGGACTCAAAGAAAGCAGGATGTTTCTTTTTTTTCAATGCGCCCTTTAGCGTGGCATTCCTTAATGCCAGCCCTGGACTGGTGGTAAATTTGCCACGTTGCAAGGGCGCATTGGCTGCGGAGGAAATTTTTTGGATCACGAGGGATTAGCTAATATCCTCATCTACATGAATTTCCATGTGATGAGTGCTATTAGCTACATGGAGATTTGGACGCGCTAATCCTCGTATTGGATCATAGGTTACAGACGTGTGTCCGATCATGTGTTAAGCCGTGCGCAGCGGCGAGCACACGGTATTAGGTCGGCCCCTGTCAAAGGGGTTGAATAATAATAATAATCATAAGTCTGAAACTTGTGATCAGCAGTGCTAATTGTTGAGGCTTCAACCTTGGCTGAGGTCCATTTGCACATCTTCCATATACATTCATAAGTCAATCATCTATATAAATAAAAATGTTAGTTTGGACAAAATCGCTAATCTCAGAAACCACTGAACCAATTGCTTTCAAATTTGGACACAACCTTCATTTCACATACAGGAAGGTTCTTCTGTACTTACATTACAGATATGTCACACCTGTGACAGGTAAAATAGGTTAAAAAATGTTTTCCAGAAAACAGCGCCATCTGTTACACCTTACACTAACACACGCTACACTAATCATTTCGCCAGTCCAGGTCCACGTTTCACTTCTATTTTAACATATTCGTGCACTTTTTTCGCCGGAAGATAACTATTTCCTTTACAGATAAAATACACCCACCACCCTCCTCACGCCCCCCACACACATGCCAAATTGATTTACTTCCCACAGCCTCCCAACACACACAAAACCACCCTCCTCACACCCCCCACACACATGCCAAATTTATTTACTTCCCAGGCCCTTACAACACACACAAAACCTGACAGAAGTCCGGGAGGCTCCAGCGGGGGGCCAGGACCGGTCCGGGACACATCTCCTGCACTACGGCCGTCGGCTGCCAGCAATCAACATGGCGCCGACGGCCCTTTCCCTTACTATGCCACTCTGGGACACCACTGGCGGCAGTAGCCCATGTGACATAGTAAGGGCGAGGGCCCCTCGGCGCCATTGTCAGGACTGGCAGCCGGCGGACCTTTGCGCTTACTATGTCAGAGGACCTACCGCTGCCATTGCTCCACCCCACTGACATACTAAGGGCAAAGGGCCGTCGGAACCCGTTTCAGTGCTCGCAGCCGACAGACCAACGCCAATACATCGCTCCCGGACCGCTCCTGAACGCCTGCTCCACCGACTGACATTTTTATCAGGTCTCGGTGGGTCTGGAGGGTCTCGGAGGGTCTGGAGGGGGGGTGGTGATGAATTTATTGCGAACATCTTGGGGAGGGGTCACGAGGGGGGGGCAGGTTTCATTCATTCAGCAACTCTGGGGGGGCAGGGGGGGCTACTGTTTTTCGCATGGCTGGGGGAGGGGGGTAGGAGAGTGTGGAGTGGTTAGTTTAAGAGAACTTTTCTCATAGGGTTGTTTTTTGGGGGAAGGGGGAGGTTCACACACAAATACATACACTAAACTTGCACGATCTTGGGAACGCACCAAAATAGCCCTCCGCAGACCACAAAACAAATTTGGAAGTGCAAATTTGGTTAGGCACTCCCCTATTTGGCTACATAATTTATTTATTTTATTTATTTAGCATTTTTATATACCGATGTTCTTGATACAAATATCAAATCAGGTCGGTTTACATAAAACAAAACAATCGCGGTGAGGCGTTACAATAAACGGATAATAATGCGCACAGATGCCCAGGGACAGACCACAGGTAGCACCAACAATTTTAATTTCCCAGGTCTTGGGAGGAGGCAGGAGGATGGGGGGTTATTATTTGATTTAAAGGGTTGGGATTTGGGGGGGGGGGGGTTGGGGTGGGGGTGTTCCCACAGAAATAGAAAGACAAAGGTTTTCTGATCTGAAGGGTAGGCAGTAGGCGGGGGGAGGTGACAGTGAGGGGAGGGATAATGAGGGGGGAGGTGAGTGTCAGGGGAGGGAGAATGAAGGGAGAGGTGAGTGTGAGGGGAGAGAGTTGGAGTGGGGACAGGGGAGGGAAGGGGGGGGTGAGTGACCAAGGGGGAGGAGGATGAGTGACTGAGGTAAATGAGCAAGGGGAAGGGGGAGGGAGAGTAAAGAACCTGACTCTGCCACTGCAACGCGTGGCCAGGTACCACTAGTTTTATTTAAAAAATCTATCTAAATTGCAAATTATCTCTCACATTTACTTACCTCATACTTGGATGTGAACAATATTGAGAATGCAACTCTTAAGAAAGTGTCTTGGAAAATGTATATATCAATAGGTGGACCCAAAAAGCAAATCGGAAGCCGATCCAGTTGGCTGTGATACAGTAAAGACAATGAGAATCGGACGATCAGAAGAAGCCCTTTATTTCAATGCCCGACTCTGGCCGAGTTTCGCTCATAGAGCTGCTTCAGGGGCAACTAAAATTGAACACATAAATATAAAACCTTAAAACAACACAATTAAATAATTCAAAACAATAAGGACATAAAATACATGTATAGATGTACGTACTTAAATCATAAAATAAAATACATGTATAGGTGTTCAGATAAAAATTAAAATAACACAATTAAATAATTAGAAATATAAAATACATGTATTAATGTGTGAATACAACCAAAAAGTGCTTGATACATGTATAGCTATATAAACTCATGGAATCCAAACAGATTAAAATTGCATTTGGACATCAACATGGTGTAGACAGAAAACAAAGAATGAATGATTCAAAAGAACTGGAGAGGCTGACTTTCTATGAATGTAATTCTTAATCAGAGGATATAGTGGAGTCAATGTAATCATAGTTAGTGCTTACTTCAAAGCTTGTTCAATTCTTTATAAGCTTTTAGACTGTCCAATTTAATTAAAAGTACTCCTGATTATCCTCATTTGGCTGTGAGTTTATCAGCCACACAGAGGATCAATTTCCTTTGATCTGTGAAGAGAGTATTCATGGTACATTTGCAAATTCCACCAAATTGTAATTACACAGAATACTTGTGCATATAGAGGTGAATTTTCAAAGGAATTACAAGTGTAAAATTATCATATGCATGCATAATTAGCTTGTACTACTGCCTATGCTGTTTTATAAACATCAAACATACACGCGTATTTTCAATTTGCATGCATGTTTACAAAGACAAAAAAGGGGTGGTCTAGGGGTGTTCTGGGGCGGAGCTAAAAGAAATGTTCATGAGTTGCTATTTTTATAAGAGATTTACATGAATAGAGTTAGTAACTTATTCATGCAAATTTACACCTAATCTCACGCAATTATCAGACTCATCTGTCTGCTACTATTTGGCTGAAGAACTAGGAGTGTCTCAAACTGGGTGAACTGGAGGAGGGCTGGGTAACTGGTGGAGGTATTGGTAAAATGGTGATTTCAATTGTACATGCATATTTTGACTGAAAATAATAAAAACCGTTACACCTTAAAATATACTGACATCTACTTATAAATCAGGGTTTTATGCAAGTAAAAATATTTTACTGTGCATAAAATAGGTAAGAAAAAGTACATGCTTTCCATGCATTATAGGTATTTGTGCATAACCTGATATGCGCAGGTTATAAAATTCCATTGTACATTTCCATGCAATCATATATTTGCCTATATGGGGCCATGTGGAGTTATTTCAAAGTTTTCCTCATTTTGGACACATGGTAACAGAGGCAAAACGGGGCTGAATTTGCGGAAGTTTGAAACTCATGAGCAGTAGCACCACTCTTCAAAGCTTCAATCCTGGCTGCTGTTCATTTGCTCATCTTTCATATTCATTCGTAACGCAATAATCTTGAACAAATCTCCCTAAACTGAAGCGTATCGCTCACATTTACTTACCACATGATTGGATCAGAAATAGCTTAACTGTATTTAGGATACAACTCTTAAGGAGTTGCCTTCGGAAATGAAATATCAATAGACCCTATGCTCTTCAGCCGTAAAATAAAATGGCGAAGGTACCATTTCTGAATGGGAACTAGTAGGGCAGGAGTGACTGGGGATCGGTCCTGCTTCTTTCATTATCGGAGACCCTCACAGAAAGGGTAAGTGTGGGCCAGCAAATGGGGGATAGTTTCTTTTTGTTTTTTCTTTTGGGGGTTTTTTTTTTTAATTTAATGATTATTTCATTTCAACAAAACCTGAATTTAAAAAAACCCTGAAATGAAAAACTGAAATGAAACATTTCTTTCTCTGCACATCCCTAAAAAGAACGAGATTATTTTTCCTTTTTTTTTAAGTACATATGACATTTCCATGTATAGCAATCTTGGCTATTTCTTTCTAAACACAAATGTGTTTTTCTAAGCTACATTAATGATATATTTCTATTTTCTCTCTTATTATTCTTTTTCCTAATTGATAGCAATGGAGTAAGGGTGTATAATTGGTTTGGACAATATTATAATGAGATAATGTGGAGACTGAAGTGTGGCCAAGTGTTTTGGGTGATTTCACAGCCCCCACCCTAATTTCAGGTGTTAGTGCTGTCAGAGAGTGACTACATACGGAGAAAAGGATAATGAGGCTCATGCCTACCTATAGTACCTGAATGATATCCACTTTGATGGGTCTGGAAAGTGGAATACAAATCAAATAAAGAAATAAAATGTGAGTAAAGATGTTTATATGACTTTCCCAGGATATGTAGCCTCATTTTAACATAGGATGCTAAAGCAAGGGAAAGTCTCTCCAGGGCCATAGACTGGGGACAGACTAACCTGCAGGGCCAACTAGGCCAAGGATCCACACACACTTCTACCTCAAAATAAGCCTAATGTCCTCTCCAAATGGTTGTGCTCCATCAAAAGAAAGATATTTTTTTTCCAAAGAGTTCGTCAATGAGAAAAAATTAAACAGAGTAGGAGAAACATTCAGAAATTGCACAGAAATCCCTTCTTCGGCCTACCCAGGCCCACTTACTGTCTGTATACTCTGATTTAGTTACAACAGTCCTGATCAGCTAAAGGAAGGAACCCTTCATTTCTTCAGTCAGGAAAGTCTCCTAAAACCACAGCAAGTTCTTGCAAGAGTTTGTCTCCTGGTCCTGCAAGTTCCCACTACAGTTGGAATACTCTTTCTTGAAGTCTTCAAAACACCAATACACAGATCATCTTCTCCCTTAGCCTTCCCAAGACACTTGGGGAGCATCTCTGCCAGACTCCTGCTTCTCTCCTAGGTGGCTCCTGGAGAGGGCAACAGCTACATAATCCTCCTTTCCCTGTGACTCTGGAAAAGCCCCAGCACAAGTTTGAACCAGGAATTTTATAACCCTCCCTTAACCCATGCCATAGGGGCTGCACCAAACTGTCTGACAAAGAGCTGTTTGTAACACCTTCTGACCAAAAGATTACCTTTGATTCACTGGAACCTTCTCAACTCCCCTTAACACAACCCTTACAAGATTTCCCTCAGGAGGAAACCACTACTTTCATATCATCAGTATTTTATACCCATCATGCTCTTTGTGGCACACTGGTGCCAAACACCTTTCTTTATTCAGTTTTTAAATATATATTGTAAACAACTTCAGAACAAAGAGACAAACCAGAAACAAACCAAAACAATCATCGCCATAGACATATACATCATAAATACATCCTCCACATCCCAATCCAAGGGCAGCATGTGCCTCCAAACTCAATTTCCCATTAAGCAAGCAGATCTAGTTTGAGAAATTTAAGCTAATTAGATCAAATTTTCTTAAATGTATCCATACAACCCCTTTTTGTTTTGGAATAATATCCAGAATATTTATAAGTAGTGCAAAAGAGGTGGACTAAATTTGAATAACATTTCAGGAAAAAAAAAACACCTCACCTGGCAGTAGCCAGAGTGTCTGGGGGTGGGGCAGCTCCAACTCAATAGCAGATACATAGTCTTAAGCACAGCAGGGGAAGGTGCAAATTCTTCACACAAATGAGCAGCCCACACGTTGTCGTCCCCCCCACACACACACACACACACACACTTACACAAAGCGTATAGGAACCCAACAACTGGATTATAGTGGGCTCTGGTAGGGTAAGACCTATGATGCGGAGACACATGGTCTCTCAAGTGACAAGTACGAAATGCCTTCTCTGTATTAAATAATGAAGCGGCTCTAGCGATGGAAATTGAAGTGGTATCTGAAAAGAAAGAAGAAACCCAATGCACACAGAAATTCCATAATACAATCAATAATCATAAGAAAAAGCTCATTGTGCTGGGTGAATCAGTGATCAGAGACACTAATTTGGGAACTTTTTTCGAGGGAAACACTATAGTTAAAAGCTTTCCCAGGTCATTAGCTGGTAAAAATGCTATTCAAATAGTCAATGCAATCAATGGTTAAATTTGTTTATTAAAGTTAACAATTAAACAAACAAAAGCCAGGGTGTGTGTACTCTTCTATGCCCCGGCGCACAAATTCACAAAAAATACAATGAAATAATACCCTCTACCCCCCGCCCCCAGCTCTCCCCCAATCCCATTTCCCTCACAATTCTGATCAGAAGATAGCAAGAAACACAATCTCCTAGGTGATACACATCATCCATGGACCACTACGAAGTAAGAACTTTCAAAATCAAACTTTTCACCTGGGGAGATAAAGTTGCAAATATAATTACCATATTTTCAGGAAAGACCACAGGTCTGAAAGAGCATATTTGTCAATTGCCCAATAGAAGGGAGATCCCCCATCATCCATTTTTTAGCCAATAAGAGTACCTTTTGGCATCACAATTTTATCAACCTGAGGGAAAAGTATAGATGCGTAAATCATCAAATAAGAACACTAACATCTAAGACTAGCACCACACCCGTAACATCAGACAACAATTTTTGCACAACCCTCCAGTAAACTTGGATATGTTCACATTCGCAAAAACTGTGCCACATTGATCCCACCATATGATGACATTTCAAACAAATGTCGGAAGGCACCAAGTGTTATAAACCCTCCTATAGCGGTGCTACGGGAGGCTCCTTACCTCTTCCTGGAGGCCGCTTCGAAGCCGGGGTCTCGCCTACAAACTATCCAGGATTTGCTCCAGGGCCTGGGAGGCCTCAATGTTCTTGGGGCCTACCTGAGGCTTGCTTGTGTCTGCATGGACTTCCTGGTTTGAGCCACGCCCTTCTGCCTAGGGGCCGGCCCGCAGCACTCCTCCTTAGTTATAGGGTCAGCTAGGTGTGGGCCTTCCAAACTCCTCTCAGGGAGTCGCCTGTCTGCAGCCCTATAAAAGGACTTCAACTTTCAGTCAGCCTTGCCTTACATTGGAGTTACTTCACTCTGGAGGCTCCTGCCTGCCAGAGCTCCATCAGGTCTTCTTCGTGGAGCTCCTCTTCGTTTCGTCTTCTTGTCATGTCAAGTCATGTTTGTGCCTGAGGTCCCCGTCCAGGTGTCCTGGTGTCTCGTCTTGATCTTCTGCTTCCTGATGTCCCAAGTTCCTTGGTATCCTGCTCCTGTGTCTTCAGCGCTCCTGAGCCTTCTGGTCCTGTCAGGCCATGCTCTCTCAGATGATGTCTTTCCTGAACATGGAGTTGCCTACAGGTGGAATTCGTTCCTGTGCTCCTGAGCCGTCATGTCCTGCCAGCCTTTGAGGAGCTCCGGATGATTTATGGCTCCGTCGTCAAAGTTCTGCCTCGGCTGGATTCTTCCCTGCGCTCGTCCCGTTCTCAGCGTGGTCCGTGACCAGCCTCCTCAGGCTGTGTAGGGCGCACAGTGGGACAGGGTGGTCCGCAACCAGTCCCGTGGGTGGACTGTGTAGGGCGCCCTGAGAGACAGTGACAATGTCCTTCCGCCCAGCTTCTCGTCTCGTCTGGACTTCGTCAAGTTCCTCGTCTTGTCCTGGATGCCGTTGCATCAGTCTTGGTATCATGTCAATGTCTTGTTCCTGATATCGTCGCATTGACCCTGGTCCGGGATGCCATTGCATCGACCATTGGTCCGTGATGTCTTCGCATCAGCCTTGGTGTCATGTCTTCAGCTACCTTGGTGTCATGTCCTGTACCAGCCCTCGTCTCTGATGCTGTCCGCATCAGCCTTGGTGTCATGTCTTCGTCTGCGATGCCATTGCATCGACCCTGGTGTTATGTCTTCGTGTCAAGGCCCAGCTGCCCTCAACCTCAGGCCAGGCCTGCTGCTCCATGCCGATCTAAGTGGCAGGTCCGAAAGGGCTCGGAATGGTCGGAGGACCATTCATATTCCAACATCAGAATGTTGTTGGCTTTGGGAGCTTGCAGGCCTGGCAGAGGGTAAGCCCGTCAGCCATGCTGGAACACGCCGTCAACCCTCAGTCCGGTCCTGGATCCATCTGGGGTCGGGCTGAGGCCCAAGGGCACACAAAACACCCCCCCTTTAACACCAAGTTACATGAGATTGGAAGTAAAATGCCCTAAGTAGAAATTTAAAACTGAGTTTCTCTCAGCAGAACACTGATAGTGATACTACGAGCCTTAGAAAGACAACTAGAGATATAATTCCCTGTTATATCCATATGTAGTTCTCAGTTCTAACTCAATGCCACCCTCTCATAACCAGGCTCTATATGGGGGTTCCGCAACATTTTGTACCAAAATGAAATAGAATGAAAATCAGGATCGTCCATATCAAACAAACGTTGATCTCCCTGCAAAGCAGCAAGATCCAAAGACCTAAGGTAATGACACAATTGAAGATAAGAGAACCTTTGGCTTCGGGGAAATGTCAAACTTGGAGCATAGCTCAGCATACTGCAGAATGGAACCCTCTTCAGTGAGAACATGTTTTATAATTCGTATTCCCTCTATGTACCCAATCCCTAAAGGAGCAAGAGTGGAAACCCAGGCTAAAATCAGAGTTCCCAAGGATGGGCAAGAAGTGAAAAACCTGGTAATCAACTTTAGTAAGCCTACAATACCAATGCCATGTTTTTATTATCGGGGCTATAAGAACACTGCACTGAAGATGGGAAGGCAAAGTCAAATGTGATCTGTGTAGAACATAGTGCAACTCTTGGGAAGCGACCAAACATGATTCCATGGTCAAGGGAGTGAAAAAAAGGCATCCCCATCAACCAGTACATAGTGCATGTTGCATGCCCCATTATAATACCTCATGTTTGCTAGGCCCAGCCCGCTATGTTCCTGCCTTCTCATTAACCAGTTCAACCGTAGCCAAGGCAGAGTTCTACGCCACAAAAATTGACGCATTTGCCCTCTCAATTCTGGCTACTTCCCCCCTCGTCAACCAACAGGGAAACATTTGAAAGAGATAGAGCCACTTTGAAAGAATCAACATTTGGTACAAATTCACTTGCCCCAGCAAGGATGGAGGTGATCTATCCAGGAGTTTAGATGTATGAAGAAGCACCAATCTAAAATTCTCTTTTTGCATCTTGGACAAATCCATATGTAAAATGATCCCCAGATACTTAAAAGAATCTGAGACCCATCTGAAAGGAAATAGAGTCCCACAAAGGACCTTCACAGCATCTGACATTGGTAAGGCTTCAATCTTATCTAGATTGAGTTTATTTATTTATTTATTTATATTCTTTTTTTATACCGAAATATAGCAGAGTGCCTTCATTCCGGTTTACAGTGTAACAGTGTAACAAATTTATACAGAGAACAGTTATAACATATAGATTATAACATTATACAAGGAGAGAATATATATATTTATAACATCTCGGCAAAAGCAGAGTATAACAAGTTAGCATGAGACAAAAGGGATTAATTATGCATAAACTTATTAAGAAGTATTAGTGATCAAGATGATGGTTGGGATAGGTATATATAGATCATATCATTCTGAGTATGATTGTCTAAACAACCATGTTTTTAGTTCTTTTTTGAAATTTTTGGAATCTTTGATGGAACTAAGGTATCCTGGAATAGAGTTTGAACCCAGATAAAGCCCCATAAGCCTGAAACTCATCTAGTAAAGCCGGCAAGCATGTGTGCACATCCGTGATATGGACCAATATATCATCGGCAAACGCCGAAAGCTTAAACTTGGGCTCGTCCCCACATCCCAAAGATATGCCTCTAATAGCTGTATTATTCCTAATCATAGTTGTTAAAGGTTCCAATGCAAGGAGGAATAATAGTGGGGAGAGCGTGCAGCCTTGCTGGGTATCACTTTTTAGTGCAAAACTCTCCGATGGAGTCCCACCATAGTTGAAATACTCTTTCTTGAACTCTTCAACTCTGGTGAAGCAGATTAGTCACATGGTTAAGATTATTGCCTTTTCAGAAGTGTTACCTGTTCATGGAAAGGGGAAAGAGAGGCTAAGCCATACAGATAATTTCAATGCATGGCTCAAAACTTGGTGTAAGGAACAAAGGTTTGGATATATTGGAGGTTGGGGCCATTTATGGAACAGTAAAATACTCTATTGGCTTACATCTGTCTGTGGCAGGAAAAACGATCCTATGCCATAAGACATTTAAATTAGATGATGGGGGTGGCAGAAGGACATTGGAATGTCACCCCCCCCACCCCCCAAATACAAAGAAAATGGGTGAAGGGAATAAAAAAAAGTCAGCTGAATAAGGCACAAAAACAAGTCCAAGAAAAGCAGTAACCTGAACGAGAGAAGCTGGAAAGTAATGAGCACAAACACTTATAGTCTGAGAATAAAATCCCAGACCTGCAAGTCCTAATGGTGGAGGCAGACTTGGACATTGTTGCTGTTTTGGAGACATGGTTCATGCATTCTCATGATTGGGATATGGCCATACTAGGCTATAACTTGTTAAGGAAGGACAGAAAGCACAGAAAAAGGGGAGTAGCAGCTCTTTATGTAAAAAACAATATCCAAGCAACTGAACTGGAAGGAATATGGGGTAGAGATGAAGCATTAATGGCTGTCCTAAAAAAAGATGATGGTGCATCCATTTTTACTGGAGTGGTTTACAGGTCTCCGACTCAAATGAAAGAACTAGACAGAGATCTGGTTGAAGACATCCAAAAGGTGGGGAAGAAGGGAAAAGTTGAAGATTTTAATCTGCTGGATATAGACTCTAGGCTGGAGCCTGGAGAATCCCTTCTGTGGAATCTAACAGAAGTAGAGGAATATTGGATGCCCTGCAAGGGGCTCTGTTCAATCAACCAAAGGTAAGAGCTGCGCTGTCGTCAGTGCCTGGGAGGGGAGAAGAACAAAAGAAACTTAAAACAGAAAAAAAAGCCCTTTAAAGCAGGGCTACCTACCGCGGCGCTTCCTCTCCCGCCAGACCCTCCACGCTGCTCGGACCCGATCCAGCCTGCAGGCCCCGAATCAGCCTGCAGCCCAGCACCCCGAAGACCATGTTGCTGCTGCCCCTGCCCCCTCCCCCTCTCTGAGCTCCAACCAATCAAAGGTAAGAGCTGCGCTGTCATCAGTGCCTGGGAGGGGAGAAGAACAAAAGAAACTTAAAACAGAAAAAAAGCCCTTTAAAGCAGGGCTACCTACCACGGCGCTTCCTCTCCCACCAGACCCTCCACGCTGCTCGGACCTTATCCAGCCTGCAGGCCCCGAATCAGCCTGCAGCCTAGCACCCCGGAGACCACGTTGCTGCTGCCCCCTCCCCCTCCATGAGCTCCAACCAATCAAAGGTAAGAGCTGCGCTGTCGTCAGTGTCTGGGAGGGGAGAAGAACAAAAGAAACTTAAAACAGAAAAAAAAGCCCTTTAATGCAGGGCTACCTACCTTGGCGCCGTGCACTGGGCGTCGCGCGCCGAAGGAGCACATTTGTGCGCTCCTAAACGCTGCTCAGTAGAAATCTTACTCCCTCCAAACCCTAGCCTCTTCCAAATTGAAGCCTCTTCCAGCATTCATCCAGCTTCTTCTAGCATTCATCCAGCTTTTTCCAGCATTCATCCAGACTCTTCTAGCATTCATCCAGCTTCCTCCAGCATTCATCCACACTCTTCTAGCATTCATCCCCCTTCTCTTCTTCACAACAAGATCAAAATGACACCGGGAATCCCAATCCCCATTCTTCACCACAGTCTCATCAACACAGGAAAAGCACCCATGCAATCTCGACTACGTAACACCAAGACTCTCATTCCAATTATGATCTCACCACTTACTCAATTACTAGGTCTCGCACTATTTTCCTTAACTCTTTTCAATGCACAATCCCTCACTAAGAAATCACTGATCCACAACGACTATCTCCTAGACTCAAAGCCTGACATCTGCGCCATAACAGAAACCTGGTTGAAACCAACAGATATAGCACTGATAAATCAACTCCCCACACAACTTTATGACTTCTTTTCACTTCCCCGACAAAAGAAAAAAGGCGGAGGCATTCTCTTAGCAGTCAACATATACCTCCTTCCCCTGTGCTAGCTACTAACTAACCTTAAACTAAAACACTTCCTATAAGCCGACGACATGCAAATCTTGATCCCCATTACAGAATCCATTACAAAAACACTCAAGCACTGGGAAAATTGTCTCCAAGAGATCAACCTCCTCCTCTCTAACCTAAACCTGATACTCAATTCAGCTAAGACTGAACTCCTCCTCATTTCCCCGGACGACAGTGATACTCCTCAAAGGTCACTCACCAATACCTTTGTCACCCAAGCAAGAGACCTGGGAGTATTAATCGACAACCGTCTGAATTTAAAAACCACACAACCAAGGACTGCTTCTATAAACTGCAGGTACTAAAAAGAATTAAACCACTTCTTCACTTTCAAGACTTCAGAACTGTCCTCCAAGCTGTAATATTCTCCAAGATAGACTACTGCAACTCCATTTTGCTAGGTCTCCCGACCTCCTCCATCAAACCTCTTCAGATGCTTCAAAACACTGAGGCCAGAATCCTGACAAACTCCTGCAGAAGAGACCACATCTCTCCCATTCTCAAAAATCTACACTGGCTACCAATACGTTTCAGAATTCTACACAAGTCCCTCACAATCATCCACAAAACCATCCACAACCAAGCCCCTCTCAACCTTCAATTCCCACTCAGACTACACACCTCATCCAGACCTATCAGAGAAGCCTATGGAGGATCCCTGTACGCTCTCTCAACCAAATCCACACACCATCTAGCATCCAGAGAACAGGCTTTCTCTACAGCGGGACCAACCATATGGAATGCTATTCCCCCTGAACTCAGACAAGAACCCTGCCTGGTGACTTTTAGAAAAAGGCTTAAGACTTGGTTATTTAAACAAGCCTTTCCAGAAACTCACTGATTCAACATAGCAATCATCACTGTACATTCAGCACAATGTAAATAATTGCTCTTATTGCCGTTGAGTTACTTATGCTTTGTTCTTCCTCTTCCCCCAGTTCCAGCACCCCTGTTTTATTGTAACTTCTGCTTCTCTTCGCTTTGTTAATATCTAAGGTTATTGTACCCCCGGTCCATGTAAACCGACATGATATGATTGTATCATGAATGCAGGTATAGAAAAGCACCAAATAAATAAATAAAATAAAATGGTAATGGAACCCATGAGGGAGGGAGTTATACTCAACTTAGTGCTCACCAACAGGGATAATGTCTCTAATGTCTGGGTGGGTGCCCACCTCAACACAGTATGGTTTGATATCGCAAATAGGATACGGAGAAGTCACATGTAGACCCACGCTTTGAACATCAAAAATACGGACTTTGATGAAATGGGGAAGTACCTGGAGGTTGAACTAGAAGACTGGGAAAAAATGAGAGAGGTATAACAGTGGGCCAAACTACAAGAAGCAATTACAAAGGCAACTAATCTGTATGTTAAAAAAGAAAACAAAAGCAAGAGAAACAAAAAACCTATTTGGTTCTCGAAGGAGGTGGATGATAAAATAAAGCAAAAAGAACAGCATTCAAGAAACATAAAAGATCCCAAAAAGAGGAACACAAGGAAGAATATGTGGTAAAACTGAGGAGTATGAAGAAATTAATCAATAAAGCAAAAAGTCAGGTGGAAGAAAGGATTGCCAAAGACATAAAGAGAGGTGACTAAACATTTTTCAGATACATCAGAGAAAGGAGAAAAGTCCAAAGTGGTATAGTGAAATTGAAAGGAGAAAAAGATCAATATGTGGAGAGAGATGAAAAAAGGCAGAAATATTAAATACTTCAGTTTGGTGTTCACTAAAGAAGACCCTGGAGAAGGACCGTCGCTAGTTAACAAGACATTGAAGGGAGGTAGAGTAGACAAAGCTCCATTTACAGAAGAGAATTTATGGGAAGAGCTAGGAAAACTGAAAGTGGACAAAGCCATGGAGCCTGATGAGGTTCTTCCCAGGATACTGAGGGAACTCAGAGATGTTGCTGGCAGGTCCGCTGCATGACCTGTTCAATAGATCCCTGGAAACAGGAGTGGTGCTGAATGATTGGAGAGGAACAGTTGTGGACCCGCTTCACAAGAATGGGAGCAGAGAGGAGGCTGGAAACTGCACACCAGTTAGCCTCATCTTGGTGGTGGAAAAAGTAATGAAGACCCTGCAGAAGAAAAGGATAGTGAACTATCTATAGTCAGGAGAATTGCTGGACCCAAGGCAGCATGAATTCACCAGGAGAAGGCCCTGTCAAACAAATCAGATTGATTTTTTTTTATAGGTGACTAAAGAATTGGATCAAGGAAGAATGCTCGATGTGATCTACTTGGATTTCAGCAAAGCTTTAGAAATGGTCCCGCATAGAAGGCTTGTGAATAAAATAAGCTTGGGAGTGAGCGCCAAAGTGGTGGCATCGATTTCAATCTGGTTGCAGATGGAAGACAGCATGTGATGGTAAATGGAACCTACTCTGAAGAACGAACGGTGTTAAGCAGAGTGCCGCAAGGCTCGGGGCTGGGGCCGGACCTGTTCAACATCTTTGTGAGTGACATTGCGGAAGGGATAGAAGGTAAAGTTTGTCTTTTTGCAGATGATACTATGACCTGAAACAGAGTGGACATGCAGGAAGGAGTAGAGAGAATGAGACATGATTTAAGGAAGTTGGAACTGTGGTCGAAGATATGGCAGCTGGGATTCAATGCCAAGAAGTGCAGAGTCATGCATCTGTTAATCATTTTTATTCCTATAAATTATTAATCAGCCTTGGCAAAGATGGTACATTATGTTACACTGAGTAACCTAGTTACTAGGCCAAATTCTTTAATAGGGATACTAGTAGGGCCCTGCAAAACGAAAGGTAAAAAGGTAAAAATTTAGAAAACAAAAAGTCTCTAATTTATACCAGTCCAATAGAGTATTGTCCATTCCAGAAGACTTTCCAGACTTCATAGATTTTCATTGATAACATATAGATGTCTACCACTGTAATAGGCTTGTCAACAGTCAGATTGTTGTCAGCTGATAGACATAAACATGGGCTCTTGTCTAGTGAATATATTACCTGACTGTGAAAACAGCACTTCTCTGCTACAGAACACACAAGGATATCACAAGGAATTTAGTAAAAGCAAAGATAAATTTATTATTGCATATCCTTGGGAGACACAGCCAGACTTTTGACAAAGGGGAAAGCACTTCAGCTTGTCTCTCCCAGTATATTGTAAGAGCTGTATTATATAGGTTTAAACCATACAGAGAATGCCTGTGAGCCTATAGTGATAATCACTTACGCAATATGACAGTAAAACTATTTTAAACTGAAAACACACTTCCCCCTGAGGCCCCTTTGTTTCTGGCCTTGCTTTTGACAGACGTGTTCTGCTTTGTGTTCTGCTTCTTCTGAATTTCTTTTGTCCTCGATTATTTCATCTCCAGGGGGCAGGGAGAAACTTCTGATATCAGTTGAACTTCTCAATTGATTACAGATAATCCAAGAATGTGGTTTGGATTGTAGCTTCGGCCATTTGCTATCTGTAATCTCATGACCTTTGAGCATAGGCTTTGCAGAGCCTAAATGTATTCCAGATGTCTTTCCAAAGTCTTGAATCTTTTAGTTGCAAACAGGTCACCGACAATGAAGGATTCCGGGAGCTGAGTGAGCAATAGTCTTAGCATTAGTCTCCATATTAGCTGCCCATATATCATTTCCCTCTTGTGCCACCTTCAATGGCAAGAGTGACACACCAACAGGTCTACGACGATGGGCCATAGCAAAGGGGCCTAAAAAGTGTGTCCTAACAACTAACCTTGGTATTTATTAGGTGTAAAGCACAGTTGTGTGTGTCCCTCTAAATTCCTAATTGGTGTAAGTGATACTCATATAAGCATAGGCATTCACAAGTTAATCAAACAATAACATTAAAACTGAATTACAATAGAAATCATCCAGTTCTATAGTTGAGCTGCAAGTGTGATAATAATATCATAATTTTAGTCTTAAATTAGAAATTACATTGCATAAGGAAGAAATACCATTTTAAACTAATAGTCTAAAGGGAAAGGACTTGTTCTTAATAAGTATAACTACTTCAAAACACATACTATTAAATCACATAATAGTATAACTAGCATAAGGATAGGAGAGAACTCAAAATCATTAAAGAAGAAAGTATGCATATTCTTGCTATACTGTTTTTAATGGGCGAGTCTCTGCAAGGAGAACTGTTTCATACTGAGAACCAGGTATAAAAGTAGATAGATGTAGCAGAGAAGAAGGAGGAGTGCGAATATATAATAGAAGAGAAAAAGAACATTAAAAACAACAGCCAAAAATCAGTTTAAAGAAGATAGCAAATACAGAAAATAGTAACTTACACAACCAAGAAATTGAAGGAAGCCATGAAAATATAGAGTCAAGCCATGAGTCAGTAGCAGAATTTATACCACCTTGTGCATACATAACATGAGATATGTTTTCCAACACCTTCGTAATCTATGACATGTTATGTTCGTAAGCTGCAGTGGGAATATAGGTACAACATGCAGTGCCAATAATAATACAGACTCCATCCTTAAAAGCAAGAATAGAATCTAAGGCTAGACGATTCTGTTGAGCAGTAATTGCAGTTGCTCTAAGCTCAGCATTAATAGCATTGAGACCAGCAGTAGTTAAATTAACAAACTGCATAAACTGATAACAGATAGTCTGAATCCATTTGGCATTTGCAGCAGCTTGGACACCAGGTGTCAGCCAAGAAGCAAAAAATAGTTCAGTTCGGCTAAACAGTTTAAATTCATCAGGTACATCAGTTGGAGTAATGTTAAGCAGAACGACGTACACAGTTTGAAAAGACAGAGGGTGAAAATATAGAAAGGGGAGAAATAAACACAGGAGCAGCTAAAATCACCATAGCACAAGTACCACGCCATCGGAGTGGAAGAAACAGATAGACAGAAATACCACATTGCCAGAAAACATCCATGAGAGGCTGTGAACCAAATTCTAGATACATAGCATGATAGACAGTATCGCAAGAAGAAATACCTAAGAAAGGTCCAGTACCATTTTGTGAAAAGCAAAAGGGGAAATGGGTAAGCCCAGTATGAAACAAAGGGCCTGAAAAAGGAGGTGGCCAGGTATTGACAAGAGAACCAAAATGAGCAAAGGTACAGGTCGGTGAAGGCGGTATAGGAATAGGAGAAACACACAATCACTATACACTGTACATGTGCACACAATCAAACAATGGAAAATATATATTTAATAAAAATGATACAGATTATTGGAGATTAATATACATACTTACAAAAATGGATCCATCATACGCAAACCCACCAGGGTAGCACGAAAACCTCAGTGTCCTCCGGGTATTACTGCTCCAGCAATGCTACTCCAGACCACTTAAGTCTGGGTATTCTTTCTTCGGACTTAAAACCAAATTAAATGTCCGAGAACTTAGTGTGGAATTGGACCCTGTCCACCAGAATCCAATGCAACACTACACAAAATAACAATAGCCTGAGCTATTGCTAAGTCCCTTCGTGCAGTCACCAAAAATGTATATATTACCTGACTGTGTAAACGGCACTTCTCTGCTACAGGACACACAAGGATATCACAAGGAATTTAGTAAAAGCAAAGATAAATTTATTATTGCATATCTTTGGGAGACACAGCCAGACTTTCGACAAAGGGGAAAGCACTTCAGCTTGTCTCTCCCAGTATCTTGTAAGAGCTGTATTATATAGGTTTAAACCATACAGAGAATGCCTGTGAGCCCATAGTGATAATCACTTACGCAATATGACAGTAAAACTATTTTAACCTGAAAACACTCCCCCCTGAGGCCCCTTTGTTTCTGGCCTTGCTTTTGACAGATGTGTTCTGCTTTGTGTTCTGCTTCTTCTGAATTTCTTTTGTCCTCGATCATTTCATCTCCAGGGGGCAGGGAGAAACTTCTGATATCAGTTGAGCTTCTCAGTTGATTTCAGATAATCCAAGAATGTGGTTTGGAATGTAGCTAGCTGTAATTTCATGACCTTTGAGCATAGGCTTTGCAGAGCCTAAATGTATTCCAGATGTCTTTCCAAAGTCTTGAATCTTTTAGTTGCAAACAGGTCACCAACAATGAAGGATTCTGGGAGCTGAATGAGCAATAGTCTTAGCATTAGTCTCCATATTAGACTTGCCCATATATCACTAGGAAGTTATAGATTTCTGAATTAACTGCCAGCTTAGAGGTATAAAGGAAAGAGCAGTACTCCAGAAATCCATCATGAATAGCTTTATCTGATTTCAGCACTTCACCAGTAGATGACCTAATTGCAACAATACGGTGCCTTTCTTTTCTTTTTTTTACTTTCAGCAACTGAGCCAGTAATTTCCCAGTTTTATGGCTATGCTCATAAAGATAATGACCATGTGCAGCTTACAGTCTAGCAGCATTTTCTGCATTAATCACATTTTTTTTGCAGCCCAAAGATTCTTACATTTTTGCAGGTTTTCCTAAAGATGAATTATTCATACAGGGGCAGATTTTAAAAAAGTACATGTGCACTTTTGTTCATGCACCCGGCGCAAACAAGAATACACTGGATTTTAATAGATACGCGCGTAGCCGCGTGTATCTTTTAAAATCCAGGGTCGGCGCATGCAAGGCTGCGCAAAATCAGCAGCCTGTGCACGCCGGGCCGCGCATCCTGCCTCCATTCCCTCCGCCTCCCCCCACCTTCCCCTACCTAACCCACCCCCCAGCCCTATCTAAACTCCCCCCTACCTTTATTATAAAAGTTACGCCTGCCCGAGGCAGCCGTAACTTGCAAGTGCCGGCCGGCTGCCGGCATGCGATTCCCCAGCCCGGGAGCAGTTTCGGAGGCCATGGCCACGCCCCTGAAACGCCCCTGGGCCAGAACCACACCCGCGGCCCCACCCCCGGAACACCCCAGATGGCGCGACGGCCGTGACTCGCGGCCCGGGGCTTGCGTGCGCCACCGAGCCTATACAAAATAGGCTAGGCACACGCAGAGGGTGGAAGGGGCAGCTTTTCGGGGGCTACGCGTGTATCTTACGCATGTACCCCTTTGAAAATCTGCCCCATAATCCTTCTCCAGATTAAGTAACACTCTCAAAACATCAGAGTTTCAGCTTTAGTTTTCTTTGTGTAAGAAACAAAGGCGCTAACATGACCTCAGAAAATTACCTTAGATGTACCCCCCAGAGTATCTCTATTCATCATATGTGAATAGATACTTTCATCAAAGTACATTGTGATCTGTTTTTCTAAACACTCAAGTAGGTAAGTCTTTTTAAGTTGGTAGTCAGACATTCTCCACATAGCAATGAATTCTCTTTTTTGGATTACTACTTCAACTTGTAGAGGTGAATGATCTGAAATGCCACGGCTTAAATAGGGGCATCTACCACTCTGCCCAGATTTTCCCTAGAAAACAAAGAGGTAGGCGATCTATAATAGCCGCTCAAGGCGATTGTAAAAATGGAGTTGTGCATTGCGGAAAAGCAAGAGTATGCTTTTATATTTGCGTTTTTGTACCACCATACCTCAAAATAGTCCAGGACAGTCATGGTATCTGCTAATATAGATATTATAATCTGGACAGAGACTGTGAGGAGGAGCAATCCTGCCTATGATCCAATACAGCATAAAGTGCTCCACAAAAAACATTTTTCAATAGAAAATCTGTTAAAGCATAACCAATTAAGCAGATCAGCACACGATGATGAAGGCACATACATATTCATTATTATAAACAGTTCACCATTTATACAACCAGAAACAATTAAATATTGCCCATAATAAACCTAGGGGTCTGCAATTGGGCTCTTCTCTGAAGAATACATGCCACTCCTCTGCAGCTCCTGGTGAAAAAAAGTATGAAAAATATTACCTATCCATCCTCTCTTCAGAAACCATGCTCTGTCTCTAGTGATGTGGTTTCTTATGAAAGCTTAATGCCTGCACTTTGTCTTTTTAGATATTGCAAAACTATTGCTCATCACTTAACCTCTTCACATTCCAAGACAGCAATTTTAAATTACACATCTTGCCAAGAATCCAAAAGTGTGAGCTGCTTGTTCAAACTCCATTGCCTCTAGTGATGATGGAAATGCGCCTATTAATATCTATTACAAACTAGAAAATCTGTAAGAGAAAGAACCGGTGTAACTCATGTTTTAGGGAGTTACAGAACAGTATTGTGGGTGGTTAGCTTCTCCATGTGGACAAGGGCAAATGGTAAGCCCCTATGCTCTATGAATCAATGCCACCATTTTGCATTGTGGAAGTTTTGTGTTACCCTTCCAGGGGCAGCATGTCATGGCTATCCCTCATTTTATTTTGTTTGAGAAGTAAGGCCTCTGGTGAATCAGGGATTGGGTCCTGGTTCAGAAGTAGTTCAGAGAGCTTTTCCTTTAAGGTCCATTGTTATGGATTTCTTTTTCTTTTCTCTGAGATCAGACGTTTTCCACTCTCCTCGACTCAGACGATTTTTTGTTTCCCTTTTTGTTGATAGGAATTTTCATTTGTATTTTGATGGGTTCCCCATTATTTAGAGGATAGGTGTTTTTGGTTTAACATCTAAAAGGAGGGGGTTGTT
The DNA here is from genome assembly GCF_901001135.1 of Rhinatrema bivittatum. Classification (NCBI taxonomy): domain Eukaryota; kingdom Metazoa; phylum Chordata; class Amphibia; order Gymnophiona; family Rhinatrematidae; genus Rhinatrema; species Rhinatrema bivittatum. Next base: position 44,519,390 of record NC_042627.1, on the reverse strand, counting down.
TCACTAGGAAGGAACTCAGGATCATTCTGCATCCTTGAGGAGGGATGACTTATAGTTGTCCAAAGGGGAAAAGGGGAGAGAATGGGCAAGAGAAAATATAGTGGATCCTCACAAGGATTCCCTTATATCTACAGAAGATAGCTGGAGAAGAGGAGTGCAACTAGTATCATTACTTTGAAAAAGGAGGAGAAAAACTACTAGAGAAGTAGGAGACATGTGACTGTTTATTTGGAGACATCTACACTGGTCAATAAACTCCAATTTCCAACCACATGGGAGGGAAGCTAAGACTTGTCCTGAATCATGAGAAGAAAAGAAAGATTAAACTAACAACTAAGGAAATAATTGGCTATTGAAATTGCTTAATCTGAAGACAAATGAGAAGTCACTAATTTATTAAGTGTTAAATGTGCATCATCATAACTGGGAAACAAAAAAAATCTTAATCATTGCATTATACTTAAGTAAAGATTATGTTGGAGACCATCATAACTTCCAGTTTACTTATTACTGCAGTTTAACTTTCAGAGATCATCAGTGGCGTTTACAAAAATTGCAAAAGGGGATTTGATGAAAAAGCAATGTACTGGGCCTAGAAGCTCTATCTTTCCCCCAGTCAGGGAATCCTGGAAATTAAGATAATTGCACAACATAGAAAATTATAATACTTACAATGGTATATGAGGGTTTTGACCTTTGGGCCCTTTTCTGGACCTTTCTGCCCAAATTAACGTTTGACTTCTGAAACAGGAACTAAAACTTTTAAACACCCTCCAAACCTGCTTAACCTCCACAGGAAAGAATACATTTGCTCCAACATCCATCAACGAACAGGTACACATGAATTCCCTTCTTAAAACCTTAGTATTGCTATAAAGAAGCTGTAGCTCTGCAACAGAAACATATTCTTGGTATTCCTGTAGTTTAGCCTTAGACATAGCAGGCACGTACATGACATTAGAAGATCATACTTCCTCAAAAACCTTAGTATATCAGGCCCCAAGTTTGTGCCTAAGGAAACAGATGGTAAAGAAAATTGCCTGAGGTCACAAGGAGTGGGAATGGGATTCGAACCCTTGTTTTCCTCATTTGTGGCCCATTGCTCTAACCATTAGGCTACTCCTTCATGCCTTGACAAATTCATCAATTCAACTTTATCCTGAAAATTCAAGATTCTGACCACAATTTCTCAAGGCATGGCTCAAAGAAATGGTACCTTAGATGGTAATCTGTTGGCTGTCTCCACAGCCAACTTGTTGCAAACCTCATGCTCTCCCAACACATTTTTCATCCAGGAGAAATTAAACTTCTCAACATCCAGGCCTTATGCCCTTTCCTGTGCCAAACAGTTCTTACTTTGTTCCTTCCAGAGCAGTTTTCTAAGTCACCCAGCTTAGCCTCCTATATTTCAGCTCGTTTTAATAAATGTTAATTGCGTTTCTCAAGTACTGTGGCTTTATCCTCCACAGTGCTCACTCTTTTCCCAGTCATCCTCAGTCTTTCAATATCCTACCTTATAAAAGATATGCCTCTATATCGCTCCATGGTGAGACCACACCTTGAATACTGTGTACAATTCTGGTCGCCGCATCTCAAAAAAGATATAGTTGCGATGGAGAAGGTACAGAGAAGGGCACCCAAAATGATAAAGGGGATGGAACAGCTTCCCTATGAGGAAAGGCTGAAGAGGTTAGGGCTGTTCAGCTTGGAGAAGAGATGGCTGAGGGGGGATATGATAGAGGTCTTTAAGATCATGAGAGGTCTTGAACGAGTAGATGTGACTCGGTTATTTTCACTTTCGAATAATAGAAGGACTAGGGGGCATTCCATGAAGTTAGCAAGTAGCACATTTAAGACTAATCGGAGAAAATTCTTTTTCACTCAACGCACAATAAAGCTCTGGAATTTGTTGCCAGAGGATGTGGTTAGTGCAGTTAGTGCAGTTAGTGTAGCTGGGTTCAAAAAAGGTTTGGATAAGTTCTTGGAGGAGAAGTCCATTAATGGCTATTAATCAATTTTACTTAGGGAATAGCCACTGCTATTAATTGCATCAGTAGCATGGGATCTTCTTAGTGTTTGGGTAATTGCCAGGTTCTTGTGGCCTGGTTTTGACCTCTGTTGGAAACAGGATGCTGGGCTTGATAGACCCTTGGTCTGACCCTGCATGGCAATTTCTTATGTTCTTATGCCTGCTGTCAGACTTTCTATTTTATCAATCACTGATTTCTGGCAGAAAGAATTGCATTCTGCTGTCTTACCATGGTTTCCCTACTTTGATCAGTGGGACATGGATCCTCCACCGCAGCCTCTTCAGACATGCAAGATGGAGATGGGGGCTCCTCCCTTTCAGCTTCAGTTGGATTTCTGGCATTTTTGCCCAGCCTCTTCTGAACCTCTATCAGTAATGACATTCTTCTCTTCCCTTTCGTGTTTTCTCAGCAGGAACTGTTACAATGGTAAGTGAGGGGAAAACTGCAATTAGATTCAAACTGTTATGGAGCCAAAGAAAAACAGAAGCCTGAATCACATGTACCAGCTGCTCACAGAGTTGTTAACTTTCTGTCCTGCTCTCACACGGGCTTAGCCTTTGTATCAGTTTTCTGTGTGGAAGGGTGCCTATGGCCTTATTGAACTGCAGATAGGTCACAGCTACAGTACCTCCCTGATGAATCATCACCTCATCAAATAAGTCAAATGCATTTGTTGACAAGATCTCCCCTTTGTGAAATCATTTTGTCTAGGGGTCTGCATTCTGCTTGTTTCAAAGTATTGCACTGTCCCTTTCCTTTGGTTGTGTTTCAATAGCTTTGTCTACTGCTGATGTTCGATCAATAGATCTGTAGTTAGTTGTCTCTTCTTTGTTTCCACGTTTAAAGAGCGGGACTAAACCTTCTCTAGCCCCCTCGGAACCTTCCTTGTCTCTATGTTCAAATAATTTTATTGATAAAGATTAACAAAATTACCCTTGGCATGCATGTGACTCAGATGCACCCCAAGCAACAGAAAAGATAATCACTTTCCAGCACAATATAAACAAACAGCCAGCTTGCATCCCACCCTCCCCAATACCCACCCCGCACCCAACCATAAAGGCGTTAAAATACGGAGGCAACCAGTGTTCATAGAAGACCATAGCATACCCAAGCACAGACTCAAACATTCAAAATTAAGCTACAGATTCGATGTGGTAGAGATTGAATATAACATTCCCAAATAGACAAGATGGATCCATCTGCATCATCCCAAATGGACAATATTATCCATCTGCATCATATTATGAAGCAGGTTCCTCCAATGCCAGAATGATGGAGCATCCTTCCCCCTCCAATACAAAAGAATTAATTTTCTCCCCAAAGCACACGGTTTTTTGTTTTTTTTTAACAAACAGGCAAATACCCAGGCCCTGAATGCTCAGGGCGGGGGGGGGGGGGGGGAAGGCAAATCAAATAGCAATAGTTTTGGAGTGAAGGGGATCTGCACTCCCAGAAGTTCTCTAAATAAACCACAATTTTTCCCCAAAAGCGATTAATAGATGGACCTACCCAGAAGGCGTGAGATAAATTGCCTACACTTGTGGAACATTTTTCGCATTGCTGGAAAGAAAAAGTTTGGCTTTAAAAGCCAATTGTTGGGACACAATCCCTCCAGAGAAATTTATATTGTGTTTCCCTAAAATACGTATTCATTGATATGTCAGAGAGATGTTTAAGACCTGATCTTATAGTTTGGGGATCTATAAAAAAAAAAATCCCCTCACTCAGGGGCGGATTGGCCTATCAGGGAATTGGGCATGCCCCGGTGGGCCGGTTAGGTTGGTCATGTGTCATTTCCTCTCAGACTCCTCTGCTTTCTTTGTGGCTCAGCTGCACTAGCAGTTAGCTCCTTGTCTTTGTGTGCAGACATGCTGGGCTTCAATTTCAGAGGGAAGAAAGGCAGACTGGTACTTGTTGCAGGTAAGCCAGCACCTTGATGACCCCTGCCTGCTGCATATATTTAAAAAAAAAAAAAAAAATTAAATGCTGCTCTGTTTTCCAGTCAGAGCACTGCCTCTCTTTGATGCTCCAGTTGGAGTTGCAGTGTCCTGGTCCCAGCCCGCCTTCCTTTCTCTCCCACCTCCTTTTATTTTTTTCACTAAGTGGATGAGCTATCAGCCCCAGGGGCCTTCCTAGGGAGAAGTATATTGCCAGTAACAGAGCTCTGTTTCTATCTGGTTGAAACTGTCTGTCTGTAGCCTCCGAGATGGAAGAAGGGAAAGTGAGGCTGTGCAAGCACTGGCAGGCAGCACTGGGACTGTGAACAGCACTGCCCTGGCACAAGAAACTGAGGGGGGGGGGGGGGGTTTGGCCTCAGTGAATCCAGTAAAATAAAATTTAAAAAACTGTGAAAGAGAGAGGGACTAGCTGGGACCATCATATTGCAGCTCTCCCACGATCACCAGGACACCAAAGTGCTGCAGAGCCCAGCAGCAGCCTGTAGGTAAGTTAAGGTCTTCCACTATCACCAGGACACCAAAGTGCTGCAGAGCCCAGCAGCTGAATGCACCAGCTGCGGCCTGTAGGTAAGTTAAGGTCTCCCACTATCACCAGGACACCAAAGTGCTGCAGAGCCCAGCAGCTGAGGTTATCAAATTTGCAGATGATACAAAATTATTCAGAGTAGTTAAATCAAAAGCGAATTGTGATACTTTTCAGGAGGACCTTGCAAGACTGGAAAATTGGGCATCCACATGGCAGATGAAATTTAATGTGGACAAGTGCAGAGTGTTGCATATAGGGAAAAATAACCCTTGCTGTAGTTACACAATAGGTTCCATATTAGGAGCTACCACCCAGGAAAAAGATCTAGGCATCATAGTGGATAATACTTTAAAATCTTCGGCAATAGTGATCATATGATCAAATTTGATTTAATGACTGGAAGGGGGACAGTAAGCAAATCCACGGCTCTCGTGCTAAACTTTCAAAAGGGAAACTTTGATAAAATGAGAAAATTAGTTAGGAAAAAACTGAAAGGAGCAGCTACAAAATTAAAAACTGTGCAAGAGGCGAGGTCATTGTTAAAAAATACCATCCTAGAAGCAATATCCAGATGTATTCCACACATTAAGAAAGGTGGAAAGAAGGCAAAATGATTACCGGCATGGTTAAAAGGGGAGGTGAAAGAAGCTATTTTAGCCAAAAGATCTTCATTCAAAAATTGGAAGAAGGATCCAACAGAAGAAAATAGGATAATGCATAAATGTTGGCAAGTTAAAGGTAAGACATTGACAAGACACGCTAAGAGAGAATTTGAAAAGAAGTTGGCCGTAGAGGCAAAAACTCACAGTAAAAACTTTTTAAAATATATCCGAAGCAGAAAGCCTGTGAGGGAGTCAGTTGGACCATTAGATGATCGAGGGTTAAAGGGGCACATAGAGAAGACAAGGCCATCGCGGAAAGATTAAATGATTTCTTTTCTTTGGTGTTTACTGAAGAGGATGTTGGGGAGGTACTCATACTGGAGAAGGTTTTCATGGGTAATGATTCAGATGGACTGAACCAAATCACGGTGAACCTAGAAGATGTGGTAGACCTGATTGACAAACTGAAGAGTAGTAAATCACCTGGACCAGATGGTATACACCCCAGAGTTCTGAAGGAACTAAAAAATGAAATTTCAGACCTATTAGTAAAAATTTGTAACCTGCATTAAAATCATCCATTGTACCTGAAGAATGGAGGATAGCTAATGTAACCCCCATATTTAAAAAGGGCTCCAGGGGCGATCCGGGAAACTACAGACTAGTTAGCCTGACTTCACTACCAGGTAAAAATAATGGAAAGTATTCTAAATATCAAAATCAGAGAACATATAGAAAGACATGGTTTAATGGAACAAAGTCAGCATGGCTTTACCTAAGGCAAGTCTTGCCTCACAAATCTGTTTCACTTTTTTGAAGGAGTTAATAAACATGTGGATAAAGGTGAACCGGTAGATGTAGTGTACTTGGATTTTCAGAAGGCATTTGACAAAGTTCCTCATGAGAGTCTTCTAGGAAAAATAAAAAGTCATGGGATAGGTGGCGATAGACTTTCGTGGATTACAAACTGGCTAAAAGACAGGAAACAGAGAGTAGGATTAAATGGATAATTTTCTCAGTGGAAGGGAGTGGACAGTGGAGTGCCTCAGGGATCTGTATTGGGACCCTTACTTTTCAATTTATTTATAAATGATCTGGAAAGAAATACGACAAGTGAGGTAATCAAATTTGCAGATGATACAAAATTGTTCAGAGTAGTTAAATCACAAGCAGAGTGTGATAAATTGCAAGACGACCTTGTGAGGCTGGAAAACTGGACATCAAAATGGCAGATGAAATTTTATTGTGGACAAGTGCAAGGTGATGCATAAAGGGAAAAATAACCCATGCTATAGTTACACAATGTTAGGTTCCATATTAGGTGCTACTACCCAAGAAAGAGATCTAGGCGTCATAGTGAATAACACATTGAAATCGTCGGTCCAGTGTGCTGCGGCAGTCAAAAAAGGAAACAGAATGTTGGGAATTATTAGAAAGGGAATGGTGAATAAAACGGAAAATGTCATAATGCCTCTGTATCGCTCCATGGTGAGACCACACCTTGAATACTGTGTACAATTCTGGTCGCCACATCTCAAAAAAGATATAATTGCGATGTAGAAGGTACAGAGAAAGGCGACCAAAATGATAAAGGGAATAGAACAGCTCCCCTATGAGGAAAGACTAAAGAGGTTAGGACATTTCAGCTTGGAGAAGAGACGGCTGAAGGGGGCTATGACAGAGGTGTTTAAAATCATGAGAGGTCTAGAACGGGTAGATGTGAATCGGTTATTTACTCTTTCGGATAATAGAAAGACTAGGGGGCACTCCATGAAGTTAGCGTGTGGCACATTTAAAACTAATCAGAGAAAGTTCTTTTTCACTCAACGCATGATTAAACTCTGGAATTTATTGCCAGAAGATGTGGTTGGTGCAGTTAGTATAGCTGTGTTTAAAAAAGATTGGATAAGTTCTTGGAACAGAAGTCCATTACCTGCTAATAATTAAGTTGACTTAGATAATAACCACCGCTATTACTAGCAACGGTAACGTGGAATAGATTTAGTTTTTGGGTACTTGCCAGGTTCTTATGGCCTGGATTGGCCACTGTTGGAAACAGGATGCTGGGCTTGATGGACCCTTGGTCTGACCCAGTATGGCATGTTCTTATGTTGCAGCAGTTAAATGTTAGGAATATTAGAAAGGAAATGAGAGACAGTCAACCAAAATGATAAAGGGGATGGAACAGCTCCCCTATGAGGAAAAGCTGAAGAGGTTAGGGCTGTTCAGCTTGGAGAGGAGACGGCTGAGGGGGAATAGAGGTCTTTAAGATTATGAGAGGTCTTGAATGAGTAGATGTGAATCGGTTATTTTCACTTTCAGATAATAGAAGGACTAGGGGGCATTCAATGAAGTTAGCAAGTAGCACATTTAAGACTAATCGGAGAGAATTCTTTTTCACTCAACGCACAATTAAGTCTGGAATTTGTTGCTGGAGGATGTGGTTAGTGCAGTTAGTGTAGCTGGGTACAAAAAAGGTTAGGATAAGTTCTTGGAGGAGAAGTCCATTAACTGCTTTTAATCAAGTTTACTTAGGGGTAGATTTTTAAAAACTGCGCGATCGCGTACTTTTGTTTGCGCAGCCTATTTTCCATACGCGCTGGATTTTATAAGATACGCGCGTATCCTCTAAAATGCTGGATCGGCGTGCCCAAGGCTGCCGATTTTGGGCAGCCGGCGCGTGCCGAGCCGCGCAGCCTGCCTCCGTTCCCTCCGAGGCCGCTCTGAAATCGGAGCGGCCTCGGAGGGAACTCTCTTTCGCCCTCCCCTCACCTTCCCCTCCCTTCCTCTACCTAACCCACCCCCCAGGCCCTATCTAAACCCCCCCCCCCCCCTACCTTTATCCATGGATTTATGCCTCCCGGAGGGAGACGTAAATCCACGTGCGCCAGCAAGCTGCTGGCGCGCCGAGACCCGACCCGGGGGCCATTCCGGAGGGCGCGGCCACGCCTCTGGAACGTCCCGGCCCGAAACCACGCTCCCTGGCCCACCCCCAAAACGCCATGTCGTTCGGCCACGCCCCCGACACGCCCCCTTCCAAAAACCCCGGGACCTATGCGCGTCCCGGGGTTCTGCGCGCGCCGGCAGCCTATGGAAAATAGGCGTGTCGGCGCGCAAGGCCCTGCTCGCGTAAATCCGGGCGGATTTACGCGAGCAGGGCTTTTAAAATCCGCCCGTTAGGGAATAGCCACTGCTATTAATTACATCAGTAGCATGGGATCTTGGTGTTTGGGTAATTGCCAGGTTCTTGTGGCCTGGTTTGGCCTCTGTTGGAAACAGGATGCTGGGCTTGATGGACCCTTGGTCTGACCCAGCATGGCAATTTCTTATGCATCCTTTTCTTCATTTCCATGCTCTAGCCTTTAAGGATCCAGTGTTTATCCCAGATCTTTCTGAATTGGTTTACTGCTTTTTTCCTCATCACCTCTTCTGGAAGGACATTCCAAGCATCTGCCACCCTGTGAAGGAATATTTCCAGATGCTGGTTCTGAGTCGTCGTCCCTGGAGTTTCATTTCATGACCCCTAGTTCTACTGCCTGCTAATCCACCCTCTGTCACAGCTTGCTCCACTACAAGTCTAGAAAAGTAAGGGCAGTAGTGAATGGACAGGCACGCTGAGCAGTAGCAGCCACCGTTCTACAGGTTGAGCCCTTGGTTTCAGGCAGCCTCCAGGCCTTTTCAGGCACACAGAGAGCTCCAAGGATCCAGAGCAGGAAACTGGAAAGCCCAAGCAAGATTGGAGCTTGATGGACCCTTGGTCTGACCCAGCATGGCAATTTCTTATGTTCTTAAGTCAAGATTTCCTTGGATAGGCAAGAAAGGTGAACAAGAACCTGATGTCTTTAGAAGCTTGGTTAAGCGCTTCCAAGCCCATCATAAAGGAGCTACAAACATAAGAACATGCCATACTGGGTCAGACCAAGGGTCCATCAAGCCCAGCATCCTGTTTCCAACAGTAGCCAATCTAGGCCATAAGAACCTGGCAAGTACCCAAAAACTAAGTCTATAGCAGTGGCTATTTTCTAAGTCAACTTAATTAATAGCAGGAAATGGACTTCTCCTCCAAGAACTTGTCCAATCCTTTTTTAAACACAGCTATACTAACTGCACTAACCACATCCTCTGGCAACAAATTTAAGAGTTTAATTGTGCGTTGAGTAAAAAAGAACTTTCTCTGATTAGTTTTAAACGTGTCACATGCTAACTTCATGGAGTGCCCCCTAGTCTTTCTATTATCCGAAAGAGTATATAACAGATTCACATCTACCTGTTCTAGACCTCTCATGATTTTAAACACCTCTATCATATCCCCCTCAGCCGTCTCTTCTCCAAGCTGAAAAGTCCTAACCTCTTTAGTCTTTCCTCATAGGGGAGCTGTTCCATTCCCCTTATTGTTTTGGTAGCCCTTCTCTGTACCCTCTCCATCGCAATTATATCTTTTTTGAGATGAGGTGACCAGAATTGTATACAGTATTCAAGGTGTAGTCTCACCATGGAGCGATACAGAGGCATTATGACATTTTCCGTTTTATTCACCATTCCCTTTCTAATAATCCCCAACATTCTGTTTGCTTTTTTGACTGTTGCAGCACACTGAACCGACAATTTCAATGTGTTATCCACTATGACGCCTAGATCTCTTTCTTGGGTTGTAGCACCTAATATGGAACCTAACATTGTGTAACTATAGCATGGGTTATTTTTCCTAATATGCATCACCTTGCACTTATCCACATTAAATTTCATCTGCCATTTGGATGCTCAATTTTCCAGTCTCACAAGGTCTTCCTGCAATTTATCACAATCTGCTTGTGATTTAACTACTCTGAAAAATTTTGTATCATCTGCAAATTTGATTATCTCACTCGTCGTATTTCTTTCCAGATCATTTATAAATATATTGAAAAGTAAGGGTCCCAATACAGATCCTTGAGGCACTCCACTGCCCACTCCCTTCCACTGAGAAAATTGTCCATTTAATCCTACTCTCTGTTTCCTGTCTTTTAGCCAGTTTGCAATCCACGAAAGCACATTGCCGCCTATCCCATGACTTTTTACTTTTCCTAGAAGCCTCTCATGAGGAACTTTATCAAACTCTTTCTGAAAATCCTTCACTATATCTACCGGTTCACCTTTATCCACATGTTTATTAACTCCTACAATAAAGTGAAGCAGATTTGTGAGGCAAGACTTGCCTTGGGTAAAGCCATGCTGACTTTGTTCCATTAAACCATGTCTTTCTATATGTTCTGTGATTTTGATCTTTAGAACACTTTCCACTATTTTTCCTGGCAGTGAAGTCAGGCTAACCGGTCTGTAGTTTCCAGATTGCACCTGGATCCCTTTTTAAATCTTGGGGTTACATTAGCAATCTTCCAGTCTTCAGGTACAATGGATGATTTTAATGATAGGTTACAAATTTTTACTAATAGGTCCGAAATTTCATTTTTTAGTTCCTTCAGAACTCTGGGGTGTATACCATCTGGTCCAGGTGATTTACTACTCTTCAGTTTGTCAATCAGGCCTACCACATCTTCTAGGTTCACCATGATTTGATTCAGTCCATCTGAATCATTACCCATGAAAACCTTCTCCAGTACGGGTACCTCCCCAACATCCTCTTCAGTAAACACCTAAGCAAAGAAACCATTTAATCTTTCCGCTATGGCCTTATCTTCTCCAAGTGCCCCTTTAACCCTTCCATCATCTAACGGTCCAACTGACTCCCTCACAGGCTTTCTGCTTTGGATATATTTTTAAAAGTTTTTACTGTGAGTTTTTGCCTCTACGGCCAACTTCTTTTCAAATTCTCTCTTAGCCTGTCTTATCAATGTCTTACATTTAATTTGCCAATGTTTATGCATTATCCTATTTTCTTCTGTTGGATCCTTCTTCCAATTTTTGAATGAAGATCTTTTGGCTAAAATAGCTTCTTTCACCTCCCCTTTTAACCATGCCGGTAATCGTTTTGCCTTCTTTTCACCTTTCTTAATGTGTGAAATACATCTGGACTGTGCTTCTAGAATGGTATTTTTTAAAAATGACCACACCTCTTGCACACTTTTTACTTTTGTAGCTGCTCCTTTCAGTTTTTTCTAACAATTTTTCTCATTTTATCAAAGTTTCCCTTTTGAAAGTTTAGCACGAGAGCCGTGGATTTCCATACTGTTCTCCTCTTCCAGTCATTAATTCAAATTTGATCATATTATGATCACTATTGCCAAGCGGCCCCACCACCGTTACTTCTCTCACCAAATCCTGTGCTCCACTTAGAATTAGATCTAAAATTGCTCCCTCTCTTGTCAGTTCCTGAACCAATTGCTCCATAAAGCTATCATTTATTCCATCCAGGAACGTTATCTCTCTAGCATGTCCCGATGATACATTTACCCAGTCAATATTGGGGTAATTGAAGTCTAGATGCAAAAGGAGAAGCAGCAACCATACACATAGGTAAGTCACACAAAACGCTGGTGCAGGATAAATGTTAAATCACCATTTAGTGATGTACTTTAATAGATTCCAAAATCACAAAGTGAGAATGTTTATATCGGCAACTCCATAGCTTCAAAATCAAACCATGTAAAAGAGGTCCCCCGACACGGACCCGTGTTTCGCCAGGCTGCGTCGGGGGGGACCAAGGGTACAGTCAAATCTAAATGTAAAAATAAATCTATATTAGAATGGTGATAATGGTGGCTACATAGTAACAAACGTAACAAACATGTACATACCTTTAAACAGATACCCGGAGCGCGCAGGCTCTCACAGGTGTCAGCTATTTAAACATAGAAAACGGCGCGAATGCAGCGACTCACGCGAGAACTGTGAAAGGTAACAGGTGTCAGCGGATCCGTCCCGTTAATGTCCCCATGGCAACCTAGTAAAACAGGTTCCATTCAATCTCCTTGTTCAGACCTTGCGGAGCCACTGTATTTAGTGTAAAGATCCACTTCTGCTCACGGCGCCCGAGGAACATAGAGAAGTCACCACCCCGAGCCGGGCGTGAAACCACCTCAATAACCGTGAAGCTGAAATCAGAAATAGAGTGGCCGCAATCGATCCAATGGGAGACCAGGGGTTCATCTACTCTATGTAGGCGGATGTTCGAACAATGTTCAATCATGCGGGTTTTTAACATCCGTGTTGTTTTACCTACATAGAGTAGAGGGCAAGGACATTTAACAATATATACCACGCCTTTGGTGAGACAGTCAGAAGTGGAACGGAGTTTAAACAGTTGCCCAGTAGTGGGATGCGTAAACCCGACCATTTGTTCAGTATGTCTGCACATAGTACAATGCCCACATGGGCCATGTCCCCCCGGTCTTTCGGGTAGAGCGTCATATGAGTAGGAATGTACTAGTCTATCCCTTAAGTTCCGACCACGCTTATATGTGAAACGCAGGGAACTATGTAAAAGTTCTGTCAGTGCTAAGGCAGACCAATGTCGTCTCATCATGGACGCAATAGCGCTCCCCATAATCGAGAAAGGAAGTATACAGTTGTTAGACTCATCTGTAGAGCTGGCCCCTGGACTGAATAACCAATCACGGTTGGCGTACAGAGCCCTTTTGTAGGCTCTCTTGATCACCCTGTATGGATAGCCGCGCTCCAAGAAGCGACTAAACATAATATGGGCTTGTGTCAAATATTCAGGGCGGGTAGAGCACAAGCGGCGGAGCCGTAAAAATTGTCCCGTCGGTATGTTGTCCCGCAGGGGTCGTGGATGGCAGCTCTGATATTGTAGAAGTGTATTGCGGTCAGTGTCCTTACGGTAAAGTGTAGTTGCAAAACCCTGCGCCTCTGCTGTGATCATGGTATCCAAAAATGCAATAGACCTAGGATGTATACTAAAATTGAACTGAATGTGCGAACTTAAAGAGTTTAACCAGTCCAGAAAGCAAAAGAACTGGACGTCGGTGCCCCTCCAGATGTCTAAGACGTCGTCTATGTATCGACGCCACATATAAATAAAAGAAAACCACTCGGAAGGGTAGATGTACTGACATTCAAACTGGTCCATGAACAGACAGGCCAAACTGGGGGCCATGGTGGCCCCCATGGCTGTCCCTTTTATCTGTTGATAAAATAAATTCTAAAACTGAAAAAAATTATTGGTCAGGGCCAGTTCAGATAACCTAGCTAGAAATTGAGTGGAAATACGATGGGGGCGTGGCCGTTTTTCCAGGGTATTAAAGATCACCTGAAGGGCCTCGTGCTGTGGGATATTGGAATATAGGGACACCACGTCTAATGTGACCAGGAAGAAAGGTGCATCAGGAGGGACCAGCTCAGACAAGATGGTAATCAAATGCATTGAGTCCCGTATATACGATTGAATTTGTGACACAAATGGTTTAAGAAAGAGGTCAACGAACTGTGATAATGGTTCTAATAACGAACCAATACCTGCAACGATGGGACGGCCAGGGGGATGATCTAAAGTCTTGTGAATTTTGGGTAGCGTATAAAATTGAGGCATTATAGGATGTGCCGTAGTCAGAAATTTAACTTCTTTTGGAGTAATCATGTGTCTGTCAGCTGCCTCCTGAACCACTTGTCCAATCATATCCTTCAGCAGTTCCGTGGGGTCATTGGGTAAAAGTCTATAAAATTCTGGATCATTGAGTTGTCGTAGTGCTTCATGATCATACTCAGTGCGGTCCTGGACAACAATCCCGCCCCCCTTGTCAGCCGGTTTTATAGTTATAGATGAATCCCTCGCTAGACTGGACAGCACTTGTGACTCCGCTTTGGACAGGTTATCCCGCACGAATTTCCTATGGGAAAAGATTTCTAATACACCCTTACTCACTAACCGTTCAAACGCCCCTAAGGAAACGTCAATAGGGCCGGGAGGGATCCACCGCGACCTGGGACGGACCACAGACATGTCAGCAACAGGAAGGGAGTCTCTAAAGAACAGTTTCAATCGAAGCGTTCTAAAAAAGCGATGGAGGTGTGTGAACACATCAAAGACATCACCTTTAATCGTGGGAACAAACGATAACCCCCTGTATAAAAGCTTACGTTCATTCTCAGATGATAAATTAAAGACAGTTTCCAGGTTCGTGTGCACAGGATTTATTGCCACGGATCCACTTGCGGTTGCGTTGCACGCGTATGTCTCTGTGCACGCTGCGTGACCGTGGCGCCCCTCGTACGCGTGCTGCGAGTGTTCCGTTGATTGTGGCCTGAGTCTAAAAAAGACGCGGCAATTGATGAGTAACGTGAAGATACAAACTGTCCAGAAGGGATAGACTAGTACATTCCTACTCATATGACGCTCTACCCGAAAGACCGGGGGGACATGGCCCATGTGGGCATTGTACTATGTGCAGACATACTGAACAAATGGTCGGGTTTACGCATCCCACTACTGGGCAACTGTTTAAACTCCGTTCCACTTCTGACTGTCTCACCAAAGGCGTGGTATATATTGTTAAATGTCCTTGCCCTCTACTCTATGTAGGTAAAACAACACGGATGTTAAAAACCCGCATGATTGAACATTGTTCGAACATCCGCCTACATAGAGTAGATGAACCCCTGGTCTCCCATTGGATCGATTGCGGCCACTCTATTTCTGATTTCAGCTTCACGGTTATTGAGGTGGTTTCACGCCCGGCTCGGGGTGGTGACTTCTCTATGTTCCTCGGGCGCCGTGAGCAGAAGTGGATCTTTACACTAAATACAGTGGCTCCGCAAGGTCTGAACAAGGAGATTGAATGGAACCTGTTTTACTAGGTTGCCATGGGGACATTAACGGGACGGATCCGCTGACACCTGTTACCTTTCACAGTTCTCGCGTGAGTCGCTGCATTCGCGCCGTTTTCTATGTTTAAATAGCTGACACCTGTGAGAGCCTGCGCGCTCCGGGTATCTGTTTAAAAGTATGTACATGTTTGTTACGTTTGTTACTATGTAGCCACCATTATCACCATTCTAATATAGATTTATTTTTACATTTAGATTTGACTGTACCCTTGGTCCCCCCCGACGCAGCCTGGCGAAACACGGGTCCGTGCCGGGGGACCTCTTTTACATGGTTTGATTTTGAAGCTATGGAGTTGCCGATATAAACATTCTCACTTTGTGATTTTGGAATCTATTAAAGTACATCACTAAATGGTGATTTAACATTTATCCTGCACCAGCGTTTTGTGTGGTAATTGAAGTCTCCCATTATTACCGTACTACCAATTTGGTTAGCTTCCCTAATTTCTCTTGGCATTTCACTGTCCGTCTCACCATCTTGACCAGGTGGACGGTAGTATACCCCTATCACTATAGTCTTCCCCGACACACAAGGGATTTCTACCCATAAAGATTCAATTTTGCATTTAGTCTCATGCAGGATGTTTATCCTGTTGGACTCTATGCCATCCTGGACATAAAGCACCATACCGCCTCCTGGGTGCTCCTCTCTGTCATTGCGATATAATTTGTACCCCGGTATAGCACTGTCCCATTGGTTAACCTCCTTCCACCATGTCTCTGAGATGCCAATTAAGTCTATGTCATCATTCACTGCTATATATTCTAATTCTCCCATTTTACTTCTTAGACTTATGGCATTAGCATACAAACATTTCAAAGTTTGTTTTTTGTTTGTATTTTCATTCTGCTTTTTATTTGATAGGGATAAGTTAGAATTTTTTAGCTCAGGTGAGTTTTTAGTTACAGGCACTTGGACTACTTTTCTTATTATTGGAACCTCACTGTCAGGATGCCCTAATTCTAATGCATCATTAGTATCCTTTGAAGATACCTCTCTCCGAACCATGTGCTTCTGAGCGACTGTTGGCTTTTCCCTTTGTTCTAGTTTAAAAGCTGCTCTATCTCCTTTTTAAAGGTTAGCGCCAGCAGTCTGGTTCCACCCTGGTTAAGGTGGAGCCCATCCCTTCGGAAGAGACTCCCCCTTCCCCAAAAGGTTCCCCAGTTCCTAACAAAACTGAATCCCTCTTCCTTGCACCATTGTCTCATCCATGCATTGAGACTCCGGAGCTCTGCCTGCCTCTGGTGACCTGCGCGTGGAACAGGGAGCATTTCAGAGAATGCTACCCTGGAGGTTCTGGATTTAAGCTTTCTACCTAAGAGCCTAAATTTGGCTTCCAGAACCTCCCTCCCACATTTTCCTATGTCGTTGGTGCCCACATGTACCACTACAGCCGGCTCCTCCCCAGCACTGTCTAAAATCCTATCTAGGTGATGCGTGAGGTCCGCCACCTTCGCACCAGGTAGACATGTTACCAGGCGATCCTCACGCCCACCAGCCACCCAGCTAGCTACATTCCTAATAATCGAATCACCAACTATGATGGCCGACGTAACCCTTCCCTCCTGGGCAGTAGATATCTGGGGAGATATCCTCGGTGCAAAAGGACAGTGCATCACCTGGAGAGCAGGTCCTTGCTACAGGATCCTTTCCTGCTGCACCCGGTTGATGCTCTCCAATCATGAGACCTTCTTCCTCCAAGGCAGCACCAGGGCTGCCAGTCTGAAGTTGGGACTTGGCTACTATGTCCCTGAAGGTCTCATCTATATACCTCTCTGTCTGCCTCAGCTGCTCCAGGTCTGCCACTCTAGCATCCAGAGATCGGACTCGTTCTCTGAGAGCCAGGAACTCTTTGCATCGCATGCACATGTACAACTTCTCACCGGCGGGTAAAAAATCATACATGTGACACTCGATGCAAAAGACTGGGAAGCCCCCCCTCCCCCCCCTCTTGCTGCTGGGCTGCTGCCTTCATCTCAATTTTGTTCAGTTCCTAGTTAAGTTTTAGGTTGCTATGGGAGTAGGAATGTTTCTAATTAACATCCTTTAAATGTATTAGTGAATTCACTATATGTCTGGTAGTGGCCTACAAGGGATTGATCAAATTCTCAATAAAGTTTGTTTGTTTTCTTGTTTTGTTTTTTTTTTGTGAACGTGGAACCTGGCTATAAATTAAAGGATGAGCTAGGGGTGGGTGGGCAAGGGGTGGGAGGGTTAGGAAATCCAAACAGTCTAGCTTCAGTTAGTCAGCCAGAGTGACTCACTGCGCTCTTTATTATCAAGTGTTGGTACCTAATCAAACCAAATCACACTACCTCAACACCTTTCCAAGGTGAGTAACTGAACTGAACTTTTCAACCTTTTTTTTTTTAGGTATACACTGCTCCTAGCTTAATTCTAGCTTCTGGCTACTTTTTTTTTTTTTTTAAATGCAAACACTCAGTTCTGCTTACTAGCTGCCTTACTGACTGACCATTTAAAAATACAGTCTAACTTGTTTATTCACTGCCTTACTATTAAAAGCACAAACACACAAACACATTAAATAATATTCCCAAATAGTTAACTTTTCCCCAATACTTTTGAAAAAGACAATGTCCCAAGCTTTTGAAAAAGTCAATGTCCCAAGCAAAAACTTACTGATTCCTTTCAGCCACCAGCAAGGTGATCCTCTCCTCTCAGTGCTCCCACTGAGAGGAACTGTGAGAGTAGCATTTCGGAAGCTGCACCATTAAGGCCTGTAAAACATATCGTTTAATGGTAAGAGACTTTCTTATGTTCTAGATTCACCACACCCGCAGACCGTGTAGTTGCTGAAGCGTAATGAACTGTACCCACCCAATCCCTTCGCAGTTTGCCATGTTCAAGGTTGCTTAAATGAGTTTCCTGTAAAAAAAACAAAAAAACAAAAAAACCAAGATCTGCTGATTTTTTTTTTCAAATCAGTTAAAATCTTAGCCCTCTTAATAGGAGAGTTAATGCCTCAGACATTCCAGGAAAAAATCTGGAAGCCTTTCCATGACATTCAAACTTCTTCTAGCCTAAACCCCAACTGAAAAGAAAAATTTAAATACAGAAAGGAAAGAGACCCTCCCAGCACAGGTCCCCACCCCTCAACAACATACTCTCTCCCACAATGATTAAGGTAAGCCATAGAAATCAACACTGGTGAATGCCATGAAAAAGGGAATCCTTCTCTCCCAAATACCCCCCCAACCAAACCTCCCAACCCAAGCACAAACCCAAAACCCAGAATACCTCCTCATGCAATCGAATCTCCCCATTCCCACACCTTCCACCCTCACCCACCGACAGCTGTGCTGTGAAAAATAAATGCAATACTACTTAACACAGTAAGAATCGCAAAAAAAGGAAAAAAAATCAGTGTGTAAATTTAACAAGAATAGGGAGCCCATGGAGACAGTAGTTCTAGGACATCCTACTCCCAGAACATAATAGAGAGGCTGCCAGTAAGAATCCTGCCCACACAGAGCATCCGATGTCCTTTCTGAAACCACTGGCGCAGCTTGTTAAAAAAAAAAAATGGTCACCATGCGCTTTCAGACAGCTGCCATGTTCAAACAGGCTCACCTGTAATTGTATCGGCTGGAAAACTTAAAAAGAGATTCTAAGAAAAAATATGTATTTAAACACAAAGCCGAAGCTAAGACTAACTGTGAAGTACAAAAGTCCCATAACAAATAAGGAAGCTGTCTTCACCCAGCTGCAACAATCTTCATGAAAAAAGAAACAGTCTCCCACAGTAGGAAATTTGTAGAAAAACCAATGACAGTGCCACTGCACATTCTTCGCTCAAGGCACATCACGAACTGAGCCGCTACCAGGTCATGGTACGGCCTTCATGTTGACAAAACACTGGACTTCGGTGAGATCATTAAACCATCTCGTACCATCAGAGGTAATAATCTGCAGCTTTGCAGGGTAAATCAATGCGGCCCAAATGCCCCTCTCATATAGCTTAGTATGCAATGGAGTGAATGCCCAACGTTGCACAGATAGGGTCGCCGAATAGTCTTGAAAAACTAGCACCTTGGTATTGTTATATATCAAGGATTTCCCAGAATGCAGGGCCTATAGTATCTCAGTTTTATGGGCATAATTAAGTACCTTTGCAATAACTACGTGGGGGCACTCTGTTTACCTTCTTTGGACCGAGTCGATGGGCCCATTCAATTCTGAAGGGGCCATGCTGCTTTGAGATGCCAAGCTCCGTGGAAAGCCAAGACTCCAGAAAAGTCTGAAGATTGCGTTCTTCCAATGTCTCTGGGAGCCCAATAAATCAAATTAGATCATCAAGATCTATTCTCCAAATCTTCTAAACGTTTGGAATTTTTCTGTAGAGAAGATGTCAGCAGAGAGACCTCCATCTGCATCGCGAGGAGGCCATCTTGAACATCCGATACCTGCTGTTCATTCTCAGCAAAACACTGTTCAAAACCAGTGATAGAAGCTAAAACTTCATCCAATTTATCAAAAATATTTCTTAATTCAGGTTCCAGAGCTTCTGCAATGGCCACCTTCATATCTGCAAGCGCCGTACTTGCAGAGGTGAAGAATCTGAAGGCCCAGGCCCAGTGTCTTCCACCATATTAGATTCAGGCGATTTTGGTTTTTCTTTTTTTTTTTTAGCTGTTCTGGACAACATGGTCACCCCCAACAGTACACTGTAGCTGGCAAGAGCAAAAACCACTGTTCTCAAGTTGAGTTTGCCAGTAAATTACATGATGGATGGGGGTGGTTTAGGCAATAGTTAGCCGAGAAATCACATCCTCTCCTCTTCAATGCATCACGTGATCTCCCTCTGCCTCTAAAGACAAGCTAAACAAGGGCTGTGAGGGGTGTACTCAATACTCCCCTTAGTATTCTTTGCATCCCATCATGTTCCATTGCATTATCTACTTTCAGTTGTGATTGAACTCTCGATATTTCTTCCTCTATAAATGGATTTGTGATACTTTCTCAATCATTTATGCCCTCTAGTACATTGCCATCACTGTCTTCTGTATATACCAAGCAAAATAACTTATTTAAGATTTTTGCCTTCTGAAAATCCCCCTAACCCTGCTTTCTCCTACCTTCCTCTTTTGTACAGAAAGTTTTTTTCTTCCTTTTATTGACTGGACTATTTTCTCGTCTATTTGAGCCTTTGCTTGTCTGTCTTCTTAGCCACCTTTTATTTTTCCTTTTGCCTGTCTTCCTCCTGTGTTCTTCTTTATTTACTGAATGCCAATCTTTTTGCTTTTACTGTTTCTCCTACATCCTCAGAAAGCCATACTGTTCTTTTTTCCCCTTCCCTTTGCTAAACTATCTTCAATGAAGCCTTTTTTTTTCCTTTTCACTTCCTTTTATTGCTGCTCAGGGCCCACAGTTCCTTTATACCCTTCAGAAGGGGTGGTTGTTTGGGTTACAAGGCTGGTGGGGAAGCACCATGCTGTCTCTATCAGTGCAACAATGAAGGTAAACTCCTGTGGTAGCTGTCACCACCTGGGGCCCAGGCCACATCTTCGGAGGGTGACACATCATTAGAGGGTGATCCCATTCCCCTGGCCCTCCACATCATTAGAGGAGACCTCCCTCATCCTCCTGGACCACCCAGCTTTCTGTTTTTCCTAGTGATGATCTGCCCTTCAGATCCAGAGTTGCTGAAAGGACTTCTTCAATATAGTCACTCATCATCTAGAAGTCAGCCCTTTTGAAGTCCAGGACACGTCCTAGAATGACTCATTTCTGTTCCGAGTCCAATATTCAATCAACCCATATATTGATTGCTAGACACTAATTTTTTCTCTACCATGAAATCAATGACATGGTCTCCATTTGTCAGTACCAGGTCTGGCATAGCTTTCCCAGGAGTGGGCTCTTCAAATAGTTGCCTAAGGAATGTCCCTTGCAAGGCATCCAGGGCTACCACTCCTGACTGATGCTGCAGCTGATAGACTCCAATCCACATCCAATAGACTGATATTGCCTACAAGCAGCACCTTTTGTGCACCGTCTTTCTATAATCTCTTATTTTCACAGTACCCACTTTTTATCCCTTTGCTAGAGATCTGATTATTCCCATGTAGACAGAAGTCTTCCTAGATTTTTCCAGGGCATCCCATAGTAATTTGGCTTCTTCTTGCTCTCACTGTGCTTCAATGGCTACTATTGAGTTCCTAATATACATAATTACTCTTCACTAACCACTCCACCCCCTTTTCCCTACTCTGACTCTTCTGAAAATATATCCTGATATGGTCACATCCCAGGTCTGACTTCCATTGCACTAAGACTCCGTGATTGTTACTATATCCAAACCTAGCTCTGCAATAGAGGGTTCCAGATCAGTGATTTTCTTTTTTTTATCCCTTCAGAATTTACCTTGTTTATCTCATATATTTGTGAAGAATGACAGTATGTACTGTCCACCATGCTTTGTTTAAATACTGATCCAATTTTTAAATATTTCATGTCATCTCACTCTTTGTCCTCTTTATTACAAAGTTTTCTCAAGCTCTTTTTTGAAGAATATCATTTTCCCAAACTGGGTGATAGTATTCCATATTTCAATTACAGTTTCCCACTTTTGGCTAACAAAATATTGCAAGGCATGTTAGTTAAACATTAATTAATGGGCTCTATGGTTGTAGCTCTGCATTTCTAAAGGCCAAGCAGAGGTCTCATCAGACATAAATCTTCTTGCCCTTAGGCAGTTACATATGCTAAAAAATATTTAGCTTGGAAATCACTTGCAGCAAATCAGATTTGCCTATCACAATGTCACCTTCAATAGACAATAGTTGTTATTTGAGAATCTCTAAAACTGCTCATGAATTGTGTCCACTTGACCTAGAAATCTAAATTAGTGGTTCTCAACCCAGTCCTCGGATCACACCTAGTCAGTCAAATTTTCAAGATATCCACAATGGATATGCATGAGATAGATTTGCTTGCACTGCCTCCATTATATGTAAATCTGTTTCATGCCTATTCATTGAGAATAGCCTAAAATCAAGTCATCAAGAGGGTAATTTTCAAGAATCCTGCTTTGGAAAGTCGCAGGTTATCAAGCTACACATATAGATATATACAGGTGTAACTTTGTGCATGCATATTTATGCCCATTCTTTCCAAAATTGAAAGAATGAATGTAAATACCTTCCCCTCCCCAATTCTGCTCCCCTCCTCTCCCTGGAATGCTTCTTACCACTGCACACAAAACTATGTGTGAAATCAGTTTTCTCACAGACTTTTGTGCACAAAGGCGCCATTTAATTTTCAAAGGGGCATTTACATGCAAACAACTGGGTTTTATGCACATATATCCCTTTGGAAAATTGAGCCCTGAAGGGGGCAGTTCTCAAAACTATACAGATTATTGCAAAGTCCGTGGGTCCTTTTTCTCCCCACAGACTTCGTATCAATCCTCAAAGGGAAAGTACGTGTAAATACTTTTCAGTAACATTTTTAATCACTTGTGTCTTAAGCTAGGCAATGGACAAAACATCAATAAAATACATAAATATTTAATGCAAAACAAGTAAGAAAAATACAATAAACTCAAAAAGAAATACAACTTAATAAAACAAAATTTTAATATGAAACATAGTAACCCTTAAAATGAGACCATCTGTAGGGGCCTAACTCCCTCAGCATTCTAACAGGAAATAAGAAAGGAATGAAAGGCCATCTGTATCCCATGGGGTTTGCATCAATAATCAAAGCAAAAGTTTGCACAGGTTTTTTCTTTAATTATTGCCCATAGAACAATTCCCTGCAGAGATTGCATCTGCTTTCCCTGCATATAATTTCTTTATCCTGTAGTTCCTCTCTCTAGTCCTAGGATTGCCTCCAGAATCAATTGGTTTAATGTATTTTTTTAACCCATGGAAGGGGCTTTGAATATTGCCCACTTGGATATTATTTACCTAAGAATCTTTTCAAAGCTACAGAAATAAATCCTTTTGAAAGTTATCCCCTAAAAGTATCCCGACTGTAGCAGATCTGCTCTCTACAAGCTGAGCTCAGTGCCTTATTCTCGTTTTGAAGCTCAGAAGCACATGTTGTTCCTTTCAACATTAGCAAGCCAAGGTCAATATGAAAGAGATTAAATGCTCTGTGAGGTGCACAGTACAATGGCAGGGACCGGGAGCATGTTGTGTCTAGTCAAGGGCACAAACTATAGAGCTACTACTGTTTATAGTTCTGATGCTTGCAAGTCACAGGTACACAGTTGATAGCAGATGAGAACACAATGTAAAACCGTAATGTTCTGCTGGCTCTCTCCTTCACTATAGACTGTGAAAAGGAAATCTCCTAAGAGCCATAAGAGGACACTACACAAGGCTAAAGTCAGCACTTTGTACTCTCAACAGGGAACTGATTAAATGAATGTGAATTAAGAAATGTGCTACTGGTGTTATAATTGCACATTATACTGCATTTGCAGGAAAACCGAAAAGAAAATATTCTCAGGAACAGAGGAGTCTGCCTAGAATGAAGCAGTGGACACAAAAAGCAAAGCGGAAGCCGATCCAGTTGGCTGTGTAGCAGTGAAGAGAACGAGAATCGGATGATAAAAAAAGCATTTTATTGAAATATGCCCGACTCTGGCAGAGTTTCGCTCTTGTATGTAGAGCTGCCTCAGGGGCAACTAGAAACAAATAAATAAACATTAGAAAAAATGAACACACTTTAAAAATTAAAATCAATCAACAACATATATGAGTGTACAAACTCCAGAAATTAAATAAAACATAACATATATGTGTGTTTGTCATCATAATGGTGTACAGAAATGATGCAGAAATAGAATACAGGGAACTATATTTGTACAGATATAAACACGCTGGTTATAAACACAGACAAGATAGTGCTGGAGAGGCTAACTTTGTGTTAGAATAGACCATAATGTAATGAACATGCTTAAAATACAAATGGATGTCAGGGAGTCAGTGGTGATGTAAAAGCAATTTTGGAACTTATGAAAATGAGAATGCTTACTCAATTTAGGCAGGACTTAAAATGTGCCTGCAGGGCAGATGTCACAGTGTTGTACATAGACTAAAAACTTGTAGCCTATATATAGAACATAAAAAATAAGATTAAACAGGGTAACTAAATAAATAAAAAAATTTAAAAATGAGCTTATGTTAGAAACAGATAAAATGAGAAATAAAAAATGAAAAAATGAATACAAACATGAAAAATGTATATATATATGAATAAATATATAAATAAATAAGGAGAGAAACTTAAAAAATAATTAAATGAATACCACTGGAGATAAGGACTACCTACAGAGATGGCTATTCACCTGTTGTATCATGAATCTCTACTTGATCGTTTTATCATGCCACGTAGAATCATTGATGGAGAAAACTTCAGTCAGTATACATCATCAGTATAATTAGAAATAGTATGACTATAATAAACAAAACAATTCAATTAAATACCTTAAACATGACATATTACTGCAAACCATGTTGGCGAAAAGCTAATTGCAAAAAGGACTGTCATAAAACAAGCATGTAAAATGTCTGTAAAAGGAGAGACATAAGAGTTCTAGGTGTCTGAATTAACCTAGTGCAGTGGTGTAACTGCGGAAATGTAATGATACTAATAGTCATCTAATGCAAGACATTGTTCCAGATGATAAAGTGCCTCTTCTCAGTTCACTACATTAGATCCTTATCCTTTTCTGGATATAGCGCATGCTTCCCTCGTTCATCTATAAGAGTTTTCACTCTGTACTTTCTCACTATGGGGGTCATTTTCTATAGCTTTTGCACGCGAAAAGACCCTTTTCGCATGTGATAGCTAGATCAGGGTGAAATAGTCACTGGAAGGGGAGGAGTCAGGGTGGCACCAGGGCAGACGTGGTGAAGACATCGCTGACGGCAAAAAGGTAAGGCCCCTTATCGCTGCCAGTAACCCGCCCAATAGCACCACCTTTCACGGTGGCGCTACTGGTTTGCGAAAGCCGGCAGCGATAAAACTGCGGTGGTGCGATCGCTGCCGGCTTTCGCAGGCCCATCCCCTGGTACCGCACGATTCACTAAGGCCTGCAATTTTAGAAAATCCAGGCCTATGGCTTTTCTCTTGTCTTTTCCTAAACCCCTGCACATGAATTCCACCTATCAGGAAAGTCACGCTAATCTATGCTTTTCTCCTCCACCGCCAACTCCTGACTACGCTTTCCACCTTGCTGCAACATATTCTTGGAATAGACTTCCCGAGTTGGTATGTCATGCTCCCTTCTCTGGCTTTATTCAAATCCAATGTAAAAACCCAATTTTTTTGAGGTTGCTTTTAAATTTTAACCCCGATTATCCCACTTACAGCCTATTTGATTTTAACAGTTTTCTTAATAAATTAAATTTGCAGTTTCTCTATTGCCCTGTATGTTGGTATTGATTAGGTCATAAACTCTACTGAATAGGATTGTCTCATATGTTTTTGTTTAGCGCTGCATACATCAAGTAGTGCTATAGAAATTAATTATTAGTAGCAGTAGTAATAGTAGTAGTTGTAGTGAATTTGCTAAAAGTCTGATGCTGGTTTGAAGTGAATTCCTCCAATTTCTTTTTTTTAATTTATAAAACTAATTGGACAAAACTAAAAAATTCTTGCAGTTTGTTGAACACATTTGCAAACATTTTTTCCCCCTAAAAGTTCACATACTTCTATTTCCTTCCAACTTGCCACACCAATTACCATTTCGAGAGTGCTGCAGATACCTCAGCCATAACTCTGCCACCTGGTAGTAATTTGCATTTGTTTAGCACTTTGTTGTTGATATCTAATACCCAGGATTTTCTTCTTTGCTTCTGCATCTGTTAACATATATTGCATAATTATGTTTTTTATTATTCTGTTTCTTAGTTTTTCACATCTGCATCATACAAAAGGGCTAAAATGTGTCACTCTTGTACAGTTTTATTGTCATTAGCCGGCTATCTTTGAATCATGGCAGATGTTCTTTAAGTATCAGAATGCCTTCTTTAGTCTTTTTATGGCATGTCTCTCTCTTTGGACATCTTGTGTGAACTAATATAGTTTCTTGGATAAGTGAATCTGCTCCTTTCGCCAGATGTTTTTCATTAATTAGGACATTAGTTTGCATTAAATGGCATTTTTTCCAGGAGCTTGCAATTAACTTACTTTATTTCATGATTCAGAGAATGGTTTTATTTTTACCTATAAGAACTTCTTTTTCCTCTGGTAAAGAATCAAAACACGTTATATTATTTTAGTTTTTTGAAGAAATTGATTTTAAAATGTAAAGCATCACTTCTGCTAAACTTAAAGTGAACTATCCAATTTAAAGATAATTTATACTGGAGACAGGGTGAGTAAAATGTATGCGGTCTCATATTTTCTATTTTTGTACAAAATTAGTTATTTTTGCAAATAAGATAATTGGAGATGTGACAGGGATGTAGGTCCCAAGGGATCCCAGAGTATTTGATTTAGGATTGCATTTCCAGAAACTGGTGGTGGCCCAATGTCTATCTTGATCTAAAAACTACTTCTAGTGGGAATAGGTATTCTTGCAGAAAGATGGAAGGACTGTTTCATCATATCAGGAATGGATGCTAAAAGCACAACATGTGATGGAAATGGACACATTAACTGAAAGTTTGAATGGAAAACTAAAGATATGTTTAGGACATGGGCTCCTTTTGTAGCTCACTTTAAGCCAAATAGACATTGAATGCTGAAAATGTGTTAATCCCATATAATATCCAAAAAGGAAATGTCACTTGTATTGAATCACCAATTCCCAAAGTTTAAAATAATATTTAACAATTATATGTGATTTTACTCTGATTTTACTTGAACCGCATCATCAAGCCTGACGGCGTGTGCTCTATATTTCAACTCGAGAACCGCCCGGTCTTCTAATCATTTGCGGCAAAGTTAAATCTTTTTTCAAATCTTTTTTCTTTGTCTTTTTCTATTTTTCTTAAATTTTCTATTGGTTTTCTCAATTGTATATTCGTTATACCTTTTATATTCAACTTTAGTCTTATATTCAATAAGCACTGCTGATGTCAAAATGTTTTAAATCAAGCTCTGTAAATATAGATAATTCCATATTAATTTTATAACCACTTGTATCAAAATAATAAAATCACTTATCTGGGAACGGTCAGCAGTCCAACCTTCAAATAGGACGAGCCTTTGCTCCTCCCAGGATGATTACATAAAACAGGCAAAGATTCTCACTGAACGTTTTATCAAGAGGGGCTATCCTAAAAAATGTGTCAGGCGGGCGTTTCTCCGAGCTAAATATACTAATAGAGACTGGTTACTCTTACCAAGAGATAGAACATCAGAAGAACTGATAACTTGTACAGTACCTTTTTCCCCTATGGCATCCACACTCAAACAAATCATTCAGCAACATTGGTCAATAGTACAACATTATAATGAATTTCAATTGCGACCCAGATTCACATATATGAGAGGTTCCAATTTGAAGGACCAACTAGTACATTCAGATTCCACGATTGCTTCGCCTAAACAGGACATCGGGTCACACACAGCGTGTGGCACCTGCTCTGTATGTGACAACATGATGACTACTACAGCTATTCATTTTGAGAATCCATCATTTACAGTACAATTAAAAAACAATACCACTTGTAAATCTGTTGGTGTCATATATATCATTCAGTGCCCATGCAAGATGATATACGTGGGTAAAACCACAAGACAGTTGCGGACCCGTATCATTGAACATCGCTCGAGTTTAGTCACTCAACGTTTGACTGCACCCATAGTTTCCCACTGCCTAACAAAGGATCACAGTTTTGCAGAGCTACGAGTCTGTGTATTGGAGCAAATTATACCACATTGGCGTGGAGGTGACATTAATAAAAAATTGTTAAAAGCAGAACAAAGATGGATACACCTTCTGGATATCCTCCATCCAAAAGGTTTGAATGTGGAATTAGAGCTCAATGTTTTCTTGTGACAGAAAACTTGATACTTACGTCACACTCATCTATGACGTGTGCAATCTGGATTGGCTGACAGCTGTATATAAGCTTACGTCTGATGTGAAAATGGTCTCTGTTCCTCTGGTTGAAAGACGTGGTGAGACGAGGCTCGTCCTATTTGAAGGTTGGACTGCTGACCATTCCCAGATAAGTGATTTTATTATTTTGATACAAGTGGTTATAAAATTAATATGGAATTATCTATATTTACAGAGCTTGATTTAAAACATTTTGACATCAGCAGTGCTTATTGAATATAAGACTAAAGTTGAATATAAAAGGTATAACGAATATACAATTGAGAAAACCAATAGAAAATTTAAGAAAAATAGAAAAAGACAAAGAAAAAAGATTTGAAAAAAGATCTAACTTTGCCGCAAATGATTAGAAGACCGGGCGGTTCTCGAGTTGAAATATAGAGCACACGCCGTCAGGCTTGATGATGCGGTTCAAGTAAAATCAGAGTAAAATCACATATAATTGTTAAATATTATTTTAAACTTTGGGAATTGGTGATTCAATACAAGTGACATTTCCTTTTTGGATATTGTGTGTTACTGTGGAAATTGTCTATTGTTCTTTTTGATACGTATTAATCCCATATAACAAATGATCATTTAGGATTGGCCTACCCCAGAGGTGGGGGGAATAGGGATTGCAGCTATGTTACAATTAATATTGTAAAACTCTTTTACCTTAAAAATTACTTCTTTAGCACAGGGAATGGTATGATGCAGTTTACCCCTGCTGCTGGGCTGTGGCTTAGTCCTGTAGGAGGTGTCGTAGGATCCCAGAGAGGCTTTGAGAGACTTTTCCTGGAGGGCTAAGAGACCCAACAGAAGTGAGGATTCCTGAGGAATTAAGAGGGTATTTATAGATCCTGGAAGCTCAGCATCTCATCTTTCCAGCCAAACTCTGAAATGGGAAATGGAAGTCTGAAGCATCTGAGCATTGCCGTACCTTATTGCCATGTGGCATTAAGAGAAGCAGTCTGGATACAACAGAGTATTTTATCCCATAAACAAAAGGATTTTTCCTATGACTTTGACCACTAAGAGGCCAGTACTTAAATTCTGAGATAAAGGAAATATTTGTTAAGGAAGAACAGAAATAGTCGTACTGTAAATATATGCAACTGTTCTACCTCAGCAAGAAGTACAAATCATTGGGAATATCGGCCATTTGTGTGGCATATCTTTTTATAGCAACTCTGTGTTCCCTGCTATCATGGGTCCTTTTCAACATATACAAGACCCCTTTAAACAGGACTCACTCCACCCACTTCCTAGGGAACTAGGATGGAGTGGCTACACTCTGTTTGGATGTTTCCATGAGAACACTATCGAGAGTCTATCCAGTATCTCATGTAAGAAAGATTTGGTTGAAATACATTGTAATATATCTACTTTAAAACCTTGTGTGTTATTGACAACTTTACAAAACCAATTAAAAGAAAAGTTTATAAAATGTAAGCAATCATGAACTCGTAAGTTAACTAACATTGGGCCTCATTTTCCAATATCGCAGTGTAACGCATTGTTACTGCCTGCGGTAAAAAACGGGGGCATTCCCATGCAAATCACTGTTTTATCGTGCATCAGGAAAACTTCGCCGCTCGCGAAGTTTTCGCTAACTGCGAAACGGTTTCGCGAGTCGCGAAGCAAGTTTCGCAATTCGCGAACAAAAGTCCAAAATATTATCGCGGTACGCGACGTTTTCGCAGTACGCGAAACAAAGTGAAACCAAGTACCGCGATAATGTGTCAGGTATAAGAGCCCACTTCCTGCCCCTCCTCCTTTGAGGGTTTGGAAGGAGTTGTGGAGAGAGGTAGGTATTGGAGTTAGTTGGAGTTAGGTGCTATATAATTCGAATACTGAGTGCGGTGTCTTGTTTACCTGTTGTCATCTGTTTCCCTTTACCTGTGTCCTTTGTATTATTTGTTGGAGTGAAAGTGTTAGTAACTTGTCTGTCCCTATCTGTGTGGAGGAGGAGGAGGAGTGTGGTGGTGGTTGTGGTGTGGAGGAGGAGGAGTGTGGTGGTGGTGGTGTGGAGGAGGAGGAGTGTGGTGGTGGTGAGGAGGAGGAGTGCGGTGGAGGATGGAGCGTGGTAGGAGAGGACAGAAGAGGGGAGTTGAGAGTAGGGGGAGGGGGAGGCGGATGGAGAGGGGGAGGGAGGAGGAGGCGGGACCTAGTGGTAGGGGTATGAGGAGTAGGAGCAGGGACAGGGACAGGGGTAGTGGTGGAGATAGGCAGGAGGGAAGTGATAGGAGGGTGGGGGAGGGGGAAAGGGTGAGGCAGGAGAGAATGGAGGGAAGAGGTAGGGCTAGACAGGCAGGGCAGAGGGGAAGGGAGCCGGAAGTGCAGGGGCAGGTGGGGGGGGGGGGGGAGGAAGGGAGTGGGGAATCAGGTGGGTCCGAGAGACAGGGTAGGGAGGAAAGCCCTCCGGAAGTGGCACCCCAACCAGGCAGCCAGGCCAGGGTCAGGCAGCGTGCCATCAGGTTCAGCCAGGAGAACAATGACCAGCTCAAAGAGGGCGTCCTCCGGCATTATGCCCATTTGTTTGGAAACCTGTCGGTGAAGACCACTAAGGCAGCCAAGGGAGAGATATGGGCCACTATAGCTCGGGACATCACACGGCACAGCGACATACCGAGGACTGCGGATCAGGTGGCCCACCGGTACCGGGATATTAAGGCGCATCTGAAGCAGAAAATCGCTGAGAGGAATCAGTACCTGAGGGACACAGGAGGAAGGTCACCATGCCCCATCAGGTTCAGCGACATGGAGCGGCGACTCATGCAGCGGCTGGGACCAGACGTCTTCGAGGGCTTGGATTCCCGCCTTGATACCTGCCACCTCGAAGATGGTAAGTGGGCCTGTACCCCCCTGCCCTGTGCAAAACAGAGTTTAGTCCTGGTTTCTGTTTCAGTTCCCCATGTGCTCTCCAGATAAGTCCCACCTCGAAGATGGTAAGTGGGCCTGTTCCCCATGTGCTCTCCAGATAAGTCCGGCTTCCCCTCTCCCCTCCCCCCCCCAATCAGAACCTGGCAGTCTGAGCTGTGCAAGCAATGCTGAGAAGTGTTCACATTGTAATGTTCCACATGTGCAGTGCATACCTGGGCCTGCAGGGCCCATCCCCCTGGCCCTTCCCCCATGCCGTTAGCATGGGGGAAGGCCCAGGGGGGATGGGCCGTCAGCAGGGGGTACAGTTAAAACTAATCAGAGAAAGACATATGTTAAGCAACGCACAATTAAACCCTGGGATTTGTTGGCAGAGGATGTGGTTAGTGCAGTCAGTATAGCTGTGTGTAAATAAGGATTGGAGGAGACGTCCCTTACCTGCTACTAAGGTCACCCACAGAATAGCCACTGCCATTAGCAATGGTAACATGGAATAGACTTAGTTTTTGGTTACATGCCAAGTTCCTGTGGCCCGAATTGGCCACTGTTGGAAGCAGGATGCTGGCCTTGAAGGACCCTTGGTCTGACCCAGTAGGGCTATTCCTTATGTGCTTACATATAATGTAAGTCATGTTGGTCAAAGCCTGTGTGTCCATGTTTAATGTAACTCCAAATCAAGCCAACGCTGTGGTACTGATGATGTCTCTCTCCTTGTCCCCCTTCTTCTACAGAGCACTCTGGTCCCAGGCAGCAGACATCAGCTGCCAGCTGGGAGGGCCCAAGCACCAGCAGAGACCCACCGGGGACACGCCGCCCACCAATGCTGACCAGGCCCTTTCAAATGGATGCGACGACACAGTGGTCGGATTCGGAGGAGGACGAAGAGGTGCGGCCCACCGGAGCAGCCACAGGCAGCCCCCTAACCCTGACCGAGACCCTGGAGGATTTTGGGTGGGGGCCCTCCCCCACCCATCTGCACCCCCTGACGTTTGAGGAAACACCGCCCAGTATGTCCACACCGGTAATGTCACCAAGCAGCCCTGCACCATTGGATGTGGCAGCAATGGCAATCCCACATCCCCCAGCACCACAAGCACCTCCAGCAGCACCACCCCCACAACCATACCGGGAACCCCTGCCAAGCAGATACGAGGAACAGCTAAGAAAGGAATACCGTGCTCTCAGGAGAGCGGTCAGACAGCTCAGCCGTGACCTCCAGCTCCAGACTGCAGCCACCACACAGGCAGGGAATACCATAGCTGCAGCAATTGGGACCCACAATACTATATTGCTGCAAATCCTCCAGTGGATGCAGGACCAGCAGGTGGCCTCCTCATCCACTACATCCACACCCCAGCCAAGTCCCTCAGGGTCCCGAGGCCGCAAGGACCGTCCCCCGAAGAACCCCCCACCTCCCACCGGACCATCAAAACGTGGCAAGGGACCCTGAGGGGGCCAACAGTTCCCACAAACCGGGTGGCGCTGTTACTCCCATCCATTACTGGGATGGCCATCCCACAGAGGGGCAGTGCCGTCGAGATGGAAGAGGATGTCCCGCTGGCTGCTCCCCACAGAGGGGCAGTGCCGTCGAGATGGAAGAGGATGTCCCGCTGGCTGCTCCCCACAGAGGGGCAGTGCCGTCGAGATGGAAGAGGAAGCACCATACAAAGCTGCTGAGGCGCCACCTCCCACCCACCTGGTCACCTGGCTCACCGCCATCCGCTGCGCCACTGTGCTGTGTGCCGCCTTCTGTTCTCAAGGGATGCGAAACTGGCAGTCTGCAGTAGGATGACCGGTCTGCTGAAGGGATGTTAATGCTGGTTGTGGGGTGCGTTCTGTGCAACATGTCTCCAAATGGCACTTGGCCTGTGTGTTCCTGGGCCTCCTCCTGCTGCCATGCCGCTGCTGTGTCTTCCTGGGCCTCCTCCTGCTGCCATGCCGCTGCTGTGTCTTCCTGGGCCTCCTCCTGCTGCCATGCCGCTGCTGTGTGTTCCTGGGCCTCCTGCTGCCATGCCGCTGCTGTGTGTTCCTGGGCCTCCTCCTGCTGCCATGCCGCTGCTGTGTCTTCCTGGGCCTCCTCCTGCTGCCATGCCGCTGCTGTGTCTTCCTGGGCCTCCTCCTGCTGCCATGCCGCTGCTGTGTCTTCCTGGGCCCTCCTCCTGCTGCCATGCCGCTGCTGTGTCTTCCTGGGCCTTCACTGCTGTTTCCAGACCCTTCATGTTTTTGCCTGCTGCTTACATGCTGAACCGCTGGATACCTTGTCTGCTGGCTGGCCTCTCAGGCTGTCCCCTTTCAGTGCACTCTTTCAACATGGACCGCCTGGGGCCTGGACTTTCACTCTGCTGGCTGGCCTCTCAGGCTGTCCCCTTTCAGTGCACTCTTTCAACATGGACCGCCTGGGGCCTGGACTTTCACTCTGCTGGCTGGCCTCTCAGGCTGTCCCCTTTCAGTGCACTCTTTCAACATGGACCGCCTGGGGCCTGGACTTTCACTCTGCTGCCTGGCCTCTCAGGCTGTCCCCTTTCAGTGCACTCTTTCAACATGGACCGCCTGGGGCCTGGACTTTCACTCTGCTGGCTGGCCTCTCAGGCTGTCCCCTTTCAGTGCACTCTTTCAACATGGACCGCCTGGGGCCTGGGCTTTCACTCTGCTGGCTGGCCTCTCAGGCTGTCCCCTTTCAGTGCACTCTTTCAACATGGACCGCCTGGGGCCTATACCTGTCTACACATTGCATACTGACCAGCGGTAATCTATGTATTGCAGTATCCAAGCTATTGGGGTGCCACTTCCTGTTTCTCCGTTCCTAGGTAATCATGCTTTGCCAGTACTGATAACACCCACTGCCTGCATATGTGTATATACTGCTGATGGTGGAGTGATGTAATACAGAATTGGTCCACTTTGGATCTATTAGCTATCTAGTACTTGCAGATAATGAATACCTAGGAACATGAAATGTACGCTGTAACTGCTGACCTAATGATTGCCCATACCCTGCAGAATGCTGCCAGGAATAAAAATCCTGTTTAACCTGCCACCTTTTGTGTCCTCGTTATGTTCCTAAGGTGCCCTTGGTGTACCTCCCCCCCCCCCCCCCCACACACACACACACTCCGTGCATGCTATATCCCACATTGCACCAATGCTGAGTTATCAAACTGGCCCCTGCCTGAGGTTCTGTATAGCAACATCTCCACCTGTCTTTCACATACCTTACAGTGTAAAACATAGGGGAGTACCTGACATGCCCCTGACAGTAGAAGAGGTAATGTTCCTCAGTACAGGGAATGCACAGTAAGGGAGCGTGCTGATATATGGCAGCTCTCCTGATCTATGTGGAAAGGGGAAGGGGTGGGCAGCTGTCTTTTGCTACAGCAGTGCTGATGTCATGCACTGTTGGCGGTGAGGAGTCCAGACACGTATTTCCTACCTGGGTTCAGTATCGTAGACATCTCTGCATGACAAACACCACATATGTGAGGCTAACTGATGCTAAGGTACTAACCGACTTTTCTTCCTAGATTGGTCTCTCACCTGTGCAGGTAAACGGAAAATGCCTTCCACCACTGCTGGATGACTGACCGAGAGGTTGCCAACCCCTCGTGCCATGCCCAACATCCATGATAGTGGTGGCGTATGCACACTCTTACTTTCCATGCACCATTGGCATACAATAATGTGTAGCCCTTTCCAGCTGTACATGCTAAGCATGTACCCTGTGAAACTCAGATAACAGTGTACTTCCCCACCATGGCAGCATGGCTGTGTGCCAGGGACGGCGTCCAATAGTTACTCTCTTAGCATTAAGGTTGTGGGCCACTGAAACGTGAGCCATGGGAAGGTTAATGTTGCTATCTGCATGCCGTGTATCAAAAGAGTTGCACAGACTGTCAGCAGCCAGCTAAGTGGGCTGTTAGTCGTACGTAGAGGGCACAATATTATTGCAAATCTGTCATACCTGTTTACAGGGTGCAAGCGGTGTAGGCCATGCTCAACAGGCCTTAAGTGTGTTTAGCGGGTGTCCATGTGCACACAGATGTGGTGACTGCTGGTGTGCAGTCACTGTTAATCACCCGTATGGGAAATAGGGGGTCTGAGGAGCGCAAGGTTTGCAAGAAGGCATCACCATCCGTAGTGATCCACATGCCTCCGGTGCCATCGCCCAGCTGTGGGGTGTGCATGGACCCTTTAGAATGTGGGGCTCGTCCACCATGTGAACACTGTCTCACAGCCAACACTGTGTGGGTCACAGTCCTACACTGTCTTAAAATAGTTCACCTCGCCTGTACACGGTTAACTGTCATTGTTGATGGCGCATGTTCTTTGGATACCAGTACAGTCCAGTGACCGGTATCTGTCAGTGTTGATGGATACTTGGTATACGTTACTAACTCTTCACAGAACCACTATCAGTAACATTCCACAGACACCCTGTGGACTTTCCTCCTGACAGGTGTGCAGTTGCTAATGTTACAGGTAAGCAATGTAGCTCTCACATCATTATCAGCAGAGTATGTCCTTCTCCACATACTGTGTGACGTGTCACCATCACGTAATATACCCACCTCATCCCTGTACGTCTACATACTCTGTCTTGCACCTCCTGTACCTGTAAGCCTTTATTCAGGGACATTATGTGGATGGGACGTATACCCTCCCAACGTAGCGATTAGGGTGCATCTATGTCACTCGGAGGACCATGTAGGCCCATGTGTGGCCCATATTCCCTCTATTCCTGCACACTGCTCTGCTCCCTGTAACAGGGAGAACCACTGTCCGCCAGCACTTGCGGACTACATACTTGGGCAGCGAGATAAAGGGGTCCTCTTCACCTATGGCCTCTCAGGCATTGCCACAGGTCATACAGTATGTGCCAACACTAATATTCTGCTGACAATGATGTGTGAGCAACAGTGGTTACCTGTAAACCTCTGAACAGTACACCTGTAGGTAGGTGACTCCATTGGGGTTCTGCAGCATCTAAATGATAGTGGTTCTGGTAAGGGTCAGTAACATATAAAGAATATATGTATCACTGGGTGTCACACCAAATTCAGTAATTAAGTATGACTCGGTTTGTGCAGCCATGGAGGTGTGAATCCCTGACTGATGGGCTGCCCCTGCAGGTGGACATGTGGAAGCTCTGAGCCGTCGACCTATTGCCATACAGGGTGTAAGGTGTTGCCTACATGTCCACACCAGGGTGTGGCCTGTGTATGTAGTGGTTGACAGGCCAGGTGCAACACTGAACACTGCCATGCTATTTGTCAGCACCCTTAGGCACATAGTGCTTCCCGGCCACTTTCCACCTCATGAGTGACAGGTAGCCATGTGTGAGGATACAGCATGCAGCGTTCAGCCTGTTTAACATCTGTCCATCCACTTAGTGGAACTCCTGGACCACAGAACTGTGGCGCAGCCTTGGAGCACAATTGTTAGGATGCACATGTGCTTGGCCAAGTGTGAGGTTTTCACAACACTGTAGCAGGGCATGGCATCAGCTCATGGCAACGTTGGCCCTCCCTATATATCCGTGAGGAGGACATCTCCGGGTGCATCGTGGTGGCGTGCTGCCAGAAGGGGGCACCCTTATAAGGTACGGTACATGGCGGCTCTATGTGTAATTCTGCATGGTATCATGGTATAATTGCGATGGAGAAGGTACAGAGAAGGGCTACCAAAATGATAAGGGGAATGGAACAACTCCCCTATGAGGAAAGACTAAAGAGATTAGGACTTTTCAGCTTGGAGAAGAGACGGCTGGGGGGGGATATGATAGAGGTGTTTTAAAATCATGAGAGGTCTAGAACGGGTAGATGTGAATCGGTTATTTACTCTTTCGGATAGTAGAAAGACTAGGGGGCACTCCATGAAGTTAGCATGGGGCACATTTAAAACTAATCGGAGAAGGGAGGTCACGTGATGTGGTGAGCCTGGGCGGCAGGGAAACCCAGAGCTCCGAGTGCCTGTACTCCATCGGCGCGAATCCTTTGCTTAATTGAGACCCACGACGAACAAAAACAGGAGGACAGTAAGTCTGTATGTCCATAATTCAATATATGAGCAAAACTCCACCCCCAATGGCAGCGAGAGCAGGAAAAAAAGAGAGAGAACAACCGTGCGGCCCCGATTCCAAAATGGCCACCGCGAGCGAACCCGGCAGGGACTCCCCGAATTCGGGGCTTTCCCTGCCAGCGATCGAGAGAGTAATTAAAGCGGCCCTGGATGAAAAATTAGAAGGGGTAAAAACGCAACTGGGAGAGGTTCAGTCAGCACTTGCTGAGCTAGTCCCCCGCATTGACCACGCAGAGGGGAGAATCTCTGTCCTGGAGGACGATGCAACCCGGGCTGAAACTAAGGCTGAAACGCAGGGGAAATTACTTACCCAACTCCTGGAAAAGATAGATGACCTAGAAAATAGGGAGAGGAGGGCTAATTTAAGATTTCTAGGATTCCCTGAAGAGCTGGAAGAAAGGAGCCTGGGGAGGTTACTGGAGCAATGGCTCCCGGAGGCACTGGACTTACCAGACCTTAAGGGTGTTTTTAAAGTAGAAAGAGCACACAGACTGGGGGCAAAAAGGCCCAAAACATCCAAGCCACGCCTGGTTATTGCTAAAATACTCAGTTTTGCACATAAGACTGAAATATGGAGGGCATACCGTCGCAAACAAACTCTCTTACATGATAAGCATACCATCCGTATATTCCAAGACTATTCAGTGAGAGTGTCTGAACTGCGCAAGGGTTTTCCCCAGTCTGCTCCCAGTTTTACCAAAGACACATCAAATTTGCTCTCCAAACTTAGGGTCTGGTATGAAGACAAACAACACATCTTTCAGACCCCTGCATTAGCCTCTGACTTCCTGGCCACACTGCCAGCACCGTAACCTTTCACTTCCGCCTGCTCAAAATAGCTTTTGAGAGCATCTGCTCAGCATTTTCACTACTTTATGTACTTGGCAGAGTATGCAGCGCCCATACAACGCGGAAGCAGACACCAGGCTCTAGGGGAAAAGTAGGACCACCGATTTCTTTCCCAGCCCTGAGAAACGGAATTGGGCATAAGAACTACAAATCATGACACTACTTTTTTATTAATCTACCCTTATGTTTGTAGCACCAGTCAGCTCATGTTCCATGGCCGAAAGTGAATCCACGCCCACGGGACTTTTTTTGTTTCCTAAACCACAGGTGGACTTCCTGTTTTCTTCATTTCCTCTTTTGGCAACGGTATAACAGGGTTCCCAATTAGTCATCTCACCCACTGCTCTTTATGGAGATACAGCACTTGTACACAAATCAAATGACCTCCATGCCTCTACGACTGAGGCTTTTCTACTCCTGGACTCTAAGGACGGGGTTCTGTTTTTTTTTTGGGGGGGGGGGAAGAGGGGGAAGGGGGGGAGGGGACAATCATACTTCCTTTGTTCTATGGCTTACAGTATCAGTATCACTGGTCACCGGTTTAACACCACAAGTGGGCATCTCATCACCTCTGCACGGCATGACGTCAAGCTCTTATCGCAGAGGGAGGACATTCCTATCGCCTTCCCATATACTTGGTTGCGAGAGGGGGGACTCTGCTGGGAAGTCTCACCTCACCTTAACCAGGGGCCTAATGGCTTCCGTCTTACGCATAATTTCATACTTCTCTCCTTTCCACCATGAATAAGCTCATATCTTGGAACGTTAACGGGCTAGGCTCGCCTATCAAGAGAAAAAAAGTTTTAAACCACCTTAAACATTTGCACGCTGATATCGCAGGACTTCAAGAAACCCATCTTACCGCCGAGGAGAGCCAAAAACTTCGTCGTGATTGGGTTAGTTCATGTATCTACTCAGCAGCGGCACACCGGAAAGCGGGAGTTGCCATTCTGATTAGTAAAACCGCTAATTTCCAGGTTGTTCAAAATATTGCAGATCCTAATGGGCGATTCATCTTAGTTACAGGACATTGAAATGCCATACCAGTCACAATTTGTAATATCTACGCCCCAAATGAATATTCGCACAGTTTTTTCACCCAGATATGTAATTTACTTCTTACACATGCTTTTGGACAGATTTTTCTCTTAGGGGATTTTAACTATGTACATGATGTTACTATAGATCGCAACCCCTCGCAAAGCCGAGCCACAACTACGTCTAAGAAGGGGATAGCATACTTATGTCAGCGACTCCATCTTCTAGACATATGGCGTGTACTTCACCCTGCAGAAAAAGACTATACTCACGTTTCTAGGTCCCAATATGTCCTTATCGCGGATTGACTATATCCTCATCTCACAATCCATCTTCTTTCAAATTAAACAAGCAACTATCGAAACACAAGCAATCTCGGACCACTCCCCAGTTTCTATCACACTGGCCTCAAAGTTACCCACCCAAAAGGAGAGAACTTGGAGATTTCCCAATTATCTCAAAGATGACTATACGTTTAGAGAGTTCCTTCAAGGGAAATGGAAGGAGTATGAAGTGCATAATCAGCAGCACTTATCCGACCCCCATCTCTATTGGGAAGCAGGCAAGGCGGTCATAAGAGGTGAAATCATCGCCTATGTTCATGCACGAAACAAACGGCTACATCAGAATATCATCGAGCTCGAAAATAGACTAACGCAGTGCAAACAAAGGATGATCCAAACCCCTTCTTTACAGCACCGGAAAGAATACTACCAAGTCCTGGGACGTCTTAACACGCTCCTACACACAAGGGCGCAATCTTTCCTTCTGAAGGGTGAACAACAACTTTTTCAATTCGGAAACAAAACGGGCAAATTAATGGCCAACCTGGTCCGCACAGCACGACGAAAAACCTTCATCAATAGCATGACCCAGGCCACGGGCATCACGACAAATGATCCCACGGAGATTTGTGAATGCTTTCGTCAATACTATGAACAACTCTATGCGCCAGATCATGAGAGAAACGAAGAAGACGAACAGCAGTTTTTCCAAAACCTGCCATTACCGCAGCTTAACGCCAACCAGAGAACCTTTCTGAACAGACCACTTCAATCTTTCGAAATTTCCCACGCTATCTCTGTCACCCAAACAGGGAAATCACCCGGCCCGGATGGCTTCTCTTATGATTTCTACAAAATACTTCAGCAACAAATAACTGACCCGTTAACCAACTTTTTTACCGAGGCTCTCTCCAAGGACAACTTCCCAACTCTCTTTAATCTGGCACACATCACTGTACTACCTAAACCAGGTAAAGACCCGCTACACCCTTCATCGTACCGTCCCATTTCATTATTGAATTGTGACTTAAAAATTCTGGCAAGGGTACTTGCTGACAGATTGAATGTTTTATTACCTTCATTGATATCCTCCCAGCAAGTGGGTTTTGTAAAAGGACGTTCTCCTCACGCTAACATCTTAAAGTTAATAACCGCGATGGAAATATGCCAAACACAACAAATTCCTGCACTTGCCATAGGGTTCGATTCAGAAAAGGCCTTTGATAGAGTGGCATGGCCGTATCTCTCCTCGACCCTGCAGCGTTTTGGCATTTCAGGGGAGTTTCTTCAATTCATCCGGCTGCTGTATGCCTCCCCAGTTTCACGCATCGTCGCGAATGGCTACCTTTCTAAAGATGTGCATATCACAAGGGGAGTGCGCCAGGGCTGCCCGTTATCTCCGCTCCTGTACATTCTCGCCATTGATCCCCTGTTACGCAAACTGGACCAGAGTTCGATTATCAAAGGGTTTGGGGGGCCAAATTACATCTTCAAAACAGCGGCCTTTGCGGATGATGTTTTGGTTTTTCTTACCCAGCCGCACTCCTCTCTGCTGGAGGTTCTTCGAATCCAGAATCAATATGGGCGGTTTGCAGGCCTTAAGATAAACCAAGAAAAATCTGAAGCTATCAATGTTACAGGCACGGTCAGCACGACATGGACCGGAAACTTTCCTTTGCGTTGGGTCACCAAAGAACTTAAATATCTGGGAATCAGAATACCTACCCGGATAGAACACCTTTATAAAGCCAACATTCAACCCCTTCTGGACCAATCTATAATCAAATTTCAACAATGGCAAGCATTACCGCTCTCCCTCACGGGAAGGATACATTTGGTTAAGATGATACTTCTACCCAAATGGCTCTATGTTCTGCAAATGACACCGTTGTGGCTCACAAAAACTGATAACAAAAAATTCCAAACCAACCTTCGCTTTTTCCTCTGGCGAGGTAAGCGCGCACGATTGGCTATGGACGTCCTCATGGCTCCGGTGCAAGCAGGCAGCATGGGGTGCCCGAACTTACTTTTCTATAATTTAGTCTGTGTTATGCGATATATCAAAGACTGTCTAATGTCTACGTCTTCCTATATCCCCTATCCATACTTGCTGGAGTGGTATGGTATCTCAGCTTTAAACCATCTTATGCAAGTACCCGCCCACGCGGTACCGGCATGCCTCAAACCTCATCTTCTTCTACGAACCTGCCGACTGGCCTGGAATGCCTTTTGCAAGCTTATGCAGCATCCCGGAAATCTAACACCTCTCACACAACTATGTGGGAACCCGCTCTTCCCTCCGGGACTTCACAAGGGACCCTTTTCTCTGTGGCATACTCGAGGGCTGATTTACGTTTACCAATTTTTTGAGGAGACCACCGGCAGGAGACTTACCTTTGAGGAGGTGCAAACAGCCCATTCGCTATCCCCAAATGACTCTTATGCCTTTCAGCAAGCAAGCCATTTCATCACTGGCCTTCACCTCACAACCAATTCATTGCAAGCCTCACAAAAAATCAGGAACATTTTACAGCTGGGCACAACACGGAAAAACTCTATATCTCAGTTGCTGAAATCAGTATATGCTGTTATTAAACCATCGCTGCTAGGCACTCCGTTCCTTAAATGGCAGTCCTGGCCAAAATGCACAATTACGTTCGCCGAATTTCAGAAATCCGTGAGAGAGATTCATCTTGTCTCTGGAAACGTACTACTCCGGGAAACCAATTACAAATTCTTGTGGCAGGTGTACCTTCCCCCATTGAGGGTAGCACGGATGCGTCTACTACCGACTGATAAGTGCCTCAAATGTATGATTGAGGTGGGAACCTACGTTCACTGCTTTTGGGATTGCACGGTAATTTACTCATTTTGGGAACTTATTTCTGAGTTTTGTTCCCAAATACTTCAACTGGATCTATCACTAGACCCCACACTTTGGCTCTTCGGAGTGATCCCACCGTCACTGTTGGGCTTGCGGAAATTCAACGGCATATTACTGCAGAAGGCGGCCTTGATGGGGGAAAAAAGTTATATTACTTA
Source organism: Rhinatrema bivittatum (assembly GCF_901001135.1). Classification (NCBI taxonomy): domain Eukaryota; kingdom Metazoa; phylum Chordata; class Amphibia; order Gymnophiona; family Rhinatrematidae; genus Rhinatrema; species Rhinatrema bivittatum. The sequence goes on along the minus strand of NC_042627.1, from coordinate 44,477,292 downwards.
CTTGGACCTCTAATTTAGCGCCAAATTATGAGGTATGGTTTAAAAAAATGATACATCTCTGCGCACTTGAGTTTGCAACAACACGGAATACGTCAGCGAAAACTTATGCCACGATATCTGCAATTTGGTCTCCGTTCACGACTTACCTAGCCCCTACCACTCAAAACTACTAGACAATATTTCATAGGACAGGAATTCATTCATCCGTATATTTGAACACTCGACTTTTAAGGACTTGGTGATGACTTTCTTCTTCACAAGGACTGCACACACTTGCATGGACTATTAAGTTTTTCTAAGGGTATGTTGATAATGCTATTTTGATTGCATAATTTTCTTCTTCCCCCGTATGATTTCTCCTGTTTCATATTTTATCACCACTAAATATTTATGGTGTACACTGGATATGTACTTTTGAAATGCATCCACACTACTTTCTATTGGGACAAAGGAAGAGAGAGGGGGGGGGATGGGGTGGGATGGGAGGGCGGGAAAATCTACAGAAGAACGCATGTGCACTGTTTAATGTTTCCTGTTTTTTTTTTTAATGCTACCATGGTTGGCATTCTATTATGAGTATGGTCAGGCCTGTTCTGTGTCACATGACCTTCCTTGTGTTAAGCGTTATGGTTGTAATTTTCTTCTGAAAAATCAATAAACATATATAAAAAAAAAAAAAAACAACTAATCGGAGAAAGTTCTTTTTTACTCAACGCACAATTAAACTCTGGAATTTGTTGCCAGAGAATGTGGTTCGTGCAGTTAGTATAGCTGTGTTTAAAAAAGGATTGGATAAGTTCTTGGAGGAGAAGTCCATTACCTGCTATTAAGTTCACTTAGAGCAGAGCTTTCCAAACTTTTCATGTTGGTGACACACTTTTTAGACAAACATAATTTCGGGACACAGTAATTCAGTTTACTAGCAAACCGGAGGTTAAAGGTTAAACGAATGAAATGTATTTCGACAATTTATGTATGTTTCCTTAAATATATACATAATAAAATGTTTCACGACACAACCTATCTTGTGAAAACCTTTCATTTATATTAAAACTATATAATATTCCAAGATTAATGTTATTGTTCTAATTTATGAGTAACAATAATAAAACAAAGTTATTGTGTTATTCAATTTACCTCTTTAATGAGATATATGAGCTTGATGGGATGAACACAGATTTGAATATTTGGTGTTAATAAGAAAGTCCAAAGGGTCTTCTGCATAATTTAAAAAAGCTGGCCAGTTTCACACTATATAATTATTTGATAGCCTCATTCAACTAATTCTATTTGGCTATGAGAGTGAAGTCTGGAATATATAGGAAGGGACAGAATGTCAATATAAATCCTGCACCTCCAGTTCTGTAACTCTGTGCATCCACTGAAATTCCCCCAAACAATGGAGCTTGGATGTTTCCCTTACAGCTCATCATACTAAAAGATATTTTCAAATTCTGGTGTCACCTCACAGTAACAGCAGCACAAACACCTTCCTCTGCCAGGCACATTGTGAACTAAAATAAAACCTCGCAAAAAAGACACTCAAAATCTATACTGCAATCCCATTGTAACATAACAGTAATAACACCAAGGACTCAAACAACAATACCCCTACCTGTGAAAACGCAAAGGTAAATATTACACTGGGTCCTAGAATACCAATACACCACCTACTGAGGAAACAAAACAAACCCGATTGCTATAGATCCCTATGCTAGCAGAATCTCTCATCATGGTCACACACACACAGAGCAGAGACAGACCCTTACCAAATACAGAATACAAAATAAAGGAGCACAAATTAAACAAAAACTGAAATGGAAACCCCAAGAAGCCAGACTCTGTATTAACAATGGAAAAACAGAACCACCATTCCTCATAAAACAAATAAAATCAAAAAACAAAGCATCAGTTATAATAGTAAAACCATACTAATAAAAGAATATTTTAAAACTACTGATAAATAGAATTTCTATTAATTAAAATCATATACATTTTTTACAATTTCCCAAACACCAATAAAATATTTCAAAACAGCACATATATCAAATAACACCCAATAATTAAAACTAATAAGGATTTTAAAAAGCCCCTGCTGTCCATACGTGGGAGCTCTTGATTTCCAGTCACCCTGATATTGTCCAGGATTAGGAGGTTATCCTCTCTCACACAGACTCACATGTCCATTCTCTCTCACACATACACTGTCACATACATACACATTCATGCTCTTATACCCACCATAACCTCTCGCTCTCACAGACACTGACACACTCTCAGGCTCTAAGACACTCTCTCCCCCTCCACACACAAACTCTTACTCCCCTGGATTTTCTCATACACACTCGCTCTGGCTCCCTCACATACACACACACCCAGGCAAGTTCCCAATCATTCTCACACAAACACACACACCCAGGCAAGCTCCCAGTCATTCTCACACACTGAAACTGACCCCCAGGCAGGCTCCCATTCATTTTCACACCACTCCCTCACCATCCCCCAGGCATGCACACATTCATTCTCACACACACACACATACACCACACACAGGCCGGCATCTATTCTCACACATACAAACCCCAGGAAGACACCCATACATTCTCATGCACTGACACACCCTCAGGCAGGCACCCATGCATTCACACACATACACCCCCAGGCAGACTCCCATTCATACACATGCACACACTAAAGGCAGACCCCCTCTCTTTCTTTTGCCAGCAACCTCGGAGCCTCTCTCATTCCTCTGCTGCCACTGTCACTGCTGCCACATGGCTATTTGGGAGGCACTGATTGCTGCTATTGGCACTGAAGCCCATTCTGCTGCCTCCTCTGTGCAGGCCCCGTGGGCTTCCACTTCCTCCATGTTGATCTCGTACATTGTGAGATCCGCATGGAGAAAGTGCTACTCTTGCACATTACCAAAGATTACATGTGCCAATCAGTAAAAAGTAATTTATTTCTTTTTTTTTACCTTTGCTGTCTGATCTTAGTTTTCTAAATGGTTGGTCACAGGCTTTTTTTGTTCCACCTCCCCTTTCTTATTTTTTTGCCAATTCCTTTCATATTGTCTTTTTTTTCTATTTCTTTTCTCTCCATCTATCTTCTTCCCTCATACATTCAGTCAGGTTCTCATTCTCACATGCTTTCTCTCTCTCACACACACACACACAGGCTCTCACATGCTCTCTCTCATACAATCATTCATACAGTCTCTCTCTTGCACATGCTGTCTGACTCTCACACACCCAGGCTCTCTCTCACTCCCACATGCTGTATTGCTCAAGCACAGGCTCTCACTGTCACATGCTCTCTCTCATACAATCATTCATACACAAGTCTCTCTCTTGCACATGCTGTCTGACTCTCACACACCCAGGCTCTCTCTCACTCCCACATGCTGTCCTGCTCAAGCACAGGCTCTCACTGTCACATGCTGTCTCTCTCACACACACATACACACACACACACACAGGCTCTCACATGCTGTCTCTGCAAACATTCAGGTCCTCACTCCCACACCCAATCTCTCAACTCACCTCATACACGCACCCAATCTCTCAACTCACCTCATACATGCACCCAACTCATCGGGCCCTCAGCCTCTCTCTTACCTCTTGGCCTCCTCTTCACGGGTTGCTGGAGGATGGGCTCTGCAGCGGCCCTGATCTTCTCCGGCCGATCGCGGCGACTCTGATCTTCTGATCTTCACCCGCTGCAACAACGCTGCTCCTCTTCTGCACCTCCTTCCTGCCCGTACGGCTCCGGCAACATTTTTCTTCCGGGGCCGCGCGGGCAGGAAGGAGGCGGAGCACCTGCTCTTCCTGCTTTCTGCCCGCGCGGCTCCGGCAACATTTTTCTTCCGGGGCCGCTTGGGCAGGAAGGAGGAGGAGCACCTGCGTGACATTTTTCTTCGGGCAGTGGTGACGTAAGCTCCACCATGGCCCCGCCGATCTTCCTGCTGTGCATCTCCGGCACACAGCACAGCGATACTTTACTACTCAGCCACCAGTGGGATGAGGTCCACCGGCGGCCGCATTGGCTCCCACTTGCCGGTGTGTCACGTGCACCGGGCTTGCGCAACACACCGGCACACTGCAGGCGACACACTAAAGTGTCGTGACACACACTTTGGAAAGCTCTGACTTAGAGAATAGCCACTGCCATTAGCAATGGTGACATGGAATAGACTTAGTTTTGGGTACTTGCCAGGTTCTTATGGCCTGGATTGGCCACTGTTGGAAACAGGATGCTGGGCTTGATGGACCCTTGGTCTGACCCAGTATGGCATTTTCTTATGTTCTTATGGTCATGGTTGAGGGGCAAACGTGAGAGCGTTTGGTGCAGAGGGAGGGTGTGTTACGCAGAGGCTGGGTACCACCTGTACACTGAGATGCCATCCTGCTATGGGCTGGTGCAGTAGCCACCCACACACCGACATGTGGCATTTACACTAGTTGCGTGGCATGTGCATGCATGTATTGTGGGCAGACTGGGTGGAGATAGGGCTGTGGTCAGAGTGCAGACCGGACATCATCCCACCTGTTCACCTTCCTGCCCAGCGTACCATTGTACTGTACCGTATGAGGGTGACAGTGCAGTGAATCCTACATACATTAGGATCCAAAAATGTGTGCACTCATATGATAGAGGCCGACATTAGTTCCTCACCCTGTCTGAACCCCTGTCATCCTCATCACTGCAAGTAGCAAGCAAGGAGACGGCTGTTGCAGGACACTAATGTGTGTCAGCTAGTGGATTATCCCTCACACCCATGCATGTGCTGGTGTTCCAAACAGCTCTGGAATATGGTGTGCATAGGTTGTGTGCTGAAAGTCTATTCGCCTGTTTCGGACACCTAGCACACATTCATTGGTCCCGCTCATTGATCACCGATCCTTCCTATGCCACAACCAGGTAACTTGCCACACAGGGGTAGTACTCATGTTAGGAAACGGGAATGACCTGTACATCTATCACCATCATCACCTGCCTAGCCGTATATCTGGCCCCCTTCATGCATACATTTCACCCAGTGCAGCCTCCTGTAGTAGTCTGCCACCTCCATATGGGCAACACATGGGTAATGCGGGTTCAGCGAAAGGGTTGCCCTCTATGGACTGTTTGCATGTGGGTATTTACTTCTTTTATGTGCACATCCGGACCTGTGCTGGACTGCTGTGTGGTCATCTGTCAATAGTGACATTAGTTACTCATCCTACTCAGCAGTAAGGCTGCTATGATGAGGGCGTTGGTAGAGCCAACACGGTTATGATGGGCTGTGTTTGCACGAGCATCATTGACTGTTTGTCTGCTCACCAGGAGCATGCTGTAGGGGTACACATGGCTGGTCGGCGGTGCGTCCACAGTCCACAAAATGGCTTCTGAGCTATAGAACCAACTGCTGTGGCTTACGTGGTAACAGCCACACCCAGATCCTAGCCTTGTGCCGCTGTGACCCTTTTGTGGGCGCTTGCGCTGCCCATCTGTTGCGGCCATGTCCGAAGAGGCACTCTGTTACTGTCCTGGGAGCCTCTTTGGCATTTTGCACACTTCTCCATGTTTGCAAACATTGCGGCCTGCTACTTTCGGCACCCTATACACATTGGAAGGGCACTTGACAGCAGATTGAGGGGGACTGCATCCTTGTCACATCCACCTGTCAGTCCTCTTGTGAGGACTGAACCCTCAGTAATGGCCATCGATCACACAATGGAGCAGTATTCACATGCATGCATCCTCCCTCTGCCAGCCTGGCCGATCAGCTGTGCTGCTGCTGCTGCTGCTTGTCCTGTCTGCGAGGTGGCTGCCAACAGTCACCATTTTTGCAACATATGTGACATGTGGGTGGGTACCCCCATGTAGCAGCTCAGTGCAGACAGCACTGATGACAATGTTTACAACTGACATGTTATGACAGGGGTATGTACGGGCTGCATGAAATGGTGGCTGTGGGTCCCAACAGGGGACAGCTATATCAAGAAGAGTCTGACAGCCTGTGTGTGTGCTCGTGCCATGAGCATGCATGGCCAGGTGGCTTTTACCGTGCTTGTCAGGCACACTGTGCTCATCACTAACTGCATCACATTATGTGTGCCATATCAAGCATGACACAGGTGTGTGGTACCCCTTGGACAGCAGGTGTGCTGTGGACACCAACCCTGAGCTCTGCTGCTATTCCATCAGTAGTTATACTGTGACTAAGCAGTTCATAATGTTGATGGGGACATGATGGCCAGGGCGTTCCATACTGTACTAGTATTCACAGCCCATATACATGTACATTACACAATGTGCACATGAGCACCTCAGGATTGACTTTCCTTACACAAGACACACGGTGGCTGCACCCTTTGCTGCCTACACTGCCCTGTTGTGGCAGCAATGCGCGGCTGCCCATTGAACCCCCATCACTGGTTTCACAGCCAGAGATGTGATGTGAGCAGCCATAGGTTTCAAGTGGTACTGCATGGATATGTAGGCCAGAACACATGTACATGCATAGTCAGTGACAGGGAGCCCAGTGGAGGGTGTGTGTAAAACTGAACCACCGACCCCTGGGAGCTGCCACTGTGACAGATCCTACATGTCTGTACGACATGCCTTTATGGAGGCAGATACACAGTATTGGTGGGCCCATGACAGCACAGTGGCCTACATACTGCCATAGCTGTGTGGGGGGCGAACTGTACATGCGTCTCCTTTCCGTCACTGCGATACCTTGTAGCAGCATACATCCCCCACAACCATGTGCCTGCAACCAGATAGCTGCCTGTCCTTTCAGACAGCTGCAATGACCCCAGAGGTGTGTTGATGTGGTATGCTACAGTGATAAGGGACCTTCAGATCAGTGTGGTCAGCGCCAGATGTGCTGTCGTCTCACACACCCATTCATGAGGCATCAGGGGGTTGTAGGGATCCTATGTGTTCCCTGCTGTGTATTGAGGCTCTGCTGCCTAGGCCCTCACTAATACCACTTGTTTACTGAAGGGTTGTTAGAGTTGCCACAAGATGCATATGACTAGAATATTGAGGATTGGGACAGAGGGTTAGAGTGACGTAGGTAGGGTTCATTACTCCTAATGGCCATCAATGACGCACCGATAAGCATGTTACCGTGATGGCATTATGCACTGACAGAGGTGTGGGCCATTACAGGTACAATTATTGAATGGTGTTAGCAATTCAGGGGAGGAGTGTGAGTGTGTTGTGTCTCATGGGGACAAGTGTGTACAGTACTGTCATCTTGCTGGGATGTCAGTATGTAGCAAGTGCTTAGTCCAATGGCACCAAATAAGTAACACACATACAGCACCTCCGCAGAGCCGGGAGCCAGTCCTTAGCCACCCTATTATGGGCTATACACTCTGAGGTACGGCACCACCCCCAAACAGTTGTTGGGTGGACAGACGAAGCAGGTGAGGCATGTAGCAGACTGAAAAGGGGGTCTGCACATGACACTATATCCTACGCCATCAGTGGGCAAACTGCCCTACTGGGCCATGGTTCTGTCCCATGCCAACCTTAAAAGTGTGTCTGTATAAGGTGTTGGCGAACCTGGCTGCCACTGACTGTGTTTTCATGCCGTCGGGCACATGCACATGGGGGATCAGGTCTGAGGTCGGGATCTATAGCCACAGGAATTCCATGCCGAAGAGCCACATTATGGCACACATAGCAAAGCAGGATTATCCTAGCAACCTTGCGTGGGGCATACAGTAATGCTCCCCCACTCTTGTCCAAACATCAGAAGCGGCTCTTCAAAAGGCCGAAGGTACGTTCAATGACTGAGCGTGTAGCACTTAAAGCCGCATTATAGGCCAGCTGTCGCGCTGTGGCAGGCTGGAGGATTGGGGTCATAAGCCAGGGCCTGCATCCATAGGCTGCGTCTCCTGTAGCAATGAGATAGGCAAACCATTACAAATTATGATGTTTGTGTCACATGGGTGTATGTGCTCAATACATGCAGTAGAACCAGATGGCACGAGGCAGCCCATTCCAGTTGGCCCACACCCTATGTGTGTGGCTGCCGGATTGCTTGGCCACAAAGCTGGTGTGTGTCTATTAGGCGGTATAGCACGAGAAGGGCCCCTAGACAGTGAGGTATATATCAGCAGTGTGTATGCGGGCGGTGCGTTACATCACTGTCCTTACAGATCACATCCCTCTGTTCAGATCATATGCACCATGCACTGCAGTCATTCTGTACAGACATATCTGCTCATCTGCACCTTTTATGTAGGTATGCATACCCAATAACATACATGGTGTACACAGGCTGCCCCTCACTGTGGCACAAATGTCAGGAAGTGAGCATGCGCAGTCTCAGGAACATAAGGACCTCACAAACACCTGTGGATGTGAGCTGCCCTTACATGACAGGTCTAAACTCACCTGGGACACTGCCAGTAGCCATGGCTAGGCCAAATATGTGTAGGCTGTCCACTAGTGCAGTGAGGTGGACAAGCCATGGCACATACAGGCCATACAGGGGCTTCTGTGTACCTCCTGCTTGGCAGCCAATAGCAAGTGGTTGGGTGCATGAGCCATTCCACCACTTAAGGTCACACAATGAGTCACTCAGGTCTGTTGTGATGGGGACATATGGCTCCGTCCCGACAGGCATCTACATCACATTTGTGTGGCATTACAGAGATGCACATTCCCAATATGTTAGATGTATGTTAATGTCTATCTTACCTACAAGCCAACCATCGCCATACAGGCCACCTTCAAATTTGCGGAACAGAGCTGATTGCCTGAGTATGAAGGAATCGTGCGCTGATCCTGGAAAGCTGGACATCACCGAGAGGATCCGCATTCCAGCATCACACACCACTTGCACGTTGAGGGAGTGGAACTGCTTCCTGTTGCGGTAGGCTGCCTCCGTCTCACGGGGTGGAACGATAGCCACATGAGTGCAGTCAATAGCTCCGATTACATAGCGTGGGACCTGCTATGTAGCGAGGCATGCGGTCCATAACAGCTTCAATGACCTGGTGCAGACACCGGGAAACGGTGCTCTGTGACATCCCACCCACAACAGCTACCGTGGATTGGAAGGAGCCACTTGCTGTGAAGTGCAGGGCGGCCAAGAGTTTGGTCAGGCCGGGGACGGCACAGCTCTTTCGGGTTCGAGACTCAAGGGCACCTCGTATGTCTTCATATATTTCCAGGATGGCACGAGTGCTGAGGCGATATCTGGTGATCACAACATCCTCTGACATACCCAGCAATGAGGTTCGTGGAAGATAGATCCGCTGCCTGTACCCGTGGCGAGGTCGACTGACATCCCAGCGTCAGGCCTGCTCAGCCATGGAGTGCACCTGCCCCATACACTGTGAATGTGTAGATGGTATGGTGAAGATAGACCTACTAAGAACAGGCCTTTTTATTGGCCAGCTGTACCTTTGTAGGTCTGTGGGGATTGGTTTTCCACATTTTTCGTTCACTGCGATACTATCGCGGTGTGTGCTATGCGCTGCGAAACAGTGTATCGCATTTGAAAGAGGTGTAGTTATTGGCCGCGTTAGGAGCCGCGCTAACACCGCTGCCCTTTCGCGGTACGCGATAGCTACTCCCTACTTTACATTTACCCCGCCCCAACTCCACCCCCTGAATACTTAATTGAAAATTTGCATTCGCGAGCCGCGATAACTGCTTTTATCGCGGTTTGCGAATTTATCACACGCGCTAAGGCCGTATCGCGCGCGGTAACTCCTTGGAAAATGACCCCCATTATTTACTTATTTATTTATTGAAAGGCTTTTATATACTGATGTTCATGTAATAGTACATATTGCGTCGGTTTACAGAGAACTAAAGTTCAAAATTACAAAGAACATAAGAGTTAAAAATAACATGGAGTACATAATATTGATTGAAGAAAAAACCAATATTATGTACATTACAGATCAGGAAAAATTGATTTATTTTCTGATTTGTAGCTTGCACAATCTAACAATGTACTTGGTGGGTAACAGTTCACATACATAATAAATACATAAAACATAATAGAAATTAAAACTTACAAAATTATAATCACAAAATAAGTATAACTAAAAAAAATTAACATTAATAAATCAGCAAATGCCTGCTTTAAAAAAAAGTTTTACTTGTTTTCTGAATATGGTATAGGATTGAATATTGTGAATCTTATCTGGTAAACTGTTTCATAATATTGGACCTGCTGCATAAAACAGTCTGTCTCTAATGTCGGCAAGGTGTGCCTGCGTGACTGATGGGATATCCAATAAATTATGACGGTTGACTGCAAGCTACACTTGGTTTGTAAATTTTGAGCAGTGAACTACAAATAAACACGTGTCCCTACTTAATGCACAATGAATCAGTGTCGCGTGGAGAGACAGAGGAGGGATCACCACAGGCAGAAATGTATAGCATTCTTTATATCATTGGGCTTGTTATTGGAATGCTGGAATGTATATTTTGATTGCCCTATGTAGAATATCTTACCAAGCAAGCAAAGTAAATTAATCAATAAGCTTTCATACTGTGATGCAACTCCATCATTGCTCTCTGCTTCAATGGCAAGAGGTGACAGGGAATTGGACTCAAACAGCAACAAACAAGGCCCCTGGCTTGATGGTCTAGGAAGCTAATAAGTATGGGGGTGAATTGTATGGCATGGCAGATACTATATAAGCTTGATGGGCAGACTGAATGGGCCATTTGGTCCTTTTCTTCCATCATATCTATGTTTCTATGTTTACATACTAGAAATTCTGGATAATGGGAGTTTCTGCTAAATTAATTTTGATTAATGAGAATTTTTCCAGATCATGATCAGATTATGCTAAGCAATTTTCAGATAATAGAAGTTTTCTGGCTCTTGAGGCCCAAGCTGGCCATATCTCATTTAAAAGCAGAAGGCCTTCAAGTGAATGCAAATCTCCCACTGTCTTCTCTATGAGGTGCTGAATAGCAGCAGGTTTCCCTGGCATCCTTTGAAGAATTCTTTTGAACTGATAGAATCCCAAAGAGCAAATAAAGGTAGTTTTCTCCTCATTTTCTGGTTTTGTTGGAATCTGAGAATAGCTTTTACAGAGATCCAAAACTGAAAATCACTTATTGCCTAACAAGAAAGTTAACGCTTTACCTACCTGGGGTACAGTGAATTAATCTGGAATGATTTTCTTATTTGGATGTGACAATCTACATACAATTGCCCAATTTCTTTCTCAACACTTCTATAGATAAAGCACAGTGGCTGCAACTTTCAGTGATGATTCTAGCCTCCATTGACTTCTGGATGTATTCCTTACATCTTTGATATCAGTAGAAGCCATAAGTTCCACCACACCCCTGGAATGCCTCGTTCCTATCTTCAAAGAAGTATGTGCATAGTTTAGTTTAATTCATTCTTTATTATCTGTAAATCCAAATAAAAAACATTAATGCCGCTTACAATAAATAAAGCAGAGCTACAGGTGTTCTCCAAGTATTTATTTATTTGTTCAGTTTTATATACCGTCATTCGGTGCAGCCATCATAACGGTTTACAAAAATCAAACAGAGAATAAACCATTAAAAACATTGATGCATAAATTAATAGTAGGAAAGAAGAAGGGATCGGGGAGAGGTTGATGGAGAAAAAGGGAGCATAAGGAAAAGAAGGGAAAAGGATTATGGTAACAGTATTGGTATTTAAACATCTTCGAGATGGTCTTCTAGTATTGTTAATTATAAGTTCATATTGCTATTATAATGGTCATTGCCAGATGAAATTTCATTATTTCTTTTGCATGAGTATGGTTGGTAGTCTTGATTAAAATTAGATTGTTGAAATAAATAATCGTTAATGTAGACTTTATGAAAAAGAAAAGTCTTTAGATCCTTCTTGAAAGTTTTTATGTTAGTCCAAGAGGCGTGGTCATTGTTAAAAAATACCATTCTAGAAGCACAGTCTAGATGTATTCCACACATTAAGAAAGGTGGGAAAGAAGGGCAAAACGATTACTGGCATGGTTAAAAGGGGAGGTGAAAAGCTATTTTAGCCAAAAGATCTTCATTCAAAAATTGGAAGAAGGAACCAACAGAAGAAAATAAATAAAGCATAAACGTTGGCAAATTAAATGTAACACATTGATAAGACAGGCTAAGAGAGAATTTGAAAAGAAGTTGGCTGTAAAGGCAAAAACTCACAGTAAAACTTTTTTAAATATATCCGAAGCAGAAAGCCTGTGAGGGAGTCAGTTGGACCGTTAGATAATGGAAGGGTTAAGGGGCACTTAGAGAAGATAAGGCCATCGCGGAAAGATTAAATGATTTCTTTGCTTCGGTGTTTACTGAAGAGGATGTTGGGGAGGTACCCGTACTGGAGAAGGTTTTCATGGATAATGATTCAGATGGACTGAATCAAATCACGGTGAACCTAGAAGATGTGGTAAGCCTGATTGACAAACTGAAGAGTAGTAAATCACCTGGACCGGATGGTATACACCCCAGAGTTCTGAAGGAACTAAAAAATGAAATTTCAGACCTTTCAGTAAAAATTTGTCACCTATCATTAAAATCATCCATTGTACCCGAAGACTGGAGGATAGCAAATGTAACCCCAATATTTACAAAGGGCTCCAGGGGCGATCCGGGAAACTACAGACCGGTTAGCCTGACTTCAGTGCCAGGAAAAATAGTGGAAAGTGTTCTAAACATCAAAATCACAGAACATATAGAAAGACATGGTTTAATGGAACAAAGTCAGCATGGCTTTACCCAGGGCAAGTCTTGCCTCACAAATCTGCTTCACTATTTTGAAGGAGTTAATAAACATGTGGATAAAGGTGAACCGGTAGATGTAGTATACTTGGATTTTCAGAAGGCGTTTGACAAAATTCCTCATGAGAGTCTTCTAGGAAAAGTAAAAAGTCATGGGATAGGTGGCAATGTGCTTTCGTGGATTGCAAACTGGCTAAAAGACAGGAAACAGAGTAGGATTAAATGGACAATTTTCTCAGCGGAAGGGCGTGGACAGTGGAGTGCTTCAGGGATCTGTATTGGGACCCTTACTTTTCAATATATTTATAAATGATCTGGAAAGAAATACAACGACTGAGATAATCAAATTTGCAGATAACAAAATTGTTCAGAGTAGTTAATTCACAAGCAGATTGTGATAAATTGCAGGAAGACCTTGTGAGGCTGGAAAATTGGGCATCCAAATGGCAGATGAAATTTAATGTGGATAAGTGCAAGGTGATGCATATAGGGAAAAATAACCCATGCTGTAATTACACAATGTTGGGTTCCATATTAGGTGCTACAATCCAAGAACGAGATCTAGGCATCATAGTGGATAACACATTGAAATCGTCGGTTCAGTGTGCTGCGGCAGTCAAAAAAGGAAACAGAATGTTGGAAATTATTAGAAAGGGAATGGTGAATAAAACGGAAAATGTCATAATGCCTCTGTATCACTCCATGGTGAGACCGCACCTTGAATACTGTGTACAATTCTGGTCACCGCATCTCAAAAAAGATATAATTGCGATGGAGAAGGTACAGAGAAGGGCTACCAAAATGATAAGGGGAATGGAACAGCTCCCCTATGAGGAAAGACTAAAGAGGTTAGGACTTTTCAGCTTGGAGAAGAGACGACTGAGGTGGGATATGATAGAGATGTTTAAAATTATGAGAGATCTAGAACGGGTAGATGTGAATCGGTTATTTACTCTTTTGGATAATAGAAAGACTAGGGGGCACTCCATGAAGTTAACATGGGGCACATTTAAAACTAATCGAAGAAAGTTCTTTTTTACTCAACGCACAATTAAACTCTGGAATTTGTTGCCAGATGATGTGGTTAGTGCAGTTAGTATAGCTGTGTTTAAAAAAGGATTGGATAAGTTCTTGGAGGAGAAGTCCATTACCTGCTATTAAGTTCACTTAGGGGCGGATTTTAAGAGCCCTGCTCGCGTAAATCCGCCCGGATTTACGCGAGCAGGGCCCTGCGCGCCGGTGCGCCTATTTTACATAGGCTTACCGGCGCGTGCAGAGCCCCGGGACTCGCATAAGTCCCGGGTTTTTCCGAGGGGGGCGTGTCGGGGGGCGGGCCCGATCCGCGCGGCATTTCAGGGCGGGACGTTAGCGTTTCTGGGGCGGGTCCGGGGGCGTGGCCGCGCCCTCCGGAGAAAGGTAAGGGGGGGGGGTTTAGACAGGGCCGGGGGGGTGGGTTAGGTAGGGGAAGGGAGGGGAAGGTGAGGGGAGGGCAAAAGAAAGTTCCCTCCGAGGCTGCTCCGATTTCGGAGTGGCCTTGGAGGGAACGGAGGTAGGCTGCGCGGCTCGGCGCGCGCCGGCTATACGGAATCGGTAGCCTTGCACGCGCCGATCCAGGATTTTAGCGGCTACGCGCGTATCTACTAAAATCCAGTGTACTTTTGTTTGCGCCTGATGCGCCAACAAAAGTACGCCAAATCGCGCTTTTTGAAAATCTACCCCTTAGAGAATAGCTACTGCCATTAGCAATGGTAACATGGAATAGACTAAGTTTTTGGGTACTTGCCAGGTTCTTATGGCCTGGATTGGCCACTGTTGGAAACAGGATGCTGGGCTTGATGGACCCTTGGTCTGACCCAGTATGACATTTTCTTATGTTCTTATAAGTATCATCAATGGAGTTTTTTATGGGAATTAAAAGTTGTATGTCATCAGCATAAAGGTAGTGGGTGACTTGCAGATCATTTAATAGCTGGCAAATTGGTAAGAGGTATATGTTAAATAAAGTCGCAGATAACGCTGAACCTTGAGGAACTCCAGTATTGAGGATAATTTTTTAGAGATGTTGTTATTAAATGAAACTTGATAAGTTCTGTTAGAGAGATAAGATGAAAACCATTGTAATGTAGTCTCAGCTAAACCAATTTCAGATATTCGCTGTAGAAGAATTTGATGATTAACTGGTAGGATGCCAGTCCTCACTCATAGGTGACATCATCTGAAGGAGCCTAGCATGGAAAACTTATGGCAAAGTTTCTAGAAC
The DNA here is from genome assembly GCF_901001135.1 of Rhinatrema bivittatum. Taxonomy (NCBI): domain Eukaryota; kingdom Metazoa; phylum Chordata; class Amphibia; order Gymnophiona; family Rhinatrematidae; genus Rhinatrema; species Rhinatrema bivittatum. The sequence continues at coordinate 44,462,291 of NC_042627.1, read as the reverse complement.
TTTGACTGAGTCTCTCTGAGCATGCTCAGTATGCCATTGTGCCATACATCCACACGGAGTCCCTTCAGACTCATAATATAGAATTAAAAAATAACCCACAAAGTGGAAGCCCAACTCCAGGAGGAGATGGGTGGGATTTGTGAGGGCTGGCATCCTGCTGTCCTCTGAGAATACCTGTTACAGGTAAGCAACTCTACTTTCTCTGAAGCTAAGCAGTCCCTAGCTACAGGTTATCCACAACATAAAAGGGAACCAACAAATCTAGTGCCAATGGGCACAACAATAACCAGTTTTGTTTGATAACAAGGAGGGGCAGCCTAAACACACACAACATGCCCTAGGCAGGAGCAAAGTTAGGGAACTCAAGGTAGATCAGTGCCAGCCATGCTGTCATTGGTTCCCCGACACAGAGACTCCACACCGCCTGTTTGATGGTCACCTGCATGTGCTTTTAAGCTCCTCCTCGAACATAGTCTATGCCAAGACTGATTGGGAGCCAGGAAACGTGGTCACATCCTCTTTGGATCTGGAGAAGAGGATCAATGGCAGACATCTTGACTGATAGAGGTCAGTGGAGAACCCCCGGACATCGTGAGGATTGGCTATCCTCCCCCACAGGGTTACTCCAGGGGCATCACAGCATCTACTGATGCATCCCCCATGCAGCAACGGGAACAGATGCTGATGCTTCTCAGGCTTCCCTCAATGCTTGGATCAGTTTCTCCCTAGTGCCGAGCCTGATGATGATAAACCAGACGTCTTCGCCCTGGAGGAGCTAGGCAAGTGCCTGTCTCCAGTTCTTCCTCTCAGTCTTCAACAGCATTGGAAACAATGGCCCTGCTGTTGTCAAAGGCTCGAGAGCCATTGATGTGACTCCAAGGCCCTTCAGCATTAGTTCCTCAATGCTGATGTCAATAACTTCGACTTGCCCAATCCAAAGTGCCACTCCATCTTCTTGTGCTGGGCCTGAAGTCCTTTTGGGGTCATCTGGGTACATCTGCTGCAAACCCAGATGTCACATGATGCCCCTAGGCAGAGGACATATCTATATGGGAATCCAAGTTAGACATGGTTCTTGTACATTTGGAGCATTGCTTAAGTCCCATGGAGGACATCGCATCATGAAATAAAAGGGACATTAAATCAAAATTGATGGCAGCAGCTGATAACCAGCAGGCACCAGCTATACCACCACCCTGGGAGAACGACAAACAGAAAAAAAAAACTTACCCAAACAAAAAAACCTAAGATGATAAAGGGAAGACACTGAAGGGACCCTTGATGAATATGAAGTAGAAAACACAAAAATCATGAATTTAAGTTTGAAAAAGAAAAGAGACTACTTTTACCACAAACTCGAGCAAGACATGAGGATCTGCAGAAAAAAAAAAAAGAGACTGAAGGGACCTTGCATGGATGCGTGGTATAATGGCATGCTGAGCAATGTCAGAGAGGCTAAGTCAAAGTTCTAGAAACTTTGACATAAGTTTTCTGTGCTGGGCTCCATTGGATGATGTCACCCATGAGTGAGGGCTGCCATCCTATTTGTCTTCAAGAATTATAAATAAGTAAATTTTACATAACATATAAAAACAACATATAATTATAATCAACCAAAATACCTAACCCAGCAGGGATCCTGGACCCAAACTAAATAAAGAATTAAAATTATAAAGTCATGTAATTCATAGATCAAATGCTTGTACACACAGAGTCTTTACTCCCTTCTGAAACTTAGAATAATGTTTTTCCTTCATCATTATCATATATTTTTTTCATGCCTTTCCAGTCAGAATGTTCAAGGTGTGTGGACAACAGCGGATTGTACAAATTCAAAATCATTGATCTTGACGGTTACTTTGGTTACATAATAACAGTATTTAATTTTAAGCTTACATAATAGGAGTATAGAATATAGAAAAACTGAAAATCAAAAGTATACACATAAATTACTTCCTCCCAAGGAATGCCTCTTTCAAGTTCAAATTAAATCGCTTCCACGTGTATTTTTATGCACACAACCCCTAGGACAATTTTCCAAAAGTCTATTTACATATATAAAGCTGCAGTTTATGTTCAGAAATGCTTTTGAAAATTAGGCCCTAAAGGGCCATTTCTTTAGGCACTTTACTCACAGAAGTCCATTTGAAAATACCCTCCCTACTGTGAAAGGGCCTCCATGCAAAGTCAGAGCTCATTGTAACTACAAAAAAAAAAAAAAAAAAATGTTATTTGCACTTGGAAATTAATGAAAGGCTTTACAATATACAGTACTGCAAACTGACTTTTTAAACAATATAGCTCAGCAATATTTCAAATAGGAGGTCATGCTGAATAAATTGTTTATATGCTTTAACACTCTTCATTATATGTTTTATTTGAACTTTATTTCAGAGGCTATAATACGCCATGACCATGAGGATGTTTAAAATGAAAAAGACAAACACAATCTCAGAGACTATATTTCGGCTATATGAAAAACAGAGTTGAAGAAGACTGGTCAGATCATACCATATCAGTTACAGACTCTGGAACAATGTACTTTTAATACTTCGCTTCCTCTGGTGATGATAATCCATGGATGGTCGGTATGAACTTTGGCTTTTCTTTGGGTGGGGAGGTAATTTTCATTCAATTGAATCCTCCAACGCAACTGCATATCATACTGGTGCTCCCAGCGTAACAGTGAGCTGCTAAGTCTCTACCAGGGTCCGATTACTGCACAGGGCCAGCTGAGCGACTGCCTGCCTGTTATTGGTGCTAGGGTCTTGTGACGTCAGTGTGGCAGCTACCTTGTTGGTCCAAGGCAGCACTAAGGGAGAGGGGCACCCCCCCCCTGGGTTGCCAAGGCTGGGGGGGAACAGGAGACATGGCACAATCCCCCCCCCCCCTTGGGAGGCTGCTCCAGCCCGCCTGGGGTGCCCACCCAGCTCAGCCCTGTCCTAGTCTCTGCAGCACGGCTGTAGCAGCTGCAATTCCCTGTACCTCCTCAGTCGGCTAGTTACAGCATTTAGTTCAAAATGAATGTAGTGATTGAAAATTTTACACTTAAACAGTTCCATTTGAAAGTACAGTGTACCTTAGCAAAAACAATACAGTAGAAACCAATTGATGTTCTAGAAGTAGGCCATTTTAATTAATTTTAAAAGAGCAAAGAGTTTGGAGTAATTTTTAAAGAACTTGTCCCATTTTCATGAATGACAGTTCAATGTCCTGAAAGGAAGCTTGCATGTGTCTGAACAGACTTTCAGTGGACAATTGTAAAAAGAATGACCATATTAATCAGTCATCTGAAAATTGCCCTCCCTCAACATGGCTAAAAGTTGGCGCATTCTTCCCCAGCATGCGTGCCTTCTAGGGTGGGGGTGGAAAGTCTGGAGGATGGTTTAGATTGGGAGAAGAAAATCATACATGTAGATGGCATTTTCAAATCTACACGTGAAGTTTTTCAGCAAAAATCTATCTGCAGAAAAGGGAATGTGCAGGGGATTGTGCCTACTGACCGTGAAAGCTTCAAACCAAAGGTATGCCTGTACTTTCACTTTCAAATCACAGCCTGTGAGTAAATTGCACCTGGCAGTCTTTGTCCCAGTGTGCACAGTTTGAAAATTGCTCCATTAAGGACCCTTCATGCATCTGTGCACCATACAAGCTGAATCGTTTAAATGGTTGGAGACGCCAAAATCAGCTAATCACCTGGGTTGAGGATCCTAGTCACACGAAAGCTGCCATTCAGTAAAGTATTTACCTACGTGAATACGTATATGAGCTTCAATTAACTTGACTATGTATAGAACTTAAATAAATGAAGAATTCATCCTTCAGCTTTAAGGCAGTGTTCATGGATTTGCCACTTCTGGTATACATATTTAGGATGCACAGACACACCTATTGGCTTCCCGTATTACACTGAGACTGTACATAGGGCATGTTAGAAGTGCTCCAATCACATTAATGTGCTTTGTCAGCTAATCAGTGGTGTGAGCACGGCCTTGTGACTTCTAGCTGCAGTTCCTGCATATACTACAAACTATCTCTTCACTGTCATCGAAATGAATCCTAAGGTACTAACCAGCATAATAATATGTTATTCCTGGTTTTCAAGCTCCATGGACCAAACTAAATAATATGCAGAACATGGCAGCCTGCTAAGGCCAACGCTAACACCATCATGGTCTGCATATTAGGTTCCCCCAGAGATAAACTGGCCCAACACCAAAGTGGACAAGATAGCAGAAGGAAATCTAGTTTTCCCCCTCCCCCCCCGCCAAAATAAATCTCGTCTCCAGCCTCCCCACCAGCAATCACCAAAGAGGAATATCCAGGGCCTACTACTATTATTTATATTTCTATAACCCTACTAGGCATACACGGCACTTTACAAATAGACCTAAGAGACAGTTCCTGTTCCACAGAGCTTACAGACAAACAAAACATTATGCTGAAGTTTTATTTGTTATGGAAAATGTTAAACCTACAAGGTATGATTAGGAGAATAAAGGGTTAAAGGTATAAAAGCAAGCCTCAAAAATGTGGGTTGAATAAGGCCCAAGGAGCAGGACTCCCCCAGTTCAAAAAGTCGGTTCCTCACCCTGCCACAGGCTCCATAACCACCCAGTCCCCCTAACCCCAGTATTTCTATAGCCCTCATAATCAACAAATAGGTCTCTGGGCTCTCGAAACCCTGGCATTCACCCCCAGACTCCTACTCACCACCAAAAGATGACCCAGAGTCTTCATCAGCAGGAGGAAGTCAGTTCCCCTCCCTGCTGGCAGTACAGCATCAAATCCAAAATGATGATTACGATAGCTAAATATGCCTCGTTTGCTTTTCTTCTTGCTGGGCAGCGTTCCCTATGCCATGAAATCAGTCTCCACCCATTGTTCTGCTAGCTATGCAGTTTGGCATTGTTCAGTTCACAGTTTTAATGTTCTTGTGTCCCTGCAGGACCTATTCCTGCAGGGACATCATGGCCCTGCAGGCCACATCTTTCTTTCTAACTGCCTTGTGCCTTTTTCCTCAGGAAAAGGTGGAATATCAATGGAAATAAATCAATAGCATGTGCAGTCAGGTGAAGCACGTAACCGCTATTACAATCAGCAGCACAGTTTAGTAGCTCCCAGCTTTGTCTTTTCACAACCATTTGGGAATTAATTTGTTGCAAGCAAGCAGTAAGAAATTTCATTGACTGCATTTGAAAATGCAATCAGCATTCTGAGCACTAGGAAATGGCTTTATGTAGCTGGAAGCAGATAGGAATATGAATATTAAGGAGGTGCTTTCATTTGAAATGAAATTTCCTGTTTGTTTCATTTTGCTTGGTAAATAAAAACAAATGAAATGAGGTGGTTTTTTTTCTATTCTTTTCCTTTTTAAGAAGCCACACACACATGCCCCACCCCCACTATTTAAAGAATGGACATGCACCCCACATTATGACTGCCCCACAAAATGCCTTCCCCGTGTTTGAACCATTTAAAAATAAAGGTGCCCCAGGTTGGGCTAGGCCTCCGCACTGAAAGTCTTAGCCCATTCATGGGGGAGGGGGGCTCACTGAAGTCTAAAGGGTGCCGAGATCAATCCCCAGTTAATTCTGCTTCACTGGGTCCCCTATTCAAAACAGCACTAGCTGGCCCGGATTGGGGATCGCTCCTACCCCTTTGGACTCTGGTGATTCCCATTCTCTGTAAGACATAATTCTATATTCTGTCAATTTTTATTGTTACAATGTAAACCGAATTGATTAGTAACTTTGTTACTGGAACTTCGGTATATAAAACTGTTAAATAAATAAATAAATAAATAAATAAGAGTCAGCTCATGGGTTACTACTTCAGAGACTTGGAAGAGAATGAAGTTGGGATTAGACATGGCCTCTTATTGCCTCCTCCTTTTACACACAACAAGATGTCCCCCCTAATTATGTTGGTTTCCATTTTAGATCGATGGGATGCTAGAAGGCTGGATTTGGAAGTTGGCAGCAGCCCTGAAATCAAGTCAAAGGCAGTTAAATGTCATCATTGTTGATTGGCTCTCATTGGCTCATCATCACTACCCCATTGCAGTGCGGAACACCAGGTTAATAGGACAGGAGATTGCAAATTTCTTAGAATGGTTGGAGGTAACAATCAAAATATGCTTTGTTTCTCTTAAGAAAAACAGATTTTCTTCTTTTCTCGCTTTTTATTTTAAGGAGTGATTTAGATCATAATTTCCAGTGTGGTCACATGGTTTGTTTAAATGTGTCCTGCTTAAAGTTCATAGACAACATATCTGCAGTAAGGCTATCTTGTTTCTTAGAATTTTGAAAGTCAGATCACAATCAGAGAAACCATGGGATCAAATATTGCAGAAGAAATGTGCATTCTGCTCATATTAATGATAGTTAATAAATTATTTCAATCAGCATTTTTAAATATTTTGATTCTTTACAAGCTGGGGTACCTTTTATTGAACCAACATAAATAATCAAGAATGTTTTGGGGCATGAGTTTTCAAGATTTATAAGGGTATGATTAGGAGAATAAAGGGTATAAAAGTTCATTCACAAAATATCTTTAGACAGTTATTAGAAGGTTCTAAGAAATATATGCACAAGTTGCAAAGAATCTAATTTACTCCAAACCAATATGACTTGTACATCTCTGAACTATAAATAAAGTTATGAATGGGTATAGGGCTGGCATGACTCACCATGTGTCTGTGCACCTTGCTCAGGACAGCAGCTCCAAGGGGGGAGATATCACACAACTGAGGCCTGCCCATGGAGTTCGTCTAAGCAAGGCAGAACCTGTATTGTGCTCTCCCCTCCCAGCAGCCCTGGATTTGTCAATGGACACCCATTATGCCTGTGCCTAGGGCAAGCAAAGATTTAGGGTCAGCAGTCTGGCTAAGATCTGCTGCCTTTGACCTCTGCTGAATCTCATTCAGTCTTATGATGTGAGGCACAAGATCTAGGGATTCATTGCAATTCAACACCATGAGATTGGGACCCACAAAGCACAGAAAATTAAGCACTGCTCCTTCTGCCAAGCATGGAGGATTGGGAGGAGCCAAGTGCACTGGGGATACAAAGGGCAGAGAGGGTCAGGAATGGGGATGGGATGTGTGAAAGCTTTGGGAGAAGGAATGCAAGGAGAGCTTTCAGGGGAAGAAGAAGAATGTGGGGAGACCCTTCTAGGGGTGGGACAGGAATGCGGGGAGGACCTTCCGAGGTTGGGAGTGGGATGTAGGAAAAGCTCTCTGTGGATCAAGGGGAGGGGATGTGAGGATTCTAGGGATTGAGGAAAGCAGAGATTGAACTCTCAATCTCCATTACCCCTCTAACTGACCCCCTCTTATATCCCCAGCTTCTCACCTCCCCCTTCAGCTCTTTTCACAGCCCTCCAGCTGATCCTCTCTAACCCCAAGCCTTTCTTATAACCTCCAACTAATTCTCTATCATCCGCTCCTTCTCATCCCATTGCCTCCTCACACTCATCCCCCTCCATTCTTCCCAGCCCCCCAGCTATTCTTTTACATTCAATCTAATTTCATTCCCACAAGAAATCCAGCTGATCCAGCCCTCAAACCCCTTCTGCATCTGATACCTTCTCCAAACATCCTCTAGGCCAGAGTCAAAGCAACATTTTCCTTTGAGCCCTGGGCCAAAGGTGTATGACAACTGGTGGGAAAAGAGGGCAGGATGATGACAGGGGCAGCGTGTTTCCCTTGGGTAGATTCAATGATAGATGAGGAGAGAGCAGGAGTGGCAATTTCCACTGACCCATGCACACTCAGCCCTCCCCTCCCCTCAAGGCTGGTCCCAAGCACAGGGCCTGCAGTGGCCCCAGTCCTTCCTCATGCAAGGCTTCCAGTCACCACAGAAACTCACGTGAGGGCAGGGGTCTGTGAGTGTGCACCGACTCAGGCCCAACACTGCCTTCCACTACTAATGCCGCTGCTGCTGGTGTCTGAAAAACCATGCCATTAGAGGCATGTGTGACCCCATTTGGGATCCCAACCCACAGTTTCATTAGCATAATCATGACATTATCTTTACTTGCTGGTTTTCTTTTAATAAATTGCATTTTGCCAGACTAGTATAGTTACTTCTTAGTGAATCCTATGGAACTGTGCAGTGCAGAATTTGCACAGAATTCCCCAGCTGTGCAGAATTTGACACTTAAAGGTGAATTTTCAAAAGTTGTGCACGTAAAAAATAGCTCTTACGCATGTAAAATAGCATATATGCAAATATTAGCTATTATAGAAACCTCAATATACACACAAATCTGGTTCTGCAAGTGAATTTGTGCATGTAAAAAAGGGTCAGGTCAAGGGCATTTCAGGAAAGGGCCAACATTTATACAAATAAGTTATATTTACACCTGCTCTACAACTAGGGTAAGTGATCGTAAACATCTTAAAAGTGTGTAAGAGGTCTGGTTGAAAGGGAGGACTTTGGGCTGGTCATCACGAATGGCAAATAGACTGGGTGAAGTAGTAGACTAATGGGTAAAACTGATAAATTAAATTGCATGTTAGACAATCTCCCGACTGGTGCATGTAAAAGCTGAATTACGGGGGTAGATGCATCTAAATAATGCGGGTAAAATCTGCTTGCATTTCTCTTTACAATTTGACTTTAAAATACATGGGTATATCATTTGTGCGCATTTATCTGGCTAAATTCCGATGTATCCGGTTAAGTTGCACCTTCGCCAGACAAGTTCCAACTTATGCAGCTAAGTAGCATCATAGCCAGATAGACGGACAAGAAGCGCTTTCCGGACCTAAGTAGTGCTTTTTGGACATCAGGCTATATGAGATAACCAGATGGTCTGAAGAAACTGCTACTTAGACAGATAAGTCTTAAAACACTACTTATCCGGCTATCTGATTTACTGGGATATATAGTGCTTTTTAGACTTATCTAGCTTTCTGACTTAGTCGAATAGTGTTTTAAGAGTTATCCATCTAAGCAGTGTTTTTTCAGATGTATCCAGATATCTTACTTAGGCCTTGATTCATCTAAGTCTTTTCCCAAAGACACATAATGGGAGAAAGGCTTTTGTGAATCAGCAGTTAGTGTAACTGGGTTTAAAAAAAGGTTTGGATAAATTCCTAGAGGAAAAAATCCATAAACTGCTATTACGGTAATTAATAAGCAATAGTAGCTTGTGATTTATCTAATGTTTGGGTACTTGCCACATACTTGTGACTTGGATTGGCCACTGTTGGAAATAGGATACTGGGCTTGATGGACCCTTGGTCTGACCCAGTATGGCATATCTTATGTTCTTATGTAGGCCCTTAGCTGGATAAGTCTGAAAAGCCCTACTTAAATGTCATTGCTGTAACTTAGCTGGATAAATCAGAACTTATCTGGATAAATGCCGCTTCTTATCCGGATAAGTCCAAACTTGCATGGTGCATTGTTTTTATATATATGCAAGTATGTTTGCGCACATATGTACTCGTATTTCATGACCTGAACATATTGTTTGCATGCAGGTTATAAAATACTGTAGTGTAGCATCCTTGTGTGCACCCATATACACGCGTATGTAGGTGCGTGTACAGCTTTTTGAAAGTTATCCTCCCAGTGCACAGATTTTGGTGGGGGGGAAAAGAAGGCAGCAGTCTTACACTTGCCAATACCGACTGGAACAGAAGGAAAATGATTATCGGTCCCGCGGGGGCTGAAGAGGAAAGAGGTAGTCTCCTTCAATGTGCAGCTGCAGCTGTGCAGTTTTTAGGTTTTTTGTTTGTTTTTTTTATTTGCCGTGTGCTGCTTCCCTTCTTTCCCCCTCTGGCAGCAGACTGGGCTGACAGCAGCCTTCTTGTTCACACTACCATTTTGCTCAATGTTGCTCACACTGTTCCGGTGCTTATCTGCCCTCTCCCTGCCCCGCCCCCAACCAATTCCCTGCAGTCCGACACATGCTTAATGCCATGAGTCCTAATGTTGGAAGCTATTCCAAGCCAGGCCCTACTCACAAGTTTGTATTTGTTTTCTTAACAATCCTGGAGCCCGAGACCAGTAGATTGGAGAGAGCACATGAGCGCTGCAGGATGGAGGAAGGGTTGAAAAAAGGAGAGCGTGAGCTGGAAGGCAGGGCTTAAACAAGAGGGAAGAGAGAGAACTGGGGGAAGGGTTTTGAATCTGGGAGGGGGAGAGAACATGCAAGAGAGCTATGGGGGAGGGGTGAATTTAAACCTGGGAGGGGACAGGAGGGGGGAGGTTGAATGTCAGAGCACTAGCTGTGAAGGGTTGAACTTGGAGAAAGAGGGAACTGGAAGGTAATGTAAAATATAATAGATAAAGTGTAGGTAGGGATAAGCTGGCGGGGTGGGGGGGGGGTGGGGGAACTGAACCTGGAAGGGCCAGAAGAGAGAGCTGGGGGTTTAACCTGGAGGGAGGTTGTCTGGCCTGAGTCAGGGAGGGGAAGAAAAAGATAGATGGAGGTTCGAGCCTTTTATAATTTTATAGTATTTCGAGGGATTCTGCATACAATTTTTAAAATTCTGTATTTTTGACAATTTATTTCTGTATTACACTATTAATTATTACTCAGAAAATTATTATATTGGGTTATTTTGACAAATAACATGCAGAATTTTGCAGAAGTTTAAAAAAATTTGCATGCAGAATTCTAAACTTTTGTGCGCAGAATTTTCCCAGGAGTATATATACACACAGGGTGGCCCATGAAAAAGTAGCCCGCCTCCAATACTTTTCCATGGGCCACCCTGTAGTATTCTCTTTCTACTACATGTACATGTGTTTCTCCTTTTTAGCTTAAAACATGTAGTAAGATATCTCACATATCCTATACTGAGATATGCTGAAATACTCATGTCTCACAATTCAGTAGATTTCTAATTTCAGCCTTTCAAGTACACCACTATAATAAGACAAGGTCTTGTCAAATGAGGCTAAGCCTGGAGTTCATCCCAGGTTTCTCTAAACTTTCTGACCAACATTTCTTTCATATGTGATATGAACTTGGCCAAATTTAAACCCAAAGATTAAGAAATGACAAGGCTACTGTAATTTAGCATAAGTCCTCTGTATTATGGCTAATAGATACTATCATGCCATTGTTCTTTTCTAGCTCTCTGTCCAGTATCCTAGAGATAAAGCTCATCTGATTGGATATAGCCTAGGAGCTCATGTTTCAGGATTTGCAGGCAGTTATATTGATGGCTCAACCAAAATTGGAAGAATTACAGGTAATTTATACATTTCATAAAACACATTTTAAAAACCTTTTATTTATACTGAATTGATTATTAATATGATTTTATTACAACTTCATTAGTATTGTAATTAATCAATGTTATCCTGTATATCCCTTCTAGCTTTTACTTGATTTTCAAACATATTGTTGGTACTCACATTTTGTATTGTTCTAACTGAAGACACTAACTGACTTTTTACAATTTTTACCTAGTGCACAAAATGCCTGTCACCTATTTTAGCCTTTAACCTGCAGTAATAATAAGAACATAAGAAAATAAGAAATTGCCATGCTGGGTCAGACCAAGGGTCCATCAAGCCCAGCATCCTGTTTCGAACAGAGGCCAAACCAGGCCACAAGAACCTGGCAATTACTCAAACCCTAAGAAGATCCCATGCTACTGATGCAATTAATAGCAGTGGCTATTCACCAAGTAAACTTGATTAATAGCCGTTAATGGACTTCTCCTCCAAGAACTTATCCAAACCTTTTTTGAACCCAGCTACACTAACTGCACTAACCACATCCTCTGGCAACAAATTCCAGAGCTTTATTGTGCGTTGAATGAAAAAGAATTTTCTCCCATTAGTCTTAAATGTGCTACTTGTTAACTTCATGGAATGCCCCCTAGTCCTTCTACTATTCGAAAGTGTAAATAACCGAGTCACATCTACTCATTCACGACCTCTCATGATCTTAAAGACCTCTATCATATCCCCCCTCAGCCGTCTCTTCTCCAAGCTGAACAGCCCTAACCTCTTCAGCCTTTCCTCATAGGGGAGCTCTTCCATCCCCTTTATCATTTTAAGCCCCTTCAACCATAGCCTAAAAGGGCAAAGTGGTATGGGGCTGATCATTGCCCCTTCTCTGTCCCTCCCCTCCATAGTTGATTTAAAAAAAAAAACCTCTGCTGTCAGAATATTGGAAGCTGCCAGAAATTAGAAAAAAACTAAAAGGAGAAGTTGTAAGCGTTGAAAGTTTGCATAAGGCATGAATATTGTTTAACAATACCATTTTGGAAGCCCAGATAAAATGTATGCTATATATTTAAAAAGCCATATTAATATAAAGGAACACTTTCAAACAAAAGGCAATAAAGAAATATATATCATACCATCAAAATCATAAATAAAAAAAATGACATATATAAAAAAAAAGTAGATAAATTTGTATTTATACAAAAAATACAAACAAAAATAGAAATATACAACTACAAATTATATCCAGTCAATACACTAATATCCATCTAAATATCCAAAGCTTATTAAAAACACAGCACACATAACCATAAAATACCAATCACACATACAAAAAGTCATAAGAGACTTATTTCTTCCAATGTTTCACACAATAGAGCTTCTTCAGGAGAGAATTCACAAACATTGTCAAATAAAAAGAATGCTAGATGCCCTCCTATTATTTCCCATCAAAATATAGACATTCTTCATGGGGCCAGAAGTAATTATTTTTATTATTATTATTATTATTTTTAATAACCACAGGTGACTGGGGGAAGGGCAAAGATCAGTCCCTTATCTCTTTACCCTTTTAGGCTATGTTTGAATGAGCTTGGGCACAGGATTACCAGTTTGTAATCCACGAAAAGACATCGCCACCTATCCCATGACTTTTTACTTTTCCTAGAAGCCTCTCATGAGGAACTTTGTCAAACGCCTTCTGAAAATCCAAGTATACTATATCTACCGGTTCACCTTTATCCACATGTTTATTAACTCCTTCAAAAAAGTGAAGCAGATTTGTGAGACAAGACTTGCCCTGGGTAAAGCCATGCTGACTTTGTTCCATTAAACCATGTCTTTCTATATGTTCTGTGATTTTGATGTTTAGAACACTTTCCACTATTTTTCCTGGCACTGAAGTCAGGCTAACCAGTCTGTAGTTTCCCGGATCGCCCCTGGAGCCCTTTGTAAATATTGGGGTTACATTTGCTATCCTCCAGTCTTCAGGTACAATAGATGATTTTAATGATAAGTTACAAATTTTAACTAATAGATCAGAAATTTCATTTTTTAGTTCCTTCAGAACCCTAGGATGCATACCATCCGGTCCAGGTGATTTGCTACTCTTTAGTTTGTCAATCTGGCCTACTACATCTTCCAGGTTCACAGTAATTTCGTTCAGTTCATCTGACTCATCACCCCTGAAAACCATCTCCGGAACTGGTATCTCCCCAACATCCTCATTAGTAAACACAGAGGCAAAGAATTAATTTAGTCTTTCTGCAATGGCCTTATCTTCCCTAAGAGCCCCTTTAACCCTTCTGTCATATAATGGTCCAACCGACTCCCTCACAGGTTTCTTGCTTTGGATATATTTTAAAAAGTTTTTATTATGAGTTTTTGCCTCTATAGCCAACTTCATTTCAAATTCTCTCTTCGCCTGTCTTATCAATGTTTTACACTTACCTTGACAATGTTTATGTTTTATCCTATTTTCTTCAGATGGATCCTTCTTCCAATTTTTGAAGGATGTTTTTTTTGGCTAAAATAGCCTCTTTCACCTCACCTTTTAACCATGACGGTAATCATTTTGCCTTCCTTCCACCTTTCTTAATGCATGGAATACATATGGACTGCGCTTCTAGGATTGTATTTTTAAACAATGTCCAAGCCTCTTGAACACTTTTAACCTTTGCAGCTGCACCTTTCAGTTTTTTTTCTAACTATTTTCCTCATTTTATCAAAGTTTCCCTTTTTAAAATGTAGTGTTAGAGCTGCAGATTTACTTATAGTCCCCCTTCCAGTTATTAGTTTAAATTTGATCATGTTATGATCACTGTTGCCAAGTGGCCCGACCACCGTTACTTCTCTCACCAAATCTTGCATTCCACTTGTTTGTAGAACTTTGCCTTTGTTGTTACTCCTGATTTCCTGCAGAAGCAATTAGAAATAAAGATTATCAATATAATATAGAAATAAATACTAGCAATATAATATACTTAGGTAACATCATTTTCAGCTCATTTTGGAGCAGCCTGATGAAGGGAGCATAATACATGAAAATTAGTGACATATTGAATGTTAAGACAATATCTGCAGAATTACAGGTAGTATTTATTTAATTTGTAGCTTTTATATACCGAGGTTTAGCACAAGCCTTCACCCCGGTTTACATTGAAACAAAACAATTATACATAGAACAAGTTGTGAAACGAAAGTATATGCATATAGCAGGTCATGGAACAGGTTGTAACAGGAAATAACTAAAATATCTTAAGTCAAATAACGAAAATGAATATAGAAACGAAAAACGAGGAAGGTAGATACAAACGCGTGCTCTAAACACAAGAAAGTATGAGTGGGAAATGAAAGGAAAGGGGGGAGAGAGGTAGAAGGTAGGGGGGTCGGATGGGGCGGAAGGAGGGGGGAAGAGGCGAGGGGTAGGGGCAAGGGGAGGGCAAGAGGGGGGGGCAAGGGGAGGAGGAAGGGGTAAAGAAGAGGAGAAGAGAAGAGGGGAGTAGGAGGGGTGGACTAAGGCATCACAATTGTAATTAGCCTAAATTATCGTTGAAAGTCTGGCTGAAGATCCAAGTTTTCAGTTCTTTTTTGAATGATTTATTATCGCTGATAGTGGTGAGGTAGCATGGTAGGGCGTTCCAAAGTTTTGGCCCCGCTATGGAGAGAGCTCTATTTCTGGTGTTAGTAAGCTTTGCCATGGGTAAGCGGGTATTTCGAGTAGTCGTTTGTCGGAAGTTCTGGTGTTCCGTTTAGGTTTGTGGGGGTGGAACATTTTACTGACTGCGGAGTTATCTGTGTTGTGTACTGCGTTGTGGATGATCGTCAGGGTTTTGTATTCTATTCTCTGAATGATTGGTAGCCAGTGTAGACTTTTTAATACTGGGGTGATGTGATCAGATTTTTTATTTCCGGTCAGAACTCTAGCAGCGGCATTTTGCAGTAACTGTAGAGGTTTTATGGTGGATTTGGGGCATTTTGCAGTAACTGTAGAGGTTTTATGGTGGATTTGGGGAGACCTAATAACATTGAGTTGCAGTAATCTAGGCTGCTGAAGATCAGGGATTGTAGTACTGTTCGGAATTCCTGATGGTGGAGGAGCGGTTTTAGGTGTTTTAGTACATGAAGTTTATAGAAACCTTCCTTTGTTTTGGTTGCTATGTTTGTTTTTAGGTTGAGATCTTTGTCGATCCATACGCCGAGGTCCTTTGTTGAGCTTTTTAGAGGTATGGAGATGTTGTTGATTAGAAGATAGTTGTGGGAGATGGTTTGGTCTGAGACATTTCGTACAATGAGGATACATTCAGTTTTATTCATGTTTAGGCATAATTTTAACTTGTTGAGCATGTTTCTAATTGTGGTTAGGTGTTTGGCAGCTGTGCAGAGAGCGTCTTCTATTGAGTTGGTGACAGGGATGATGAACTGAATGTCGTCGGCGTACAGAAAGAAAGTTATTCCAAGACTGGAGATGAGGTGGCAGAGAGGGATTAAGTAGATGTTAAAGAGGGTGGCCGAAAGGGCGGATCCTTGTGGTACACCGGTGTCTAGAGAGAGGGGTTTTGATGAGATGTTGTTCATGGTGACCTTGAAGGATCTGTTATTTAGATAAGAGGTGAACCATTTGAGGGTGGTGCCGGAGAGGCCGATGTTTGAGAGGCTAGATAGAAGTATTTTATGATCTACGGTATCGAATGCCGCAGAGAGGTCTAGGAGTATTAGGAGGTGGTTAATCTTGATGTCAGCACTTCTTAGAATATCGTTAGATAGGTTGGCGAGAAGTGTTTCTGTGCTGTGATTTTTTCTAAATCCGTGTTGATTCGAGTGTAGTATGTTGTTTGATTCAAGGTGTTCGTTTAGTTGGGATAAAGCAGCTTTTTCTGTCAATTTAGCTAGTAGGGGTAGATTGGAGATGGGGCGGTAGTTATTCGGGTCTGACGG
Organism: Rhinatrema bivittatum; assembly: GCF_901001135.1. NCBI lineage: Eukaryota > Metazoa > Chordata > Amphibia > Gymnophiona > Rhinatrematidae > Rhinatrema > Rhinatrema bivittatum. The sequence continues at coordinate 44,446,152 of NC_042627.1, read as the reverse complement.
ATCTAGGTTCTTCTTTTTTAGAATGGGAGTGATGGTTGCTGATTTTAGTTCGGTTGGGAGTTCGCCTTCTTCTAGTGATTTGTTCATGATGGCGGCTAAGGTAGGGGTGATGATATGTGCCATATCTTTGAGGTACCGCGTTGGGATAGTATCAAGTTCATGACGTGCAGGATTTATTTTTTTTAGCATTTTTTCAGCTTCAGTGTTGGAGACAGGGTTGAAATGTGACCACTGGGGTATATTCTTAGATTCTAACCAGTCATCTGCGGAAGTAGATTTGTTGAGAGAGCTTATTAGTCTGTTGATTTTGTCTTTGAAGAACATGGCAAGGTCTTGTGTTAAGTTGGTATCATTGTGTGAGTGGGTAGTAGTGTTTTTGTCCTCTGTGAGGTTTTTTACGATGTTGAATAAGGCATTTGAATTGTTAGAAGAGTTTTTAATCTTTTGGCTGTAGTAGTTTCTTTTCGTGTTTGAAATCGTGTTTTTATAGATGGCAAGGTGAGTGCGGTATCTTTGTTGGTTAGATGGGGACATCGATTTTCTCCATTCTTTTTCCAGTTTTCTGAGGTTTGTTTTCATTGATCTTAGGTTGGAGTCAATCCACGGGTTATTTTTTTCGTTTTTTAGTTTTCGCTGTCTAGTTTTCACTAGGTTTATATTGTTGGCTGTTAGTTTGGTTAGATGGTGCCAAGATTGAGTTGCTTTCTTGGTGCTGGAGAGGTCAAGATTAGAGAGTTGTTTTCCTAGTTCTTTTTGTAGTTTGTCTGGATGAAAATGTGGTCTGAATTTGAAAGAAGTAGGGATTTTTGCATTAGTTGAGTTATTGGGTTGTAGTAGTTGAGTATTACAGTGGATGAGGAAGTGATCAGACCAGGGAACTGGGTTGGCTGAGGTGTAGGTATTTGAGAAGTGGTGGCTGGTGAATATTAGGTCAAGAGTATGTCCAGCTTTATGAGTGTGGGTGTTCACTTGTTGAGTCATGTTGAAACTAGATAGCATGTCCAGAAGTGTTTGGCAGCTATGAGTTTTTTTGTTGATGTCTGTGTGGAGGTTGAAGTCGCCCAGTATTATGGTAGGTTTTTCTGTGCTTATGTTTGAAGTTAGGTATTCCAGTAGGGGGGAAGGGTCATCTTCTAGAAGGTTTGGAGGGCAATAGACTAGGCATATTTGAAGGTGTTCTGAGTCAAAGAGGGCGATTTCGTATTTCTTTGGTAGGTTGTTGGAGATTGGTTTGAGTGCGAGCTCTTTTTTTATTATTAGTAAGAGGCCGCCTCCTCTTCGGGCTTTACGAGGAATGGAGAACAGGTCGTAGTTGTTGTTAAGTAGTTGATTTACGAGAACTTGGTCGGTGGTTTTGAACCAGGTTTCTGTTATAGCTATGAGGTCTGGATTATTGTCCTGGATTAGGTCATTTATTAGGATATATTTTTTGGTTAGGGATTGAGCGTTTATTAAGAAGAAGGTCAAATAGGTTAGGTTTCTGAGGTTGTTATTTAGGGGGATGTGGATGAGATGGTTGGATTTTCGTTGCATATGGTTCATGTTTGCGTTGCTTGGTGGTGTATTAGGATTCCTGTTTTGAATGATTGTTGTTGCTGATTGTGGGTGTTTGAATTGAGATCTTGAATGGGAGACGAGTTTATGGTCTTCAGTGGATTGATGAATGTTTGGTGGGTTGGCTAGATAGAGATGGTGAGAGGCGTCATGGAGGGGTCTGGAGAGATAGAAGGTGGGAGCGGAGTCATTTTGGGTGGGAGACATTGGGAGTGTGAAGAGAAGAGGAGCACAAATGGGCAGGCTCCTATTGCGCGCTACGTCAAGCACGTGACGCTTATGTACGAGCTGTGATTTAAATTGCCCTTCTAGGCGCGGCAATTCCGATGTCATCGGTGGTGCTCTTGTATCTGGGCAGACCTAGTCCGACGCCGGTAAGTGAATTGCTGATAAGGCCTCGAGTCCGGCGGTGTGCTATCGGAGGTATGGCGAGACTGAAAGCCTTACCCCGCTGAGTCCCGGCACCGGATGTGTGGATCTGTCTCCAGTTTGTGTGGATGATTGAAAGTCTTGACGGACGGTGAGAAGGTACAGAGAAGGGCAACTAAAATGATAAATAAATATTATTTATACATTTATTTATCACCTGCAACTGACTGCTCTTTCTAGGTGCAAGTTTAAGGACAAAACAGTAACCACATTACTTCACATGCAGATGCAAAACAAATCTATAAACCTTATGGGGCGGATTTTCAAAGGCCCGCACGCGCCGGCGCGCCTATTTTGCATAGGCCGCCGGCGCGCGTAAAGCCCCGGGACGCGCGTAAGTCCCGGGGCTTTTGTAAGAGGGCGGGTCGGGGGCGGGGCCGACTGACGCGTCGTTTTGGGGGCATGGCTGAGGCCTCTGGACCAGCCCCAGGGACCAGAGGACGGAGCGGGGCTGCCGGCCGACAGGCGTAACTTTGCCGACAAAGGTAAGGGGGGGGGGTTAGATAGGGCCAGGGGGGTGGGTTAGGTAGGGGAAGGTGCGGGGAGGGCGAAGGAAAGTTCCCTCCGAGGCCGCTCTGAAATCGGAGCGGCCTTGGAGGGAACGGAGGCAGGCTGCACGGCTCGGCGAGTGCAGGCTGCCGATTTTTCGCAGCCTTGCGCGCGCCGACCCCAGATTTTATAAGATACGCGCGTATCTTATAAAATCAGGCGTACTTTTGTTCGCGCAACTTTTTAAAATCTGCCCCTAAATTTATCAACAACTTTATGGTATGAAATGCATTAAAAGAAATATTGTTTTTAAATTTGTAAGGCAGTAAATAATTTTCAATAAGCTTAGCTAAACTATGCACTTTACTGTCTGTATGCACCCACCTCTGATGGAATTGTGTTGACTGTTTGTTTTTCCTCCAAATCTTCCACTAATGTGTAACAATTATGAAAACTGCAGTTGAACTATTTGTAATGATTTTTCATGCCAAGTAATATTTTTCAAAAGTAATTAAACTGTAGCACTTGATTCAGACGGCAATTATCAGGCAGCTAAGGGGACCAGAGAGTCACAGTTTCTTTAAATATCCAAACCCTTTGGTTTGAGCATATTTGAATTACTCTTGGACTGAGCACATTGCTCTTTCCTGGAAAGGAGGGTAAGAGATCAGATTCACTTGGACTCAGGCAGTGTCTTGTGCACTGGCCTGAGAGCCCCTTGCTCAGAAGTGTTGCAATCTCAGGATTGCTGTTACCATGATTTACTTTGGATGTTTGCCATCTGGACAAGAATCCTCCATTTGCTAGCCAAGTAGATCATAGATCATAATGTGTGGATCACAAAATTAGTATCTGACCGTCTGTCTATTCAGAACCTGGAAGGACAATGAAGACCCCATAGTGAAAGTCCTTGAAAATGTAAAACCAAAATGTGCTACGAACTACACTTGATAGAAGTATAATTGACTAAAAGTAGGTTAAAAGTCAAGTTTGAAGTGACTTGTAGGACTCTTATCATGGGGGCTTTTGAAATACATTAGATGACCGAGAGAATAAAAACAAAACTAGATAAATGTTCCCAAGTGAGGTAAAAGCATTTGTTTCTAAATACTGCTTTCCTAACACAAATACTTACATTGCAAGTTGATTGTTTGCTTTCATTGTAGGCCTTGACCCTGCTGGTCCTTTGTTCGAAGGAATGTCATCAACAGATCGTTTATCTCCTGATGATGCACGCTTTGTAGATGCAATTCATACATTTACCCAGCAGCATATGGGTCTGAGTGTTGGGATCAAGCAACCAGTTGGTCACTTCGATTTTTATCCCAATGGGGGAACGTTTCAACCAGGCTGTCACCTCAGGCACATGTACAATCATATTGCACAATATGGAATCATTGGTAAGTACAGAGACTAGGGAAAACAGAAAATCTGATGTACACTATTCTGTATAACAGGCTACAGTCAAGCAGTAACCAGGGACAGTATACCAGAAATATTAATTACAAGTACTGAAACTTATTTAACCTGTTTTATGAGTCTGTTTAATGTGAAAAGACCCTAGGGAATACTTGTTTTTAGTTAACAACTAAGCTGTAAGTATAATGGATTCCTCTTACGTGAAATTCTTCTATACGATGATCCAATTTTTTATTATTTGCTATAGCAGTAATTTCTAAAGAGTGATCCCAGGACACCTGAGAAGTCCTCCATGACTTATATAGGGGTCCTTACCTTGATACTGCCAGCCCTACTGCAGGTGAAGGTCTGCCTGCCTAGTGCTGAGAAGGAGCTGAGGCTGAAAAGCAATAGCAGCACACAACCACTCAGAGCAAAAGCAGGAAATAGTGATTTTATTTATTTATTATTTATTTGGAGCTTTTTATATACCGCGGTACGTATAGGTCTACATCACCTCGGTTTACAGTAAACAATAACTTAGCCAAAGGCTTTACAAATAACCAGTTATACAGTAAGAAAACAATAAATAGCAACAGGCTTTACATATAACAGTTAAAAGTATGTCAACAATCTAAATAAATAGTTTTTACTGAAATAACAAATTCCCGAGATCAGGATATAGCTTCTGTACATATAATCTTCAATGAAAGTTTAAACTCAGAGTAGTTCAGTCCATTAACTTGTCAAAGGCAAAGTTCAGAATCGTGTCAATACACAGTGTCAAACAATGAGAAGGCGGGGAAAAGGGAAAGAGAGGGATAGGCAGAGTGAAACAAACAAGAGTATTAAAGTAGAAGGTGGCGCATCAGTGGAATATATGTCAATCTATTAGAAGAAGGAAAAAGAATGTGGCATAGGTGACAAATTATGCAGTAACCTGATTTTCAAATTAGGCATTGATCATTGATAGAAAGCTTTTTCAAACAACCATGTTTTGAGGTTTTGTTTGAAAGTTTTGTGGCAGGGTTCAAGACGTTAGTCCAAAGGCATATTGTTCCATATGTTGATACCAGCTATAGAGAAGGAACGTTCTCTTGTGGATACGTGTTTGATGTGTTTGAGTGGATGAGCAGCTAGTTTGGCTTGGTGGATATTAGGGATGTGAATCGTTTTTTGACGATTTAAAATATCGTCCGATATATTTTAAATAGTCAAAAATCGTTAGGGCCACGATACAATACCAATTCCCCCGATTTATCGTCAAAAAATCGTAAATCGGGGGAAGGGGGAGGGCAGGAAAACCGGCACACTAAAACCCCCTAAAACCCACCCCCGACCCTTTAAATTAAATCCCCCCCCCTCCCGAACCCCCCCCCCCCAAATGCATTAAATTACCTGGGAGTCCTCCGTAGCGGCGGTCCGTGGCTAAATCGGGGGAAGGGGGAGAGCACGAAAACCGGCACACTAGATCGTGAGGTCTTCAGCTGGCGCCATTTTTCAAAATGGCCGCCGCAAAATGGCGGCGGCCATAGACGAAAACGATTCGACGCAAGAGGTCGTTCCGGACCCCCGCTGGACTTTTGGCAAGTCTTGTGGGGGTCAGGAGGCCCCCCCAAGATGGCCAAAAGTTCCTGGGGGTCCAGCGGGGGTCAAGGAGCGATTTCCTGCCGCGAATCGTTTTCCGTACGGAAAATGGCGCCGGCAGGAGATCGCTCCTTGACCCCCGCTGGACCCCCAGGAACTTTTGGCCAGCTTGGGGGGGCCTCCTGACCCCCACAAGACTTGCCAAAAGTCCAGCGGGGGTCCGGAACGACCTCTTGCGTCGAATCGTTTTCGTCTATGGCCGCCGCCATTTTGCGGCGGCCATTTTGAAAAATGGCGCCGGCTGAAGACCTCACGATCTAGTGTGCCGGTTTTCGTGCTCTCCCCCTTCCCCCGATTTAGCCACGGACCGCCGCTACGGAGGACTCCCAGGCAATTTAATGCATTTGGGGGGGGGGGGTTCGGGAGGGTGGGGGATTTAATTTAAAGGGTCGGGGGTGGGTTTTAGGGGGTTTTAGTGTGCCGCTGGACCACCAGGTAATTTAAGGCATTGGGGGGGGGTTCGGGAGGGGGGGGATTTAATTTAAAGGGTCGGGGGTGGGTTTTAGGGGGTTTTAGTGTGCCGGCTCACGATTTTAACGATTATGACAATACTTTACACACACACAAACGGCAACAATATGATTCCCTCCCCCTCCCAGCCGAAATCGATCGTTAAGACGATCGAGGACACGATTCACATCTCTAGTGGATATTTCTAATAGGTCTATTAGATGTGTGGAAAATAAACTGGTCAGAATACCATTGCATCTCTTGGTTGTGAATCGATTTATGGATGAGTGAGAGGACTTTAAAAGTGATCCTGTACGTTACCGGAAGCCAATGTAGAAACATGAGAGCTGGGGTGATGTGTTCGTGTCGTCGAGTATTGGTAAGTAAGCGAGCTGCAGCATTTTGCAGCATCTGCAAAGGTTGAATTGTGTTTTTTGGGAGACCCATAAGTAGTGCGTTACAGTAGTCTAGTTTTGGTAAGATTGTGGCTTGTAACACTGTCCGGAAGTCCTGAGCATGTAAAAGAGGTCTCATTCTTTTCAACGTATGTAACTTAAAGAAGCCATTTTTAACTGTAGATGATATGAATTTCTTTAAGGAAAAGTGATTGTCAATCATGACTCCCAGGCTGCGGACATGCTGTAAATGGGGGCAGTCAGCTGTGAGGATAGATGATGTGTTAGTAGTGTTGTTTTTGTGCGGCGTGATGATGAGGAGTTCAGTCTTGTTAGTGTTTATTGCAAGACATTTTTCCATGAGTAGCTCTTTTATTTCAGCAAGGGCCGAATCCCAAGTTTTCAGGGCATTGTCAAGAGAATCATTGATGGGAATGAGGACCTGAACGTCGTCGGCGTATATAAAATAGGGATGTGAATCGTTTTTTGACGATTTAAAATATCGTCCGATATATTTTAAATCGTCAAAAATCGTTAGGGCCACGATACAATACCAATTCCCCCGATTTATCGTCAAAAAATCGTAAATCGGGGGAATGGGGAGGGCAGGAAAACCGGCACACTAAAACCCCCTAAAACCCACCCCCGACCCTTTAAATTAAATCCCCCACCCTCCCGAACCCCCCTCCAATGCCTTAAATTACCTGGGGGTCCAGCGGCGGTCCGGAACGGCAGTGGTCCAGAACAGCCTCCTGCAATAGAATCGTGTTGTCCTCAGCCGGCGCCATTTTTCAAAATGGCGGCGCAAAATGGCGGCGGCCATAGACCAACACGATTCGACTGCAGGAGGTCGTTCCGGACCCCCGCTGGACTTTTGGCAAGTCTTGTGGGGGTCAGGAGGCCCCCCCAAGCTGGCCAAAAGTCCCTGGGGGTCCAGCGGGGGTCCGGAAAACGATCTCCTGCCGCGAATCATTTTCCGTACGGAAAATGGCGCCGGCAGGAGATCGACTGCAGGAGGTCATTCAGCGGGGGTTCCGGTCCCCCGCTGAATGACCTCCTGCAGTCCGGAAAACGATCTCCTGCCTCGAATCGTTTTCCGTACGGAAAATGGCGCCGGCAGGAGATCGTTTTCCGGACCCCCGCTGGACCCCCAGGGACTTTTGGCCAGCTTGGGGGGGCCTCCTGACCCCCACAAGACTTGCCAAAAGTCCAGCGGGGGTCCGGAACGACCTCCTGCAGTCAAATCGTGTTGGTCTATGGCCGCCGCCATTTTGCGCCGCCATTTTGAAAAATGGCGCCGGCTGAGGACAACACGATTCTATTGCAGGAGGCCGTTCCGGACCGCTGCCGTTCCGGACCGCCGCTGGACCCCCAGGTAATTTAAGGCATTGGAGGGGGGTTCGGGAGGGTGGGGGATTTAATTTAAAGGGTCGGGGTGGGTTTTAGGGGGTTTTAGTGTGCCGGCTCACGATTTTCACGATTTTCACGATATTTTAACCACCCAAACGATAACAATACGATTCCCTCCCCCTCCCAGCCGAAATCGATCGTTAAGACGATCGAGGACACGATTCACATCTCTAATATAAAATGACGTAGATCCAATTTAACCAAAAGTTTACAAAGCGGAGATAAATAAACATTGAATAGTGTTGAAGACAGTGAGGACCCTTGTGGGACACCTTGTGATAGATTTCTGGGTTTTGAGGTTTGGTGTCCCATCTTGACACTGTATGTCCTGTCTTTCAGGAAAGATTGGATCCAGCATAATGCAGTGCCATTGATGCCAATTTGTGAGAGGAGAGAGCAGAGGGTATTATGGTTTACAGTATCAAACGCCGAAGAGATGTCAAGAAACGCAAGAAGATATGAGTGACCAGTATCAATAGTTTTTAGAATGGAGTCAGAGAGGGACACAAAAGCAAGGTTTCGGTGCTATGGTTCTTCCGGAATCCATATTGTGACGGGAAAAGTAATTGATTTTCGTCTAGAAAGTTAGTAAGTTGTTTATTTATGACTTTTTCTAGAATTTTTGACAATAATGGGAGATTCGAGACTGGCCTATAGTTTGCCGGTTCCGATGGATCTAGATCAGATTTTTTGAGAGTAGGCTTTATAATGGCGTGTTTAAGTTGCGTACCACAATCTGAACAGGAGCAGGAAATAGTGACTATGTCACAGTTCAGAGCAGGCTCAGGGAGCAGTGACCATCTAACAGGCATCTGAGGAAGATAAGAGAAGCTTGGGACAAGAAAGAAGAGCAAAGGAAATGGAGCAGGTGAAAAGACAATAGAAAGGAGAGATAGAGAGAATATATAAAATAAGGAAAAGATAAGGAGAAGAGGAAAATAAAAGTGAGTGAAGACAGAAAAAAGATGGAAGTCACTCAGCATTTTCTAGAACACACTATGCAAATGCCAGTACCCCTTACCTTACAATAAGGTAAGTTTAGGGAATCATGAAATGACCTCTTATGGTGCAAAATAAACAGCAGAGCATTCCATATCAAGTGGACCAGGGGTCATAAGAACATGCCGTACTGGGTCAGACCCCAAGGGTCCATCAAGCCCAGCATCCTGTTTCCAACAGAGGCCAATCCAGGCCATAAGAACCTGGCAAGTACCCAAAAACTAAGTCTAATTCATGTTACTGTTGCTAGTAATAGCAGTGGCTATTTTCTAAGTCAACTTAATTAATAGCAGGTAATGGACTTCTCCTCCAAGAACTTATCCAATCAACCACACTCAACCTCTTCCAAATCAAACAAAATTTTGCATGGATGTTCTCTGGGGTCTCAAACAAAACCATACTAAATTTTAAATCTGGATCTCTATTGGTTGGAGAGCTAGAGGCAGTTGAATGGAGGTCACCTCTAGTACCATGCTCTGCGGAATCTAAAATGGCCATTTTGTCCAGGTGCTGCAGCCAGACAACACCTCTCAGGGGCCTGAAATTTTGTGGATTAGTACAACCCTTGGTGGTAAGTCCCAGTGCAAAGTGTGGAACATAATGTGAGCTTGCCTCCCTTTTTATGGGCCAGCAAAGTATGTGAAAAATTTTACAAAAGAAATGTAAGGCCTATTTTGACTCCTCATTGCTCCTGACCTATACTTTGATTCAGGCTGTGACTGGACCAGTAGTCATGGCTCATGGCATATATGTATATGATTTGCACTAAGAGGCTTTACAGGCAACTGGAAGCAAAGATATAATTACATAAAGACACAATGTCACTTTTTAACGCAAACTTTTGCCAATTTTCAGGTGCAAATATCTGTTCTATGTAGTTTTTAAATCTTTTCTTTTTTATGTCATTTGACAGAGCATCTTTTTTCTACAAAAGTCGCCCTGTTTCATTTTGGACCTGATCTTGCTTTGGTCAGAATTAAGGCCCCAATGATATGCATCATTTGCATGCGTGGGTGCACTATGTTAAATAGAGGCATCTTTGGCACCCTGCTATGTAACATGCAAATGAACTAGAGATGTGAAATTCTACTGTGCAGCGAAGCTTGTTGTGCTTACCATGCTTGTAGCTTATGATCCATCTTGCTTCGGAATATTTTTATAAATGACCCCTCAAAATGGACATTTTATTGTGCTGTGTTATTTACTGCATGCAAGCCTGAACATGCAAATATCACCTTCACAAAGAACTATGGTAATGTCATGTTAGCAGTGTGTTTTGGCAGAGATTTTGGGAACATGCCATGGTGTGACATCATTGTGCTCTTTGTGGTATCAAATTTTCTTTATCCTAAATGAGAACATTGAAGCAATCAGACCTATTCAGGATGAGAGGTTTGGCAAAGGTCATATATTTGCTGGCACAAGGGAAAATCATCAATTCAAGCCCATTGATGCCACTAAAATTTGCATTAGAAAAATTTCGAATTATGTCGCCTCATTCATTGCAAGTGTTCTAGAACATGAACATTTTCCTGCCCTTCAAGTATCCAGCTTCCAACCTGGTCAGTATTTAGCTTGCATCTATGATAATTCCTGGTAGATTGGCCATATATACAAAGTCTCAGTTGGTCGATTTCTTGCACCCCCAAGGTCCTGCCAAGTCATTTTACTGTCCACCCAGTTGAGCCACCTGTTGGGTTCCAGAAGAGCCCATTATTGCTACTCTTGATGCACCCATAACAATTTCATCGGGCAGGCAGTACATTTATTCACAAGTCACTTTGTCACGCATTGATGGGACATTCAAAAGCATGTGCAAGGCAGGAAAAAAGACTAAGTGAATTTTTGTGAAATCTGCAGTTTGAGCAATTCTAGTATATAGTGTCTTGTCTTTACTTGTTTTGTGTTTAAATAAAAGCTTGGAAACCTGTGGCTGGCACCTTGTCTGGCTATCTGGAGTGGCCCCTAGGCGATGGGGTTATCAATTTTGCTGAATTGGCGGTGGCTCAGCCACCATTGACCAATGCAAGGTAACTAATCAGCATACAAAGTTTTACACTGACTTTGATGACTAATTTATGAAAATATGTCTAAACAAATGTGTCAAAGCTAAAAGTATGGTAAGCACAGTAAATTGAGCTGCATTGTAAAATTTCACAACTCTAGCTCATTTGTATGTTTCACAGTTGGGTGCCAAAGTTAGCTCTTTTTAACATAGGGATAGATTTTCAAAGGGGTACGCACGTAAGATACGCGCATATCCCCCGAAAACCTACCCCAAACCCCGCCTGCGCGCGCCGAGCCTATTTTGCATAGGCTCGGCGGCGTTCACAAGCCCCGGGACGCGTGTAAGTCCGGGGCTTGCATGGAGGGGCGTGTCGGGGGGGCGTGCTGGGAGTGATGCAGCGTTTCGGGGGCGTGTCGGGAGTGATGCGGTGTTTCGGGGGCGTGTCCGGGGGCATGGTTCCGGCCCGGGGGCATCACAGCGGCCCCTGGACCAGCCCTCGGACCGGAACATGGAGCGAGGCAGCTGGCCCGGCGCGTGTAAAGTTACGCCTGCTTCCAGCAGGCGTAACTTTCGGGATAGAGGTAGGAGGGAGGTTTAGATAGGGCCGGGGGGGTAGGTTAGGTAGGGGAAGGGAGGGGAAGGTGAAGGGAGGGCGAAGGAAAGTTCCCTCCGAGGCCGCTCCGATTGCGGCTCAGTGTGCGCAGGCTGCCAATTTTGGGCAGCCTTGCGCGCACCGACCCCGGATTTTAATGGATACACGTGGCTACGCGCATATCTATTGAAATCCCACGTACTCTTGTTCCCGAAAGAGGGTGACTTTTGTAGCAAAAAAGGTGCTCTTTCAAATGATATTAGAAAGAAAAAATTAAAAACTATAGAGTAGAGATATTTGCACCCAAAGAATGGCAAACTTTTGCATAAAAAGGTGACATTTCTATGTAATTATATCTTTGCTTCCAGTTGGCTGCAAAGCCTCCTAATGAAAATCCTAGATGTACATCATAGGGCATGACTACTGATCCAGTTATAGCCTGGATCGAAGTATACATCAGGAGCAATGAGGAGTCAAATTATAGTTTATAGTTTATTGTTTTTCTAAACAGTCACATCAGCCGGAGCCTTCACAACAGTGTACAATAATAAATTTAACATAGGAATACAATAAATTGATAAAATAGAATAACAGCTAAAAATACTAAAAAGGTAAAGCACAAAAATAAATTAGCTGTTAAGACATCATAATACAATTATATTCTAAAACAAAATTACCTTAATATTCCTAAATAAATAAACCTTCCAATATATCTTAAAAAATTAAAAATAAACAATTAAAAATTAGTTAAGCCCATATGTTTCTAGTGCTCTAATTCGGTATAAGCGAGTTTAAACAACCACTTCTTTAACTCTGCCTTAAATTTTTTCTTATCTGCTTGCAATCTCAATGGGATAGGTAGTGAGTAGGCCTTAAATTTCTTTTGTAAAATTTTTCACGTACTTTACTGGCCCATAAAAAGTGGGAAGCTCATGTTAAGTTCCAAACTTTGCATAGGAACTTAAGCTCAAACCATGGTATTTTGAGATTTTGTCATTCATTTCAATTGTATTTTCTAAACTCTTGCAGATAGAATATACTGTACTTTGGGCTTTGTAGCAGGACAAGAGACACTGTAGAATATTTTCATAAAAATTATAGAAAATCAGCTTTTCTATATTTAGATATTTTAATGGAAATACTGCACCACTTATTTTCCTAAAGCAGCAGTTTCATATTTACTATAAAATTAAAATTGTTAATCAATATAAAGGAAAAATTGTATAATTTAGCCAGATAAAAAATGGAAAGTTGCAGGGAGGGGTTGAGTTATGCAGCTAACTTAGCCGCATATATTCGGTAAGTTAGCTGGATGATTTTAGATCTGCTTCCAGGCAGGTCTAAAGTTGTCTGGCCTTGTGGGGCTGGATAACACGCTACTTAACCAGATATCTTCAAAATATATTTGGGTAAGTAGCACTTTTGGAAGAAAAAAATAGGGGGCCCTATGGCCTTGATTTCCTTCCCCACCCACTACCAAATAGTACAGATGCCCTATTGGACTTTGCATTCCCCCACCCCACATCTCCTAATTATAAAAAATATCCTGGGATTGCTGCTGGCTGTGTCTCACCCCCACCCCTTCCACCACACAAATCCCTTCCTGAGATTATAATGTATTATGGAGGCCTGGCCCTCCCATCCCTTCCCCCAATCTCCACAATATAAATTAGGTCCCCAACCCCACAAAGCCTCAAAACCCCTGCTGAGAGCAAGGACTGAGCTTACCCGCTCCTGGCAAGATCCAAGTATGGCATGAAGAGTTCAAAACACCATCAAGGGGGAACAAAGAACCAAGAGAGGCAGAAAACCCCCAAGACAGTGATAGAGAGTAAAAGCAAATGAGAGAGTAGCATGAAGACCCAAAAGCATCATGAGAAGCACAAAGCAAAGTGGAATAACACCCAGGCCTAACTTTAGAACAGGCTAATTTTAAGACAGTCCTACAGCATGAGCAGACAGCCGCAGAAGGTAAGCGGCTAACTCAGAGTTAGCCGGTTTTATGTGCCTAACTCCACTCCACCCCAGAATGCCTCCCCCTCATCATCGGAATGCCCCGACTTATCCCACTAAATTGTAGTTGAGTGACTAGTTAACCAGCTAGAATTTAGCCAGATATGGGTTGAATATAGCCAGGTAAGCCATTTAGATGAATAACTATTATGTAAACTGTCTAAATGGCTTTTGAATATGGACCTCCTCATTTTTATTTTTTGCATCGGCTTGTTGGGTTCCATTTTTCAGTGGTCCTGCTTTTTGTTTATTCCTTGAGCTATATGTTCTAACACATTTTTCTCTTTCTGAAGTTGCAATAAATTAAATCCTTGGGCAGAAGGCATGATATTTTAAAATTGTGCAACAAATCAATTTGCATGATTTTTGTATTTTTGTGTGTCCTGCTTTTGCTCAAAATCTAAATCTGCCCAGTTAATGCCCTGCATATTTTTCTCTCTTTTTTTCATTACAATTTTCTTTCTGAGAAGCATCATATTGTGTTTATGGGATCAGAATCCAGGCATCAGCCCTCCGTCGATAATTAGAGAGACAGAGACTGTCATCTGTGATATGTTAGAGCAGGAATGGCGAACTCCAGTCCTAGAGGGCCACAAACAGGCCAGGTTTTCAGGATATCCACAACGAGCTTGCATGAAAAAGATTTGCATCCAATGCCCGTGCCTTTTGTGCTATGCCACAGATTTGGAAAACACTATCTTTGGAGATCAGGAAGGAAGCCAATCTTCTGGGTAAATGTATCGTCGGGTCACGCTAGAGAGATAACATTCCTGGATGGAATAAAACCGACGAGAGAGGGAGCAATTTTAGATCTAATTCTCAGTGGAGCACAGGACTTGGTGAGAGAGGTATCGGTGGTGGGGCCGCTTGGCAATAGTGATCATAATATGATCAAATTTGATTTAATGACTGGAAAAGGAACAGTGTGCAAATCCAAGGCTCTCGTGCTAAACTTTCAAAAGGGAAACTTTGATAAAATGAGAAAAATTGTTAGAAAAAAACTGAAAGGAGCAGCTACAAAAGTAAAAAATGTCCAAGAGGCGTGGTCATTGTTAAAAAATACCATTCTAGAAGCACAGTCCAGATGTATTCCACACATTAAGAAAGGTGGAAAGAAGGCAAAACGATTACCGGCATGGTTAAAAGGGGAGGTGAAAGAAGCTATTTTAGCCAAAAGATCTTCATTCAAAAATTGGAAGAAGGATCCAACAGAAGAAAATAGGATAAAGCATACACATTGGCAAGTTAAATGTAAGACACTGATAAGACAGGCTAAGAGAGAATTTGAAAAGAAGTTGGCTGTAGAGGCAAAAACTCACAGTAAAAACTTTTTAAAATATATCTGAAGCAGAAAGCCTGTGAGGGAGTCAGTTGGACCGTTAGATGATCGAGGGGTTAAAGGGGCACTTAGAGAAGATAAGGCTATCGCGGAAAGATTAAATGATTTCTTTGCTTCGGTGTTTACTGAAGAGGATGTTGGGGAGGTACCCGTAATGGAGAGGGTTTTCATGGGTAATGATTCAGATGGACTGAATCAAATCACGGTGAACCTAGAAGTTGTGGTAGGCCTGATTGACAAACTGAAGAGTAGTAAATCACCTGGACCAGATGGTAAACACCCCAGAGTTCTGAAGGAACTAAAAAATGAAATTTCAGACCTATTAGTAAAAATTTGTAACTTATCATTAAAATCATCCATTGTACCTGAAGACTGGAGGATAGCAAATGTAACCCCAATATTTAAGAAGGGCTCCAGGGGCGATCCGGGAAACTACAGAATGGTTAGCCTGACTTCAGTGCCAGGAAAAATAGTGGAAAGTGTTCTAAACATCAAAATCACAGAACATATAGAAAGACATGGTTTAATGGAACAAAGTCAGCATGGCTTTACCCAGAGCAAGTCTTGCCTCACAAATCTGCTTCACTTTTTTGAAGGAGTTAATAAACACGTGGATAAAGGTGAACCGGTAGATATAGTATACTTGGATTTTCAGAAGGCATTTGACAAAGTTCCTCATGAGAGGCTTCTAGGAAAAGTAAAAAGTCATGGGATAGGTGGCGATGTCCTTTCGTGGATTGCAAACTGGCTAAAAGACAGGAAACAGAGAGTAGGATTAAATGGGATCTGTATTGGGACCCTTACTTTTCAATATATTTATAAATGATCTGGAAAGAAATACGACGAGTGAGATAATCAGATTTGCAGATGACACAAAATTGTTCAGAGTAGTTAAATCACAAGCAGATTGTGATAAATTGCAGGAAGACCTTGTGAGACTGGAAAACTGGGCATCCAAATGGCAGATGAAATTTAATGTGGATAAGTGCAAGGTGATGCATATAGGGAAAAATAACCCATTCTATAATTACACAATGTTGGGTTCCATATTAGGTCCTACAACCCAAGAAACAGATCTAGGTGTCATAGTGGATAACACATTGAAGTCGTCGGTACAGTGTGCTGCGGCAGTCAAAAAAGCAAACAGAATGTTGGGAATTATTAGAAAGGGAATGGTGAATAAAATGGAAAATGTCATAATGCCTCTGTATCGCTCCATGGTGAGACCGCACCTTGAATACTGTGTACAATTCTGGTCGCCTCATCTCAAAAAAGATATAATTGCGATGGAGAAGGTACAGAGAAGGGCTACCAAAATGATAAGGAGAATGGAACAACTCCCCTATGAGGAAAGACTAAAGAGGTTAGGACTTTTCAGCTTGGAGAAGAGACGACTGAGGGGGGATATGATAGAGGTGTTTAAAATCATGAGAGGTCTAGAATGGGTAGATGTGAATCGGTTATTTACTCTTTCGGATAGTAGAAAGACTAGGGGGCACTCCATGAAGTTAGCATGGGGCACATTTAAAACTAATCGGAGAAAGTTCTTTTTTACTCAATGCACAATTAAACTCTGGAATTTGTTGCCAGAGGATGTGGTTAGTGCAGTTAGTATAGCTGTGTTTAAAAAAGGATTGGATAAGTTCTTGGAGGAGAAGTCCATTACTTGCTATTAAGTTCACTTAGAGAATAGCCACTGCCATTAGCAATGATAACATGGAATAGACTTAGTTTTTGGGTACTTGCCAGGTTCTTATGGCCTGGATTGGCCACTGTTGGAAATAGGATGCTGGGCTTGATGGACCCTTGGTCTGACCCAGTATGGCATTTTCTTAAGTTCTTATGTTCTTCTATTTAGAAAGAAGCTGAAAGCCTGGATCTTCACTGAAAGCTAAGGGGTGTTCTGGAGTTTTATTGGGTCTGCTGTTGTCTTTTGGTACTAATGATGAAAGGAAGGGGAGAGTTTGGGTTAGATAGCTTCTTGTAGCACCTCCTTTGATTTGTAGTGTGTGTGTGTGTGTGTGTGTGTGTATGTGTGTGTGTGTGTGTATGTTGCTCAGACATGGTTTTGATTTTTATATTGTGCCTTGAATTGTTGGATCTGTGTTTTTGTGCATATGGCCCAGTACCTTTGTTAACCAGCGAATATTCTTTCTGAATAGGAAGACAGCATATAAAACATTTTAAGCAAGCACTTGAAACTGAGACTAACTAATTGGGTTCACCTAACTTGAGCTTGCCCTGTTTTATCTCTGGGCTTCATCAACAGAAATTCATATTTATTTAACTTAGTAGATTGTTAACCTAATTGTTTAGCTCTAAGAACATAAGAAATTGCCATACTGGGTCAGACCGAGTGTCTATCAAAGTTCAGCATCCTGTTTCCAACAGTAGCCAATCTGGGAACAAACAGTAAATAAAAACCATGCTACTAAAGCTGATAATAAATAGTGGCTATTAACTAAGTAGGCTTAATTAATAGCAGTTTATAGACTTCTCTTCCAGAAACTTGTCCAAACCTTTTTAAACCCAGCTACATTAACTGCCTTGACCACATTCTCTGGCAATGAATTCCAGAGCTTAATTGTGCATTGAGTGAAAGAATTTTCTCCGATTTGTCTTATATGTGCTATTTCTAACTTCATGGAGTGCTCCTTGTATTATTGGAAAGAGTAAATAACCGATTCACATTTATCCGTTCTAGTCCTCTCATGATTTTATAGATCTTTATCAAATCCCCCCCCCCCCCTCCCACTTCAGCCATCCCTTCTCCAAACTAAACTGCTCTAACCTCTTTAGCCTTTCCTCATAGGAGAGCCATTCCATCCCCTTTACCATTTTGGTTGCCTTTCTCTGTACCTTTTCCAGTACAACTATTTTATTTATTGCTTTTTTATACCGAAATTTAGCTATAAGCCTTCATTCCGGTTTACAGATATAACAACTTAGTACATTATGTTAACATGTGAACAATAACATTGTATAGCAGAGAACATTTAACAGTTTAACTTAACTAGCAGTTTAACTTGTATAGCAGAGAACATTTAACAGTTTAACTTAACTAGCAGTAAATTAACAATTAATGTTTTAACTGATAAAATCCTAGGAAACAGTGTTTTAGTCATATGTTGAACGGCGAGATGGGTGTATGAGAGCTAGTTTTATAAAGCTTATGGAAGAATCATGTCCGTGTTCTGGGAGCTAGCTGGTTTCATAACATTGTCTTGGTATAGTCCTCTCATAACCGAGGGCGGTTATGCAATATTTACGCGGTATTTTGGTTAGCCAATGCCATTTTTTAAGGTTTGGGAGAAGATCCATGTTTTGAGCTCTTTTTTGAATGTTTTGCTGTTGCTTTGTGAGCTTAGGTAATCTGGGAGTGAGTTCCATAATTTTGGTCCAGCAATCGATATAGCTCTGTTCCTTGTGCTTGATAGTTTGGCTAGTGGAAGTGGTGGGATTACTAGTTGTATTTTACTTGAGGTTCTTGTCGAGCGCTGTGATCTGTGTATTTGTATGATGTTGTTGAGAGCAGTGTTATCTGTCTTGTATATTGCATTGTGTAGAATTGTCAAGATTTTAAATTCAATTCGTTTCTCAATCGGTAGCCAATGTAGACTGTTAAGGACTGAGGTGATGTGGTCTGATCTTTTTTTGCCGGTTAGGACTCTAGCTGCAGCGTTCTGTAGTAATTGTAGCGGTTTTAAGGTTGTCTTTGGGAGTCCTATCAAAAGAGAGTTGCAAAAGTCGAGGCCAGTGAGAATGAGTGATTGTAGTACAGTTCTGAAATCTTGGTGGTGAAGTATCGGTTTTAGGTGTTTCAGTATTTGAAGCTTGTGGAAGCCTTCTTTGGTTTTTGTTGCGATGTGTTTTTTGTAGTTGAGTTCGCTGTCAAACCATATACCTAAGTCTTTTACGCTGTCTTTTAATTGTATATGTATGTTGTCTATTTGTATGGAGTGTTTGGTGTTTGAGTTTGCATCATTTCGTCTTATCAGAATACATTCTGTTTTATTCATGTTGAGGCACAGCTTTAGGTGGTTCAACATGTTTCTGATTGATTCAAGGTGAGAGGCTGCTAATCTCATTGCATCTTCGATGGTGGAGGTTATCGGTATAAGGAGTTGTATGTCGTCGGCGTACATATAGAATGTTATGCCAAGACTAGAGATGAGTTGGCAGAGTGGGAGGAGGTATATATTAAAGAGTATAGCCGATAGTGCCGATCCTTGTGGCACTCCTGTTTCAAGAGGGATTGAGTCAGATGAGTTGTTGTTAATACTGACTTTGAAATATCTGTTTTTGAGGAAGGATGTGAACCAGTCTAGTGTTTTGCCTGAGAGACCAATGTTTTCTAGTCTTGATATTAGGTTTTTGTGATCTACAGTGTCGAAAGCAGCCGAGAGGTCCAGAAGAATTAGTAAGTGGTTCATTTTATTATCAAGGCCTCTTATTATATTGTTTGCTAGGTTGAATAGCAGGGTTTCTGTGGAGTGGTTTTTCCTAAAGCCGTGTTGTGAGGGATGCAGGATGTTGTTGATTTCAAGGTGATCATTGAGCTGTTTCAGGGCCGCTTTCTCTGTCAGTTTAGCCAGTAGTGGTAAGTTGGATATTGGGCAGTAGTTGTTCAGATCGTTTGGGTCTAGATTTTTTTTCTTAAGTATTGGTTTAATTGTTGCGGTTTTTAGTTTGTCTGGTAGTTCACCTTCTTCAAGGGATTTGTTAATTATTGCTGTTATTGTTGGAGCAATGGAGTGAGCTATTTCCTTTAGTTCTCGTGTTGGGATGATGTCCATATCGTGGTGTGCTGGGTTTATTTTTCTTATCATTTTTTCTGTTTCTATGGTTGATATTGGATCGAAAATGGACCATGGTATTATATTTGTGGTTGATGTTTTGTTGTTTTCGATCTGGGATTTGTTGGTGGCTCCATTTATTTTACTTATCTTGTTTTTGAAAAATATGGCCAGGTCGTGACTTAGGTTTTTGGATGTATTTGAGGGGGAATTGTTGTTTTCAGATATGAGGTTGTTTATAAAATTGTAGAGAGATTTGGAGTTGTTGGTGGAGTTTTTGATCTTTTGACTGTAGTATTCTCGTTTAGTGTTGTGAATCATTTTTTTATAGATGGTGAGTTGTGTGCAATATCTTTGTAATGTCAGAGGACATTTGTTTTTTTGCCAATCTTTTTCTTTTTTCCTAAGGTTGGCTTTCATATTTTTTAGTTGTGTGTTGTACCATGGGTTGTTTCTTTCTCTGTTATTCTTTATCCGTTTTAGTTTTTCAGGGTTTATGTTGTTTGCAGTTTCTTCGGTAATTTGGAACCAGGAGTGAATTGCGTTGTTTACATTTGAAAGATCTAGGTTTGCTAGTTGTTTTCCTAGTTCTTGTTGTAGGATGTTGGTTTGGAAGGGTGTTCGGTATTTGAAGGAAGACGTTTCATTTGTTTTTGTCATGTTGTTGAGAATTGTTTGTGTCTTACATTGAAGGAGGTAGTGATCAGACCAGGAAACTGGTTTGTATGTTATTGAGGTGTCCGAGAAAAATTGGTTTGTGAAGATTAAGTCCAATGTGTGTCCAGCTTTGTGCGTGGGGTTATTGACTTGTTGGATTAGGTTTAGAGTTGATAGCATGTCTAGCATGGTTTGGCAGTTTTGTGATCTGGGGCTGGAGTCTGTGTGTAGATTAAAGTCACCAAGAATTATTGTCGGCTTTTTTATACTGATGTTTGATATTAGGAATTCTAAGAGAGGGGAGATGTTGTTATCCAGGAGCTTGGGAGGACAGTAAACTAGGCAAATTTGTATGAATTCAGAGTCAAAAAGGGAGACTTCATAGTGTTTTGGGAGATGGTGTGAGATTATTTTGGTTGAGAACTGTTTTTTTATGATTAGGAGTAATCCTCCACCTCTGCGGGACTTGCGTGGGATTAAGAATAGGTCGTATTCATTGTTGTTTAGTTGGTTTATTAATACTTGGTCTGTATTTTTAAACCAGGTCTCTGTTATGGCGATGAAGTCAGGTTGTTTTTCTTGCAGAATGTCAGAGATTAACATGAATTTTTTTGTCAGGGATTGTGCATTTATGAGAAAGAAGGTGAGGTATAAAATGTTTTTGAGATATTTGTTGAGGGGGATATTTATCAGGTATCTGTTTTGTTTCTGGTGAGCCATGATGATCTTGTCTGTAAGGTTGTGGATGTTTCGTGAGTGTGATTCTTTCTTATCTGTAGGTTGTGGATGTTTCGTGAGTGTGATTCTTTCTTATCACTCTATAGTTGTGAGATTTGGTTTGGGTGGGTGTTGCCTGAGATTGCTGGATGAGACTGCTGTATGAGGTTGTTGAGTCTGCTGAGTAAGGTTGATTGGATGAGAATGTTGGATGAGGTTGTAGACCGAGTCTGCTGAGTGAGGTTGATTGGATGAGACTGCTGGGTTCTGCTAGATGTGTGATTGAGGGTATTCGGATGGATGTTGAGATGAAAGTAGGAGGCGGTTGTGTTATTATTGGAGTATGTTAGACGTGGGTTGGTGGAGGCTGTTTGGATGCTGGGAGGTAACGTGAAGGTTGCTGGAGGATTTTGGACAAGGTTGATTGAGTGTTTGTTCGTTGGAGGTGGGAAATGGCTGGAAATTGAAGGTGGGATGTTGGTCGTAGAGCTGGAGTGGGAAGGTTCTACAGTGGAGAGAGGTCTTCGTCTCGTGGCTCACCAAGGGGCGCACTAAGGGGCAGGCCCCTTAGGTCGCGCTCCTTCGGGCGCGCGACGCCGTTGGGAGCCGCTATAGTTTAAAGGGATGCAGGCTGACTTCTGATTGGCCTGGTGTCTATCGGGGGTGCGGTTTCACTCATGGCGGGCTTGCTGGGGCCTAAGATCTTCCGCTTTCTCTCTCGTCCTTCCTGTGGCTTTGATTCATCTGCGCGGCTCACCGGGTGGTGAGCGGGCTCCTGTTCCAGTGGGACAGCGTGAGCCCCGGCAGAGAGGTGAGGTCGTCGCTGGGTTTGGGAGCGAAGGCAAAAGGGCCGCCGTCGGGAGCCGCTTTAGTTTAAAGGGACGCAGGCTGGCTTCTGATTGGCCTGGTGTCTATCGGGGGCGCGGTTTCACTCACGGCGGGCTTGCTGGGGCCTTAGATCTTCCGCTTTCTCTCTCGTACTTCCTGTGGCTTTGATTCGTCTGTGCGGCTCACTGGGTGGTGAGCGGGCTCCTGTTCCAGTGGGACAGCGTGAGCCCCGGCAGAGAGGTGAGGTCGTCGCTGGGTTTGGGAGCGAAGGCAACAGGGCCGCCGTCGGGAGCCGCTTTAGTTTAAAGGGATATCTATATCTTTAAACTATATCTTTTTTGAGATGTAGTGACCAGAACATAAGAACATAAGAAAATGCCATCCTGGGTCAGACCAAGGGTCCATCAAGCCCAGCATCCTGTTTCCAACAGTGGCCAATCCAGGCCATAAGAACCTGGCAAGAACCCAAAAACTAAGTCTATTCCATGTTACCATTGCTAATGGCAGTGGCTATTCTCTAAGGGGCAGATTTTAAATACTTGTGCGAGCGCGAACAAAAGTACGCTGGATTTTATAAGATAAGCGCGTAGCCGTGCGTATCTTATAAAATCCGGGGTCGGCGCGTGCAAGGGGGTGCACATTTGTGCAACCTGCGCTCGCCGAACCTTGCGCGCGCTGCCTGTTCCCTCCGAGGCCGCTCCGATTTCGGAGCGGCCTCGGAGGGAACTTTCCTTCGCCCTCCCCCCATCTTCCCCTCCCTAACCCACCCCCCCGGCCCTATCTAACCCCCCCTTACCTTTGTTGGCAAAGTTACACCTGCTGAAAGCAGGCGTAAATTTGCACGCGTCTGCCGGCTGCCCCGCTCCGTGGTCCGGTCCCGGGGGCTGTTCCGGAGGCCGCAGCCATGCCCCTGGAATGTCCCCGGGCCGAAACCATGCCACGCCGCCGCCCCCGTTTCGCCGCGCCCCGCCCCCTAAACGCCATGTCATCCCGCCACGCCCCCGCCACGCCCTGACAGGAAGCCCCGGGACTTACGCACGTCCCTGGGCTCTGCGCACGCCGGCGGCCTATGCAAAATAGGCGTGCTGGCGTGCGCAGGGGTTTTAAAATCTGCCCCTAAATGAACTTAATAGCAGGTAATGGACTTCTCCTCCAAGAACTTATCCAATCCTTTTTTAAACACAGCTATACTAACTGCACTAACCACATCCTCTGGCAACAAATTCCAGAGTTTAATTGTGCGTTGAGTAAAAAAGAACTTTCTCTGATTAGTTTTAAATGTGCCCCATGCTAACTTCATGGAGTGCCCCCTAGTCTTTCTACTATCTGAAAGAGTAAATAACCGATTCACATCTACCCGTTCTAGACCTCTCATAATTTTAAACTTCTCTATCATATCTCCCCTCAGCCGTCTATTCTCCAAGCTGAAAAGTCCTAACCTTTTTAGTCTTTCCTCATAGGGGAGCTGTTCCATTCCCCTTATCATTTTGGTAGCCCTTCTCTGTACCTTCTCCATCGCAATTATATCTTTTTTGAGATGTGGCGACCAGAATTGTACACAGTATTCAAGGTGCGGTCTTCACCATGGAGCGATACAGAGGCATAATGACATTCTCCGTTCTATTAACCATTCCCTTCCTAATAATTCTTAACATTCTATTTGCTTTTTTGACTGCTGCAGCACACTGAGCCGACGATTTCAATGTGTTATCAACTATGAAGCCTAGATCTCTTTCTTGGGTTGTAGCACCTAATGTGGAACCCAACATTGTGTAATTATAGCATGGGTTATTTTTCCCTATATGCATCACCTTGCACTTATCCACATTAAATTTCATCTGCCATTTGGATGCCCAATTTTCCAGTCTGCACACAGTATTCAAGGTGTAGTCTCACCATGGAGCAATACAGAGATAGTATGACCGTCTCTGTTTTATTCTTCTGTATATCATCTCTGTTTTACTCTGTTGTCATTGTCTATATGTATTTATGAATATTCTGCCTGTTCCCCACCCAGAACTCTGGATGGATGGGTTAGAAATGTTTTTAATTAAACTTCTAAGGCACTGGTGGTGGTATTTTTCAGGGATCACACAAACTGTGAAATGTGCTCATGAGAGGTCAGTCCATCTCTTCATCGATTCTTTACTTCATGATGATAAGCAAAGCATGGCCTACTGGTGCAATGACATCCACACCTTTGACAAAGGAACCTGCCTAAGCTGTAGGAAGAATCGGTGCAACACCCTGGGATTCAACATCAGACAGGAGAAACCACAGAGAAGCAAAAAGTTGTACCTGAAAACTCGAGCACACATGCCTTTCAAAGGTTAGTGATGAAGGGCTCTTTTATTCTTTGCCTGACTAGCTTCCTCTGACTCCAGGGTTTCCAGACCAATTGAAATTCCATGAGACCCTACTCACTAGGATTCATGACTGTGGGGAAGCGAAAGGAGGTAGAAAACTAGGGATGTGCATTCATTTTGAACAAATGCCCAATCCGCTACGTATAGGTCCCTATTTGTTGCATTCGTGTGGTTCCGAAACGTATGGCGAACCCCCACGAATGCAACGTATCATTAACGAATAAAACCCCCACCCTCCTGACCCCCCCAAAACTTTCCAAAAGTCCCCGGTGGTCCAGCAGGGGTCCTGGAGCGCTCTCCTGCACTCGGGCCATTGGCTGCTGGTATTCAAAATGGGGCCAATAGCCTTTGCCCTTACTATGTCACAGGGGCTACCGGTGCCATTGGTTGGCCCCTGTCATATGGTAGGAGGACCACCAGGGACTTTTGGCAAGTCTTGGGGGGAGTCAGGAGGGTGGGGGGGTTGTAGTTAATTAAATTTAAAGGGTTGGGATGGGGGTTTTTTTTTGTTTTGGGGTTGTTTTTTTTAACTTTAATAGGAAACAAATACCATATGTAACTAATGGACGAATCTGGGTCCCCCGAAAAACGGATGTAACGGATTTGAGTCCCGAAGAATACGAATACCAAATCGAACGTATCCATCCCTGCTGCACATCCCTATAGAAAACATCTTGGAAACTGTTTTGTCAAAGGACCTGAATCATGGCAGCTGAGACTTTTCTTCATACAGCCTAGCATTGCAGTGACAATCCTTCAGCTTTGGAGCATGGATCATGAGTTTCTAGGAAGCCCAGTAAGTGTGCACACCCTCATTAGCTGGACAGCGTCATTGCTGCACGACAACCAGGGCTCAATTCTTCTAGGACTGTGAGCACCATCTCTGAAATGCTCCTTTTTGAGCATCATTGCAGGTTATCATGGGTACGTCCTTTGGTTCATTTAATGCTTATTCCTGTAGTGGAAGTTGCTAATACTTGCGCTATCACTTCTGGTATTAGAAATCAAGCAGGTTACAATGACTTCCTAGAGGTGTATGCTGCTGTAATTTAGCAATATACAATTACAAAGAGCTCTATATACCTGGACAGGGGAGGATAAACAGAATTTCAGTTTGTCCTTTATTTTACAAGTATTCTAACTGTCACGATGAGAAATCTGTGTATGTTAGGTTCTTACTAGTGAGACAATGAACCACTGAGATAAATAGAATATTAGGTATCAGTCAGACAGACTTCATGATTCTCTTCCAGCATTACAAGTAATTGCCAAGAAAGTTACAATTAAGCAATATGGCAGGACAGAGTGGACAGCCATGAGGTTAAGGGCCAGATACCTTCAATAACCCAAAAGGTACCTACTTGCAACTATAAAATCATTTAAAAATAAGCAATTCTTTGAATCTTATCCAAACCATTATGCTAAGATATTAGACTGCGAGGGGATATGATAGAAGTTTATAAAATCATGTGTCAGGTGATCTAAAACTATTCCATACTAGTGATGTAGGTGTGTCCACGGAAATACTTAGCTGTGATGTCAGAGGCGTAGTGGTTTTTTGTTTTGTTTTTGACACTTCCCAATGGGAGATGTCTAGTTATGGAGATTAAATATAGTGGAGGAGTCCAGAAGTTTGTCTCCTGCTGGCTCTTTCTTCTAAAGGAGTCCAGGGCTCAAGGTCAGAGCTCTTGGAACTCAGAGAGGGGCTCTAAGTGGAAATCTTGGAGAGATTCTTTGGAGGGGAGTCATTGAGATTTTGTGAGTTTGTGGAGAAGTGGAAATACACTCAGGAATACTCCAAATACCAGGGAAAGGTTGTTCTGCAGCTGAAGAGTTTCTGCATCCAAGGAGACTATCATCAGAGATTTCTTTTAGAGTAAATTATAAGAAGAAATCTCAGAGCAGACTAAGAGGAGTTGCAGGAGGACCTTGTGAAACTGGGGGATTAGGCATTTAAATGACAACTGTGGCATAACCAGAAATGATTTTTTTTTTTTAAAGGAGGGGGGACCAAAATTAACATAGGTGGGCAGTAGGCATACAGGTATGAGCCCTACTAGTTGTACTCTTATTAATTAATAATGTCTTAGAGTGTACCAGACAATGGATTTCTAAGTAGTCTACAATAACCATCATGTATCATGAGTGACACTTAAAATATAACTCAATTTCTTCAAGCATTTACCAATGTTAAAAATGCCTTACTCTGTATTAATTTTATATTTATTGCAGTTTACAAATACACAAGAAGTATATCATCAGATTCAACCATGTAATAAAATACATTTCAATGTATTTTTATGAATCCTCTTTCCAGAAAGGCAGGATATATCATAACTAAAACAAAATAGCAATACTCATAATAATCATAAGAACTTAAGATTTGCAATGGATGCAGAGCAGAACTAGGACATTTCAGCATGCAAGAAGAAATAGATTCAAATTCTGGTGTCACCTCAGTAACAGCAAAAAAAACAAAAAAAAAACCCCTCCCTCCACTTCTGAACACTTTGGGATACATTTTAAGAGTTCCTCACGTGAAAACGCCCATATATGCAAGTATATGGGCTCAGTGCGAGCAACTCTTATTTTAAAGCTGTAAAATTACACACATGTGCGCATGCAAAATAAAGGGGCAGATTTGGAGTGAGTCGGGGGCACTCTGATGCAGGGCCAACATTTACACACAGAAATCCCAATTTCTAATCCAGTGAACGCAGCACACGCAGGGCTGATACTTGTGCATATTTACTTCCGCTCTTTATCAGGTGTAAGTCTGAAAAAAACTCATTAAAGCCAAAAACTGACTGGGTCTATGTAAATTATGGAGAATGCAGGCTGAAGAACCAGAGGGGTCTTGATGACCCAGTCAGAGACTGGGCAAACATTTGGTTAAACTGGTTATGTCCTACATGCATGCATCTTTATTAGCCAGGTAAACTTGGGGAATCGCAACAATGAATGGATTTCCCCATTTGAATCTTCCAAGTATTTCAAATTTGTTGCTCACTTGTTATAAGGAAAGATGCAAATAATGTTTCCTCGTGTAACCACTTAAAATTAGGGGCACACATACATGCACTAAGCATACTATATATTATGGGGCGGATTTTAAGAGCCCTGCTCGCCTAAATCCGGGCGGATTTAGGCGAGCAGGGCCCTGCGCGCCGGTGCGCCTATTTTACATAGGCCTACCGGCGCGCGCAGAGCCCCGGGACTCGTGTAAGTCCCGGGGTTTTCAGAGGGGGGCGTGTCGGGGGCGGGCCCGATCCGCGCAGCGTTTTCGGGGTGTGTCGGGAGAGTTTCGGGGGCGGGCCCGGGGGCGTGGTTACGGCCCGGGGCAGTCCGGGGGCGTGGCCGCGCCCTCCGGACCCGCCCCCAGGTTGCGTCCCGGCGCGCTAGCGGCCCGCTGGCGCGCGGGGATTTACGTCTCCCTCCGGGAGGCGTAAATCCCCCAACAAAGGTAAGGGGGGGGTTTAGACAGGGCCGGGCGGGTGGGTTAGGTAGGGGAAGGGAGGGGAAGGTGAGGGAAGGGCAAAAGAAAGTTCCCTCCGAGGCCGCTCCGAAATCGGAGCGGCCTCGGAGGGAATGGAGGTAGGCTGCGCGGCTCGGCGCGCGCCGGCTTTACGGAATCGATAGCCTTGCGCGCGCCGATCCCGGATTTTAGAGGCTACGCGCGTATCTACTAAAATCCAGCGTACTTTTGTTTGCGCCTGATGCGCCAACAAAAGTACGCCAAATCGTGCTATTTGAAAATCTACCCCTATATGTGTTAACTTACATGGAGAATTTAAAATTACAGCGTATGTGGACACACACTTATTTTAAAGTTACTGTCCCCTGTGAAGTAACAAAAAAAACCAAACCCCACACTCGGTATCTTACCATACCATGCCATAACACTAACTCTCAGGACTCAAACTGCAGCAACCTTATCTATTAAAAGGCAGCAGTGCAAATATTAACCAGGCCCTAAAGCAACATGCCACCTACTAGGGAAACAGAACAAGCTGGATTATTACAAACCCTATAAAGAAACTACACACTAGCAGAAATGCTGCACCTTGGTCACCCACGCAGAACGCAGACCAACCCTTACCTAATGCAGCATAAGCAACAGAAGCATGCAGACAAAATGAAATGGAAAGCCTGAGAAATCAGACTTTGAACAGAAGAATACTGAAGAAAGAGCAAACTACAAAATTCTAAGAAATACACATTCCCAAAGTTGGCATATTCCAATAGCTAAAAATGAAAAAAAATATATAATAATTTTTTTTTTAACCTTTGTTGTCTGATCTTATTTTCTAATTTATTTGATCCTGGTCTCTTTTTTCTCCACTTGTTGGACTTGTCCTTATTCCTTTTTAAAGGTCTCTTTGTGTTTCTTCTCTTTCCTCCCTCACACACAGTCTCTCACACAGACATAGGCTCTCACTCTCACAAGCTCTCCCTCACACACAGGCTCTCATTTCCTAAAGACCCCTGCACAAACTGCATGCTAGCAGAATACCTCACCTTGGTCATATTTGCCGAACACAGATACACCCTTACTAAATACAGAATAAAGAAACCATAAAGTATAAATAGCAATGTGCAGACAAAAAGTGAACTGGAAACTACAACAAGCCAGACCCTGTATGCAGTGCATCAATGGAAAAGCAGTAACATCACCATCTAACTAGATAAACGACGCTTGACCGACGTGCCGCAAATGCGCAGTAGAGAGCAGCTCTACTGCGCATGTGCGGGCGAGCACGGTGGTCTTAGGCAGCGTCAAAAAAAACAAAACATGGCGGCGGCGGCGGTAGCGGCAGCGGGCGGCGGTAGTGGGCAGCGGCGGAGGGAGGCAAGAGAGAGAGGGAGGGACGGACTGAGTGGGAGGGACGGACTGAGTGGGAGGGAGGGACTGGGAGGGAGGGACTGAGTGAGAGGGAGGGAGGAGTGGGTGAGTGTGTGGGAGAGAGGTAGGGGGTGGGGAAGAGTGAGGGGAGAGTGAGAATGAGGGAGAGGTGAGAGTCAGGGATGTGAGTAAGTGGAAGGGGGAGAGGGAGAATGAGGGAGAGGTGAGAGACAGGGCCGTGGCGGTGGCAGCGGCGAAGACGGGTGGCAGCAGTGAGGGAGGAGAGAGAGAGGGAGGGACTGACTGAGAGAGAGGGAGGGACTAAGTGAGAGGGGAGGAGAGAGAGGGAGTGGGAATGAGTGAGAGGGGGAGGGAGGGAGTGGGACTGAGTGAGAGGGGGGAGGGAGGGAGTGGGACTGAGTGAGGGGGGAGGGAGGGAGTGGGGACTGAGGGAGTGAGTGGGACAGAGAGGGAGGGAGGGAGTGGGACTGAGGGAGAGGAGGGAGGGAGTGGGACAGTGAGAGTGAGTGGGACTGAGTGTGAGTGAGAGGGAGGGAGAGAGGGGGGAGGGGAGTGAGTGAGACAGTGGGAGGGAGGGACTGAGTGAGAGGAGAGGGAGGGTGGAGAGGAGTGGGTGAGTGTGAGGGAGGGAGGTAGGGGGTGGTGAAGAGTGAGGGGAGAGAGAGAGGGATGTAGCCTGTTTTAACGGGCTTAACGGCTTGTTCTTCATAAAACAATGAAATCAAGAAATATAAACCATTAGTAACAAGAATAAATATTTCATACAGCTAATGAATAGAACATTAAATTAAAAAGTCATAAAAATTTGTAAAAATGTATCAATACACCAAGAAAATATTTTAAAACAGCAGACATATCAGATAATACCCAAACATTTAAACCAATAAGAATGAAATACCCTTTCTTCTAATTTCCAGTCACCCTGAGATTATTGTAGATTAGTGGGCATGGGGGGAGTGCACAAACTTTCTCCTTCCTCACACATGCACTCCCTCATACTCTGATACACATATAAACATGCTCCCTCATACATGCTTGCTTGCTCACACACATACATGCTTCCTCATGCATGCTGATACATGCTGACACACACATGCACTGACACATACATGCATGTTCTTGCACAAACACACATGCTCACTCACAAACACTGACACAATCATGCTCCCTCATCCATGCTGACACACACATACATGCTATCTCATTCAGTCTCACACACATGGCTATCATGCACACACATGCTCACTGACACTCCCACTCTTTCACTCTTCTCCCATGCTGCCTTTGAATACAAAATGGTTGGAGGGATCCAGGCAGGGCTACCAGCTGATGATCCATACCCAACATGCAATATAATGTGCCTAATGCATTATGATTTCCAAGTATCTTTTTTGCAGGGATTTCTGATTTGCATCACTTCAGTGCATATAAATAAAATATATGTTGTGATATTTTATCTAAAAAAAACCCTTTACTTTGAATGTCCTTTTCCATGTAAAAATCTGTTATAAATTCATTTTTTTAATTGTGTGGAGGGGGAAGGAAGGTGGGAGGAGGGGTGTAAGCAGGGACAGTACAAGGGGATTAGCACCTTCTACCTCACGCCACCCCACCCCTCGTTGCTCCACCCCCACCCGGTCGTGCCGCCACCCCCTAATGGTCAGTGGCCTAGGCCCAGACTTAATAGTTCTGCCAGCCCTGGGTGCAAGACTGTAAGGTGTGCCTAGGGTACTTAATACCCTTGGCAGCAGCCCTGCTGTACTGAATCTATGCAGTTGTCTAACCAAGGGCTGGGAACTAAGGCCATCTAGTGGTGACCTCAGACTCTACACTCCAATATAAGGGGGGTGGCTGGCAGCAGAGATCAAGGAGAGGCCTTCAAGCAGTGATGAGGCAGCAGTAGGATGTCTGCTGACTGCCTTCCACCACAGAGACAGAAGCAGGCCTGGTGTGAGTAGAAGCAGCAGGAGCATTTCCTGCTACTGTGGCAATGAGGAGAGAGGAATACCACGAGGAAGAAAAAAAGTGTAGACCTATAGAGCCACAGCTGCAGCTGCAGGGAAAAGATGTACAGATCCATGGAGCTCCCACTCTGCCAGAAGATCTACTGTGGGGCCTGGTGTTGATTACAGTGGCTCCACAAGCATGGAACTGCAGCACTCAAACACCAGTCATGTGACTGGCCTACCAAAGCCACAATAGGCCAGTGCACCCCAGCTGTGAAATTTGTTGCCAAAGAATGTGGTCAAGTCTAGCAGCTGAGTTTTAAGACAGTTTGAACAAGTTTCTGGAGGTCAGATCCTCTAACAATTAATAGCCAGGTAAACTTGGGGAATCGCAATAATGAATGGATTTCCCCATTTGAATCTTCCAAGTATTTCAAAGGTACCCCAGCTTGGCCACAGTCTGAAACAGGATGCTGAATTCAATGGTCCATTGATCTGACATCATGGAACGTCTTGTGAAACCTTCAGCAGCCAATTACAGAGCAGGGAATCTTACGTCCAATTTTTTATAACTTCAGTTCAGACATTTTATATGGAATTTTAACCTCACAAAACATTCCAATAGAGTAGGAAAAATGCCTTTCATTTCTGTATCAGAGGCTCTTATAGTGTATATTGATATATGAAGGGTATTTTTAAATATTATAGAATCTGAAGTTATTCCAGGAATTCGTCTTATTTTAAAGAAAAATAAAGTGACCACCACAAGAATTTTAGAGGTGAAGAGTTTAGGAGGCCTAACATTAAGCAAGACGACTGTCAATGTCTTGAAAATGGTTTTACAAATATAAGTTAGAGCTTGTGCCAAATGATCTTTGTGCAACTTCCCAAGACAGGACAAACTGAAAAAGTTATTTCTTGCAACATGCATTGTGCTTTAGAATAATCCCTTTTTCTTTAAGAAACAAGTGACTACATCCGTGGAAGCAGCATTTCAGCATACCTGATTTGAAAATCAGTTATGTTAAAAAGTGTTGCATCTGTGCATAGCATATCATATAGCATTATGCAACCAGAGGTGGTAAAAATAAGTCAGAAAATATATATTTCCTCTTTTGGAAGGGTCATTCCAAGTTTTATGCTCAACTTTGGACCTCAGATTAATTTTAACAAGAAGCACCTCAAAGAACAAAGGCAGGAGAAGCTAAATATTTTTTAGTGTACACTAGCTTCGTAATATTGTTATGGCTATTTTTATTACATTAGTAATAATTATCACCACTAATTAATTTGTATGATGATTTTATCTAATAATCCAAGGTTTCCCAAACTAGGCCTAGGGACCTCAGTCAGCTGAGTTTTCAGGATATCCACAACTAAGAGATACATTTGCATACATTGAAAAGTAAATATATGCAGATTTGGCTCATGTACAGCCATTACAGATAGCCCGAATATCCAACTGGTTATAGGGTCCTCAATAAAGGTTGGGAAGAGATGCATAAAGTAGATTGGGATAGTAATAGTTTTTCTCTTTCTACGGGGAAAACTTCAAGAGGCCAGAGACAATATGTGTGCATCTCAATCTGTGTTGAAATTTAGCAATGATGTTGGGATTACTGGCCCAACTCTTGCACAAGATGTACTGGGTTCTTTAATGCAAGGGTGCTCAAATCTGTCTTTGGGGTCCTCCCAGCCAGTTAGGTTTACAGGATATCTCTAATGAATATGCATGAGATTTGCATGCACTACCTACTATATATGTAAATGTTAAGATTACTTACCTGATAATCTCCTTTTCCTTAGTGTAGACAGATGGACTCAGAACGAATGGGTATAGTATGCTCGTGCTAGCAGTTGGAGACGGATCTGACGTCAGCACGGGTATATATACCCCCACAGGAAGCGTAGCAACTCAGTAATCTTCCTTGCAAAAGCTGTTATGGATATATGTGTACTGACGATCAATGAATTAGTGAAACAGGATTCCCCTGACCGATTGATAGGAGCTGGAGACCACCAGCATTCACAACCGGAAGGCATCGACACCTGGCAAAGGGGTCGCTCTTATGTAAGCAAAACGACATGGCCTACCTTGAATCGGTGAAACCCATGTATAATGGCAGCCTGGGCCGGATGCTGAGTCCATCTGTCTACACTAAGGAAAAGGAGATTATCAGGTAAGTAATCTCAACATTTCGTAGTGTGTATCCAGATGGACTCAGAACGAATGGGATGTACAAAAGCTTTACTCCCAGCCTGGGTGGGAGGCTGCCTGAGGACCGTGTAGGACTGCCCTCACAAATGCTGTGTCCTCCCTGGCCTGGACATCCAGTCGGTAGAACCTGGAAAAGGTATGGAGGGAGGACCATGTCGCCGCTTTACATATTTCTGCAGGCGACAGCATCCTGGATTCTGCCCAAGATGCTGCTGGTGTTCTGGTAGAATGAGCCTTGATTTGTAGAGGCGGTGACTTCCCGGCCTCTACGTAAGCTGCTCTGATAACTTCTTTAATCCAGCGGGCGATGGTGGGCCGAGAGGCCGCTTCACCTTGTTTCTTTCCGCTGTGCAGGACGAACAGATGGTCCGTCTTTCGTACTTCTTGTGTCAATTCCAGATATCTGGGCAGCAATCTGCCAATGTCGAGATGGCGTAGTAAACGCTCTTCTTCTGATTTCTTCAAACCCGCCGTTGTGGGCAAGGATATGGTTTGGTTGAGGTGAAATTGTGAAACCACTTTAGGTAGAAAGGAGGGAACCATGCGAAGATGGATAGCCTCCGGAGTGATTCTAAGAAAGGAATCACGGCAGGACAGCGCTTGTAGCTCAGAGATGCGGCGTGCGGAACACACTGCCAGCAGAAACACCATCTTCAAAGTTAGAGAACGGAGAGACAGGCCCCGAAGGGGTCTGAAGGTGGATCCCGCGAGGAAATCCAAAACTAGGTTGATGTTCCACAGGGGCACTGGCCACTTGAGTGGCAGACGAATGTGCTTGATTCCTTTCAGGAAGCGAGAAACATCTGGATGCATGGCAATGGTCTTGCCATCCCTCCTGGGACCGTAGCAAGACAGCGCAGCCACCTGAACCTTGATGGAGCTTAGGGAGAGACCCTTCTGAAGCCCATCCTGTAGAAAATCCAAAACAATAGGAATTGTGGTCGCATGTGGATTGGTGTCGTGAGTATTGCACCAGTCTTCAAATATTCTCCAGATCCTTACATAGGTGAGGGATGTGGAAAACTTGCGGGCTCGGAGGAGTGTATCTATCACGGGCTCCGAGTAACCTCTTTTCTTCAGTCTAGCCCTCTCAATGGCCAGACCGTAAGAGAGAATTGAGCCGGATCCTCGTGGAGGATGGGACCTTGACGAAGCAGGTCCCTGAGAGGAGGCAGGGGAAGAGGCTCCCCTGCCAGTAATCTTCTCATGTCCGCGTACCAGGGTCTTCTTGGCCAGTCTGGTGCCACTAGAAGAACTAGGCCCCGGTGCTTCTGGATCTTGTGGATAAGGGTGCCCAGTAGAGGCCACGGAGGAAAGGCGTATAGCAGAGTCCCTGGAGGCCATGGCTGAACCAGGGCGTCGATCCCGTGTGAGAATGGATCTCGCTTGCGGCTGAAGTATCTGGGTACTTGAGCATTGGACCTATCCGCTAGTAAGTCCATGTCTGGAATCCCCCAGTGATCCACAATCATCTGGAAGGCTGTGGGCGACAGCTGCCATTCCCCTGGATTTAGGCTTTCTCTGCTGAGGAAGTCTGCCGTGGTGTTGTCCTTCCCGGCAATGTGGAAGGCGGAGATGTCCTGAAGATTTGCCTCTGCCCAAGCCATCAACAGGGCTATCTTTAGAGATACCTGTCGGCTTCTGGTTCCGCCCTGGCGGTTGATGTATGCCACCATGGTGGCGTTGTCGGACATCACTCTGACTGCTCTGTTCCTCAGTCTGTGAGCCAATTGCAGGCAGGCTAAAAGGACTGCTCATGCCTCTAGACGGTTGATGTTCCACCCTGACTCTTCTCTGTTCCACCACCCCTGTGCGGTGAATTCTTCGCAGTGTGCTCCCCAGCCACTCAGGCTGGCATCTGTGGTGAGCAGAGTCCACGTGGGGGAGGACATCTTCGACCCCCTGCTCGTGTGGTTGGACTGCAACCACCACCGTAACTGGGTCCTCACTCTGGCCGGCAGAGGTAGGTGCGTGGAATAATTCTGGAAGCGGGGGCTCCAGTGAGAGAGCAGGGAGCGTTGTAGAGGTCTCATATGGGCCCTTGCCCAGGGTACCACTTCCAGGGTGGAGGCCATGAGGCCGAGAACCTGCAGATAATCCCAAGCTATGGGCCGGCTGGCTCCCATCAAGGACCGGAGACGCGTCTGAAGTTTTAACCTTCTCTGGTAGTAAGACTGACTGTGTCTGCCTGGGTGTCGAACTGGACTCCCAGGTATTCCAGTGATTGGGAAGGTTGTAGGCAACTCTTGTTGAGGTTGACTACCCATCCCAGGCTTTCCAGAAGGGCGATTACTCTGTTGGTAGCCCGATGGCTCTCCCTCTCGTGATTTCGCCCTGATCAGCCAGTCGTCTAGGTATCGATGGACAAGGATTCCTTCCTGTCTGAGCGCCGCTGCTACCACTACGACCACCTTGGTGAAGGTCCGCGGCGCCGTGGCTAACCCGAAGGGCAGAGCCCGGAATTGGAAATGGCGTCCCAGAATCTTGAAGCGTAGGTAGCGCTGATGATCCGGATGGATCGGGATATGCAGGTAAGCTTCTGATAAGTCTAAGGCCGTGAGAAATTCTCCTGGCTGTACTGCGGTCTTGACTGAGCACAGAGTTTCCATGCGAAACCTCAGGACCTTTAAGTATCGGTTGACTGACTTGAGGTCCAGTACGGGCCGGAAAGTGCCCTCTTTCTTGGGTACCATGAAATAAATGGAATAGGGTCCAGAATTCATTTCCCATGCAGGTACTGGGATAATGGCTTTCAAGGACAGGAGCCTCGCCAGGGTAGCTTCCAATGCTGCCTTCTTGTGTATTGGACACGAAGATTCCACAAACTTGTCCGGAGGGAGATGATGGAAGTCCAGATAATACCCCTCTTGGATGATGGCGAGGACCCACTGGTCCGACGTAATCTCGACCCATCTGGGGTAGAAGAGGGTTAACCTGCCCCCTATGGCTCCATCCCCCGGATGGATCGGCTGAGTAACAACCGCAGCAGCAGGAGCAGCAGGGCCTGGACGGGAAGCTGACTGCATCTGTACAAAGGCATGGATCCCCTTAAAGAGATCCACCCAGGAAATGGAAGCGGTCTCGAGTCATCAAGGTACCAGATCCCCGGGATCCCAGGTTGTTCGAGACTGCCCGCTAGATCCGGGGTGGCCCCTGGGGAACTGTCAGCAAACCGTGGTTGAGACTGGTCCTGGCCCGAGGCTCCCACTGCCTCCTCACATTGGGCACAAAGGGAGTCTGGCTCCTCGCTATGCATGGCTCTAAGCTGGCATGCGGAGCAGAGGCCGAGGGCTTTAATGCCTGAATCAGGAGGCGCCGCCGCTGAAGACGCTGAGGCGTTCTGTTCCATTGAAAAATATGCACTTAATAATATGCGGCAGCAATATGCGCTCAATACAACAGGCACTCAATAATATGCGGCAGCAATATACGCTTAATACAACAGGCGCTTAATACCACAGGCGCTTAATACAACAGGCGCTCAATAATATGCGGCAGCAATATACGCTTAATACAACAGGCGCTCAATAATATGCGGCAGCAATATACGCTTAATACAACAGGCGCTTAATACAACAGGCGCTCAATAATATGCGGCAGCAATATACGCTTAATAAAACAGGCGCTCAATAATATGCGGCAGCAATATACTCCCAATAATAACCAATATGCGCTCATTAGTATGTGGTCAGCAACATATACTCAATGCTATCCAATATGCGCTCATTAGTCTGCGGTCAGCAATATACGCACAATGATATACAATATGTGCTCAGTAGTATGCAATATACACTCAAGGATATCCCATATGCGCTTAAGCATAGACAGGCGCCTATCATGGGCGCTCAAATCCCTGAACAAGGCAGACAAAATGGCGACCTCCACGGCGTGCCACATGCAGGAAACGCCGCCGATCCTCGTTCCTCGGAGACCAAAAAGTAAGAGATGTACGCCTTACCTGATCCTCGGCGCTTCCCGGTTGGAACCCGGGCGGTCTCCGGCTGCGGGGGGAGAGGGGAAATACCTTAACCGCCGCGCTTGAGGAAATGCACCCGCTGCCTCGAGGTCCACGCCAGGATAGAGGCGCCTCTTTCGCCACGCCCGAGCCCTTCTCGCCCGGGGGCTACGTCCCTGCCGCGATTCGGCCACCGGACCGAGGCCTTAAACCTCCGGGGGATCGCGGAAATCACCCCAGGAAACTCAACTGGGGGAGGGACCCCAAGGGTATCACCGCAGGAGTGCGGGGCTCGATGTTCCTGTAGAAATTTAGTAAGAAGAATATAGAAAGTAGAAAATAGAAAGTAGATTGGAAACACGCTCAGCGAGCATGCAGGCTCTCCAAACTGCTTTGGAGACGGAAATTACTGAGTTGCTACGCTTCCTGTGGGGGTACATATACCCGTGCTGACGTCAGATCCGTCTCCAACTGCTAGCACGAGCATACTATACCATTCGTTCTGAGTCCATCTGGCTACACGCTAGGAAATAAGTAAATAATACTTATCATGTATAGGGGTAGATTATAAAACTTACGCACATGCATCCATGTGCGCGTGGCCCGAGACTCGCACGCATGGGGGGGGGGGGGGGGGTTCTGTGTAAATTTTTAATTTATGCATGGAGACACAATGGTCCCTTTTCCCAGTTCCCTCCCAGTCCGCTACAATTAAGGAGCGAACTGGGAGGGCACTTCCCTAATCCCCTACCTAAGCTCCCTTACTCTTACCCTCTCCTCCCTACCCTCTAAACTCTTTGTCCTACCTTTCTTTGTTTTTATTTTGTTTACTGCTCCTTTGGAGCAATAGTAACATGCACGTGCCGGTGATCCCTTCCCCGGTACAGTGGCAATGGCCGCTGTACCAGCCGCCTCCAGCCCCGCCCCTCCCCCCGGACCACCACTTTAAGTGGGCCCGGCCCTTCGGTGCATAACCCCCATTTTTGTGCACGGAGGGGGGGGTAA
Organism: Rhinatrema bivittatum; assembly: GCF_901001135.1. Taxonomy (NCBI): domain Eukaryota; kingdom Metazoa; phylum Chordata; class Amphibia; order Gymnophiona; family Rhinatrematidae; genus Rhinatrema; species Rhinatrema bivittatum. Next base: position 44,408,077 of record NC_042627.1, on the reverse strand, counting down.
TTTAAAATTTGGCTGATATTCATTAGGGATATCCTAAAACCCCTACTAATGGGGGGCACCTGAGGACCAGTTTGAGAACTCTTGCCTTAATGACTCAAGTAACCAGGAGTAGGCAATGCCTGTCCTAGAGTGCCACAGACAGGTCTGGTTTTCAGACTATCCACAATGAATATGTATGAGATATTTGCATGTACACCCTCCATTCCATGCAAATATCTCATGCATATTCATTGTGGATTTCTTGAAAACGAGACCTGTTTGTAGCTCTCCAGGACCAGAGTCGCCTATCCTTGGTTTAATGTCTCATGAAAGCGAAGGATAATAATTTCCTAAAAATGAATAGTTACTATAAGGCTATAAGTTCACAGACAAACATTTAAATGTAGCTACCTTTTGGGCCAGCTGAGCAGATGTACTGCTTTAAAATAAGGCAGGCAGCTTGACTGTGTTGGAGTGAGCATGGTCTTAACTTTAAAGAACTCTCACAGAAATCATAAGTAATGAGAGCAGTCCAGTACCAACTTTCACCTTTAGTATAGGTAGAAAGTGATATTTGTTTCAGTCAGCAAACGAGTAGTTCTTCTCTGTATCTGAAGATTTCCTAGCCCATTTCTCTTAGAAATTTACTACTCATTAGAAAGCAGGGGAAAAAAGGGGAGTCATATAATCTTCTTGCTTAGGATTTAGACAAGAACTGAGAAAATGTTTTCTAATCATCTCATCACAGTCTTCAATTTGTCATTGTTCATCTAGCCCTTGGTGCAAGACCAGACTAAAGACAGGTTTCCCAGCACTGCACTATCCTCAATCTGCTTCTCTGTCAGTGAGGCCGTCTGAGCCAAGGGACTTTCTAATGCAGCCAAGGCCACTGAAGCAAGCTTCCAAAAGCAAAGTCAGTAAATAACTGACTCTTGTCCAACAGCATCCAGAGATTTATTTTATTTTTATTTATTTATTTATTTAGCATTTGTTTATATACCGAGGTACAGCTGACATAGCCTTCACTCCGGTTTACATTATAACAAACCAGTTACATTTAACTTCATAACAGTGTGACAGAGAATGAATCAGAACATTAACTTAAAGTCAATAAATACATTGAACCATTCATAGAACAAAAGTTATGAGTGTAAGCAACACTTGAAGTAGACGGTTGAAACCGTTAGAGAGAAGAGAGGTTTCTGCAAGACAGGACGAAAGACAGAAGGAGGGGATTACTGGCATAAAAAAGGAATGTGAAGGTGGATGTGAAAAAGATTATGTTCAGTTGTCATTGGGTGAGCAGCCATTGTACGATTGTGAGAGTAGCCAATCTTTATTGATTGCGATATATCCAAACCAGCAACTACTTTCTAAATTAAGCAGCTGATGCCATAAATTGTCAGTATTTTCAAATACATACAAGGGCTGGTCTCTTGGACAGTGTCTGCTGAGATAGGCTCCCTGTTGGTTTTCAGATTCCACAGGTTGTTTTCAGTTACTAGTTTGCTGAACACACACTATGAAGTATTCATTTCTCTGCCAAGTTTTATAAATTTCCCTCTAATGATAAATTACATGCTTAGAACATATTTAAAATTCAGAGAGTCTTCATTGTCAGTACTTTTTCTTTGATATAAGACTGTTAAAGAAAACAATGCTAACCACCACCACCACCAATAAACATCATACACTCATATCCAGAAGAGGCTCTCAGTTGGTATCTTCAAATGGGTTTGCTTTGTACAACCTCATTCTTAATACTTGCAGTGTGCTAAAGAGAACGTTTTTCTAGAGCTCATAGGATCTCTCAGATATGGTCCACATAATGTAAGGAAGCCATTGTTTTCTTATCAAGCAGCGTGAACCATTCTTGGGTGGGGAACAGAGATTAGTGAATAGAAGTTGGGGTCTGAGCTCCCTCATGTGGGAAGAAGAGATGGGGGATTCTTGAGCCTTTGCTAAATCTTGCCATCATCTTAGGGTAGACTTAGTTTTTGGGTACTTGCCAGGTTCTTAACGCCTGGATTGGCCTCTGTTGGAAACAGGATGCTGGGCTTGATGGACCCTTTGTCTGACCCAGTAGGGCATGTTCTTAGGGTATGGATGCTTAGTTCAGATTTTTTCCTGAATTGACGTGTTGAAGAACAGACCTCTTTGTGCAGTCCCTCTTTTGATTAATTTTTTGGGAAAAAGAGGGTCCTCTTCACAGAGACCTGGGTAAAGAGAGTGGAAAAGGTGTCTGAACCCTATTTTTGGGTTCAGAATTCTTGGAGACCTTTCTGTTTAGAGAAGGTCATTTTTTCCATCCTTCCTTTCTCTCTTTTGATTGCCCTAGTTGAAAACGTTTTTTCTCTGATTTTTTCTATATGGGGACTGAGTGCCTTTTGGTACTAGAGGCTTAATTTTCAAAAGCATTTAGAGGAGGAAGTGCCTTTCTCCTGGAAAGAACCTGATGAGCAGCTGTATCACCCAGAGGAATTGATTTCCATCCTTTATTTAGACATTTTATATACCGTCGTTCCATGTAAAGATCACAACAGTTAACAAAAGTAAAATTATAGCTAGGCTCAACACAAAGATGGGTTACAGGGTTAGTATTTGTCAACAAGCATCAAATGAATGTTTCAATACATATTAACTAAAGATCTAGGGCATAGGGCGAGGAGAACAGAACATTTAATAATTTAATAGAGTTCACATTTTAGACATTACATTGCGCTGAGGGGAACTTTTCAAAGTGAGTGCCCATTTGGTGCTACCAGAAGGAGATCTGTGAGAACAGATAAGACTTCAGAATATTTATTTTATTTTATTTGTTTTTATATACCGACATTCAACATGTGTTATCACATCAGTTTACATGGAACAAGTTAAGTTACATTATAACAGGGTGTTGAACTGGGAGAACATAACAGGGAGAGAGTAAATTAACAGGCTAGTAAAGGATAACTATCTCTTATGATCATTTAGGTACATAAAGGCTTAACATTCTGTGATAATGGGTTCGAGTCTGGGTGGGGGGGTGGGGCATTTTGAGGTGAAATTGGTTAGGGATTAGAGGGGGGGGAAGGGGGGGTGTGGTGGTCCTCAGAATGTCACAAAGGCTTTTTGGAAGAGCCATGTTTTTAGTTTGTTTTTGAAGGTTTATGTCATTGGTTCAAGTCTTAGGTCTGTGGGGAGGGTATTCCATAGGGAGGTATGAGAATTGGGACTTTGCATTTTGAAAGGTAATGGGGACTTATAATCTGACCATTTCACAATGGTAGGAATCTGATATACATTTGGGTGAAAGAAAAAGGACTATGCTTTCTTCAGTCTGAGTAATTGAGATAAAAGTTAAGGAACTGGCTTAATCAAATTAAGACTTTTACTGAATGAGTAAGGTCACAAATTTATTATTCTTTCAACATTGTACATCACTTTAATTTAACATTAAAGAGCTGTAAGCAACACTTTTCATCCAGCTAATCAACCATCAGTAAAAGAAGTTGGAAACCATTCAGTTTCTTGTGTGTTTATTGCTATCCTGGATTGTGGAGATTAATCAGTGCTGTGAGCCAAGGGACTTAAGACATTGTGAAACTGATGCATGGAAAAGCACCTTGAAGCTGTGCTTCCCCCAACAGGGAGCCCCTGGACCACTCAGAAGTTAAGCTGTCCATGGAGAACTGGGCAAATAGGATCTATTTTATTTTTGTGTGCCCTTGGGGGCAGAACCACCCAGTGGTTACAATAGCAAAATGGCTGGAAGTTATTTTTAGTCAGCCTAGTAGGGAATATTTCTATCTCATTCTGCCATATTTTCCTGCTTTCCGATAGCATCCCTGAGATGTGATGATCTTTTGACTTTCAGCACATTACACAGAATAGTTACTTGAGTCTGATACTTCTAGAAGCAACACCATTCTTGGATGTTATTTCCTTTATTACTTTCTAACATCCAAGTTTTCATCTATAGGTTATGAGGATATCCCATATTATCACAGTTTCCTTCTTTGTAATTTCATTTGTGTTAGGACCCTGGCATGGATGGCATACTGGAGTGTTAGGCACAATAAAGTAGCACTTCCTGTATACAGGCTTTCTAATGCGCATCTCGGTCAGTGTACCACAGCATCTGTACTTGGTTTGCCACTTTTCATTTGGCTTCCAGTGAACCATCTTATGCCACTACACATTTTGGTTTACATTAGGTTGTAGATTTTACATTTACCATATTTGTGATCTCTAGTTCCATTTTGTTTTTTTCTCTCTCAATCTATTGATTAGATATTAGTCAAGAACCAAGAGAACAGGGGTCAAATTTTGTTTCTCCTAATGATACTTGTCAAGTCACTTTTTCTCCTGTTGCATCAAGTAACTATTTAGAAGGTAACTATCAAAGCCATTTCCATAGGAAAAAACAATGCTTTTCCCACAGAAATGGCCTTATACAAAACTGCCCGCCCAATCTCTCCCCAGTTTTAAGAGACTCGCACTGGCTCCCTATCAAACAGTGTATCCTAGTCAAGATAGCTTCATGGTGCACAGTCTGTTAAAACTTGGCTTCCCTGGGCAAACTCTTTATTGAGAATTTATGTGCCCACGCAGACTCTCAGATCAGCACAAAGGCGCCTTTTCGATATTCCCTCTGACAAAGAGGCAAAGCTTGACATTATATGTGAAAGAGCACTTTCCATTGCCACCCCCAAATTTTGGAACAGCTTACCTTCTGATCTAAGAATCAGGGCCAGTGCTACTTTTTTTTTGCTGCCCCTCCCCCCCCCCCCCCACACACCCTTCGCCAATTCATTCAGTGCCTGTACCGGGCTTATCAAATAAAATTCCATCCTGCAATCTATGGGGCGGATTTTAAAACCCCTGCGCATCGGCACGCCTATTTTGCATAGGCCGCCGACGCGCGCAAGTCCCGGGGCTTCCTGTCGGGGGCGTGGCGGGATGACGCTGCGTTTAGGGGGCGGGGCGCGGTATTTCAGGGGCGGCGACGTGGGTGTGGTTTCGGCCCGGGGGCGTTCCGGGGGCGTGACCGCGGCCTCCGGAACAGCCCCCGGGACCGGACCACGGAGCGGGGCAGCTGGCCGACGTGCGCAAAGTTACGCCTGCTGAAAGAAGGCGTAACTTTGCCGACAAAGGTAAGGGGGGGTTTAGATAGGGCCGGGGGGGGTGGGTTAGGGAGGGGAAGGTGGGGGGAGGGCGAAGGAAAGTTCCCTCCGAGGCCGCTCCGAAATCGGAGCGACCTCGGAGGGAACAGGCAGCGCGCACTGGGCTCGGCGCGCGCAGGTTGCACAAATGTGCACCCCCTTGTGCGCGCCGACCCCGGATTTTATAAGATACGCGCGTATCTTATAAAATCCAGCGTACTTTTGTTCGCGCCTGCTGCGCGAACAAAAGTACGCGCTCGGGCAAGTATTTAAAATCTGCCCCTATATTTTTAACAACTGACAAGCCCCCCACCCAGAAACCATGGATAAGGAAGTGCATCAGGTACCCTAGGTAAACCTTACAGCCTTGCACGCACACTCCCACACCCTTTACAGACACACACAATTAAATTACGCATTTATAACAAATTTTACATGAAAAAGAACATTCAAGAGTACAGTCTGCTGAGGCAAAAATATCACTTACAACCTGCATATTATATTTACATGCACTCCTGTGATGCCAACCAGAAAACTCTGCAAAAGAAGACACTTGTTGCTCCTATGGAATTAGACTTTTTGTAATGTATGCTGGATGTGGGCTTGGCCCTCAGAAAGCCATGAACAAACAATTACCATTACAATATAATAAACCTCCCATACCAAAACAACCCTATCAACCTTATCTATGAAAAGGCAACACTGCACATATAACACCAGGCCCTAGAACACCAATAAAAGCTCTTATTAGGAAATCAGGCTGCTATAGATCCCTACACAGAAATGTCATGCTAGCAAAATACCTCACCTAAGTCACGCACATATGCAGAACAGAGACAGACCCTCACCAAATTCAAAATAAAGAAATCAGAAAATATAAACAGGAACGTGCTGAGGATGACTGAACTGGAACACAAAACAAGCAGCCTCTATATGCAGAGCAACAATGGAAAAACAGAAACATTACCATTCTTCATAAAAACATTAAATAATAAAATCAAGAAATATAAAACATAATAGTAAAGACACTCATAAAAAGAATAACCTCATTTATAATAACTCTACCTGGCTATCAGCATCATTACACATATACACACTGTGCAAAAATCTCAGTTCAAAAAAATAAAACTTCTATTACAAATTCCCTCTCCACAAGGCTAGTTACAACTAGAGAACGTGCTTTCTCCATAGCAGGACCCATCTTATGGAATGCAATCCCCTCCGACATCCGACTAACTGCAGACAAAGAGGCTGTTAAGAAAGCCCTTAAACATCACCTTTTTCTGCAAGCCTTCCCTGATTTATGTATGTCATAACCTCCTTCATGCTGATTCCATTTTTTCTTTGAAATTCCATTCTTCTTTTACTATTAAGATTTTATGTATTAAGTTTGTTTATACATTTATATTTTACATTTTATTATGTATGTGCCTTTGTAACCTGCCCTGAACTTTGGAGGGCACGGGATATAAATACCTTTTAAATAAATAAATACATTTCAAACCAGTTAATGAATACTGAAAATTTTCCAAACACCAAAAATATTTTAAAAATCTGATGAATAAAAAATCCAATTAAAAAATGTTCTATTCCCCCCCCAAAAAAAAAACATTTCAAAACAGCAGAATCATCAAATTTCACCAATAATTAAAACCAATAAAGATTTAAAAATCTGCTCTCCATACCTGGGATATGATTTTTAGTCACCCTGAGATTGTCATGGATTGGGGGAGGTAGGCCCACACAATTTTTATGTTCCCTCTCACACACACATGCACAATAACATTCAGTCTCTCACACAGGCTACCTCTCCTTCACCCTCTTAGATACATTATGTTTGGTGTGTGGGTGTGTGTTGCTTGCCTGTGAGAATCTGTATGTGACACAGGCTCTCACAGGCACAAAACACACACAAACACACAGGTTCTCACACAGTCACACACACACGTGCCCTCCCATATATACACACACACCCAAGCCCTTATGGCAGTTCCATAGACCACCTTGGCACTCAGCTCACCAAGGAATTAGCCCAACTCGACCTCGCAGATGCCAACACAGTGACTACTTCCTGAATCAATATCACCAACAAAGTTGCAGAACAATCCTGCCCAACGATCACCAAAACACTACACCCGTCTCTGGACAACTGGAAACCTTGGTTCACACCAGAACTAAAGGCCCTTAAGCAAGACCTACGGAGCAAAGAACACAGATGGCGCAAAAACCCCTCCACCTCGACTCTAGCGGCTTACAAATCCCTCCTAAATGCCTATAGGAACGCCATCCTCAGAATTAAGAAAGATTTTTTTCTCTAAAAAAATCCATCATTTCATTTTTTATTCCAAAGCTTTGTTTTCCTACGTCTCAGCTCTCACCAAACCATCCCCACCTACCATACCGGATGACCTAGCCCTCAAAGCCACAGAACTGGCCAACTACTTCGAGAAAAAAATCACCAACCTCATCACACCCCTCACTGCCTCCATTCCCAGGTCCCCTCTCCTGCTCGCAACCTTTCCTCAACGAAACACTACTCTTGAATCCTTTGAGTCCTCTTCATCACTGGAAATTGAAAATATTCTCAAGAAGCTTAAATCTTCCTCACATCCGTCTGATCCAATACCTCCTAATCTTCTCTTCTCCATTCCGAATATCATTTCCAAGCCTATAGCAGAGGTCATAAATTGCTCCCTTGCCCAAGGGATAGTGCCAGACCAACTAAAATTCGCAATGCTTAAACCTCTATTAAAAAAATCCAACTTATCGCCAACGGACCCAGCAAACTTCCGCCCTATAGCGAACTTGCTTCTGATCGCCAAACTTATGGAAAAAATAGTAAACAAGCAACTTTCTGAATACCTGGAGGAAAATAATATTCTCACCCCATCTCAGTTTGGCTTCCGCAAAACCCTAAACACAGAATCTCTCCTAACACTACTCTCGGACACCATCCTCCTAAACCTGGAAAAAAAACAACCTTATCTCCTAGCGCTTCTAGATCTATCTGCGGCCTTTGACACTGTGAACCATACAATCTTATTAGAGCATCTTTCAGACCTATGCATCAAGGGAGTGGAGCTCAGCTGGTTCAAATCTTTCCTTGATAACAGATTCTTCAAGGTCAGGATCAACAACAAAGAATCACACCCAGTCAGATCCAACATGGAGTCCCCCCCAGGGATCCTCCCTTTCACCCGCCCTCTTCAACATCTACCTTCTCCCACTCTGCCAGTTACAAACCTAAAGCTAACTCACTACCTCTACGTGGACGACGTCCAGATTCTTATCCCAATCACAGACTGTCTTCACAAAACATGGTCCTACTGGAATAGCTGCCTTCAAGCAATCAACCTTCTTCTCACCAGCCTCAACCTCGTCCTCAATACCAATAAGACAGAGATTCTCATCATATCTCATGATGAAAACAACGTTCTTCTCAACTCCCCAAGCTCTTCCCAATTTGCCAAAACATCTATGAATCACTCATCTGTAATAGATTTAGGGGTTCTGCTTGATAACCAGCTAAACCTAAAAAAAATTTGTAAACAATACCACAAAAGAATGCTTTTTCAAATTGCAGGTTCTTAGAAAACCGAAATCTCTCCTTCACTTCCGAGGCGAGCCTTATCAACAGCAGGCCCCACTCATTGGAATGCGCTTCCCCCGGACCTCCGCCAAGAACCCTGCCCTCTGGTATTCAAAAAAAAAAACTTAAAACTTGGCTTTTCAGTCAAGCCTTGCCGGAAAGATAATCATTCTCTGAAGCCGCTTCTCGAGCAAGGTCACGCCGTCCTCTCGATTTAGTCCTCCCAGATCTTATCTGGGGCCCCCTTCCAAACCCAGCATGTCCAGCTTCTGCCCTCCAGCATGCCCTCCAGCATGTCCTCCATCTGCCCTCCAGCATGTCCAGCATGTCCATCTGCCCTCCAGCATGTCCATCTGCCCTCCAGCATGTCCATCTGCCCTCCAGCATGTCCAGCTTCACCCTATACGGTTTATCCCCATATAGCATCTTAGACCTCTTGATAAAAATGTATTAACTTACCTGTTTAATTAACCTGTAATCTAGAAGATCGCAAATGTATCCTAATGAGAGAGGTAACGGTGGTGGGGCCGCTTGGCAATAGTGATCATAATATGATCAAATTTGATTTAATGACTGGAAAAGGAACAGTGTGCAAATCCAAGACTCTCGTGCTAAACTTTGAAAAGGGAAACTTTGATAAAATGAGAAAAATTGTTAGAAAAAAACTGAAAGGAGCAGCTACAAAAGTAAAAAATGTCCAAGAGGCGTGGTCATTGTTAAAAAATACCATTCTAGAAGCACAGTCCAGATGTATTCCACACATTAAGAAAGGTGGAAAGAAGGCAAAACGATTACCGGCATGGTTAAAAGGGGAGGTGAAAGAAGCTATTTTAGCCAAAAGATCTTCATTCAAAAATTGGAAGAAGGATCCAACAGAAGAAAATAGGATAAAGCATAAACATTGGCAAGTTAAATGTAAGACATTGATAAGACAGGCTAAGAGAGAATTTGAAAAGAAGTTGGCTGTAGAGGCAAAAACTCACAGTAAAAACTTTTTTAAATATATCCGAAGCAGAAAGCCTGTGAGGGAGTCAGTTGGACCGTTAGATGATAGAGGGATTAAAGGGGCACTTAGAAAAGATAAGGCCATCGCGGAAAGATTAAATGATTTCTTTGCTTCGGTGTTTACTGAAGAGGATGTTGGGGAGGTACCCGTAATGGAGAAGGTTTTCATGGGTAATGATTACGATGGACTGAATCAAATCACGGTGAACCTAGAAGATGTGGTAGGCCTGATTGACAAACTGAAGAGTAGTAAATCACCTGGACTGGATGGTATACACCCCAGAGTTCTGAAGGAACTAAAAAATGAAATTTCAGACCTATTAGTAAAAATTTGTAACTTATCATTAAAATCATCCATTGTACCTGAAGACTGGAGGATAGCAAATGTAACCCCAATATTTAAAAAGGGCTCCAGGGGCGATCCGGGAAACTACAGACCGGTTAGCCTGACTTCAGTTCCAGGAAAAATAGTGGAAAGTGTTCTAAACATCAAAATCACAGAACATATAGAAAGACATGGTTTAATGGAACAAAGTCAGCATGGCTTTACCCAGGGCAAGTCTTGCCTCACAAATCTGCTTCACTTTTTTGAAGGAGTTAATAAACATGTGGATAAAGGTGAACCAGTAGATATAGTATACTTGGATTTTCAGAAGGCGTTTGACAAAGTTCCTCATGAGAGGCTTCTAGGAAAAGTAAAAAGTAAAAAGATAGGTGGCGATGTCCTTTCGTGGATTGCAAACTGGCTAAAAGACAGGAAACAGAGAGTAGGATTAAATGGGCAATTTTCTCAGTGGAAGGGAGTGGACAGTGGAGTGCCTCAGGGATCTGTATTGGGACCCTTACTGTTCAATATATTTATAAATGATCTGGAAAGAAATACGACGAGTGAGATAATCAAATTTGCAGATGACACAAAATTGTTCAGAGTAGTTAAATCACAAGCAGATTGTGATAAATTGCAGGAAGACCTTGTGAGACTGGAAAATTGGGCATCCAAATGGCAGATGAAATTTAATGTGGATAAGTGCAAGGTGATGCATATAGGGAAAAATAACCCATGCTATAATTACACAATGTTGGGTTCCATATTAGGTGCTACAACCCAAGAAAGAGATCTAGGTGTCATAGTGGATAACACATTGAAATAGGCAGTTCAGTGTGCTGCAGCAGTCAAAAAAGCAAACAGAATGTTGGGAATTATTAGAAAAGGAATGATGAATAAAACGGAAAATGTCATAATGCCTCTGTATCGCTCCATGGTGAGACCGCACCTTGAATACTGTGTACAATTCTGGTCACCGCATCTCAAAAAAGATATAATTGCGATGGAGAAGGTACAGAGAAGGGCTACCAAAATGATAAGGGGAATGGAACAACTCCCCTATGAGGAAAGACTAAAGAGGTTAGGACTTTTCAGCTTGGAGAAGAGACGACTGAGGGGGGATATGATAGAGGTGTTTAAAATCATGAGACATCTAGAACGGGTAGATGTGAATCGGTTATTTACTCTTTCGGATAGTAGAAAGACTAGGGGGCACTCCATGAAGTTAGCATGGGGCACATTTAAAACTAATCGGAGAAAGTTCTTTTTTACTCAACGCACAATTAAACTCTGGAATTTGTTGCCAGAGAATGTGGTTAGTGCAGTTAGTATAGCTGTGTTTAAAAAAGGATTGGATAAGTTCTTGGAGGAGAAGTCCATTTCCTGCTATTAAGTTCACTTAGAGAATAGCCACTGCCATTAGCAATGGTTACATGGAATAGACTTAGTTTTTGGGTACTTGCCAGGTTCTTATGGCCTGGATTGGCCACTGTTGGAAACAGGATGCTGGGCTTGATGGACCCTTGGTCTGACCCAGTATGGCATTTTCTTATGTTCTTATGTTCTAATGTATTCCTTTAACCACCTCTCAAGGTTGTGAGTTCTTCACCTGGCATTCAACAGTTTCCTACTTTCTCTGTAATTAATTGAATGTACCCTAAGTTGATCTGTATCGAAGTTATTAATTTTTCTTGTATTACATGTTCCTTGTATTGCTCCCAGGCGACTGTTCTGTTTCCATGTAAACTGGTGTGATCTGTATTCTATACAGGAACGTCTGTATATAAAAATTTAAAAATAAATAAATGGGTTAGAACAATACTTAAGAGATCCTAGGGCCCAAAAAAAGGGGATTGCCCTATTATATAGAGGTATCCTAGTGGGGAAATATGGTCTCCCCACCTCGCCTTCCTTGATCAAGGCTTGGAACAATGATCTAGGGGTTCATTTGGATATTAGAACCTGGAAGACCATTTGGGAAGCTGCCCATTGTGTCTCAATATGTACAAGGTGGACTGAATTAATGGTCAAACTGCTACACAGAACATACCGCACGCCAATCTGCTATGCTAAATTCATTCCTCGGGGCTAGTTCCCTGTGCTGGTGTGGGTGTGGGAAGAATGGCTCTTACAAGCACATGTGGTGGTCCTGTCCGGAGCTGTGTCCGTTTTGGTCACATATTACACAGGATAAGGCGGACATATTGGGTCTTCCAGTGTAAATTATGCCTTTGTTGGCACTTTTGGGACAGTGGACTGGCTCATTAATAACTTTCATTGTTGTAAGTTGGTGTCCCAACTGCTGCTAGCTGCTAGATTCACAATCGCAACTTTTTGGAAGTTTAGTCCCAACATTGAGCATTGGAGAACTCAGGTACAGGTGGTGGCAGATCTTGAAAAACTTCAGTATGCCTTGCATTAGGGGTGTGCATTCGTTTTCACTGTATTGGCGATCTGCAACATATCTTATAATATTCGTTAAATACGTGGGGAGGCAAAACGCATTGCGACTCCCCTCGTATTTAACTTATCTGTTTAATTCAGTGCACCCCGTGGCGCGTGATTTTCTTCGCCCCCATTAGCTACTAGCTACCTATGATTTTCACAAAATGGCAGTGTTCATGCCCTACATTCCGGTATCCATGCCGACCTGTCTGACCCTTTCCTGTGAATCACAGTGACTCACAGGAAAGGGTCGGACAGGTCAGCATGGATACCGTAATGCAGCGTATCCGCGCTGAAATTTTGTGACATGCACTAAATACAACCAATCGCACTGTCATTCAGTGCTCTCTGTCAATTTTACTGATGAGCTAGCACTATTATATAAAGATCAGCACGAGGAGAGCCACGCATTTTATTTCCAGCGATGCTGTGGGGAGGGGGGCTTGGTGTAAAAGGAGGCTGTACTGAGAGATAGGCTAGTTAGTAAAGGGAAAGAAAAATCAAATTATTCTTTATTTTGCTGCAGTGCCAGTGCCAGCTAGTTCTGTATCTTTCAAGCTCTTTATTTAGGTGATCTGACTGAGACGCTGTATCAGGGAGAGAAGCAGCTAGCACTCGCCATTAGGGTGTTGTGGCTGGCTGGGAGAAATATATTCTTTTCATCTATTTTTCTGGAGTGACAAAATTTCCAGCTTTTTTAAACTGAGTTTTTTTAATTGAAGTCACTTAGTCTCTCTGTGCACTGGGATTCAATGGGTAGTGGGTAGTTTTAACAGACTGAACCTTATTATTGGGTGGGTCTGTGCAGTCAGGTGCCCAGGGAGTCTGGCTCTTTTGTGCTTACAAGCAAGCAGCATCTGTGTGCAACACCACACACATTAGTGCACAGCCAGGCACCGTGATAGTGGACAGTGGTAGGCACTACTCAGTGACATTAAATCTATAATGTCAGGGAAAGCTAGATGTAGTCGAGTGATTGGGACTAGCAGAGGAGGCACTTCAAAAGACAGTAGTGCAACACCACCAGTACAGTTAAAAAGGCACCTGTCGCAATCTAAACTCTTTGTAGGGGCTGGCAGTTCCATCCCGAAAAAAATGAAATCTGACCATGATGCATCGCCATCACCACCACATGTTTCTGGCCCTGTAGGTTTGGAGGTGAGGGAAGGGGAGGCAGAGTCATGCCAGACAAAATGTAGACACCCGAAAGCAGCAGGGGGACAGAAGTCTCGACTAACACTTAGGGGGTCATTTTCAAAGGAGTTACGCATGTAAATGTGACATACTATCGTAGCAATTTTCAAAAGCTATTTACTCGAGTAAAGTGCACTTACTTGAGTAAATCCTATGGACAATTCAATGGCATATATTGTAGCAATTTTGAAAAGCCCACTTACTTGAGTAAAGTGTATTTACTCGAGCAAAAACCAGTTTTGCTCGAGTAAATGCTTTTGAAAATCTGGCCCTTAGTGTTGACAAGGTAGTGCAGTCACTATTTGCTTCTGATTCAGATGAAGTATCTTCTTGTGTGGGATTCTCATCAGAAATGGAAGTAATAGGTGAAGAATCTTCGTGAGGATCAGTTAGTCCTGTCTTAGCCTCCACTTCAGTGCAGCAGGGGAGAGATGAAAGTGATGAGGAGAAGAAGGAACAGCAGTCAGCTCAGGCACAGAGGGTGACTGAGGCCCCCCCATGGCATTGCTTCTCAGGGTGCACCCACTACCTCAGCTCCAGTGGCAGCTTCCACCCCCAAGGCTTTAGAGAGGGGAGGATCACGAAAGACATCTGCAATCTGGAGCCATTTTAAAGTGACAGAAGACCCGCATTTTGCTCGGTATAATTACTGTGACAGGGATATTAGCAGAGGCAAGCAAATGGGACATCTTTCTAATTTTGGCATGAACCATCATATGAAGAGGCAACACCCAACAAGATTACTGCCATCTGGGGATGGTGGCAGTACCAGTCTGGGGACCCCTTCCAAGCAGTGTGCAGTGGTTCAAAAGCAGCAGAGTCAGCCCACACCCTCATTCCCTTCTAGCAGTCAGGTGGCAGGCCAGCAACCCCTGACATGTGGCAGAAGTGACAATCCACCATGGAGGAAATGGGGTAGAGTGCGGTAACGCTATCCCGGGGTAGGAGGCAGGCAGCCTCAAAAGTTGTAACCAGGACCATTAGGGAAATGATTGCTCTTGATGACCAGCCCTTGCAGTTAGTGGAGAATGTGGGTTTCAAGCATTTTCTGAAGGTCGTACTTCCAAATTACAAAGTCCCCTCCAGAACCACATTTAGTAGAAAGGTCATCCCCAGCCTGTACAAGCAGTGTCGGAGTTGCATGCAAGCGCTGCTAGCTAAGGTAGAGGGGAGAGTGCATTTCACCTGCGATATCTGGACCACCATGAATGCTGCACACTCTTACCTCTCTCTGACAGCACACTGGTGGGACATGGCTGAGGCAGGGGCAGCCAGCAGCTCTATTACTGAACAAGTATCAGGGTGGAGGTGGGCTTTACTGCACACGCACCTGACAGACCAGGCCCATTCCGCAGCCAATATTCTAGCATGCATCAGACAGATGCTCGAGGGCTGGCAACTACACCAGTGAGACAGGAAAACTCAGGCAGGGATCTTTGTCACAGACAATGGTGCAAACATGGTTAAGGCAATAAACGACAGGCGCTTTAAGAACATCTGATGTTTTGCACACACTCTGTACCTGGTAGTGAAGTCAGCTCTGGGGTTGGATTCCAATGGCAAAGAGAATGAATACCTGCATAGGTTAATACAGAAGTGCAGGAACATAGCAGCGCACTTCCACAGAAGTGTCAAGGCGGGGCAGGTTCTCTGACAAAAGCAGACTGATTTGGATATGCCTCACAAGCATCTCATTCAAGACATTGTCACCCAGTGGAATTCCATCTTTATGATGCCGGAGAGGTTAGTGGAGCTGCAGACACCCCTTCATGAACTTTCTGGTACAATGGACATAGGTGTGCAGAATCCCCTAGGGCATCATGATTGGTTAGTCATGAGTCAGCTGGTAAAAATCCTGCAGCCCTTCAAGGATGTCACGGAAAAGCTGAGTTACAGAAGTGTCACCTTGGCTGACATCATCCCTATAGTTCATCTCCTGGATGAATGTTTGGAGGCCTTTAAACAGGAAGAGGAAATGACAGTTGAGGTGCTGCATTGTCTGGACGTTTTGCAGCAGCAGGTGAAAGAGAGATTAAGGCCTTTAACAGAACAGAACACATACATGCTGCCACAGTCTGTGATCCCCGTGTGAAAGGGAAACTCGCCCTACAGTACGATTGTCTCTTATTGGTGAAGGACCTGCTGTTAGCAAAAGTCCATGAACAGGAGCGCCCTAGGCAGAGACAGATTAGGCTTGAAGCAGAGGTGGAAACAGCGGGCACTTCAGAGAGTTGTGCTGCTAGCCCAAGCTGGAGCAGCACTGAGTCAGCGACAGATAGTATCTCCTCCTCCACTTCAGAAGGCCCAAGGCATGTTGCCCATAAAAATTTATCTGTTGTGTGAAAGGCGAGAGAGAAAGCTGCTGGCATGAGCGACTCTCAGCCCGCCCAAGCCAAGGAGACACCAGCACAGGTGTCAGTCACACGGTATCTCTCAGAGCCGAAAGAGAACATGTAGACAGATCCGCTGGCATATTGGGCACACAAGTCCACTGTCTGGCCACACCTAGCCAAAGTGGCTCAGTGATATCTGTCATGTCCACCAACCAGTGTGCCCAGTGAACGTGTCTTTCAATGACAGGGGATATCATGAGACCTCCCGCTCAAGGCTGGCACCAGAGTTGATGGAAATGCTAGTGTTTTTGAAAGTAAACCTGCCTTTGCTTGGGTTTCCAAATTTTCCCTGTGATTGACAAGATGAATAAAAGCAATTGAAAGCCTTGCAGCAGCTCCAACTGCCTCCTATGCTCCAGATAATATAAGCACTGCAGCACATGTACCTGACCTCAAATGCTGTGCCTGACCATCAACTGTCCAGGCCTTATGTTCCTACAAGGGTTTGACCTCCATTGCTTTGCCTGTTCATTCAGGCCTTATGTTCCTACAAGTGTTTGACTTAGATTGTAAGCCCTCTGGGGCTAGGGAACTACCTACAGTACCTGAGTGTAATCGAATATGAAGTGCTGGAAACGTTTGAAAATAGCAAGATAAATTAAAAAAACAAAACCTGCTGTGCCTGTCCGTCCAGAACTTATGTTCCTACAAGTGTTTGACCTAGACTGCTTTGCCTGTCTGTCCAGGCCTTATGTCCCTAGGTGGGATTGACTCTATCCTCGATTGCTGTGCCCTTGATGACCAGCCCTTGCAGTTAGTGGAGAATGTGGGTGTCAAGCGTTTTCCATGCCTTATGTCCCTAGGTGGGATTGACCTCTGTCCTCGACTACTTTGCCTGTCTGTCCAGGCCTTATGTCCCTAGGTGGGATTGACTCTATCCTCGATTGCTGTGCCCTTGATGACCAGCCCTTGCAGTTAGTGGAGAATGTGGGTGTCAAGCGTTTTCCATGCCTTATGTCCCTAGGTGGGATTGACCTCTGTCCTCGACTACTTTGCCTGTCTGTCCAGGCCTTATGTTCCTACAAGTGTTTGACTTAGATTGTAAGCCCTCTGGGGATAGGGAACTACCTACAGTACCTGAGTGTAATAGACTATAAAGTGCTGGAAAAGTTTGAAAATAGCAAGATAATAAATTAAAAAAACAAAAAACTGCTGTGCCTGTCCATCCAGGCCTTATGTTCCTATAAGTGTTTGACCTCGATTGCTTTGCCTGTTCGTCCAGGCCTTGTGTTCCTAGGTGGGATTGACCTCTGTCCTTGACTGCAGTGCCTGTCCGTCCGGGCCTTATGGCCCCAGGTGGGATTGACCTCTGTCCTCGACTGCTTTGCCTGTCCGTCCAGGTCTTGTGTTCCTACAAGCGTTTGACCTCGATTGCTCTGCCTGTCCATCCAGGCCTTATGTCCCCAGCTGGGATTGACCTCTGTCCTCGACTGCTTTGCCTGTTCGTCCAGGCCTTGTGTTCCTACAAGTGTTTGACCTCGATTGCTCTGCCTGTCCGTCCAGGCCTTATGTCCCTAGGTGGGATTGACCTATATCCTCGACTGCTTTGCTTGTCCGTCCAGGCCTTATGTCCCTACAAGTGTTTGACCTCGATTGCTTTGCCTGTCCGTCCGGGCCTTATGTCCCTGCAAGTGTTTGATCTCGATTGCTTTGCCTGTCCGTCCGGGCCTTGTGTTCCTACAAGTGTTTGACCTCGATTGCTTTGCATGTCCGTCCGGGCCTTATGTCCCTACAAGTGTTTGACCTCGATTGCTTTGCCTGTCCGTCCGGGCCTTATGTCCCTACAAGTGTTTGACCTCGATTGCTCTGCCTGTCCATCCAGGCCTTATGTCCCTAGGTGGGATTCACCTCTGTCCTTGACTGCTTTGCCTGTCCGTCCAGGTCTTATGTTCCTACAAGTGTTTGACCTTGATTGCTTTGCCTGTTCGTCCAGGCCTTGTGTTCCTACAAGTGTTTGACCTTGATTGCTTTGCCTGTTCATCCAGGCCTTGTGTCCCTACAAGTGTGACCTCGATTGATTTGCCTGTTCGTCCGGGCCTTATGTCCCTAGTGTTTGACCACTCTGCCGCCAGACCCACCTGCAAGCCGGGACCCGATCCAGCCAACAGGCCCTACCCTGCCGCCAGCCAGCGTCGCCGACCACGTGGTGCTCCCCTCCCTGAGCTCCTGCCCCGTCCAACCCGGTAAGAGCCGCGCTGACATCAGCGCCTGGGAGGGGGGACAGGAAACGGAAAAAAAAGCTAAGGAAGCCCTTTAAAACAGGGCTAATCGCTGCGAAACTTCCTCTGCCGCCGGACCCACCTGCAAGCCGGGACCCGATCCAGCCAACAGGCCCTACCCTGCCTCCAGCCAGCGTCGCCGACCACGTGGTGCTCCCCTCCCTGAGCTCCTGCCCCGTCCAACCCGGTAAGAGCCGCGCTGACGTCAGCGCCTGGGAGGGGGGACAGGAAACGGAAAAAAAAAAAAAGCTAAGGAAGCCCTATAAAACAGGGCTAATCCCTGCGACCAAGGGACCTGCCCCTTGGTGAGCCCCTTAGTGTGACCGCAGTGTGCCCTCACCGTTCGTCTCCAACCCACGGACCAACTCCTTAATCTGACCAGACGCCAACCTGACCCAACATAACGCTCACTCAACTCTCAACCTCCTCACTCAGCTGACGGACGCTCACTCAAACTTCAGCCACACCCCCAACTCTTCAATAAAGGAACGTCCACTCAAAGCTCACCCAGCCCCCTCACCACAAGAGAAACATGACACAAGGCTACCCAATCCCTATCCTACAATACAGCGCGCTCACCAAAGAAAAATCAGCCAAGCTTCTCAGGTTCCGTTCCACCAGATCTCTCATCCCAATCATGATCTCCCCCTGTACTCAACTTTTGGGTCTTACTTTATTCTCATTGACCCTATTCAACGCTCAATCACTCACTAAGAAATCACATATCCTGAACGACTATCTCCTCGACGCAAACCCAGACATCTGCGCTATAAAAAAAACCTTCGCCTACTGGGAGAATTGTCTTCAACCAATTAAACAACTACTCTCCAGCCTGAACCTGATTCTAAACTCCAGCAAAACAGAGTTGCTACTGATTTCACACAACCCGAACACCCACCCACCTAGCCAGGCACAAACCACATCTTTAAACATGGAGCTCTCTGCTGACGTCAGGAATCTAGGAGCATGGCTTAACAACCAACTTAACCTAAAAAAATTCATAAACACAACCACTAGGGATTGCTTCTTTAAACTACAGGTCATAAAGAAACTAAAGCCACTCCTTCACTTCAATGACTTTCGCTTCGTTCTTCAATCCATTATTTTTTCGAAACTTGATTACTGCAACTCAATCTTACTTGGCCTCCCCTCCAACAGCATCAAACCCCTACAGTTGGTACAAAATGCCGCAGCCAGAATCCTAACACCAATAGAAGAGACCATATTACCCCCATCTTGAGCAACCTCCACTGGCTACCCATCAAACAGAGAATCCTATATAAAACCTTAACCATCATTCACAAAGCAATTCATAACGTCGCACCTATATCTCTACAAACTCAACTTCGCCCACACTTATCTTCCAGACCCATCAGAAGCGCCTACAAAGGCACATTAGTCGCAGCGCCTGCCAAATCAACACTAAGAAGAAGAGCGCTCTCCACTGCGGGACCACACCAATGGAATGCACTCCCACCAGACCTACGACTCGAACCCAATCTACCAGAGTTCAAAAAAAGGTTAAAAACTTGGCTCTTCAGGCAAGCGTTCCAATTCCCAGAGTGTAACTAGGCACCTACTCCTGACCTTCAGACCCAACCATTGCAGGATGTCACTAACACCTTGACACTTAATTTCATTCCCGTACTTGCTTATTCGGATGTCTATTTAACAGTCTTTATTCACCTTTATATAACCGCTTACTGTAGACCATATACGCTACTAAAGTTGCTTGAAAAAAGGTGAACACACACATACTTTTCAATACACGAATAAGGTTATTTGTTATTTGGTTAAATATTATTATTACTTTCTATGTTCCTTGTAATAATGTTCAATGGTTGATTGTTATTGTTTCAATGTTCTATGTAAAAAAAACCCCGGTCTAACCTCCCAGACCAGGGCAACCTTCTCGTTACATGTAAACCGGATTGATTTGTATTGCATACAGGAATTCCGGTATATAAAAATTAAAAATAAATAAATAAATAAAATAAATAACGGAAACGGCTCAAACCCACAGACATAGCCCTAATAAACCAACTACCTACACATCTTTATGACTTTTTCTCTCTTCCTAGACAAAAAAAGAGAGGCGGCGGCCTGCTCCTAGCGGCCAAGAAAGAACTTAGGCTAACTCTACAACAAGTCAAGTCCACATCCAAATTAGAACTAGGCCTGTTCAAATCGGACCAGCTTCAAATCCTTCTCATTTATGCTCCTCCAGGTCTCCTAGACACCAACGCCTCCCCCATTGTAGAAACAATAGCCAGATATATCAATCTAGATGCCCCCGCTATGATCTTAGGAGACTTCAACCTCCACGTTGACTCAACTCCTCTCTCTACCAACTGCGAAGCAGTCCTCACCTCCCTCAAGGCTATGGGTTTTAAACAAATTATCAACAAACCCACCCATAAAGCAGGTCATACTCTAGACCTCATTTTCATAAACTCAGGCTTATCACTTTCTACCGCCCCTGAATGCACCCCAGTCCCCTGGTCTGACCATGTATTGATTTCCACCACCCTCTCGAGAAAAGAAAATCCCAACTCTCAATCCACGCAACCTACTTTTCACTATAGGAGATCTTGTTCCCATGAGCCACTCAGTGAGCACCTAACAAAGGAACTAGTTAACCTAGATGTCTCAACACCCAACTCAGCACTGATCTCATGGCACAGCATCACAGAATCAGTAGCTAACAAAATATGCCCTCTTACAACCAAAAAAATCAATCAGACATCTAACAGGAAACAACCTTGGTTCTCCAATGAACTCAGAAAACTTAAACTGAACCTCAGACAGAAAGAGAACAAATGGCGAAAGACCCCAGGTCCGAGCACACTAGCCGCCTACAAATCAGCCCTCCACTCTCCGAACAAAAAAAGATTTTTATGCCCACAGAATCCACGACCTCGTCTTCAACGCCAAGGCCCTATTCTCATATGTATCGGATCTCACGAAAACCATCACCCCACCCATCCCAGATGATCAAGTACAATCAAAGGCAAATGAACTCGCTACTTTCTTCCAGAGCAAAATATCCAACCTACTAACACTCCTGCCCACCAACCCGACCTATATTCCCATTTCCATCTCTTTCCCATCAAACACCACTCTGGATTCATTTGAACTTACATCTGCCCTAGAGATAGAATCCTTAATGAAGAAAATGAAACCCTCAAACCATCCCTTCGATCATATCCCAACTAAGTACTGTGTTACTGGTTGCCCCTCTGGCAACCAGTAACACAGTACCTCCTTCTATCATCACTCCTTCACGCAACCAGAACATAAACCTTGATTCATTCGAACCTATCTCCTCACTTGAAATCGAAATGACTCTCAAAAAGATGAAACCCTCCACTCACCCGACAGATTCCATCCCTTCTAAACTCCTACTCACCATCCCGAACATCATAGCGAAGCCCTTAGCAGAGATAATTAATAGCTCGCTAACCCAAGGACTAGTACCAGACATCCTGAAACTAGCCACCCTCAAACCTCTCCTCAAAAAACCCAACTTGGACCCTACAGACCCAGCTAATTTTCGCCCCATAGCTAACCTTCCATTTGTAGCCAAACTTATGGAGAGGATAATCAACAAACAGTTATCTGAATACCTAGAAGAGCATAAAATACTCACAACAGCCCAATTCGGATTCCGCAAATCCCTTAGTACGGAATCCCTCCTAACCTCTCTGACAGAGTCCTCGTAGATCTGGAGAAAAAGACCCCATACCTCCTGATTCTCCTCGACCTATCAGCTGCGTTTGATACCGTAAAACACTCTATCCTGATCGACCGGCTCTCAGACATAGGCATCTCAGGATCAGCCCTGGAATGGTTCAGATCCTTCCTACACAATAGGACTTTCAAGGTCAGAATCAGCAACAAGGATTCCCTCCCGGTCAAATCCTCTTTCGGAGTTCCCCAAGGATCCTCTCTCTCCCCCACCCTCTTTAACATCTATCTTCTCCCCCTATGTCATCTCCTCTCAAGTCTTAAGGTCACACACTTCATATACGCAGACGATGTTCAGATTCTGCTGCCAATCACTGACTCCATCTCCAGCACCATCAACTTCTGGAACAATTGTCTACAGTCCATAAACTCACTCCTATCTAGCCTTAACCTAGTACTTAATACGTCAAAAACAGAACTTTTGCTTATCACTCCAGATGAGAACCTTCAGCCTACCAACAACCTAACCTCACCACCAATGATCAATTCCACTCAAGTAAGAGACCTGGGGGTCACCTTAGACAAAAGGCTGAACCTCAAAGAATTTGTCAAGAACACAACAAAAGAATGCTATTATAAACTACATATTCTGAAAAAGCTGAAACCTCTCCTGCATTTTCAGGACTTCAGAACAGTCCTCCAAACAATACTATTTTCCAAGATCGATTACTGCAACTCTCTGCTTATAGACCTTCCAACCATAACCACAAAACCTCTACAAATGTTGCAGAACTCCGCCGCAAGGATTCTTACTAACACCAGCAGAAGTGAACACATAACACCCATACTAAAACACTTACACTGGCTCCCCATCAGATCCAGAATCATCTTCAAAGTGCTAACTATAACACACAAGAACATCCATTCACAAACGTCGCTAGATCTAAGCCTTCCACTTCACCTACACGAGTCTTCAAGACCAATCAGAAACAGATACTTAGGCACCTTACACGTACCTTCAGCCAAGTCCTCACTCAAGAAACGTGCATTCTCGACTGCCAGCCCCCTTCATTGGAATGCCCTCCCCACGGACATTCGCCTCGAAACGTGTACTCGAACATTCAAAAAGAAACTCAAGACCTGGCTCTTTACAAAAGCCTACACTTAAAGGTCTAGCTCAGAACCACATCCCAGAACTTGAATCATTCTCGCTTTTATAATCATATCAAACAACTCCTAATTTTATCCTTGGTCTCACAATTCCAAATCATTAAATATTTGAGCATGCTACTCCAATACCTCTTAATCCAGATGTAACCTCAGTTTTTGAAGTCTTCACTCCTATAGAAATAACCGCCAGTTCTTATTTACTTAACCCTATTCTGTAGACGTAAACTTTTCATGAAGACTGTAATCTGTAAACACCTGTATTTATTATAAGAATTTGTATTTACTATTTATATTTATTATTTAGCCATTAACATTGTTCTGTTACCACTTGGTACTATTTCTCTCCTTTACCTCAAACTCTAAGTTCCTACTAAGTTAGCCATGTTATTTATACCCAATTGTTGGATGTAATTGTATATTTGTTTAATTGTTCAATCTGTTTGATGTAATTTTCTGTTCCTTGTTCTGTGTAAACCGAAGTGGTATGCACAAGTGCATGAACTCCGGTATATAAAAAAAAAGCCTTAAATAAACAACTCCTATCGGTGCCAGACGCCATCTCCAGACATCTAGCGGATATCATAAACTGCTCACTAGCCCAAGGAATTTTCCCTGATGCACTGAAACTCGCTACCCTCAAACCACTGCTCAAAAAACCAAACCTAGACCCTAACGATCCCAATAACTTCCGCCCCATCTCAAATTTGCCGTTCATCGCCAAGATCATAGAAAAACTAGTCAATAACCAACTGTCAGACTACCTGGAAGACCACAACATTCTTCACCCTACGCAATATGGATTCCGCAAATCTTTTTTTTTTTTTTTCAATCTTAAATTTTATTGGAAGCCAGTGTAGATTTATGTTTAAAACAATTTTAGAGATTTTTCCAATGAAAGAAAACAACAAGGGGAAGTGTGTTCTGATCTCCCCCCGCACAAACAAACTCAACAATGTTACAGCTTTCCCCCCATCAGACACCCTCCCCCCCCCCTCCCTCCCAAATCATCACAATACGGGGTAGATATGTATGAGGAGATTTGTGGACAGGACCAAAGAGACCACAGAGTAGCGCCAATCAGTCATTCAGGACCAGACTTCTCGCCCGGTGGGGAAGTTGTTGGAGGTATGGGCTCCAGATGTTGGAGAATTGACGTCGGCGACCTGGAGAGCCCCTGGCCGCCATGCTTTCCATTGTCATCATAGCGTGTAGCTGATTCCTCCACACCCAGAATGAGGGTGCATCCCGAGACCACCAAACCAATAATATAGTCTTCTTCCCCACCCAACTCGCTTTTTGTAACAGCAGGCGAGAGCCAGGATCTCTAACCCTAATGGGGGAGATACAACCAAATAAAAACCACAAAGGGGAGATAGGCAGCGCCACATCAACTAAATCTGCCAAATAATTCGCTATCTTACCCCAAAATCTATGCACCACAGGACATGTCCAAAAAACATGAGACAAAGTCCCCTCAGCCTGTTGACAGCGGGTACAGAGCGATGTAGTGGCGATAGTCAATTGATGGGCCCTTTGAGGAGAAACATACGCCCGATTTAAAAATTTGAATTGCATTTCCCTGTAGTAAATGCTAGTAGAGATCCTGGCAATTCGCCGGAAGCAGACACGTAAAATGTAACTGGTAACTGTAAAGTCGCCATCTTTGTTCCAACGAGCAACCAAAGCAGAACAAACATCTACTTGAGTCCGCTGTTGTAGGGTTTTATAATAGTTAGAGAGGGAGGGAGCAATGGCAGTCTCAAAGGGAAATATAGCGTCTAGTGTAGTAAACAATGCCAGGTCCTTGGTTGACTGAGGTAGGGTATTAACATAATGTCGGACTTGTAAGTAGGAGAATGTGTGAGTGGGCCCCAAGTTATAAAGGGTCTGGAATTCTTTAAATTGCATAAACACCCCCTCCGTTGTCCACAAGTGACCCAAGCGTGTCACCCCCCGGGTTTCCCACTTCCGAAACATAGTGGATTGAGAGCCTGGAAGGAACTCAGCATTTCCCTGTAGAGGAAGAATATATGCGCATGCGGTAGGGGCTTGTAAATGTTTGGTCAGTCGCCTCCAGGTCTGCCTTATCGGCCGAGTAAGAGCTGATTGGGATAAAACAGAAGGGATATCACTCGATTTGGCCTGCAGTACATAGGCAGGGGCCAGCGGATGCAAAAATGCTTGGTCTACCGACAAAGGGGCATAATGGGAAGTCCCTAATAACCAATTTCGAAGCAACCGCATGTTGCAGGCCAAATTATACTGAGCTAGGTCAGGTACCCACAAGCCGCCCCTTTTCCAGGTATTCTGTAGCCACTTAAAAGGAAGCCGAGACCGTCCTCCCCGCCACAAGAATCTACGTATCGCCCTTTCCACAGTGATCCGATCCCGCCTTTTCAAAAGCAGCGGCA
Source organism: Rhinatrema bivittatum (assembly GCF_901001135.1). NCBI lineage: Eukaryota > Metazoa > Chordata > Amphibia > Gymnophiona > Rhinatrematidae > Rhinatrema > Rhinatrema bivittatum. The sequence continues at coordinate 44,382,516 of NC_042627.1, read as the reverse complement.
AATTTTGCAGCAGGTAAAGCCATTTGGGAAGCAAGGTCATTTTGAAAAGAGCTATGTGCCCCGCAACCGAGAGAGGTAAAAGCTTCCAGTTCGCTAGGGTGTTTTGGGTCTGGCGAAGTAAACGTGGTATATTAACTTGATAGACAAGTTCTGGGTCCGAAGGAAGGTAAACCCCCAAATAACAGATACTATCTCCCGCCCATTGTAAGGGAAAGGAGTCTAACCATGTGTCCCGTAGAGTGGAAGGATAGGCCAAGGTGGAAGACAGACTCAAGCCGAAAACCAGAAAAGGTCCCCAATAACTGTAAGAGCGGTGGCAGCGACGAGCGGGGATTAGTAATGAAAATTAAAAGGTCATCCGCAAATGCCACGTGTTTAAATATTACAGGGTCCATGCGAATACCACGGATCTCCGGGGTGTCCCCAATGGCATGTAGCAATGGTTCCAGTTGTAACAGGAACAGCAGGGGGGACAGGGGGCAGCCCTGTCGAGTACCCCGCTCCACCCAAAACGGCTCCGATTGGGATCCATTAGCCACTACACAGGCCCAAGGAGCCGTATAGAGAAGTTGAATGGCCCGTAGGAAAAAGCCCTCAAATCCCATGCGCAGTAGCACATAAAATAAGTACTGCCATTCTACCCTATCGAACGCTTTCTCCGCGTCAAAACTGATGGCCAAATAGGGGTGGGACCTTTGTTGACTCATTGTCATTGCCGCCAAGATTTTACGCACATTTGAGAGTGCATATCGCTGACGGACAAAACCAGCTTGGTGTTCGCCTACTAAATGTGGTATACACTGTGCCAACCGCTCCGCCAAGACCTTGGCCAATAACTTATGGTCATAGTTGAGTAGGGATATTGGACGATATAACTCCGGCGACAGGGGGTCCCTGCCAGATTTAGGTATTAAGATGATATGGGCCAGGTTATCATAGGGCAGGAAGGAGCCCTGAGTCACCAAGTCCGTAAAGGCCAATGCTAAGGGCTTGGAGATGGACTATTTTAATAATTTGAAAAATTCCGAGGTAAAACCATCAGGTCCCGGGGTCTTGAAATTCTTAGATTGTTGAATCGCTGTAGCCACTTCCGTCTCAGAAATAGGGGCACTCAACCGCTCTCTTTGGGCGGGCGTCAGTTGAGGGAGAGTCAGGTCGTCACAAAACTTTTGACAGGCACTGGAATTCCACCCCCCAGAGGCGTAAAGCGAGGAATAAAAAGTCCGAAAACTCTTTAAGATAGATGGGATATCCCGAACCACCGCCCCCGTGGAAGTACGGATTGCCGGAATGAATCTGCTAGCCCTAGACGATTTGATAAGATTAGACATCATTTTTCCTACCTTATTACTGTATTGGTACAGTTTAAATTGGTAATATAGATAGCCTTTTTTTTGCCCGTTGGTGAAGTAAGGCATTGAGAGCATGCTGCGTGGACATATAAGAAGTCCGTGCCTCTACCGACCAGGATCGAATCAAGTGGGCTTGAGCCCGGCGTACTTGGGCACTCAAGGATAAAATGCGCCGATCTAGGATTTTCCGGCGCTGAGCAGTATATGATATAATTTCACCGCGCAAAACCGCTTTAGCGGTATTCCAAAACAAAGTGGGTTGAGATTCATGAATTTGGTTGTGGGTCACATACTCCTTCCATTTAAGGGTTAAGAACTCTTTAAATTTCTCATCGTGGGCCAAATAGTAGGGATAGCGCCAAATTTTAGGCGTGGCTGAGGGGGCCAGGAACCCCACCTCCACCCACACAGGAGCGTGATCGGATATAACAATGATCTCAATACCCGCCTCTAAAACCCGGTGAAAGGTATGCGTGCTCATAAGAAAATAATCGATCCTAGAGAAGGAGGCATGCGCCCTAGAGAGATGTGTGAAATCGCGCTCCATAGGGTGCAGGGTCCTCCATACATCTAAGAGATGTAGTTGATCTTCCAACAGAGTCGGGCCTCTTCCCACACCCACATCCCAACTACGACTGTGGGAGGCATCCAATTGGGGATCCCTAATAGTGTTAAAGTCCCCTCCAACAATTAAGATATCCGTCAAATATGGAAGCAGGTGAGAATACAAGCCACGGTAAAAATGGGGATTATAAGTATTGGGCGCATAGAGGTTACAAAACACCACCGTGTTATTAAAGAGCTCAGTGACCAAAATTATATAGCGACCCAGGGGGTCCTTAATTTCCGTACGAATAGTAATGGAGAGTTGTTTGTGAAAGAGGATTGCCACCCCCGCCGATTTAGAGGTAGCTGAAGCGTAACGGACATCCCCCACCCACGTCCTACGAAGCTTGGCATGTTCCTCATCGGTAAGGTGGGTCTCCTGTAAGAAAGCCAACGCTGCCGATTGCCGTTTCAGTAGTGAGAGCACCTTAGTACGCTTAATGGGCGAATGGAGGCCGCAGACGTTCCATGAGATCAGCTTAGTAGAATTACTCAAAGCAGTAATGTAAAACAGACAGGTCTATACAGTACTGTAAAATAGAGGTGGTGAAGGCCCTTCCAGCCGAGGCCTCCCTAGACCAAATCTGGCCTCCCAGTTCAAGCTTAAAAACTGCCCTCACCAGGCGTCTACTCTCGACCGGACAGGGAGGAGACTCCCCATCCACTACCCACAAGCCCCGTATCCTCACTGTAGCACCACCGATCCCATACCCCACCCCCATTATCCCCTCTGAATCCCCATCCCCTAGTGACCCCCACCGTCCCTCTAAACCCCTCCCCTTATCCCCCCCAAGTCCTATCCCCTGACACTCCCCTCCCCACGACACCGGTGGTGTCCCAAACCCTCCAGTCCACTTAACCCCTTTCCCGGCCTTCATCCAGGAAGGCGTGGAGATCCGCTAACGATGTGTACAGGACCAACCCAAACCCGAATGAGAGATAAACATAGTAAAAGCAGCAACAACAATTAAACATGAGCCAAACATCAACAGAATACAAGCACCCAATTCTGTCACTGTAAAAAAAAAACAAACTAGAAAGGCAGAGCATACAGTAGCCACACTCAGGGAGCCAGCACCAGAGCAAACACGTTCCAGGGAGTAAGTCAAGTCCCCTGCTCCAAGACAACGCACGAAGTAGATGAGAGAGAGAAAAAAAAAACTCCCTCAGCTGTATTGCGGAGCGGGTTATCACGATACCATTGAATGTAATGGTGAAACGTTGTTCAGATATGTCCCGTTGTGTGTCCTCTCCCTGAAGCGCGTGAGGCCCTGGAGGCCATCAGTAAGAGCGAGCCCAAACCTGCATGTCCAATAAAAAGGGAACCGACCCCCTAGGGCAAAGGTGGATCCGTCTGGCTCTGGTGAGCCAGTCCAGTATAGGGCGCTTCGTGTGGACCCTGCCCCAGCGGCAGCCAGCTTATGTCCAACTCTGCCAAACAGACTGGCTAAAGAGAGAAAAAACCGGGGACAAATAATGTCCAAATCAGTCCCAATGTTGAAGAAAAAAGGAAGAAGAAAAAAAACAAACAAATTTGCTGATTGCCTTCAGCGGCTGCAGCGCCATTTTAAAATGGAGAGATAATCCAGGGGCCTAATTGTAACCACATCAGGCCATCTTGTCGAGGAATAGTTGAGCTTGATCCGGTGAATCAAAAACATGTGCTGTGTCGGCGTGCCACAGACGAAGACGAGCCGGGTACAGTAAAGAAAACTTAATGCTGCGGTTATGGAGGGTCGTGCAAAGCGGCGAAAATCTCCAGCGGGCCTCAGACACGGCCGAGGAGAAGTCCTGGAAGATCCGTATGGGCTGACCCAGGTAAGTCAGCGGCGCCTTGCTGCGGGAGGCACGCCAAATCTCGGCTTTGTGCGCCGAATTTAATATTTTGGCGATAATCAGGCAAGGCCGCCCCGAGGCTGCAGGCCGAGACCCTAACCGGTGGGCCCGCTCCACCACCAGTTTCCCGCTCAACTGCGGTAGCCCAAGAGCCTCCGGGAGCCAAGCCTCGAGTAGGGAGCAGAAAGTCTTTTCCGCGATATCCTCCGAGAAGCCCATGAATCTCAAATTATCTCTTCTGGCCCGATTTTCTAAATCCTCAACCTTCTGAGAGAGCGCTGCAATGAGTTTTGCTTGAGCTGCCACGTTGCCTGAAGCCTCCGTTGCGCCATCTTCCACCCCCGAAACTCGGGATTCGAGCTGATCTAGACGGGGTTGTAAGGCCGAAATGGAGTCGCGAACCTCCCCCAGCTCCATGTGCAGTAAAAACCATTTTTCATCTAGGGCTTCTTTAATAGCCAATTTGATCTCGGTGATCGTTAAGATAGGGGTGCCGGAGGTCGACTCACCATCGCTAGCGCCCACCATCTTTGCTTCAGGGGCTCGCGGTTTGTCCTCCTCTCTCCGCCCGCTTTTTGTAGTCATTCCCGGCGAGGTCTTACACCAGGTGCGGATGGTGGACATACAAAGTAGAGAGTTTTGGCTCAAAAAGAATTTTTAAAGTGGTGATCGTGCCGCGATGGAATGCGATGGATGGGGTGGGCCTGGGAGCCAGAGGTCCGCACGTCCTCTTGGCTCAGCACAACAGGTGACCTCTCCGCAAATCTTTAAACACAGAGACCCTCCTTATCTCCCTCACAGATCATCTTCTCATGGGGCTGGACACTGGTCACTCCTTCCTTCTTGTACTTCTTGACATCTCGGCTGCATTCGACACGGTGAATCACTCCATCCTCCTCAAACTACTCACAAACATCGGGATAACAGGAACAGCATTCAAATGGTTCGACTCTTTCCTCAATAACAGAGGATACAAAGTAAAAATCAATAACAAAGAGTCTCATCGCATCAACTCCACAAGAGGCGTACCTCAGGGCTCTTCCCTGTCACCCACACTCTTCAATATATACCTGCTCCCCCTCTGCCAGCTACTCACGAAGCTAAAACTTAAACACTATCTATACGCAGACGATGTCCAAATCCTGATCCCGATAACTGAAACCCTCTCAAAAACACTTAAATTCTGGGACAACTGTCTTCAAGACATCAACCACCTCCTAACGAACCTAAACCTAGTGCTGAACACATCTAAGACGGAACTGCTCCTTATTTCTCCAAACCTCAGTGATAACCCTTCACCTGTCCCATACCAACATCCTGGTAAGCCAAGCAAGAAATCTCGGCGTCTTAATTGATAACCAGCTAAATCTAAAGAGGTTCATCAACAATACAACCAAGGACTGCTTCTTCAAACTTCAGGTGCTAAAGAGACTCAAACCGCTTCTGTATTTCCAGGACTTTAGATCAGTACTCCAAGCCATCATTTTTTCCAAATTAGACTATTGCAATTCAATTCTACTAGGTCTTCCCGCCTCCACCAAACCGCTGCAAATGCTGCAAAACTCGGCCGCCAGAATCTTATCAAACGCCAACCGTAGAGACCACATCACACCAATCCTAAAAAATCTGCATTGGCTTCCTATAAGCTTCAGAATCTTACACAAATGTCTCACCATCATTCACAAATCAGTTCACAACCAAACCAATACCCACTCACTCTACACACGTCCCTAAGACCGATCAGAGAAGCCTACATGGGATCGCTTCACCCCCCCCCCCCCAGCCAAATCCACACTCCACTCTGCCACCAAAGAGAGAGCCTTCTCGACAGCGGCACCGAACATTTGGAATTCCATGCCCTCTGACCTTAGATTAGAACCCTGTCTACTGACATTCAGAAAAAAAGTGAAGACTTGGCTATTCCAACAAGCCTTCCCTTAATCTGGGACCTCCCCATCTACAGACCCACTCCAAGGCCCTCTAGTCATCGCTTCCCCCTGGACCGCATTTGTAAATATTGCTGTATTGGCCGCATTTGTAAATATTGCTGTATTGATATGGTTTAGTTCCGAATTCTTCTGCCATCTGGCTCCTCTTATTCCCAGTTTGAGTACCCCTGTTTTATTGTAACTTTCGTTTATTCTTGGATATGTTAATGTTATTTCCCCATGTTCCATGTAAACCAATCTGATTTGATCCTTATCAAGAATGTCGGTATAAAAAAAGCACTAAATAAAATAAAAGAAGTGTTTGACCTTGATTGCTTTGCCTGTTCGTCCAGGTCTTGTGTTCCTACAAGTGTTTGACCTTGATTGCTTTGCCTGTTCGTCCAGGCCTTGTGTTCCTAGGTGGGATTGACCTCTGTCCTCGACTGCTGTGCCTCTCTGTCCAGGCCTTGTGTTCCTACAAGTGTTTGACCTCGATTGCTCTGCCTGTTTGTCCAGGCCTTATGTCCCTAGGTGAGATTGAGCTCTGTCCTCGACTGCTTTGCCTGTCCGTCCAGGCCTTATGTTCCTACAAGTGTTTGACCTCGATTGCTCTGCCTGTTTGTCCAGGCCTTATGTCCCTAGGTGGGATTGAGCTCTGTCCTCGACTGCTTTGCCTGACCATCCAGGCCTTATGTCCCTACAAGTGTTTGACCTCGATTGCTTTGCCTGTTCATCCGGGCCTTGTGTTCCTACAAGTGTTTGATTTTATGACAGTGTACTTATTGCTTTGCTCGATTGCTCGATTGCTCTGCCTGTTTGTCCAGGCCTTATGTCCCTAGGTGGGATTGAGTTCTGTCCTCGACCACTGTGCCTGTCCATCCAGGCCTTACATCCCTACAAGGGCTTGACCTCTAATGCTGTGCCTATCCGTCCACTGTCAAGGCCTTATGTCCTTACAAGGGCCTGACCTCTAAAGCGGTGCCTGTCCATCCAGGCCTTATGTCCCTACCAGGGCTTGACCTCTACCGCTGTGCCTGTCTGTCCAGCTTGGAGCTAGGATATAGTTTTCATGACCTTCATAATACAGGCCATTTTCCCTAGATGTTTCTTAGTTGCCACATTAATGTTTCTAGTGCCATAGAAAACTGGTGGTAGTTGTACTCTAGTTCATCCTCTGGTTTCCATTGTTTACAGAGGCACTGTAGGGTACAAAGTCAACATAGGTTGATATTGTAGATTTGGACTAGAGTAGCAGTTTTCTTATTTCTGAGAGCTCTTCAAGTTCCTTTGTCATCAGCTGAAGTGCATAAGTACAGTCAGTAGCTTCTGATTATTCACTAGACGCCAACGGAAACACCCCACTCTAGGGGCGAAACCATTCTAGGGAGCCCTTTCCTGCACAAAGGAAAGGGAACTCTATCCTGGGCCAGCCTGTCTTTCCCCTATCAAAACTACAGGGACCAGATTACCTCCGCTCTGCCAGCCTATCTTGCCCCTATCAGCTTTCTGCCACTCTGCCTTGCTGCCATACACCAGATGACTCACTCAACTCCTTGTGGTGTTCTTGCCACTGTCATGGTTCCTCAGTGTGTTGGTGCTAGTCTTTCTGCTTGCTATGTTCCCCCTTCATTGTGCTTGTAGGATGTCAATGCCACTTGTCTTGCCACTTTGCCTGTCGTGCTGCCTTCGAGGGTTCATGCATCTGTTATTGGTGCTCTCCTTTGAAGCTGTGGTATGTTTTTGACACTCTCGCTGCTGCTTTGTGCCTCTGTTAAAGCACTCTTGCCACTTCTGGTACCCCTTTGCACCTTTATTTATTTAATTTATTTAAAAACTTTTCTATACCGTCGCTAAGTTATATACCATCGCAACGGTTTACAAATAGGCACATAGACTAAGGTAAGTAAATGTAGGATATCGTACATTCTAACAGGTGCCAATAAAGTTCAGTTACAATTTCATAAATAAAATCATTATTTGAATAATGTTGGTCAAGTCCAGGTATATTATTGAGTTACTATCTCTTTGAGATATTACTTCTTAAATGTAGGATTGAGTAAATTCATTCTTATCTGCATTACCCTGTACTTTCATTCTCTACCCTCCACACTCTTTAGTGAAGGCTTTTTTAAAGAGCCTTCTGTAATCTGAGTTCAGGGGGCATCGTGTTCCATGGTATGGGCCCAGCCAATGATAAAGCCCTTTCTCTCACTTGGGTTAATTTTGCTGACTTTACTGAAGGGATTGTTAGTAGTGCTTTGTTTGCTGAGCGGAGGTTGTTTTGTGGAACATGTACTTGTAAGGCTGTGTTTAGCCAGTCTGCTTCTTTATCATATATTAGTTTGTGTATGGTGCATAACGCCTTGTATTTTATCCTGTATTCGATAGGTAACCAATGTAAGTCTGCTAGAGTTTTGGTTATATGGTCCCTCCTCTTTTTTCCCGTCAGTATTCTGGCTGCAGTATTTTGAAGTATCTGGAGTGGTCTTATCGATGTGCTTGGGAGTCCTAGTAAGAGTGCATTGCAGTAGTCAGTGCTGGAAAAGATAAGTGTTTGCAATACTGTTCTGAAGTGGGCAGGTGTGAGTAATGGTTTCAATCGTCTGAGGACCATAAGTTTTGCGTAGCCTTCTCTTACTTTTATAGATGTGTTGCTTCAGGTTGATTTCTGGGTCCATTATTACTCCCAGATTCCTTACTTTTTCAGCTAGCTCAATTTTTTGGTTATTTCTTAGGGTTATCGGTGTTTGAATGATTTCAGTATGTTTTCTCTCAAGGTGAAGGAATTCAGTTTTGTCATTGTTGATAACCAGTTCCATTTGGTTTAGTAGTTGTTTAATTATGTCTAGATACATGTTAGCTAGACTTAATGTTTTCTCAATTGTGTCGTCTATTGGTAGAATTAATTGAATGTCGTCTGCGTAAATGTAATGTATTATCCCTAGGCCTGCCAGCAGATGACATAAGGGTAGCATATATATCGTAAAGAGGGTAGCAGACAGCGCTGAACCCCGAGGTACTCCTGTTTCAAGTTTAAATTTTTCTGATAATGTGTTTATCTGGACTTGAAAGAACCTGTTTAGGTAGGATCTGAACCAGTTTATTGTTTTGTCACATACTCCAATTTCTTCAAGTCTTTTTAGTAGTATTTTGTGGTTTACTGTATCAAAGGCTGCAGATAAGTCGAGCATTATAAGGATGTAATGTTTACTGTTATCAAAACCTCTTAGTATGTTGTCTGATAGTGAGAGAAGTAATGTCTCAGTACTGTAGTGTTTTCAGAAGCCGTGTTGTGAAGGGTACAGTATGTTATTATTGTCTAGATGTTCAGCTAGCTGTTTCTGTACTGTTTTCTCTATTAATTTAGCTAGTAATGGGATGTTTGAGACTGGGCGGTAGTTAATGAGGGCTAGTGGGTCACTGTTTTTCCTTTTCAGTGCCTTAGGCTATTCATGCCACTTTGCCACAGTCTAAGTACCTTGGAGCTGTTTTCCTGTTCTGATGATTGCTCCCCAGAAGTGTCATCAAAATTGATAATAAGGCGGAACCAAGATGGCGGCGGAGTAGCAACATAGCTCTGAACGCTGTCCTAGTATCGCTAGTTTCTATTGATTTTTTACCTCCTTTCTTTGCAAAATACCTCTGAAGCGAAAAGGGAGAGTAAGGGTGTACCCCGCAGCCCCTTCTCTCCCTTCAGGACAGTGGTCCATAACGGAGCTAGCTGCTGGATTTGAGGCAGGGGGAGTAGTTCTCCGCTGAAACGCTCGCAGGAGGAGCCATGAACGATCCTGGAGAGACCAGCTTAAGCCCCCCCGGACTCTCGGATGCCTCCAGTGCAGACTCCCCAGAACTTCTCAAGCCCTGTGAGTGCAGAAGCGGCCCTGACAGGATTAGACGATGCAGCTGTGGGTGTCACCGTGGGAAGTGGGAGAAAATAGCAAGGCCTTGAAGGGGAAAGCATGGTGGATTTGAGGGCGACAAGCCTCATACCTGAGGTTGTGTTTTCACTAAATGCCAGAACTGGTGAAGTTGTGCAGTCTGAAGCTGCAAAAACCATGTTTCCCAAACCCTCGGTAGTTACCATGGACTCCTTATGGGGACTGTTGGCCCAGATGGGGGTAGCATTACAAACAGTTTCTTTGCAGCAAAAACGTGTCTCCTTACAATTAGAAACCGCTACCCAAGACTTCAACTCAAGGAGCGTGAATCAATTACAGAGGATCCAACAGTTGGAGGAACAAACTAAGTAGTTTCAAGATATCCAGGTGGCCTTAGTACAAGACCGAGTTATCCTGAATAGGAAAATGGAACAATTGGAAAATAAGACCAGAAACTTGAACCTTAGGTTTATTAATTTCCCCAAGGTTCTAGGAGAACAACCCAGGCTAACTAAAGAAATATATGACTGAGATACTGAAAATTGCACCTGAAAATATACTAGTTTTCAACAAAGTATATTTCCTACCTCATGTTAAAACAAGAGAAGAAGAAGTGGCACCTATAATAGACATGACAAATGTAACTGCTTTTCTAGAGACTTCTATGACTGAGATAATAGAGAGGGCTACCCTCTTAGTGTCTTTTATAATACTCACAGGACCTCAGTTTAATCATGAGAAATTATTTTCAAAATATGAGAGTGGAGTTTATGGGAAAGGTTGTACAAGTGTTCCCCGATCTGGCCAAAGTTACCCAAGATAGGAGGAGAAGGTTCCTCGCCATGAGGCAAGAAGCTCGATCCATGGGAGCTGTATTTATGCTTAGATACCCGTGCCATTGTATATTAAAAATGGATAATGTTACCTATGTTTTTTTTGTTCCTGAGCAATTGAGGGCACTACTGGCTAATAAGAAAAAAGTGTTACCTAATCCCATAGTCCAGGAATCTACTACCAGTGAGTCATAGAGAAAAGAAAAGCCAAAACGCTAAGTTTGTACTTGCAGATGATTTATTATTGTTTAATCTCCTCATAACTTTGGTATAAGCCCCCTAGTCAGTTTTATTATTTATTTATTTATTTTAAGTTTTTTTATACCGATTTTCCTGCATAAAATGCATATCAAACCGGTTTACAATGAAACAGAATGAGCAGGAAGTAAAATTCCTTAGTCTAATACATTTAAACATCAATAATGAAATAATTTTAAACAAAGCAAAAAGCTAAATAACATTAATAAAAGTTAAATTATTAACATAAACATAAATATAATTATATTAGAAGGAGCACAAAGGTTAGCATGAAGGGGAGCACACCCGGCACGCGACGCCTGGTGTAATTGTGCCGTTAATCGGGTCGCCGCTGGCTAGTCGTCATGACGTCGGGGGGGGCGGGTCTTCAAATCGCTGATTTTCTCTTTTAACATCTCAGTTCATTTTTACTATTTTTTTGTGTCTTTTTCTCACAAGATGTAGTTTTCTTTAAGTGCCTGATGGTAGTGGGCTGCCCCTCTGTAACAGCGCCTGGTGGAATCGTGCCGTTAATCGGGTCGCCGCTGGCTAGTCGTCATGACGTCGGGGGGGGGCGGGTCTTCACATCGCTGATTTTCTCTTTTAACATCTCAGTTCATTTTTACTATTTTTTTGTGTCTTTTTCTCACAAGATGTAGTTTTCTTTAAGTACCCGATGGTAGTGGGCTGCCCCTCTGTAACAGCGCCTGGTGGAATCGACATTAGTGGTCAGACAAGAGAAATGTTTCTTTTTATTATTGTTAAGCAGTGTTTACTGTGTTTTTTTTCATAAATATGTTTCTTTGTTTCTCTGCAAAGAGGATATTCTTTGTACAAATTGAATAAATCAAATAGAAAATTAAAAACAAAACTGATAATAAAACCCCAATTCTGCAGCCAAAAATAGGCTGGAAATCCTTCCCCCATTGACTTTAATGGGAACCGGAAAACAAATTCACGCATTAACGTATCCAGATGCCATACGTCCGAATGCAACAGAAATGCCCCCCGACGAATATGTATCCCGAATGCAAAGAAAATTTTCCGGCTGCACATCCCTACCTTGCATGGTCAGTCCTTTAAACACAACCTCAAACTAATACACTACCTATACGCGGATGACATACAAATACTCATCCCCATAACGGAATCTATCCATAAAACCTTGTCTTATTGGAACAACTGCCTCTCAACAATCAAAAACCTTCTCACAAGCCTCAACCTGGTACTAAACACTAATAAAACTGAAATTCTCATTATAGCTCCAGAAAATCTCGACCCACTCATCCCTCCTACTGCTAGCCAAGGTCCTATCACCATTGACACCACGTCCACACAAGTAAGAGACCTGGGTGTACTCCTTGACAACAGACTCAGCCTCAGCAAGTTCGTATACATCACCACAAAAGAATGTTTCTTTAAATTGCAAGTGCTAAAAAAAATTAAAACCACTACTACTCCACAGAGACTTCCGCCTAGTACTACAAGCCATCATCCTCCTGAAACTGGATTACTGCAACTCACTCCTACTGGGACTCCCCGCTAGCACCACCAAACCACTTCAGATGGTCATGAACGCTACGGCCCGAATTCTCACAAACACCAAAAAAAGGGATCATATCACCCCCCATCCTCCAGCACCTTCATTGGCTACCGATCAAACACAGGATTCACTTTAAAACCCTTATGATGACACACAAGGCCCTACACAACATCGCTCCTCTCAACCTAACCTTTCAACTCCAGCTGCACTCCTCCAAAAGACCAACTAGAAGCGCCTACAAGAACATGCTACGCACCCAGCCGGCAAAAACCTCCCTGAGGAAACGTGCACTTTCCACAGCTGGTCCCACACTCTGGAATTCGCTCCCTCCAGACCTTTGCCTTGAATCGTGCCATATGGAATTCAAAAAGAAGCTAAAGACTTGGCTTTTCGCCCAAGCATTCCAGGAGAGCTAAGGGCCAGAAGAACACAGATCTCCTTCTGTACATAGGTTTTCAGATTAGTTCTCTGTTTGTTACTTAATTAGAAATGATTGTTCTTTGTAAGTTCCCCCTAAGCTCTTATTTGTTTTAATGTAAGCCGCCCGCGAGGCGACAGTTTTATTTCCTTGTAAACCGTTGTGATATGTATATTATACAGGAACATCGGTATATAAAAATAAATAAATAAATAAATAAAATAAATATGATATGGGACATTTAGCATCAGCATTTTCGTAAGCTCTCTTTCTTTTCTCGGTACAAATGTTTTCTCTATGAATCTATGTTACTTTTTTGATTGTATACTGTAGAATTCCTTCTCCCTGCCTAGTATGGTACCTGGTTTGTTATTGTACTCAAGCTTTATGTGCCTGGAAAATTTGAATAAATAGTTAAAAAAAAAATTGTAACTAGCGTTTCATCAAATTCACACTTTTGTAACTAAGGATTCTTTTGGCTTGTCCCATGCTTTATGAATTCCCTTACAATATTTGCTTCCACTGTTCAATTCATCCACCAAAATGTCTGTGAAAAAAATATTTTGTTACTCCTGAATCTAACTCCTTTGAGTCCAGCACCATGACCTCGTGTTCTAGAACTTTGTTTCTATTGAAAAAACAGTGCTTGCTTTGTGTGCATTAGTTGAAGCTTTAAGATATTTGAATGTCTCATCTTTCCCTCCTCCCCATCCTATAAGATTACAGAAAGTGTCAAGCTGGATCAGACCAATGATCCATCAACCCTAGCATTTGATCTCCAAAGGTGTCCATTTTGGGTCAGTTGGAAGTACCCGTCTGATCCCAATTATGTATTAATTTATTTATTTATTTAACAGTTTTTTATACCGACCTTCATAGTAAATAACCATATCGGATCGGTTTACATTTAACAAGGGTATAACTAGAGTAACAATTCAAGTGAACGAAAGATAACAATAGGTAGGAATAGGTCAAAGTTACAATCAACAGGGAAAGAGAACTTGGAAGCTTGCAACAAGCTGGAAGGAAGATAAGGCAGGAAATAAATATAAAGTGTTACCAAAGAGCGTACGGGTTAAAAGCTTAAAAGGTGCTTTAACCTGGATGTTTCAGAGTCCATTGTTCATGAGTATAAATGCCAGACCGGGTTAGAGTGAGGACAACTAGTGATTGTCTGGTGGATCGGCGAAGGCTTGGTGAAAGAGCCAGGTTTTAAGTCTTTTTCTGAAAGTTAAAAGGCATGGCTCCAATCTGAGATTTGATGATAAGAATTTGATAAGAATTAGGAAAATTCTTACCAAGTTGATCACTCCCAAAAGCGGGAGGTGGAGACACCAATGGCTATCCAGCTAAACAGTTAATGAACTTGTCCTCTAGAAACTTATCCAAAACTTTTTGAAAAAAACTCAGATAAATTAGCAGCTTTGACCACATTCTCTTTTAGGATTTATCTAGTCTAGTTCTTAAATTTCATTTCATATAGTGTAGCCAGGTAGCTCAATTTTCTTTCTTTTTTTTTATACAGAACAGGAAAATGTGATCCTGATTTTACCCCTCAACATGCATGGACTCGTGGTCCCACATATCTTAGAGAAATCAGAACTACAAGTCCATGCATGAAGTGGGGTAAAACTGAATTAGTCAGTCCTATAAAAAATCAAGGCAGCTGGCCACCCATAAAGGCACAGGGGGCTTGTGGGTCAATGTGAAATTATGTATATTGTGCTAAAGAGTCCACATCTTGGGGGAGGGGGGCCTGAACTCCTAATCTGGCAGGTATCCCATGATACCTCTACATACTACTGCAGGTGAGATCTCGCCTATAACCTGTACAGAGTGAATGTTTGCTTACCAGGATGGATTTCTTACAGGAATCTTGTTAGAGATGGCCACCTCCAGAATGGAATCCAAGTTGGTTTATCCTCTTTAGAAGATTCAGCAACTTTTGTTGATTCTTTTTTTTTTTTTCAGCTCCTGCTGAAGCTTAATGCACTAGCATTGGAACAAATTCTAATCTCCTAAGGTGATGTGGTTCAAAAGGTTACTCTGCTGATTAGACAAGCCCGTGGCATTATGAAAGAGCTCCTCAACAGAGCTTAGTAACAGAAAGATCTGGGAAATGCTGGCACGTTTTCTGTCATGTTCCAAAAGATAAAAGTCCAAAAATTTAGCAATACAGATAACCCTTAACATAGTGGCTTTTGGCCGGGTTTATTTGTTTTCACTTAAACATTATGGTTGAAACCCCAGGTTCAAATCTTACACCACCACCCCCACCCCTCCCATCACTATTATGTACTCCAGCAAGCCACACCCCATCCCTTTTATGGTTCTAAATGCAATTATCCACTCTTGAAGGACGGGATCTAGTAAATGTTTTATTCATCTCATTTAGGGCTAGGCTTTAAAGCTATGAAAACTAGTATAAAAGGCTATATATAGGTTTACTTGCACAGTTTGAAAGAGCCTGTCATTCATCCAAGGCTTTAATTTCTTATGACATTAAAAAAAAAAAAAAGAAGAAAAAAATTATGAAAGCAAGAACTTGCGCAAAGTCCACTTTGGCATTTTTGCCCATTCCTTAAACTTAACTTTTTAAGGAAACATTTCCATGGTGCTTTTTTTTTTTTTTTTTTTTTTTTTTTAACTTTTTTGCTGTGCTTTTTTATTTTCTGATTTTGTCCTATTAGTGTTGTATAGTGTTGTCCTCATTCAATAAATAGCAATAGAAGACTACCCCTGACTTCCTGTCTTGCACTAATCTTTAGTCTTCAGTAGAGGGCTGGGAAGGCAGCAGTCAAATCACTTTTCCACTGTCCCTACTGCCAGTCAAGATTATCAAAGAAAGGAGGTTTTAACTCCTTGTGTACCATGGTATTCACCATATTTGGCAACAATGTTTTTTGTTGGTTTTTTTTATAAGAAGGGTGATGAAACCAACTGCTATTAAGTATTTGTAAAACAGGGCCTCACCAAACACAGTCTTAAGCTACAATCACACAGTTCATAGGATTTGATTAAAATGATTAAGCATTATGTATAGCTATTAACCTATGATGAGGTTTGCATAATTGATCCTGTTGCAGTATACCACTATCAGTTCAAGATTCATTTTATCAAGCAAATTCAAGAGAAGCAGCTGGAACCGACATTCACTGTCTCTCTGATGGGCACCGAAGAGGATGCTGAGAACCTTCCCATTACACTGTGAGTACAAAACCTCTCTCTCTCTCCCTCAGCTAATGCTGCACAGCCCTGTGCCGATGTGTAAACATGGGCACCTTGTCAAAGCCATGAAGTCTAGAGTTTATCGCTTCTCGGCCTTTTGGCTAAGATCAAGTGTAGAGTGATCTGATTTTCCAGAACTACTTCACAATATCCTTTCCCAATCCCCATTAACACGGTTATGTGTGAAGCAGGGATTTTTACTCCCTCAAGAGCCCATCTCAAGATTTAGTTTCTAATTCATCCTGGATTTTCTCCCTTTTTTTTTCAGAAGATAACTCATTGTGAAGGATTCCTGAGCTGTACCAAGTGACTGACTGTCCAGATATATTCAGCCCATGCCTTCTGTTTTATCCTACTAAAAATATATATTTCAGCCAGGGTAGAGATGATTGGGTCATGCTGATATACTCTTCTCCTCATTACTGCAGTTGTGGTAGTTCTTTACCTTGCTGCCAGGAAAGTCTGGGTTTGATTCCTGGACCCAGCTTCTTCTCAGTGGGCCACCAGGGGAGGGAGATGCTGCAGGCAGTGTTCATAGATCGTAAGAAGAGGGGACTGGGAGGGCCACAGCCAATGGCCAATGGGTGAGACAGCGCGCAAATGGACTGACTTGACAAGGGAGCCTCGGTCTGCACACCCCCTACTGAGGAAGGTCACTGGAATGGCTGGGGGGGGGGAGGGGGAGGAGGAAGGAATAAAAATAAAGGGAAAATTAACAGGTAGCTGTGAATGAAGTCTGATGAGCTGGTATAAACTGAACTAAAAGCCTCCAGCATCAGGAAGCAGCTGCTGGATAATCACTAACTATGAGCCAATTTACTACATATTTTCTTCTATTTTATGTCGTGGGAAAAATATGCTTAGTAAATAAGATCCTGAATCAGTTCACCACCATGTGTTTTGCCCAGCAGTTTCTTCCTGTCCCTTTTGGGCCTCCAACTCATTGAAAACAGTCTTTTTTTTTTCTTTTTTTTTTTTAAATTAAGGTGCGATGAGCTTTCAGTCATGACTAAGAATTTTTAACCCCTCTAAATCCCCTGCCAAGTCACTTACCTCAGCCACTACAGTGACAATTCCCAGCTGACAACTCCCTCTAGAAAGCAGTAATGTGACCCTGGCTTTAGTTGCCAGATATTACTGTTGACCCATGGCTGGACTCACTCCTTCCCCCACGGACTACCTCCACAATGCCAGTCCTAGCCAACTTGAGGAGCACAGTTCTGATTCAGGAATCAAGCACAGGTCTTTTTCATGGCAGCATAAGGCACTGTCACAGAACCACTGGCCCAAGTCCATTGACCACTTTTTTTTCATTGTCATATGCTAACGATAATTACTTTTCTATTAGGTAACAGATTTAAAAGAGCCAGGTGATCCTGGAATGAGATACAGAACTACTCCTATTGGAAGGAAGTTTCTCTTCTTCATCCATTACAGAATGTTTTTGCTGGTTATTCAGTTTTGCTATTGCACATTCCCTAAACTTAATACCAATAAGATAACTAGTAGCTTGGCCAGTCAGTTAATGGGAAAGGACCTTGATTTACACTTAAATATTACTGTCAGATCTTATAATCTTGAAGCTACTAAATGCAATAAGTGTAAACTATTATATATATGCAAAACAATTTTAATATGCCTTACTGTGACACCCAATTCACTAAGGTTTTTTTCTGGAATTTTTTTTTTTTTTTTTTTTTTTTTAGTGTTGAAGGAATCAGTGGAAATAAAACCTACTCCTTTCTTATCACACTGGATACCGATATTGGTGACCTAATGATGATTAAGTTTAAATGGGAAGGCACGGATGTATGGGCTCACCTCTGGGACACAGTACAAACCATCATCCCTTGGACCAAGGGTACAAGTCGCCAGGGACTGATTGTGAAGACTATACGTGTGAAAGCAGGAGAAACGCAACAGAAGTAGGTGCTCTGTGCTCAGTCTTGTACACAGTGCATCTGTTCAGTGACACTACGCTTTATGTAGAAGAATCTGTTTAAGGGGCTAGAGAGTGTATAGCTACCATAGTAACAGAAATCAATTGTTTGCTGCTGCTCCTGTTATATATACATTCTCCTTTTAGCTTTCTCTATTCCATTTTTATTACTGTATTGTTGCACCGAGAACCTGACCAACATCTGGTTTACCCCTATTTCATATTTGAGATGCTGTCAAACTATCCCTTTTTTGTTCTTTAGTCATATATAAAACATACACAGTACAGAAGTACAAAATTGTCCATTTCCATAAGCATATTTATTTAACTTGGCCTTCATGGGAATTATTCATTCTTACTCAAAGTTAACAAATTTATTATTCTAAGAAATGTACCAATAGGAGGTGTGGAATGCCATGAGTACAGATCTAGCTCAGGTCAGAAGGCCAGTTTATGAGAAACCAGCTTCTATACAACAATATGGGGCACTGTCAATAAGGACAAGATAACTGTTGCCAATATACATTGCATAATGTTTAATTTCTTGCTCCCTAGGCTATAGGAAGTTGAATTATCAGCTCATGCTGCTGACATTTTTGAAATCCTGTGTGTATTGTGACACTGCTATGCAGCCTACCATTCCACCTAATGATGACCTTGTCACAATACACATCATCTTCTGTCATTTGTCCTATCATTAGATGTGGGAAACTCATTCTATATGCTTTCTCTTTACATGCAGTACTCTGTGGGATTTTTACCATGCTGCCAAGGCCAGATGGATCAATGGATTTCCTCCACTCTCTGGGGTTCCACACTACAATGATTGAAAGTCACAAACTGGTCTAGGTTTCAATCTATCCCTAATAAATATTCATGAGATATATCTGCATACAATTGAGGAAGTGCATGCCAATATATATCCCATGCATATGAACTTAAGATTGCCTGAAAAATCAAACCAGTTTGCAACCCTCAAGAAATGCAGATTGACAACTCTTGCATATTCTTTATGGGGGAGGGGGGGAATCTATTCATTACTATAAGGCCAACTAGGATTAATGGGTGACCTAACCAGTCAGTTTCAGTAAAAGTAAAATTGATCTTTTTACAATCATAACTGAATTGGCACTACACTTAGATAATCTGTAAAAGTATGGGACAAAGCACTTAACAGTAAGAACTGCTCACTTACTTCCACAGATCCAGGTTACTGATGAAGATATGACTGTTCAACAAGCTTTTAATTAATGTTTGTAACAAACATATGTTTTAGTTATATTACTGGATATGCCTAGTTTGTATTTAATGATTGTGTGCTGAGAATTATTTTTGGTTCATTTTATATTATGTATTGTTCATCGTTTTAATATTTTTATTTTTATTTATCTTGTTCATCGCTCTGAGCATATTTTGGAAGAGCAGCATACAAATGTGAAATAAAACAAAAGTCAGAGTACTTAAGTATGGACTTATTTAAGAGCTGTCTTTCATTCTGTACACCTAAAGAAAAGAACATAAGAACCCCATTATTGCAGGAATTACTCTAGGTATCAATAACTTCTCAAATTCAAGTTAAGATTCTTTGTTTAACATTCAAAATTGTGCATAGCTTACCTTAATGCTGTTATTCCCTATCAACTGTTAATACATTATGTTCCTCTCAACAGGAGCTTTTAAAACTTTCCTCACCTAAGGAAATTGCTTTATAAAGAACTTACTCGTTTTTAGCACCTTCTCTTTGGAATTCCTTACCATTAACTCTGTGACTTGAGTAGGATTATCTGAAATTTGGAAAATATTTGCTTGGTTATTTTCTAAAGTTTTTCTTTAATCTTGTTTTTACATTATTTGACTCAGTTTCCCATAAGAAACTTGTGTGCATTGTCCATTCTATTTCTAAAATCTTAATTAGTTTTATGCATGTTTTAATGATTTATTGTTCTTATCCTAAATTTTAGGCTGTATTACTTTTGGTTTTTATTGCTTTTCTGTATACTTGTATGTTTTTTAGGTTATTTTATTTTGTATTCTGGTTAATTTATGCTTAATTTTATATTTGTATACTAGTTTATTTTATGTATATTAGCTTGTATTTATTTTATTTATAAATTGCCTTGATTTTCTGTTAAGATAAGAAAATTCAGTAAACTAAGCTAATATTGGGTCAGATGGAGGGTCCATCAAGCCCAGTATCCTGATTCCAACAGTGGCTAATCCAGGTCACAAGTACCTGGCAGAATCACAAATAGTAGATAGATTACATGCTGCTTACACCCATGGTAAGCAGAGAGATGACATCATGCTGTCAGCAATGGGATAAGGAAACCACTACCCTCCTAACATTCAGAATTATCTTCCCTGCACAAAACCCACCTGAGGTTCAGTAATTAATGCCAGCATTAAAAGAGCTAACCGATCCACAAATATTTTGGTCAAGAGTTTGGAATCAAAATTAAGCAGGGAAGTTGGCCTATATGATTCCAGAGCCAGCGGATCCTTTCCTTTTGTGAAAAACATTGATCAAAGCCTTATTGGTGTCAAAAGGAAACCTCCACAACTCCACCAATTAGGTAAACATAGCCTGCAGAGACAACATGACTTGATCCCGAACCAGCTTGTAAAATTCCCTCCCATAGCCATGCAGACCCAGGGCTTTATTTGGGTTTAAATCTCTAAAGCCTTCAATGGTGCATTTAATGCCTCTAGCTGAGATACTGTTAACCAGGGTAGAGAAGTTTTTAAAATATTCTTATTACTTATATCCATATTATCTTTGGTATATAAAGAGTGACAAAAATCTGAACACCTTCTGAAGTCCAACTTTAGCATTCACTATTTTGCCCTGCTGACCTCTCACAGCTGCAATATATTTAGCCTCTTCTCAGCACTTGACCGAAGACACCAAAAGCCTTCCAAGGCTTATCAGAAAATTATAAAATGTACCTTGTTTACAAACAGAGCCTATTGTCTCAAAAAACAGTGTGTTAACATCACTATATCCTTGGAGTGATCTAAATATCTGATAAAGAAACACCAAGAAGGAGGTTCATTGTTTAAAAAAGAAGAGGGGAAGGGAAGAGGAGAGAAGACAGGAATAGAATGTTGAAGGAAAAATAAGGGGCAAGTGAAAGGGAAAGAGGAGGAAGAGGAAGGAGGAGTGAATGGGGAAAAAAGAAGGTGGGATGGGGAGAGAATGGAAAAAAGGAGAGGAAGGGGAAGGGAGAAAGTGATAGAAAGAATAAAACACCAGGGAGAGGACAAGGAAAATGGGAAGGTGAAAGGGAAGGAGGAGGGGGTAAAAAAGGAAAATGATTTTTCTCTCACTTATCCAAAGTACATTCTCTCTCCTGTGCCATATTGTGTTTATACAAAACAAAAGTGCATACCTCCTGTAAAATTAAGAAAAAGAAAACTCATCCATACTATATTGAGGCTTACAGTGACAATTTATAACCTTTTATATTCTATATTGCCTGATTGCCTCAAAAGTATTCCCATTTTTATCTAAACAAACCACTTTAGAGTCAAGCTCACCAAAAACCAAATACTAAATATCTTGAAAACTTTGCACTTTTAGAGGAATTAACAACATGAAGAACGCGCACAGAGCTTATTTAAAAGCTACTCTATTTGATTGACAAGTGCTTCTGCAGGGGGCAGAGGCTACAGCAGAGAAAATATCACTCTGTTTAACCAATCATAACAAGATTTCTTGTTAAAGATGAAAAAGAGTAAAGATAAAAGGTGACACTAATTTCGAGGTTTATCCAATAAGGTGTGGGTTAAAGCTCAGCGCTCAGTTTAACGCACAGATTAAAAAAATGTTTCAACTCCCGATTCAGAAAGCTAATGTTATGCTAATACCTCGGGAATTTTAAATGTGCTTTGACTGGAAAATGTGCACACAAACCATAATTAAAAAGTGCACTCAGCACAGCAGCACACACATTTCAAACTCATTTTTCTGCACATAAAATATGATTTATGTGCAGAAAAATGATTTTGGTGCAGAAAGCATTTTCTGTGCGCAAAACATTTTCTGTGCATAAATCTAGATTGCAGGTCAGAGTGATGGAATTTCAGTTTCTGCCCATAGACTGACATCAATGCTGGAAACCTTACTTCATGACTCTGACCTGGAGCAAAATTTCCAGCACAAAGAAAATCTGAGTTAAGCCAGTGGATAATGATTTATGCCTTCATTTTCATGAGATTTACACATAAGGGCACTAAGCAAGTTTTACCTGCACTTTTTTTTTTTGTGCACAAAACTCCTTGCTACATCAGGAATAATATTTACACACACAGGCAGATTTTATAAATCTGCGCACGCGCAAACAAGAGTACGCGGGATTTTAATAGATACACGCATAGCCGCGCGTATCCATTAAAATCCGGGGTTGGCGCGTGCAAGACTGCCCAAAATCGGCAGCTTGCGCGCGCCAAGCCGCGCAGCCTGCCTCCATTCCCTCTGAGGCCGCTCCAAAATCGGAGCGGCCTCGGAGGGAACTTTCCTTCCACCCCCCCGCACCTTCCCTTCCCCTACCTAACCCACCCCCCCGGCCCTATCTAAACCCCCCCCCAGCTGCCACACTCCATGTTCCGGTCCGGGGGCTGGTCCGGAGGCCGTGGCCATGCCCCCGGAACGCCTCCAGGCCGAAACCACGCCCGCGGCGTCACCCCCGAAATGCCGCGTCACTCGTGACACGCCCCTGAAATGGCGCGACGCCCCCGGCACGCCCCTCCATGCAAGCCCCGGGACTTACGCACGCACCGCTGAGCCTATGCAAAATAGGCTCGGCGCGCACAGGGGGGGTTTGGGGTAGGTTTTCGGGGGGTACGCGCGTATCCCTTTGAAAATCTACCCCACAGTGTGCATACTAGGGTAAAACGGTGTGCTCTGTTGAATGCATCTTATTGCATCAGCCTGTTAATTTGTTCTCACTAAACAGAGAATATAGGAGGGAAGGAAAGAGGAAGGTGGAGGAGGGAAAGGGAAAAAAGCAAGGAAAAAGGGGAAGAGGAAGGAAAAGGGGAGGGAAAATAGGGGGGAAGGGAAAAGTGGACAATAATAAGGGAGATGGGGAGAGGGGAGAGAAAGATAAAAAGCAAAAAAGGGAAGAAAACAGTTGCAACTTTAATTTTGTTTGTATTTTCCTCATTTTATCATAATCTTCTCATTTGAAAGTTAAGTGCTAGAGTAGTAAGTTTCCTTAATGTCCTCCCTCTAGTTAAATTTGATTATGATCACTGTCTTTAACCTTATATATTAAATCCTATGTTCCACCAAGGATGTTGTCTAAAATAGCTCCCCTCTCATCAGTCCCTGCTCCATGAAGCAGTCATTTATTTCATCTAGAAACTTAACCTCCCTCGCTGGTCTTGATATGACATCTACCCAGTCAATATTGGACAATTGAAATCTCTCATTGTTATTGTGTTGCTGAATTGGATCGATTCCCTAATTTGTTAACATTTCATTTGTTTGTTCATTGTGGCCAGGTGGCTGCTAAACTCTTTACCCATCAGTAAAGTCCGCGGGAGAGCGGGCAAATGCCCGCTCTCCCGGCACGCGCACAGGCCACTCTCCTGTGTGCGCGATTCAGTATGCTAATTAGGCCCGGCGGTAAAACTAGGTAAAAGGAGGCACTAGGGACACTAGCACATCCCTAGTGCTTCCTTTTGGACCAGCGGCTGTCAGCGGGTTTGACAGCCGACCCTCAATTTTGCCGGTATCGGTTCTTGAGCCCGCTGACAGCCACGGGCTCAGAAACCAGACGCCAGCAAAACTGAGCATCCGGTTTTCGACCCGACAGCCACGGGCAGACTTCAAATTTTATTTTTTTTTTTTTTACACTTTTGGAAAGTTTTGGGACCTCCGACTTAATATTGCCATGATATTAAGTCGGAGGGTGCACAGAAAAGCAGTTTTTACTGCTTTTCTGTGCACTTTCCTGGTGCCCAAAGTAATTAGCGCCTACCTTTGGGTAGGCGCTAATTTCTGAAAGCAAAATGTGTGGCTTGGCTGCACATTTTGTTTTCTGAATCGCGCGGGAATACCTAAATCGGGCCGTCAACATGTATTTGCATGTTGCGGGCGCTATTAGGTTCGGGGGATTGGATGCGCGTTTTTGGCCCCTTACTGAATAAGAGGTAAGGGAAAACGCGTGTCCAATGGTGGGTTAACAGTGCGCTCCGGAGTGCACTGTACTGTATTGGCCCGATATATAGGATTTCTATCCATTAGGAGTCCAGTGCCTCCTAATGGAGGTAGCAATAGATAGTGTGTTTATTTTTAAAAGCCTGCAGAACAGTGTTCTCCAGACTTTTAAAGAGCTGACTGTTTGTTTTTAATACCAACTGAGTGCATTGTATTGGAAAAAAAAACAAAAACCCCAGAACCCCCCCACAAAAAAGTAGCCAGAAGCTAGAAATAAGCTAGGAGCAGTATATACCAAAGTAAAAAAGTTGAATAGTTCAGCTCAGTTACTCACCTTGGAAAGGTGTTGAGGTAGTGTGATTGGGTTTGAATAGGGACCAACATTTGTTAATCAAGGGAGCAGTGAGTCACTCAGGCTGACTAACTGAAGTTAGACTGTTTGTATTTCCCAACCCTCCCACCCACCCCTAGCTCATCCCTTAATTTATAGGCAGGTGCCACTTTCACAAAAAAAAAAAACAAAACATCAACAAAAACTTTATTGAGAATTCGATCAGACCCCGGTAGGCCACTACCAGACACAGTGAATTCACTAATACATTTAAAAGAAGTTAGACACATTCCTACTCCCATAGCAACCTAAAACTTAACTAGGAACTGATCAAAATTGAGATGAAGGCAGCAGTCCAGCAGCAAGAGGGGGGCTTCCCAGTCTTTTGCATAGAGTGTCACATGTATGATTTTTTACCTACCGGTGAGAAGTTGTACATGTGCATGCGATGCAAAGAGCTCCTGACTCTCAGAGAACGAGTCCGATCTCAGGAGGCTAGAGTGACAGACCTGGAGGAGCTGAGGCAGACAGAGAGGTATATAGATGAGACCTTCAGGGACATAGTAGCCAAGTCCCAACTTCAGACTGGCAGCCCTGGTGCTACCTTGGAGGAAGAAGGTCTCATAATGGGAGAGCACCAACCAGGTGTAGCAGGAAAGGATCCTGTAGCAAGGACCTGCTCTCTAGGTGATGCATTGTCCTTTCGCACTGAGGATATCTCCCCAAGGCCTACTGCCCAGGAGGGAAGGGTTAGGTCGGCCGTCATAGTTGGTGATTCGATTATTAGGAATGTAGATAGCTGGGTGGCTGGTGGGCGTGAGGATCGCCTGGTAACACACCTACCTGGTGCGAAGGTGGCGGACCTCACGCGTCACCTAGATAGGATTTTAGACAGTGCTGGGGAGGAGCCGGCTGTCGTGGTACACGTGGGCACCAACGACATAGGAAAATGTGGGAGGGAGGTTCTGGAAGCCAAATTTAGGCTCTTAGGTAGAAAGATTAAATCCAGAACCTCCAGGGTAGCATTCTCTGAAATGCTCCCTGTTCCACGCGCAGGTCACCAGAGGCAGGCAGAGCTCTGGAGTCTCAATGCGTGGATGAGACGATGGTGCAAGGAAGAGGGATTCAGTTTTGTTAGGAACTGGGGAACCTTTTGGGGAAGGGGGAGTCTCTTCCGAAGGGATGGGCTCCACCTTAACCAGGGTGGAACCAGATTGCTGGCGCTAACCTTTAAAAAGGAGATAGAGCAGCTTTTAAACTAGAACAAAGGGGAAAGCCAACAGTCGCTCAGCAGCGCATGGTTCGGAGAGAGGTATCTTTAAAGGATACTAATGATGCATTAGAATTAGGGCATCCCGACAGTGAGGTTCCAATAATTAGAAAAGTAGTCCAAGTGCCTGTAACTAAAAACTCACCTGAGCTAAAAGATTCTAACTTATCCCTATCAATTAAAAAGCAGAATAAAAATACAAACAAAAACCAAACTTTGAAATGTTTGTATGCTAATGCCAGAAGTCTAAGAAGTAAGATGGGAGAATTAGAATGTATAGCAGTAAATGATGACAGACTTAATTGGCATCTCAGAGACATGGTGGAAAGAGGATAACCAATGGGACAGTGCTATACCGGGGTACAAATTATATCGCAATGACAGAGAGGAGCAGTCGGGAGGAGGTGTGGCGCTTTATGTCCGGGATGGCATAGAGTCCAACAGGATAAACATCCTGCATGAGACTAAATACAAAATTGAATCTTTATGAGTAGAAATCCCTTGTGTGTCAGGGAAGACTACAGTGATAGGGGTATACTACCGTCCACCTGGTCAAGATGGTGAGATGGACAGTGAAATGCTAAGAGAAATTAGGGAAGCTAACCAAATTGGTAGTGCAGTAATAATGGGAGACTTCGGGGTAGTTACCGCCCCTCCCGGGGCGGTAACTACCCCGAAATCCTGGGTCGGAGGGAGCAGAGGTGGATCTTCACTTTGGACACAGTAGCTCCCTCTGGCCTTAATAAAGAAATCGAGTGGAATCTATTTTATTAACTGTACGGATCCACCGAGACCAGCTGTTAGTTCTGACAGCTCTCGCGAGAGCTGCCAGGGTTCGCGCCTCTTTTTTGTTTAAATGTTTCACACCTGTGCGGGCTTGCGCGCTCCGGGTATTTTTGTATAGGTATGTACATCAGTAAAGGTTAGTACTACGTAGCCCTTTTTCACCTTCTGTATACTGATTGATATTTGTGTGTTTTTATATCTTAGATTCAAATATACCTTTGGTCCCCCCCGACGCAGCCTGGCGAAACACGGGACCGTGTCGGGGGATCAATTTAAACGCTGTCATTTTGAACGGTTTGGAGTCGCCATTATTAACATTGAGATTCTTTATCCATTGGAACTGATTATGACTATTATTGAATGTGTGGTGATTAAAGATTCATTATCCTGCACCAGTGTACTGTGAGACTTCAATTACCCCAATATAGACTGGGTAAATGTATCATCGGGTCACACTAGAGAGATAACGTTCCTGGATGGAATAAATGATAGCTTTATGGAGCAATTGGTTCAGGAACCGACGAGAGAGGGAGCAATTTTAGATCTAGTTCTCAGTGGAGCACAGGACTTGGTGAGAGAGGTAACGGTGGTGGGGCCGCTTGGCAATAGTGATCATAATATGATCAAATTTGATTTAATGACTGGAAAAGGAACAGTGTGCAAATCCAAGGCTCTCGTGCTAAACTTTCAAAAGGGAAACTTTGATAAAATGAGAAAAATTGTTAGAAAAAACTGAAAGGAGCAGCTACAAAAGTAAAAAATGTCCAAGAGGCGTGGTCATTGTTAAAAAATACCATTGTTAAAAAATACCATTCTAGAAGCACAGTCCAGATGTATTCCACACATTAAGAAAGGTGGAAAGAAGGCAAAACGATTACCGGCATGGTTAAAAGGGGAGGTGAAAGAAGCTATTTTAGCCAAAAGATCTTCATTCAAAAATTGGAAGAAGGATCCAACAGAAGAAAATAGGATAAAGCATAAACATTGGCAAGTTAAATGTAAGACATTGATAAGACAGGCTAAGAGAGAATTTGAAAAGAAGTTGGCTGTAGAGGCAAAAACTCACAGTAAAAACTTTTTTAAATATATCCGAAGCAGAAAGCCTGTGAGGGAGTCAGTTGGACCGTTAGATGATCGAGGGGTTAAAGGGGCACTTAGAGAAGATAAGGCCATCGCGGAAAGATTAAATGATTTCTTTGCTTCGGTGTTTACTGAAGAGGATGTTGGGGAGGTACCCGTAATGGAGAAGGTTTTCATGGGTAATGATTCAGATGGACTGAATCAAATCACGGTGAACCTAGAAGATGTGGTAGGCCTGATTGACAAACTGAAGAGTAGTAAATCACCTGGACCGGATGGTATACACCCCAGAGTTCTGAAGGAACTAAAAAAATGAAATTTCAGACCTATTAATAAAAATTTGTAACTTATCATTAAAATCATCCATTGTACCTGAAGACTGGAGGATAGCAAATGTAACCCCAATATTTAAAAAAGGGCTCCAGGGGCGATCTGGGAAACTACAGACCGGTTAGCCTGACTTCAGTGCCAGGAAAAATAGTGGAAAGTGTTCTAAACATCAAAATCACAGAACATATAGAAAGACATGGTTTAATGGAACAAAGTCAGCATGGCTTTACCCAGGGCAAGTCTTGCCTCACAAATCTGCTTCACTTTTTTGAAGGAGTTAATAAACATGTGGATAAAGGTGAACCGGTAGATATAGTATACTTGGATTTTCAGAAGGAGTTTGACAAAGTTCCTCATGAGAGGCTTCTAGGAAAAGTAAAAAGTCATGGGATAGGTGGCGATGTCCTTTCGTGGATTGCAAACTGGCTAAAAGACAGGAAACAGAGAGTAGGATTAAATGGGCAATTTTCTCAGTGGAAGGGAGTGGACAGTGGAGTGCCTCAGGGATCTGTATTGGGACCCTTACTGTTCAATATATTTATAAATGATCTGGAAAGAAATAAGACGAGTGAGAATCAAATTTGCAGATGACACAAAATTGTTCAGAGTAGTTAAATCACAAGCAGATTGTGATAAATTGCAGGAAGACCTTGTGAGACTGGAAAATTGGGCATCCAAATGGCAGATGAAATTTAATGTGGATAAGTGCAAGGTGATGCATATAGGGAAAAATAACCCATGCTATAATTACACAATGTTGGATTCCATATTAGGTGCTACAACCCAAGAAAGATCTAGGTGTCATAGTGGATAACACATTGAAATAGTCGGTGCAGTGTGCTGCGGCAGTCAAAAAAGCAAACAGAATGTTGGGAATTATTATTAGAAAAGGAATGATGAATAAAACGGAAAATGTCATAATGCCTCTGTATCGCTCCATGGTGAGACCGCACCTTGAATACTGTGTATAATTCTGGTCGCCGCATCTCAAAAAAAGATATAATTGCGATGGAGAAGGTACAGAGAAGGGCTACCAAAATGATAAGGGGAATGGAACAACTCCCCTATGAGGAAAGACTAAAGAGGTTAGGACTTTTCAGCTTGGAGAAGAGACGACTGAGGGGGGATATGATAGATGTGTTTAAAATCATGAGAGGTCTAGAATGGGTAGATGTGAATCGGTTATTTACTCTTTCGGATAGTAGAAAGACTAGGGGGCACTCCATGAAGTTAGCATGGGGCACATTTAAAACTAATCTGAGAAAGTTCTTTTTTACTCAATGCACAATTAAACTCTGGAATTTGTTGCCAGAGTATGTGGTTCGTGCAGTTAGTATAGCTGTGTTTACAAAGGGATTGGATAAGTTCTTGGAGGAGAAGTCCATTACCTGCTATTAAGTTCACTTAGAGAATAGCCACTGCCATTAGCAATGGTTACATGGAATAGACTTAGTTTTTGGGTACTTGACAGGTTCTTGTGGCCTGGATTGGCCACTGTTGGAAACGGGATGCTGGGCTTGATGGACCCTTGGTCTGACCCAGTATGGCATTTTCTTATGTTCTTATGTTCTTTGGTCAGCTGCAGAATCTTTATCCTGTTTGAATCTATACCATCCTTGACACACAGTGCCACCAATTTACATTGTGATATAATTTGTACCCTGGTATTGCTGTGTCCTAATGCTTATCCTCTTTTGATCGGATCTCTGAGATGCTAACTATGTCTACTTCTTTAGTCAAATGCTATTCATTCTAAGTCTCCCATCTTATATTTTTTAGACTTTGGGGCATTTGCATATTGACATTTCAAAGTATGTTTTTATTTGTATTTACAACCTTCCAAGGAGTTAACTGGGATAATTTGAAATCTTTTAGTTCTTTTACTTAAAGATATCTGGACTACTTTTGCCTTTATTGGAACCTATTGGGATGCTCTAACTTCCCTGTTATGTTAGCATTCTTCAGAGATACTGCCTCTAGACCACTCTCTGTCAGCTGGACTCCATTGCTCTGGTTTAAAAGCTGCTCTGTCACCTTTTTAAACATTAGTGCAAGCAACTGGGTTCCACACTGGGTAAGAGAGCCCATCCTTTCGGAATAGGTTCCCAAACATGTTGTCTAGTTCCTAATATAAAGCCCTCTTCCCTGCA
Organism: Rhinatrema bivittatum; assembly: GCF_901001135.1. Lineage (NCBI taxonomy): Eukaryota > Metazoa > Chordata > Amphibia > Gymnophiona > Rhinatrematidae > Rhinatrema > Rhinatrema bivittatum. The sequence goes on along the minus strand of NC_042627.1, from coordinate 44,352,608 downwards.
CAATTATCTCATCCATGCATTGAGACTCCAGCACTCTGTCTGCCTCTAGGGCCCTATATACTTGGAATGGGGAACATTTCTGAGAATTCTTCCTCAGATGTTCTGGATTTTAACCTTGCACCTAAAATCCTGAATTTGGCTTCCAGAATCTCCCCCCCCCCCCCCCCCCCCACTTTCCTATGTCACTGGTGTCACATATTCCATGACAGCTTTCGCCTTCTGCAGCACTCTCTAAAATCTTTATCTAGGTGGTGCAAGATCCACTACCTTTGCACCAGGCAGGTAATTTACTAAGCGATCCCCATGCCCACCAGCTACCTATATTCCTAATGAATGAATCACCAACTATAAATGGCACTCCTTCCTGGACATACTATTAGCACCTGAAGGGTAGGTCCTAGCTACAGATCACTTCCTCTCACACCAAGATGATGGTTTCCTAGGTGACCTTGCTCCTTCAAAGCAGCACAAGAGCTGCTAGATCGGAACTGGATCCACTCTACTATGTCCCTGAAGGTGTCCTGTATATAATCTGTCTGCCTCAGCTCTTCCAGTATAGCACTTCTTGCCACCAGAGATCAAACTCATTCTGAAAGCCAGGTGCTCTTTGCAGTGGATGCATACATACACCTCTGATCAACAGGTAAACATACATGTGGCATTTGACACAAAAGACTGGATAGCCTCCATCGTGCTGCTGGACTTCGGTCTGCATCTTGATTTTTGTTGATTTGTTAAAGCTGTTTAAGGTTTGGATGTGTCCAAATCTAAGGCTTTAGAAAAACCATTGCCTTTTAGAAAAACCATTGCCTTTTTAAATCTAAAGTTTTTTTAATTTGATTAGGAGTCTAATGTTAATTTGTGAAGGACCAGCAATAGGACTAAAATTAGTCAGTCATTAAAATCAAGGTTAATTGTATGTTATTCTAAATCAGTAATTTAATCTTTATTTTGAAGATCTTCCCATAAGCATCAGGTCAAACCCCAGTTTAGATGGCTCATGTGAAATGACAGTGGCCATAGCAGAAGTGTTTACATTGCTGTTATTTGATTTCTACAAATCATTTGAATTCTGCTGTTATACCTCCTCCCTCACTTGTGACAAGGACACGAGAGAATCTTTGCATCTATGTGATGTTTAGAATAGTGGATGAGATATAAGACAGCAACTGCATACTGGCCCACCAAGAGGGAAGTCAAAGTGTTAGAACAATGTGAAGAACTCACATTAATGCTCTTTTAGTAGTCTGTAGCAAAGCACTGTCAGACATGATAGAGATAGAAAAAGAAAACACTAGTTGTACTGCTGTCTAGGGCACTGCAGTTGTTAAACTGGACACAGACATATAGAACGCATTCATGATAAACAAAATATTTGTGATTATGGCAGAAGGGTGTGGGAATCAAGAAAGTCAAAGCATTAATATTAATGGATCCAGAACGAATAGGTGGACTTTTGCCTCTTTACCTGACCATATAAGAAAATACTACTACTAGGGAACAGTTAAAATATCAATCAAAAAATAGATAAAGACTTACTAGACAGGATGATGCATGACACCACTATTATACAAAAGTAAATAGTTTTTAACATTAAAATAAACTAAAATGCAAAACTGACTTGCATTTTGTTTTCTCTATCTAGAATGACATTTTGTGCTCAGAATGTGGGAAATATACAGCTTCTTCCTGCCCAGGAGAAAACTTACGTGAGGTGTGAGAACAGCAAAAGACAAAAGAAGAAATTTAGATGAATTTGAGTAAGAAGAAGAGACCTATTCATCAAAAGAACTCACTCGTCACTCTCCCCATTACAACATTTTTCATCTTCATGTATTCAAAACCACTACTGCATTGTTTGGCAGTTTTGGACAGAGTGAAGCAGCACAATTTAGATTAATACGATTTGAATTCATTTCTTTGTGGAATACATATACACATGCAGTGAGAAATAAAAAAAATATATAGTTTAATCCAACTCTTAACCAATATGTTGTATCCAACAAGCACAGAACTAGTCTTCTGCTCAATTGAAGGATTAAAAACAAAGCTTCCACCAATTGATATTTAGTTAAGTCTTCTCTCCAACAGAAGAAAAGTCACTTTTGTAGTTCAACTGTAGCACCCTCCTTCAATTTTGAGAGCACCTTGACATGTCTTAAATTGCATAATAAAACTCTAAAAATCTTTCATACTAGGATGAAAATCTCATTTCAGGAACAAGTACCTAGTCTATTTTTGTAATCCATCTTTGATCAGATCCCACAAGGACAATTCTGGTGGAAGCAGATGGTTGTTTCTACCATCTCATTATTGCTGGCTCTTCTAGATTTTGACTGTAGTTGTTTCATCACTTCCTCTATAGTTGGTCCAAAGACCTGAAATTTTAATTAAAAGGTAACATGATAAAAAATTTCACAAGATTTCCAGGAGGTCTGAGTAGATGAAGGCCCCCCATTAGCAATCCACTTGGATTTCTGTTTGAGCTCAGTGCCAAACAATTTTAAAAGAGAAAATCCTAAACCCTGTGCTACACTGATGAGTGGGATTCAGGGCGTGTGTGTGTAAATACTGGGTTTCAAAAAAAAAACTACTGACACTTGTTCACTTGTTTCCTACTGAGGGCAGTTGGTGCAATGGTTGAGTTGAAAGAAAGGGAATAAATATGGAGAAATCCCTTGGTTAGCATGAATGAAGGCTCATGGTGCTATAACCTAGGTTGGTATCAATTCAGCTGGAAGTCTAAAGGAGGAGGAGGAAGCTGCAGAGTCAAAGAGTAACCCTTAAACTCAGATCATCAATCTTACCTTACAAAGCATATACTATAGCAGCAAAATGTTGCAAGTTCTCTATTTTCATCAATACACAACTTAAAACAGAGTTAAAATTACAACATTATTACTATTTTGCAAAACTTTTCAAAATTGTTTTGAGTTCTATGAAATTTCATCTCAACATATCTTGATCAATTTGTTTGAGGACAGCAGACTGATTTACCCATTTTTATTTATTTTATTTATTTTAAGTTTTTTTATACCGATTTTCATGCATAAAATGCATATCAAACCGGTTTACAATGAAACAGAATGAGCAGGAAGTAAAATTCCTTAGTCTAATACATTTAAACATCAATAATGAAATAATTTTAAACAAAGCAAAAAGCTAAATAACATTAATAAAAGTTAAATTATTAACATAAACATAATTATATTAGAAGGAGCACAAAGGTTAGCATGAAGGGGAGCACACCCGGCACGCGACGCCTGGTGTAATTGTGCCGTTAATCGGGTCGCCGCTGGCTGGTCGTCATGACGTGGGGGGGGGGGGGGGGGGGCAAGTCTTCACATCGCTGATTTTCTCTTTTAACATCTCAGTTCATTTTTACTATTTACCATGCATCCATTTGCTCAATGCATGTTGGAAAGTAATTTCGTTATGCACATGGAAAGCAGCTCACTTTAGTGAAAATATAACTGATAATCTACATGGTTCATAGCCTCTCTGCCCCTCACTATTAAGTATCAATGGGCTGATTTGAATTACTCACTAATGCATTTGCTTTTTTAAGCCACTCTTATAAAGAATATTTCCATTGAATAGGTAAAAATTCTAACCCTTAAGGGATCATTATCTTTCTATGGCCTAATATGCTTCCATATAAAGGACTGAACAGATATGACTTTCACTTTATTGAAAGTAACAAGAATCATCCTTAATGAATTAGATACCTGATCTAGTCTATATAACAGTTGCAGCAAGCTTGCCATGTTTCTGTTTGACTTATTTTGCTTATTTTGTAAAGTTCTCAACTAACCAAGGTGCGATTGCCTCCTCTCCTCTAATTAATCCCCCCCCCCCCATCCCAATGTTCTTATTGCAATTGTAATAGTGAAATAATGATGTGGTAGAGTTGTCTAACAAGATCCTTTATTGGATGGATATGACCATAGCATAGGTTAATTGTACCCACCAATTAAATTACTAATATTACTTACTAAGCATATTTACAAATCCCTAGGGTGACCACACTCTCACCTAATGTATTTCAACTGACAAATGCTCCATAGTATCATGCTAATGCAATGGATTGCCATTAAAGGATACAGGGCCGTTGAAGCCTTGGCCCTTGGGGTATCCTAAAATTTGATCCTTCATTCCTGACTAATCTGTGGTGCAACAATATCCTGATCCATCAAAGAGCAAGATCCACTCATTAAGCAATGCCAACAGTTTTTGAATATTAAACAGGCCTAGCCCGGCCGTCAAAGCCAAAGACCTGACAGGTAACTTATCTTGCTCTCACCCAGTGATGCAATGTAAGAGTAGGACCATAGTGATGCTTGGTACTTTGAACATTGCATTTACCGTGCCATCCCAGGATGTGTTTACACTCCACTTCCATGCTGCAATAGTTCAGTGATGACTCACACTCGTCATACTGCATCAAGACCAAATGGGGTGGGCTGGGTAGGCAAACCACCAAAAGAAGGAGGTTGATGGGAGGGCCAGCCTGCTTTTAAATTATGCTCAGTGGCCTCCCATCAGCTTCTATTCCCTCCTCTGCTTTGGAGGCAGTGTACCTCCATAGTTGTGGCATCCCTCCTTTTATCTGGAGGGGGGGGGGGGTTGGCTCCTTAACACATCAATGGCACTTGATATGGTAAGTCTCCTTTGTGCACTGTATGAGTAAGCTAAAAGTTTCAGAGTCCACCAGAAGGATCAGTAAACCTTCACGATAAAATCCTTTTCTATCACCCAGAGCAAAATCTGGTCTCTAGACTATGTTATCAAAATTAAATATACAATAATATGAAAATATTGCATTATTGAATCTCATTCATGTTGGACACAGGTAAACACAAAAATACTTGATAATCCAATCATCTTCTCTTATAGTGTAATGAATTAAGGATTGAAAACAGACAACAGCCTTAAAAAGAAAAAAGTGAAGAGAACTTTTCTACTATATAAACATTGCAATTGACAGCCAAAGATAACCAAGACTATCTGCCTATTTTCTCCAATAACAGAACTGCAGACCAAACTTCATCTCTGACTTGTCTCACTTATTTTATCACTAGGTGTATTCTGTGCTCATTTCATGTCCTCTTGAATAGGACTTTTTTTTTTTTTTTTTTTAAATCACCATCATGCTCCCTCCAACAACCATCCCTTTCTGTGAAGTACATGCATTATTTGAGTCTGCCTCTAGTTTCATAGCATGATTCCTTATGCTAGAATTTTCTTCCCATAACAAGTTTGCCTCATGCATTATTTAAATCCATAAGGAATCTGAGTGCCTTTCATACCTCCATATACAAACAGGAAGCTGAAATCTGAGAAACTTGATGGTCATGTTAACCATATTCTACTGAACTAGCAACCAAATTGCTATAGGGCATGGTAAATAGGACTGTTGGGAAAACCCACTCTCAAGGTTGGTAACTAAATGGCCATGTCCTGATGAAAATGGGTGATCTGGTTTCCTACTTATCTCACTACTACATTTCTATAATCCACAAATGATATTGAAATGTTAAAAAACAGAACCTCTTATTTTAAGGGGTATTACCCTAGGATTTAATATGATGTTCATTTTTATTCAGATTGGAAATGTACTCTACTTTGACACAACTTGCTATTGTATCATAGCAAAAAAATGTTTAGATTACTTACCTGGTAATCTTCTTTTCCTTAGTGTAGACAGATGGACTCAGTACGAATGGATAGTATCCGCATGCTAGCAGTTGGAGACGGATCTGATGTCAGTACGGGGGCATATATAGCCCCACAGGAAGCGCAGCGACTCAGTAATCTTCCTTGCAAAAGCTGTTATGGATGTGTGTACTGACGCTCAGTGAAAAGTGAAAACAGGATTCCCCTGACCGATTGACAGTGGCTGGAGACCGCCAGCATTCCCAACCGGAAAGCGTTGACACCTGGTAAAGGTGCACGCTCTCATGTAAACAAAGGCATGGCTTACCTGGAACCGGTGAAACGCATGCACACAGGCAGCGGGGCGGGATGCTGAGTCCATCTGTCTACACTAAGGAAAAGAAGATTACCAGGTAAGTAATCTAAACATTTCCTGGCGTGTAGCCAGATGGACTCAGTACGAATGGGATGTACAAAAGCTTTACCTCCCACCTGGGCGGGAGGCTGCCTGAGGACCATGCAAAACCGCCCTCGCAAAAGCTGAGTCCTCCCTGGCCTGGACGTCCAGTCGGTAGAACCTGGAAAAGGTATGAAGGGAGGACCACGTCGCCGCTTTACAGATGTCTGCCGGAGACAGCATCCGTGATTCAGCCCAAGATGCCGCATGGGCCCTGGTAGAATGAGCCTTGACCTGGAGAGGCGGAGCCTTCCCAGCCTCCACGTAGGCGGCTCGAACGACTTCTTTAATCCAGCGGGCGATGGTGGGCCGCGAGGCCGCTTCACCTTGCTTCTTCCCGCTGTACAGGACGAACAGATGGTCCGTCTTTCGTAGGTCTTGTGTAAGTTCCAGATACCTGGGCAGCACTCTGCCAATGTCGAGATGGCGTAATAAACGACCTTCTTCAGATTTCTGCAAACCCGCCGTGGTAGGCAAGGATATGGTTTAAGATGAAACTGTGAAACCACCTTAGGCAGAAAGGAGGGAACCGTACGAAGGTGGATAGCCTCTGGAGTGATCCTAAGAAAGGGATCACGGCAGGACAGTGCCTGTAACTCGGAGATGCGGCGTGCTGAACACACCGCCAGCAAGAATACCATCTTCAAGGTTAGAGAACGAAGAGACAGGCCCCGAAGGGGTCTGAAGGTGGATCCCGCGAGGAAATCCAAAACAAGGTTGAGGTTCCACAAAGGCACAGGCCACTTCAGTGGCGGACAAATATGCTTGACTCCCTGCAGGAATCGAGAAACATCCTGGTGCCTGGCGATGGTCTTGCCATCCCTCCTGGGACCATAGCAAGACAACGCAGCCACCTGAACCTTGATGGAGCTGAGGGACAGACCCTTCTGAAGCCCATCCTTCAGGAAATCCAACACAATAGGGATTGTGGTTGCATGTGGATTGGTGCCATGGGTGTCGCACCATGCTTCAAATACTCTCCAGATCCGGATGTATGTGAGGGATGTGGAAAACTTGCGAGCCCGGAGGAGGGTATCAATCACGGGCTCCGAGTAACCCTTCTTCTTCAATCGAGCCCTCTCAAGGGCCATACCGTAAGAGAGAATTGAGCCGGATCCTCGTGAAGAATGGGACCTTGATGTAGAAGGTCCCAGAGAGGAGGCAGGGGAAGGGGCTCCCCTGCCAGTAGCCTTCCCATGTCCGCGTACCAGGGCCTTCGTGGCCAGTCTGGTGCCACCAGAAGAACTAGGCCCCGGGGTCTCTGAATTTTGCGGATGACAGCGCCCAGCAGAGGCCACGGAGGAAAGGCGTACAGTAGAGTCCCTGGGGGCCATGGCTGGACCAGGGCATCTATGCCGGACGAGAACGGGTCGCGCCTGCGGCTGAAGTATCCGGGCACTTGAGCATTGGACTTGTCCGCCAGTAAATCCATGGCCGGAATCCCCCAATGATCGACAATCATCTGGAAGGCTGTGGGGGACAGCTGCCACTCTCCTGGATTCAGGCTCTCTCTGCTGAAGAAGTCTGCTTTGGTATTGTCCTTCCCGGCAATGTGGACGGCGGAGATGTCTTGCAGATTCGCCTCTGCCCAAACCATCAGCGGGGCGATCTCCAGAGATACTTGTCGGCTTCTGGTTCCGCCCTGCCGGTTGATGTAGGCCACCATGGTGGCGTTGTCGGACATTTATTTATTTATTTAAGGTTTTTATATACCGGCATTCAAGAACTCGTTCTCATCATGTCGGTTTACAGATAACAGGGGTGCAAAAATATAACCAAAAACATAAATAAACGTGAAGAAGAGATGCAGTTACATTTAACAAGGGCTAAGAACTGGGATTGTAAGAATTAAAAAGAGATAGAGGAGGATAATTATATACAAGTGTGCAGTATAAATATGGAGTCCACTATATATACATCTTCTAAGCAGAGAAATTATTGATGGTGCGTGTTAGGTGGCGTTCGGGAAGGCTTGCCTGAAAAGCCAAGTTTTAAGTCTTTTCCTAAAGGTTAGGAGGCAAGGTTCATTTCTGAGATCTGGGGGGATGGAGTTCCATAGCGGTGGTCCTGCTGTGGAAAGGGCTCGGTCTCTCAAGGTGCTGTGGTTAGTAGTTTTTGTGGGTGGAACAAGGAGGCATCCTCTGTAGGCTTCCCTTGTCGGTCTTGTAGATTTGTGTAAACGGGGAGGAATTTGTAGGTCGATTTTGGTATGTTGGTGTATGATTTTGTATAACAAGGTGATAGATTTGTAAATGACTGAAATGAATTGGTAACCAGTGGAGGTTTTGTAGGACTGGGGAGATGTGGTCTCTTTTCCTGGTGTTTGTTAGTAGTCGGGCTGCTGCGTTTTGAACCATTTGGAGCGGTTTTGTGTATGAGGCGGGGAGGCCAAGTAAAGTGGAGTTGCCGTAGTCTAATTTAGAGAAAATGAGGGCTTGGAGGATGGTTCTGAAGTCTATGGCGTGGAATAGTGGTCTTATCCTTTTTAAAACTTGCAGTTTATAGAAGCAGTCTTTGGTAGTTTTGTTGATGTGGGCTTTGAAGTTCAGTTTGTTATCGATTAGCACACCTAGATCCCTCACATGAGTGGTTTGTAGGTTGGTTGGGAGACGGGCTGTGAGATTATCATCAGGAGTTATGAGTAGTACTTCGGTTTTGGATGAGTTTAGTACCAGATTAAGGCTGTTGAGGAGGCTTTTAATTTCTAGTTGACACGATTCCCAGTATTCGAGGGTTTTTGAGTATGATTCTTTGATTAAGATCAGGATCTGGATGTCGTCCGCATAGAGAAAGTGTATTAAATTGAGGTTGGTAAGGAGTTGGCAGAGTGGTAGGAGGTAAATATTAAAGAGTGTAGGGGATAAAGAGGAACCTTGTGGGACTCCGATGGTCGAGTCGTGGCGTGTTGATTCTTTGTTCTGTATTTTTACTTTGTAGCCTCTGTTGGTTAGAAACGATTTGAACCAGGAGAGTGCTAATCCAGAGATTCCTATCGCAGCTAACTGGTTGATGAGGATAGCGTGATTTACGGTATCGAAAGCTGCTGAAAGGTCCAGAAGGACCAATAGAAAGGATTGTCCTTTGTCTGTACCTAGGATGAGGAGGTCTGTAAGAGAATTAAGTAGGGATTCTGTGCCCCGATTTTTGCGGAATCCATGTTGTGATGCGGATAAGAAGTTTGTTGTCTTCAATGAAGTCCGATAGTTGGGAGTTCACAAGCTTTTCCATAATCTTTGCTATGATAGGGAGATTAGCTATTGGGCGGTAATTGTTGGGGTCTTTTAGGTCCACTGACCGCTCTGTGCCGTAGCCTGTGAGCGAATCGAAGGCATGCCAAGCGGACTGCCCGGGCCTCCAGGCGATTGATGTTCCACGTTGACTCCTCTCTGTTCCATCGCCCTTGCGCGGTGAGTTCTTCGCAATGTGCTCCCCCAGCCGCTCAGGCTGGCATCCGTGGTGAGCCAGGTCCACATGGGCGAGGACATCTTTGACCCCCTGCTCAGGTGGTTGGACTGCAACCACCACCGCAGCTGGGTCCGAACCCTGGCCGGTAGAGGAAGGTGCATGGAATAGTCCCGTCGACGGGGGCTCCAGCGGGAGAGCAGGGAATGCTGTAGAGGTCTCATATGGGCCCGCACCCAGGGCACCACTTCCAGGGTGGATGCCATGAGACCCAGGACCTGCATGTAATCCCAAGCCATGGGCCGACTGGCTCCCATCAGATACTGGAGACGATGCCGAAGCTTCAACTGTCTCTTGGTCGTAAGACTGACAGTGTTCGCCCGGGTGTCGAACTGTACCCCCAGATACTCTATGGACTGGGAAGGCTGCAGACAGCTCTTGCTGAGGTTGATCACCCAGCCCAAGCTTTCCAGAAGGGCGATCACTCTGTCGGTAGTCCGCAAACTCTCCTCGTGATTTCGCCCGGATCAGCCAGTCGTCTAGGTAGGGATGGACTAGAATCCCTTCCCGTCTGAGTGCCGCCGCTACCACTACCACCACCTTGGTGAATGTCCGTGGCGACGTTGCCAACCCGAAGGGCACAGCCCGAAACTGGAAGTGGCGGCATAGGACCTTGAAGCGTAGGTAGCGCTGATGATCCGGATGGATCAGGATATGAAGGTATGCCTCTGACAGGTCCAATGCCGTGAGGAATTCCCCTGGTTGTACTGCGGCCTTGACGGAGCGTAGAGTTTCCATGCGAAACCGCGGGACGCGTAAGTAGTGATTGACGGACTTGAGGGCCAGGACAGGCCGAAAGGTACCCCCTTTCTTGGGTACCATGAAATAGATGGAATAATGACCAGAATTCACTTCCCAGGCAGGTACTGGGATGATGGCTTTCAAGGACAGGAGCCTCGCCAGTGTAGCTTCCAATGCTGCCTTCTTGTGCATGGGACAGGACGATTCCACAAACTTGTCCGGGGGGAGACTATGAAAATCCAGGTAATATCCCTCCCGGATCACGGCGAGGACCCACTGGTCTGACGTAATCTCGACCCACCTGGGGTAGAAGAGGGCTAACCTGCCCCCTATGGCTTTGTCCCCCAGATGAGTCGGCGCATCCTCATTGGGCGGCACGGCCGGGACCCGAGCCCGGGCCTGCTCCCCTCTGACGCTGCTTGGCCCGAAAGGACTGATTCCTGGCCGGAGGACGTGGCGCCTGGTATCGACCCCTGTAAGGAACAAAGCGCTGTGAACCCCTGCCCCTGGAGGGCCTTGGAAAGGCGCGCTGGCCCCTTCGGAACCGATCTTACGGCAATCTGGGTACTGGAGAGGTGCCCCATGCACTGGCCAGTTTGTCAAGGTCGCTGCCAAAGAGAAAGGAGCCTTTAAAGGGCAATCTAGTGAGGCGTGTTTTGGAAGGCGCATCCGCTGACCATTTTCGGATCCACCAGAGCTGCCTCCTGGCGGCCACGGAGGATGAAATCCCTTTAGCTGTTGTGCGGACCAAGTCTGATGCCGCATCTGTAAGAAAGGAAAGAGCGGGTTCCATGTCCGCCGCTGGAGCGTTGTTCCGAACCTGTGACAAACAGGCACGTGTCACCACCGTGCAGCAGGTGGCGATCTGCAAAGATAAAGCTGTCACCTCAAAGGTCTGTCGCAGAATGGCGTCCAGTCGCCGGTCATGAGGCTCCCTGAGGGCTGTTCCCCCTTCCACGGGAATGGTAGTGCGCTTGACCACAGCGCTAATCAAGGCGTCCACCTGAGGGCACGCCAGCAGCTCCTGTATAGCCGGTGCCAATGGGTACATGCCCCTCAGCGCCCGACCCCCTTTGAAGGCAGCCGCTGGTGCCACCCATTCCAAATCGATCAGTTGTTGCGCCGCATGTAAGAAAGGAAAATGGCGGGCTGTAGGACGAAGACCTTCCAGCAGGGGGTTCTGCCCCGGGGGCACCGAAGCGCTGGGACCTGTTATATCCAATTCCGCCAGGCACCGAGACACCAGGTCGGAGAGATCCTCTTTAGGGAAGAACCGCCTCATGGTTCTATATGGCTCAGTCCCTGGAGGAAGGTCCCCCTCGTCCGGGAGCTCGGAGTCGTCCGGCGAGACCTCCTGGTCCGACTGATCCGGACTGTCCAGCGGCGGGAAGTCCTGCTCGTGACACGGGCGTGATGGCCCAGGAACCGGATCTGCAGGAACCACCACCGCAGCAGCAGGTGCAGCAGGCGTCGCAGGCGCAGCCACCGCAGGAAGGACAGGAACAGCTGGAACCGCCGGGCCAGGCTGGGCAGCCGTTTGCATCTGTACAAAAGCATGAATTCCCTTAAAGAGATCCACCCAGGAAATCGAAGCAGCCTCTAATCGCCGGGGTACAAGCTCCCCCGGGATTCCGGATTGGTCGAGACTGCCCCCTAACTCCGGGGTAGCCCCTGGGGAACTGTCCACAAACCGTGGCTGGTCCAGACCCGAGGGTCGCACGGCCTCCTCACATTGGGCACAAAGCGAGTCTGGCTCATCACTGCGCGTGGCCCGAAGCTGGCATGCAGAGCAGAGGCCGAGGGCTGCAATGCCCGAGGTAGGGGGCGCCGGCGCCGCAGACTCCGCTGCGTCCCGCTCCATCGAGCAATAGGCGCTCAATAAGAAAAAGCGGCAGCAAGCGGCACTTAATACAACAGGCGCTCAATAAGAATATGCGGCAGCAAGCGGCGCGTAAAACAACAGGCGCACAATAAGCCTATGCGGCAGCAAAAAGGCACGTAATACAACAGGCGCTCAAGAATAACATGCGGCAGCAAGAGGCGCTTAATACAACAGGCGCTCAATAAACCTATGCGGCAGCAAGAGGCGCGTAATACAACAGGCGCTCAATAAGAATATGCGGTTAGCGCTAGACGCACAGTGTGCGGGCAATAGGCTCTCAGTCATAGGCGGACAGCCATACATGCTCAATATGCATTCAATAGGCTTTAAACAATAGGCGGTCAGCAGTATACGCTCAATATGCATTCAATAGGCTTTCAGCAATAGGCAGCCAGCAATATACGCTCAATATGCATTCGATATGCTGTCAGCAATAAGCGGGCAGCAGTATACGCTCAATATGCATGCAATAGGCTTTCAGCAATAGGCGGGCAGCAGTATACGCTCAATATGCAGTCAATAGGCGTTCAGCAATAAGCGGTCAGCAGTATACATTCAATATGCATTCAATAGGCGTTCAGCAATAGGCGGCTAGCGTTATACGCACATTGGCATGCAACAGGCACACAATAAGCCAGAAACCCAAAAGGAGGAGAAAAAGCCGCGCCTATTACGGGCGCGGAGTACCTGAACCAGGCCCAAGATGGCGTCCTCCACAGCGTGCCACGCCGCCGATCCTCTGTGCTTCGGAGACCCGTAGGAAGAGCGGTGCAGCTTACCAGCGTCGGCGCTTCTCGGCTGGAACACAAGCGGTCTCCGGCTGCGGGGGAAGGGAGCACCTCGCCACCGCGATTGAGGATATGCATCCGCTACCTCGTCCACGTTCGGACCGAGGGCCTCGTAGGCTACACCCGAACGTCGTCCGGGGGCTATGTCACTGCCGCGGCTCGGCAGGACCGAGGACTTTCCCACCGGGGGAGCACAGCAATCACCCCGGGAGCTCGCTGGGGGAGGAACCCGAGGGTATCTACCACAGGAGCGCGGGGCTCTAAGCTTGAATAGGCAATAAACAACAAAGTAGAATCTGAAATGAGAAGAAAGAGAAAAAAAAATCAAAGTAGTCTTGGAAAGCACGCTCGACTAGCGTGCAGGCACTCCAAACTGCTTTGAAGACGGAAATTACTGAGTCGCTGCGCTTCCTGTGGGGCTATATACGCCCCCATACTGACATCAGATCCGTCTCCAACTGCTAGCACGCGGATACTATCCCATTCGTACTGAGTCCATCTGGCTACACACCAGGAAATTAGATTTACAATAAAATATGTATTTGTATCAATGTGTTATGCTTATATATGCGGGCAGCGCGCACAAGGGGGGAGAATTTATGCAAATTCCGCATGGCTATGCATTCAGGCCTTCCCCAGTTCCCTCCCCCACTATCTAAACTCCCTCCCCTCTCCTCCCCATCCCCTAAACCCTATCTTTTTTTTGTTGTTTAAGAACTTACTTCAGGGGGGGGTGGATCCAATATGGCGGATCAATAGACTGAGTGTGCTGGCCGCTCTCTCAGGCATCTCTTTAAAGTAATATTTCTTGCTTGTTTTTATCTGGTATATGGGCAGAAAGCGGAAACCAAGGCTGGGGCCCTTCTCTGCACCCCCCACCCCGACTCTTCTCCAGCCCGATGGTCATATAACACATTAAATAAAAAGGTTGCATATTTTGCATGTACACAAAATTATGATTTAGCTACATGACCATGGCTACTGTATACCAGAACACTTGGGTAATATGTTAATTTTCATTTTAATGTCTATTCCAGTTGCATTTTGCTATTTTGTAGTCCTGTTAGTCTTACTAAAATAAAGAGAATAAAAACGAAGAGCATTCAGACAACTGGGACTGAACAAAATCTGGTTAAAAATGAATGTTAGCACATAGAACACTACATATATTTAGGGATCTTTGATTCACCCACCCATGGTAATTTCAATGTTAGAACAAAAAAAAAAAAAAGGTTAATCAGTGAAAAAATGACACTTCCACAGATTTTTCTCCTGTTTGTTTTAACAGTCATTTTTCCACTGAAATTTTTTTTTATAACATTTCATTTATTTTGATTTATATTCTGCTTTTTCAGGTATTTCAAAGTGAATTACATTCAGGTAATATACCGTATTTTTCGGACTATAAGGCGCACTTAAAAACCTACGATTTTCTCAGAAATCTGAAGTGCGCCTTATAATCCGGTGCGCCTTATATATGAATTCTGCTGCCACTCCTTTTATATTGTCTTTTTTTCTGTTTCTTTTCTCTCCATCTTCTTCCCTCAAACACACAGGTTCTCATTCTCACATGCATTTCTCTCTCTCACACACACACACTGGCTCTCACTGTCACATACACTCAGTCTCAAGCACAGGCTCTCACTCACCTCTAGGCCTCCTCTTTGCGGGTCGCCGCAGGATGGGCTCTGCAGTGGCCCTGCTACCGGGCCTCTTCTTCTTCTCGGGCCGCTGCGACTTGAGATTCACGGCAGTCCGTAAACGCAAGTGCTGCTCCACTTCTGCACGCGCTGATGCTTCCCCTCCCTGCCCACGCGGCTCCGGTAAAGTTTACTTCCTGTGACGCACAGGCAGGAAGGAGGAGGAGCATCAGCACGTACAGAAGTGGAGCGTTTAAACGCGATCTTTTTCTTGCTACTGCCGACCGCGTATGCTCTCTTTACTCTTTTAAAGGGTTTACCCGGATTCCTCCTGACCCGAGCGCAACCGATTAAAAAAAAAGGCTCTGAGCCGTGCAGGCAGAGACTTAGACCCGGCTCTTTTTTAAAGGGTTTACCCGGATTCCTCCTGACCCGAGCGCAACCGATTAAAACAAAAGGCACCCCTCTCTACGCAACACTATTTTGCAGGATCCCCGCGGAGTATCTGTGCTCCAGCATTAATGTGCGTGCATTCAATAAATGTTTATACCCACTACTCCAAAATGCCTCCTGTTAAGAGACATGCTTATGATGCAGATTTTAAGCTTAAAGCTATAAGTCATGCAGTAGAGCATGGAAATAGAGCAGCTGCGAGAGAATTCAACATTAATGAATCTATGGTAAGTGGAGGAAACAAGAAGATGCCCTATGCCAAGTAAAGAAGACCAAACTAAGTTTCCGAGGAAACAAAGCAAGATGGCCACAATTGGAGGACAAAATAGATCAATGGATTATCGAACAGAGAACCGCAGGTAGAAGCGTCTCCACTGTCTCTATTCGACTCAAAGCCACAACGTTAGCACGCGACATGGAGATCAAGGACTTTCGAGGAGGTCCTTCATGGTGCTTTCGTTTTATGCAAAGGTGTAATCTCTCCATCCGCACCAGAACTACTGTCTGCCAGCAACTGCCAAAGGATTATGAAGAGAAGCTGGCCATTTTCCGCACCTACTACATAACCAAGATAAAAGAAAAGAATATCCAGCCAGAACACATCACTAACATGGATGAGGTCCCCCTCACTTTCGATATCCCCATACAACGTACTGTTGAGAAAACAGGGACCAGTACGGTATCTATACGTACCACAGGAAACGAGAAGTCATCTTTCACTGTAGTTCTCGCCTGTCAGGCTAATGGCCAGAAACTACCACCCATGGTCATTTTCAAGAGGAAGACTTTGCCAAAGGAAAAGTTTCCTGCTGGTGTCACCATCAAGGCTAACCCAAAGGGCTGGATGGACGAGGAGATGATGATTGAGTGGCTGAGGGAGGTCTACGTCAAGAGACCGGACGGCTTTTTTCACAAATCCCCATCCCTATTGGTCTGTGACTCCATGCGCGCCCATGTGACCGATACTGTCAAAGCCCAAGTGAAGAAAACTAATTCAGAGCTTGCCGTAATTCCGGGTGGATTAACCAAAGAGCTCCAGCCGCTAGATATCGGTGTCAACAGGTCATTTAAAGTTAAATTGAGAGCAGCGTGGGAGCGTTGGATGACAGGTGACCACACATTCACCAACACAGGGAGGCAACGCCGGGCGAGTTATGCCACTATGTGCCAGTGGATAATGGATGCCTGGAAGAAGGTATCAGTCTCCAGTGTCATCCGAGCTTTCATGAAGGCTGGAATCATCACTGAAGAGCTAAGACCGACTCGTTACAACTGAACAAGTTGAGAGTTATTGTGAAAGAGTTGAATAAAGTTAAATAAAGTCTGCCCTATGGTCTGAGCTTTGTTTCATTTAATGCGCTGCGCCTTATAATCCGGTGCGCCTTATATATGAACCTGGACGCCTTAGCAGGCGCTCATTGATAATGCGCCTTATAATCCGGTGCGCCTTATAGTCCGAAAAATACGGTAGGTATTTCCCTATTCCCAGAGGGTTTACAATCTAAGGGCTTGATTCACTAACCATTTTTCCCATAAACACAGAATGGGAGAAAAGCCATAGGGGTAGATTTTAAAACATGTGCATGCTTCCCGACACACACGTTATAAAATCCTATAATCCAAGCACATATATGCAGGCAGCGCGCACAAGGGGGGAGAATTTATGCAAATTCCGCATGGCTATGCATTCAGGCCTTCCCCAGTTCCCTCCCCCACTATCTAAACTCCCTCCCCTCTCCTCCCCATCCCCTAAACCCTATCTTTTTTTGTTGTTTAAGAACTTACTTCAGGGGGGGTGGATCCAATATGGCGGATCAATAGACTGAGCGTGCCGGCCGCTCTCTCGGGCATCTCTTTAAAGTAATATTTCTTGCTTGTTTTTATCTGGTATATGGGCAGAAATCGGAAACCAGCCCGATGGATGCCCAACATCCTGCGCAGCAGCCTGGCAGTGGGGATTCAGCTGCTGGAGGGAGGGGAATTTGAGCTCCCCTCTCTCCCGGGCTCTTTGTCAGCCTTGAGCCCTGCCGAGGGAACCCCTCCCAGCAACCCAGCTGTCTTTAGACTTGCCCAAGTATCGGGGGAAGATGCCATTAGACCTGGGATCAGGTGAGCCAAACACAGCTGGGAACAACGGAGCAACAATGGCAGCTTTGAGTCCACCTTTAAATCGTGGACAGCCAGGTATGGTACGAGATGTAAGACTGGGAGGCTCTAAGGACAGCATTAATGAGTTTACCCCATAGAGACCATCTTTGTTACCTGCCGTCCAAAGGCCTTCAGGTTTTTCACTGGAGACTACCTGGGAAGCCGTTATAAATCTTCAGAGTTCAATTTTACAACAGCTTTCTCCTGTGATTTAAAATGTAATGACTTGGAAAAAAAAGTCTTGGTTCTCTCTAATACAACAACTGAGTTGGATCAACAGTTTTCAGCCATAGATATTGAGTAAGTTCTGTTCAACAGGCGCAGACTGCCATGATTAAAGAAAATGCTAGTATTGCTTGAAAATCTGGAAAATGATTTGAAAAATAGGAACTTAAGATTTATTAATTTTCCTCAAGTTCCCCTAATACCTCCCAGGGAGATGTTTAGGAGGTAGTTAATGGAGATATTACAAGTTTCTGAAAATGCAATCCCTCCAGTGTCTAAAAAGTTTACTTGCCAAAGTTTAGAAGATCTGATATACAAAGAGAGGGAATAACATTGTTAATCCCAATAGGGGAACCAAGTGTGGATCTTTCAATCATGTTGGAGAAGTCTGATACAGAATTGGCTGCCCCAGCTACACTTATTGTGACTCTGGCACTTGAATCAGATAAAGACTGGCAAATGAGACTATTTGTCACAGATAAGAATTTCTTCCATGTAAAGTTAGGGTTTTTCCAGATGTGTGGAGGGAGACTCAAAAAAGATCATCATTTCTTTTGTTGCAAACTGGGGGTGTTTTCTTTTTAAATTTCCATGCAAGTACATGATTAAATATCAGAATAATTCATATATATGTTATGATCCCCTCAGTTAACTCAATTTTTGATAGGGAAAACTTAGTGCAGCCAATAACCTCCAGTCATAATAGATTAATGGTTCCCCTTAGATAAATTGTAAGGCTGCTGTTTATCTATTGTTTTCCTTCTTTGATATATTTCTGAGTTGGGGATTGGATCGCTCCCAGATTGAGGACTTGTATTGAGAATATGAGAATGTAAATTTTTCTTGTTGTGTTGGCTATTTGTTCTTTAACTCTGTTCTTATATTTCTGATCAAGATCAAATCTTGTATAAATTGAAAATGCATAAATAAAAAAAAAAACAAAAAAAACCCAAAAGCAAACTTACTTCAGGTCCCCAGGCTGAAGAAAGTTGTGCACACCGGCACACGAGTCTTCAGGACAGTGTTTGATGATGCTGTTCCGCCCCTTCAGACCCTGGCCCACCCATTTGTGGGCATACCAGGGTTCACATGCATGGCCAGGCCATTTTGAAAATTCGCCTGGCACGTGCGAGGCCTGGGATTTACGCATGTAGACCTTTGAAAATCTACCTATTAGAGAATTAGGCAGGAACAGGGTCATTTATCAAAATGCGTTACGGTTCTAATGCATGTGATAGGGTGTTAACTCGATAAATTCCGCATCACAAACTGCATATGTAAGTTTATTTGTATTCAAGTGGGAGGGGTTTGGGCAAAGTAAATAGAAAGGAGGGTCAGCATGGGGTGTGATTAACTCACAGCAACACAGGTTTTAACACCAGAAATAACACCTTTTTACTGTGCATTATGCCTACATTAGTGGCTGAAAATGCTTTTAGCACCAATTGTGGTTCAGGAGGGGGGGGAGAGAGAGAGACTGTGGAGGCTCACATATCTGAACTATTTATACCACTGTAAGGGGGGGGGGGGTAGTTTTACATGCACAGTCATATGAACGAACAGCACAGTTAGTCAGTGAAGATTTAATGTGATTTGGAGTGATGAATGGTGAAAGAAGAGTAGATTTGTTCCATGTTTTTTCTACTTAGCTTGAGTGCATCAAGCAAGATAAAGAAACATGGAACAAATCTACTCTTCTTTCACCTTTCATCACTCCAAATCACATTAAATCTTCACTCACTAACTGTGCTGTTCGTTCATTATGACTGTGCATGTAAAACTGCCACCCCCCCAACCCAACTCAACCCCAAACCTCACCCAGAGTTTTAGTACCCCCCCCTTACAGTGATACAAAATAGTTAACTTTTTGGTGAGCCTCTACATAGGCGCTCCCTCTCTCTCCCCAGCAGCAGCAGCCCAAAATGCGATAAAAGCTGTCCGATCAGTAATGTAGCATGCAAGACTTCTCTGCTTGCGATGCGAAAATAATGTGGGTGCAATAAATTTAACACATGCTGCATTAAAATACCAATGTGGTACCAGGAAAATTAACTTAAAAAAAAAAAAAAGGGGGGGGGGGGAGCGTGATTAAGTCACAGGTGCTATTTTTGCTATATTTATAGCAAAATGATGAATCTAGGCCTAAGATTCTACCAGAGGAAATGGAGGGTAAAGTGACTTGCCCAAGGGTCACAAGGAGTAGCTGTGGAATTTGAGCCTTGGCTTCCATGGTTTGTAACCTGCTGCTCTAACCACTAGGCTACTCCCTCCACTATTTAACATTGAAATTCTCAGGAAAAACAAAAAAATGAAAATGAAGGTCCCTTCATATACAATATGGTTATAGTTCATATAACAGAAGAAATTATATATTTCAGAAAAAAAACCTAGTAGTTAAATCAATGCAATACAAATGTAGAATACCTTTCTAAGGAATCATAGTTAAATCAGAAGTTCCTCATCACTATAATGGTAAATTAACAAAAATTTAATAGCCATTCAGAAACCATTGATCCATAACAGAATGGTATGACAAACCAATTCTTTTACCACCAGAAGGAAAAACATTCAATAAGCAATAAAGATATGTCTAAAGGTTCACCAATACTAGCTGATGCCCGAACTACCATTTACATGCTGAAGATAAACTATGTAGTGAGTGATAAAGTATTTAAGAGCTGACATTTAGCTGCTTATAAAATATCTATCACAGATACCATTAGAAAGAAATGAGGTCAAATACTATTTTTGACCTAGAAATTGAAAGAGAACATGAAGCAGATATTTATTTTTTTTTGAAGTGGCTATGTGCCAAAGACATTTTTATTAAGGAAAATCAATCCAAAGTGATCAAGACAGAAACCTTAATTTATAAAATGAGAGAAAGGAGGAATGAGACAAGAGGATATATGCATTACCTATAATTTTCATACAGCTTCAGACATCCAAATTTGGAACTTAAAGTCTGTTGCAGAAAAATTTGACAAATATCGATAAGATTCTCAGTTTTTAAAAAACCCAGAACTTAGAGACCATGCATATTGCAAAAAAACCCCCAAAAAACCAAAACAAAACAAAAAAAACCGAGATAAACCCCCTCATATGCAAGTTTCCCAAACCTGTCCTGGGGACTCCATAGCTAGTTGGGTTTTCAGGATATCTACAATGACTGTAAGGTGAATTTTAAAAGCCAGGCATGTGCCTAAACTGGGAGATGTATGTGTATGTAGGAATTGTGCGTCCACCCAATTTAAAAAGCAGCCCATATGTGTGCACAAGTCTTGATGGAATGTGGGCAGGCACAGGCACAGGCATTCCTGCTGGGGACAAAAGTACCTATGCACCTGGGTATACATCCAGATCCAATGCTGCACATCTTTGCTTCTGCTATGGAGGTGCAAGTCAAACTATTTCTAGGGGTCTGAGAGGGGTTTAAGGGGTCTGAGGTAACAGGGGGGGGGGGGGGGGTGCAGGCTAAAGAACCAGAGGGTTTGAAGGACTTCGCTCTGCACTGAGTGAACTGGTGAAACTGGTTACAGCGTGAATGCATGCCAGTTATATTTCCTTCTTACGCGGCTCAAACCTGATTTACGCCGAGCATGCACAAGCTTAGAATTAGGTGCGTATGTTTTTAAGGAGGTGGGGATATATGGGAGGTAAAAAGGTAATTAACAGGACATGAGCATTCAGCATAAACTATGATGTTCAGCTGATTGAAAATGAATTAAATACATGTAAAGGAAATATGTGCAGTGTTATATTTATGCTGAGATTTACTTTAGAGAAATACAATTATATAAAGTCCTTGGTTGGGATTATTATAAAGGCTTATAAATGTACAGTTCTAGGATTTATGTATATGAGAACAGTTTGTGGTTTGTTAGGTGCAGGTGTGTGTGCACCTAATTTAAAGCTTGTGCGCACTCAGCGTAAATCAGGTTTGAGCCACGTAAGAAGGAAATATAACTGGCATGCATCCACGCTGAAACCAGTTTAGAGAAGTAAAATTGGGGTGGGTGTCAGACCTTGCTAGAACAGGCAAATTGGTGTGATTGAGTTTGGTTTTGTTCTTTTCACCCTGCATGAAATCATAAGGATCAAAGTGCTGCGGGTAGACTAGGGCCAGAGCAGATTTCTCCTCCCTGGAAGCTGCTAAAAATAAGAGCTATCTATTTGGCTCTTAACAGAAAGAAAGGGAAAGAAAATCACACTGCATCTAACTGTGGTAAGCATCTAGCCAGATTACTTACAAACCAGTATTCCCCTTAGCTGTAGGGGAGGTTTACTAGTTAGTCACAAACTGACTTTGGCTCCTGATTTTGGAAGAGAATTCATATGAAACAGTGATACAAACTCCAAAACTAAATCTGTATGGTTGGCAGACAAAGGAGACCATGTTAAATATGACTAATATGTGATGGTCAACATGTATAATCAAATAAAATGTGTTATTTATTTTGGGGTGGTGAGCATTGTTATTTAACAGTCAAAACAAATGGTGAAATTCAGGCTAAATTTTTTTTTTTTTTTTTTTTGTAAAAGCAATAACCAGATTTTCAATGTGTCAAAATCACTTTCATAGGAAGTTATAGAAGCTCCAGCCTGAACTTATACCAGTATTGAGCAGGTATAAATTATTTTGAGGTATGATGGATGACATGTGAATAAAAGACACACATGTATTTGGGTATTCATCTGTAAGCATGTCCATGGACACCACCTGCATGCTCCAAATATCTTCTCTCAGGTTGTGATAAAGCAAGAGTTGCTTACCTGTAACACGTGATTTCCTGAGGACAGCAGGATGTCAATACTCGCACATGGGCGACATCAGATGGAGCCTAGCACAAAGCAAAATTGCTTACCTTGTAATAGGTGTTATCCCAGGACAGCAGGATGTAGTCCTCACATATGGGTGACGTCACTAACAGAGCCCTAACGCGGGAAAACTTCTGGCAAAGTTTCTAGAAGCTTTTGACTGGCAGCCTGGGGCTACTGAGCATGCCCGGCATGCCATGATATTCCCTGCCACAGGGGTCTCACTTCAGTCTCGTATGTAGCAATAAGCATTAGCAAAATAAAATAATAAAGGTGTGAATGACCAACTCCGCGGGGTGGCGGGTGGGTTCTGTGAGGACTACATCCTGCTGTCCTGGGATAACACCTATTACAAGGTAAGCAATTTTGCTTTATCCCAGGACAAGCAGGATGCTAGTCCTCTCATATGGGTGATTAGCAAGCTAGAGGCTGAGTCATTGTCCATGAAGTTAGCAGTGATGTGTTATTGAGGAAATGAGTCAGCCGAAGATCACAGCAGAATGGTTGTAGAAGGAGTTGGGATTAAACTGGAAACAAGTTCTTCAAGACAGATTGTCCATAGGCTGAATCTTGTCGTCCTTGTTTATCCAGACAGTAATGAGCTGCAAAGGTGTGAAGAGAACTCCATGTTGCTGCTTTACATATGTCAATGATTGGCACTGAACGAAAATGTGCTACTGAAGTTGACATTGCTCATACTGAATGTGCTTTTACTCGCCCTTGAAGAGGAAGGCCTGCTTCTTCATAGCAAAATTGTATGCAATCTGCTAACCAGTTGGATACAGTATGTTTGCCCACTGCTTTACCTGGCTTATTTGGATCATAAGAAACAAAATGCTGATTGGATTTTCTGAGGGATGTAGTGCGATTTAAATAAAAAGACAATGCACGTTTACAGTCCAAAGTGTGTAAAGCTCTTTCCCCTTGGTGAGAGTGAGGCCTTGGAAAGAATGTGGGTAGAACTATGGTTTGATTTAAGTGGAATTCCGTAACTACCTTAGGAAGGAATTTTGGGTATGTACGGAGAACCACTCTCATGTAGAAACTTTGTATAAGGTTCATATGTGACAAGTGCTTGTAACTCACTAACTTTTCTAGCTGATGTAATGGCTATGAGGAAGATAGTCTTCCATGTGAGAAATTTGAGATCACAAGAATGTATGGGTTCGAAAGGAGAATGTATTAATGTTGTTAAAACCAGATTCAGATCCCATTCTGTGAATGGAGGCCGAATTGATGGTTTAAGGTGAGTTAGACCTCTCATAAACCTACTGACAAGAGGTTGTGTAGATATAGGCGCATCTCCCAACTTGTTATGATAAGCTGAGATTGCACTCAAATGTACTCTGATGACCAGAGACTGAAAGATGGTATAAATAGTCTAAAAGAGAAGTAGTGGGGCAAGTGAAAGGATCAATATGGTTATGTCTGCACCACAGAGTGAACCTTTTCCATTTGAAAGAATAATTCTTTCTAGTGGAAGGTTTGCCTGAAGCTATAAGCACTTGAGAAACATTTGTTGACAGATTGAGTGGTTGTAAGATTAAGCTTTCAACATCCATGCCGTCAGGGATAGGGATTAAAGGTTGGGATGGCGCAACCGATCCTGATCCTGAGTTATGAGATTGGGAGCTACTCCCAGGCGTATTGGATCCCTGACTGAAAGGTCTAGCAGTGAGGGAAACCATACTTGTCGAGGCCAGTATGGGTATATGAGTATCATGGTCCCCTTGTCTTGCTGTAGCTTCACTAGAGTTTTCGTTATAAGCGGTATTGGAGGATACGCATATAGTAGGCCTGAGTTCCAAGGGAGAGCAAAAGCGTCCTTGGCCAGCTGGTTCTGCTGTTTGTGTAGAGAACAGAAGTTGTCTACTTTGTGATTCAGATGTGACGCAAAGAGGTCTGTTGTTGGTTGTCCCCAACGTTGGAATATCTTGGTCGCTACTGAGGGATTCAGGGACCACTCGTGTGGTTGGAACTGACGACTGAGTCGATCTGCTAGCACATTTTGAATTCCTGCTAGATAAGTGGCCTGTAGGAACATTGAGTGGTTCAAGGCCCAGCCCCAAATTTGTGCAGCTTCTTGACAAAGGAGATACGAGCCCGTACCTCCCTGTTTGTTGATGTACCACATAGCTACTGTATTGTCTGTTTGGATCAGAACAGTCTTGTATGAAAGGCAGTCCTTGAACGCATGAAGCGCATAACGTATAGCTCGAAGTTCCAGAAAATTGATTTGATATGTGGCTTCGAGTTTCGTCCAAGTTCCTTGAGTTTGAAGAGAGTTTGTGTGAGCTCCCCAACCCAAGGTGGATGCATCTGTAGTTAATGTTATCTGAGGGACTGGTTTCTGGAAGGGTAGGCCCTTGCGTAAATTGTCCTTGGTTGTCCACCATCGTAGTGATGAGCGTAGTTGGTGGGTTACTTGGATTGGAAAGTGTAATGGCTGAATGGCTTGGATCCATTGTGATCGTAGAGTCCATTGGGTTACTCTCATGGCGAGTCGTGCCATAGGAGTGACATGAACTGTTGAGGCCATGTGGCCTAGTAAGGTAAGAAACTGATGGGCTGTCACTTATTGTTGTAAGGAAATTGAGTGTGCCAACAGGGACAGTGTGTCTGCATGATCTTCTGGTAGAAAAGCCTGTGCAGTGTGTGTTTAATTCTGCTCCTATGAATTGGAGTAGATAAGAAGGAGTCATGTGGGATTTCTGATAATTGATGAGGAATCCCATTCTGTGAAGTATAGCTATTGTGCGATTCAGTGAAGTTATTGCTCCTTGTTGTGATTGACTTTTGATGAGCCAATCGTCGAGATAAGGAAAGACATGAACACCTTGTTTGTGTAAGTGTGCTGCTATCACTGCCAGGCATTTGGTGAATACTCTGGGAGCTGAAGCCAGGCCGAATGGTAACACTCGGTATTGGAAATGCTGATGGCCTACTGTGAATCGCAGATACTTGTGATGAGGCGGGAATGTAGGAATGTGTGTATAAGCATCTTGAAGATCCAGAGAACAAAACCAATCTCCCTTGTGTAGAAGTGGAAGCATGGTGCCTAGAGAAACCATCCTGAACTTTTCTTTTTTTAAGAATTTGTTGAGATTTCTGAGATCTAGAATGGGATGTAGGCCTCCGGTTTTCTTTGGAATGAGGAAATACCAGGAATAGAATCCTCTGCCTTCTGACTGTGTGGTACTTGTTCCACAGCTCTTGATTGCAGAAGAGCGGATAATTCTGTTTGTAATTGAAGTATGTGATTGAGATGGGAATAATGTGGTGGAAACTCCTGAGGGAGTGATGTGAAGTCGAGGCGGTAGCCTTGATGGATTATCGAAAGGACCCAATGATCGGATGTTATTGATGTCCACTCCTTGTAGAAATGGGATATTCTTCCTCCAACTGGCAAGGTGGTTTGGGGATTGGAATATAGGCCTTGTTCTCTGAACTTCATTTAAAAAACCCGAGGCAGGTCCTTTTTGAGGAGCAGGTTGGGGCCTCGCAGACCACTGTTGTCTTTGTTGAGGTCTTTTTTTTTTTTATTTATTCTTTATTGAATTTTTCAAATATATAAAGTAAGATACAACTTACAACGGAAAAGAGATATAGCCACTACAGTTATATACATCTCCATGTACAATATCACTATACCTGGCCTAATCTTACAAAAGAAATTGAGGAGGTGAATTCATAGGAGTAAATATAGGTAACTCAATTTAAGAAAATATCAGCTGTCTTATAGTGTCTTTAATATATAAACTAGATCCCACTTAGTGTGTGCTAGGAGATATTACAGTTACAACCCTAGCATTAACAAAAGACTTAAGTTGTTCTGGGTAAAAAAACACAAAACATTCATCTCCTTTTTTCACAATGCACTTACTTGGATATCTTAAAACAAAGGAATATCCTAAACTTTTAACTTGTGCTCTCATTAGTAAGAATTCCCTTCTCCTTTGCTGCGTTAAGCGAGCAAGGTCCGGGTAAATTCTTACCTCTGCTCCATAAAAGGGAGAAGAGATATTCTTAAAGAAATTTCTCATGACGATACCTATATCTTGCACATTGATAAAGGTAACCAAAAGAGTTGCTCGATCATACAATTCTAATGATGAATCCTCTAGGTATCCAGTCAAATTATTCATGATCTCAACCTGTTTTGAGGTAGAAGATTTAACCAATTGTGGGGTATTAAGGAAAATTTGCTTCAAGATACAGGGTAACCCCTGTTCATTCAGCTTTAAATTTTCAAGGAAATATTTTTTCAAAGTCATCTCTATTGGCTGACCCACAATTCTAGGAAAATTAGTAAATCTAAGGTTAAGATGTTTAGAATAATTCTCAAGATATTCTATTCTACGAGAAGCTGATGTAACATCTTTTAGTAATTTTAATTGAACAGAGGTATTATTTTCACATACAGCTTCAATCTTATTCAATCTGGGTTCTATATTTTCTAATTTTTCTTCTATTTTCTCAACCTTTTTATTCAAGATACCAACATTTGCATTGGTCTCAAAAAGAGCTTTACTTAAGCCTACTACTAAGTCCCATAATGAATCAAGTGTCACTACTGCCGGTTTTGTTGGAATCACAAAATGAGTTGTTATACCCATTCGATCAGCTGGACATTCACCCACTGACCCCAGCGTTCCTTTTCTCTCTCCAACTCCTTGGTCAGGAGTAGATGTAGATATAGCAGCTGTGTTACCAACCACTTCACCTCTCACGGTGCATTCAGGAGATTCAAGTAGGCTAGGGCGTTCACTTCCGAACTCCACCCTTGTCTGTTCCGTTAATGCCCCTTCGGCTTTTAACTCACGGACAGTTTCGGAGGAATCAGTTGGGGACATCATTATTAGGCGCCGGGGATCAGGAGGGGACAGAGTCACATCCCCAGACGGCGATAGAGCTCCTATCTCTAAAGCCGTAGCGGGGTTAGTCTCCTCTCTTGAAGACACTAACGCCGGAGTATAAGTTGTTATTAAACGTTGAGTGGAATTAGAGGGAGTAACAGGAGGGTGGACCCGGACTCTCCCTTTTCTTTTTGGAGGCATGCTTACTTCAGCAAATATTTACATTCAAGTTTTACTCACTGTGTTGCAGCTGTATAACCTCCTCTTGACGAACTGCTTGGGTTAAGGTTTCCTTCTCCTCCACTCCTCCGTCCTGCTCCGGACTAAGCCGGACCAAGTCGGCGCGCCCCTTGTGGGCGCGCGGCTTGGCGGAGCGCCGGCGTCGACGGGGCGCCGCTCTGAGGGCGATTTTATGTGCCCTCGTCCCCTTCGGATGACGTCAGGGGCAGCAGGGGTGGAGCTCTGGGTCCGCGGGAAGCAGCAGCGATAGACTCCTCACCCACAGCTGCTGAGTTGTAGTCTCGGTTTGCCAGGCCCGATGGTCACCGTCTCTCCAGGCAGCCGCACTGTTTCCCCACTCTGAGGGCGATTTTATGTGCCCTCGTCCCCTTCGGATGACGTCAGGGGCAGCAGGGGTGGAGCTCTGGGTCCGCGGGAAGCAGCAGCGATAGACTCCTCACCCACAGCTGCTGAGTTGTAGTCTCGGTTTGCCAGGCCCGATGGTCACCGTCTCTCCAGGCAGCCGCCTTGTTGAGGTCTTTGTTGAGACCTTGGAGGTCTTGGTCTAGAAGTGGGAGGATAGTATCTTTTTGGTCTGTAGAAAGGACGTTTTGTCTCCCTACGTGGTGGTCTGCAACTTGTGTGCGTTGCAGGGTCATGAGGTAGCATGGAGAGTTGCTTTAGAGTCTCCGAGTGCTCTCGAAGCTGAGCCACGGCATCCTGAACTTTGGTGCCAAACAGATTATCTCCCTGACAGGGAAGGTCCACCAGTTTGTCCTGGACTTCTGGCCTTAGATCAGAGGCCTTTAGCCAGGCCCACCTTCTGGCACTAATGCTGCTGTTCTTGAAGATGTTTCAAAAGCATCATAGGCGGCTCTGACCTCGTGCTTTCCTGCGTCTAAGCCTTTTTGAATTATGTTTTGTGCTGCCTCTTGGTGTTGTTGAGGCAGAGAAGGTACAAATTCTTCAATCTGTTTCCAGAGATTTCTCTGGTGTTGAGTCATGTAAAGTTGGTATGCTGAAATCTTTGAGTTTAGCATGGCTCCTTGATAGATTTTTCTACCCATCTGATCTAAAAACCTATTGTCCTTCCCTGGAGGGATTGAGGCATGGGTTCTGGTCCTGCAAGATTTCTTTTGTGCAGATTCAACTACAAGGGAATTGTGAGGAAGTTGAGTTTTCTCATATCCTGGTGCAGATTGTACGAGATAGGTAGAATCTACTCTTTTATTAACAGCAGGAGTTGTGCAGGGGTGTTCCCAAATCCTCTGCTGAAGTTGTAATAGCACTTCATGGATAGGGATGGCCAGATTGTGCTTAGGGGGATCTACAAACTGTAGAATTTCCAGTGTCTGTTGCCTCATCTTTTTCAGCTTGTAGTTGTAAAGGTATAGACTCTGACATCTCCTGGATGAAGGAGGAAAATGAAAGGTCCTCTGGAGGTGACTGTTTCTTGGACTGAGGTGGAGAGGGGTCAGACAAAGTCTTCTGATGAGGGCTCAGATGCAGTGTCAGACCAGGTATCAGAAGTTGTGTTTGATATGGAGCAGGTGTAGGCTTTGAGGTGGAGGTATCCCAGAAGGACCCTGTAATGGGTCTTGTGGGTCAGGTGAAGTTTCCTGTTCCTCCTCTTCTTGCCCTGGCATAATAGGCAAGGAAGCCAGAAGGTCTTGATATCTTTTTGTGAGAAGGCTGTGCAATGCTGCTTCAGAGCTAGAAGTTGCTGGAGCTGCAGTGGAAGGTTTTGGTATCGAATGTTTGAATTTTCCCGATGACTTTTGCATGGAAGTTGTTTTCCTTTGCAAAGGAGGTATGGATGGTGCCATTGTATAAAGAGACATCGACTGTGTAGCAGATGGTATCGTTGATGTCATAAAGGAAAACATCGAGATAGGAATCATCGATGTTATAGGCCGGGTTGGCATCGAAGGCATCGAGAAAGGTAAAGGCACCGATGGTATTGATGGAATTAATGCCTGAACAGGCTCAGTCATCGATGATGTCATCTGTATTGAGGTAGACATCAGCGGAATTGAAGGCATCGAAGATACCGCTGGCATCGGCGTATACGCCGGCATCGACGGAACCGTCTGCATCGGCTGTGAAGCCGGTATCGATGAAACTTCTATCATCGGCGATGCCGCCGGCATTGAAGAAACTTCTGTCATCGGCGATCCCGCCGGCATCGACATGGGTGTCTGCATCGGCGATGGCGCTGGAATTTGTTGTTTTAAGGCATCGGTGACAATTTGCTTGATTAATGTAGTCAAGTCAGGAATCGAAGTCGATGACTGCGGTAAGGTCGACGGTATCGATGCCGGAACCGAGGGAACGGACGTCACCGTAGGTGAAGACGATTTATGCTTCTTAGCGATCGGTTCGTCCGGTGGTGGAAGTGGCGGGATAGAATGATGCCGGTGCTTATGCTTCGATCTCGGTTCAGATACCGACCTTGTCGATGAAGTAGAGGGTGTTGGTGAAGAGGCATCACCCGAACCCTCTGGAAGTCGTTTTTTGAGAAGAATCTTCTTCGTAAGCCCCACCGGAGATGATTTTGTGGAAGTTGTCGGGGAAGGCCCCGATTGAATTTGAAAAACCTGTGCCATTTTTTCTTGGCGGAGTTTTCTGCCTTTTGCAGTCATCTCCTGGCATTCTGGACAGGAAGCGATGTCATGCTGTCCTCCGAGGCACCGAACGCATTCTATATGGGGGTCCGTTATGGACATCGTTTGGTTACAGGCTGGGCACTTTTTGAAGCCTGATGCCATAGAGAATCGACGGCCGTCGATGGAAAATATTAAATTTTTATAGCGGAAATGAATTTCCTTGTCACAGTCCGGTGACAATCACTGTGAGACCCCAAATGGGGCAAAAATATGAAAGAAAAGATTGACTTTTTTAGTCAACTTGTGAGGAAAACCTCACGGGGCTCCTGTGACCGCGATGTCAATGGCAGCGCGGAAAAACGAAGACTGAAGTGAGACCCCTGTGGCAGGGAATATCATGGCATGCTCAGTAGCCCCAGGCTGCCAGTCAAAAGCTTCTAGAAACTTTGCCAGAAGTTTTCCCGCATTAGGGCTCAGTTAGTGATGTCACCCATATGTGAGGACTAGCATCCTGCTTGTCCTGGGATAACACTTATTTCAAAATCTCTAGAACTTTGAGCATGCCCTACTGGGCATGTGCAGCATTCCATACTGCCATATATCCAAGCAGGGACCCCCTTCAGTCTCATCTTTTCCATGAAGCCCATAGTCAGTTTCTGCTAAAGTTTATTTATATGCGCTCTAGGCAAATACCCTAGACAACTTACAATTGATATGCATAATAAAACCATCAAAACTGAAACAATAAAATTACATAATAGCTAATACTAGTAACAGAAGGTACAATTAAACTTTTAAAAAGGAAAATAAAAAACCAGTGAGATTTCTCATAATATGCTTATTTGAAAATTAAGGTTTTCAATTGCTTAAGTGTTTTAATACAAGATAAGGATCTCATTTCAAGTGTCAGGCTGTTCCAGAGGATAGAAGCAGCTACCAAAAAAGTGCATTGGCAAATTTCTGAATCACAAACTTGATGTACAGAAGGTACTTCTAACAAATCTGTGAAGAACGCAGTGTTCTTAATGGTTTGTAAGATTTTAGCATCCTCTAGATCTCTGGCATAGAGGAAAGAGCAAGACATTTGTGTACCAGTAGGATGGTTTTATAAGTGATCCTGGACTGGATAGGAAGCTAGTGAAGATCTGTCAACGATGGTTTAATGTGCTCATGGACTGAAAACCCGGATACAAGTCAAGCCATTCTGCAAAAATTGCATGAATTTAACAGAGGGGAGTTCTAGAAATAATGCATTACAGTAGCCAATAAAAGGCATTATTATTAACTACTGCTTGGAGCAACTGTTTAAGAGGACATAATAGTCAAAGTTTATAAAATACAGCTTTAGTTTGATAAACAAATGAAAGATTATGGTTAATTATACCACAAAGACTTTAGTTTGGGAGACCGTTTTCACCTCGTACCCATCATTAATTATGGGGCCCAGATTTAAAATAGGGTCTCCATGCTGAAGACAAATTTTAGTCTTGGCTAAATTAAACACTAGTCTATCGGAGGTTAACCAAGATTTAATTTTGTCATACAGATGGAGATTTGTTTGTTGCAGACCAAGACCTTTCCACTGGTAAATAGAGCTGAATATCATCAGCGTATATTCAAAATTCTTCACAGAGGCCTGTCAACAATTGACAAATTGGGGCCAAATAGATATTGAACAATAGGGCCAAAAGGGCAGAGACCTATGGAACTCCTGAGAATATAGAATAACCAAATCAAACATTTGCCATTCATCCAGGCTTGCTGTTTCCTTCCCTGGATATTTATTTATTTAAGAATTTTTAATATACCGATGTTCGTGGGACACATCACACCGGTTTACAAATAACTCGGAAAGGAGGAATTGCAATGAACGAGGAAAGGGGAAAGGGGGCAGATGAGAAAAGGGGGAAAGAGGGGCAGGCAGGAGAGAAAAAGGTAGAACAGAAAGGGCAGAGTGCAAGAAGAGAAGAACAACAGGTAACTTGTAAACATAATTTCTTTAAATTACATCAGAAGAAGAGAAGAACAACAGGTAACTTGTAAACATAATTTCTTTAAATTACATCAGTTTAAAGACATCTTAGTGCAAGCAGAAAATGAACAGGGAGGAGGGAGAATACTGGGAGGATGGAGGCAAAGGGTCTAGGTTTGATTGGCATCAGGATAGGCCTGTCTGAAAAGCCATGTCTTGATTCCTTTTTTTAAGGCATGCAGGGATGGTTCAAGACGTAGGTGGGGTGGGGAGGGGGAGTGAATTCCAGAGGTTAGGTCCCACAATAGTGAAGGCTCTTTCTCTGGTCGTGGTAAGGCGTGCAGTTTTGAGGGGTGGGGTATGTAGGGTGCCCGCAAGTGCTGATCTCACAGGGCGCTTGGAGGAATGGAAGTGTTGCATTGTCTTAAGCCAGGCGGACTTGTTTTTGTGAAGCACATTGTGAAGGATGGTGAGGGTTTTATATTGGCAGCGGAAAGGGATGGGTAGCCAGTGCAGATCCTTTAGTATGGGGGTGATATGTTCTCTCTTACGAGTGTTGGTGATGATTCGTGTCATAGCATTCTGGAGAGTTTGTAGGGGTTTGATAGTAGAGTATGGGAGGCCTATGAGCAGCAAGTTGCAGTAGTCTAATTTCGAAAGGATGGTTGTCTGTACGACTAGGCGGAAGTCTTGGGCATGGAGAAGAGGCTTGAGCTTTTGGAGGATATGAAGTTTGTAGAAACCCCCCTTTAGTAGAGCTTTAATGTGTGGTTTAAAGTTAAGGTGTTGGTCTAGGGTGATTCCCAAAACCAGTTTAATGCTAGGCCAGAGATACCAAGCTCTTGAAGATATATCAGAATAGCATGATCAATCGTATCATATGCAGTGGTAAGGTCTAAATTAGGATGATGCTATGTCCCTTATCAAAGCCTCTTCTAATGGTGTCAGTGAGAGATACTAACCGTATGCTCAAAAATTTCATATTGATGCGGATGAAAGACTTCATTTTCATCAACAAATTCTGAGAGTTGCAACAAAATTGTAGATTCTAAAATATTTGTAATAAATAATAAAGAAGAGATTGGTCTATGGTTCAATAAGGTTATCTTTATCAAGGCCCAGCTTTTTCAAAAGTGGTTGAACTGCCAACTTGAGGGATATGGGAACAGCCTTCTGAGAGGGACAAATTTACTATGAGCAAGGGATGGAGAGACAAAATCTTTAAGAACTATTCATAGTAGTAATGATCTTAGAAACTTCTCTTCCAGAAGTGAGATCAAAGAAATCCCACTGCTCTCCTTTGCTATTAAGGATCCTCGGGATTCCTGGGTATCCATGATTCATTCTTCACAGGATCCCATAGTATCTATTTGCTTCCTATTAATCACAGAGGTAGGTTTTTCAGTTGAGTTCTAAGTGTCCTGTATTTTTTGCCACCAACATATCAAGGCAGCATCAGTTTGTCAATGAATCATTTTTTGTCTTGCTTGCTTTTCAACTTGATTTCCTTATGGATAAAAGGAGCAGTAGCTTTAAAAATGCCCCATGTGACAATCATGTCTATCACGGACCCCCTATGAAAGATATACTCTCTGCCCAGGGATCAGTTACAGCATTTGGCGGTATCAACCCAACCCTTTGTGCAAACATGACCCCCAGGATAGATTCCAGCTTGCCCTATAGAGAAGCATTTTAGAATCCATAAGACTAGCCCATTGGTAGAGGCATAGACAGACCCAGGAGCTGCACCAACCACTCCAGGTGCACAGACATCAAGCATTAAAAAGACCAGAGGGACATACAGTTGTCTATCTCCTCCCACCTGAAGGCAGCAAAGGGTCAGCCTCTTTGCTCAGGCATCGAGATGTGCTAACGACTTTCACTGGGTGAAGGCAAAGAAATAGACAATATCCAATGATGCCAGGAGCATCTGGCATCATTGGCAGCTGCCATGAATTCCCCCTTAGGTGTTCCCATGTAGAGAAAATTTCATCTTCAACACAATTCCAGGAATCAATTTCCAAGGGTTCCGGTGTCAGCCACCAATACACCTCTTGACTCTCAGGAAGACAAGGTTGATCCCCTTCCTACACCAGCAATCTTTTGAGGAGGAGCTAGTCAGGAAGAACCAAGCCTTAAACAGAGCAAAACAAGGTATCTATGCTCCAGCATTGAGAGCAGTGTGTATCCATGCAGACTGATCTCCAGCTGATATTGCACTGCCAGGCTCCGTCTAATGTCATCCATGTGTGAGGACTGCCATTCTTATCTTCAGAGAATTTTTTTTTTAAATTACAGTTACTATTTGACAAAACTCCACTATTTGCTCTCAAGAGCTCAAAATGATTTTTGTTGAATTGAGCTAATAGTTTGTCACACTGAAGGTGAAAATGGCAAATTTCTGTACATAAGTATATAAAAGCTATGGGAAATCTCTTTTGGAAGGACTGAGCTGACAAATTTCATATTTATTAGAAAACCACAAAAACAATACTTCTTGCTACTCAACAGTGCTGCACTTAATGTAAAGTTTTTCTGTACATTAAAAAACCTAAAGTTTTTATATTTAATTTGTAGAACTTAATACATACAATTGTAGAGCAATGGAGCTGAATCAAACTGAGAGCTAAGTTGGCCAACTTAGTATAAATTGTCTTATACTACTTATGGGGATATCTATTAAAGAAAATCAATTGTATCATCCAGCAAGAGACAAGGAAACTGTTCACTACAAGTTCTCTGTAAATACATATATTCACACAAAACACACATTCACACCACCTAAAAACTAAGTTTTTCAACATATTTGTAAGTGCTGTGAGCAGGTATTTCCATACAGATACACATGAATGAACAATCTAAATCTCTTGTAGTCAATGTTCCTTCTAATTTTTGAAAGGCTATGTGCACAAAAATTCTCTTTTGTGCAACTTTATATAAACTGAGTTGAAATGTGCGCGCTATGAACCAGTATAATGCGAATATTGGGATTCCTTGTGCACATTAGGTTTTGCTATGTGCACAGGTTCACCTCCTGTGTGTGCATGCAAATGCACATAATTTAGATGGAACAATGCTTGTAGTACTCCAGTTTGAAGGAGCTGAATGAATGACAATACACCTGATGAGTTGATGGTGCTGATGGCTAGGACACAATGAGCTCTCTGAAGTGTTAGATGACAAGGAAATAAAGAAATAAGACATTCAATGACATGTGGCAAGAGTATTGCAACAGTGGGAAAAATATGGGTCTTTCATGCTAATTTCATCAAGTCTATTTATTAATGCATTTCAAGTTTCAAAAAAAACTTACATCTTTGCACAATACTTTTTAAAATTTTTGCAACTTTTTAGTAAAAATTTCCAAAGTGAACAAAAAAAAAAAAAAGATACTGTATAAAACACAGTGGACATTAAACTGACAGTAGTATTAGCTTTCATTTGTCTTGATCTTTTCTTTTTCATTTTAACATGACTTGCAGTGGAGAGTTCAGTGCACATTTCTTGGTTCAGAAAACATTTTACTTGGACTGAATAAAAACAG
Organism: Rhinatrema bivittatum; assembly: GCF_901001135.1. Classification (NCBI taxonomy): domain Eukaryota; kingdom Metazoa; phylum Chordata; class Amphibia; order Gymnophiona; family Rhinatrematidae; genus Rhinatrema; species Rhinatrema bivittatum. The sequence goes on along the minus strand of NC_042627.1, from coordinate 44,317,142 downwards.
GGTGGCCCATACCTCCCCAAACTCGACCAAGTCCACAGGATACCATTACAAGTAAAACAACAAAAAAAGTGATCTGAGGTTTACCACACACTCTAGAAGTTACTATATGAATCCTTGCAGAATATAAGTCATTTAGAAAAGCAAACCCACCTTAAGCCTTTCCCCAGTCTGAAAAAGAATGTATGTAAAGGCTGTAAAAGTAACTACACACACTTTACCTAGTCTTCAGATCATTTAGAATTATTTATAGTCTATCTATTGGACTGGGTTTTCAGGTACAAAAATTTGTCTCTAAACCAGTGTACAAAAAAAGCTGTATTTTGTAAAAGTCACCACATAACTGTACAATTTTACAAGGAAGAGATTCCATTATTTTCTGGAGCAGTTTTGGCCTTGCTGGCTTGCGTCACATTGTGAGAATGACTATGTAAACCTTGCACTCTAATACCAAAAAAAAAAAAGAAAAGAAAAAGGAAACCTTTCCCACCTTTAGTAAACCTGAATATCTAAATTGTCTCCTAAGCAAAGCCAGGAACATTACAACAGTTTACTTCAAATTTACCTGCTTCATGCATCTTAAAAAACATGAGCAGCAAGTATGTCACAAGGTCAAATTCATGAAATACCCCTTTCTGTTTCCTGCATAGCCATAAAAAGCCTGATAAAAAGATGACATTTACTTTCTCCTAAGATGACAATGAATTGCACTCTTCAGATGAAGTATGTACAGGGGCATTGTGCTGTTTCATCTTTACTGCTAATTTATAATTACTACACATTTAGGAAAGGAACATATCCATCTCTTCTTCCCACCTCCAAAAATAACAAAACAAAAAAACCAGTAGGCCTGCCGTTACAGTTTTGACTTATTTTGCTAAGTAATTGTACTTTAGTGGTTATCCAATTATGGATCTCATGCAGAGAAAAATGTTTGAAAGAATTTTGCTAAATAAAGCTGAACTGGCTTTCCAGCTTTTATACATCTTTTCACCTGAACAATCTAATCCAGGCTATATATATGATACTTGAACAAAACCAAAAGAAACTGGTTGCAATCTTTTCTTTAAAAAAAAAACCAAAAAACCAAAGAGGCTGGTACGCGCAGAAGTGCCGGGCCAGGGAGTCAGGCTGGGACAGCACGTACCAGCAGCCTGCTAGCATGTGGTAGATACTTCTCTGGAGGAGCAGTAAATATTAAACAAAAGTTGGGGCTAGATAGGGTTAGGTTAGAGGTTGGGGAGGAGAGGGGAAGAGGGAGGAAGGAGAGGGTTAGGGTAGTCCCCTCCCAGTCCTCTCCTTTATTGGAGTGGACTGGGAGGAAACTGTGAAAAACTGAAATAGCGTTACCACACGTAATTAAAAAATACCACCCCCACGTTATAAAATAACTGCGAGCACATGGATGTGATCGTGGTTTTTTTTGTTTGTTTTTTTTAAATCTACACCCAAGTGTATTCTTCCAGTAAATTAGACAGCCATTTTCATCCAACCATCCATTTACTTGGTAAATTGAACAATTAGACAAAATGTTACAAAAAATTATATACGGTATATATATATATTTATCTAAGAGCTATAATGGAAATCTTAAATAAAACCTCATTTTGAAAGAGTTTGGTATATGCATAATGCTTTTGTTATGTGTACACCTGGAAAAGCAGAAAATCTCGTATGTTGTATCTTAGCAGCCACCTGTTCAAAACAAAATGAATTGAGGATTTTAAAAACTGAACAAAATTAAAAACAAACACCTCTATACTCTTCACAGCTGCAGTGTAGAGCATGATGGAATCTTTTGCCACTGCACACCATCTCCTCTGTTATCCTGAGTATGTCAATTAAACAGTAATTTCTTCATTAACAGCAGGAAAAAAGTTTTATAATACAAAGAAACATCCATATTGCAATTTTTTCCTTCCTTTTTTTTTTTAAACAATTGCACACAGAAGTACAGGTGTACATTAGAAATACATGTTGCATATAACAATTTATATACATTGGCAAGTAATGTCTCCATGTTGAGGTGATCTAGCTTCCTAGCCTCAACTAGTAGTTGAAAAATATAGACTTTCAATTTGTGAATAAAAAATTTTTTTTAATTTTTTTTTTATTTTTAAACTAGAACCAGGTTTGCCTGCAAGTGAAGTAATGGTGCAGCTAATGAAAAATGGTGGTGGGTGGTGCAAGGGGAAAAAAATATACTCATGATGTTTTCCTAAAACTTTGTGCCATGAGACAGCTTAAAAATATTTGTTTATAAGAAAAATGTAATTTTCTTCACTGTCAGCTGGAAATATCAGCCATTAAAAAGTAAATAACTCCACTTGTTTTGAGGATATAGCATCTTGCCTTTTATGCCTCCTCTTCATTTGCTTTTGTTTTGATGGTGCATTGGACTGGGGGGGGGGGGGGGGGGAACGGACATTGACTCTTAGTAGGTTTTTCTTTGGAGTGAAGTTTTCCCACTGTAGGCACTAGGAAGAACCAAGGCAAAAACTGCTGTTAACGTCTCATGTGTCCCATCTGGTAACTCTCCCGGGGTCTTTGACGTGGAGGCTGCTGGGTCGTTTGTGGTGGTCTCCTCCTCTTTAAAGTGCCTTTTTAATGAGAAATTAAAAATTTCATCCATTAACAAAGAAACTAATACACAAGATCTTAAAGCATACATACCCTCCCATGTCATGTCACATACTTCTTGTAAGTTTTAACAAAACGCACATGCAAAATGTTTGAAAAACAAAGCAGGCAGCTGAATTCTGTGATGGCTTGAGTATACTGAAATGGAATCAAAGGATTCCTGTCATCTTAATAAACTCAAAATTCAGAACTATAGTCATGCTTAGCCATCCAGTTATTACAATGTTCACCTTGCTCTTTTAAACAAACTTCAATGGGTACCTTTCACCAGCAGATTAGAGTTCAAAGCAATAACATACTGCTGAGCTCATAATATCCCCACGTATCTATAGCGCTTGCTCTGCCATGTTCCCAGATTACTATGCATCTTGGCTGCTCCTTCCCTGATCTTCCTACACCCAATCCAAATTCAAGCCTAATCCTTATGTCACCCCTTTCCAGAATAACTCCCTTTTGATAGCTGTACAGTTCCATCACTGAAATCATTTGACATAGACGACTTAAGAATTCTAGAATTATATTTTGGCATTAACCATTTTCTTGTACTTTACAGTTTAAGATTGTTGATGTTATACATATCAAGCACCCAAATAATAACTAGAATCAGAAGGTGAAAAATCCCTAATCTGATATCCCAGAGCAAGAAAATTTGCCTATTGGTGGAAAGAAATACTAAGTATGGTTGCTGGTCAGAAGAGTAAAGAGCTGCTGCCTTCAGTATCTGTACAGAGTTGCACGTCCACTATTACACCAGGCTGTTCTTCATTGGGTAAGATGAGAACAGCCAGGCCATACAAATTAAGATTATCTTAATGTGGTGAGGCTTGGGTCCAGGACATCACTTCATGTTCAAGATCTAAACAGATTACGGTTATATGCAGACAAGACTGGAAGGCCGTTACTGGCAGCAGTGAAGACAATCAGCTGCTCCCTCAAGAAGCAGTTTATCTATAGCAAGCCCACAATCATCCTGCACACTGAGTATACAGAGTATACAGGAAAGAGATCTGAACCACTCAAATGACCTTCATCTTACCTTTCTAAAGAGGAAGTGAATAAACATTTTATTTAATAAATGTTTTCCATATACTAGTGGAAAAGAAGCAATTGCCAATTTCACATAAGGTACAATTCAAATGGAAAGGAATTCACATTTTCATCATCTCTATGTATGAAATCATACTGCATTTGCAGGTTCTTACCTGGGAGTGGTTTTGGAGGCGGCAACTTTGGATTACTGCTTGGAGTATGGACACTGCATATCTTAATGAATCCAGCCATTAGCATTATCAAAGCAATTCCCATCAGCAAAACTGCCCACCAGTGAGCCTACAATGTATAGTAAAACAAGGTTTCACTTTCGAAATGAATGCATAAGTAAAACAATAAGTGTTTTTTCGTTAAGGCTTGCTTAGTACTCTGATGCTTTTACACAGAGTAATCTCTGCTGTATTAATAGCTTATTTTACCACTGCAATCAGTATTTCATTTTCCAGGACTAAGAGAGAGAAACACATCTAAAACCTAAACAATCTAAAATAAAGGACTAGTAAGATTCAATATTTTTTCAAGAATACTCCCCATAGTTCCAAGAATAGTTCAGATTAACTATAGCACAGAAAAAGCAATAAAGTCAAAAGAATGTAGCAATCTAGACAAACATTGGTTCTTAAAGTACAGTCCCAGGACCTTTAGAGGTCCTTCTTGGGTTAAAGAAGGTGCCCCTCCTTTGAGATGGTGCCAGCTCTGCCCTAGAAGAAACTCCTCCCATTTCCCACTGAGAAAACAAGAGTTATAGTTGAAGATTAGCAGCTCTATTCTGCAGATCAGAGCAGAAACAGGGAGTGGAGAAAAAAAAAAACTGAGGAAGGAGAGAAGGTGGAAGCCATGTAAGGTTTTCTGGTATACATGAGTGGCAGATGTTATTGTGCAGCAGCCAGTATTCCTTGCCTGTAGATACATTCCAACAACCAAGTAAGATGAATGAATCAGGGTGAGACCTCTAATGTCAGCATGACAGATTTGTATTGGTCCTTATCTTATTTGGTAGCACTCTCCCTACAAGCAAAGAGCGCCTTTACCTAACCTGATTATTTTTGGCAGAATGCATGGAATACATCATCTCTGGGATTCCAAGATAATATTTTTAAACAAGGATACCTCCTTGTAACCATGTGCTGCTCAGTGACTGTGGGCTTTCTCCCATATTCTAGTTTAAAAACTGTTCTAATCTTTTTAAACAGTGTCAACAGCAGGCTTCCACTTTAGTTAAGTTGGAGCCCATAATTTTGGAATAGGATCCCCCCTTTCATAAAAAAATGTTGTCTAGTTCCTAACAAATCTTAAATCCTTTTCCCTGCATCAATGCCTCATCCACAGACTCTGGAGCTCTGCATGCCTCTGGCTTCCTGAACATGGGAATGTGGGATATATCCATGAATGCTACTCTGGAGGTTCTGGATTTCAACTTTCTACCTAAATGCCTAAATTTGACTTCCACAAACTCCCTACCACACCTTCCTATGTTTGATACTCACATGTATCATGACAGCTGGCTCCTCCCCAGTACTGTCTAAAATCCTGTCTTGCACCAGGCAGGCAAGTTACCAGCCACCCAGTTATCTACATTCCTATTGAACAGATGACTAACTACAGCAACCCTTCTCTCCTAAGCAAAAGCCCTCTGTGTAAACAGATGCCATGTCACCTGGAGAGCAGTTTCTAGCTGCAGTATCATTTCCTGATACTCTCCTTCCAGGTGATCTTGGCATCACAAGGCCTGACAGACGAATTAAAATTTTACTACTATGTCCCTGAATGTTTCCTTCTATATACCTGATTGTCTTGGTTCCTCTAGGTCTGCTACTTTAGCATCCAGAGAGTGGACTCATTATCTAACCACCAGTAATTCTTTGCATCAAATGCACACATACAACCTCTCACCTACTGGTAGATAATCATGCATTTTCACTCAGTGCAAAAGGCTGGAGAGCTCCCTTCTTGCTGCTAGACTGAGTGCATATTCATATTGTTGAGTTAGTTAAGGTTACTAAGGGAGTAAGGGTGCTTAATCTAATAAAGTATTTTCACTTTGGTATATTTTTTGTTAGTTTGGTAATTACCTGGAAGGGGACAACAGTAAATCTATTGTTAAGGATTGAGTTACTCTTGTTTTAACTAAATCCCCGACTGATTTTCGTTTAAAAAAAAAAAAGTCTCTTTTGTCCTCTTAATTAGGATAACATTCTATAAATCAAAGAATGTGCTTGGTGGTCAGTGGGAGGGGACAAAAAAAAAAAAGACTAAAAATTAACCTAGGTTTCTCTTTTAAATCAACACACTGAATATTAATTTAACCCACAATCTCTCTTCCTCCCCAAGCTTTAAGACAATTTCTCAGCAAAGCAATGCTTACAAATCCTCTTCAATCACCAGCAAAATCACCTTGTGTTCTCAGTACTCGTTCAGGATAAGTATTTTTTTTACATTTATTAAGTCAGCAACAAAATGTAAGAGCAATGACAAAAATCAAAAGACTGACAGCATATATAGTCTTATTCTCAAGCAAAAGTTATGCCTGACTGATTTTTTACAATTTATCCCCTTCACACACACACCCCCAAAGGTTCTCATACATTGATCACTACACAGTGAATAATAAATAAATGTAATAAACCTTTTACATCAAATAATCTTAGTTACATGCATTTTGAACCTCCTCCCAAAAACAGAAATGACAATCAAGGGTCATCTTCCTATTTTTAAGAAGGTCCTCTTTTCTCAGTAATTCTAAGTGGCTAAATTATACATCTCTACCTTCCATTGTCAAAAGGTAGGCAAATTACCTAGTTTCCAGTTTAGAAGAACACTTTTCTTAGCAATTAAAGACATACAAATAAGTTTCTTCCACCCCCAGAAGGAAGTATAAGGATAACTAAACTTTAAATTTTATTCACATTGAAAGCACACTTACCACAATCCATTCTGCTATATTTTCATACAGCTCAGGATTAAAAATGGCTTTCTTTAATCTGGCTAATGGGCCATCAGCATCTACCAATCGGCAACGCATAAACACATCACAGTATCCTTTAAATTCATTGCAAGGTGAACCAGGCTGCAGAGTAATGGTTTTTCCTTTGAAATGCATTTCCCACTGAGCAGACCCAGTACTTGCACAAGTCTGAGGTTTCACTGGAAGGAAAAAGGATAATTCATAAAATCCAAGGTGACCATTTTTTATTAATGTAAGCTTATAACAAAAAGGATAAAACACAGTGTTAACAATGCACCGAAGTAGAATTAAAAAAAACAAACAAAAACAAACAAAAACACCCCCACAAACTAAAATTCCAAATATATTGGGATTAAACACCACCACTCTGGCCTTTGTATTCTGGATGTAGCCAAATTGTTTGGGCAGGAGGAAAACGGGACAGATTGTGAGTGAAGAATTTCTTTAGTTATTTCTTATAAAAAGGAAGAATCGAGCATGCACAAGCACTGTTTATACCTATTTCAAGCTGGGTTCAGTTCTCATTCAAACTCATCCTCTCCCTGTGGGAAGCTAAGACCAGAATTGCAAACCTGCTGCTTTCCAGCACTTTACCAATACAGCAGCAACTTTTTTTTTTTATATTTACCATTTTTTATTAAAGACAAATCATAATACACATATCACAAGAATTGTGCAATGTACATCAAAGTGTCAAATATGCCAACAATAAGTATGAACAGGGTCAGGTAGCCATAGAAAAGGCCAAAATGTCATAACAGCTAAAACAATACGCAGTATGCCATGAACAATAAACAAGAAACCTCGTCGAGCACTTTCCAAATCTTTGTCTTATATTTTGGTTGATTAGGTAATTCCTCCCCCCCCCCCCTTCCCCAATCCCTGGCTGTGCATGCTATCAATAGAGGTATCTGATACGTAATATAAAGTATAAAGTACATAGTGGGTAAGGTGTCTATCTGCGATTAAGAAGGGACACCAGTCCCAGAATTGGTATGCTGGTTTTTCCAGATAGCGTATGCTTTCCAGTCACTATGGAATTTCTCTATGGATTTCCATTTTCGAGCTGTAATCTCTGCAAGTAAATATATGTCACCCAATTTATGCTGTATTTCAGTTAAGGTGGGCACATACTGCATTTCCCTGCGATGGCTAATCTGGTAGCCATGAAGACATGACTAAGCAATCTATGTTCAGGATTCGGTAACAAAGGGATAGGTATGCCCAGCAAAGCATGCTGTGGCAGTATAATCGTAACAGCAGGAATCATCTGACCAACCCAATTTTCTATAGTTGCCCATAACATGCTGATCTTTGGGCAAGACCACCACATGTGCAGATAATTTCCCACCTGGTGACATCCCCTCCAGCACTTATCAGAAATGCTCGGATTCAGATTCATTTTATGTAGTCGCGTTGGACAATAATGCCATCAAAATAGCAATTTAAGTGAATTTTCTATCATAGAAGATGCAATTAATCCCTTACCTAGACCTTTAAAATATCTCCCCAATCTTTAATGGAGTAATTGAGTTCGAAATCCGCTTCCCAAGCTAGTAGATGGGGGGACTTGCAGGACACCTGCTGACCCAGCATATTATATATTACCAATAACAGCTTAACACACTTATCAACCTTTACACAGATTCTCAAAGTCTGATCTCCCTTGTTGGAAATGAGCCGCTAACATAGCTGATCTAGCAAAATGCTGTATTTGCAAATACGGGTAAAGATCGGCGGCGGAGAGATCATATTTGCATTGTAGGTCTGGGAAGGGGAGCAAATCAGATCGTCCCCACACATGAGCCCACTGTGTAATACCTCTAGATTCCCAAATCCTAAAAGCCTGCGAGTCGTGTCCCGGTGAGAAATCTGCATTCACATATAATAAAGTGCACAGGTGGTATTCCCGTGAACCCAATACTAGAAGATGCTTACTATTCCAAATCCCCAATGGATAAATCATAGAAGGAAGTAGAATATCCTTGGGTGTTAAACACCAGGTCATTTTAGGCTGCTATATAAAACTAGTGAGTGGTATTGTACCCAGAACTTGTTGACTAAATTGGACCCATAATTTAGTGGGTGACTGCTTATGCCAATCCACTATTTGTTTAAATTGAGCTGCTAAAAAGTACCATTCAAGATTATGAACCCCTAGGCCCCCCTGAGAGCGATGCTGGAACATCAATAGTCGCGCTTTGCGGGGTCTCTTACCTCCCCAGATGAATGTCATTCGTTTTTGTATCTGGGCTAGCCATTTCCTGGGAATTGAGATAAGTAAGGTTTGGAAAAGATACAACAATTTCGGTAAGACTGTCATCTTAATGGCCGCAATCCTACCCAGCCAGGAGATACTATAGCGATTCCACTCTTCTAGATCCAAGGAAATCTTACCCTTAGAGAAACAATTAAGCTGAAAAAGATCTTGCGTGGCACTCAAGTAAATCCCTAAACATTTTATCTTCTGTGAGGCCCACTTGAAGCGAAATTGAGATTTAAGAAATAACGCTTCAGTAGGATCAGCGCTAATATTGAGGATTTCGGATTTGTCCCAATTTACTCGGAAACCAGAGACCATACTGAAATCCGTTAGCGCAGTGGTTATCTGAGGTAGAGATATGCTTGGCTCTGTAAAACAATCATGTCATCGGCAAATAAAGAGTTTCGAGGAAAAGTGACTCAGCTCTACACCCTGTATACTGGTGTCTGAATGTACTCGTGTGGCAAAAGTCTCCAAAAAAATAGCAAATAGAAGGGGAGAAAGTGGGCATCCTTGCCGGGTTCCCCGTTTCACCTGGAAAGCAGGGGAATAGCCACCATTAATTTTTATACAGGCCTGCGGTTCGTTGTAAAGTTGTGCCAACCATTGTAGGAAATGAGCACCAATGTTGAGATTACTTACCTGATAATCTCCTTTTCCTTAGTGTAGACAGATGGACTCAGAACAAATGGGTATAGTGTGCTTGTGCTAGCAGTTGGAGACAGATCTGACGTCAGCACGGGTACATATACCCCCACAGGAAGTGAGAGAATTCAGTAATCTTCCTTGCAAAAGCTGTTATGGATATATGTGTACTGACGATCAATGAAATAGTGAAACAGGATTCCCCTGACCGATTTATAGTAGCTGGAGACCACCAGCATTCACAACCGTGGTGGCGTTGTCGGACATCACTCTGACTGCCCGGTTCCGCAGTCTGTGAGCAAATTGCAGGCAGGCTAACCTGACTGCCTGTGCCTCTAGCCGGTTGATGTTCCACCCTGACTCTTCTCTGTTCCACCGCCCTTGTGCGGTGAGCTCTTCGCAATGTGCTCCCCATCCGCTCAGGCTGGCATCTGTGGTGAGCAGAATCCACGTGGGGGGAGGACATCTTCGACCCCCTGCTCATGTGGTTGGACTGCAACCACCACCTTAACTGGGTCCGCACTCTGGCTGGCAGAGGTAAATGCACGGAATAATTCCGGAAGCGGGGGCTCCAGCTAGAGAGCAGGGAGCGTTGTAGAGGTCTCATATGGGCCCTTGCCCAGGGTACCACTTCCAGGGTGGATGCCATGAGGCCGAGAACCTGCAGATAATCCCAAGCTATGGGCCGGCTGGCTCCCATCAGGGACCGGAGACGCGTCTGAAGTTTTAACCTTCTCTTGGTAGTGAGACTGACTTTGTCTGCCTGGGTGTCGAACTGGACTCCCAGGTATTCCAGTAATTGGGAAGGCTGTAGGCAACTTGTTGAGGTTGACTACCCATCCCAGGCTTTCCAGAAGGGCAATCACTCTGTTGGTTGCCCGATGGCTCTCCTCTCGTGATTTCGCCCTGATCAGCCAATCGTCTAGGTAGGGATGGACAAGGATTCCTTCCCGTCTGAGCGCCGCTGCTACCACTACGATCACCTTGGTGAAGGTCCGCGGTGCCGTGGCTAACCCGAAGGGCAAAGCCCGGAATTGGAAGTGGCGTCCCAGAACTTTGAAGCGTAGGTAGCGCTGATGATCCGGATGGATCGGATTATGCAGGTAGGCTTCTGACAAGTCTAAGGCCGTGAGGAACTCTCCTGGCTGTACTGCGGTCTTGACTGAGCGCAGAATTTCCATGCGAAACCTCGGGACCCTTAAGTATCGATTGACTGACTTGAGGTCCAGTACGGGCCGGAAAGTGCCCTCTTTCTTGGGTACCATGAAATAAATGGAATAGTGCCCAGAATCCATTTCACATGCAGGTACTGGGATTATGGCTTTCAAGGACAGGAGCCTCGCCAGGGTAGCTTCCAATGCCGCCTTGTGTATTGGACACGAAGATTCCACAAACCTGTCCGGAGGGAGGTGATGTAAGTCCAGATAATACCCCTCTCTGATGATGGCGAGGACCCACTGATCCGACGTAATCTCGACCCATCTGGGGTAGAAGAGGGTTAACCTGCCCCCTATGGTTCCGTCCCCCGGATGGATCGGCTGATTCTCATTGGGAGGCGCGGCCGGGCCGTGAACCCGAGCCGGCTCCCCTCTTATGCTGCTTGGTCCGAAAGGACTGGTTCCTGGCCTGAGGACGAGGTGCCTGGTAGCGACTCCTATAGGGAGTGAAGTGTTGGGAGCTTCTACCTCTGGAGGGCCTCGGAAAGGCGCGCTGGTTCCTTTTGAACCTATCTTCCGGCAGTCGAGGTACTGGAGAGGTGCCCCATGCGCTGGCCAGTTTATCAAGGTCGCTGCCGAACAGGAAAGAACCCCTAAAGGGCATTCTGGTGAGGTGTGTCTTCGAAGGAGCATCAGCTGACCAGTTCCTTATCCAGAGCTGCCTCCTGGCAGCTAAGAGGATGAGACCCCCGTGAGGAACGAGAGAGCTGACTCCATGTCTGCTGCCGGAGCATTGTTCCTGACCTGTGATAAACAGGAACGCGTCACCACTGTGCAGCAGGTTGCGATCCGCAAAGAGAGCTGCCACCTCAAAGGTCTGTTTCAGGATGGCGTCCAGTCGCCGGTCATGAGGCTCCTTGAGGGCCGCCCCCCCTTCAACTGGAATTGTAGTGCGCTTGACCACAGCGCTAACCAAGGCGTCCACCTGAGGGCACGTCAACATCTCCTTGATTGCCAGGTCCAGGGGGTACATGCCCGTCAGAGCCCGACCCCCTTTGAATGAGGCCGCTGGTGCAGCCCATTCCAAAACTATCAGTTGCTGTGCTGCTTGCAAGAAGGGAAAATGGCGGGCCGTAGGACGAAGACCTTCCAGCAGAGGGTTCTGCGTAGATGGCACCGTAGTGCTGGGGGGGCCTGTGATAGCCAACTCCGCTAGACACTGAGATACCAGGTCGGAGAGATCCTCCTTAGGAAAGAACCGCCTCATGGTTCGATATGGCTCAATCCCCGAGGGAAGTTCCCCCTCCTCGGGGGGTTCAGACTCGTCCTCCGAGACATCAGGGTCCGCCTGAACTGGACTGCCCGGAGGCGGGTCACCACGATAAGGGCGCGAAGGTCCAGGGGCAGGATCAGCTGGAGCAGCAGCAGGGCCTGGACGGGAAGCTGATTGCATCTGTACAAAGGCATGGATCCCCTTAAAAAGATCCACCCAGGAAATGGAAGCGGTCTCTAGTCATCAGGGTACCAGGTCCCCCGGGATCCCAGGTTGTTCGAGACTGCCCGCTAGATCCGGGGTGGCCCCTGGGGAACTGTCAGCAAACCTCGGTTGAGACTGGTCCTGGCCCGAGGCTCCCACTGCCTCCTCACATTGGGCACAAAGGGAGTCTGGCTCCTCGTTGTGCGTGGCTCTAAGTTGGCATGCTGAGCAGAGGCCGAGAGCTTTTACGCCGGAATGAGGAGGCGCCGCCGCAGGAGCGTTCGAATGTTCCATTGCAGCTTGCGAATGTAGCGCTGAAGAATATGCGCTCAATACAATATGCGCTTAATATGCGGCAGCAATATACGCTCAATACAATATGCGCTTAATAATATGCGGCAGCAATATACGCTCAATAATATACAATATGCGCTCAATAATATGCGGTCAGCAATATACGCTCAATGATATACAATATGCGCTCAATAATATGCGGTCAGCAATATACCCTCAATGATATCCAATATGCGCTCAATAGTATGCGGTCAGCAATATACGCTCAATATCATCCAATATGCGCTCAATAATATGCGGTCAGCAATATACGCTCAATATCATCCAATATGCGCTCAATAATATGCGCTTAATCATATACAGGTGCCTATCATGGGCGCTCAATACCTGAACAAGGCCGACAAAATGGCGACCTCCACGGCGTGCCGCATACAGGCAACGCCGCCGATCCTCGTACCTTGGAGACCAAAAGTAAGAGATATACGCCTTACCTGATCCTCGGCACTTCCCGGTTGGAACCTGGGCGGTCTCCGGCTGCGGGGGGAGAGGGGAAATACCTTCATCGCCGCACTTGAGGAAATGCACCCGCTGCCTCTAGGTCCACGCCGGGACCGAGGCGCCTCTCAGCCAGGCCCGAGCCCTTCTCGCTTGGGGGCTAGATCCCTGCCGCAATTCGGCCACCGGACCGAGGCCTAAACCTCCGAGGGATCACGGAAATCACCCCGGGAAACTCAACTTGGGGAGGGACCCGAGGGTATCACCGCAGGAGTGCGGGGCTCGATGTTCCTGTAGAAATTTAGTAAGTAGAATATAGAAAGTAGATAAATAGAAAGTAGTATTGGAAAACCCACTCTGCGAGCGTGCAGGCTCTCCAAACTGCTTTGGAGACTGAAATTACTGAATTGTCTCACTTCCTGTGGGGGTATATGTACCCATGCTGACGTCAGATCCGTCTCCAACTGCTAGCACGAGCACACTATACCCATTTGTTCTGAGTCCATCTGGCTACACGCTAGGAAAATGAATATGGCCAATGCACCATGTCAAAAACTTTCTCAGCATTAACCGATAGAGCTAATGCAGGCATCTTTTGCTTTTGAACCCACCAAATCACATCTAATATTTTGTGAACATTATCATTGGCTTGTCGGCCTGGAATAAATCCAGACTGGTCCGGATGGATTATGTTAGCTATAAAACTATTCAGGTGGGTAGCGAGAATTTTGGCAAGTAATTTTAAATCAATGTTAATGAGAGAGATTGGACTATATGAGCCGCATAATGTGGGATCCCATCCCGGTTTTGCCAGGTCAGTTATGCCAGCTGTATTTGCCACCGTAGAGAGCTGGGTGTCCTCCCGCAGAGCCCGATAATAGTTTGTCAAGACCGGGGCAAAGATGTTTGGCAAACACTTGTTAAAATCTGCCAGTGATTTACCAGGCTGTAGTGTCTTAATAGCCAATATCTCCACCTCAGAAATGTCTCTGTCCAGTAAATCTCTCTGAGAAGTAGTCAGTTTGGGGAGATTCACGTCAGTCAAGTACTGGTTTATCTGCTCATGGCTAATGGTGGGATCTTGAGAATACAGCTCTGAATAGAACTGAATAGAGCTGTTGGAACCTCTGACAGATGGATTTATTATCTGTGAGCATAGAGCCATCGTGCGCTTTTACTTTGACTACAGTAGCTTGCGCTTGCTTGTGTTTCAAGTTCTGGGCTAGTAATTTGCCTGCTCTATTACCCCCTTCAAAATATTGCTGGCGAGTTAAAGTGATTTGATATGCTATCTGCTCAGCATCTAGGGTCGCCATGCACTGTTTCATTTCTCTTAATTGCGCTAAGACTGCCAGTCTGGTGGGATTGTTCTTATGCTGCTGTTCCAGCTCACTTATCTGTTGAAGGAGCTGACTCCTACATTTATCCCTTTCCTTTTTTAAATAAGCAGCCCGTGAAATGAGTTTACCCCTCAGGACTACCTTTAAGCACTCCCATAATACTGCCGCATTTACTTCCCCTGTATCATTGGTGTCTAGATAGACCTGAATATCCATTATCATTTGTGTGACAAAGGCAGTATCATCCAGGAGAGAGTCGTTTAATCTCCAATACCTGGTGCCCCTGTCATATTCTTGGAATTGCACTATAAACCATATTGGGGCATGATCTGACCAAAGTATAGGTTCTATATCCAAATCTTTAATTCTAGGCAATAACTGTTTACTGACCAGGAACATATCAATACGGGAATAGCTCTCATGCGGATGAGAATAGAACATATAATTCCTGGCTGAAGGGAATCTGGATCTCCAAATATCTGTCAAGCCTTGACTACGTATAATAGCCCGTAAGGCTTTCTTTGCTGATATAGAATCAACGCTATGGCCATTAGAATTATCCAATCTGGGGTTTAGAGTAATGTTAAAGTCTCCACCAATGATGGAGAGACCATCCAGTGCAGTGTCTAATCTAGAATGCAGACAGGAATAAAACCCCTCCTTTTGGGTAGATGGACCATAAACCGAAAGAAGCGTGACCACTTTCTCCCCCACAGATATGACCACTATTAAGTATCAACCCTCGGGGTCTGAAATAACCTTTTTCAATTCAAAATGGAAATCCCTATGCAACATAATACCCACCCCCGCATATTTGTGTATCGGAGTAGCCGCTGACCAAAATTGGTGGGGAAATTTATCTGTCATCATCAATTTTTGATACCGCTTCCTAAGATGCGTCTCCTGAAGAAGTACGACATCCGCATGAGAGCGATCTAATTCCTTAAATAGTAAGCGGTGTTTTTGGGGTGTGTTTAGACCTTTGACATTAAGAGATAAGAATTTAAACGACACCATGTGAAAAAATCCCTCCTAATACCCTCACATCACAGATAGCATTCCTAGTGTCCCCAAATCCCGTGACCAGCAGAGTAAGAAATAGCCTATGAAAAAAGAAGAAAACATAGATCCAAAGAGCACAGACCCCTCTCAACAAGCTGAATGATACCCCCTTCCAGCATTTGTAGTTTACTAATCTCCCCCCCCCCCCCCAACCCCTTGTTACTCGTCTCTGGGACCCCAAGTATTGTTCCCAGTCAAATATGAAGGAAGTCATTGTCCCCATTCCCAACCCCAGTAACCGGATCTGCGAGTGTAAAATAATTGTCTCGCCTTATGATGAGCTAGAAAAAACAAACACTGAGTACAAACTAGAAAGACCGCGTTCAACATGATAAACTTGTGGAGTAGAAAGTCATTCACTCCACATTATGCAGTGGGAGATAACCCTTCACAATAGAAAGAATTGGACAGGTGAGGCTGCCCTCCTCAAGCAGGTTCACTCCCTCTCGGATCTCCCATGGAATTGCGCTACAGCCGTCGCCTGCTCTTAAGGGCTCTCTGCCAGCGAGGCCTGTCCCGATGCTGACCAGTTGGAGCAGGAAATGCGGAATGATGCTCCTGCTGTGGAATGTCGATGGAAATTCCTGCTTCCTACAGAATCCCAGCGGCTTCATCTACCGTTTTTACCCGATAGGAATTCCCCTTCAGCGTAAAAGCCAGTCCTCCCGGGAAAAGCCACCGATAGCGAACATCCTCAGCCAGTAGTTTAGTGGTAATACATTTAAAGTCTTGTTGCCTTTTCAGTGTAGCTGCTGCGAGGTCTGCAAAAATGGCTATGGTATGCCCCTCCCACTGCCATGTGTGTTGCTTTCTGGCCACATTGTAGATTTTCTCTTTTTGTAAGAAAGAGTGGTAGCAGACTACAAGGTCCCTGGGTTTGTTCGCCAGTTTTGGCCCCAGAGACCGGTGAGCTTGTTCTATTTTAATAGGGCCCAAGGAGGCAGACTAGGTTTTGTCCTCTGCTTCCAAGAGAAATTGAGAAATCTGTTCCACCACTTTGATGCTGTCGCTATATTCATCCGTCTCAGGTACCCCACGTATCCTTATGTTGCAACGACGGCTCCTGTTTTCAATATCTTCTATTTTGTCAGCAAGGGTCTGGCAGGTATCCTGTAGACTCGTGTGAGATGTCTGTATAGATTGCCATTGTTCTCCCTGAGTATCAAGGAGGGTCTCTGCCTCGTCCAACCTCTGCCTATCTCTGCCGTTTCCTCCCTCATTTCGGCAATCAGTGCAGAAACCTCGTATTTGTAATTTTTTGTGTCCTGACGCAGTTCAATAAACCATCCGCGCACTTCTGTGCGAGTCGGGAAGTCCGTCTCGTTTGTCCGAGTCCATATCTGCCTCCGTTATGTGTGTGAGGGAGTCCTCCGTCGCCATTTTGTTGCACGCGTCCCCAGGAGCGTCGCCGGCTTTCGAATACGAATATTTCCAAAGATCCGCTGTTTTTTTTGTTCACTGACATCAGCGATCACGGCTGTGAATCTTTATCTAATCTGGGAAGTATGTGAGATATTTCAGCGTATGCTGTAGACGAGATTTTTGCCGGTAGCACCGGAGAGCTAGAGGATCAGGCTGTGTGCATGAAGGAAGATGTCACTTCCTCCTCAGCAGCAACTTTTAACACATCCATGAGCCTCCTCACACTCTAGCAGCTCAAGTAGGACCCTTTCCTTATCGCACTTCAAAATTATATAGGGTTAATTTTTGAAACTGTTTTAAAAAAAAACTCTGTCCAAAAGTTATCTGCAAAATTTAATATCTACTGGAGTTCAGAATAAGTGTCTAGTACAACTTTGTTTTGATTCACTAAACAAATCAGGTGAGAGTCAATTGGAGAAACCAAATCACTGAAAGGCTTTAACAGTACACAGGGACATATACACTAATAGGTTTGTTCCATTTAGCCTCTACATGAAAATGATTTCCCATATTGTAAGAAAGAATATTTTATTATGCATGATGTAAGCTTGACACTGCTTTTCGGAAGCTTACAATTATTCAGATGTGGACACATACTGAGCTATGTGAAATATGCCAATAAACATAGCTAAATATTACTAAAATTGTGTCCAATGCATTCTCATATCACTCCGGTTTTCAGAAAATTGAATTGACTTCCAGTTGTGTTTAAAATGTTATTGTTGGAACACTGGGCAATTTATGGTAAATGTCTTCAGTATTTTCAACAGTTAGTGATACAGTATAGGCCTCAACGTGCATTGTGCTCTCCAGATCAAATGCTGTTAGCTATTCAGATATCTAAATCTTTTAAATTAGTAACTACTAGAAGACATTTTGTGTCAGACTGCAGATTATAAATGTTTTAGGAAGGTTTTAAAGATGCATTTTTGAATGTAATTGTTATATAATTTTAATGCTGAATGTATTGTGAATAAATGATATCTTATTACCTGCCATGTACCAGCTTTGGAAATATGCAGGCTATAAATTATTGTAAATAAAATATAAAAGAATACATAACCATATCACACTCCTGGTACCATATGGCTTGAGACACCAAACATGTATGTTTTATATTATTTTGTATTGGTATTGTAATTTATTTTAAAATTGTGTCTGTAAAATTTGTAAACTGCCTAGATTGACAATAGGTGGTATAGAAAAAAAAAGAGAAAATAAAATAAATATATGATTGTGCCCAAACACATTCTGCATGTGGAACTACACTATAAAATGGGGGAAGAGAGGAGCAGCAGCAGAGTAGCTGAGTGGTGAGAGCAGGGGGCTGCAAACCAGGGTTAAAATCCCAGTGACACTTTGGGCAAGTAACTTCACCCTCCAATGCCTCAGGTGCAAACAGATTACAAGCCCTCTGGGGATAGGGAAATATCTACAGTACCTGAATATAACCTGTTTTGAAACATCACAAAAGGCAGAATATAAATAAAACCTTTTAAAAATTATTACAGAACTAGTCTATTGTAGCACCCTTCTAGCAATACTCAAAACATTGCTGGTTATTAACTGAAAAAGCAGAGTTGTTTACCTGTAACAGGTGTTCTCTCAGGACAGCAGGATGTTAGTCCTCACAGATGGAGCCCTGTCACGGAAAACTTTTGTCAAAGTTTCTAGAACTTTGACTGGCTGAGCATGCCCAGCATGCCACTAACCCTGTGGCCACACGGGGTCCCCCCTTCAGTCTAGTTTGTGGCAAAAAGTACAAGCAAAAACTAAATTAAGAAAATGGTATCGAACTCAACTCCGCTGGGTGGTGGGTGGGTTTCATGAGGACTAACATCCTGCTGTCCTGGGAGAACACCTGTTACAGGTAAGGAAAACTGCTTTCTCCCAGGACAAGCAGGATGGTAGTCCTCACAGATGGGTGAATAGCAAGCTACAGGTTGACTCAGAACAAAGCAGGCCAACCAGCACACATGTGTAACAGGAACAACTGCAGTGCTGTTGGCAATGAGGTAGCCTGAAATTCACAGCGGGTTGAGGTAGGACAAGTTGGGTTTTTACACTGGGAATAAGTTCTGTAGGACAGAGTGGCCAAAGACGGAGTCTTGTCGTCCAGCTTTGTCAAGACAATAGTGGGCTGCGAATGTATAGAGAGCGTTCCATGTCACGGCCCTGCAGATGTCGGCAATTGGTACTGAACGGTAGTGTGCTACTGAGGTTGCCATGGCCCTAAGTGTGCCTTCACTTGTCCCTCAAGTGGAAGGCCTGCTTGCTAGTAGCAGAATGCAATGCAGTCTGCCCCGTCGTTCAAAAAAAAAGCTCAAAACATGGCTATTCGATCAAGCTTTTCCCTAATCAGATGAACCATCTCTCTCGAACTTGAGTGGTTTAGACTAGCAATCTAGATCGTCCCTCCTCAAGCCCTCCATCAAGTCTAGACTGGACTTAAGTTTGGACTCTGAGCTAGGCATTCCC
This sequence comes from Rhinatrema bivittatum, assembly GCF_901001135.1. NCBI lineage: Eukaryota > Metazoa > Chordata > Amphibia > Gymnophiona > Rhinatrematidae > Rhinatrema > Rhinatrema bivittatum. The sequence goes on along the minus strand of NC_042627.1, from coordinate 44,297,857 downwards.
CCTTTTCTGGCAAGATAGTTATTTTCAACATGTTAGCATTTATTCTATTGTCTCTTCATTGTTTTAACTGCCTTGGTCCATATGTTCTGGGCATATTGCCCTCCCTTTCCCTCACCCTTTGAAGCATCTTTTTAGTTTATCAATATATAACTTGAAAACTAGACTTTGCAGTCACCTACTAGCACCTTGTATTTATATTTCCTTTTATTTTATTGTTTCCCAGTTCTATGCAACCCTTGTGCTATGTAAAGCTTTATTGCTATGTACATTCCATTGTAAACCGATGGGATATGTAATTTTTTACATGAATCTCGGTATATAAAAGTTCAAAATAAATAAATAAACAGTTTGAGAGAGTCTTCTTGCCCACCGCAACTCCAAGCTTGTTTTTGTCAAAAGAAACAGAGTTGGGTGGACTTCCTGTGGACTGCGGTGCGATCTAAAATGCAAGTGCATGTTTACAGTCCAAGGTGTACAGAGCTTGATCACCTGGGAGAGTGGGAGGCCTTGGAAAGGAAGTGGGCAAGACAATACACTGATTTAAGTGGAAGTCAGTTACCACTTTAGGAAGGAATTTAGGGTGAGTGTGGAGAACCACCTGGTCATGGAGAAACCTTGTATATGGTGAGTAGGTTACAAGGGCCTAGAATTCACTGACCCTGCGAGCAGATGTGATAGCTACCAGGAAAATTACATTCCATGTAAGATATTTGAGTTTGCAGAAGTGCAGGGGCTCAAAAGGAGGACGCATAAGCCATGCAAGCACCACTTTGAGATCCCATGCCATGACCGGTGGTCGTAGGGGAGGCTTAAGCTGTAGTAAGCCTCTCATGAAGCGATCCCCAAGGGGTTGAGCCATTATTGGGGCATCCCCTACTCCTTGATGGTAAGCAGAGATGGCACTGAGGTGAACTCGTATAGAGGAAGTCTGGAGACCACATTCCGAGAGGTGCCAGAGATAGTCTAAGTTCTGGTGCTTTTCTGCACTTCTTTTCAATGCGCTCAGCTATTAACGCTTGCTCCAGGCACATTTATCTTTTTGCATTTGGAGTGAATGAGTAATAGTCTCATTCACATGCATTTGCAAGTGATGAGTGCTAACTCATTCACTCCGTGTGAGACGTGTGTTAAATAGGCGCTAATGGAGAAATTATTTACCTGATAATTTTGTTTTCCTTAGTGTAGACAGGTGGACTCAAGACCAATAGGTATAGTGTACTCCTGATAGCAGTTGGAGGCGATCAGATTTCAATCTGACGTCAGCCCTGGTACATATACCCCTGCAGGAAGTGCAGCTCTTCAGTATTCTCCTCGAAAAGCATTGTGGATATATGCATGACTGAATAATTTGAATAACTTGATTAACTTTATAACTTGGTTAACTTAATTTGAACTGGTTGAATTGGCTATAGCTGGAGACCGCCAGTGCCCTCAACCGAGAAACGTCGACACCCGTTAGGATGGGTGCCCTAGATGAAGGAAAGCATGGTTTACCTGTGAATCACTCGCTCCCAGGGATGTCCCCCGAGAATTCCATGAGTAACGGCAGCCATGGGTGGGATGCTGAGTCCATCTGTCTACACTAAGGAAAACAAAATTATCAGGTAAGTAATTTCTCCATTTCCTAGCGTGTAGCAGATGGACTCAGGACCAATGGGATGTATAAAAGCTACTCCCAAACCGGGTGGGAGGCTGCCCGTGACCCACTTAGTACTGCCCTTGCAAATGCTGTGTTCTCCCGAGCCTGAACATCCAGGCGGTAAAACCTGGAGGTGGTGTGGATGGAGGACCATGTCGCCGCCCTGCAGATCTCTGCGGGTGACAGCATCTTGGTTTCCGCCCAGGACACTGCCTGGGCTCTAATAGAATGGGCCTTGACTTGTAAAGGCGGTGGCCTGCCTGCTTCTACATAGGCCGCCTTGATGACTTCTTTGATCCAGCGGGCTATGGTTGTTCGCGAGGCCGCTTCCCCTTGCTTCTTCCCACTGTGAAGGATGAATAGATTGTTTGTCTTTCGTACGGATTCCGACCTTTCCAGGTATCAGACTAGGAGCCTGCCGACATTCAGATGGCGTAGACTTCGAGCCTCTTCTGAATTCTTATGCTCATCTGGCGATGGTAGCGAGATAGTTTGGTTGAGATCAAAGTGAGACACTACTTTGGGGAGGAACAACTGAACTGTGCGTAACTGGATGGTTCCCGGGGTGAGTGAGGAATGGTTCTCGGCAGGACAGTGCTTGTAGCTCGGATATTCGACGGGCCGAACAGACTACTAGCAGGAAGGCTGTCTTCAGTGTTAATAGTCGGAGAGACAGGCCGCGGAGAGGTCTGAAGGAGGTTCCTGCTAGGAAATCCAGGACCAGGTTGAGGTTCCTAAGAGGCACCGGCCACTTCAGGGGTGGTCGGATCTGCTTGACTCTTTTCAGAAAGCGGGAGACATCCAGGTGAGATGCTATGCTGCTGCTCTCGCTCCTGGTTCTGTAGCATGACAATGCGGCCACCTGTACCTTGGAGTTGAGAGACAATCCCTTCTGTAGGCTGTTCTGCAGGAATTCCAAAATTGCAGGAATTTTGACTGAGCATGGTATGATGTCGCAGTCTTCGCACCAGGCTTCGAATACTCCCCAAATCCTTATTGTATGTTAGGGATGTGGAGACCTTGTGTGCTCGGAGTAGGGTGTCAATTACTTCCCCCGAGTATCCACTCTTCCTTAGGCGAGTCCTCTCAATGGCCAGACCGTAAGAGAGAATCGAGCTGGATCCTCGTGGAGGATCGGTCCCTGTTGAATCAGGTCTCTGTGTGAAGGTAGCGGAAGGGGGCTCCCTGTCAGCCGTCTTCGCATGTCTGCGTACCACGGTCTTCTTGGCCAGTCCGGGGCCACTAGAAGTACTGATCCCCTGTGGTGTTCTATCTTGTGGATGATTGTGCTCAATTAGGGCCACAGTGAGAAGGGCATATAACAGTCTCCCGTGGCCAGGTCTGTACCAGGGTATCGATTCCCTGGGACTGGGGTTCCTGCCTGCGGCTGAAGAAACTGGGCACTTGGGCGTTGGACCGGTTTGCCAGGAGGTCCATGGTTGGTGTTCCCCAACGGTTTACTATCAACTGGAATGCTGTGGTCAACAGCCTCCATTCTCCTGGATCTAGACTCTGCTGAGGTAGTCTGCAGCGACGTTGTCTTTCCCGGCGATGTGGACGGCCGAGATCTCTTGAAGATTCACTTCCGCCCATGACATTAGGAGGTCTATTTCCAGAGACACCTGTTGGCTTCTGGTTCCTCCATGACCGTTGATGTAGGCCACTGTTGTGGCGTTGTCCGACATTACTCTGACTGCTTTGACTCTGAGTCTGTGACCGAACCTTAGGCAGGCTAGACTGACTGCCCGGGCTTCTAGGCGATTGATGTTCCATCCCAACTCTTCTTCGTTCCACTGCCCTTGGGCGGTTAGCTCCTGGCAGTGTGCTCCCCCATCCTCGTAGGCTGGCATCCATGGTGAGTAGGATCCAGGTTGGTGAGGATAGTCTTGTTCCCTGGCTCAGATGGGCTTCTTGTAGCCACCATCAAGGTTGGGCCCAAATTCTGTCTGGGAGCTGAAGCCGTACGGTGTAGTTCTGGGACAGTGGATTCCACCGTGATAGTAGTGAGCATTGTAGGGGTCTCATGTGAACTCGTGCCCATGGCACTACTTCCAGTGTGGATGCCATGAGGCCGAGGACTTGTAGGTAATCCCATGCTGTGGGGCAAAGTTCGCTCAAAAGGGTTTGTAACTGGGGTCATCAGTTTTGATCTCCTTGTCGGTGTCAGGATGACCTTGTCTTGTTTGGTGTCGAACCGGACTCCCAAGTATTCTAGAGATTGGGAGGGCTGCAGGCAGCTCTTGTTTGTGTTGACCACCCACCCAATGCTCTCCAGTAGAGTTTTGAATCTGTTGGTTGCCTGGTGGCTTTCCTCTGGGGATTTTGTTCTGATCAACCAATTGTCTAGATAAGGGTGCACGCGGATTCCTTCCTTCCTCAGTGTTGCTGCCACCACCACTATGATCTTGGTGAACGTCTGGGGTGCTGTGGCTAACCCAAAAGGTAGTGCCCGGAACTGGTAGTGACTGTCCAGGATTGAGAAGCATATAAAATGCTGATGCTCTTGATGGATCAGAATGTGTAGATAGGCTTCCGACAGATCCAGGGATGTAAGGAACTCTCCCTGTTGTATCGCCCTTATTACCGAGCGTAGGGTTTCCATGCGGAAGCGAGGAATCTTCAGGTGACGGCTGACCGCCTTGAGGTCCAGGACGGGTCTGAATGTTCCTTCTTTCTTGGGGATGATAAAATAGATGGAATAATGTCCAGTATTTATTTGTTGTGGAGGCACCGGTGTTATAGCCTCTAAGGCTAGCAATCTGGTCAGTGTAGCTTCCACTGCCATTCTCTTGGAAGAGTCGTGGCAGGAGATGCCACAAACTTGTCCGGAGGAAAGTGGTAGAAATCCAGGTAATATCCCTCTCGAATGATGGATAGGACCCACTTGTCCGAAGTTATCTCGACCCATCTTTGGTAGAATAGGGCAAGTCTGCCCCTATGGCTTCTTCCTTTGGACGGGTCAGCTGATTTTCATTGTGGGGTGCGGCTGGGACCTAAGCCCGAGCTGGCTCCCCTTTGGTTGTGCTTGTTCCGAAAGGATTGGCTCCGGCCTGCGGGGCGGCCCGCTTGATATGTGCTTCTATATGGGTTGAAGCACTGTGATCCTCTGCCCCTGGAGGTTCGGGGGAAGGATCGCTGGTTTCTCTTATTCCTGTCCTCCAGTAGCTGCGGCAGTGGGGACTCGCCCCATTTGTTGGCTAGTTTCTCTAGTTTGCTTCTGAACAGGAGTGTTCCCTTGAAAGGCATCCTTGTTAGTCTTGTTTTGGAGGATGCATCGGCCGACCAGTTTCGGAGCCAGATTTGTCTTCTGGCTGCCATGACGGATGACACTCCTCTAGCTGCGGTGCGCACCAGATCAGAAGCGATGTCCGCGAGGAATGATACTGCTGGTTCCAGGGCCTCCCCAGGAGTGTTGTTCCTAGTCTGTGCTAAGCAGGCACGTGTCACCACGGCACAGCAGGCCGCGATCTATAAAGACATAGCGGAGATGTCGAAGGACTGCGTGAGGATAGATTCTAGATGTCTGTCTTGAGCATCGTTGAGTGCTGCTCCTCCCTCCACCGGGATAGTAGTGCGCTTCGAGACCGCGCAGACCATGGCATCCACTTTTGGACATGCCAGGAGATCTTTGGCGGCTGGGTCCAGAGGGTACATGGCTGCCAGAGCCCGGCCCCCTTTGAACGTAGTGTCTGGGGGATCCCATTCCAGGTCAATTAGTTGCTGGACGGTTTGTAATAGTGGGAAATGACGGGAGGTCTAACAGAGTCCCTCTAGTAGTGGGTTCGTCTTAGGTTCCCCCGAGGCACTTGTGCCCGGGATAGCAAGCTCTTTTAAGCAGTGTGCGACCAGGTATGGAAGCTTGTCCTTGGTGAAGAAGCGTCTCATGGTTCGGTGGGACTCTGTCCCTGGAGGGAGTTCCCCTTCATCCAGGGGCTCTGAATCCTCAGAGTTGTCTGTGTCCCCGAAGGTGGAGCTTCTGGGCAGTGGGATCACTTCCCTGGGCATAGAGGGTCCTGGGATGTTGAGGTCCTCTGGTGGAGTCTGTGGCCGTATTATAGGAGGCCCCGGTTGCATATGGACGAAGGTATGCAGACCTTTGAAGAATTCCACCCAGGAGATAGATGCTGGGTCTAGACTAAGGGGCGCCATGTCCCTGGGGAGCCCCGTTTGAGGGGGGTTCCCGCTGTGCAATGCTAGGTCCGGCGTACTGCTCGAGAGGCTGGAACCCGGTACCGGCTGGGGAGGCCCATGAGTTGGATCCCCTAGGGCCTCTTCGCACTGTATACACAGGGCCGTGGCCTCCTCATGCTGTGCAACTCTAATGTGGCATGCTGGGCAAAGGCCCTGAGCTTTGACTTTCTTTTCCGATTATGCCATGGCTTGTGCTCGTAAGATACAGTTGTGCGCTCCGGTGTGAAGTCGTGCGCTTAGGTTTGGTGTGCACTCATGGAGATGTGCGCGCTGTTATGCGCACAGATCGAAGTTATGCGCACGGTACTTGGGCGCGTGATGTGAGCACAAGGTATTTGTGCACACGGCTTACCTCTGTGCGCACGGATCGGAACGGCGGTGAACAGATCAAAATGGTGATGGCGACAACACAGACAATATGGCAACCACATCGGAGGGTCTCCACGTGGGAGGACCCTCGGATCTGACCAGGGTCTAGCCCTGCTAGGGCAGATCAACCCGGTGGCACTGGTGCCGGCTGGCAACCTATGCTATTCCTCAAGCTTCGGAGACCAGAGACTTTTAAAGGAAAATTAGTTTCTTACCTGATAATTTTCGTTCCTGTAGTACCAAGGATCAGTCCAGGACACCTGGGTTGTGACTCCGCACCAGTAGATGGAGACAGACTAAAACTTGTGGGCGGAGCCATATATAAGCCCCTGTGCCAGTCACAGCCCCTCAGTCATACGTAATGTCAAAGTAGAAAATTCCAAAAGCCAACATAGCTAACCATAGAAAACTTACTAAGTAAATGAAAATAACTCCAACACCCCTACAGGAAAACAGACTCCTCAACCGGGAGAGCGAACAAAACAAGGGGTCAGCGTATTATAAGAAAACGACAATGAGCGGACTCTCCGTTACTATAGCGCAACAATGCGGGCGGGATCCTGGACTGATCCTTGGTACTACAGGAACGAAAATTATCAGGTAAGAAACTAATTTTCCTTTCCCTGTACGTACCAGGATCAGTCCAGGACACCTGGGATGTACCAGAGCTAAGTTATCGAGGGTGGGAAGCAGAGAGTCCCGCTCGGAGTACCCTCTCTCCAAAACCCCCAGCATCAGTAGCCTGAACATCCAACCGGTAATGTTTAATGAAGGTATGCAACGATTTCCAGGTAGCCGCCCTGCAAATCTCTTGAGGCGACACCTGAGAAGATTCCGCCCAAGACGCAGCATGAGACCTCGTCGAATGAGCACGAAGACCTACCGGCGGTGATTTACCGCGCAAAATGTACGCGGAACCAATGGCCTCCTTGAGCCAACGGGCGATCGTCGTGCGGGATGCAGCAGAACCTTTCTTCGGACCAGACGTCAACACAAACAGATGATCCGACAACCGAAAAGAATTTGTAACCTCTAGATAGCGCAGAAGAGACCTCCGCACATCTAGTTTTCTCAAGTCCCTCGATTTTGGATCTGAAGACTCCCCTACCGCGAAAGCGGGAAGTTCAACCGATTGATTCAAATGAAAAGCCGATACGACCTTAGGCAGAAAAGAGGGAACGGTCCTCAAGGAAACCCCCGAATCGGAAATGCGCAAGAAGGGCTCCCTACAGGACAGAGCCTGCAACTCGGAAACTCGGCGAGCCGACGCAATCGCTACCAGGAATACAGTCTTCAACGTGAGATCTTTGATCGTAGAACGTTTCAGAGGCTCAAAAGGAGCTGAGCATAAAGTCGAGAGCACCCAGTTGAGGTTCCAAGACGGACAAGGAGGCCGCAAAGGAGGACGGAGGTGTTTCGCTCCCCTTAGAAAACGGGAGATATCTGGGTGGAGAGCCAGGGAGACTCCCCGGACTTTACCACGCAAACAACCAAGCGCCGCCACTTGGACCCGTAGGGAACTGCATGCTAAACCTTTGGCCAGCCCAGCCTGGAGAAAAGCCAAAATATCAGGAATAGTAGCGGAAGTGGGATCCAGACCCCGCTCTACGCACCACTCTTCAAAAACTACCCAGACTCTAACATAAGCCAGAGAAGTAGACTGCTTCCTGGATCTCAGCAACGTGGCAACTACCGCATCTGAGTAACCTTTGCGCTTCAAACGATTCCTCTCAAAAGCCATGCCGCGAGACAGAAGTGATCCGCATCCTCTAAACAGACGGGGCCCTGACGAAGGAGCCCCGGAAACCCCTGTAGACGAAGGGGCGGCGCCACCGACAATTGGATCAGATCCGCAAACCACGGACGGCGCGGCCATTCCGGCGCCACCATGATCACGTTGGACGGGTGCAATTCTATGCGCCGCAGGATTTTGCCGATCATGGGCCACGGTGGGAACACAGAGTAGCACGTCCGCTGGCCAGGGAAGAGCTAACGCGTCGACCCCTTCTGCTCCTCTTTCTCGGCGTCGACTGAAAAATCTCGGAGCTTTTGAGTTGTTCCATGTGGCCATCAGGTCCATGTGGGGCGTTCCCCAAGTCCTGCAAATGAGAAGAAACGCTTCTTCCGCCAGCTCCCACTCTCCCGGATCCAGGTGGTGCCGGCTGAGGAAGTCCGCCTGGACATTGTCGACTCCTGCTATGTGAGACGCAGCGAGATCGCTGAGATGCCGCTCTGCCCAGGCCATCAAGGAACGTGCTTCTTCCGCTACTTGAGGGCTTTTCGTCCCGCCCTGGCGATTGATGTAAGCCACGGTGGTAGCGTTGTCAGACAATACTCGTATCGCCTTTCCTCGTACGAGGGGTAGAAAAGCTTGCAATGCCAGACGGACCGCCCTGGACTCTAGGCGGTTGATAGACCACCGGGTCTGATCTTCTGACCACAGACCTTGAACCGATTTCCCTTGGCAAACTGCACCCCAACCGGAAAGACTGGCATCCGTGGTCACCACTGTCCAGTTGGGAAGGAGAAGAGATACTCCACAGGAGAGATGTTTGGAATCCAGCCACCAGCTCAGGCTGGAGCGCGCCTGACTGTCGAGAGGCAGTGGAAGATAAAATTCCTCTGAAATCGGTTTCCAGCGGGAAAGCAATGAAGACTGCAGCGGCCGCAGGTGAGCGAATGCCCAAGGGACTAACGCCAGCGTGGAGGCCATAGATCCGAGAACCGTCAGGTAATCGCAGACTCGCGGACGGTGCTGAGACAAAAGACGTCGCACCTGAGACTGTAATTTGCATATCCGTTCCTGAGAGAGAATCACTCTGCCCCGTTTTGTGTCGAAGACGGCTCCTAGATACTCCAAGGACTGAGTGGGTTCCAGATGACTCTTGTTGTAGTTGACCACCCAGCCCAGGGACTGCAAGAATTGAAGCACCTTGGCTACCGCCTGCCGACACAGCTCTCTGACTTCGCCCGAATCAGCCAATCGTCGAGGTAAGGGTGAACCAGGAGGCCTTCCCGACGTAAGTGCGCCGCCACCACCACCATCACTTTCGTGAATGTCCGAGGCGCTGTCGCCAGGCCGAACGGAAGAGCCCGGAACTGGAAGTGTCTTCCCAGAATGCAAAACCGCAGGAACCGCTGGAACGCTGGTTGGATGCCCACATGAAGGTATGCTTCTGTGAGATCTAGTGACGCAAGGAATTCTCCTGGCCGCACTGACGCGATCACCGAACGAATGGTCTCCATCTTGAAGTGAGGGACCCGAAGGCATCTGTTGACTCCTTTGAGATCCAGAATGGGTCGGAAAGTGCCGTCTTTCTTGGGAACTATGAAGTAAATGGAATAACGGCCCTTGCCGTACTGATCGGCCGGAACCGGAGAGATGGCCCCCAAGCTTTCTAGTCTTCGAATGGTATCTAGCACCGCCGCTTTCTTCTTGGGATCTTTGCAGGGCGAGACCAGGAATTTGTCCACTGGGATGCGAGCAAAATCTAACTCGTAACCGTGTCTTATCACATTGAGGACCCACTGATCCGACGTAATGCTGGCCCATTCCTCGAGGAACAAGGATAGACGCGCCCCCACGTTTGGGACAACGTGCTGAGGACGCAAGGAGGGATGGGCCGGCCAAACTTCATTGCGAAGGCTTGGACCCCGCACCCGACGGGGCTCCTCCTTGCCTGCCAAAACGTTTACCTCGAAAGGACTGCTGCCAGTGAGTGTTCCGAGAAGAGGACGGTCTATAAGAGGATCCGGTGGATCTTTGCGGCCTGGACTTTCGGGGTCCCCGGAAACGAGCTCTGCTGGAAAACGAAGAGCGCGCCCGGGCCCTATCCTCTGGCAGCTTAAACGCTCGGTTCTCACCTAGTGAAACCATTAAGTCATCTAACTCCTTTCCGAACAGCAATTTCCCTTTAAAGGGTAATGCCCCGAGGTGAGCCTTGGACGAACCATCCGCCACCCAGTTGCGTAGCCAAAGAAGACGGCGTGCCGACACCGCTGCTACCATGGACCTAGCTGAAGTGCGTAAAAGATCATGGAGCGCATCAGCCCCATATGCAATAGCCGCTTCCAACCTATCTGCTTGGGAAGCCTCCTCCGGAGAGAGATCCGCATTAGCCTGCAATACCTGGGCCCAGCGCAGACTAGCACGCATAGCAAAGTTCGTGCAAATAGCAGCTCGCACTCCTAGGGCGGAAACCTCAAAAAATCTTTTTGAGTTGAACCTCCAACTTTCAGTCTTGAATATCCCGGAGGGCTGTTGCTCCCGTGACCGGGATGGTAGACCTCTTCGTGACAGCGGAGACCGCCGAATCCACCTTCGGGAGTCTGAGGAGTTCCAACGCCTCCTCCGGTAAAGGGTAGAGCTTATCCATGGCTTTGCTGACTTTCAAACCCAGCTCCGGAGTATCCCATTCCTTGAAGAGGATATCCGTGGATGAGAAATGAAAAGGGAAGGCGACCGCCGGCCCTGTGAGGCCGAGCAAAACGGGATCCATGTTCGCCTCCTGGCGGACCACCACTGGGGGAGCATCAATCCCCAGCTCCTGGAGAATGGCTGGGATGAGAGGTGACAGTTCCTCTCTGCGGAATAGCCGCACCACCTTGGGGTCATCCCCGTCTAAGGCCTGTGCACCTTTCCCTGCACTAGGCTGTGCCGTTGCATCCGGTGCTGCCGTCCCGGCCCCCATCAGGGGCTCTTCGGAAGCCTCCGTATCCGTCCCGGGGGAATCCTCGGAATCCGATTCCTGCGGCAGGCCCCGGGGAAGCCGCTTCCCCCGGGACGAGCCCTGGGCGATCTCCGCACCCTTCCTGGCCTTCTTTTTCCGTGGCGGGGACTTGCGGATAGTAGTACGCGAGATATCCCCCCGTATGCGCTTGCTGCGCTTATATTTGAGGACTTTGCGCTGTTTTGCGCAGCAACAGCGCAAAGTCCTCAGAAAATTCTCCGGAACCCGCTGAATCGCTACTCGAGTCCCCCCGGGACCGAATCCCCTCCGAGGGGACCTCCCTCGCCTTGTCACGCTGCGGGGAAAGCGCGGGAGGTAGAGACGAAGCCCCCACCGTTTCCCTGGAAATTCCCGGCCGGTGGCCAAAATGGCAGCCACTCCCGCGCTAAGCGGGAACAGGTCCTGAGGTGTGTCAGGGGGGGCCCCCACCTCGCTGCGGCGATCGCGCGACCCAGGACCGAGCCCCCCGTGGTGCTGCTGAGGTTCCCTCATCACCCGGGACACATGCCGAACAAAGGCTGTCCGGGAGAGACGCGCGCGCGCCGAGCCGCAGGCCTGCACTGCGAACCCCGAGGCATGCCGACGAACGCAGGAAAATAGAGACGCGCCGAACAAAATTACCACAGAGAAAAAAAAATTTAAAATAACTAAAACGGAGCAATTCGGCGACCTCCCCCCAGCTGGCGACGCCCCCCCACAGACGAAAACGGAGCGTCAACGCCGAGGAACGGAGAGCCGCAAGAAATAAAAGTAAAACTTTTTTTTTTTTTTTTTTTTACAGAAAAAAAATGCGCTGTCCCTGGTTCTGAAAGCCCCTTTTTCCTGCAGGGGTGAGTGAACCAGGCTCCCTGGTGTCACCCCTGACGCTGCCACTAGTTTAGCCGGGTCCTCAACCCTGGCAGTGGCCTCAACCGGGTGAGGGTAGTCCCCTCAGGACCTCTCAACTCCCCTGGGAGGCAGGGCACCCGGGAAAGAATTAAAAAACAAAACCCAATTTAGCACAGAACAATTAAAAACTAACAAAACTAACTCAAAAATCAAACCTGACTAACAACCAGAATCAGGTCAGGCAGGGCTGTGACTGGACCTGCACCATCTACTGGAGACAGAGTAAGACTGAGGGGCTGTGACTGGCACAGGGGCTTATATATGGCTCCGCCCACAAGTTTTAGTCTGTCTCCATCTACTGGTGCGGAGTCACAACCCAGGTGTCCTGGACTGATCCTGGTACGTACAGGGAAATAGCTTTCTACCTTACCTTTTCTCGGCGCTTCCCAGTCTCATTCCAGGCAGTCTCCGGCTGCAGGGGGAGAGGGAAAATACCTTCACCGTCACGCTCGAAGTTGCACCCGCTGCCTCTCAGCCTCACCTGATGTCGGGGGCTAGGTCCCCACCTAGGGTCGGCCGCCGGACCGAGGCTTACCTCCGAGGGATTGCGGAAATCACCTAGGGAGTTCTCAACTGGGGGAGGGACCCAAAGGGTGTCACCGCAGGTGAGCGGGGCTCGTCTGTAGAGGTAAGATTTCTTCTTATTTTGGTTTTCTTTGGTAAAATTACTCTAATGCTGTGCGAGTGTGCATAGAGTCCCTAACTGCTATGGAGACGGAAAATACTGAAGAGCTGCACTTCCTGCAGGGGTATATGTACTAGGGCTGACGTCAGATTGAAATCTGATCCGTCTTCAACTGCTATCAGGAGTACATACCCATTGGTCCTGAGTCCATCTGCTATATGCTAGGAAATCCACCTATTGCATTTGGGGGTGGATTAGCAACTATTTAATCCGCGTCCGACAGCGGATTAAAAAGTACGCTCGGCTGAGCACACTGTAGTGTTTTCTTCAAAAGGGGCCGATGCAATAGTTTCCCATTGTGACTCACCTTGATACTCTTTTTACAGATTTCTTGCATCCCAGATAATGAAGCAAGAATTTATGGCTGTGTTTTCAAAAGGTTTCAGTGTTTAAAATTGGAAGTTATGCATGTTATTAGCATGTATGCCTATAAGTATCATTTTGCAAAAGTCTGGCCGCACGCACTTACCACAAGTAAATGTTAAAGAAAAAATAAAGGCGATGTTTAGGGGCAAGCCAGAGCAAGATTCAGAAGTTCACACAAGCTAGAAATTTCCAAACTGAATACACACATACGTTACCAAACTTGTATGCATGCTTTTACATCTGCTAATTGAGACTGGGAACTGCAGTCGCAGTTTTCATCTGCAGTTTTTGGGTGGGAAGTCTAGGTTTAATGGAAGTGCTAACAAACTGGGAGATTACAAGTGCACAATTATTTACATAAGCAGAGTACACATACTTTATAAAATACCTACCCTCTGCATATAAATTGCAGTATTACATATTACAATTATTTCATATGGAAAATGAGTGTGTACCTTTCTAAAATAGGTGTAGGAACCAGGTGGCTCCTTGCATGACAAGAAGCAGTGTAGATACTTACAGGACAGAAATACATGGCATTTTATAAATCGTGCAGCTCCTGCTACACAGTTTATTATAGGAAGGATAATTTTCAACAATATTCATGTCAGCAAGTCTAAAATTACCCCTGTATTTTATAGAGTATAATAGTACAGTGTATTAGTAGCTATATTGCTTTTAGAGAAAACTGGATTCTTTGCAGACTGCAATATCTTTTGTAGGACCAATATAAAAGTGATTTCAAAGTGGTGAAGTACATCAGCCTTTGAGACCCCAGAAGTTCCTCCTTCAGATGTGACTATATGACAGGGTATGGGAGATACTTAAAAAAAAAAAAAAAAAAAATTAACTGCCTAACTTGATAGAATCACACAACAAAATTCATTGCAAAAATGTTTGCAATTCAGGAAAATTCTCAGCAAATGTCCAGTGTTTTAGTCTCAAATAAGGTGGAGGATGAGGAACGATTAACAACAAATTCTAAAGCTGCTCTAAATACAATCAGGCCGATGCAATAAAGTGCATTCAGGCTAGTGCACAGGTTAACCTGTGATTGGAAAAGTGTTTTGGATGTGCTAGACTAACACCAGATGCAGTAAGGGGATGAGCTCATCCAAAACACGCGTCTAAACAAAAGCCTAACTAATAGCGCACGATACATGTAAATGCCATATAGATGAGGCTAGTAGCTATTACACCCAATGCAAAAAGTTGCCATGAGTTCGATGAGCATTTTTTAACAGCAAATTTAACACCAGCCCTAGAGCTAGGTAAACTCTTGCCTTGCGTTAAGGGCTCAACTTAAAAAAAAACAAAACAAAACATCCAAAAACCAACCCCCCCCCCCCCCAAAAAATACTTTCTGTGGTTCCTCCTAATTAGTATTGCAGTGATACTAGATCTATTCCTTGCGATGACTAAAATTAAAAATGAAAGGCTTGATGAAAAAAAAATTTTTGGGGCACACATACACGCTACTAGGCAGTGTATATTGTGCCAGTAAATTATTTGCGGCAGGATAAAACAGATATATTGCACGTCCATTTTCCTAACCTGCACACAGCCATTCTCCTGGGCGCTGATGCTTTTAAGCACTAGGGGTGCACAATTTATCCATAGCGTGTCCTTTTTAGTATGGCAGCTCAGTAGAATATTGCATCGCATGCCCAGGAGAGGTTGATGTGCGCCTGTTGAAAGAAAAAAAAAACAAACCAGACGTACATTTTTATGCGCGAGATATTGCATCAGCCCCAATATGCAATATGCCCGAATCCACTGTAATAGGAAGGATGATAGGCAGCCCCTTCTTGGTGGTACTCATCTCTGGCAATGACTCATTTCACTATTCTAGTTGTCACGGCAGTATTCATATTTGTTGGCATTTTCAGTTGCAATAAATGTTCAGCCAAATAAAATGCAAACATTTTGAAGGCTAGGAAATTAAATTTAAAAGAATCTAACCAGAAAGCTGAGCAGATTTTTTTATTTTTTTTGCAAGTTGTATAAGAAGGGACTTGGTATGGAACCAAAGCATCTTTTTCCCCCACAAAGTGGCTATAAGCAATACAAAGTCTACCTTGCCTATCAGTCAACTAAAGACTGTTTTTACAATTCTGATATATAGTTTGATCATTTTCCAGATCTAGCCAGATGTATCATGGGCACTGTGAATCCACTGTAATTATATCTGAATTTAGAAAATCTTACTTTTTCCCATACAACAGACATGGCATAATTCCTTATCATCCTTGCCCTCTGTACTGGCACATGTACATTCTTCCAAACCATATTTTTCACAGATGGAACCAGCACATTGCTGTTAAGAGAAAGGAAGAAAGAAAACGTTTAATGCCAACTGCATTTTAGTTTTACAGTGTATGTTGGGTGGAAATTCTAAGAGATTACGGATTCAGAATATTGAGCTATCCCTTAAAGAACAGGCTATATGCACATCATGCCTGAAGATAACTGGAATTAATATTGGTGGTGAGATCTTTCATTGGACCAATAATAAAAAATATTGTAGTACTTCTAGACTAAAGTGCTTGTAATACTGTATGTGAAGTCTTGGGTTTTGGAAGAGGTCTGGAGGACAGAATAGTCTAGACCAGTGATGGATAACTCCAGTCCTCAAGTACCACAAATAGGCCAGGTTTTCAAGATATCCACAATGAATATGCATGTGATAGATTTGCATAAAATGGAGGCAGAACATGCAAATCTCTCATGCATATTCATTGTAAATGTCATATATATAGATATATATATATATATATATACATTCAAAGGGATTTCCATAGGTAAAACCATGACTTAATTTGTAGACAAAATGGATGGAAGCGTGAAGCCAGGGCCAGGTATGAACTGTGCAAAGGGGTGGGGGCTAGTGCAGGGTGTGAACTCTCTCTCTCCTCCCCAACCACAAGATCTCTTTACACATACACACATGCACTTTTCACACTCCACTTCTGTGGAGTAACCACAACTGATTTACACCTCTAGGTCCAGAAAAAAAAAAAAAAGGGTAGTAGATCACCTGCTTTCAGTTCTTCTGCCAGAAATTAAGCCCCGGGTAACAAACACAAAAAAGATTTGAATTAACACAATTTTAAAACGTGTGAATAGTAGTTCCAATCATGAAGGCCAGAGCTGAAGCCTTAATTATTGGCACTGCTGCTCTCAAGTTTCAAACTTGTGTCAATTCAACTATTGTGTCTGTTCTTTGCTCTGCAGTATCTGTTTCAGGATCACATCCCTTCCTTTCCTCTTCCCTGCAGCATAGGAGCGGAAGGGCTGGATTAAGTAGCAGAGTAGCTATTCCCCACTTCTCCGTAGGCTGCCTGCTAGGGAAGTTAAGTGGGGCTGGAGCAGAACACTCCTACTGCTCTGCCTCTCAAGTCTGAAAAGAAGTAGCAGAGCTGCCTTCCAGGCCATTCCCCCACAAATTAAGCTCTGGGTAATGCACTGTTTTACTTTCAGAAATAGGTTTGATTATTGCCCACCCTCTATGCAATTGAAAGTATGCACACACGTCAGCCATGAATGAACTTTTATCTGTATATTTTGTAGGCATTCCCAGCAGCGGGGTTAGATTGAGAGAGGCAACTAAATACATAATTTTTCCTAAAAAAAAAAAAGTATGCACGCAAAGGCAGCATTATTTGTGAGGGTACTTTTCAGGGAATAAAATTAAAACCACTGGCGTAGTATTGCTTTTATTACTGGTGCAAACCTCATGGGTAAAAACTTGCAGTTTTAATTATTCACCCCTATATGACCCAATCAGATCCTACTCTATGTAAATTGCTTCAAAATGGTTGCCATCAGGGGCAATCGAAATTTAACTGGTTTTTTTTTTATTCATTAGTACTATTTTTACAAAAGGTTTCCTTAAGCACACATTTTTCTGTTTCATGAATACTTGCTAGAACACTACCCACACCATCGAGCGAGTACAATTTAAGGCAAAAAATAGGCAAGTTCCCTTATTAGTGTTGAGTGAAACTTACCCCACTAATGCAAACTTGTGTCTCTCTGTTGCAATCGGTGAAGTTTTTTTTGGGTTCAGACGCTTGGCAAAAAGCCGTAGTGCCACTGCATGTGCCAACATGTGCACACTCTGATTCCTCACGGCATTTTTCAGTACTTGATTTGAAACTACATTGTTGAGTACAACATGGGCCTTGACTGGGGCTTTAAAAAAAAAACAAACCACACACATTACAATTTGATAAAGAAAACTAAAGGATTTAAAAAAAATAATCATGCAAGCTTCCATTAATTTCTCATTTGTAAATATATATTTTAAGTTGCAAATGCAATGGGTTTAATGCAGAAGAAATATCTAGCACAGAAATAAGTATTTTTTATGTAGGATAAACCTATGCTGGTTAAAGTCCATTTACTACAGTGATGTTTTTCATGTTTTCGCTTTTAATAAAGGACAATTATTTGCCCTTTCAATACTACTAAATCAAGAGGACACTGCATGAAACTAACAAATAGATTCAAAACAAATCATATAAAGTACTTTTTCACTCGTGTACTATCAATCTATGGAATCTGTTGCCAGAAGACATGATCAAAGGTTTGGACAAGTTCCTGAGGGAAAAGTCCATAAAACATTAGCCAGGTAGACTCAAGAAAGCTCTTACTATCCCTGGGAGTAAGTAACAGGAATTAGATCTTTTTTATGGGATGTACCAGGTACTTGTGACCTGAATTGGCCACTACTGGAGACAGGATGCTGGGCTTGGTTTCACCCATCATAGCAATTCTTATGCTTTCTGCTTTGAAAGGATCAGTATGTTTTATTGAAATTTAGGTTAGCTCTTCACTAAACAATACTGTAAAATAACAAAACAAAAAAAATAAGCTGAATGTATTTGTAATTGTTGTGCTTAGAAGACATGTAGACTTGAAATTATCCTACAAACACCTCATGTTGTGCCAATATGTTTAACTTTTGTTTTCCGTCTAGAATTACAAATGCTGCAGATATTAAACACTTTCCAGCTGGATGGTGGTCCTCTAAAGTTTAAAATGAGTAAAATCTCATATTAAAAAGTTTGGACAAGACAGAAAAAGATCCTACTTTCATGCAGTTACAGAATGACTCCAAATGTAACCTTTTCATTTTCAAAATATTTTTTACATAAGTAACTAAGAAAAAAGAAAAGGATGAAAAATAACCTATACTCCTACAGATTTTCAGAGCAGGTTTAGCATAGATATAGCAATATTGCTTATTTGTAATAGATGTTCTTTGTAAACAGCAGGACAAATCAGTCATACAAGTGGAATGCCATCATCTGATGGCACCAACATGGACACGCTCTCTCTGAGTTCAGAGAAGACTGAGCATGCACAGGAGTTCCTGCACACAGGTTCTGAACAAGTCTCCTTAGACAAGTTTCAACTCTAAGGAGTGGAGGGGTAGGACTGTGTGGCTGATTTGTCCTGCTGTCTATGCAGAACACCCATTACAGTTAAGGAACTTTGCTTTCTCTGTGGACAAGCAAGACAGAAATCAGTCACACAAGTGGGGTCCTTCTAAGCTGAGGATTGCATAAAAAATCTGTATGCCTTATGAAGAGTATGCAACTCTTAACGTGTGGCAGGTGGAAGAACTGAAGCTGTTATTCAAAGAGCTTTTTCAGTTTGATTTGCCCAAGGGCACTATCTCTGAGAGTCCTCTTGTAGAGAACAGTGCTTGACAAAAGTGCAATGCTTTCCAGATAGTCTCAATGGATGCCAAGTTGAAAAAAAAGCTACTGAAGTCAGTTACTTGAATTTGATGAGTCTGGTCTTTAATGGGAAGCTTTATTCGTGCTTCCTTATAACAAAAAGCAATGCAATCCAAAAGCAAAGAGAAAAGTGCTCATTTTCTGAGTATTTTAATTATGAGAAATGAACACACGTTCTAAAGATCGACAGACCTACTAGGGTCCTTAAAATCTGAACAGAAAAATCTACTATAGGCTTTCTTCAGTGAAGTTGGCACATCTTAATATTACAAGGGAGAGGGGCTTTCTCTGCAGCCAGTTCCATCTTCTAGAATTCCTTACTTGATGATATCCGGACACAGATTTAGGTAAAATTTTTCAAAAAGGCTTTAAAAACGTACTTGTTTAAGGCATTTTCTGCTCAATGAAAAATGAGCAAGTATTT
This sequence comes from Rhinatrema bivittatum, assembly GCF_901001135.1. NCBI lineage: Eukaryota > Metazoa > Chordata > Amphibia > Gymnophiona > Rhinatrematidae > Rhinatrema > Rhinatrema bivittatum. The sequence goes on along the minus strand of NC_042627.1, from coordinate 44,278,818 downwards.
TTATGACATTTTTGGTAAAAGTCAATTTCTATATGTTTATTTGGTTATGCTCATTATGTATCTTTAAGCCACTGAAATATATGATAAATAAGGGTTATACATTTTAATAAACTGAAATTGAAAAGATTTTCTGAGAGACTTATTCTCTCTAGCGAAAAAGTTAAGCTCTTCTGGAGTCCAATGTATGGAGAGACTTTGTTTTGCTTTATTTGAGTGAGTTCTTGGAAACTATATAGTGAGAACTATAGATTGGTTCACATGGAATTGTGAAACTACTTTTAATAGAAATTTAGGGTGAGGTCTTAGAAGTACTTTGTTCTTGAATATTTGAGTGAACAGAAGTGTCTACCATTAGAACCTGGAATTCTCACTCTACGAGCAGAAGTAATCGCCATCATGAACAGGAATTTCCAGGTCAAGATTTTTATGTTATTTGTAACCATGGGCTCAAATGGAGGATACACCAGTCTTGACAAAACTAGATTTAAAACCTATTGAGATTGAGGGACTTTTATGGGAGGATGAGGATGAAAAAGACCATTAATAAATTTTGCTAATAGAGGAATGGGAGACCTTCTGAAAGATGGTGGTAGGCTGCAACAGCACAGATGTATTTTAAAAGAACAAGATTGTAAACCTACCTTGGAAAAGTGAAGAAGATATTATAGCAATGTGGTTATCTTACAATTAAAGGATTACACCAAAGAGAAACTTTTCCATTTAAAGTTGTAGAAGCATTTTGTAGACTGTTTCCTTGATATAATAATAATTATATCAGAGGAAAGAGGCATGTCATTCAACAGTCTGCTCTCAACAGCCATGCTGTCAGAGGCAGAGAATGGAGGTTCGGATAGAGAAGAGATCCTTTGTATTGTATTAGGCAATATGGGAATATTTTTAGGTGGATTGGCTAAATTATAGACAGTCTTTGGAGTCAGGGAATCAGACTTGGCAAGGCATTAAGTTATTAGAATCATTCTCCCTTTGTCTCTTCAAAACTTGGAGATCATTTGGCAATTAGAGGAATTTGGGTGGCTGGAAGTGAAAGATGGACATCCATATTCAAATATGGATGACAAAATTAAGAAAATCATTAGGAAGCATTGGCATGTTTTGAGTTGGCATCAGGCTTTCAACAGACCTCTTTTTTCAAACACGAATAGGCTGAACATCAAACATCTTGTTAAAGCACAGATTCCAGTGCAATAAGACACCCAGGACATAATTACAGGTCACAATCCATGTAATTGTGATTTCTGTGGAGCTATTTCTGGAATAAAATGGCATATTGCCAATTCAGATAGTCATTCAAAGACAATGGAACACTAATTATCATTTTATGCCATCTATGCTGTGCAGTGCCCATGTTCCAAATTGTACATGGGGAAAACATCACGCTCAGAGTATGCCTGATAGAGCACAGAAGTCACATTTCCACAAGAGATGAACAGGCACCCATGGTATGTCACTGTTTAAAATTAGGACATTTTTTTCAAGTCCTGCTTTGGACTGTCTTGGAGCAAATCCCTCCCTGCCCACAGGGAAGTGATCATAAAACACAGCTTAAATGACGCAAAACGTTTTGAATATTTAAACTTAATACAGTGGTTTCATTTGGTTTGAATGACAGGATAGATTGGCATGCCCTCTGATGTTCTATTTATATAATTTCTTTGAAGTTAGATATAAATTTACATTTGATTGATAGCAGGCATTTTGTACCTTTTTTCCTTTTAAAATGGCGGCGGTAAACCGCCAACAGGCCACAGGACTCTTCAGTTGCATACATGGATGACAACAGCAATAGCGGCATCATTTATTGAAAACTTTGTGATAGTAAGTCATCATAACCCCAGGTTCATCTTTTATAGACTGCTTTGTGTTTTGTTACTGTTGTGCTTTTAAATGATGTAGGGATATCTTTTTATGTGAAAGTTTGCTGTGTTTTGACATCTCATGTATTCTTTAGAAACCCAGATTGCTACAATTACAACTAGTGTGATCTGAGTAACCCCTGAAGAAGGAAGAAAGCCGCCTTCTGAAACATTGCAATGTCGGGTGAAAGAAGAAGGTTGTTGAAAAGGTCTTGGACATTAGACACACTTACTTTGCCAGTGGATATATACTCTTTTCTTGGTGGACCAGGCACTCAAATAAGTGAAGTTCCTTATTATATGCTTTAAGAGATGGTTTTTAAATACAGCAAAAATTCTTAAAGATATAAAAACATAGAAATGATGGCAGAAGACGACCAAACGGCCCATCCAGTCGGCCCAGCAAGCTTTCACACTTACCGTATTTTTCGCTCCATAAGACGCACTTTTTTTCCCCCAAAGGTGGGGGGAAAATGTATGTGCGTCTTATAGAGCGAATATAAAAAAAAAAACAAACAAAAATCTAACAAACCCCCCCCCCCGACTCCCCCAAGACCTGCCGACTTAATTTCCTACAATCCCCCACCCTCCTGACCCCCCCCCCAAGACCTGACAAATTAATTTCCTGCAACCCCCCACCCTCCTGACCCCCCCCCCCAAGACCTGCCAAACGTCCCTGGTGGTCCAGCTGGGGTCCGGGAATGATCTCCTGGGTGTGGGCCGTCGGCTGCCAGTAAACAAAATGGCGCCGACGGCCCTATGCCCTCACTATGTCACTGAGACCGAGCGCTGCTTTTGGTCGGTCTCAGTGACATAGTGAGGGCATAGGGCCGTCGGCGCCATTTTGTTTACTGGCAGCCGACGGCCCTATGCCCACACTATGTCACTGAGACCGACCAATAGCAGCGGTCGGTCTCAGTGACATAGTGTGGGCATAGGGCCGTCGGCTGCCAGTAAACAAAATGGCGCCGACGGCCCTATGCCCTCACTATGTCACTGAGACCGACCAATAGCAGCGGTCGGTCTCAGTGACATAGTGAGGGCATAGGGCCGTCGGCGCCATTTTGTTTACTGGCAGCCGACGGCTCACGCCCAGGAGATCGTTCCCGGACCGCTCCTGGACCCCCGCTGGACCACCAGGGACGTTTGGCAGGTCTTGGGGGGGTCAGGAGGGTGGGGGGTTGCAGGAAATTAATTTGGCAGGTCTTGGGGGGGTCAGGAGGGTGGGGGGGTTGCAGGAAATTAATTCGGCAGGTCTTGGGGGGTCAGGGGGGTGGAGGTTGTTAATTTAAAGGGTTGGGATGGGGGGGGGTTTTGGGGGTTCCCAGAGAAAGAAAAGTTTTCTGATCTGGGGAGTGGACCGAAATGGCCCTCCCCAGACCCGAAAACAAAATGGGGAGAAAAAAAAAAGCTATGCACTCCCCTAATTTGCTCCATAAGACGCCCAGACGCAGAGCCGGTTTAGCACAATTTTTTTTTTTTTAAATTTTCCCCCTCTGAATCCTAGGTGCGTCTTATGGTCAGGTGCGTCTTATGGAGCGAAAAATACGGTATGTTTTTCTCATACTTATCTGATATTCTTGGCCTTTATTAATAACTTTTTGGTTCTATTTACCTTCCACCCCCACCATTGATGTAGAGAGCAGTGCTGGAGCTGCATCTAAGTGAAGTATCTAGCTTGATTGGTTAGGGGTAGTAACTGCAGTAATAAGCAAGCTACTCCCACACTTGTTTACCCAGCCTGTGACATTCAGTCCTTGTTGGTTGTTGTCTGAATATAAATCCTCTTTTCTTCATCCCCCTGCCGTTGAAGCAGAGAGCTATGCTGGATATGCATTGAAAGTGAAGTTTCAGGCTTATTTGGTTTGGGGTAGTAACCACCACAATAATCAAGCTACTCCCCTGCTTTTTTTGTGAATGCAAATCTTTTTTACACATTTCCTCTTGCAGTTGAAGCATAGAGCAATGTTGGAGTCACATTAACCGTGTGTATGTTTATTGAATAAGGGAATTAATCTCCAGGTAGTAGCTGTCATTCCCGCAAGCCACCCCCATGCCTCTTCTCTTCATTCACATCCTCTAGATTTTGTGGATCCACAGTGTTTATCCCACGCCCCTTTGAAATCGTTCAGTTTTGGTCTTCACTACTTCCTCCGGAAGGGCGTTCCAGGCATCCACCACGTTCTCCATGAAGAAATACTTCCTGGCATTGGTTCAGAGTCTTCCTCCCTGGAGCTTCAAATAGTTACCCCCTGGTTCTGCTGATTTTTTTCCAACAGAAAAGGTTTGTCATTGTCTTTGGATCATTAAAACCTTTCAAGTATCTGAAAGTCTGTATCATATCACCTCTGCTCCTCCTTTCCTCCAGGGTGTACATATTTAGATTCTTCGATCTCTCCTCATAAGTCATTCGATGAAGACCATCCACCTTTTTGGTTGCCCTTCTCTGGACCGCCTCCATCCTGTCTCTGTCCCTTCGGAGATAGACTCACTTTTTTTTTTATATGAGTGACTGATGATAAACTTTAGCACAAATAAACTGGAAGCACAAATTTACTGTGTCCACCCAATGCTATATGATGGTCAACCATATACTATTTTATATGAACTATTTTCCCATGTCTCATCTATAGAAGTGAGATTATATTTATGTTTACTTAAGATTATTCTCACTTTTGTTTTTTTCTACAAAGTAGTGTACACCATATTTGAAGCTATGACTTGCATAAACAATCTAGAAATCAATTCAAAACCCCTATTACCAGATCTGATTACTGAAAAACTATATTTTTTATATTCTGATAATTTATTGTAGCAACTCAAGAATTATCCAAAAATGTAGAGATTACTTACCTGAATCTCGTTTTCCTTAGTGTATGCAGATGGACTCAAAACAAGTGGGTATAGCGTGCTCGTGGCTAGCAGTTGGAGACTGATCTGACATCAGCATGGGTACATATACCCCCACAGGAAGTGAAGCAATTCAGTAACATTCCTTGCAAAGCTGTCATAGCTCCATGAGTACTGACCGATCGATTAAACAGGATTACCCTGACCGGTTGATAGTAGCTGGAGACCGCCAGGATTCTCAACCGGAAGGCGTCGACACCCGGCAGGGTGGATGCCCTATGTAATAAAACATGGCTTACCTTGAGCCTGTGAAATCCCATGAAATATTGGCAGCCGGGCGGGATGTGGAGTCCATCTGCATACACTAAGGAAAACGAGATTATCAGGTAAGTAATCTCTACATTTCCTAGCGTGTAGCAGATGGACTCAAAACAAGTGGGATGTACAAAAGCTACTCCTGAACTGGGCTGGAGGCTGCCCGAGGTCCGTGTAGGATTGCCCTTGCAAATGCTGTGTCCTCCCTGGCCTGGACATCCAGACGGTAAAATCTGGAGAAGGTATGGAGGGAGGACCACGTTGCCGCTTTACATATCTCATACACTAATACAATAACCAACCTCGTTGCCTTGAGTTATAGGCTTTACATATCTCAGCAGGCAACAGCATCCTCGTTTCTGCCCAAGAGGCCGCTTGCGCTCTGGTAGAGTGGGCCTTGACCTGTAGAGGCGGAGGTTTACCCGCATCTACGTAGGCTGCCTTGATAACTTCTTTGACCCAGCGGGTGATAGTTGCCCTTGAGGCCGCTTCCCTTGCTTCTTCCCGCTGTGTAGAATGAACAGATGGTCCGTCTTTCGTATTGCTTCGGACACTTCCAGGTATCTGGGCAGTAGCCTGCCTATGTCGAGATGGCGTAGAACTCGACCTTCTTCTAACCGTCTGTGGTAGGTAAGGAGATGGTTTGGTTGAGGTGGAAGTGCGACACTACTTTGGGTAAGAAGGAAGGAACTGTGCAAAGATGGATGGCTTCTGGCGTGATTCGGAGAAACGGATCACGGCAAGACAGTGCTTGTAGCTCAGATGCGGCGTGCTGAGCATACAGCCAGCAGGAACACCATCTTCAAGATTAAAAAACGGAGGGACAGGCCACGAAGTGGACGGAAGGCGTGTCCCGCTAGAAAGTCCAAAACTAGGTTGAGGTTCCACAGAGGTATGGGCCACTTCAGTGGCGGCCGAATGTGTTTGACTCCTTTCAGGAAAAGTGAAATGTCTGGGTGTGTGGCAATGCTATTGCCGTCACTCCGTGGACCGTAGCAGGGAAGTGCTGCCACTTGGACCTTGATGGAATTGAGGGACAGACCCTTCTGAAGACCATCTTGCAGGAAGTCCAAAATGATAGGAATCTTAGCGGCATGAGGATTGGCGCTATGAGCTTCGCACCAAGCTTCAAATACTCTCCAGATCCTTATATAAGTTAGCGATGTGGAGAACTTGCATGCTATGAGGAGCGTATCTATTACCGGTCCCGAATATCCTCGGGTCTTCAGTCTAGCTCTCTCAATGGCCAGACCGTAAGAGAGAATTGAGCCGGATCCTCGTTAAGAATGGGACCTTGGCGCAGCAGATCCCTGTGCGGAGGCAGGGGTAGTGGAGTCCCCGCCAGCAATCTTCTCATGTCTGCGTACCAGGGTCTTCTTGGCCAGTCTGGGGCCACTAGAAGAACTAGGCCTTTGTGCCGCTGAATCCTGTATATAATGGCACCCAGCAGAGGCCATGGTGGAAAAGCGTACAGCAGAATCCCCTGGGGCCATGGTTGCACCAGTGCATCAATCCCCTGAGACCAAGGATCCCGCCTGCGGCTGAAATATCTGGGTACTTGAGCGTTGGACCTGTCCACTAGGAGGTCCATGCCCGGGGTCCCCCACTGATTCATAATCATCTGGAACGCTGTGGGTGACAGTTGCCAATCCCCGGGATGTAGACTTTCTCTGCTGAGGAAGTTCGCCGCGGCGTTGTCCTTCCCGGCGATGTGGATGGCGGAGATGTCCTGGAGATTCGCTTCTGCCCAAGTCATCAGGGGAGCTATTTCCAGTGATACTTGTCTGCTTTTGGTTCCGCCCTGTCGGTTGATGTATGCCACCGTGGTGGCGTTGTCTGACATCACTCTGACTGCTCTGTGTCGTAGTCTGTGGGCAAGTCGCATGCACGCTAGCCTGACTGCCCGTGCCTCTAGTCGGTTGATGTTCCATCCAGACTCTTCTCTGCTCCATCGCCATTGGGCGGTGAGTCCTTCGCAATGTGCGCCCCAGCCACTCAGGCTGGCGTCTGTTGTAAGCAAGGTCCAGGTTGGAGCGGACATCCTGGACCCCCGGCTCCTGTGGCATTGCTGCAGCCACCATCGCAGCTGATTCCGTACCCTGGCTGGCAGAGGGCGGTGTACGGCGTAAGTTTGTGATCGCGGGCTCCACCTGGATAGGAGTGCGCGTTGTAACGGCCTCATATGCGCCCGTGCCCATGGTAACACCTCCAGAGTGGATGCCTTCAGGCTGAGGACTTGTAGGTAATCCCAAGCTGTGGGCCGGACGGCGCGCAGCAGCGCCTGCAGACGACTCTTGAGCTTTTCTCTTCTTTTGGGAGACAAGCTGACTGTCTGCCTGAGTGTCGAATAGGACTCCTAGGTATTCCATCGACTGAGACGGCTGTAGGGAACTCTTGTTTAAGTTTACTACCCAGCCTAGGTTCTCTAGTAGAGCAATCACTCAGCTGGTTGCTCGATGGCTTTCTTCTGGCGATTTTGCCCTGATCAACCAATCGTCCAGGTAGGGATGGATGAGAATTCCCTCCTTCCTGAGGGCCGCCGCCACTACTACTATGACCTTGGTAAAGATCCGCGGCGCTGTGGCTAACCCGAAGGGTAACGCCCGAAACTGAAAGTGTTGGTTCAAGACTTTGAAACGTAGGTAGCGCTGATTATCCCGATGGATTGGGATATGCAGGTAGGCTTCTGACAGATCTAGGGATGTGAGAAACTCCCCTGGCTGTACTGAACCTTTGACCAATCGCAGGGTTTCCATGCAAAAGCTGGGTACCCGTAGGTAGCGGTTGACTGACTTGAGGTCCAGGACGGGCCGGAAAGTGTCCTCCTTTTTTTTGGGCACTATGAAATAAATGGAATAATGCCCAGAATTTATCTCCCCTGCAGGCACTGGAATAATGGCCTTGAGGGAGAGAAGCCTCTGTAGGGTAACATCTAGCACCGCCCTCTTGAGGGGTGAACAAGGAGATTCCACAAACTTGTCTGGCGGGAGCCGAAGAAAGTCCAGGTAGTACCCTTCTCGGATGATAGTGAGGACCCACTGGTCCAAGGTAATCGCGGCCCACCTGCGGTAAAAGAGGGTCAGTCTGCCCCCTATGGCTGCTACCCCCGGATGGGCTGGCTGATTGTTATTGTGGGGTACGGCCGGGGCCAGAACCCGAGCCGGCTCCCCTCTTATTGCACCTGGGCCGAAAGGACTGGTTCCTGGCTTGCGACAGAGGTGCCTGGTAGCGAGTCCCGTAAGGGTTGAAGCGCCGAGAGGTTCTACCTCTGGGTGGTCTAGAAGACGGGCGCTGCCTCCTCCGTGGTCTGTCTCCTGGTAGACGAGGTAAAGGCGAGGCGCCCCATTTATTGGCCAGCTTCTCCAGGTCGCTGCCGAACAGGAGAGATCCTTCGAAGGGCAGTCTCGTGAGATGAGTCTTGGAAGAGGAGTCGGCCGACCAGTTACGTAGCCAGAGCTGCCTCCTGGCTGCCACTGAGGACGACACTCCCTTGGCCGCCGTACGGACAAGGTCGGAGGCTGCGTCAGTAAGGAAAGAGAGAGATGACTCCATCCCCTCTCCCGGGGCGTTGTTCCGAGCCTGAGATAAGCAGGAACGCGTCACCACCGTGCAAGCAAGTCGCAATTCGCAGGGACATGGCTTCCACCTCAAAGGCCTGCTTCAGGATGGCGTCCAAACGCCGGTCATGTGTATCCTTGAGGGCCGTCCCTCCTTCCACCGGGATGGTGGTGCGCTTCACAATTGCGCTATGGCGTCTACCTGCGGGCACGCCAACATGTCCTTTGTTGCCGGGGCTAAGGGGTACATGCCAGCCAAGGCCCAACCCCCCTTGAATGGAGCCTCCGGTGCAGCCCATTCCAGATCGATTAGCTGCTGTGCCACTCGTAGGAGGGGAAAGTGGTGAGAAGTTTGGCGCAGGCCCTCTAACAGGGGGTTCCCTCTAGGTTCCCCTGGGGTGTCATGGCCCGAAAGGGCCAGTTCAGACAGGCATTGCGAGATCAAGTCTGGAAGATCCGCCCTGGTAAAGAAGCGCCGCATAGTCCGATAAGGTTCTACCCCCGAGGGAAGCTCTCCCTTCTCGGGGGGCTCATCTTCTTCTGCCGGGTAGTCTGAATCCCCATAATCGGGGCTATCAGGTGGCGAGTGACCGCGCCTAGGCCGCGAGGGTCCAGGGGCCGGGTCATTCTGGACGTATGGACCCGGTCGGGGAGCTGACTGCATCGCGACAAAGGTATGAATCCCTTTGAATAATTCCACCCAGGAGATCGAAGCCATATCTGGCCGCGTGGGAACCAGGCCCCCCTGGTTCACTGGCTGCTCCCCGCTGCTGGTTCCGGGGTGTTCCCTGAGGAACCGGCAAGAACGCTGGGCTGTGACTGGCCCTGGCCCAGTACTCCCAGGGCCTGTTCACTCTGGGCACATAGGGAGTCTGCATCCTCATTCTGTGTGGCCCTGAGGTTGCATGCAGAGCAGAGATTGATGCCTGATTCTGGAGGTGCCGGCACTGCCGAAGCCTGGTCACTCTTATTCTCCATGCCGCCCGTGAACTCAAGAAGAGTCTGCGCTGTGCGCGAAAGCAGGCACCTGAAACCAGCGCTCAGCAACGCGCGCTTAACAATGTGCGCCTATAACGTGCGCCGAAGGACTTGCGCTTTAGCAATGTGCGCCTATGAACGGGCGCCTAGCAACATGCGCCTAACAATGTGCGGCTATAGCAGTGCGCCTATAACGGGCGCCTATAATCGGGCGCCTAAGGACTTGTGCTTAGCAATGTGCGCCTATGAACGGGCGCCTAGCCACATGCGCCTAACAATGTGAGGCTATAGCAGTGCGCCTACAAGCGGGCGCCTATCACGCCTGTGCGCCGATCGCGTAGCAACGGACACCTATCGCCGTGTGCGTAGTAATAGGCGGGACGCTTTTAGGTAATGGCGGGCAGGCAGACGAAATGGCGGCCTACTCAACTGGCCGCCCCAGAGGCACACTCTGCTTCTCCTCGGAGACCAATAAGTAAATATATATATACGCCTTACCTTGTCTTCGGCGCTTCCCGGCTGCAACCTGGGCGGTCTCCGGCTGCGGGGGCAGAGGGGGTTTACCTTCACCGCCGCGCTCGAGGAGGTGCACCTGCTGCCTCTAGGCCGCACCCGAACGCGTCTCGCTCGGGGGCCAAGTCCACGCCGGGACAGAGGCTGCCTCTAGGCTGCGCCCGAGCCCTACTCACTCGGGGGCAGGTCCCTGCCGCGAGTCGGCCACCAGACCGAGGCTCTTACCTCCGAGGGACCACGAAAATCACCTCGGGAAACTCAACTGGGGGAGGGACCGACTGGTATCACCGCAGGAGTGCGGGGCTCGTCGTCAATAGATAACGTCTAGTGAATTTAGTAGTTAGAATTTGGAAGAACGCTCAGCGAGCGTGAAGGAGCTCCAAACTGCTTTGGAGATGGAAATTACTGAATTGCTTCACTTCCTGTGGGGGTATATGTACCCGTGCTGATGTCAGATCCGTCTCCAACTGCTAGCACGAGCACGCTATACCCACTTGTTTTGAGTCCATCTGCTACACGCTAGGAAATGTCAACATACATAGATGTAAGACAAAAATTAAGTTAAGGAATGAAGATATAAGAGGGTCAACTCTTCCATTAGCAACCTAGGTGGTTTCTTAGAATTCCACACCTTGGTGGGGAAGTAGGCTCATGGTCACCAACAGAGCTCAATTCTGCTGGCAGCTGAAGACCACAAGAGAAGGCCCATGGCCGCCAGCAGTTCTTATCCCAGTGGTGCCTGAAGATTTTGGATGAGGTGATACCCATCACCTCATCCTACAATTTTGGGGGGGGGGGGGGGGGGGGGGAAGAGGGGGGAAGAAGCAGTACTTGCCAGGTACTTGTGACTTTGATTGGCTACTGTTGGAAACAGGATACTGGGCTTGATGGGCCCTTGGTCTGACCCAGTATGGCATATCGTATATTCTTAGAGGACAGGAGAGAGGGGATGTTGCAAGACTTCTGGTTGCCTAGGGCAAGGGTGGGCATCAACCTTTTATGTGCTGAGGCCATATTATATGTTATCGACCATAACAAGGGCAGGAGGGGTACCCTTAGAGCTCTTTGACAGCAATCAAACCCCCAGCACTTGCTGCAAGCATTTCAGTATCCAGCAGGCTTAAGTACTCTTCAATCATGGATCCTAGCCTCTACCAAAATCAACAAAACCTTCAATCCAAGAAGTGCAAGGTGTTTTCCTGGCTAGCAGATGTCTTCACCTCTGTCACAAATGCAGAATAGACAGACCGACCCTCACCAAAGAAGGTCATAAAGTAGAAATAGAAAGGTATAGACAAAAAACTGAACTGGAAAGCATTAAAAGCCAGACTCACATGCATTACAATAATGCAAAAATAGAAATATCACTATTACTCATAAAACAAAATCAAGAAATATAAAATCATTAACAGTCAGTAAACCACAACAAGAATTTCAAAACTGTTGACAAATAGAGCAAAGTGATAAAAAACCCCCCCAAAAACTTTTAAACATTTCCCAAAAATCAAATATTTTAAAACAGCAGGCACAACACCCAATAATTAAAACTAATAAGGATAAAAAAAAAAAAGTTTACTTTTCCCCATATCTTAGAAGCTTTTCATTTACAGTCACCCTGAGATTGCAATGAATTAATAGGGGGAAGAAGAGGAGAGAACACATATTTCCTCCGTTCTCCCTCCTATGCACTCACGTTCATTCACACACACTTACACTCATGCACCCTTCTACCCTCTATTTCCTACCTCCCCCTTCCCACTCACTCACCTTTCAGTCATTTATCTCCTCCCCTCACTCACATCCTCCCTATCATTCAACTCCCTTTCCCCTCTGTCACTCAACCGCCCTTTACCCCTTTCCCTGTTCTTTGACACTCACCCTCCCACTCAATCCCCTTACTTTCCCTCTGTCAGGGGGTGGGAATCCTGTCAGCCCGTCACTGTACAGGATCTCTTCCTCACTGGCTGTGGGGTAGGAACCCCATCAGTGTGCCATCACATAGAGTCTCTCTAAACTGGCAGGGGGGGGATGGGAACTCCAGTAGCATGTCTCACAATTTCTCCTTCTCCTTGCTGGTGGGTGGTAGGAACCCTGCCAGCGCACTGTCATATGTGATCTCTCCTTGCTGAAGGGTGGGAACCCCACTTGCACATCATTAAATGGTGCTGATGCTCTGATCTGCCTGATTACAGTATGTCAAGGGTGACAACTTGGTCTTTGATATCAGCCACTCAGGCAGGCAAGTCAGAGCATAGGCGGGCCACACACAATGCAGCTTTGCAAGAGACAGGTGGGCCAGATGAAATGTCTTAATAGACCGGATTTAGCCAGTGGACTGTAGTTTGCCCACCACTAGCCTAGTCCTAATACCCTTGTATCAGCCCTGTTTAAGAAAAAGAACTAAATATTTATTCTGTGAATGAGAAACTCAAATATAAAAAGCAATGGAAAACACACAAAGAAAGAAAGGAACAAGGAAATTTCCCGAAAGTAGTTCAACAACCTACAGGAAAAAAGATCCAGGGAGATCTAGGAAAAGATGGACCAATGGTGATCTATAATGAAACCCCAACTGGCACTGCTGCCTAACCCATGAAAGATAATGTACATGAGCTTTCATGACTGTCATGTGGGGAGACATCCCATGTTTTACCACTGAAAAGCACCAAATATGAATCTTAATAGCCAAAGAATTATGCAGACCAGTGTTCTACAGGCCATAAACACTGTCACAGCTAAAGAAAAGAAACTTAGGCCAGATGAGGACTATAAACAAGCACTGAAGGATATTTATCAAGATCTGCCTGTTTGTAAGAGCCTGTGTAAATAAAACCAAGGCAGAGGGACAATACAGCCACTTAAGCTCATAAGCAGGAGTCACAGACCAGCCAAAGGTACTCCAAAGGTTAGAAGAACAACCATCCTTGGATATGGGGGGGGGGGGGGGGACACACACACTCAAACGGAGACAACACTGACTCCAGAATACAGTTGGCATACATGGCAGGATCACCCAAAGAGACCGGAGAGAGGAGATGTCCTGCTTAGGGTCAGAGAGTGACATGGAGTCAGACGGTGAGGAGCCGAAAGAAAGCTCCAGACAGCCCAGCAGGTACCAGACCCAGAAGCAAGTCTCCTTTCCGGACCACCCGCCAGCTCTGCTGGTACCAAATCCAGGAAGAAGCCTTCTCCCCTGCCCAAATTCTCTAGACCTCCAGCCAACATCTGCTTCAAAGGTGAACAGAGGGATATCTCCTGAAGTTGGGACCAGGGTAAGTAAGTTAGCCATAAGTATTAATATATTAAGCAGGCTAAGGTTTATGGCATTTTTGAAACCACCTATGGCACAGACGTTTCTTTAGGGTAAACTGGTGCTTAGTGGCCATGATGCTAGAGACAGGAATTATCTTCTAATGCTAAATCCTGCCAAATCTGATAAATAAAAGTCTAAATCTGAGGAAAACATGTTGTCTTTTTCCTGAACTTAGGATCGTGAAGTGGGAGGGGGACTGGATGTGTCCTGTAGCAGACCGGTCCCTGGAACCCCTCAACTTACTTACAGCCACACACTTAAAATATGGCTATTGTTCAACAGATTAAGCTAAAAATGACAGAACTAATCACACTAGGTTGCTCTGTTAAATACACTCACCTGACACCTTTTCTTTTGAGAATAAGACAATCCGAATGTTACAAGAAGTCCATAATCTAGGGGTGTTAACTGACCCTATACTCTCCATGAAACTGCATATCGCAGGTATTACACAAATTTCATTCATGAAATAAATTTCTTTGCCATCTCAAACCATTACTGATCTCTGTAGATTTTAGAACAGTACTTCAGTCATTTTATCTTTTCATCACTTGACTGCTTTAGTTCTCTTTATATTGGTTTACCTCTGAATACAGTTCGAGCACTTCAAATTATCCAAAATTCTGCAGCCCATATATTAACTGGAATAAGCATACAGGACCTCATCAACCCAGTTTTGATTTCACTACATTGGTTCACAATATAGTGGCATGTTCAATATAAATTAGCTTCCAGGATTCATAATCTGTTACATGTCACCTTTCCCTTCATTAATCCGACTAAGGTTATACACCCCCAGCCAATATCTGTTGGCCATACCTTCCCCACAACATGCCCAACTAAACTCAATAAGAGAAAGAGCTCTCAATAGCCGGCCCTAGCCTCTGGAATTCATTTCCACTGCAACTCTAATATTGACAACCCAAAACAAATTTTAAAAAGCTCTTAAGACATATCTATTCATGAAAGCCTTCAAAGACCTCCACAATCAGTAAACCAATTTGAAGATGCACTAGATTAGCAATATATATCCTAGAGGGCCCTCTGTCTTATCAGACAGGGTTTCATTTACAAACAGCATTTTAAATTTATAAAAAACATAAGATATGCCATATTGGGTCAGACCAATGGTCCATCAAGCCCAGTATCCTGTTTACAACAGTGGCCAATCCAAGTCACAAGTACCTGGCAAGTACCCTAATTTAGATAAATCAAACAAATATTGCTTATTAATTACCATAATAGTTTATGGATTTTTCCTCTAGAAACGTATTCAAACCTTTTAAAACCCAGTTACACTAACTGCCGTAACCACATCCTCTGGCAATGAATTCCAGAGCTTAACTATGCGCTGAGTGAAAAAGAATTTTCTTCGGTTTTAAATGAGCTACTTGCTAACTTGATAGAGTACGCCCCTAGTCCTATTATCTGACAGGGTAAACAACCAATTTACATTAACTTGTTCAAGTCCTTTCATAAATTTGTAGACATCATATCCCCCCCCTCAGTCATCTCTTCTCCAAACTGAACAGCCGTAACTTTTTTAGCCTTTCTTCATAGGGCGGCTGTTTCATGCCCCTTAGTGCAGTGAAGGACGCACAAATTTTCTCCAATGCAGCTATATCCTTTTTGTGATACGGTCTTATTTTAGTCAGGAGGATGGTAGTTTACTCTTATCGCTATACTCTTCCCCCACACAAGGGATTTCTACCCATATAGATGTATTTATTTAAAAGCTTTTTTATACCGGCATTCGTGTGGACATCATACCAGTTTACAGTATAACAGAAAAGCTAGAAAATACATGTAACAGGCCCTAAACAATGGAACGCCCTCCCTACCACTCTCAGGCTAGAGCCATGTTACGCCAAGTTCAGAAAAAAACTTAAAACATGGCTCTTCCGACAAGCCTACCCTGATTAAGTACACTGACTTCCGCAAGTATCTTGCCTACGCCTTGTATATTCCTGTAAATAGTCCGTTGCAGTTTTATTTATTGCTTTAATTCCTCCACCTCCTGCTCTTTGTATACTCCTCCTTGTTCGCCCTCCCTGTTCATTGTAATTTCTGCCTTTAAAGTTACATTGTAAACCGGTATGATGTATGCATACTAATACCGGTATATAAAAGTTTTTAAATAAATAAATAAATAAATAAATAATAAGAACGGGGGCGGGGGTATATAGAAGTCAGGATAGAGGGACAGTGCAACTGGAAAGACATTTTTTAAACATGAGTTAATTATTAACATGAGAAAATGTAAAACATATCTAGATGGGGAATGTCATAATTGCTCGATTTATATACAATGGAAGCATAATCACAATAGAGTACATGGCAAAGGAATCAATTTCTGGTGCCTGGTAAAAGGAATCAATTTCTGGGTACAGGAAGGTGTGGGAGAAACTTAATCGGGAAAGGCCTGTTTAAACAACCATGTTTTTAGTTTCTTTCTGAACTTGAGGTGACAAGTTCGAGACGGAGATTAGGGGGGAGGGAGTTCCACCGTGATGGGCCTGCGATTGTGAGGCACGCTCCCTTGTGGAAGAGAGGTGTGCTATTTTGAGAGAAGGCACATGAAGAGTTCCTTTATTGATGTTCTGGTGGGCAGATTCTGGTGTGCAGATGTGAAGGGTAGATCAAGCCAGTTGGAGTGGTGGGAGTAAATAGCTTTGTGGATGATAGTGAGGGTTTTTATAGAGGATGTGGGAGGGGATAGGAAGCCAGTGTAGGTCTTGGAGAATGGGGGTAATATGGTCTGATTTACGGACATTTGTTATGATTCTTGCCATAGCGTTTTGATTGTACATTTAGTCTCATGCAGGATCTTTATCCTGTTGGATTCTATGCCATCCCAGACATAAAGC
Source organism: Rhinatrema bivittatum (assembly GCF_901001135.1). Taxonomy (NCBI): domain Eukaryota; kingdom Metazoa; phylum Chordata; class Amphibia; order Gymnophiona; family Rhinatrematidae; genus Rhinatrema; species Rhinatrema bivittatum. The sequence continues at coordinate 44,262,551 of NC_042627.1, read as the reverse complement.
GCCATCCTGCCACTGCGATATAATTTGTACCCTAGTACAGCACTATCCCTTTGGTTATTCTTTTTCTACCATGTCTCTAAGAAGCTAGTTACATCTATGTCATTTACTGCTATACACTAATTCTCCAATCTTACTTCTTAGACTTCTGGCATTAGCATACAAACACTTCAAATTGTGTTTTTTTGTTTGTATTTATATTCTGGTTTTCAGTTGACAGGGATAAATTGGAATCCTTTATAGCTCAGGTGAGATATATATATATATATATATAATGTATTTATTTTATTTTTTATTACTGGAACCTCTGTTGGGATGCTCTAACTAATGTTTCATTAGTATCTTTTGAAGATACCTTTCGAACCATGTGCTGCTGTGCGACTGTCAGCTTTCCCCTTTGCTCTAGTTTAAAAGCTGCTTTATCTCCTTTGTAAAGGTTAGCACCAGCAGCCTAGTTCCACCCTGGTTAAGGTGGAGCCCATCCCTTCGGAAAAGACTCCCCCTTCCCTAGTTCCTTAAAAAACTGCATCTCTCTTCCTTGCACTGTCTCATCCACACATTGAGACTCTGGAGCTCGGCCTGCACCTGGAACAGGGAGCATTTCATAGAATAAGAACATAAGAAATTGCCATGCTGGGTCAGACCAAGGGTCCATCAAGCCCAGCATCCTGTTTCCAACAGAGGCCAAAACCAGGCCACAAGAACCTGGCAATTACCCAAACACTAAAAAGATCCCATGCTACTGATGCAATTAATAGCAGTGGCTATTCCCAAAGTAAAATTGATTAATAGCCATTAATGGACTTCTCCTCCAAGAACTTATCCAAACCTTTTTTGAACCCAGCTACACTAACTGCACTAACCACATCCTCTGGCAACAAATTCCAGAGCTTTATTGTGTGTTGAGTGAAAAAGAATTTTCTCCGATTAGTCTTAAATGTGTTACTTGCTAACTTCATGGAATGCCCCCTAGTCCTTCTATTATTCGAAAGTGAAAATAACCGAGTCACATCTACTCGTTCAAGACCTCTCATGATCTTAAAGACCTCTATCATATCCCCCCTCAGCCGTCTCTTCTCCAAGCTGAACAGCCCTAACCTCTTCAGCCTTTCCTCATAGGGAAGCTGTTCCATCCCCTTTATCATTTTGGTTGCCCTTCTCTGGAGGTCCTGGATTTCAGCTTTCTACTTAAGAGCCTAAATTTGGCTTCCAGAATCTCCCTCCCACATTTTCCTATGTTGTAGGTGTCCACATGTACCATGACAGCCAGCTCCTCCCTAACACTGTGTAAAATCCTATCTAGGTGATGCGTCTCAATTAAACCTTTAAGAATGCCACATTGAAATGAAGTTGGATTCTAGCCTCAACCTGGGTGAAATCTAACAAGATGATTTCTCTCTTTAAATTGCTGATATAGTGCTTTATGCTGTTCCATCTTCTACCAGGTAGGCATGTTACCAGGCGATTTTCACACCCACCAGCCACCCAGCTGTCTGCATTCCTAATAATCAAATCACCAACTATGACGGCCGACCTAACCCTTCCCCTCCCGGGCAGTAGCCCTGGGAGACATCCTTGGTGCAAGAGAACAATGCACCACTTGGAGAGAAGGTACTTGCTACAAGATCATTTCCTGCTGCACCAGGTTGATGCTCTCGGATCTTCCTATTCTCCAAGGCAGCACCAGGGCTGCCAGACTGGAGTTGGGACTTGGCTACTACGTCCCTGAAGATCTCATTTATATACCTCTCTGTCTGCCCCAGCTCCTCCAGGTCTGTTACTCTAGCCTCCAGAGATAGGACTTGTTCTCTGAGAGACAGGAGCTCTTTGCATCGGATGCACACATACAATTTTTCACCGGCGGGTAAAAAAATCATACATGTAATACTCAATGCAAAACACTGGGAGGCCCCCCTCTTGCTGCTGGACTGCTACCTTCATCTTACATTTGTTCAGTTCCTAGTTAAGTTTTAGGTTGCTATGGGAGTAGAAATGCGTACAATTAGGGTCCTTTAAAAATATTAGTGTATTTACTATATATCTGGTAGTGACCTACAAGGGAATGATCAAACTCTTGATAAGGTGCTGGGAATTTGAGACTCAGTTAAAAGGTTTTTTTAAATATAAATATATATATATATATATATATATATATATATTTTTTTTTTTTTTTTTAAATGTGAAAGTGACACTGCCTATAAAGTAAAGGATGAGCTAGGGGTTGGTGGGTTAGGAAATACAAACATAAAAACTTCTGTTTGCCTTCCTTTCTGACTACCTATTTAAAACCAAATATGTTGAGTCTTCGATTGTTTGCAGATTAACATTTTATAGGTCTTTTGTGTTCCCCGCCCCAAACTTTGAAGGGCATGGGCTACAAATATTTTAAATTAAAAAAAAGGATCATCCAGGTCCTTTCCTCAAGTTGCAAAGCATATGAAGAGACCTAGATAGTCTGGAATGTTCATGATCACCATCATCTTTGGATAATTCTTATTTTATTTTATTTATTTAACAGCTTTTCTATACCGACATTAAAGTACACATCATATCGGTTCACATAATAACAAAAGGTTGGAAAGTACAATTAACAGGGGAAGGGGGAAGGACAACTGATAGAAGGTCCAAACTGTGAACCTGAACAAACTAACTGAAGGAGAGAAGCATGAAAGAGGTAACATGGTTAACAAGAATGGGAGTATGTAGATTATACAAGGTTATTTGATTTACAAATTTACAAATGGGGCTGAATGAAATTCCATAGTCAACTGGGGTGAATTAGTTCAGGGAAGCCTGGTTCTAGTCCGGAAAAGCCTGGTGGAAAAGCCAGGTTTTTATCAATTTTCGGAATTTAAAAGGGCATTGCTCTAGACGGAGGTTGGGAGGAAGAGAGTTCCAAAGGGTGGGGCCCGCAATGGAGAGGGCACGCGTCCTTGTTGATGAGAGACTGGCTTAAGTGTCGGGACTTGTAGGATGCATTTGAAGTTTGTTCGGGTGGGACGGGCAGATTGAGCAGGTTGGAGTGGTTCATTGAGCCATAGGGAGTTATGAATGTAGATAGCTTTATGAATGAGGGTAAGGGTTTTGAACAGGATACGGGAGGAGATAGGGAGCCAGTGCAGGTCTTTGAGGATGGGGGTTATATGATCTGATTTACCTGCATTACTGATTATCCTGGCTGTCGCATTTTGAAGTATCTGGAGGGGTCTGATGGTGGAGAAGGGAAGGCCAAGGTACAAAGAGTTGCAGTAATCTAGCTTTGAAGTTAGGGTCGCTTGGATAACAGTTTTGAGATCATGAGTATGGAGTAGGGGCTTGAGCTTTTTTATGACCATGAGCTTGTAAAAACCTCCTTTTATGATGGAGTTTATGAGGCTCTTGAGGTTCAGATGAGGGTCAATGAGAACGCCTAGGTTTCGTACAGAAGGTTGTGAGCTGAGAGGTGAGTGACGGGTCATTAGAGGAGGTCAGCATAGTGGTCTGTTGATTATGGATGAGGAGTAGCTCAGTTTTAGTAGAATTGAGGGTGAGCTGAAGGGAGGTGAGCAGGGTGTTAATTGAGGCTAGGCATTTCTCCCAGAAGGAGAGGGTGGCAGTTAGAGATTCATGGATGGGTAAGATGATTTGGACATCATCTGCGTAGATGTAGAATCTGAGTCCGAGATCAGATAGATGTTGGCAGAGGGGAAGAAGGTATATGTTAAATAGGGTGGAGGATAGGGAGGAGCCTTGGGTACTCCTTGCGAAAGGGTGAAGAGGGAGGATTCTGAAGGGCCAAGTTTTACGGAGAAGCGTCTGTTGGTGAGGTAGGATCTGAACCACAGGAGGGCGGTACCAGAAACACAGATGTCGATAAGGCAGGAGATGAGGAGATCGTGGCTTATCGTATCGAAGGCTGCTGAAATGTCTAGGAAAGCAATGAGGAAGTTATGACCTTTGTCAAGGCCAGTGAGAAGGAAATCTGTGAGGGATAGAAGGAGGGTCTCAGTGCTTAGATTTTTGCGAAAGCCAAACAGAGGAGTGGAGTATGTTATTGTTGTCGAGGTACTCCATGAGCTGGGTGTTTACTACTTTCTCCATGATTTTTGCAATGAAGGGGAGATTGGAGATAGGACGATAGTTGGAGGGGTCTTTGGGGTCAAGGGAGGGCTTCTTAAGGAGGGGTTTGACTACAGCATGTTTGAGGGGATCTGGGATTACGCCAGTGGACAGAGAGCAGTTAATAATGTCTGCCAGCGGTTGAGCAATCGTAGTAGAGATGGAGAGTAGCGTTTTCGTGGGTAGAGTGTCAGATGGGTGGGATGCAGGCTCGGATTTTTTGAGAATTGCCTCAATTTCCTTAGAGGAGGTGAGGTCAATGGTGTTGAGAGAGTTGTTAAGGGAGGGGGGGGTGGTGGTTGGGCTTGGGAGAGGGGGGCATGTGGGTAGCTGCAGGGGGAAACCTGAGGAGTATGTTAGCAATTTTGTTGTATCTTATGGTTAAATTCTTATGGTAGCCCATCACTGATTTCATGGAAGAAATGCGATCAAATTAAATAAAACTAATTTAAAAGATATCACAGCATTCAAAGAATCCATTATTGCCTTCTTTTAAGCTACAGGAACAACATTATAACTAAAAATTAATCCATACCTGCAAGATTTGCCAGGTTTTAATTTGCATTTCTTATCTTCTGCCTGGTTTGCATCATAACAACAATCATCTTTACACTGGTCACTGTAGCCACAATCACATTGCTCTCCTTGTTCTACCAAACCATTGCCACAGATGGGTTGGCCAGACTCTGGAAGTAAACATATGAACAGATTTCTCTAAGCACGGTAAAAAAACAGTATGGAATAGCATATTAGACATTTATTTCAAATATTTACTGCTACAATCAAAGAAACTTTCAAGAATTAGCTGTCTGATAAGGGTTGTTGGATTTGCATATCAGACTTTTTCAAGACCACTCCCTGACAGTTTCTACAAAATTCTGTGCCTTTAATCTGTTGTGCTCGACCCTGGCACAAAAACAGACAAAATTTACCTTGCTATATATCCAGCATGACTCCGTGTCTGGTTCGAAGGAAAAGCTCAACTGTTTGAAGATATGGAGAAAGCACAGCAATTTGTTAATACCATCTAAATGGGTAAAAAGGAAATCTGTTCAATCGGAAATGCTCAGTCACCTGGGCTACAGATTGAACTAATTGGGACCTTGGGGTCAAAGAAATATTCCTATTTTGTGTCCTAGAACTATAAATGATTGGCTTTCTCCCTTAATTTCTCTTCAGCTGGGCCAGCCAGGATGAAGTGAGAATCTGTGGTTGCAGGTGGTTTGTCTTAAGCCAAATGCTATTTTTCCCTGCAGAGCACAGTTAGATCAGTTGTACTGGAGATGACTGAACGTCTCTTCTTCAGATTCTGTTTTTTGTGGTATCCTGGGACCTTGATGCCTAATATGACCATTTTCACTCGGAAATGTGAAGTTTATCAGCCCCTTTTTTGGCATTGCTATTTCAGACCAGGGACACTGAATGGGCCTATAAGTTTTACAACATGCAGTCCCCTTGTGTTTCTTGTTCTTTTAATGCTCCTTTTCATTAATTTCCCTCCTTGTCTCACAGCGGATGTTAATGGGCTGCATGGGGATATATATGGAGGGTGAGTGGATACGTTTTTTGCCTAAGAGGATTTTAAGACGTGAATGGCAGGTTCAGGTAAGGGAGAGCAACGTTTTTTCAGGCAGAATAAGGTGGATTGTTATGTTAACGGTCTGGCTAGGGGTAGTGGTATAAGAGTTCAATAATGTGTGGAGTGCCTGGTGTACCTCCTGGGTAGGTTAGAGAGGAAAATTCAGGGGTCAATTGTTGAGAGTTCAATGGGGACTTTAGGGAAGCTTGCCCCTCAGTCTTGATTGAATTCCACCAAGGGAGTTGCTGGTTGCAGGGGTTAATCTGGTTTCTTGGTCTTTTTCTGGAGTGGAAGTTGGGTGGTGTGGGCTAGTGTTTGGTTCTCTGGACGGAGGCAAGCGTTACTTCCCTGTAACAGGTGCTCTCACAGGACAGCAGGATGTTAGTCCTCACATATGGGTGACATCACAGGATGGAGCCCTGTACGGAAAACGTTTCTGTCAAAGTTTCTACAAAGCTTTGACTGACTCTGGCACACTTGCCAGGTTTTAATTTGCTCAGCCTGCAATTATCCCTGTGAGCCACAGGTGTCTCCCTCAGTCTTGTCTTATAGCTAAAAGCGCAAGCGAAACTAAAATAAAGCAAATGTTGCTTACCTGATGTAACAGGTGTTCTCACAGGACAGCAGGATGTTAGTCCTCACAAATGGGTGACATCGAGAATGGAGCCCACCACGGAAAACTTCTGTCAAAGTTTAACAGAACTTTGACTGGCCCCTACTGGGCATGCCCAGCACGGCACTGACCCTGCAGCCAGCAGGGGTCTCCCCTTCAGTCTGATTTTCAAAGCTACAGGCAGTGCCGAAAAAGTAAAAATAAAACGAACCCAACACCGCGGGGTGGCGGGCGGGTTTCGTGAGGACTAACATCCTGCTGTCCTGTGAGAACACCTGTTACATCAGGTAAGCAACATTTGCTTTCTCACAGGACAAGCAGGATGGTTGTCCTCACAAATGGGTGAGTACCGAGCTGAGGATGTCCTGACTTGCACCAAAGGCACCCAACGGCGTGCAACAGGCACAACAACTGGGGTGTAATTTGGGAACGGACATCCGCACCCTACCGGGAAGGTGGAAGGGTGTTGGTACATCATGTTGGAAAAAGGTTACGCAAGACAGATTGGCCGAAGATGGAGTCCTGTCTTCCAGCTTTGTCCAAATAATAGTGGGCTGCAAAGGTATGGAGAGAACTCCAGGTTGCAGCTTTACAGATGTCAGGAAGCGGCACAGATCAAAGGTGTGCTACTGAAGTCACCATGGCCCTCACAGAGTGTGCTTTAAAACGGTCTTGGAAAGGAATGCCAGCTTGCTGATAGCAAAAAGAAATGCAGTCCGCCAACCAGGAGGAAAGAGCCTGCTTACCCACAGGTTGTCCTAACTTGTTAGGATGGAAAGAGATGAATAATTGAGTGCTCTTTCTGTGAGAAACTGTACGGTCTAGATAAAAAGCTAGAGCTCGTTTACAGTCTAAGGTATGCAGAGTCTGTTCCCCGGAGTTGGAATGGGGCCTGGGAAAAAAGATAGGTAGGATGATGGATTGATTGATATGAAACTCCGAAACTACCTTAGGTAAAAATTTAGGGTGAGTGCGGAGTACCGCCCGGTCCTGCAGGAGCTTAGTGTAAGGCGGATAGGTAACTAGGGCCTGCAATTCACTAACCCTGCGAGTTGAAGTGATAGCCAAAAGGAATAACACTTTCCAAGTGAGATATTTCAAGTCACAGGAGTGCAGAGGTTCGAAAGGAGGTTTCATTAGACGACCAAGAACCAGATTAAGGTCCCAAGATGGGGCCGGAGGACGTAAGGGTGGCTTCAGATGGAGCAAGCCTTTAAGAAAGCGCGTTACTAGGGGTTGTACTGAGATAGGGACACCCCCGATACCTTTATGGAAGGCGGCTACCGCACTGACATGCATCCTTATGGAAGAGGTTTTGAGACCTGATTCTGATAGGTGCCATAAATAGTCCAAAAAGTTAGAGATTGGGCAGGAAAGGGGATCAAGGGACTGAGAAGTGCACCATGATGTGTACCTTTTCCATTTATATGAATAGGATCTTCTGGTGGAGGGCTTTCGCGAAGCTATCAGGACACGAGAAACCGAATCCGAAAGGTTAAAAGGTTGAAGGACTAACCTTTCAACATCCATGCCGTCAGGGACAAGGCCTGGAGGTTGGGATGGAGGAGGCATCTGTCGTTTTGAGTGAGTAGATGCGGGTCCTTTCCCAAGGGAATGTGCCTGCAGATGGAGAGATTCTGGAGTATGGGAAACCACACTTGGCGTGGCCAGTGCGGTGCTATCAGGATCATGGTTCCTCTGTCCTGGCGTAGCTTCACGAGAGTCCTCGACAGAAGAGGAAGTGGAGGGAATGCATAGAGCAGACCGGTTGACCACTTGAGGGAGAAGGCATCCCTCGGCCGAGAGTGCTGGCTCCGAATGAGAGAGCAGTAATTGTCCACTTTGTGGTTCTAGGGAGACGCAAAGAGGTCTATGTGGGGATAACCCCACTTGTGAAACAGAGAGGTCGCTACCAGAGGATTGAGTGACCACTCGTGTGGTTGGAAGACACGGCTCAGCTGGTCTGCCAATACATTGTCTACTCCCGGCAGGTAGGTGGCCCTGAGGTACATGGATTGGGAGAGGGCTTCTGCCCAAATGTGTGCAGCTTCCTGACACAGAAGGAAGGAGCCTGTGCCTCCCTGCTTGTTTATGTACCACATGGCCACTTGGTTGTCTGTCTGGATCAAGATTATCTGATTCGATAGGTGAGCTTGGAATGTTCTGAGTGCGTAGCGGATTGCTCGCAGTTCCAAGAAATTTATCTGGTGTTCGGCTTCCTCTCGAGACCAGAGTCCTTGAGTTTGTAAATCGTCCACATGGGCCCCCCAACCGATGTGGGAAGCGTCGGTGGTTAGGATGACTTGGGGATCTGGTGGAAGAAAAGGTAAGCCCTGAAAGGAGGTTGACTTGAGTCGTCCACCAGGTTAAAGACAGGCGTAGCGCTTGCGTAACTGTGACAATGGAGGACAGAGGCTGAAGAGCTTGAATCCATTGGTGTCGCAGAGTCCATTCGGTAACTCTCATGGCTAGGCGGGACATGGGAGTGACTTGAACCGAGGATGCCATGTGTCCTAGGAGAACGAGGAATTGGCGAGCCGTGGCAGTGTTTTGAGACTGGAGCTGGCGAGCTAGGGATATCAGAGTCTGGACCCTTTGATGAGGAAGGTAAGCCTTTGCCTGTAAGGTGTCCAAGTCTGCCCCAATGAAGGATAAGGTTTGAGATGGGACTAAGCAAGATTTCTCGTAATTGACAAGAAACCCTAAGGAAAGGAGTGTTTGAATTGTCAATTTTAGGGAGGATTGAGCAATCTGTTGGGTGGAGGCCCTGATTAGCCAATCGTCCAGGTAGGGGTAGACGTGGACACCTTCCTTCCTGAGGAATGCTGCTACCATGACGAGGCATTTGGTAAATACCCGTGGTGCAGATGCTAGGCCGAAAGGTAGTACTCGATATTGGTAATGGTTTCGGCCCACCAGAAAACGCAGGTACTTGCGATGGGATTGTGTGATCGCAATGTGGGTATAAGCGTCTTTGAGGTCGAGAGAGCATAGCCAATCCCCTCTTCGCAGCAGAGGGAGAAGCGAGCCCAGGGTTACCATCTTGAACTTTTCTTTTTGAAGGTACTCGTTGAGGGCTCGAAGGTCTAAGATGGGACGAAGCCCCCTGATTTCTTTGGTATCAGGAAGTACCTGGAGTAGAATCCCTTTCCTTGTTGAGAGGGAGGGACGGGTTCTATAGCGTTTGATTGCAGAAGAAGGAATACTTCTTGTTGTAAGTGAGCCAAATGGCTGGTCAGACTCCATGCTTGTAGAGGCGGGGAGTCTGCAGGAAGAGTAGTGAAGTTGAGGTGGTAACCCTGTGCTATAATTGCTAGTACCCACTGATCTGAGGTGATCTGTAGCCAGCGGTCTAAAAAGTGGCACAGTCGACCTCCCACAGGGATGGCTGGAAGAGGGGTTTGGCAAGTGCCCCCTACAGGGAAGTCAAAGGCCCGCCGTAGGCCCAGGGGGTGGGGCTACTGTAGGCCTTTGCTTTCGAGGCTGGCGTGGCTGAGCTCTGTTGGAAGACCGTGCAGGTCGAGGCTTAGCCGATGGAGGGTAATACCGACGTGGCCTAAAGAACGACTTTTTAGAGTCTTTCTTGGATGGTTGTTTGGAGGTCACATCAGAAGGAGTGGATGAGAGTTGTTTTAACGTCTCATGGTGATCTTTTAATTCGGCTACTATTTGCTGAATTTGTTCTCCAAACAAGTTGTCCCCTAGGCAGGGTAAATCAGATAGCCGGTCCTGGACCTCTGGGCGAAGGTCTGATGATTTTAGCCAAGCCCAACGTCTGGCTGAGATGGCTGTGGCTGAAACTTTTGTGGAAGCATCGAAGATGTCATATGCAGTTCTAATTTCATGCTTCCCGGCCTCAAACCCTTTGTTAAGGAGGGCTTGAAGCTGTGGTTGATATTGCTCAGGCAAGGTGCCCGCATATTCTTGCAGCTGTTTTAGGATGGCTCTGTTATATTGAGTCATATAAAGCTGATACGAAGCTATGCGTGAAATTAACATAGCTCCGTGATACACCTTCCTTCCTACACTATCTAGGAATTTGTTGTCCTTGGTAGGTGGAGTTGAAGAGTGTGGCTTTAGACGCTTAGCTTTCTTTTGAGCTGACTCAACGACGACAGAGCGATGATCCAGTTGAGGCTTTTGAAACCCCGGTGCTGACTGGACAAGATATGTGGAGTCAGCTTTCTTATTGACTGGGGAGACAGATGAAGGAGATTCCCAGTTTTTCTTTAGAAGATCTAGAAACACCTGGTGAATAGGGATGGAAGCGATGATTTTTGGAGCATCCAGAAATTGGAGTAGTTCCATCATCTGGTGCCTGTCATCTTTTTCAGATTGTAGCTGAAAAGGGACTAACTCTGACATCTCCTTCACAAAATTAATGAAAGAGAGATCCTCAGGAGGAGAACGCTTTCTACTCTCTGTAGGAGACGGTGGTGAAGGTAAATCCGTGTCAGAAGAGGTATCATCACCCCAGGTATCATAGGGATCATGCGGGGCTTGAATCCTTGGAAGGTCCTGGTTGAGGGTCCGAGATATTAAGAGGAACCACCGAGGGTATCGAGTATAATCTCGATGGCATCGGTGCTGAAGGCGGAGCTGGAAATGGCATCGAGGGCTTCGGTGCTGTCGATGGAATCGGTGCCGGCCTTGGAATCGGTGGAGCCGAAGGATATATCGGTGGCGAGGGATGAGAAGGCACCGATGGGACCACCCCTGAAGGGGGAATTACGAACGGTGTTTCTCCCCCCGATGATAATCCTGTCGGAGACGGTGGCGTTGTCGGTGCTACTGAAATCACCGATGGAAGGGCTGTCATAAGCGCTTCCATGCGGTGCAGTAGCGGTGCTAGTGCTTCCACCAGTGGCTCGGTGGTCGGTTCCTTCCTCGGTGCCGGAGTCGGTGCCGGTGGAGGTTGGAACTTCTGCATCGCCTTTTCGATGGCCTCCTGGACCAGCCGGTCCAGTTCTACCCTGAGACCAGGGGTAACAAGACCCGGCTCGACGGGAGAAGGAGGCTGAGGCTGAGCCGGAGGGACCACCGTAACCGGTGGGATCACGGCTCCCACACCCCGAGGGGGCGAGGGTTTCCTCGGCGCCTGCGAAAGAGACGTGGACGGTGCCAGGTCTGATCGAGGCTTTTTGGTCGGTGGCTCGGTCTGTACGGAGGTCGATGGTTCTGGATCCTCGACTGGCCGAGACTTGTGCCGTCGATGGCGATGTTTTTCCTTCCGATCCCCTCGCCCATCCGGGGAAGGGACGGGAGTCGACGGCCGGGAAGTCATCGATGGTGGACGGTCACCGGAGGGTTGACGATGATAATGCAACTTCGACGGTGCCGGTTCCGATGACGTCGATGCTATCGATGGCGTTGGGGTGCGAGCATGGAAGAGGAGCCCCATCTTCTCCATCCTGGCTTTGCGACCTTTGGGTGTCATTAAGGCACATTTGGTGCAAGTCAGGACATCATGCTCGCTGCCTAAACACAAAACACAGACCCTATGGGGGTCTGTGATTGACATAGTCCTGGTACAATCAGGACATCGACGAAACCCCGACGCCATGGCCCTGGGCCAAAAATTTAGTCGCGGGATTGGTGACTGTCGACAGGCCTCAAGGGCCAAACTCGACGTAAGTCGGCCAAAAACGGCAAAAAACTTACCGGAGTTCCGCGAGATGTAAAAATTTGTCGAAGGGAGACCCCTGAGGGGCAATTTTCTTCAGAATATAACAATTCCGAATTCCTGTCAGGAACGTGGTTAAGAGCTCCTTTCACCGCGTGGCAACTGCTGCGCGGAAAAAAGAAGACTGAAGGGAGACCCCTGCTGGCTGCAGGGTCAGTGCCGTGCTGGGCATGCCCAGTAGGAGCCAGTCAAAGTTCTGTTAAACTTTGACAGAAGTTTTCCGTGGTGGGCTCCATCCTCGATGTCACCCATTTGTGAGGACAACCATCCTGCTTGTCCTGTGAGAAACGTAAAAACGTATACAGACCCAACACCGCGGTGTGGCGGGTGGGTTTCGTGAGGACTAACATCCTGCTGTCCTGTAAGAACACCTGTTACAGGTAAGCAACACTTGCTTTCTCACAGGACGGTAGTCCTCACATATGGGTGAGTACCGAGCTGAGGATGCTCGAGAGTGCACCAAATGCACCCACGACAAACAAAAGGCGCAATGACGGGGTGGAATTTGGAACGGGGGCATCCTGAAACCCTTAACGGGTTGTTGGAAGTATGTTGTAAAAAAAAAAATCTCACTTGCTCAACGACTACCTACTGGACACCCAACCGGACCTGTGTGCTATAACTGAAACATTGTTAAAAAACACGGACACCCCACTAATCAACCAATTACAGACACAAATTTACGACTTTTTCTCCATCCCTAGAACAAAAAAAAAAAAAAAAAAAGAGGGGGAGGATTATTGCTAGCTGCCAAAAAAGAACTTAGACTAACCCAGCATGCAATTAAAACCTCAACTAAACTTGAAATCGGACTATTCAAATCCAATCAACTCAAATCTGCCTCATCTATGCCCCGCCTGGGCTCCTAGACTCCGACTCATCACCCCTCATAGAACTTATAGCCAAACACATCAATACCAACTCACCAGCGATCCTACTAGGAGACTTCAACATTCAAGTGGACTCTCCATCTCCCTCAGCCAACTGCGAAGCCCTCCTCTCATCCTTCATGGCCATGGGCTTTAAACAAATTATTAACAAACCCACGCACAAAGCAGGACACACACTAGATTTAATATTTACGAATGATCAGATCTCGACCACTGCTCCTCCGACTTGCACCCACATCCCTTGGTCAGATCACTCAATTATAGAAACGGAAATATCCATAAAGAAAAAACCCACCAACATCACCACCAAATCCACGATCCAATTTAGAAAAACATGCTCCATGGAAACTCAGCAACACGCTCACCAAGGAACTAACTAACCTGGACCTCACAAATGCGGACACCGCCATGAACTCCTGGTTAACCATCACCCACGCAGCTGCTGATAAAATATGCCCCTTGACATCAAAAAATATCGATCCTGCCCGTAACAATAAACCCTGGTTCTCATCAGAATTAAGAACACTTAAACAAAACCTTCAACATAAAGAACAACAATGGCGGAAGAACCCCACTAATACTGCACGGGCCTCCTACAAAACCACGATGAGCTACTATAGGACCAATATCCTTCGTACAAAGAGAGACTTCTACGCCAAAAAAATACACGGCTTCATATACGACCCAAAAACACTCTTCTCATATGTTGCCACACTCACCACCCCTATTCCTCCTATCATCCCGGAAGAAGAAGCACAAAACAAATCCACCGAGCTGGCAGTCTTCTTCGACAGCAAAATAAAAAATCTACTTACCCCGCTAACATCCTACAACCCCATTCACAACTCCCAGCATCCACCGGACCAAAACCACGCCCCATCGTGTCGATGGGGCGTGGTACCACATCATCCCTGGAAATAGAATCTATCAAGAAAATGAAGCCCTCATCGCACCCAATAGACCAAATCCCGACCAAACTCCTTCTTACAATTCCTAGCATCATCGCCAAACCTTTGGCAGACATCATAAACTGTTCACTCACAAACGGAACAGTCCCAGACGCTTTGAAAACAGCCTCGCTGAAACCTTTACTAAAAAAACCCAACCTGGACCCATCTAATCCCACAAATTTTCACCCTATCGCTAACCTACCTTTCATAGCCAAGCTAATGGAAAAACTGGTCAACACTAGACTCACAGACTACCTCGAATCCCACGACATCCTATATCCATCGCAATTCGGTTTCAGGAAACGCAGAAATACAGAAACTCTCCTACTCTCATTAACTGACAACATCCTGTTGGGTCTCGACAAAGGTCAATCATATCTTCTAGCTCTGCTAGACATCTCAGCAGCGTTCGACACAATCCTCATCAACCGTCTGATGGAAATAGGTATCTCAGGTGCTGCACTCCTCTAGTTAAAATCCTTTCTAAGCGACAGATACTACAAAGTAAAAATAACCAACAAAGAGTCTCACCCTGTAGCTGCCAAACAAGGAGTTCCCCAGGGTTCCTCGCTCTCACCGACCCTATTCAACATATATCTTCTCCCCCTATGCCAACTCCTCTATAACCTCAACCTCACATACTTCATCTATGCGGACGTGCAGATCCTAATCCCCATCAAGGAACCCGTCTCAGACACTCTAAACTACTGGAATAGCTGCCTCCACGCCATCAACCTCCTTCTCACAAATCTCTGCCTCGTTCTCAATACCTCCAAAACCGAACTGCTAGTCATTTCCCCTAATGATAATAACATGCTAGCCATCAATAGTAACACACCCCTAGTAAATCAAGTGAGAGACCTTGGAGCCTTCCTAGACTCCAGAATGAACTTTAAAAAATTCATCAACACCACCACCAAAGAAGGCTTTTACAAACTACAGGTATTAAAACAGCTAAGACTTCTCCTTCACTTTCACGACTACCGTTCGGTCCTTCAAGCCATACTATTCTCAAAGATTGACTATTGTAATGCGCTGTTACTTGGTCTCCCGGCCTCTTCTACCAAACCTCTTCAAATGCTGCAAAACGCTGCAGCCAGGATCCTCACAAACTCCCGCCGCATGGACCACATCACCCCGATTCTAAAAATACTTCACTGGCTACCCATTCGCTACAGAATTCTCTTCAAGATACTTACTATTATCCACAAAACCTTATTTCAAGAATCCTCGCTCCAACTCACCATACCCCTCAAACCATACTCCTCGGCAAGACCCACCAGATCTGCATATAGAGATTCCCTCCAGGTTCCCCCCAAAAAATCCGTTCTTCACAACTCTATTGAAAAACGAGCACTATCAATTGCGGGTCCGCATCACTGGAACTCCCTCCCGCCAGATCTCCGCCAGGAACATTGCCATTTCACGTTCAGAAAAAAATTAAAAACTTGGCTGTTCGCCCAAGCATACCCCTGAAAAAGCTTCAGGGTCACCCACACAGTCACATACCCCACGGGTGCGTCCATTTCCGCAACTCAAAGGAACCGTTTCTCGACTAATTGCACTTATAACTTGTTTAATTCATATACACTATGTAAATTTTGTACATAATTCTTACATTGTAAGCACCCTCTCCTGCTTATGCCCTTCTCTCCAGTTAGAGAAAAGAAAGGTTAAAACAAATTCTAACAGCCTAGTTCCACTTTCCCTGTTATAATGTAACTTTTTGCTTTCTCTGTTAACTGGTTTCCCCCTAGTTTATTGTAAACCGGTACGATAAGACCCGGTCTTGAGCATCGGTATATTAAAAGAATTTAAATAAATAAATAAATGTTGGGTAGTTAAACCGAAAAGAATAAGAGTAGACGGGACTGGCCAAACATGGAGCATGCCTGCTAGTCGTATCTAAGCAATAATGGCTGCGAAGGTATGGAGAGAACTCCAGGTTGCAGCCTGATAAATATGTACAAGCAGCAGCGGCCAAGGGGAAGCTATTAAGGCTGGGACAGATGCAACAGAGAGTGGTTACACACACAGTGTTGTAGTGAAATGCCTGCTTGTTGGTAGGAAAAAGATACAGACCGTCAATTAGGAGGAATAGGTCTGTTTGCCCACTGGAATTCGCAGCTTGAATCTTGCCACAGAAAGAGTTAGGTGGAATTCCTAAGGAATGTAGTGCGATCGAGATAGAATGCAAGTGCACTATTACTGTCCAAGAAGTGGAAAAAACCCTCTTGCTCTGGGGAGAGAGAGGTGTTGCGAAAAAATGGGCAGAGTATATCCTGAGTAAGGTGAGATGCAATGTCTACCTTAAGAAAGATAGGAAGTTGAATGCGTAAAAACCACTCGGTCATGGAGGAACGCGGGGTCGGATGAGTATGTAACAGTGTGTAACTCACTGACCCTGTTGGCAGAAATGACATTTATGAGGGAAAGTATTTCCCACGTCATACTGTGAAATGACAGGAATGGAAAGTCTCGAACGGAGAACATAAGGACTTATAAGGATAAGATATAGGGTCCATTCCGTGACTAGTGAAAATAGAGGTGGCTTGATCAGTGGATAATCCATGGTAAGCTGACTCAGGTGGTGTTTACCGTTAATCGGGTATCCCCAATCCCAAACAATATACCTATTGGAACAGAGGTGTACCTATGTGGAGGATGTCTTGGGAGCAGAATCCAAGGGAGCAAGAGAAAAGAGTGGTGTAGAAAAAGAAAAAGGGTAATACCCTTTTGTATGCATCATGTGGTAAATCATGCCATGTTGAATGGTAGGATTTATTTGTGGAAGGTTTTGTGACGCTACCAGTACCTGAGAATATCAGTGAGTCTACAATTTGAGACTGACTTGTGAGAAGGCGAATTGGTTACTGGTGTGATAAATTGAGAAGTATGGGAAGCAGACTGGTCTTGGCCAGGACGTGGGTCTGAGGAACAGTGAACCCCGTCCCGGTTCAACATTAGAAGAGTGCTGACTATGAGAGGCAGCAGAAGAGACACATTTAAGAGGCCCTAGATGGAAGAAAGGCGTCTATGGGAACGCATTGGAACCATGTGTAGGGAGTTGAATCTGTGCACCGTATGGTTCGATTTGGACGCAGAAGGCAAGTTCAGTTGACCTCAGCGTTAGAAGATCTTTCCCGCTACACATGTAGTCCGAGACCATTCGAGAGGATGGAAACCTACATGGAGGTGGTCTGCTAGTGCGTTCAGTAAAGCTCTTAGATAAGTGGCCCGAGGATACATGGAGTGAGCAAGGGCCAAGGGTAGAGCTGCGCAGTTTCCTTGCAGAGCAGCTAAGAGGTTTGTGCGTGCTTGTGTTGGAAAACACATTGTCCCTATGCTGTCTGTATGCACAAAGATTTGTTGCAGAGGCAGTATTGGAAGGCATAAGGGTATAACGCATGGCTACAAGCTCCAGGAAGTTCATGTGGAACTGTGTGTGGAGTGGAGCAGATGCATATTGGGTTGAGAAGCTTTTACGTCAAACTTTACAACCCTGAGTAAATGCAAGCATGAGCAGAATCAGACTAGATTTTGGTTCTAGATCTGCAATATGGATGAGGGATGAAAGCAGTTGAACAGCTTAGACCCACTGATAATGGAATTTCATTGAATCCATGAGGAAAGTGCATAGTGAAAAAAAACCCATGGCCCGACAATGAAGAATTGAGGGGCTGAGGTTATGGAAAAATGCGCTCAGGAACATGTAAGAATTTATTAGAATGTCTGCGCGTATGCTGGACAGGATTTATGGAAGTGACAGTAATCCCAGTTAGTAATGTATAGTGAGTCATGAAGAAGTTAGAGCTCCTTGCGTGGAGTGACTGTGGTTATGCAGCTGTCCATGCAAGGAAAAGCGTGAATGATGTTGCACTCCGCAGAGAAACAGCATTCACCGATAGTGATTCAATGAATACCCCAGCTGCCGAAGCTGGTGCAACCGGCAGAGCGTGGTATTGTAATATTGTTGACTCACCATGAAGCACATAGAAAGATTAGAGGTAATGTACTTACTGCGATATGGAAGCATGGTAACAAGAGATACCATTTTACCTGAGCCTTCTGAAGGAAGTTGGTATTTCTGAGGTCCAGGATGGGCGGAGAGTAACTACTTTCTGTTGAAAGAATAGTGTAATTAAAACTCCCCAAACCCCCCCTTCCCCCTTCTGCGCTTTGTAGCATCTGGGGGAGTGTACCAGGAAGTTTGGTACAAGGTGAGGTGGCCGTTCTGATATCCAGCCAGTTGGGAGGCCAGGAGGGTGTCCAACTAGAGGGTCTGATGTAATCTGGATATCATGTAACCTCCCACAGGGGCATGAGCGGTAAGGTTTTACCCACATGTCTGTGTGCTGTACAAGGAGACACAGAGACCTGTCGTCAGGCTTCGAGGTGGACTTGCACTTGAGACAGTATTTGCTGGATCTCGTGTTTAGCAGATCAGCGAATGCACCTGGAGCTTTGGTTCTGAAGCAGGAACCAGAAGCCAGAGCATTAATCAGTTCAGAGCCTCGTTGCTGAAAATGGGAGGAAGCCCTGATGCAATCCCAAAGATATGACAGAGAGGTTTCTCTTGGTATTGTGGCTGACATAGCGATATGTGACACTATTACGGTTCTTGGAAGCTACATGACCTAGAACCTTTCGAACCATGTGGCTCGAATTAGAGAACAGATCTCAATGGGAATGCCACAGAAGCGGGTACTTACCATCCGACGTAGATCGCCGAAGGATGAGCCGGTGAAGATTGCTGGCTCCATGGATTCCAGGATTCATCGAGGGAGTAGACGCCCGTCTCAACTCTGATGCCTGGTATGGTGGCGCAGGTATAGAGGAGACAGGCTGAGCGTGGCTGGCGCAACCACGGTAGTATTTTGTGGAGGGCCACAATCCCCCACTGATGTCTGTGGGGCACGCCTCGGGAACAGGGGAGCAGATTAATGAGCTCGTGAACCCGGCCCTCATCGCAGCAGCTTGATGTCTCGTGACGCCAGTGCAGAATTCTTCGGAACTAATTCTGGTGTTTCTGGAGCACTAAGGAGTGCCAAAACTGTGCGGAACACTGCCGACGGCAGTGGTGATGTTGCTCGGCCCGCGCATTGTCCAGCAGCGAGAAGGATAGCACCGATATGCTGGATGGCGTCTGTGGCGGTCACTGTGATGATGCATGCCACAGTGCTTGGCCCAGTCTTTCCCCAGCGCCGAGATGGATGCCCTCGCTGTCTTGGATGGTGACTGATGACTGACTGTCAGCTTGCCTGCACTGCTCCTGGCACTATGTAGTGTCTTAGGCTAATACGGGCTTTAATAAGAACCCAAAGCATGGAGCACTGTGTTTAGGCGAAGGCATTACGTGGCGGTGCTATGTCGGTGTTGACGGTGTCTATGGCGGCCGAAGCGGCCTCAAAGGTATCGTCAAAAATATATATGAAAAAACATCGATGACTCGGCCAGAGTAATGACAGTGACTGAGCACTGACGGCATCGGTGTAGTTATCTATGGGAACGATGTGACATCGAATAATCGAAAAAAACATAGTTGGTATCGGAAAAAATGAAATCGGCATTGACTGAGTTGATGACCGCATCGATAGGAACTTCGAGGGCATCGACTGACACCAATGGCGTCCATGGCATCCATGGAAACGACCTGGCATTGATGCCCAGCCATGGAAATGATCTGGCATCGATGTCCATGGATGGAATTAGACTTGGCATCGATTGTCCATCAATGGAAGGTCCTGGGAATTGATGGAAAAGTCCTGGGCATCAATGGCATCCATAAATAAAGGATGGCATCGATGGGAATGCCCTGGGGACTATGGCATCGACCCGAGCATGGATGGCAGAGACGAGACAAGGTGTACATCGATGGCATCCATTCGGGCACCGATGAAACCCAAGGAAAAAAATCAGTGCCATGGATGAAAAACATGGATGGCACTGATAGAAACGATGCAGGGACGATGGCAGAGTACCGCGAGGGAGGCGTACCGATGGCATCTAAGAATCCAGGAAGGTCTGAAGGGGGGTGGGGGTACCGATGGGGGCATCGACTGTGCGAGGGTACAGAGGAAATCGAAGGACCTGAATCGACAGGGGCCCTGGTGGCAACGAAAATCGTGGAAGTCCCTGTCCCATTAGTGCTAATAACCAGGCAGAGTGTCACAGAGGGACATTCGCAGGCTATGTGTGGCTAACTGAAAACACAGGGAGAGGGAAGGCCGCAATCAGTTGGCAGGCCAGGGAGGTGACAGGAACTGACCGAAAAAACAGGGCATAGTACTCACCGAGCGTCGAATAAACGTGCGCGAAGTGAGACCCGTGCAGGGAAAAGTGTTTGTGAAGTAAAAGTTTAAGTATTTCCATGTGGAAAAAGTGTTAGAATTTCTCACAGAGCTCCTAACCGCTCTGCTTACTGCAGAGTGGAAAAAAGAATACGGAGGGAGACACCTGTGGCTCACAGGGATAATTGCAGTCAAAGCTTTGTAGAAACTTTGACAGAAAAGTTTTCCATACAGGGCTCCATCTTGTGATGTCACCCATATGTGAGGACTACCATCCTGCTTGACCTGTGAGAATGTGCAGGGCTTTAGGAGTGTTTGATAGAGAGGTGGGTGTGGATGGGTTTATAGCTGCGTGCGTGTAGATAGTAAGGGGGAAAAAATGGTATACGGCAATGCTGTACTAATCACTATGGTGATTAGAAAAGCAAGCAGAATGTTAGGAATTATTAGGAAGGGAATGACAAATAAAATGGAGGATGTCATATTGTCTATCACTCCATGGTGAGACTGCACCTAGAATACTGTATGCAATTCTGGTCAACGCATCTCAAAACTGATATAACTGCACTGGAGAAAGTGCAGCGAAGAGCGACCAAAATAAGGGGCATGGAATGGCTGCCCTATGAGGAAAGGCTAAAGAAGTTAGGGCTGTTCAGTTTGGAGAAGAGACGACAGAGGGGATATGATAGAAGTCTACAAAATCATGAAAAGACTTGAACAAGTTAATGTAAATCGGTTATTTACTCTCTCAGATAACAGAAGGACCAGGGGCACTCCATGAAGTTAGCAAGAGGCTCATTTAAAACAAATCAAAGAATTCTTTTTCACTCAGCGCATAGTTAAGCTCTGGAATTCATTACCAGAGGACGTGGATGAGTTCCTAGAAGAAAAATCCATAAACTGCTATTATGGTAATTAATAAGCAATAGTAGCTTGTGATTTAACTAATGCTTGGTTGCTTGCCAGGTAATTGTGACTTGGATTGGCCACTGTTGGAAACAGGATACTGGGCCTGATGGACCCTTTGTCTGACCCAGTATGGCATATCTTATGCTTTTATATTATGTTCTTACTTTGTTTATAGGACAAGAAAAATTGGAGAAATTACTTACCTGATAATTTTGTTTTCCTTAGTGTAGACAGATGGACTCAGGACCAATGGGTATAGTGTACTCCTGCTAGCAGTTGGAGACAGATCAGATTTCAATCTGACGTCAGCCCCTAGTACATATTCCCCTGCAGGAAGTGCAGCTCTTCAGTATTCTCCTCGAAAAGCATTGTGGATATATGTGTGACTGACTGATTGATTAACTTAATTATTTGGTTAACTTGGATACATTTCATAACTTGGTTAACTTGAACTGGTTGATTGACTATAGCTGGAGACCGCCAGTGTACTCAACCAGAAAGTGGACACCCGGCAAGGTGGATGCCCTAGGTAAATGAAAAAAAAAACCCCCCAAAAACATGGCTTACCCTTGAACATTTGAAGGCCCTGCATGACGGCAGCCAAGGGTGGGATGCTGAGTCCATTTGTCTACACTAAGGAAAACGAAATTATCAGCTAAGTAATTTCTCCATTTCCTAACGTGTAGCAGATGGACTCAGGACCAATGGGATGTATAAAAGCTACTCCCGATCCGGGTGGGAGGCTGCCCGTGACCCACTTAGTATTGCCCTTGCAAATGCCGTGTCCTCCCGAGCGCGAACATCCAGACGGTAGAATCTGGAGAAGGTATGGATGGAGGCCCATGTAGCCGCCCTGCAGATCTCGGCAGGTGACAGCATTCTAGTTTCTGCCCATGATACTGCCTGGGCTCTGGTAGAATGGGCCTTGACCTGTAGAGGTGGTGGCTTGCCAGCTTCTATGTAGGTCACCTTGATGACTTCCTTGATCCAGCGGGCGATGGTTGCCCGTGAGGCCGCTTCCCCTTGTTTTTTTCTGCTGTGAAGGACGAAAAGGTGGTCCGTTTTTCGTACGGGCTCGGACAATGCCAAGTATCTGGATAGGAGCCTGCCGATGTTGAGGTGGTGGAGGCTACAGGCTTCTTCCGAATTCTTCCGGGCATCCGTCATTGGTAGCAAAATGGTCTGGTTACGGTGGAAGTGTGAGACCACTTTGGGGAGGAAGGAGGGGACCGTGTGTAGTTGGATGGACCCCAGGGTGAGCCTGAGGAATGGCTCATGGCAGGACAGTGCTTGTAGTTCCGATATGCGGCGGGCTGAACACACTGCCAGCAGAAATGCCATCTTCAAGGTTAACAGGCGAAGGGACAGGCCTCGTAGGGGTCTGAAGGCGGTTCCCGCTAGGAAGTCCAAAACGAGATTGAGATTCCACAGAGGTACCGGCCACTTTAGTGGTGGGCGAATATGTTTGACTCCTTTCAGGTGAGAGGCTATGCTGTCGCTCTCGCTCTTGGAGCCGTAGCATGACAGGGCCGCCACCTGTACCTTGATGGAGTTGAGGGACAGGCTCTTCTGTAGTCCATTCTGTAAGAATTCCAGGATCACGGGAACAGTGAATGAGCGTGGTTTGATGTTGTGGTCTTCGCACCAGGCTTCAAATACTCTCCAGATCCTTATGTACGTTAGTGATGTGGAGAGCTTGCGTGCTCGTAGGAGGGTGTCGATTACCACCCCTGAGTACCCGGTTCTTTCTCAGGCGAGCCCTTTCAATGGCCAGACCGTAAGAGAGAATTGAGCTGGGTCCTCGTGGAGGATCAGACCTTGTTGTAGCAGGTCCCTGTGTGGGGGCAGGGGTAGGGGGTTCCCTGCCAGCAGTCTCTCTCATGTCTGCGTACCAAGGTCTTCTTGGCCAGTCCGGAGCCACCAGAAGAACTAGTCCCTTGTGTAGGTGTATCTTGTGAATGATTGCACCCAGTAGGGGCCACGGTGGGAAGGCATATAGTAGGGTCCCCAGGGGCCAAGACTGTACCAGGGCATCGATCCCTTGAGACTGCGGTTCCCGCCTGCGGCTGAAGTATCTGGATACTTGGGCGTTGGATCTGTTTGCCCAGAAGTTCCATTTCCGGTGTCCCCCACCAATCCACTATTAACTTGAAGGCTGTGGGTGACAGCCTCCATTCTCCTGGGTCTAGACTTTCCCTGCTGAGGAAGTCTGCCGTGATGTCTTTCCCGGCGATGTGGATGGCGGAGATCTCCTGGAGGTTTGCTTCTGCCCACGCCATCAGGGGGTCTATTTCTAGGGACACCTGTTGACTTCTGGTTTCCCCCTGCCGGTTGATGTAGGCCACTGTCGTGGCGTTGTCCGACATTACTCTGACCGCTTTGTTTCGAAGTCTGTGGGCGAACCGCATGCAGGCTAGTCTGACTGCTCGCGCTTCTAGGCGGTTGATTGTTCCATCTCACCTCTTCTGCGTTCCACTGCCCTTGGGCGGTTAGCTCCTCGCAGTGTGCTCCCCATCCTCGTAGACTGGCATCTGTGGCGAGTAGAATCCAGGTTGGGGAAGAGAGGCTTGATCCCCAGCTCATGTGGCTGGCCTGCAGCCACCACCGTAGCTGGGTCCGAACTCTGCCTGGGAGTGATAGATGTAAGGTGTAGTTCTGGGACCATGGGCTCCACCTTGATAGGAATGAGCGCTGTAGGGGTCTCATGTGGGCTCGCGCCCATGGCACAACTTCGTGTGGATGCCATCAGCCCAAGGACTTGCAGGTAATCCCATGCTGTGGGATGAGGATCGTCCAGCAAGGTTTGTAGCCAGTTCCACAATTTTGATCTCCTTGTGGGGGTCAGGCTGACCTCGTCCTCTTTGCTGTCGAATCGGACTCCTAGGTACTCCAGCAACTGTGAGGGCTGTAGGGAGCTTTTGTTTGTGTTGACTACCCATCCTTGGCTTTCCAGTAGAGTTCCGACTCTGCTGGTTGCTTGGCAGCTTTCCTCCGGTGACTTTGCTCTGATCAGCCAATCGTCCAGGTAGGGGTGAACAAGGATTCCTTCCTGCCTCAGTGTTGCCGCCAACACCACTATTACTTTGGTGAACGTTCGGGGTGCTGTGGCTAACCCGAAGGGTAGTGCCCGGAACTGGTAGCGATGGTTCAGGACTTTGAAGCGTAGGTAGCGCTGATGTTCCTGATGAATGGGGATGTGCAGATAGGCCTCCGAAAGATCCAGGGATGTGAGAAACTCTCCTGGTTGTATCGCCCTTATTTATTTATTTTATTTATTTATTTATTTTGTTTTATATACCGGCAACCGTTTGCACATCGTGCCGGTTTACAGATAACTTACAACCAAGGATATACACATGGAACATTGTGTAACATTGTGTAACATAAATGTGTGTCTTATAACGGATCGTAGGGTTTCCTTGCGGAAGCGAGGGATCCTGAGGTGGCGGTTGACCGACTTGAGATCCAGGATGGGCCTGAATGTTCCCTCTTTCTTGGGAACGATAAAATAAATGGAATAATGGCCAGTATTTATTTCCTGTGGAGGTACTGGGGTTATGGCCTCGAGTGCCAGTAGCCTGGACAGTGTAGCTTCCACCGCCGCCCTCTTGGAGGGGTCATGGCAGGGGGACTCCATGTATTTGTCCGGAGGGGTTCGAAGGAAATCCAGGTAGTAATCCCTCCTGAATGATGGCTAGGACCCACTTGTCCGAGGTTCTCCACCCATCTGTGGTAGAATAGGGCTAATCTGCCCCCTATGGCTTCTTCCCTTGGATGGGTAGGCTGAGTCTTATTGTGGGGAGTGGCTGGGGCCTGTACCAGAGCTGGCTCCCCTCTTGTTGTGCTTGGTCTGAAAGGACTGGTTCCTGCCCGTAGGGCGGGGCACTTGATAGTTGTTCCTGTAAGGATTGAAGCGCTGCGAACTTCTGCCCCTGGAGGACCTGGGAAGGAACGCTGATTTCTTTTAGTCTTATCTTCCAGCAGTCACGGCAATGGGAACTCGCTCCATTTGTCGGCCAGTTTCTCTAGTTCGCTGCTGAACAGGAGGGATCCTTTGAAGGGCATCCTTGTGAGGCGCGTTTTGGAAGATGCGTCGGCCGACCAGCTTCGGAGCCAGAGTTGTCTCCTGGCAGCCACCGCAGAGGACACTCCTCTGGCCGCTGTGCACACTAGGTCGGAGGCAGCGTCCGCTAGGAATGATATCACTGGTTCCATGTCTTTTCCCGGGGTGTTCCTGGTTTGTGATAGGCAGGCACATGTCACCACGGTACAGCAGGCCGCAATTTGTAAAGACATAGCGGCGACGTCAAATGATTGAGGATGGACTCCAGACGTCGGTCATGTGCATATTTGAGCGCAGCTCCTCCCTCCACTGGGATAATGGTGCGCCTAGAGACCGCGCAGACCATAGCATCCACTTTTGGGCATGCAAGAAGATCTTTGGTTGCTGGGTCCAGGGGGTACAGGGCCGCCAAGGCTCGTCCCCCTTTGAATGCGGACTCCGGAGCATTCCATTCCAGGTCAATCAGCTGTTGTGCTGCTTATAAGAGGGAAATGGCGAGAAGTCTGTCGAAGACCCTCCAGCAGGGGGTTCGGTTTCGGTTCCCCCGAAGTACCTGGGCCCGGGATAGCGAGCTCCGTCAGACATTGATTGACCAGGTCCGGGAGCTCGTCCTTTGTGAAGAAGAGTCTCATGGTTCGGTGAGGCTCTGTCCCCGGGGGGAGCTCCCCTTCTTCCTCCGAGGTGTCCCCATAGGTGGGGCTTCTGGGTAATGGGAGCCTGTGCCTAGGTCTTGAGGGGCCTGGAGCATGTGGTTGGACAGCCAGAGGTTCAGTTTGCATTTGAACAAAGGCGTGAATCCCCTTGAAAAACTCCACCCATGATATGGACGCTGGATCAAAGCCGAGAGGCGTTGGTTTCTTGGGGGTCTCCCTGGCTAGGTCCGGGGTGCCTCCTGAGGAGCTGGAACTGGCCCTGAGCTGGATCTCCCAGGGCCTCCTCGCACAGGGCATCGGCCTCCTCGCTTTGTGTGGCTCTGATGTGGCATGCCGGGCAGAGGCCTTGCGCTTTAATTTCTGTTCCTGGGGGTGCCATGGTTGTCAGCGTGTAAATCTTATGCGCTCCGGTGCGCTTAGATTGATAGTGTAAGTTGTGCACGCGGCTGTGCCATAGATATGCGCTCGGCTATGTGCGCGCAAGTTATGCGCGCAAGGATTTATGCGCACGTAGGTCTATGCACACAAGTGCTTTATGCGCCCGGGTCAGGGATGTGCGCTCGGAGGCGAACGGCGTGGCGAGTAGGCCAAGATGGAGACAGCGAGCACACGGGCAATATGGAGACCCCCTCGGAGAGTCTCCACGTGGGCAGACTCTTGGAATAGCCGGGGCCTTTCCCTGCTACGGCAGATCAACCAGGTGGCACTGGTCCCAGTCGGTGACCTGTGCTCGTCCTCGACCCTCAGAGACCGGATTCGAGTAGAAGATTTCTACCTTACCTTGTCTTCGGCGCTTCCCGGTTTCGTCCCGGCTACAGGGGGAGAGGGCAAATACCTTCACCGCCGCGCTCAAGGGTACACCCGCTGCCTCTCAGCCGTGCCCGAAGGATCGGGGGCTAGGTCCTCGCCGCGATTCGGCCACCGGCTCACCCCTGAGGGACCACGGAAATCACCTCGGGAATCTCAACTGGGGGAGGGACCAGAGGGTATCACCGCAGGAGAGCAGGGCTCGTCTTCAGGTAGGTTTTCTTCTTTCAGTTTGGGTTTTCTTTTTTAAATTTGATCTAACGCTTGAGAGCATGCAGTTAGTCCCTAACTGCTATGGAGACGGAAAATACTGAAGAGCTGCACTTCCTGCAGGGGTATATGTAATAGGGGCTGACGTCAGATTGAAATCTGATCCATCTCCAACTGCTAGCAGGAGTACACTATACCCATTGGTCCTGAGTCCATCTGCTACACGCTAGGAAATTAAGTTTGGTTACAGCTTGTCATGCCTTTTGGGACTATACTAGTCTGGGCACAGCAAACTGGTAAATCTGAGAATATGTACTCATACAGTTTGTTGGGTACTTTTATTCAAACACTTAGGTGATATGGTACAACGTATGTCAAATGTACAGGGTATTTCCTCGCCAATAAAATGTAAGCATATATTTCAATTATGCACAGAGAAGTAAGGTACAAATTTTATTACTGCAGGAGACAGACCTGACCAATGTGGAGCATGAATAATTGAAGGGGGGGATGGGTTGGCAATATTTACTATTCTCCTACAATTCATGTAGTAGAGGTGTTTGTGTGCTAGTGAGTAAAGATCTGCCTTTGATAGTGCTCATGTCTTTTAAAGACGTCAAGCGGAGGTATATTCTTTTAGACTGCTCATTGTATGCTGAAAAGTTTATGTTGGTCATTGCATATGGCCCTAATCAGGACCAGGTCAGTTTTTACAAAGTCACTATTGACTGTTATCCTCAATTTTGGATTTGAAAAACTTTGTATTGGGGGTGACTGGAAAGCAAAATTGCTTACCTTGTAATAGGTGTTATCCCAGGACAGCAGGATGTAGTCCTCACATATGGGTGACGTCACTGAACGGAGCCCAGGCGGGAAAGCTTTCTGTCAAAGTTTCTAGAAACTTTTGACTGGCCCTGTGAGGCCACTGAGCATGCCCAGCATGCTATGATATTCTCTGCCACAGGTGTCTCTCTTCAGTCTGTTATATAGCATAAGCGTTAGCAAAATAAAATAATAAAAGTCTGAGGCCCAACTCCGTGGGGTGGCGGGTGGGTTCTGTGAGGACTACATCCTGCTGTCTTGGGATAACACCTATTACAAGGTAAGCAATTTTGCTTTATCCCAGGACAAGCAGGATGCTAGTCCTCACATATGGGTGAATAGCGAGCTAGAGGCTGAGTCATGTTGTATTGAGGCAACAGTGAAGTATTGTTGTTGAAAAGAGTCAGCTGAAGATCACAAAACATTGGATGTAGAAGGAGTTGGGATTAAACTGGAAACAAGTTCTTTAAGACAGATTGTCCATAGGCTGAATCTTGTCTTCCTTCTTTGTCCAAGCAGTAGTGGGCTGCAAAAGTGTGAAGAGAACTCCATGTTGCTGCTTTGCATATGTCTAGGATTGGCACTGAACGAAAATGTGCTACTGAAGTTGACATTGCTCTTACTGAATGTGCCTTTACTCGCCCTTGAAGAGGAAGGCCTGCTTGTTCATAGCAGAACTCTATGCAATCTGCTATCCAATTGGATAGGGTATATTTACCCACTGCTTTACCCGGTTTGTTTGGATCATAAGAAACAAAAAGCTGATTTGATTTTCTGTGGACTGCAGTACGATTTAAGTAGAAAGCAAGTGTACGCTTACAGTCCAGGGTGTGTGTAAGGCTGTTTCTCCTGGATGGGAATGAGGCCTTGGAAAAAATGTGGGTAAATTTATGGATTGGTTCAAGTGGAATTCCGTAACTACCTTGGGAAGGAATTTTGGATGTGTACAGAGAACCATTCTGTCATGTAGGAATTTTGTATAAGGTTCGTATGTGACAAGTGCTTGTTGCTCACTAACCCTTCTACCTGAGGTAATGGCTATGAGGAAGATAGTCTTCCATGTGAGAAATTTAAGATTACAAGAGTCGATGGGTTCGAAAGGAGAGCGCATGAGTCTTGTTAGTATCAAATTCAGGTCCCAGCTTGGGACGGGTTTTCGAATTGGTGGTTTAAGGTGAGTTAGACCTCTCATAAATCTACTTGTGAGAGGATGAGTGGATATAGGTGCATCTCCTATCTTGTTATGGTAAGCAGAGATTGCACTTAAATGTACTCTTACAGATGAAGTCTGGAGACCAGATTCCAAAAGATGGTATAAGTATTCCAGTAGAGAAGCTGTGGGGCAAGTGAAAGGATTTATATCTTTTGCTGAGCACCAGAAAGTGAATCTCTTCCATTTAGAAGAATAGTTCTTTCTTGTGGAAGGTTTACGTGAAGCTATAAGCACTTGAGATATGTGAAATGAAAGATTGAGTGGTTGTAATATCAAACTTTCAACATCCATGCTGTCAGGATTAGGGACTGAAGGTTGGGATGTCGTAACCGGCCCTGATCCTGAGTTATGAGAGTGGGAGCTACTCCCAGATGAATGGGATCCCTGACTGAGAGGTCTAGCAGTGTGGGGAACCATACTTGTCGAGGCCAATATGGGGCTATGAGAATCATGGAGCCCTTGACCTGTTGTAGCTTCACTAGAGTTTTGGTTATGAGCGGTATTGGAGGATACGCGTATAGTAGGCCTGAATTCCAAGGGCGAGCAAAGGCTTCCTTGGCTGGCTGGTTGTTCTGTTTGTGTAGTGAACAGAACTTGTCCACTTTGTGATTCAGATGTGACGCAAAGAGGTCTATTGTTGGTTGACCCCAACGTTGAAATATCCTGGTTGCTACTGCAGGATCCAGGGACCATTCGTGTGGTTGGAATTGACGACTGAGTCGATCCGCCACTACATTGTGTATGCCTGCCAGATAAGTGGCTCGTAGGAACATTGAGTGATTCAGGGCCCAGCCCCAAATCTGTGCAGCTTCTTCACAAAGGAGATACGAGCCCGTACCTCCCTGTTTGTTGATGTACCACATGGCAACTGTGTTGTCTGTTTGGATGAGAACAGTCTTGTGTGAAAGGCAGTCCTGGAACGCATGCAGTGCCTAACGTATCGCTTGAAGCTCCAGAAAATTGATTTGATATGTTGCTTCGAGTTTTGTCCAAGTCCCTTGAGTGTGGAGATTGTCTACATGAGCTCCCCATCCTAAGGTGGATGCATCTGTAGTTAAAGTAATCTCTGGGACTGGTTGTTGGAAAGGTAGGCCTTTGCACAGGTTGTCTTTGTTGGTCCACCAAAATAGAGATGATCTTAGTCGGTGGGTCACTTGAATTGGATAGTGAAGTGGTTGAATGGCTTGAATCCATTGTGACCTTAAAGTCCATTGGGTAACTCGCATGGCTAGCCTTGCCATAGGAGTAACATGAACTGTGGAGGCCATGTGACCTAGCAGTATCAGAAACTGATGAGCTGTGGTTTGTGTCCTTAAGGAAATGGACTTTGCTAGTAGAATGAGGGCCTCTGCTCGTTCTATAGGTAGAACGGCCTTTGCTAGATCTGTGTTCAACTCTGCTCCTATGAATTGAAGTAGATGAGTTGGAGCGAGATGGGATTTTTGATAATTGATGAGAAACCCCATGGAGTGAGGTAGAGCAATTGTTCGGCTGAGAGAAGTTATTGCTCCTTTTTGAGATGGACTCTTTATGAGCCAGTCGTCTAGATATGGAAAAACATGGACACCTTCCTTGTGCAAGTGTCCTGCTATTACTGCTAGACATTTGGTGTAGACTCTTGAAGCAGACGCCAGTCCAAATGGTAAGAACTCTGTTATTGGAAATGTTGATGGCCCTACCGTGAAGCGCAGGTACTTGCGATGAGGAGGGTATATTGGAATGTGAGCATAAGCATCTTGAAGATCCAGAGAACAAAGCCAATCCCTTGCTTGAAGTGGAAGCATGGTGCCTAGAGAAACCATTCTGAACTTTTCTTTCTTTAGAAATTTGTTGAGATTTCTGAGGTCTAGGATGGGACGTAGGCCTCCTGTTTTCTTTGGAATGAGGAAGTATCGGGAGTAGAATCCTCTTCCCTGCTGTGTCCGGGGCACTGGTTGAATGGCCTTGGATCTCAGAAGGGTGGATAATTCTGTTTGTAATTGATGAAGTTGAGAGTTTTGTTGATGACAGGATGTTGGTGGAAACTCTGGAGGAATGGAGGTGAAATTTAGTTTGTAACCTCTAGCGACTATGGAAAGAACCCATTGATCTGTGGTTATGGATTGCCAATTTGTGTGAAAAAGGGATATTCTGCCTCCCACTGGAAGATTTGGCTTGGGATTGCAAGGTTGAATCTGTTCTCTGGTGTAATCCTCAAAAGCCTGTTGCAGGCCCTGTCTGTGCAGGAGGTTGTGGATGGGCAGGTCTGGATTGTCTGGCTTGAGATCACTGTGTTGGCCTGGTAGATCTACCCCTAGTTGTTTGTTGGTAGTACCTGCGTGGCCTGTAGTAAGAACATCTCACATCCCTATGTGGAGAACGATGAGAAGGTTGGTTAGCAGGTTTTTGAGGGGTTTGAGACAGTTGTTTGAGTGTCTCAGTATGATCTTTGAGTTGTTGTACAGCCTCTTGAATTTTATCTCCAAAGAGATTGTCACCGAGACAGGGAAGGTCAACAAGCTTATCTTGTACCTCAAGCTTGAGGTCAGATGCCTTGAGCCAGGCCCACCGGTGAGCAGTGACTCCCCGCTGCTGCTGTTCTTGAAGCAGTTACTTCGTGTTTTCCTGCCTCAAGACCTTTTGATATTATTGCTTGAGCAGGCTCTTAAAATTGAGTGGGTAAGGAAGTGATGAATTGTTCCATCTCTTTCCAGAGATTTCTCTGGTGTTGAGTTATATAGAGTTGGTATGCAGAGATTTTTGTGCTCAGCATGGAACTCTGATAGATCTTCTTACCCATGGTATCTAGGAATCTGTGCTCCCTGCCTGGTGGGATGGAGGAATGTGGGCGCACACGTTTAGATTTCTTTTGCGCTGATTCCACAACGACAGACTGATGGGGCAATTGTTGTTTGTGGTACCGTGAAGCTGGTTGTACTATGTAGGTAGTTTCTACTCTTTTGTTGACTGCAGGTATAGAGGCTGGGTGTGCCCAGATTATCTTCTGAAGATCCAGCAAGACTTCATGTACAGGTACTGCTAGTACCTGTTTGGGTAGATCCATGAACTGTAATACTTCAAGAGTTTGTGCTCTTGTGTCCTCTTCAGCAGTCAACTTAAATGGAATCAGACAGTTTGTATGAATGATGAGAAGGAAAGATCTTCTGGGGGTGATTTCTTTCCTCTGTCAGGAGAAGGAGGATTGGACAAACTCCTCTGATGAAAATTGAGAGGTTCATCATCCCAGGAGTCTTCTGAATCTTCCCTGTAAGTTGTCTGAGTCACTGGTGCTGGTGGGACGTGAAGCCCTGAAGGTCCAGGTTGTGGATCATCGATGAAAATATCAACAGATGTTGTCCTTGGTGTGATGGGTGGTAAGTTGTCGATGACATTCTGATACCTTTGTAGGAGGCGACTGTAAAATGCCTCATCCTGGACTTCCAGAGGTTGATCAGGTTGTGGCAGTGATGCTGTCGTTGGGATCATCGATGGAATTTGAGATAACATCGATGTAGATTGTGTTTGGAGCCTCGGTGTGGTAGTTATGAAACCAGTCGAGGATCTTGGAAGGAAAGATATTGTCATCGGTGTTATCACCGGCATTGATGTTGAAGGAACAAACATCGGCATCGATGCTGGGAGGCATCGGCATCGATATCAAGGGTATCTGCATCGACCCGGAGGTCGGCATCGACAGGCCTGTCGGAAGTTGTTGCTCCTGTAGAGCTTGTAAGACAGCTTGTCTAATAAGTGGACAATTCTGGCTGTGGTATGTGTGAAGACACCGATGGTGTATGCGGTGGCAGTGCCGCGATGTCCATCGATGACGTCGTAGGTGTCTGTGACAGCGAAGGCCCAACCACCGACGTGTCTTGATTTTTAGGCCGCTTCGGCATCGACTCGTCCTGGGACACCGATGTGGATGATGATCGATGTCGATGGCGATGTTTGGTTTTAGAACCTTCTGCCGACTTTGTGGAGATCTCAGACGATGGCGAGGATGGACGATCACCGGATCCATCCAGACGCGGTTTTTTTGAGTAAAACTCTTTTTGTTGCTCCAGCCGGAGACGACCTCGGTGCTTTTGAGGGAGAAGGGATTAGCTGAAGAGAAAATAGGTGTTCCATCTTCTCTTGCCTGGCTTTTCTTCCCTTAACTGTCATTTCTGCGCATTTGGTGCATGTACTGACATCGTGTTGTTCCCCGAGGCACAGTACACACTCCAAATGCGGATCAGTAATAGACATATTGCGGTTGCAGACCAGGCATTTTTTGAAACCGGTCGCCATTTTCGATAGACGGCCGATGAACGAGCGTGTGTGTGTGTGTGTGAAAAATTTTCGTCCGAAAATATTTTAAAATACAGTACTCACCAGCCGGCGAGGAACAGAGTTTCCTGTGACAGAGAATATAATTGACTTCAGTCAAAAAAGAGATTCCCAAACGTTAGGGCTATCGGTCCGCGGTGCGAACGGCAGCGCGGAAAAGTGAAGACTGAAGACAGACACCTGTGACAGAGAATATCATAGCATGCTGGGCATGCTCAGTGGCCTCACAGGGCCAGTCAAAAGTTTCTAGAAACTTTGACAGAAAGCTTTCCCGCCTGGGCTCCGTTCAGGGATGTCACCCATATATGAGGACTAGCATCCTGCTTGTCCTGGGATAATGTATGTTTTGACCTGGTCCTCCACATCAAGATTGCTGGTGCAGGATCTGGACCATTCGAAGCTTATTAACTCTTAACTTAC
Organism: Rhinatrema bivittatum; assembly: GCF_901001135.1. NCBI lineage: Eukaryota > Metazoa > Chordata > Amphibia > Gymnophiona > Rhinatrematidae > Rhinatrema > Rhinatrema bivittatum. The sequence goes on along the minus strand of NC_042627.1, from coordinate 44,229,046 downwards.
TAGATGTTTGGTAACACTATCATAAACAAAAGGGACTATACATATTACTCCCCTTTGTCACAGAACCTACAGTAGAATAGACTGTTCCCCCTACTTTTTTGGCATACATACAGGGGAGTAACATTCTACCTTGTAAGATTTCAGATCATAGTCCTGTGATGGTGGTGTTTGAAATCTGGCAGACCTAAAAGCTTTTTCCTGGTGATTTAATGCTTCTTTGCTTGGAAATTTGAAGTTCCTAGACATGGTTAAAGGTAGAGATCAAGATATTTAATGAGTGTAATCCTGAGGCGGATAACCTGCCCATTGGAAATTCTAAAAAGGGAAAGAATGAGCATTTCTTGTACTGACCACAAGTTCTCAGCATGTTCTCAGCTACAGGGCCAGTGCAAGGGTATTAAGCACTCTAGGCGAGCCTTCAGCCTGTGATTCCCCCCCCCCCCCTTGTCCCACCATTAACTTTCAGGTCCAGAGACCAACCTCCTCCCAGAGATATTGCTAATTAAACTCAGTGAGGATGTTCCTACCTCCGCTTCTCCCAGAACAATACTGCAAACACACATAATTGGACATAAGGACAATTGTCAAAAGTAATTTTTTAATTTACCTGGCTAAAATGGCTTTTTAAAATATTGCCCACTTTAAAAGCACCTGAAAGTATACATGGTTTAAAGGAAGAATATTGTACAGTTATGCATTTGGTATGCAGAAGCCAAGAGAGACGTCCACAATGGGGAATGAGATACTGATTTATTTAAAAACATTTATATACTGTCTTCCTGGACTAAATCAATCAAGGTGGTAAACATTTGCAGAACTGGCTTCTACATGAAACATAAAACCAAAAAGGACCAAGACCACAAAACAGAAGTTTTGGGTGATCATATTTTATAAGGCTGCAAAATGGTACAAAAAGGCAATGGCTAGAGCCAGCAGAAAAGGAGATAATGCTTCTGTATGAGCCACTAATAAGACCTCATCTAGAGCAATGTATCCAATTCTGAAGGCCATACCTCAAAATATACAGAGTAGAGGCAGTCCAGAGAAGGGCTACCTAAAGGAGAATGATATTCAAGGATTTACATATATTACAGCTGCTCTTACGAAGCATCCCTGGCTGCCCACACGTTGGAGAGTTAAGTTCAAAGTTTTTCTGCTAGTTTTTAAAAGTGTTAGTGGGCTAGTTCCAGCCACATTTAATGCCACATTGAAAATTTACCAGCCTGTGCATAGCCTGAGATCACGTCCCAAAATTTACTTTGTGTTCCCTCTTTCAAGCTGATAAAGCTTGATGAATTCCATGAGCGACTCTTCTGTATTCAAGATCCACTCTTATGGAACAGTTTGCCCAAGGTCATGAAAGATGAAGTGTCACTGCTGAAATTCAAAAAGTGATTAAAAACCTATTTAAGCAAGAATTTACTGCTTGAAAGTCTCCATGAATTTGCTGGTATTAGTAATTTTGACATACAGTCCTAAATCCAATATGTTTTTTTTAATGGGAAATATTGATTATATTATTTTTGTCTATATTGTACTATTTTATTTTTTATTTTATCTTTCTTTAGTAATCTCATTGTTTTTACTTATAGAAGGTTTTATATTATGTTATTGATTGTCTACTTGTATCAGATTATGGATGTTTACCTGTAAACCGCTTAGAAATTTTGATAAGTGGTATAAAAATGCTATAAATATCCGTGAAGTATTTTAATATTTCTATCCTATATGCCCTCTAAGGTATACATGTTGTCTTAAGGGGGGGGTCCAATGACAATTCATGCTTATGCATTTTGATTTAGCTGTAAAGATAAGGTTGCCTTGGGCAAACCAAGATATAAGGCATTACTGTAATCTAGTGATGAAACAATGGTATGAACCATGGCTCTTAAATCAGTCAGACAAAAAAAGGGTGCAACCTCCGCAGCAAACAATTTAGAAAAAACATTTTTCACAACCTTGCTTACATGAGAATGGTGGAAAAGGATAGCACCCATTACTATTCTCAAATCATTCACTTTCCTAGAGATTTTGATTTCAATTCCATTGACAGACAAGGAGCTGGGCATTTCAATGACCGGAAATCTTGCTACATACAGGACTGTTTTTTTCAGCATTTAATATCAAATTATGCTTTGATTATCAGGCTTTCAAGATGTGCATACATGCAGAGATTCTCAAAATTGACTCACGGATAGAATTCTTGACAGCAACAAACTGAATGCTGTCTGCAAATAGCTAACATCTAAATTAGCGAGGACCTGACAGACTGGTGCAACAGGCAATGAACAAAACCGCTGAAAGTGCTGAGCACTGTGGGATACCCAGGCTTAGTATAAAAGCCAAGGGCTCTGAACAGAGGTGGAAAACAGAGTTCATTGTTGTAAAAAAAAGATGAAAACCATTCATAAACAGTGACACCAAAACCAATCTGTCTCCGCTACTTCAGCAATAACCAATGATCCACTATGTCAAAAGCGACTTAAATCAAGGAGAATCAGAAAGAACCCTGAGCCACTATCAATCCTCAAAAAGAGAGAGCAGCAACATTTCAGTATTGTGGCCAGCTCTGAAACCATATTGATAGGGATCCAGTACGAACTGCTCAATTAAACTTTGAAATTGGCTTAGAACTGATTTCTCTAGGACCTTTGCCAAGAAAGGGAAATTAGAAATTGGATGAAAATTCATGGGTCACTGAAGTCCAAAATAGCTATTTTAATAACTGGATGGACAATAGCAACTTTCAAGAGCTCAGAAACATGCCTCTCTTTTAAGGAGTCATTTACAAAAGTACTCAACTAATTGGCTAAATCCTGTCTCAAGCACTTTAGAGCCTCATTAGGGAACTCATTTAGAGGACAAAAATTGGTATTTAATTTAGACACGATGTCACAAATTTTGCTTTCTGATACCTCAGAAAAAAGAATCCCTGAGGACTGGAGGTTCAATATCAGAAACAGATAACCCCTTTTGATACCCTTGACGTATCTAACAGATAACATGATTTTCTCATGAAGAAAAAAAAAGGCCAAATTTTTCACCATATGGTCCTTCCCTTACAGTGGCCAATTCTGTACAGGAAGTAGTGAAGGATCTTACAATACAAGAAAAACTCTTGGGAATGATTAGGTGTTACCTGGATCTGGGAAGCAAAGAAATTACACTTACAATAATTAGCCTTAATCCTAAAATCATTTAACAAATTCATATTGGCCTCATGGTCACTCGTAGAATTAATCCTGTGCCAATGCCTCTTGAACCATCTAAGTTGCTGCTTTAATGTAATTTATTAGTTCAGGGTGAAACCAAGAGGTTTTGTGACTCCTGTTAGTCATCTTCCATCTTTGTGGGGCAACCTGATCAAGAAAGTTCTGGAGAGAGAGTCTCCAAAAGAAGAAAGCCTTATACACCTTTGCAATATCAGCCGCACCAATTTTCGAGATACATTCTGGAGGGCATCTACCTTGAACCAATTCAGTTGAAACGTTCTAAACTTTTTTAATGGGATTGTACCCACATCTATCAGCATAAAACTCAATTAAAAAATGATCTGACCCGGGCACCCTGTAAGAAAACACTTGGATAAAACAAAAAAAAAAAAAGGAGGAATTTAACTTCATAAAAAGATCTAGCCAATGGCCACATTTATGAACTGTATCCCAGATAATTTGTGCTCAGCCAGAAGCTGTCATTATAAATGAGGCTCAAAGCGGTGGAGGGGGTAGACCCAAGAGTAGTATTAGAAAATATTTATTCACAGAAAGGTATAAAGGATACAAATAACCACCCAGTTGAATTATTGCAAGTATAAACAGTAACAGAATTCAAGAAATTATGGGATAACTACAAAGGACCATTATTTGGAAAGAGGAGACAGGAAAGCTACAGATCCGAAGGGATATAGCAAATGTTGCTTACCTGATGTAACAGGTGTTCTCACAGGACAGCAGGATGTTAGTCCTCACAAATGGGTGACCGAGGATGGAGCCCAACCACGGAAAACTTCTGTCAAAGTTTCTGGAACTTTGACTGGCCCCTACTGGGCATGCCCAGCACGGCGCCAACCCTGCAGCCAGCAGTGGTGTCCCCCTTCAGTCTTGTTTCAAAGCTACAGGCAGTGCCAAAAAATAAAATAAGAAAAACGAACCCAACACCGCGGGGCAGCGGGCGGGTTTCGTGAGGACTAACATCCTGCTGTCCTGTGAGAACACCTGTTACATCAGGTAAGCAACATTTGCTTTCTCACAGGACAAGCAGGATGGTTGTCCTCACAAATGGGTGAGTACCGAGCTGAGGATGTCCGAACATGCACCAAAGATACCCAACGGCGTGCAACAGGCACAACAACTGGGGTGAAGTTTGGTAGAGGACATCCGCACCCCACCGGGTAGGCGGAAGGGCGTTGGTATGTCATGTTGGAAAAAGGTTACGCAAGACAGATTGGCCGAAGATGGAATCCTGTCTTCCAGCTTTGTCCAAACAGTAGTGGGCTGCAAATGTATGGAGAGAACTCCAGGTAGCAGCCCTGCAGATGTCAGGAAGTGGCACCGATTGAAGGTGTGCTACTGAAGTCGCCATGGCCCTCACAGAGTGTGCCTTAACACAGTCTTGAAAGGGAATGCCAGCTTGCTGATAGCAGAAAGAGATGCAGTCCGCCAACCAGGAGGAAAGAGCCTGCTTACCCACAGGTTGCCCTAACCTGTGGGTAAGAGACGAATAATTGAGTGCTCTTCCTGTGGGCAACTGTACGGTCTAGATAGAAAGCTAGAGCAGGTTTACAGTCGAGGGTATGCAGAGTCTGTTCCCCGGAGTTGGAGTGGGGCCTGGGAAAGAAAATAGGTAGTATGATGGATTGATTAATATGAAACTCCGAAACTACCTTAGGTAAGAATTTAGGGTGAGTGCGGAGTACTGCCCGGTCCTGCAGGAGTTTAATGTAAGGCGGATAGGTAACTAGGGCCTGTAACTCACTAACCCTGCGAGCTGAAGTGATAGCCAGAAGAAAAATCACTTTCCATGTGAGATATTTAAGGTCACAGGAGTGAAGAGGTTCGAAGGGTGGTTTCATAATGCGACCAAGAACCAGATTAAGGTCCCAAGATGGGGCCGGAGGACGTAAAGGTGGCTTCAAATGGAGCAAGCCTTTAAGAAAGCGTGTTACAAGGGGTTGTACTGAAATAGGGACACCCCCGATACCTTTATGGAAGGCGGCTACCGCACTGACATGCATTCGAATGGAAGAGGTCTTTAGACCTGATTCTGACAAATGCCAAAGATAGTCCAAGAATTTAGGAATTGGACAGGAAAGGGGATCAAGGGACTGCGAAGTGCACCATGATGTGTACCTTTTCCATTTGTAGGAGTAAGATTTTCTTGTGGAAGGCTTTCATGAAGCGATGAGGACACGAGAAACTGAATCCGATAGGTTAAGTGGTTGAAGGACTAACCTTTCAACATCCATGCTGTCAGGGACAAGGCTTGGAGATTGGGATGGAGGAGGCATCCGTCGTTTTGAGTGATCAGATGCAGGTCCGTTTCCCAGGGGAATGTGTCTGCGGATGGAGAGATCCTGGAGTATGGGAAACCACACTTGGCGTGGCCAGTGTGGTGCTATCAGGATCATGGTTCCCTTGTCCTGACGTAGCTTCACAAGAGTCTTCGACAGAAGAGGAAGTGGAGGGAATGCATAAAGCAGACCGGTTGTCCACGGGAGGGAGAATGCATCCCTGGGCCGAGAGTGCTGAGACCGAATGAGAGTGCAGTAATTGGCCACTTTGTGGTTCTGAGGGGACGCAAAGAGGTCTATGTGGGGATAACCCCATTTCTGGAAAAGAGAGGTCGCTACCAAGGGATTGAGTGACCACTCGTGTGGTTGGAAGACACGGCTCAGCCGGTCTGCCAAAACATTTTCTACTCCCGGCAAGTAGGTGGCCCTGAGGTACATGGAACGGGAGAGTGCTTCTGCCCAAATCTGCACAGTTTCCTGACAGAGAAGGAAGGAGCCTGTGCCTCCCTGTTTGTTGATGTACCACATGGCCACCTGGTTATCCGTCTGAATCAAGATTATGTGATTTGATAGGCAATCTTGAAAAGCCCGGAGAGCGTATCGGATTGCTTGAAGCTCCAGGAAATTTATCTGGTGTTTGGCTTCCTCTAGAGACCAGAATCCTTGAGTTTGTAGACCGTTTACATGGGCTCCCCAGCCGAGGTTGGAAGCGGTGGTGAGAATTACTTAAGGATCTGGTGGGCGAAAGGGCAAGCCCTGTAGGAGGTTGGACTGATTTTTCCACCAGGCAAGAGACAGATGGAGTGCATCGGTGATGCGAACAATGGTCGACAGAGGCTGAGTGGCTTGGATCCATTGTGATTTCAGAGTCCATTGCATGACTCATGGCCAGACGGGCCATTGGAGTCACATAAATTGAGGAGGCCATGTGTCCCAGCAGAATGAGAAATTGGCGAGCTGTTGCTGTGGGTTGAGACTGCAACTGGCAAGCTAGGGACACAAGGGTCTGAACCCGTTGATGAGGAAGGAAGGCTTTTGCCTGTAAGGTGTCCAAGTCTGCTCCAATGAAGGATAAGGTTTGAGATGGGAGTAAGTAGGATTTCTCGTAGTTGACAAGAAATCCTAGAGAAATTAGAGTTCGGATTGTCAGGGTCAGAGAAGACCGAGCGGTTTGCTGGGTTGTGGCCCTGATCAACCAGTCGTCCAAGTAGAGGTAGACATGGACGCCTGCCTTCCTGAGGAACACTGCAACCACTACGAGACATTTGGTGAAAACTCGTGGTGCGGATGCTAGGCCAAATGGGAGTACTCGGTATTGAAAGTGGTTTTGGCCTACTAGAAATCGGAGGTATTTGCGATGAGACTGAGTTATTGCTATGTGGGTATAAGCGTCTTTGAGGTCTAGAGAGCAGAGCCAGTCCTCTCTTTGCAGCAGAGGGAAAAGAGAGCCCAGGGTTACCATCTTGAACTTTTCTCTGTGAAGGTTCTTGTTGAGAGCCCGTAGGTCCAGGATTGGTCGAAGTCCTCCTGACTTTTTTGGGATCAGAAAGTACCTGGAATAGAACCCTAGTCCGTGTTGGACTGGAGGAGAAGGGAAACTTCCTGCTCTAGAAGAACAGAGTGGTCGGTAAGTCTCCACGCTTGCAGAGGTGGAGAGTCCGAAGGAAGAGTTAGGAAGTTTAGATGGTAACCTTGTGCAATTATCGCTAGCACCCATTGATCTGTGGTGATGCGATGCCATGTTTCTGTAAAGTGGCTTAGTTGACCTCCTACTGGTATGTTTGATAGAGGGACTAGGCATCTGCTCTCTAAGTGAAAGTCAAAACCCCGACGCAGGGCCTGGTTGCGGAGCTGTTGTGAGCTTTTGCTTTCGAGGTTGGCGAGGCTGAGGCTTTTGATATGGCCTCGTTGACCTAGACTTGGTGTGTGGGGGATAATACTTCCGTGGACAGAAGAATGACTTTTTGGGTTCCCTCTTAAAAGGTTGTTTAGAAGGGAAGTCAGAAGGAATGTATGAAAGCTGCTTAAGGGTCTCGTGATGATCCTTTAATTCAGCAACTATTTGGTGAATTTGCTCACCAAACAAATTATCCCCTAAACAGGGCAGGTCGGACAGCCTGTCCTGAACCTCCGGGCGAAGGTCAGAAGACTTAAGCCAAGCCCAGCGTCTTGCTGAAATGGCTGTAGCAGATAGTCTAGTGGAAGCATCGAAGATGTCATAAGATGTTCTTATCTCATGCTTTCCAGCTTCAAATCCTTTAAGTACGAGGGTTTGAAGGTGGTGTTGGAATTGTTCTGGTAAGGTATCTGAAAATTTTTGTATCTGCTTAAAAATGACCCTGTTGTATTGGGTCATATACAGCTGATAAGCTATCCTGGAAATGAGCATGGCTCCTTGGTATACTTTTCTGCCTATACTATCTAGGAACTTGCTCTCCTTGGTAGGAGGTATGGATGAGTATGGCTTCATTCTTTTAGCTTTCTTTTGAGCGGACTCTACCACAACAGAGTGGTGGTCTAGCTGTGGTTTTTGAAAGCCAGGTGCCGACTGTACAAGGTAAGTAGAGTCAGCTTTTTTGTTTACTGGAGCAACAGATCCAGGAGTTTCCCAATTCCTTTTTAGAAGGTCTAGAAAAACCTGATGAATTGGAATGGAAGTGATGACTTTTGGGGCATCCAAAAATTGGAGTAATTCCATCATTTGGTGCCTGTCATCTTGCTCCGATTGAAGCTGAAAAGGGACCAATTCTGACATTTCCTTCACAAAATTTGTGAAAGAGAGGTCCTCAGGGGGAGAACGCTTTCTGCTTTCAGCAGGAGAGGGTGGTGACGGTAAATCATCGGTATCTGTGGAAGTATCATCACCCCAGGTGTCATAAGGGTCAGGTTGTTGACCTGTAGGACCACGAGGGGGTTGGATACCTGAAGGTCCCGGATGAGGCTCCGAGAATCCCGAGGGAATAACCGGAGGCATCAGTGCGGGCATCGAAGGCATCGATGGAGCAGATGTGCGTATCGCCCCGGAGGAATGTATCGGTGGCGATGGACGACACAGCATCGATGGGACTACTCCCGAAGGAGGAATTCGATACAGCGATTCTGCACCCGATGAAATTGGCATCGGGGAGCGCACCGGTGCTGTCGGTGACCCAGGTATCACCGGTGGAAGGGCAGTCATGAGCGCTTCCATCCGGGCGAGCAGCGGTGCCAGCGCTGCTGGAATCGGGTCGGTGACTGGTTCCACTCTCGGTGGCGGAGTCGGTGCCGAAGGAGTCTGGAACCATTGCATCGCTTTGTCGATGGCCTCCTGGACCAGCCGGTCCAGTTCTTCCCGGAAACCTGGGGTAACAATACCCGGCTCCGCAGAAGAGGGAGGCTGAGCCGGAGGGACCACAGTCACTGGTGGAATCGCGGCTCCCAAACCCCGATGGGGAGAGGGTTGCCTCAGTGTCTCAGAAACAGAGGTGGACGTGCCACTTCTGATCGAGACTTCTTGGGTGGCGGCTCGAACAGTACCGAGGTCGATGACTTTGATTCCTCGATGGTCCGAGACTTGCGATGTCGATGCTTTTCCCTCCGATTCCCATGATCCTCGGGGGAAGGGACGGGAGTCGATGGTCGTGGAGACGTCGATGGCAGACAGTCACCGGGAGGTTGCCGACAATGGAAGGACTTCGACTGTGCCGGTTCCGAGGACGTCAATGCGATGGAATGCGTCGGAGTGTGAGCATGGAAAAGGAGTCCCATCTTCTCCATTATGGCTTTGCGACCTTTTGGTGTCATAAGGGCACATTTGGTGCAAGTCAGGACATCATGCTCACTCCCTAAACATAATACACAGACTCTGTGAGGGTCTGTGATAGACATAGTGCGCATACAATCTGGGCACCGACGGAACCCCGATGCCATGGCCATTGACCAAAAATTTAGCCGCGGGACGGTAGACGGCCAACAGGCTGCGAAGGCCAAACTCAACGGTAATCGGCAAAAAACGGCAAAAAACTTACCGAAACACCGCGGGCTAAATTTAGATAGAGGAGGGACCCCTGTGGGGCGAATTTTACTTCAAAGAAGTTCAAGAAGAGTTTCCTGTCAGGAATGTGGTAAGAGCTCCTTAACCGCGTGGCTACTGCTGCGCGGAAAAAAGAAGACTGAAGGGGACCCCTGCTGGCTGCAGGGTTGGTGTCGTGCTGGGCATGCCTAGTAGGGGCCAGTCAAAGTTCCAGAAACTTTGACAGAAGTTTTCCGTGGTTAGGCTCCATCCTCGATGTCACCCATTTGTGGACAACCATCCTGCTTGTCCTGTGAGAAATGATATTGCAAAAACGTAAATTGGGAAGACTAGAGAGCATATAAAGACTAAGTCCTATCATGTAATGTGTTTAACATGTCTGAGATACAGGAGGAGCTTTATGCATTAAAAGCTTCCTTAAATACTGTACTTATACCATTAATTCTAACTAAACTAGGCTTCCACTTGGCAAGAAAAAGTTAAATTTATGCACAAAAATGCAAACCTATTAGTAATATAATGTTGAGATTACTTACCTGATAATCTCCTTTTCCTTAGTGTAGACAGATGGACTCAGAACGAATGGGTATAGTATGCTCGTGCTAGCAGTTGGAGACGGATCTGACGTCAGCACAGGTGTATATATACCCCCACAGGAAGCGAAGCAACTTAGTAATCTTCCTTGCAAAAGCTGTTATGGATGTGTGTACTGACGCTCAGTGAAATAGTGAAACAAGATTCCCCTGACCGATTGATAGTAGCTGGAGACCACCAGCATTCCCAACCGGAAGGCATCGACACCTGGCAAAAGGGGATGCTGTTATGTAAACAGATGACATGGCTTACCTTGAATCGGTGAAACCCATGTACACAGGCAGCTGGGCAGGATGCCGAGTCCATCTGTCTACACTAAGGAAAAGGAGATTATCTCAACATTTCCTGGCGTGTAGCCAGATGGACTCAGAACGCATGGGATGTACAAAAGCTTTACTCCCAGCCTGGGCGGAAGGCTGCCTGAGGACCATGTAGGACCGCCCTCGCAAATGCTGAGTCCTCCCTGGCCTGGACATCCAGACGGTAGAACCTGGAGAAGGTATGGAGGGAGGACCATGTCGCCGCTTTACATATTTCTGCAGGCAACAGCATCCTGGATTCCGCCCAGGATGCTGCTTGTGCTCTGGTAGAATGAGCCTTGACCTGTAGAGGCGGAGACTTCCCAGCCTCTACGTAAGCTGCTCGGATAACTTCTTTAATCCAGTGGGCGATGGTGGGCCGCGAGGCCACTTCACCTTGCTTCTTCCCGCTGTGCAGGACGAACAGATGGTCCGTCTTCCGTAGTTCTTGTGTCACTTCCAGATATCTGGGCAGCAATCTGCCAATGTCGAGATGGCGTAATAAACGCCCTTCTTCGGATTTCTTCAAACCCGCCGTGGGAGGCAAGGATATGGTTTGGTTAAGATGAAACTGTGAAACCACTTTCGGTAGAAAGGAGGGAACCGTGCGAAGATGGATAGCCTCAGGAGTGATCCTGAGAAATGGATCCCGGCAGGACAGTGCTTGTAGCTCTGAGATGCGGCGTGCTGAACATGCAGCCAGCAAGAACACCATCTTCAAGGTTAGAGAACGGAGAGACAGGCCCCGAAGGGGTCTGAAGGTGGATCCTGCGAGGAAATCCAAAACAAGGTTGAGGTTCCATAAGGGCACAGGCCACTGCAGTGGCGGACGGATATGCTTGACTCCTTTCAGGAAGCGAGAAACATCTGGGTGCTTGGCGATAGTCTTGCCATCCCTCCTGGGGCCGTAGCAAGACCGCGCAGCCACCTGAACCTTGATGGAGCTGAGGGAGAGACCCTTCTGAAGTCCATCTTGCAGGAAATCCAACACAATAGGGATCGTGGTCGCATGTGGATTGGTGCCATGAGTGTCGCACCATGCTTCGAATACTCTCCAGATCCTTACGTAGGTGAGGGATGTGGGAAACTTGCGAGCTCGGAGGAGTGTATCTATCACGGGCTCCGAGGAACCTCTTTTCTTCAGTCTAGCCCTCTCAATGGCCAGACCGTAAGAGAGAATTGAGCCGGATCCTCGTGGAGGATGGGACCTTGACGTAGACCTTGACGTAGAAGGTCTTCTCATGTCCGCGTACCAAGGCCTTCTTGGCCAGTCTGGTGCCACTATAAGAACTAGGCCCCGGTGTTTCTGAATCTTGTGGATGATGGCGCCCAGCAGAGGCCACGGAGGAAAGGCATATAGCAGAGTCCCTGGAGGCCATGGCTGAACCAGGGCATCGATTCCGTGTGAGAACGGGTCGCGCTTGCGGCTGAAGTATCTGGGTACTTGAGCATTGGACTTGTCCGCCAGTAAATCCATGTCCGGAATCCCCCAGTGATCCACAATCATCTGGAAGGCTGTGGGTGACAGCTGCCACTCTCCCGGATTTAGGCTCTCTCTGCTGAGGAAGTCTGCCGTGGTGTTGTCCTTCCCGGCAATGTGGACGGCGGAGATGTCCTGAAGAGTCGCCTCTGCCCAAGCCATCAGTGGGGCGATCTCCAGAGATACCTGTCGGCTTCTGGTTCCGCCCTGACGGTTGATGTATGCCACCGTGGTGGCGTTGTCGGACATCACTCAGACTGCTCTGTTCTTCAGTCTGTGAGCAAATCGAAGACATGCCAATCGGACTGCCCGAGCCTCTAGACGGTTGATGTTCCACGCGGACTCTTCTCTGTTCCACCGCCCTTGTGTGGTGAGTCCCTCGCAGTGTGCTCCCCAGCCGCTCAGGCTGGCATCTGTGGTGAGCAGAGTCCACGTGGGGGAGGACATCTTCGACCCCCTGCTCATGTGGTCGGACTGCAACCACCACCGCAACTGGGTCCGTACTCTGGCCGGCAGAAGTAGGTGCGTGGAATAGTTCCGTAGACGGGGGCTCCAGCGAGAGAGCAGGGAGTGTTGTAGAGGTCTCATATGGGCCCTTGCCCAAGGTACCACTTCCAGGGTGGATGCCATGAGACCGAGAACCTGCAGATAATCCCAGGCTATGGGTCGACTGGCTCCCATCAAGTACTGGATACGCGTCTGAAGTTTTCAACCTTCTCTTGGCAGTGAGACTGACTGTCTGCCTGGGTGTCGAACTGTATGCCCAGGTATTCCAGTGACTGGGAAGGCTGTAGGCAACTCTTGCTGAGGTTGATTACCCAGCCCAAGCTTTCCAGAAGGGCGATCACTCTGTCGGTTGTCTGATGGCTCTCCTCTCGTGATTTCGCCCTGATCAGCCAGTCGTCTAGGTAGGGATGGACCAGAATTCCTTCCCGTCTGAGTGCCGCTGCTACCACTACGACCACCTTGGTGAAGGTCCGCGGTGACGTGGCCAACCCGAAGGGCAGAGCCCGGAATTGGAAGTGGCGTCCTAGAACCTCGAAGCATAGATAGCGCTGATGATCCGGATGGATCGGGATATGCAGATAGGCTTCCGACAAGTCTAATGCCGTGAGGAATTCTCCTGGTTGTACTGCGGTCTTGACGGAGCGCAGAGTTTCCATGCAAAACCTCGGGACCTTTAAGTATCGATTGACTGACTTGAGGTCCAGTACAGGCCGAAAGGTGCCCCCTTTCTTGGGTACCATGAAATAAATGGAATAGTGTCCAGAATTCACTTCCCAGGCAGGTACTGGGATGATGGCTTTCAAGGACAGGAGCCTCGCCAGGGTAGCTTCCAATGCTTCCTTCTTGTGTGTGGGGCAGGAAGATTCCACAAACTTGTCCGGAGGGAGGTGATGAAAGTCCAGATAATATCCCTCTCGGATGATGGTGAGGACCCACTGGTCCGACGTAATCTCGACCCATCTGGGGTAGAATAGGGTTAACCTGCCTCCTATGGCTCCGTCCCCCGGATGGATCGGCGGATTCTCATTGTGAGGTGCGGCCAGGGCCTGAGCCCGGGCCTGCTCCCCTCTTGCGCTGCTTGGTCCGAAAGGACTGATTCCGGGCCTGAGGACGAGGTGCCTGGTAGTGACTCCTGTAGGGAATGAAGCGCTGGGAGCTTCTACCCCTGGAGGGCCTTGGAAAGGCGCGCTGGTTCCTTCAGAACCGATCTTCCGGCAGTCGAGGTACTGGAGAAGCGCCCCATGTGCTGGCCAGTTTATCAAGGTCGCTGCCAAAGAGGAAAGAGCCCTTAAAGGGCAATCTGGTGAGGCGTGTCTTTGAAGGCGCATCGGCTGACCATTTCCGGATCCAGAGCTGCCTCCTGGCAGCTACGTAGGATGAGATCCCCTTGGCTGTTCGGACTAGGTCTGATGCAGCATCCGTGAGGAACGAGAGAGCTGACTCCTTGTCTGCTGCTGGAGTGTTGTTCCTGACCTGTGAGAAACAGGCACGCGTCACCACTGTGCAGCAGGTTGCGATCCGCAAAGAGAGAGCTGCCACCTCAAAAGTCTGTTTCAGAATGGCGTCCAGTCGCCGGTCATGAGGCTCCTTGAGGGCCGTCCCCCCTTCAACTGGAATGGTAGTGCGCTTGACCACAGCGCTAATCAAGGCGTCCACCTGAGGGCATGCCAGCAGGTCCTGGATAGCCAGTGCCAGTGGGTACATGCCCGTCAGGGCCCGGCCCCCTTTGAAGGAAGCCACTGGTGCAGCCCATTCTAAATCTATCAGTTGTTGTGCTGCTTGCAAGAATGGAAAATGGCAGGCTGTAGGACGAAGACCTTCCAGCAGGGGGTTCTGCGCAGAGGGTACCGTAGCGCTGGGACCTGTAATATCCAACTCCGCCAGACACTGAGACACCAGGTCGGAGAGATCCTCCTTAGGGAAGAACCACCTCATGGTTCGATATGGCTCAATCCCTGGGGGAAGTTCCCCCTCGTCCGGGAGCTCGGACTCGTCCGGTGAAACCTCCTGGTCTGACTGATCTGGACTGTCCAGCGGCGGGAGGTCCCGCTCACGATAAGGGCGTGAGGGTCCAGGAACAGGATCCGCAGGAGCCGCCACCGCAGCAGCCGCCGCAGTCGCAGCCACCGCAGGAACCGCAGAAACAGCAGGAACAACAGGAATAGCAGGAACCGCAGGGCCTGGACGGGAAGCCGTTTGTATCTGTACAAAGGCATGAATCTCCCTTAAAGAGATCCACCCAGGAAATTGAAGCAGCCTCTAATTGCCGGGGTACAAGATCCCCCGGGATTCCCGATTGGTCGAGACTGACCGCTAAATCCGGGGTAGCCCCTGGGGAACTGTCAGCAAATCGTGGCTGAGACTGGTCCTGGCCCGATGGTCCCACGGCCTCCTCACATTGGGCACATAGGGAGTCTGGCTCTTCACTGTGCGTGGCTCGAAGCTGGCATGTGGAGCAGAGGCCGAGGGCTTTAATGCCGGAGGCAGGCGGCGCCCCCGCTGAAGACGCTGAGGCGTTCTGTTCCATTGAAAAGTATGCGCTGAATAAAAAGCGGCAACAGCTTAATAGAACAGGCGCACAATAATAATATGTGGCAGCAACAGGTGCTTAATATATGGCAACAATATGCGCTTAATACAACAGGCGCTCAATAAGAATAAGCGGCAGCTATATACGCTGAATACATCAGGCGCTTAATAATAATAATATGCGGCAGCTATATACGCTTAATAAAACAGGCGCTTAATAATAATATGCAGCAGCAATATACCCTGAAGACAACAAGCGCTCAGCCATATGCGGCTAACAATATACGCTCAATGATATGCAATATGCTCTCAGCAACATGCGGTCATGAATACACGCTCAATTGTATGCAATATGCTCCTAGCAATATGCGGTTAGCAATACACGCTCAATGGTATTCAATATGCTCTCAGCAATCAGTGGTTAGCAATATACGCTCAACTGTATGCAATATGCTCTCAGCAATAATGCAATATACGCACAATGAGGAATAGAATATGCGCTTAGTCATAGACCTGCGCCTATTACGGGCGCTCAATACCTGAACAAGGCCACAAAATGGCGCCCTCCACGGCGTGCCACACCACTGTGGAGGGCGCCATTTTGTGGCCTTTCCGAGACCAGAAGTAAAAGACTTACGCCTTACCTGATCCTCGGCACTTCCTGGCTGGAACCCGGGCGGTCTCCAGCTGCGGGGGGAGAGGGCAAGTACCTTCACCGCCGCGTTTGAGGATATGCATCCGCTGCCTCGTCCATGCCGGGACAGAGGCGCCTCGTATGCCTCACCCGAACCTCGCCCGGGGGCTACGTCCCTGCCACGATTCGGCCACCGGACCGAGGACTTAAACCTCCGGGGGATCACGGAAATCACCCCGGGAAACTCTACTGGGGGAGGGACCTTAGGGTATCACCGCAGGAGTGCGGGGCTCGATGCTGTAGAAGTTTTAGTGAAAAGAAAGTAGAAAGTAAATTTGGAAAACACGCTCAGCGAGCGTGCAGGCTCTCCAAACTGCTTTGGAGACAGAAATTACTAAGTTGCTTCGCTTCCTGTGGGGGTATATATACACCCGTGCTGACGTCAGATCAGTCTCCAACTGCTAGCACGAGCATACTATACCCATTCGTTCTGAGTCCATCTGGCTACACGCCAGGAAAATATTAATTTAAGAACAGAAAGACCTTAAAAGTGCACACTGCAGGATTTGGGTATCTTTGTGCTATTGAAGACACTGATTAATTGGCCTTGTCTCCAGAATTAATTTACTACTAGAATATTCATTAGCCTCTTCAATGATTTACAAGTCTGTCGATATAATACATACCAACAAAACAGTTATTCCTCTTCTTATCAAGAACTTGGCTTATGTTTCCAATACTACAAATGGAAAACTTGTTGTTGTTAAGTTTATCCCCAGATGTAGCTCTGGCATACATAATGTAGTTGCCATTCTCCTTATGGCCCAAGTTTTTGGATTCTCCAGGAGTACACTCAGTGCCAGAATCATGCTGCAAATAAAGTAGAGAGGTCAACTGCAATTGGTAAAGGTTCTGTTTCTCATAGCACTTTGCAATATAGTCACACTATAACCTTTCTAAAATTGTTTATAAATCTGAAGGTATTACTTTATCATGCCATCCCTAAATTGCTCCACTCGAATTTTTTGTTGACAATTGGACAGAAGATTACACATTAGCAATATCATATGCACAAAATAGTTTGACAGATTCAACTTCAATGAGCAGCTTAAGCAAAAAAAAAAAAAAAAAAGTCAATCTCCTTTATCCTTCCAGGTTTCTAGTTTATTTTGAAGCTATCATTTCATGATTTTGAAGAGTTCTCATAGCCATCTTCCATTATTAATGTCTGTAAATCAAGGGGCCACATATTAAGTACCAAAGTTCCCCATCCCGATTCACTTAAACTAAGTGCTATCAAGAGCTCACTGATGGCTTGTATACAAGCCATTAATGAAACCTCATTTGGAGTTACTGTGTCCAGTTCTTGATGTCATATCTCTAAAAAGGATATAGACAAGAATAGAGGAAGTTCAGAAAATGGCTACTTAAATGGTGATGAGTTAGCACCATAAGCTCTATCAAATGAGCTTTAAGAAACTAAATATATATGCCCCAGAGCTAAGGAATGAAAGGGGTGATATGATAAAAACATTCAAACCCCTTAAAGGGATAAATAACACACACAGCAAACAATTTTCACTGGAAAGGAGATTCTAGAACAAGTCACGAGACAAGTCAAAAGTGGGTAGACTCAGGAGTAACAGGAGGAAATATTTCTTCACAGAAAAGACAGTGGATACGTGGAACTGCCATCATAGTGGAGTGGTAGAGGCAAAACAAGAAATCAAGAAAGCTTGGGAATAGCACAAAAATTCTTGGATGCAAGAATATCAGGGTAAAACCTGAGATTGGGTAGGCTTTGTGGTACAGCAACAGGAATGCACAGACTAGATGAGCCCTGTGGTCCTTATATGCCATCATGATTCTGTGTTTCTACTGTATTTATTTTATTTATTTAAGTTTTTTTTATATACCAACATTCAAGACGATAGTCCCATCATGCTGGTTCACAAGAAACAGGGGTGCAATTAAAATAAACTTTACAATTTGAACAATAGTGCAGAAAAGCAGTTACATGTAACAGGGAATCAATAACTTGGAGTAAGAAGGAAAATGAAGATCAGATAATTATAAATATATATAATAACATTATAAGGGGTGGCTATTAATGCTATTACTAGCGAAGTATGTTGATTGAAGGGAGTTAAGTAATGTTGGAGTTAGCAAAGGCCTGCGTGAACAGCCACGTCTTGAGTCTTTTCTTGAATGTTGAGATGCTGGGTTCCATTCTAAGATCCGGGGGAATGGAGTTCCATAAAGTTGGACCAGCTGTGGAGAGAAGGCCCGATCTCTAAGCGTGATGTGTCTGGTAGTTTTGGCTGGAGGTACTTGAAGTGATCCTTTGTAAGCATCTCTTGTCGGTCTTGTTGAGTAGTGTAATCGGAGGGGGATATGGAAGATCGATTGGGGCTAATTGATGGATGTTTTGAAAATGGTGAGAATGGCCTTGTAGAATATTCTGAAGTGATAGGCAGCCAGTGGAGGCCCATCAGGATAGGTGTTATGTGTTTCTCTTCTCCTGGTGTTAGTGAGTATACGGGCGGAGGCATTTTGGACCATTTGCAATGGTTTGGTGTGTGATGAAGGGAGACCAAGGCATGATGGTGTTACAATAGTCCAGCTTTGCGAAAATGATTGATTGTAGAATCGTTCTAAAGTCATGAGTGTGGAAGAGAGGTCGTATTCTTTTCAGCACTTGGAGCTTATAAAAGCAAGTCTCTGGTGGTTTTGTTGATGTTCGCTTTCAGGTTTAGGTGATTGTCAATTAGAAACTCCTAGGTCTCTCACTTGGTAGTGTTTGGTAAGGTTGGATGAGTGTGTGTGTGAGGGAGCTGTTTTCTGGTTGTGATGATTAGAAGTGCCAGTTTTTGATGAATTTAGTATCAGGTTGAGACTTGTGAGAAGCTGTTTGATATTTTGGAGGCAGGTTTCCCAGTGAGACAGTGTTTTGCGAGTGACTCCTTGATGGGGATCAGGACCTGAATATCGTCGGCGTAGAGAAAGTGTTTGAGATGAGGTTAGTGAGGAGTTCACATAAGGGTAACAGATAAATGTTAACAAGGTAGGAGACAGGATGAGCCCTGAGGGACTCCTACTGACGCGGGGTGAAGAGAGGATTCTTTATTATGAATCTTAACCTTATATCCTCTGTTGCTGAGGAAGGTTCTAAACCAAGATAGGGCAGTGCCAGAGATACCTATGGCTGTTAGTTGGTTGATGAGAAGAGAGTGATTGACCGTGTCAAATGCAGACGAAAGGTCGAGTAGGATCAGAAGGAAGGATTGTCCTTTGTCTAAGCCTAGGATGATGTGGTCGGTCATAGAGATGAGGAGGGCTTCCGTGCTTAAGGTTTTACGGAATCCGTATTGTGATGGGAATAGTAGGTTATTGTCTTCAAGGTAGTTTGAGAGTCGTGAGTTTACCAATTTTTCCATTATCTTGGCTATGAGGGGAGGTTGGCTATCGGTCTAAAGTTGTTAGGATCGTTTGGGTCAAGATTTGGTTTTTTGAGAAGGGGTTTGAGTGAGGCTAGTTTGAGGTTGTCAGGGTAGAGTCCTTGTGTGAGGGAGCAATTTATGATATCTGCCAGGGTTTTGGAGATAGAATCTGGAATTGATAGTAGTAGTTTGGCTGGGATGTGGTCTGAAGGGTGGGAAGAAGGTTTCATTTTCCTTAGAATTCCTTGGATCTCCATGGATGAAGTTGTATCAAGTTCTTCTAACTGAGTGAGGTTGATTGAGGGTTGAGGAGTGGTTAGTGGAACAGTGGGGTTAGTGGGGAGCTGAGATAGAAGAGTGTTGATTTTGTTGCTGAAGAATAGAGCTAATTCTTCCGCTTTCGATTGAGCTTGGTCATGTGCAATCTCTGGTTGGTTTACTTGTGTGAGGTTGGCTACATAGCTGTAGAGGGCTTTGGCATCGAATACAAGGTCGTGTATCTTCGAGGCGTAATAGTCCCTCTTGGATCTTAAGGTGCTTGATTTGTATTGATGCAGAGATGATTTGTAGATTGAAAGGGTGTTGGTTCCTGGGTTTTTGCGCCATTTAGCCTCATTTTGTCTTAGTTGGAGTTTGAGCTTTCTTAGTTCTGAGGAGAACCAGGGCTGTCTTTTGGAGGAATTCTGGTGTAGTTTTTTTGTAATTGAAGGGCATAGCTTGTTAGCTATAGTTTCGGTGATTGTATTCCATGATCGAAGTGCTGAGTTCGGATCTGTAAGGTCCAGTTGGTGGAGTTGTGGTGATAGGTGATTATTGAGGTCTTCTGGGGAGCAAGTTTTCCTGTATGTGAAAGAGGGCGAAGGAATGCAAGCCGGGCTAGTATCTTTTATAGAGAATGAAGTTGTTATGAGGTAGTGATCTGACCACGGGACCTTTGTGCAATCTGGGATAGATACGGGCTTGATTGCAGCGTTAACGAAGATCAGGTCTAACGTGTGGCCGGCTTTGTGGGTAGGTTTGTTAACTAATTGAGTGAAGCCTAGCGCTGAGAAGGCTGTGAGTAGTGTTTCACAGTTAGGTGATGGGGTAGGGTTATCTACGTGCATGTTGAAATCACCTAGAATGATAGCTGGCGAGTCAAAGTTGATGAGGGAAGAGGTTAATTCGATCAGGGGTGAACTCTGGCCAGAGAAATGAAATCTGAATATGGAACAATTTTTCTCAACTCTTCTATAATTTCATTGAGCAGGCAAATCTGAAGCTTTAAAAACAAGGTTTTGATATTCTGCTTCAGAAAGAAATAAAAAATAAATAAAAATGCACTCAACTGGTTGTAGCTTCATTCAACCCTATAAGTGAGGCCTTTAGGGTATATTTGGATCAAATCATAATTATAAATTTAATTTTAAAAGTACTTTTTGCTTCATGTGAAAAAAAATCCCCCCCCCCAAGTTTCATTCCATCAGCTACAACAAAATCATAAAATAATGCATATGCAGCAAAATTTTCATGACACACATTGCAGAAGGATTGTCAAGAAAAGTTGTCTTTTGCGGACAATTGCCAAAATCTGCAACAGAGCAGACAGCCAGGAAGGTGTGGAAAATGAGGAGAGATTTAGTGAAGCTCAAGGAATGGTCTGGAGTCTGGCAGCTAAGATTTAATGCTAAAAAACGCCAAGCCATGAATTTGGGCTGCAAAAACCCAAAGGAGCAGTACAGCGTAGGAGGTAAAATTTTTCTAAGCACAAAAGAAAAACAGGATCTGGAAATGAGAATATTGAATGATCTTAAGGTGGCTAAACAGGTGAATAAGGTGATGGAAAAGCCAGAAGGATGCTTGGCTACTTAAGGAGAGGAATAATCAGCAGAAAAAAAGGAGGTGATATTGCCCCTGTATAAGTCCTTGATGAGACAATTTGTAGTACTATGAATAGTTCTGGAGACCACATCTTCAAAAGAATATAAAACCAGTTGGCGTAGACCCAGAGAATGACTACTAAAATGATTAGTAGTCTTCATTCTAAGACATATGGGGTCAAAGATCTAAATATGTATAGGGGAGATATGATAGATACATTTAAATACCTCCAATGTTTCCATCACAGTAGACAGGTCTATTTCAAAAGGAAAGAAGGCTCTAAAGCATAGCTTTCCAAACTTTTCATGTTGGTGACACACTTTTTAGACAAACATAATTCCGGGACACAGTAATTAGTCTACAAGCAAACCGGAGGTTAAAGGTTAAATGAACGAAATGTATTTCGACAATTTATGTATGTTTCCTTAAATATATACATAATAAAATGTTTCACGACAACATATCTTGTGAAAACCTTTCGTTTATATTAAAAATATATAATATGCGGAGTCACGTGATGTGGTGAGCTCAGCAGCAGCAAAAACTCTGAGCTCTGACCGCCACCCCCGATACATCCCCAGCCATCCTCCTCTATTTCCCGCAGCTTAACATTGGGTGCCATAGATCGATCGCGGAGACACCTGGGCTTTCGTGAGTGTGGCAATTTTTCTTCCTATGGCGACAAGGACGGCGCGAAAAGAAAAAGAAAAATCGAGGCCCCCAGACACCAAAATGGCCGCCGCAAACCCGGAGGAAGATGGCCTGCCTGCTGATTCCTTGGAGGAAAAAATCTCACAGGCGGTGGTGGCGGCACTCGATGTACGACTTCACCAGCTATCAGAGCAGATTGCAGAGGTGAGAGCCTCTCTTACTGATTTTGACTCGCGGATTGAGCATACGGAAGGTCGGGTCAGCCTCGTGGAAGACGACGTGGGCGCGCTCGAGAGGAAAGTGGCAGAGCTGGAAAAGGCGGCGCTTGTAACCACGGAAAAACTCAACGACTTAGAAAATCGTTCACGCCGCAACAATTTGAGGTTCGTGGGGTTCCCAGAGTCCCTGGCAGAAACAGATCTCCCCCACCTTCTGGAAGCCTGGCTTTTGGGCCTTGTCCCATCTTTGGCCTCACCCTCAGGGGGCCTGCTAGAGCGTGCTCACAGAATCGGCAAGAGACCTGATGGCACACAGAACAGCCGTCCCAGAGTGATCATTACCCGCTTTCTTCACTTTGCTCATAAAGCTTTAGTATTGCAGCATTATCGTAAGCAACGGGAATTTTTTTATGAGACTTCTAAGATTTTGGTTTTTCAGGACTTTTCGCCTGCGGTCACCTTGAAACGCAAAGCATTTCATGAGGTCTGTTCCGCGCTCATTGCAAAAAAAATCCGCTTTTCTCTTTTATACCCAGCTCAACTCCGCATCTCCTATCAAGGATCTTTGAAATCCTTTTCGTCTGCAGAGGAAGCGAAAACCTATGTTAAAAATCTACAAGAGCTGTCAGGGGCAGATGCTCCCTGAAAATTCTTCACGGAAGTTAGAGGAGGACGATTGCATTTATTCTCGGCTAAGCTCATCGGCTGCTGGTTTATGTCAATATCCTGGCTGGACAAATTGAAGTGCGTTTCCCCGTATTTTGGCCCTCTGGGGCTTTGACTGCACATTTCTGACTCCGTGTCTACTCACCATGGGTTCATGGCGTTTACCCGAGTTATATTGCGCAGTACGATTGAGCCCGGGATTTTGCTGACTTGCTGTTTTGATGTTGGATGTTCTGGCTGGATTTTGATGTTCAGGATGAGTTTGGATAATTTGTTCTGGGGATGGTAAGGGGGTGGTGGTTAAACACACTGAAGTTCTAGTGGCTCCTGGTAAGATGTGTATATGTATGGGATGTACACCTAAGGACACTAGGTCCTGGAATGGGATGGGGTATTCGTTTCAGTTGTGTGTTTTTTGCTTGTTACGACCTGGTGCGGGAGGGGGGGGGGCGGGTATGGAGTTTTGTACAACTATTATGTTACTGGATGACGTTATGACTTATACAATGCTGCTGACTTATTGGCCTGGGTGGCTGGGGAGGCTTGCTTTCATTATACAGTGTGAGATCCTACTTGAGATATATTTTTATCCTACGCTATGGGACTAGAGTTTATATCATGGAATGTGGCAGGTCTGGGTACTCAGATTAAGAGGGAGAAGGTGCTTGCTCATCTTCAGAAATTACATGCAAGTGCTGCATTATTGCAAGAGACCCATCTATCTTCTGCTGAAGTGGTCAAATTAAAAAAAAAATGGGTTGGCCAAATATTTTATGCCACCGGTAACACTAAGAGTAGGGGGGTCGTTATTTTAGTCAATAAAAACGTTGCTTTCCGGGCTCGGGAAACAGAGGTTGACCCTAATGGGAGGTGTGTTATAGTAAAAGGAGACTTGATGGGAATGTCTATTGTTTTAGCATCTGTATATGCTCCAAACTCTTATGACCATGTGTTTTTTAGCACTCTTCTGACCCAGCTCTCCAAATTTGGCTCCTGCCCCATTATTCTGGGTGGCGACTTAAACATAGTTACAGATCCTCAGTTGGATAGATCTCCCTCTCTAGGCGGACATCCCCTGAGCGACAGGAAGGGCCCGGTTTTTCTGTGTAAACATCTGCAGCTACTGGATCTGTGGCGGGTTTTACACCCGGGAGAATGCGACTTCACACACTTGGCGAGAGCTCACTCTACACGCTCTCGCATTGATTACTTGTTGATCTCTGAGTGCTTATTTCCTAAATTTGTCAAGGCTTCCATTGGCTCTCTGGTAATCTCAGACCATTGCCCAGTCACGGGTGTGATGTGTATGCAAGACCCCGCTACCCCCTACGCAATGGAGACTTCCTTCTCATTTGACCACGGAGTCTGAGTTCCCAAAATTCTTGAGGAGTAAATGGCAGGATTTCATGTCTTTTAACGCACAACATACTACGGAACCAGTATTATTGTGGGAAACGGGCAAAACTGTGTTAAGGGGGGAGATTATTAGCTACGCTAGCCATAAAAAGTGCAAAGCGGCAGAGGCCATTATCTCTCTGGAGAAACAACTCCAAGCTCTTAAACGCCAGATGAATAGGGGCGGAGGTGAGAAGGTGATCCCCCAGTATAAAGCAGTTCAATTAGCACTTAATAACCTCCTCCATGCCAGAGCGGAAAAGTCTATGCGTTTTAGGCAGTATACTTTTTTCCAATATGGGAATAAAGCGGGGGGTTTAATGGCCCGTCTCCTTAGAGCTCAAGAATCCTCTAAACTTATAGCTAATCTGAAGGCTCCTAGTGGGGAAATAAAGTCTAAGTCTCCTGACATTGCCCAACTGTTTTCCGAGTATTATCACACTCTGTACTCGGCGGAGCAGGTAGATGAGTTCGCTATTACAGAGTTCCT
This sequence comes from Rhinatrema bivittatum, assembly GCF_901001135.1. Lineage (NCBI taxonomy): Eukaryota > Metazoa > Chordata > Amphibia > Gymnophiona > Rhinatrematidae > Rhinatrema > Rhinatrema bivittatum. The sequence continues at coordinate 44,204,762 of NC_042627.1, read as the reverse complement.
TAGTAACCTCCCTTTACCTATCTTAACTGATGACCAGCGTCTCTCTCTCAATAGACCCATTGAGATATCTGAAGTTTTACTAGCCATAAAGGCTTTGAAAGATAATAAGGCTCCCGGCCCTGATGGAATGTCCGCACCGTTTTATAAGGCCTTATCGCAAGATATCGCCCCCATTTTACAATCTTTATTTGAAACAATGGCTACTCAGGGCTCTATGCCAGCCTCAATCCGGTCAGCTACTATTGTGGTGCTACCTAAGCCGGGACGGGATCCTTTATTAGCCTCTTCCTACAGACCAATTTCCCTCCTGAACTTAGATATCAAGCTATATGCCAAGATAATAGCTACTAGACTGCAGCCTTATATGCCTCAGCTCATTTCCTCTGGGCAGGTTGGTTTTGTAGCGGGTAGGAGATCTGCGGTGAACATTCATAAGGTACAGGCTGCCCTGGAAAACTGCCACAATTTTTTTCTCCCAGATCCATTGCTAGTCACCTGTGACGCGGAGAAGGCGTTTGACCGGGTGGCCTGGCCTTTTCTCAGACAGGTTCTTACTAAGATGGGCTTCACTGGGAGGATCTTTGAGTATATTACTCTTCTCTACTCCAATCCCACAGCGAGGGTGCTGGTCAATGGCTTGCTGTCTGCGGAATTTTATTTGGGGAGGGGCACACGACAGGGATGCCCCCTATCTCCCCTGTTTATTTTAACAGTGGAGCCTTTGGTTTGTAGAATACAACAAGCCGCTGAGGTTGAGGGGATCCCTGTTGGGCCACAAATATATAAAACTCTGCTCTTTGCAGATGATATTCTCCTTCTCATTACGCGTGCCCGGACTGCACTTCCCGCAGCTTTGCAGATATTTTCTCACTACCAGTCCCTCTCCGGCTTCAAGCTCAATTTGGACAAAACGGAGGCCCTTGATATATGTGGTACGCTGGCGCAAGGGTGGCTGGACTTTCCCGTGAAATGGGCAGGGCCTAAAATAAAATATCTAGGGATTCAGCTACACTCGCGTCCTGATACTTGGTATGCCTTGAATATTCCGCCAGCTATTGCTAAAGGCGTGTCCACATTACAGAGTTGGCAAAATTTACCCTTATCTTTACATGGTAGAATTGCATTGATTAAAATGGTCCTTGCTCCTCGTCTAATCTATTTACTCTCCATGATTCCCTGTCTATTGGTCGATAAGGATAATCGCAAATTGCAGACAGCGATCCGAGTTTTTGTATGGCGAGGAAAGAGGGCTAGACTGGCCTATACTACATTGACTGCTCCTAAAATACAAGGGGGTTTGGGTCTTCCTGATTTCATGTGTTACTCCAGAGCGGCAAATCTCCGTTTTTTGGGAGATTGGCTTTTTGGCTCTTCCCAATATACGGACACTCCACTCATACAGGCCATGTGCGCTCCGCTTGATCCCCGCTATGTTCTCCACACACAGGACGATGGGCGACTAGACCGTCCGCTTAAGTTTAGCTTGGTTAGAACCATGAGGAAGGTGTGGGCGCATATTCGTTCCACTCTGAGGCTACCTGTCCAAGTTTCTACTCAATTTCCGTTAGCCAGCCTAATTGATATATCGCCCCTTCCTCCTAAAGCGTTTAATCTTCCTATTTCTCCTGGTTGGCCTCTGGGGGACTTCTGGCTGCCTCAAACGGGACACTTACGTTCCTTTCAACAATGCCAGGAACAATTGGGTATGCAACCACAGCACTTTTTATTGTATGGGAACCTTAGAGCAGCTTATGGTACTGTGACAAAGGGAATTACTGGCTGTATTGATTCTCCTCAATTTAATGATCTGGTTACCTGTTTTCGTGCCAAAACTGCCTCCTTATCTTGTTTATATGCTTATTTGTGTGCTCATCATGACTATTGCATTTATTCTTCTCTGCTCCCTAAATGGACACTTGATTGTGGGGAGGACTTGACTGTCACGATGCTTACAGATGCTTATGCTTCTATTCCCAAAATGGTCACGAATATCACGCTTCGGGAACTCCAGCAGCGGGTTTTTCACAGGACTATCATTTCCCCGGCAAGAGCCAAGACCATGGGAATCGTGGACTCGGATATCTGTCTTAAATGTCAACATCATGGAGCTACTCTGATTCATTGTCTGTGGACCTGCAGTATTATACAAACATTCTGGGAAGACGTGAGGCGTTCCTTGTCAACTACCTTGGGGTCTGCTCTCTCCTGGTCGTGCTCGTTTTGTCTTCTAAATGTTGAAGTTGGGGAAGCAAGTGTCTCTGCGGATAATGTTCTTTTTGTCTCCAAGGCGTGTCTCATTGCCAAGAAATGTATTCTGCTAAAATGGATTGAATCCTCTGCACCAACGAGCCATCAGTGGTCTCACCTTATGCTGGAATTATTCCAACTGGAATACGGATCTCTTTATAGAAAATATCCGCCTAGTAAAAAGAGGCACTTCTGGGACATATGGCAGGCATATTATGCCCTTCTTCCAGCAGAAGTTCAACGTTTATCTCCGCTTGAGTTGGACCTTTTGGACACCAATAGGCCGTGTGCTTGACTGTGGGTAATCCACCATTCAGCCTTTCCTGCTTGGAGGGAAAGGGTGGGAAGCCCCACAAAAACCTGTCTCTTCCTAGGATCAATGTACCCTGGGTGATATTTGTCAGCTCCTCAGTCTCCAGAGCGGGTGATGTTATGTCAGTGCGCTTTATAGGCAGAACCAATATTGTTTATCCAGTTTTAAGTCATTTCCAGTTTCTGTTAAGGAGAGGTGGGAGGGGGGATGGGGATAAGGGCTAAGGGGCTATGGTGTTTGAGGGTGAAAAATGGAAATCGAAATGTTGAGGGACTCTTGTTCCATTTGTTTTTTTGATTGCTATGTTGGTTGATCTCTCAATAAAAACTACTTTAAAAAATATATATATAATATTTCAAGATTAATGTTATTGTTATAATTTATGAGTAACAATAATAAAACAAAGTTATTGTGTTATTCAATTTACCTCTTTAATGAGATATATGAGCTTGATGGGATGAACACAGCTTTTGAATATTTGGTGTTAAAAAAGTCCAAAGGGTCTTCTGCATAATTTTAAAAAACTGGCCAGTTTCACACTATATAATTATTTGATAGCCTCATTCAACTAATTCTATATGGCTATGAGAGTGAAATCTGGAATTTATAGGAAGGGACAGAATGTCAATATAAATCCTGCACCTCCAGTTCTGTAACTCTGTGCATCCACTGAAATTCCCCCAAACAATGGAGCTTGGATGTTTCCCTTACAGCTCATCATACTAAAAGATATTTTCAAATGCTGGTGTCACCTCACAGTAACAGCAGCACTAACACCTTCCACTGCCAGGCACATTGTGAACTAAAATAAAACCTCGCAAAAAAGACACTCAAAATCTATACTGCAATCCCATTGTAACATAACAGTAATAACACCAAGGACTCAAACAACAATAACCCTATCTGTGAAAAAGCATGGGTAAATATTACACTGGGTCCTAGAATACCAATACACCACCTATTGAGGAAACAAAACAAACCAGATTGCTATAGATCCCTATGCTAGCAGAATCTCTCATCATGGTCACACACACAGAGCAGAGACAGACCCTCACCAAATACAGAATACAAAATAAAGGAGCACAAATTAGACAAAAACTGAAATGGAAACTCCAAGAAGCCAGACTCTGTGTATTAACAATGGAAAAACAGAACCACCATTCCTCATAAAACAAACAAAATCAAGAAACATAAAGCATCAGTTATAATAGTAAAACCATACTAATAAAAGAATATTTTAAAACTACTGATAAATAGAATTTCTATTAATTAAAATCATATACATTTTTTACAATTTCCCAGAGGTTATCCTCTCTCACACAGACTCACATGTCCATTCTCTCTCACACATACACTGTCACATACATACACATTCATGCTCTTATACCCACCATAACCTCTCGCTCTCACAGAAACTGACACACTCTCAGGCTCTAAGACACTCTCTCCCCCTCCACACATACCCCACACACAAACTCTTACTCCCCTGGATTTTCTCATACACACTCTCTCTGGCTCCCTCACATACACACAAACACACACACCCAGGCAAGTTCCCAATCATTCTCACACAAACACACACACCCAGGCAAGCTCCCAGTCATTCTCACACACTAAAACTGACCCCCAGGCAGGCTCCCATTCATTTTCACACCACTCCCTCACCATCCCCCAGGCAGGTACCCATCCATTCACACACATACACCCCCAGGCAGGCACCCATTCATACACATGCACACACTAAAGGCAGACCCCCTCTCTTTCTTTTGCCAGCAACCTCGGAGCCTCTCTCATTCCTCTGCTGCCACTGATGCCGCATGGCTATTGGGGAGGCGCTGATTGCTGCTATTGGCACTGAAGCCCATTCTGCTGCCTCCTCTGTGCAGGCCCTGTGGGTTTCCAGTTCCTCCATGTTGATCTCGTACATTGTGAGATCCGCATAGAGAAAGTGCTACTCTTGACATTAACAAAGATTACATGTGCCAATCAGTAAAAAGTAATTTCTTTTTTTTTTTTTTTTACCTTTGCTGTCTGATCTTAGTTTTCTAATTGGTTGGTCCCAGGCTTTTTTGTTCCACCTCCCCTTTCTTATTTTTTTGCCAATTCATTTCATGTTGTCTTTTTTTCTATTTCTTTTCTCTCCATCTATCTTCTTCCCTCAAAAATGCAGTCAGGTTCTCATTCTCACATGCTTTCTCTCTCTCTCACACACACAGGCTCTCACTCTCACATGCTCTCTCTCTCATACAATCATTCATGCACAGTCTCTCTCTTGCACATGCTGTCTGACACACACCCAGGCTCTCTCTCACTCCCACATGCTGTCTTGCTCATGCACAGGCTCTCACTGTCACATGCTGTCTCTCTCACACACACACAGGCTCTCACATGCTGTCTCTGCAAACATTGAGATCCTCACTCCCACACCCAATCTCTCAACTCACACAGGCACCCAATCTCTCAACTCAGCTCATACAGGCACCCAATCTCTCAACTCAGCTCATACAGGCACCCAATCTCTCAACTCAGCTCAGCTCATACAGGCACCCAATCTCTCAACTCATCTAATACACGCACTCTACGGGCCCTCAGCCTCTCTTACCTCTGGGCCTCCTCTTCACGGGTCGCTGCAGGATCGGCTCTGCAGCGGCCCTGATCTTCTCGGGCCGATCCGATCCGTGGTGGGGGCCCTGCTACCGGGCCTCTTCTCGCCCACTGCAACAACGCGGCTCCTCTTCTGCACGCGGCTGCTTCATCTCCTTCCTGCCTGTGCGGCTCCGGCAACATTTTTCTTCCGGGGCCGCGTGGGCAGGAAGGAGGCGGAGCACCTGCACGTTTAGACGTGCCCTTTTTCTTCGGGCCGTGGTGACGTGAACTCACCACGGCCTTACCAATCTTCCGGCTGTGTGTCTGCAGCACACAGCACAACGATTCTTCGCTGCTCAGCCGCCAGTGGGATGAGCTCCACCGGCGGCCGCATTGGCTCCCACTTGCCGGTGTGTCACATGCACCAGGCTTGCGCGACACACCGGCACACCTCAGGCGACACACCAAAGTGTCACGAGAGACACTTTGGAAAGCTCTGCTCTAAAGCAATGGGTCATAGGATGAAAGTGAAAGAGGGTAAATTCAGGAGTAATCTAAGGAAATAGTCTTTGCGGTGAGGGTAGTAGATGCATGGAACAGCCTTCCACTGGAGGTGAAAATGACAAAGACAGTCATTGATCTCAAGAAATCATGGGATAAACTCAGAGGATCTCTGAGGAAGTAGTAGGGACTGTGAAGTTGATGTAGATAGTCTAGATAGGTTGTATTGTCTTTTTCTGCTGTCACGTTTCTATAAAACAGCTTGAAATCAACCAGAAGCGCACACAATTTAAGCCATCCTTTGTTTATTAAGATCAGAACCCAAGTAAAGTTAAGACTGTACAAGGCAGGACTAAAACTAATTCCAATTGCACTAAAGACTATACTCCGTGTTACCTGGTTACTCTCGTCATATTTGTCTTCTTGTGACTTAAGGTTTGAAAGTAACATATTAATATGAAAATGTATATCTGTACTGCCTCCTCTCACTCAGGTTCTGGAACTATTAAGTGTACATTTAAATGGCAGCAAAAATTATCATGGTTAAAAACAGTTTAGAAATTATGTCGTCACCTTATTCCAGGTACATTTGCTAGAAAAAACTAGATTTTGTTTAGCTTGACAGTGTAGAAGAACAAATACGGTCAAAAGCAAGTGGCAGAAAAATATAACATGAACTGAAGAGATCATGGAGCAAATACCAATCCGGACTGAAATGCTCAATAAAAACCAATGTTAAGTTACCTTTTCATTTAGTTGATGCTAGGATTTTACTTGCAAGTATAGCATTTCATTCACAGTAAATCAAAAACAGATTTTACATGATTCTAGGTAATTCCTAGTAGAAAAGGATCTCAAAAACCAAAGCCCCCTTAACACAGACTAGGTTTTCAAACACCAAACAAACTTCCAAAAAGACTCAAATGAATTAAATACTCACAGGAGAGCCAAAGTTATGTCCAACCTCGTGTGCAAAAGTGATGTGAGAGACCTTGGGGGGTACATGGGAACCATAGTTCTGTACAGTAATGATTCCAGTATTCAAAGACTTCTTTTTGCCATCTGAATAGAGTTTGCTCTTCTCACATATCCCACCGGAACTGCCTGCAGTTAGAAAGCAAGGTAAATTAAACAGAGAATGGTAAGGATTCCCCATTCCTAAACTCAGTAAAGAGCAGAATGGCCTATTCTTTTTCACATCCTGGCCTTTTAGCCTTTTTTCTTTTATTTTTTACTTTCAAAGAGAGAGTCACTGAAGTATATAGACAAGGCTGCCAGACAGAAACTTAGATTCTTAAAATCAGTGGTCACAGTTACAGTAAAACAATTTCCACAATTATAATGCTAAAGGATACATTTTGGAGAAACAAAACAGGCTGTACTGCCTACATAGTAAAACACTTATTGTGAAGTATGATATAGTGAACTGATGCCCCATTCCCTCCCAGTGTAATTCAGAGTTAAACACCTGCTCCAGGGGAATGCATCCATTAAAACACAATACCATTGTTTAGAACAGGCTCTTTTAAATGACACATGTTAAATTTTTATGCCTATTTCAAGCCCAATATAAATGAAAAAAATATTACTCTATAGACAAAGATATAAATTATGTCAGAGACACACAGAGACAGACATTAAACTCATTTGCTGTTTCCAAGCTGCATGAACTCTACCACATTTCTTTCATAGAACTGTGGGTGCACTTAGGGGCACAATAAGAATGATTTTAGATTGGTTGTTCAGGCCTTTGTTTTAGTCACAGTCAACTACTGAAATGCTCTTTACATTGATTTGCCTAAATGTTATCTGCATGCTTTACAAGTCCTGTTGAATACTGTTGCCAAGATGCCCTCTCCATGAGCATATTTCCCCTATTCTGCAGGATATGCACTGACTCCTGATTGGGCACAGTAAAATTTAAAAACCTGTTTATCAAGTTTTGCATGGGTAGGCTCCTGCTTATTTGAGGAATGTAATAGTGTTATTGCCTTTGTACTTTACATTCTGCCAGTCAACTAATTTCAGACACAAAGGCAGCATGTCTTCAGAAGACTAGTCAGCAGGCCTTCTCACAACAGTTTGCCTTTCGCGTTACACCATATGTCAGAGTATAAGGCCTTTCAGAATACTTTTAAAAGCTCAATTAGAGAAGTATTTATGCATCCATAAGATGTCTTATTACTGCTCTTATTTGAATTCTGTTTGTTTGTGATGTATTATCTGTTTTGTTTACATTTTGTTTTTATACATTGTAATTCATCCAGAACATATGGGCTGGTATTTGGGTGGAATATAAATTACTATAAATAAAGCAGAATTTTGGCATAATGACAAGATGTCAATTCTAAATGAAGGCATCAAATTCTGCATGCAGAAACAGCATCTCAACCCAACCGGGATTTAATCTGCTATGATTAAATCCAGCTTTAAAATCGTTGTTTTTTTTTAGTGTAAAGACATTCATAAACATTGCCCAAGCTTCAGTAAGCAAATCAAAATGGAGATTGTGGTAGCCACACAAAAAGACAATAGTTAAATGAGGCATAACTGAAATTCAACAGTTAACAGATATAAAAAAACAAAACAAAAACCAGACTTAAAAACCAACTCCCAAGAAGTGCATTATTTACCAGATGGCGCTCCAACCCATGCAAGACCCAGGACACCATCGTCAAAGTCACGATCAGTAAACACATAAGCCAAGCAGTAATCATCATGGTTCTGCTCAGAGTTGAGCTCCAAAAACTTCTCAACACCAATGTTTGGAAATCTGAATGGATTTGTAAGGTCTCTCTCATCAGCAGTGGTATTAATCTAAAAACAAAATAATTCAAATAGAAAAAGCAAAATGTAAACTCTATAAGTGAAGGAGTAGCCTAGTGGTTAGAGCAATTGGCTATGAAACAGGGAAACCAGGGTTCAAATCTCACTGCCGCTCCTTGACACCATGGGCAAGTCACTTTACCCTTCTTTGCTTAGATACAAACTTATAGACTGTAAACCCTCTGGCGATAAGAAAATATGTCTAGTTCTTGAATGTAATCTGTTTTGAAATGCCAAAAGGCAGAATATAAATTTTAATCATAAAAAGTTAGTACAGTTAATTTGTTCTAAGCTTTTAGCAGAGGCTTAAAATGAACCCTTCTCTTTGTCACAATAGGTAATCTTGCCCATGCAACATAAATGCAAGACTTAACAAAGCATACCAAGCTACCAATCAAAGATCTTTCAAACCACTTAAAGTATAAGAGCACTAAAAAAAAAAAAAAAAAGTGTAAAAGATCATGGGCTTAAAGATATCTTTTGTAAAAATAAAATAAAATAAAAAAAAAATGACTAAAATGTTTCAAATTATGAGTTGTACTCACATATGATCAAGGGGCATTACAGCACCAATAAGCTTTCAAACACAAAGCCAGCTTCCATGAACTCCAGTTCATAGATTTGATTGCAGAAAAAGACCCTCCAGTCTACCTAATCTGTCCATCCACAGTATGTCATACAACTACAACTCAAATTCATGCTATTAATATTAACCTGAATTTATATAAACAGAATTCAGAATGGCTTTTTGCTTCCAGAAACATGTGTAAAGCCTTTTTCTTTATAGAAGTTAATCTGGTAGTCTATTTAAGGCTTCATGCCAGCTTCCAAAGTCGAGAGGCAGGAGGAATCATTTCCTAATTACGTGTATGTCAGCACAGACACAGGGAGCTGGCAGTGCCACAGCTGAAAGATATGAAATAATTAAAATTCAGATCGATTCAATGTTGTCTACCCCCAACTACTACATCACACTTCTTCCCTTTTACTGAAAATAAAGATTTACCCTAAAATGTTCCAATAGATCACTTAATGAATATCTATAAAGGTATTACTGCAACTGAGGAAAAGCTGCTATAATAAAATGCTGCAGTTATGGCACAGGTTCTCCTGAGACTGGATTGGTAAGAAATGTTTTGCATGGAATAATGTCTTTCTACACAAATTCTAGGATTTATGACAGCTTTATAGGTCTTAGGATACCCAATGTCACTCTTCTATAACAGTCTCTCATTGTACACTGATCATCTACTGTGTTTGAGAAGGTACCTTACAGTATAATTCCTTCATATATAGCTTAAACATAAGAACATAAGAACATAAGAAAATGCCATACTGGGTCAGACCAAGGGTCCATCAAGCCCAGCATCCTGTTTCCAACAGTGGCCAATCCAGGCCATAAGAACCTGGCAAGTACCCAAAAACTAAGTCTATTCCATGTACCACCTCATATGACAAAACTGCAGTTTCAGCTGGCCTTATTTCTAGGTAGCTTTCTTAAAGTTTGAGTATCTTCAAACCACAGTTTTTCTGGTCAGATTTCTCCAAATTGATAAATGCTAGAAATGGATGTTTGCCAAAACATATACAAGGTACAAACTAACACTATCAATTATAGTGGAAATGAGTTCAGCTGTTTTTTTTTTTTTTAATTTATTTTAAGTACAAAACCACTAATTTTTGGTTAAAAAATAAACCCCAAATCTCTGGTTTCACATTTTTTCTACCATCAGAATACCAAGTGGATCTGTGCCAAGGTCTACAAAATAATCTCTGATTCAGGCTCTCACCAAAACTGCCAAATTGCAACTCAAAAGCTATGTGCATCCAAAAATGGGGGTTTATAAATCAAAGTGCTGGTCAACTCCTAACTGCGTGTATGACCACATTGTAGAGATTACTTACCTGGTAATCTCGTTTTCCTTAGTGTATGCAGATGGACTCAAAACAAGTGGGTATAGTGTGCTCGTGCTAGCAGTTGGAGACTGATCTGACGTCAGCAAGGGTACATATACCCCCGCAGGAAGTGCAGCAATTCAGTAATCTTCCTTGCAAAAGCTTTAGGGATATGTGTGTAACTGACCGATTGATTAAATGAACAGGATTACCCTGACCGATTGATAGTAGCTGGAAACCGCCAGTGTTCTCAACCTGAAGGCGTCGACACCCGGCAGGGTGGATGCCCTATATAAGAAAACATGGCTTACCGTGAGTCGGTGAATCCCCATGAATACCGGCAGCCGGGCGGGATGCTGAGTCCATCTGCATACACTAAGGAAAACGAGATTATCAGGTAAGTAATCTCTACATTTCCTAGCGTGTAGCAGATGGACTCAAAACAAGTGGGATGTACAAAAGCTACTCCTGGACTGGGTGGGAGGCTGCCCGCGGTCCGTTCAGGATTGCCCTCGCAAATGCTGTGTCCTCCCTGGCCTGGACGTCCAGACGGTAGAATCTGGAGAATGTATGGAGGGAGGACCACGTCGCCGCTTTACATATCTCTGCAGGCGACAGCATCCTAGTTTCTGCCCAAGAGGCCGCTTGCGCTCTGGTAGAGTGAGCCTTGACCCGTAGAGGCGGTGATTTTCCCGCTTCTATGTAGGCTGCCTTGATAACTTCTTTGATCCAGCGGGCGATAGTTGCCCGTGAGGCCGCTTCCCCTTGCTTCTTCCTGCTGTGAAGGACGAACAGGTGGTCAGTCTTTCGTACTGCTTCTGACATTTCCAGGTATCTGGACAGCAGCCTGCCGATGTCGAGATGGCGTAGTATTCGACCTTCTTCCGACTTCTTCATACCTTCCGTGGTAGGCAAGGATATGGTTTAGTTGAGGTGGAAGTGTGAGACTACTTTGGGTAAGAAGGAAGGAACCGTGAGAAGATGGATAGCCTCTGGAGTGATTCTGAGAAACGGATCACGGCAGGACAGCGCTTGTATCTCTAAGATGCGGCGTGCTGAGCATATAGCCAGCAGGAACACCATCTTCAAGGTTAACAAACAGAGGGACAGGCCTCGAAGTGGTCTGAAGGCGTGTCCCGCTAGGAATTCCAAGACTAGGTTGAGGTTCCACAGGGGCACTGGCCACTTCAGTGGCGGGCGAATGTGTTTGACTCCAGGAAACGTCTGGGTGTGTGGGGATGCCTTTGCAGTCACTCCGGGGACCGTAGCAGGATAGCGCTGCCACTTGAACCTTGATGGAATTGAGGGACAGACCCTTCTGAAGGCCATCTTGCAGGAAATCCAAAATGATAGGGATTTTAGCGGCATGTGGATTGGTGCTGTGAGTTTCGCACCAGGCTTCAAATACTCTCCAGATCCTTATATATGTTAGTGATGTGGAGAACTTGCGTGCTCGGAAAAGTGTATCTATTACCGGCCCCGAGTATCCTCTTTTCTTCAGTCTAGCCCTCTCAATGGCCAGACCGTAAGAGAGAATTGAGCTGGATCCTCGTGGAGGATGGGACCTTGCCGCAGCAGGTCCCTGTGTGGTGGCAGGGGAAACTGAGCCCCTGCCAGTAGTCTTCTCATGTCTGCGTACCAGGGTCTTCTTGGCCAGTCCGGGGCCACTAGAAGAACTAGGCCTCTGTGCCGCTGAATCTTGTGTATAATGGCGCCCAGCAGGGGCCATGGAGGAAAGGCATATAGCAGGATCCCCTGAGGCCATGGCTGTACCAGGGCATTGATCCCCCGGGATAGAGGATCCCGCCTGCGGCAGAAATATCTGGGTACTTGAGCGTTGGACCTGTCCGCTAGTAGGTCCATGCCCGGCGTCCCCCACTGATCCACAATCATCTGGAAAGCTGTGGGCAACAGCTGCCATTCCCCTGGATTTAGGCTTTCTCTGCTGAGGAAGTCTGCCGTGGTGTTGCCCTTCCAGGCGATGTGGACGGCGGAGATGTCCTGGAGATTTGCTTCCGCCCAAGTCATCAGGGGGGCTATTTCTAGGGATACCTGTTGGCTTCTGGTTCCACCCTGTCGGTTGATGTATGCCACCGTGGTGGCGTTGTCAGACATCACTCTGACCGCTCTGTTTCGAAGTCTGTGGGCAAATCACAGGCACGCTAGCCTGACTGCCCGTGCCTCTAGTCTGTTGATGTTCCACCCCGACTCTTCTCTGTTCCACAGCCCTTGGGCGGTGAGTTCTTCACAGTGTGCTCCCCATCCGTTCAGGCTGGCATCTGTAGTGAGCAGGGTCCAGGTTGGGGAGGACATTCTTGACTCCCGGCTCATGTGGCCGGGCTGCAACCACCACCGTATCTGATTCCGCACTCTGGCTGGTAGAGGTAGGTGTACTGTGTAGTTCTGTGATCGTGGGCTCTGCCGAGATAGGAGGGCGCGTTGTAATGGTCTCATATGAGCCCGCGCCCATGGTATCACCTCCAGCGTGGATGCCATAAGGCCAAGGACCTGTAGGTAATCCCAAGCTGTGGGCCGGGTGGCGCTCAGCAGGGCCTGCAGATGATTCCGGAGCTTTGCTCTCCTCTTGGCGGTCAGACTGACCTTGTCTTCCTGGGTGTTGAATCAGACTCCTAGGTATACCAGCGACTGAGAAGGCTGTAGGGAACTCTTGTTCAAGTTTGCTACCCATCCTAGGCTTTCCAGAAGAGATATAACTCTGTTGGTTGCCTGGTGGCTCTCCTCCAGGGACTTTGCCCTGATCAGCCAATCGTCCAGGTAGGGATGGACGAGGATTCCTTCCTTCCTGAGTGACGCCGCCACTACTACTATGACCTTGGTAAAGGTCCGCGGCGCGGTGGCTAACCCAAAGGGTAAAGCTCGGAACTGGAAGTGTTGGTTCAGGACTTTGAAGCGTAAATAGCGCTGGTGATCCCGATGGATTGGGATATGCAAGTAGGCTTCCGACAGATCTAGGGATGTGAGAAACTCCCCTGGCTGTACTGCATTCTTGACAGACCGCAGGGTTTCCATGCGAAAGCTGGGGACCCGTAGGTGCCGGTTGACTGACTTGAGGGCCAGGACGAGCCTGAAAGTGCCCTCCTTCTTGGGTACTATGAAATAAATGGAATAATGCCCAGAATTTTCCTCCCATGCAGGCACTGGGATTATGGCTTTTAGGGATAGGAGCCTCCACAAGGTAACTTCTAGTGCTGCCCTCTTGAGGGGTGAACAAGGAGATTCCACAAACTTGTCCGGCGAGAGCTGAAGATCCTCGCCTCGGATGATGGCGAGGACCCACTGGTCCGAGGTAATCTCGACCCACCTGCGGTAGAAGAAGGTTAGCCTGCCCCCTATGGCTGCTACCCCCGGATGGGTCGGCTGATTGTCATTGTGGGGTGCGGCTGGGACCAGAGCCCGAGCCAGTTCTCCTCTTGTTGTGCTTAGTCCGAAAGGACTGGTTCCTGGCCTGAGAACGAGGTGCTTGGTAGCGAGCCCTGTAAGGGTTGAAGCGCTGAGAGTTTCTACCTCTGGTCTAGGAAAAGGGCGCTGGGCCCTCCTGGACCTGTCTTCCGGTAGACGGAGTAATGGAGAGGCGCCCCATTTATTAGCCAATTTCTCGAGGTCGTTGCCGATCAAGAGGGATCCCTTAAAGGGCATTCTCGTGAGGCGAGTCTTGGAGGAGTCGTCGGCCGACCAATTACGTAGCCAGAGGGTAGGATTTCTTCTAAGAATTTAGTCGTTATAATTTGGAAAAACGCTCAGCGAGCGTAAGGTAGCTCCAAACTGCTTTGGAGACGGAAATTACTGAATTGCTGCACTTCCTGCGGGGATATATGTACCCGTGCTGACGTCAGATCCGTCTCCAACTGCTAGCACGAGCACACTATACCCACTTGTTTTGAGTCCATCTGCTACACGCTAGGAAATTACAATTTTGTTTTTTTAATTCTTTATTTATAATTTCTCAAATATAATTACATATTATTTAAACAGAAATAACATGGTGAGGTTAAAGTAACATCTTTACAAATGTGTCATAGCTAAATACACTTTCATACACCCCTATCCATTTTTTTTTTTTTAACAATCAACATGGAGGGGGTTTTATGATTACATGAATAGGGAGAAAAACAGGAAATTCTTAAGTAATTAAACTATGCACTGGCTGTCACTACGCCAAAATTAATTTAAATTGGACACTGGGGAAGATGTTGACACTCTGGTACTTTCAAGAAAATATTTTAACTGATCTGGATCAAAAAATAGAAATAAATCATCCTGTCTCTTTATCATACATTTACATGGGAATTTAAGAACAAATGTATATCCAAACAAAAAGACCTCTTGTCGATAAGACAGAAAGGCCTTCCTCCTTAACTGAGTAGAAATAGCCAGATCAGGAAAAATATTTACTGCTTTTTCAAGAAATACAACAGGATATTTATTAAAATATCTTTTCATGATTAGGTTAATGTCTGGTAAAGAATAAAAGGTAGTTAATAAGGTTCCCCAACTAATAATGTTCACTGAGGAATCTTCCAAAAAACTTCGAAAGATTACCCTGAAACATCTCCATTCTTTCAGTATTTCGAGATTGGGGAAGAAAAAAAGCAGGTATTTATGGTTGGTGACTGATCCATTACAAACCCTAATTTTTCCACAATAAATTTTTTTAATGTAATAATTGGATCTTCACCAAGCATACTAGGAAAATTCAGAAATCTCAGATTATAACGCTTAGAATTATTCTCTAACATTTCTATTCGCCTAGACATACATTCTTTATCTTTAACTATTGCAGTTTTGAATTCCAAATTTTTCTTTTCCTGTATTTCTAAATACTTAATCTTGTCATTTGTGTCTTTAATTTGCTTTTGTGTCAAATTCCTGTTGACTTTTTCCAGAAATCAAATTACTTTCCTTTCCAAAGTTTTTATAAATACTGTCATGTCTGCCATCATATCCCACAATGTGTCCATAGTCACTAACGCAGGTCGAGTAGGGATATCTATCGACTCACAGTTGTGGAGAGACTTTTTCCACTTGCATTCCTGCTTGTGTACCTCCATTAATATTCAAGGAGGTAACTAGAGCAGTTTCAATATCATGGCTCTGAATGTGGGATTGAGAACTTCCAGCATTAGGCTTAGGATCTGCAACAATATTTAAAACACTCAGAGGAACCTTCTTTCCCTCTCTGAGAAGGTGGAAACCCTGTGTTAGGACTTAAAGACACTTCCTCCACAGGCACAGGAGATCCTCCCTGATCTCGTGGCACATCAGATTCCTCAGCTTCTTTATTTACTGGCATAGGAGTGATCATAAAGTTTGTAATTTCTTGCTGTATGGGCAATGGAAGTGAGAGGGATAGATTCTCACTCTTCCCTTCCTCTTAGGAGGCATATTGCCTATTCCACATATAGCAGAGACCACAGACTTATCTCTCGCAGCTAGGGCCTTTATAAAAAAAAACGATGACCCCGAGAAGGAATTTAGGGAGAAACTTACTTGGGTCCTTGTTGTTTGGGGCCAACTCTGGCAAAGCCTGCTGTACCGCGCGCCCCTTAAGCGCGCGCGGCTTCAGCGGTGCGCCGGCTCTGCTGCGCGCCGCAAGCTGGCCGCTGTTATGGCCACTTCCGGCCCCGCCTCCGTTCCTCCCTCCGGCGGCAAAGTCTCCTCAGCTGTGTCGGGGCAGCAGCTCCTTCCCCCGCTCACCAGCAAGATGCTCCGGGACTTCTCCCTGGGTTCCCTTCTCGCCCTCGGGGAACAGAGTGCCGGCTGGCCCCATCCAAAAATGGGGGTTTAGAAATCAAAGTGCTGGTCAACTCCTAACTGCGTGTATGACCACATTTACAATTTCTAACTACTCCCTACAATGCATTATGCTAAAAAAACAAAAAAAAACAAAACCCCCAAATCCACACACAAAACACAGTAATCTTACTCTTATTCTTTTCACCATGAAGCTGATATTACGAATTCCTTGGAAATCTGTTGATTGGTAAATTGTGTCGATTGCTTTAACATGACTGGATATCTATGAAAAAAAAATAAGGATATTTAGGGCCTGATTTACTATGCTTTCATCACCAGAGAGAACATGGGAGACTAGCCTTAGTGATGAGGGGGCTCTTACAGTGTTTTCATTTTTACATGTATAAACTGCAGAGGCTGCATTTAAAGCAGTAATACTAGTAAAATACATTAGAGATGTGCATTCATTTTCAACGAAATAGACAATGGCAATGAAATTATCTATTTCATCTTATTCCAGGAGCACCACAAAACGAAAAAAAAAATCACGAAATGCCAGAAAAATTAGTATTTCATGTTAGTGCACACTAAGTCCTGTTAGGAATATTATAGTTAGTGCGCACTAACTGGATCGTCTTCGAACCTCCGACTTTCGTTCTAACTAGTTTGCCTAATTTCAGAATTAGTGCAGGCTAACTGTCCTTCCCCAGTACCAAGGTTGAAGACCAACCCGGCATCCTCGGCACAGAGAAGATAGACCATTGTTGTTCTCCAGTGCCCCTATCCATTGGTAAGTTTGACAGAAAGCAGAGTTGCTTACCTGTAACAAGTGTTCTCACAGGACAGCAGGATGTTAGTCCTCACATATGGGTGACATCATCAGGATGGAGTCCCATCATGGAACACTTTTGTCAAAGTTTCCAGAACTTTGACTGGCACCTACTGGGCATGTTCAGCATAGCACCAACCCTGCAGCCAGCAGGGGTCCCCCTTCAGTCTCGTCTTATAGTAAAAATTACATGCGAAAAATAAAATAATAAATCGTAACCGAACCCAACTTCACAGGGTGGCGGGCAGGTTTCGTGAGGACTAACATCCTGCTGTCCTGTGGTAACACCTGTTACAGGTAAGTAACTCTGCTTTCTCACAGGACAAGCAGGATGGTAGCCCTCACATATGGATGAGTACTGAGCTGAGGATGCCCGAGCAATGCACCAAATGTACCCAAAGATGTGCAACAGGCACAAAAACTAGAGTGGAATTTGGTAGAGTGCATCCTGAACCCTACTGGGTTGGCACCTCAGTTCGCAAATAAGTTGTGTAGCAGAGACTAGCCGAAGATGGAATCTTGTCTGCCAGCCTTGTCTAAACAATAATGGGTTGCGAAGGTGTGGAGAGAGCTCCAGGTAGCAGCCTTACAGATGTCAGCAAGTGGCACAGAGAGTAGGTGCGCTACTGATGTTGCCATGGCCCTGACAGAGCGTGCTTTAACACGGTCTTGAAGCAGAATGCCTGCCTGTTGGTAACAAAAGGAAATACAGGAAATACAGGAGGAGAGAGTCTGCTTACCCACTGGTTTGCCCAATCTGATGGGATCAAAGGAAACAATTGAGTGCATTTCCTGTGGGCAGCTGTACGGTCTAGATAAAATGCTAGAGCACATTTACAGTCAAGGGTATGCAGAGCCCGTTCTCCTAGGTTTGAGTGAGGCCTGGGAAAGAAAGTGGGTAGTATAATGGACTGATTGATATGAAACTCCGATACTACCTTAGGCAAAAACTTAGGGTAGTACTCCGCACTCACCCTATCATGCAGAAGTTTAGTGTAAGGCGGGTAGGTGACTAAGGCCTGTAACTCACTAACTCTGCGAGCAGATGTGATTGCCAAGAGAAAAATCACCTTCCAGGTGAGATGGCGGAGATCACAGGATTGGAGAGGCTCAAATGGTGGTTTCATGAGCCGCCCCAAAACCAAGTTGAGGTCCCAGGAAGGGGCCGGAGGGTGCAGTGGAGGTTTAAGGTGGAGCAAGCCCTTCAAAAAGCGTGTTACAAGGGGTTGTACTGAAATAGGTACATCCGACACCTTTATGGAAGGCGGCTACCACACTGACATGTTCCCTTATAGAAGTTTGGAGACCTAACTGACAGATGCCAGAGATAGTCCAAAAACTTCGGTGTGGAACAAGTGAAGGGATCGATGGACATGGAAGTACACCATACTGTAAACCTGTTCCATTTGTAACGATAAAACTGCCTTGTGGAAGGCTTTCGTGAAGCTACTAGGACACGGGAAATCGTTTCTGAAAAGTTAAGAGGTTGACATATTAACCTTTCAACATCCAGGCAGTCAGGGAGAGGACCTGGAGGTTGGGATGACGAAGGTAGCCGTTGTTCTGAGTGATCAGAAGTGGGTCCTTCCCCAGAGGAATGTGCCGGTGTACTGATAGGTCATGGAGAACTGGAAACCAGACCTGGTGTGACCAATGACAGGCTATGAGAATCATTACTCCCTTGTCCCTTCGCAACTTCATGAGGGTCTTCGATACGAGTGGAAGTGGAGGGTATGCATAAAGGAGACCGCTGGCCCATGAGAGGGAGAAAGTGTCTCTTTATTTATTTATTTATTTTTAGATTTTTATATACCGGTGTTCCTATATGAAATAAAGATCACATCGGTTTACATTGAAACAGAACATGAAAATTGCCAAAAGGCATTACATAGAACAAGGTTATGAAACTTGGAACAGTGTACATAAGTTCAAAATTTAACAATAACGTTGTAACATTGATGACCAAAAGATAAAGGAGAAAAAAAAAAAAAAAAAAAGACTTAAACAATTAAGTTGACAGGTCTTATTGAGCATAAAAATTATAACGTATAAGTGAGAAAGTCTCAAATGTCCTGTAGCAAGAGATTAGATACCGAAGTAGGTAGTGGTATGGAAAATGGGGGTTTGTGAAGAAGATATGTTCTTGCTGGTTGGAGGGGAAAAAATGATGATCATGGTCCTGGAAAAGCTTGGCTAAAGAGCCAGGTTTTAAGGTTTTTTTTTGAATGAAGAGTGGCAGAACTGAAGCCGAATGTCTGGTGGGAGCGCATTCCATTGAATGGGGCCTGCTGTAGATATGGCACGTTTATGATGCGAGGATTTTGTTGAAGGTACATAGAGTGTGCCTTTATATGCTCCTCTGATGGGTCTAGAGGAGGAGTGAGGGCGTAGTTGGTTACATAATTGAAGAGGAGAGATATTGTGAATGGATTTGTCAATGTCTCTTGGTTGAAGATGTTCATTTATGTAGATGACATATAAATATTAATCCCAATACACAACTCGCTGAAAGAAACCTACAATAAAACAGCCAATTGCCTAAACAGAATAAAGCAAATACTAACCAACATGAAACATCCTTAACTTTGAAAAAACTGAAATAATCATACCGGACGGAAAGAACAACACTTCTCAATTACCACCACTCAACCTAATGAACCAAACAGTGACCATCTCGCCAGTCAATCATGCCCGCAATCTTAGAGTCATAATTGACAAGGAACTTTCCTTCAAAAACCACATCACAACAAAAATCAAAGACTGATATCATAAACTCCTAACACTGTCAATTAAAACCATTCCTATCCCCCAACGACTTCAGATCAGTCCTACAACTGCTCATCTTCTCCAACCTGGATTACTGTAACTCCCTCCTATTCAATTTACCTCTGAACACCATCAGACCACTCCAAATCCTACAAAACGCAGCAGCAAGAATACTCACTGGATCTAAAAAACATGATCACCTTACCCCTACACTTATTTCACTTCACTGGCTCCCAATAAAATTTAGGATAGAATACAAAATACTATCCATACTACATAAAATATATGAAAACAACAAACTGGTTAAGCTCATCCATAAAAATGCATAATCCAAACAGAAACCTCAGATCAGCAAATAAAGGTTTATTAAAGATTCCACCTGCTCGTTTGAAACAACTCACAACTCAAAAAAGAGCAATTTCTTTAGGAACCCTAAACTCTGGAACACCCTCCCAATCGAACTCAGAACACAAGAAAATCTAAAAACTTTTAGAAGGAGCTAAAAACATGGATGTTTACGAAAGCATATCAACTCACCCAATGAATCTAAAGTTTATAAAATGACTCAAGATTATACAATGTTATATTTCTATGTTAGCAACCTTATGAACCTTTTTGAAACCCTGTTATTCTTCGATACTTTGTAAACCGTTGTAATGGCGAAACCGAACGACGGTATATAAAACACGACAAATAAATAAATGTTGGCTGCGAGTGAGAGCGCAGAAGTTTCCTACTTTGTGGTTATGAATAGACGCAAAGAGGTCTATGTGAGGGTAACCCCAACGTTGGAATATTAAGTCCGCTACAGTGGGGTTGAGGGACCACTCATGCGGTTGAAAAGTGTGACTCAGTTTGTCTGCCACCACATTGTCCACTCCTGGCAAGTAGGTGGCCCTGAGGTACATCGAGTGGGAAAGGGCTTCCGCCCATATCTGTGCAGCGTCCTGACACAGGATGTAGGATGTAGGAGCCTGTTCCCCCTTGCTTGTTGATGTACCACATGGCCACCTGGTTGTCTGTTTGAATCAGGATGACCTGGTTGGAAAGGTGATCCTGAAAAGCCCTGAGAGCATATCTGATTGCACGAAGCTCCAGGAAATTTGGTGTTTGGCTTCCTCTGGAGACCAAATGCCCTGAGTTTGCAGGTTTGCAACATGTGCACCCCAGCCAAGGTTGGAGGCATCTGTTCAAGTTATTTGAGGTTCTGGAGCATGGAATGGAAGGCCTTGAAGCAGATTGGATTGGTTTATCCACCAAGCCAGCGATAAGCAGAGCTGGTTGGTGATGTGGACAATGGTGGACATTGGCTGAGAAGACTGAATCCACTGTGATTTTAGAGTCCACTGCATTACTCTCATGGCCAGGCGGGCCATGGGAGTGACATGCACCGAGGAGGCCATATGACCCAGTAAGATCAGAAAGTGATGTGCAGTTGAGTGTTGAGATTGCAGACGATGGGCCAGAGAGGTGAGAGTGAAAGCTCAATCCTGAGGTAGGAAGGCTTTCGCTTTTAAAGTGTCCAAGTCGGCTCCTATGAACGATAGGGTTTGAGAGGGAACTAGCCTGGATTTTGGATAGTTTGAGAAACCCTAGGGAGATCAGGGTATGGCACGTGAGATGTAGAGACATCAGTGCAGTTTGAGTAGGAGCCCTGATCAACCAATTGTCGAGGTGGGGTAGACGTGGACACTGACTGAGAAAGGCAACTACCACTACGAGGTACTTGGTGAAGACTCGTGGGACAGATGCTAGGCCAAATGGTAACACTCGATATTGGAAGTGTTTTGGGCCTAGTAGGAACCGCAGGAATCTGCGATGTGATGGAGTAATGGAAATGTGTGTAGGTGTCCTGGAGGTCTAGAGAGCAGAGCCAGTCTTCCCGTTGGAGAAGGGGAAGAAGAGAACCCAAGGTCACCATCTTGAACTTTTATCTTTGAAGGTATTTGTTTAAGGTGCGAAGGTCCAATATTGGGCGAACACCACCTGACTTTTTTTGTATCAGGAAATACCAGGAATAGAAACCCTGCCCCTGTTGGGAGAGGGGCACTGGTTCTATTGCTCGGGACTGGAGGAAGGAGACGACCTTCTCTAGGAGCAATGAGTGGTCGGATGTTCCCCACATCAGCCGAGGTGGAGAATCCGGTGGAAGAGAGAGAAAGTTGAGGTGGTAACCTTGGGTTATTACAGCAAGTACCCACTGATCTGTGGTGATTGTGTGCCATGGTTTGGAGAAGTGGCACAACCGGCCTCCGACGGGAATAGTCTGAAGTGGAGGCTGGGTACTGCTCTCTAGGAAGGAGTCAAAAGCCAGACGCTGGACCTGGCTGGGAGGCTGGCTGTGACTTCTGTACTTGAGGTTGCTTGGATTGGCCTTTTTCGTAAGGCTTAGAAGCTTGAGCCCTGGACGCCGGGAGATAGAATCTCCTTTGCTGGTAGAATGGTCTCTTGGAGTCTCTTCTAAAAGAGCGTTTGGAAGAGGAAGAGAGATCAGAAGGCAGTAAGAAGAGTTGGCGCAGAGTCTCTTGGTGGTCCTTGAGTTGTGCCACTGCTTCTTGAATCTTTTCTCCGAAAAGATTATCCCCAGCACAGGGCAAGTCAGTTAACCTGTCCTGTACTTCTGGTCTGAGGTTTGAAGACTTTAGCCAGGCCCATCTCCTTGCACTAATCCCTGCTGCTGAAACTCTGGAGGCAGTGTCGAAGATGTCATATGCCGAACGTACTTCATGTTTGGCAGCATCTAGACCCTTTTGTGCTAGGGCATGAATCTTCGTAAACAGGGCCCTATTGTACTGGGTCATGTATAATTGATAGGAAGCAATGCGAGAGATGAGCGTTGACCCATGAAATACTCGTCTTCCAAATGCATCCAGACGTTTCTGTTCCTTTCCTAGGGGAATGGAAGAGTGGGGTGTGGAGTGCCGTGCACTCTTCTGGGCTGACTCCACTACTACTGAATGATGATCTAGTTGAGCTCTCTGGAAGCCAGGGGCAGGCTGAATTAGATAGGTGGCATCTGCCTTATGGTTAACAGGTGCCACAAAGCCAGGGTGCTCCCAATTTCTCTTTAAAAGGACCAAAAGGATGTCATGAATAGGGATAGACATGATTTCCTTAGGAGCATCGAGAAACTGGAGAAGTTGTAACATCTGATACCTAGAATCCACTTCGGTCTGAAGCTGGAATGGAACTGTTTCAGACATTTCTTTACAAAGTTAATAAAGGACAAGTCCTCTGGAGGAGAACGCTTCCTTTCATCAGGAGGAGAGGGCTGTGAAGGCAGATAGTCTGAATCCTGGGATGAATCATCGGTCCAGGGATTTATGGCTCATCACCAGCTCCCATATGTTCATCAGAAGGGAGTAACTGTGTTATTCCGGAAGGTCCGGGCCTAGGCATCGATGACTTTGGAAGTGAGACTGAAGGCATCGATGGAATCTGTGACATCAATGGATGTGTCGGTGGTAACACTCCGGAGGGCGGAATGGAGATCTGTGATTCTTCTTCTTCTTCCGATGACAAGGGTATCTGCGAGGAAGGAATCAGGGCCATCGGTTCTCTCGGATGCACCGGTGGAAGGGCACCGATTAACTTGTCCATTTTTACCAATAGCGGTGCAAGCGCCATGGGTATCAGATCGGTGGCTGGCTCAGGAACAGGCACCGATGGAGGTTTGAACCCCTGGAGTGCTTTTCCGATGGCCTCTTGGATCATCCGATCCAATTCCTCGCGGAAACCTGGGGCATGGATACCCAGCTCTGGAGTAGGAGGCAGCACTGGCATAGCCGGAGGATCCACCGGTGAAGGTGGAATCGCGGATCCCGGCACCTGTCCAGGTGGGGGAATGCCTTGGTGACCCAGAGACAGAAGAGGATGGGGCCTTTTCTGTTTGGGACTTAACGGTGGCTCAGACGATGTCAATGCTGAGGGCTTGCCTGTATCGGTGGCCTGATCGTTACGGTGGCGGTGTTTTTCTCGATGTTCCCTTCAGTCTTTCTCCTGAGGGGGATCGACACCAGCAGAGTTGTCGATACCGGTCGGGCAGCAGCAGTTTCCCCGGTGCTGGCGCATAGACTGTACTGGTTCAGACAACAAAGCTATCGATGGCATCGGGGATTTTAGCCAAAAGAGAAGTCCCACCTTCTTCAGCCTAGCCTTGCAACCCTTTGGTGTCATTTGGGCACATTTGGTGCAAGTAAGAACATCATGATCGGACCCCCAAATACATCACACAGACCGTGTGAGGGTCAGTGATAGACATCGTTCGAGTGCAGTCACGGCACCAACGGAAACCAGACGCCATGGCCTCGACAAAATTTAGCCGTGGTGCGGTCGATGGCCGCAAGAGAAAAACTCGACGGGAATCGACCGCAAGCAGGTAAAAAACTTACCATTCAACCGCGGAGCAAAGATATCGATAAGGGGACCCCTGTGAGTTAAAATTTTTTTGAATTTTTTTTTTAAGAAGTTCTGTGAGGAAAAATTCCTATCAGGAATCTCTGAAGAGCTCCTTAACCCGCGTGGCTACTGCTGCGCGGAAAAAAGAAGACTGAAGAGGGACCCTGCATGAACAGGTGGTATAAGGCATGCTGAACATGCTCAGTGTGCCTAGTCAAAGTTCTAGAAGCTTTGACATAAGTTTTCCCTTTCGGGCTCCATCTGAAGTCACCCATGTGTGAGTTTGCCCTCGGAGAAATAAACTGCCCAAACCTACTAAAAAAGGTTTAATATGCTCAGCAATACTGAAAGCTACAATTTTTCCAAGGATTTTTGTCACACTTAACCTAAAATATTATAAATCCTAGATAGTCTTACAGTCCACTTTTAACATCACACATTACATTATCTAGAACAAACAGTTCAAGCAATACATTAATCCAGGAATCCATCACAGAAATTTCATAGGTAAGTGTGGCACTTTGTCTCTATGGCTGTCTCCTGAAATTTAACTTAAAGTGCTCTCATACTGAACACCACCAAGCTAATGAAAGAGAGCAGTTTTAAGATATTAAGCGATGGGACATTGCAGGCAGAACTCATTAGGTGACTGTGTACTCAGAGGTAAAATAAGAATTCTTCTTACAGTCTTCCCACCCCAGTGAAACATGTCACAAGAACCAATGAGGATTGGGCTTGACATGAAGGCAGGGCAGAGGAAGATTGCAGAGAACAAGGAGGAATGTGATTGCATATATTGCCTTTCATTGAAAATTTAGGCCAAGTGATTTACAAGTCATGAAGCAACAGCCAGTCAAATTACCGTGGACAGCTGCAGCCATTAGGCATGCACTGCAAAGAACAGTTAATCAATTTGCTCAGATATATACAGTGCATCAGTGGTGGTAATGAGATTTAAATTCAAAGCTTTAGGTTTAACAGTTCTATGCCCAATTACCAATCTACAATGACTACCTGGTAGGTACCACGCAGACACGAAAATCCCCACATGCAAGTCTTTTGCAAATTAATGATATCAGAGCCTTCAGAAAAAAAGTATAAGAGCAAGAATCACAAACTCCAAACAGTAAGCTATGTTTAGTTACTGTACCTGTGCAATTACAGCTTCTCTTGTTCCATAACGCTTATAGAAGAGATGATCCGTTTGAATGTAAAGCTGACAAGTGTTTTTTTCAGCTTGAGCTGCCCGTTTATTTCTTAAAATCAGTGGACCATTAGCATCATGCTCTTCAGGTGTTTTCTAAATATAATGGAATATCATACTATAGGTTTCTAAATAAAAAATGAAGTCAATAGTCAAAGCACATTCAGCTTAGATGGATACTTATGAGCTAAGTAGCAGCTGCTAAATATGTGCCCATGTTCTGCAGCTGCCGCTCATATGCCTAAAATGTACACACACAAAAGTGGGCGTGCATTGGGTGGAGCAAATTAGACATAACTCCTAGACCTAACTACCGATATTTGGAGTCAGATGTGTATAAGTGCATGTCTAAGTTTAGATGCCCCATAGAGCAGGACTAACTTAGCTGGGTAGACTTACCTAACGAAATGCACACTTATAAGCGTATACATCGTAACTTAGTCAGATAAGTTATATCTGGCTAAGTTAATTTAAAAGATCAGCTTTGAATAATGACCTTGAATGTATTTAAAAACAAATAAACTTCCTCCTCAGGTTAACACTGTGCATATCAAATATGGTAATAATATGTATTCTCCCTTTATTTTGTAAGTGTATCCCATAGGCTGCTCCTCTGTAGTAGAGATACACAACCCTGGTCCTTTAGGATCTCAAACAGGTCTGCTTTTCCAGGAAATCAAGCTGCATAAATTAAATTTGCCTCTGTCCAAATGTGTGCATATATACTTGAACAATATTCATTGAGAATATCCTATAAAACAGGACTCTGCAGCCCTCAAGAACTATGGTTATGCCCCACTGCTCTATAATTTTAGAAAGTGAAAATTTTATTAATCTTAATTAACTTTTATAATTACTTCATTACTGCACTACTTCTATTTTGGTGCAAGTCACAATGCATGCTTGCCTTTCTGCTTACACAGGTGTCTGGTCATAAACTGATATAGATAGCCTTCTTAAAAGATAGATAATATGTCTCAATGAGATCTTCTAAGAATAAAATTAACCAGACTGCAATGTGCTATCCATATAGGGATATAGCACATGTGATGTTTTAACATAATATAACATGTATTCAATTGACAGCAAAACAATTTGAATGCAGCTTCCTAAGCACTGGAGAACTAAACGTTGCACAAAGTAGTGAGACTGATAGGGGTGGGGACGAAAGAGATTGTGATCCCTTTAAGGTGTATACCACTGAGGTCACATACCCTGGGGCTAACACACTATTCTTCCTCTGGCAACATAAAAATACCACAGATACAAGAGAACCATGTGGGCAAGAGAGAAAGACCACAGGTTAGGGGGAGGGAGAAGGCTGTACCAGAGGAAGAGTTTAAAAAAAAAAAAGGCATAGGGAATGGGGGAAAAATCAGGGATGGAAAGGAGGTACAAATCAATTGGAATGGGTATGGAATACCAGTCAGAGAGACCGGGTGGGGGGACACACAAGCAATATCAGATAAACAAAGGAAGAGTGGGATCTGGGGGTGTCTGATCTTTAGGTGGCCCAAACTGGTGGACAAAGCAACATCAAAAGCCAGAAAGATGCTTGCTGCATAAGGAGAGGAATGGAATGCAGAAAAGGGAGGTGATATTGTCCCTGTATAGGTCCCTGGAGACCTTACTTGGAATACTGTGTACAGTTCTAGAGGCTGCACCTTGAATAGGATATAAACCGGTTGGAGTCAGTCCAAAGGGTGGCTACTAAAATGGTCAGTGGTCTTCGTTCTAAAGCATATGGGGATAGACAAAGATCTAAACATGTACACTCTAGAGGAAAGGTGAGATAGGGGAGATACGATAGAAACATTCAAAATGTCTCAAAGGTTTCCATGCACAGCTGTGCCTTTTTTCAACAGAAAGGAGCTTGTAAAACTAGGTATCATGGGATGAGGGGGAAAAAAAAAAGTAGACTCAGGAGTAATTTTAGGAAATATTTCTTTAGAGAGGGTGATGGATGCATGGAACAGCCTCCCAGTGGAGATGGTAGAAACAAAAACAGTACCTGAATTCAAGAAAGCATGGGATAAACACAGGGATCTCTAAGGAAGTGATGGGAATTATAAACAATTAGGTAGATGGACAGACTAGATGGGTCACATGGTCCTTTTCTGTCAGCATGTTTTTATAAGGCAGGACGAGGGAAGGGTGAGAAACAGAAAAGAGACAGGTTGTAGTATATAAAGTGGGTCTGCTCTGAAAACAAAATTGCTTACCTTGTAATAGGTGTTATCCCAGGACAGCAGGATGTAGTCCTCACATATGGATGACGTCACTGACGGAGCCCTAAAGCGGGAAAGCTTTCCGTCAAAGTTTCTAGAAACATTTTACTGGCCCTTGTGAGGGCACTGAGCATGCCATGACATTCTCTGCCACAGGTGTCTCTCTTCAGTCTCGTATGTAGCAAATGCATTAGCAAAAATAAAATAATAAAAAGGTATGAGGCCCAACTCCACGGGGAGATTCTGTGAAGACTACATCCTGCTGTCCTGGGATAACACCTATTACAAGGTATGCTGTCCTGGGATAACACCTATTACAAGGTAAGCAATTTTGCTTTATCCCAGGACAAGCAGGATGCTAGTCCTCACATATGGGTGATTAGCAAGTTAGAGGCTGAGTCATTTTGTATTGAGGCAACAGTGAAGTATTGTTGTTGAAATGAGTCAGCTGAAGATCATAGTAGGTTGTAGAAGGAGTTGGGATTAGACTGGGAACAAGTTCTTTAGGACAGATTGTCCATAGGATGAATCTAGTCTTCCTTGCTTGTCCAAACAGTAATGAGCAGCAAAGGTATGCTTTACATATGTCAAGTATTGGCACTGAACGAGTGTGCTACTGAAGTTGACATTGCTCTTACTGAGTGTGCTTTTACTCGCCCTTGGAGAGGAAGGCCTGCTTGTTCATAACAAAATTGTATGCAATCTGCTAGCCAGTTGGATAGAGTATGTTTTCCCACTGGTTTACCTGGTTTGTTTGGGTCATAGGAAACAAAGAGCTGATTGGATTTCCTGTGGGCTGCAGTGCGGTTTAGATAAAAGGATAAAGCACGCTTACAGTCCAAGGTATGCAAGGCCCTTTCTCCTTGATGAGAGTAAGGTCTTGGAAAGAATGTGGGTAAAACTATAGATTGGTTTAAGTGGAATTCTGTGACTATCTTGGGGAAGAATTTAGGATGAGTACGGAGAACCACTCTGTCATGTAAGAACTTAGTGTAAGTTTCATATGTGACATGTGCTTGCAACTCACTAACCCTTCTAGCTGATGTAATGGCTATGAGGAAAATAGTCTTCCATGTAAGAAATTTCAGCTTACTGGAATGTATGGGTTCAAAAGGAGAACGCATAAGTCTTGATAAAACCAAATTGAGATCCCATTGTGTGGCTGGATGTCTAATTGGTGGTTTGAGGTGAGTTAAACCTCTCAAACCTGCTGACAAGAGGTTGTGTAGAGATAGGTGCATCTGCTACCTAATTATGGTAAGAGATTGCACTTAAATGTACTCTTACAGATGAAGTCTGGAGACCAGATTCTGAAAGATGGTACAAGTAGTCTAGTAAAGAATTTGTAGGGCAAGTGAAAGGATTGATGATGTTTTGCTTGCACCACAAAGTGAACCTTTTCCATTTGGAAGCATAGTTCTTCCGTGTGGAAGGTTTACGTGAAGCTATAAGCACTTGAGATATATTGGATGAAAGATTGAGTGGTTGTAAGATCAAGCTTTCAACATCCATGCTGTCAGGGATAGGGATTGGAGGTTGGGATGGCGCAACCAACCCTGATCTTGAGTTATGAGAGTGGGAGCTACTCCCAGACGAATTGGATCCCTGACTGAGAGGTCTAGGAGTGTGGGAAACCATACTTGTCTAGGCCAATATGGGGCTATGAGTATCATGGTCCCCTTGTCCTGTTGCAGCTTCACTAGAGTTTTGGTTATGAGCGGTATTGGAGGATACGTGTAGAGTAGGCCTGAGTTCCAAGGGCGAGCAAATGCGTCCTTGGCTGGCCTGTTAAAGTTGTATAGGAAACAGTAATTGTCCACTTTGTGATTCAGATGTGATGCAAAGAGGTCTACTGTTGGCTGTCCCCAACGTTGAAATATCTTGGTCACTACTCAGGGATCCAGAGACCATTCATGTGGATGGAATTGACGACTGAGTCTGTCCGCCACTACATTGTGAATGCCTGCCAGATAAGTGGCCTTGAGAAACATGGAGTTGTTCAGGGCCCAACCCCATATCTGAGCTGCTTCTTGACAAAGGAGGTAAGAGCCTGTACCTCCTTGTTTGTTTATGTACCACATGGCTACTGTGTTGTTCGTTTGGATCAGAACAGTCTTGTGTGTAAGGCAGTTCTTGAAGGCATGTAGAGCATAGCATATAGCTCGAAACTCCAAGAAATTGATTTGAAAAGTTGCTTCGAGCTTTGTCCAAGTTCCTTGTGTTTGGAGATTGTCTATATGAGCTCCCCAACCCAAGGTGGATGCATCTGTAGTTACAGTTACTTGTGGAACTGGTTGTTGAAAAGGTAGGCCCTTGCGCAAATTGTCCTTGTTCATCCACCATAGTAGAGAAGAACATAGTTGGTGGGTTACTTGAATTTGAGTATGCAGTGGTTGAATGGCTTGGATCCATTGTGATCTTAAAGTCCATTGTGTTATTCTCATGGCTAGACGTGCCATGGGTGTAACGTGAACTGTAGAGGCCATGTGGCCTAGTAAAGTTAGAAACTGGTGAGCTGTTGCTTGTGTTTGTGAACCTAGCCACGTTGCTAGCAGTGAGATTGTTTCTGCATGATCTTCTGGTAGAAAAGCTCTTGCAAGGTTGGTGTTCAAATCTGCTCCTATGAATTGAAGCAGTTGTAATGGTATGAGATGGGATTTTTGATAATTGATCAGGAAACCCACTGAATGTAGTGTTGCAACTGTTTGATTGAGAGAATCGAGAGCTCCTTGTAGAGACTGACTTCTGATGAGCCAGTCGTCTAGGTATGGGAAGACATGAGCACCTTGTTTGCGTAGATGTGCTGCTATGACTGCTAGACATTTTGTGAACACTCTGGGAGCAGAGACAAGTCCGAAAGGGAGTACTCTGTATTGGAAGTGTTGATGACCCACTATGAAGCACAGGTACTTGCGATGAGGAGGGTATATTGGGATGTGAGTATAAGCATCCTGAAGATCCAGAGAACAAAGCCAATCTCCTTGTTGAAGAAGAGGAAGCATGGTGCCTAGGGAAACCATCCTGAATTTTTCTCTCTTT
Source organism: Rhinatrema bivittatum (assembly GCF_901001135.1). Classification (NCBI taxonomy): domain Eukaryota; kingdom Metazoa; phylum Chordata; class Amphibia; order Gymnophiona; family Rhinatrematidae; genus Rhinatrema; species Rhinatrema bivittatum. The sequence goes on along the minus strand of NC_042627.1, from coordinate 44,174,175 downwards.
AGAAATTTGTTGAGATTTCTTAGGTCTAGGATGGGCCTTAGGCCTCCTGTTTTCTTTGGAATGAGAAAGTAACGGGAGTAGAATCCTCTTCCCTTCTGAGATTGGGGCACTAACTGTATTGCCCTGATTTTCAGAAGGGTGGATAATTCTGCTTGTAGAGGAATTAGTTGAGACTTGTTGTGGGAAGGCTCTTGGTGGAAATTCTGGTGAAATTGACAGGAAATTTAGTTTGTATCCTTGAGCAACTATAGAGAGCACCCATTGGTCTGTTATTGTTTTCCAGTGAGCGTAAAAATGGGATACTCTTACACCCACTGGAAGTTGTGTGTGAGGGTTTAAAGGAGTGGCTTGTTCTCTGGGCACTATCTCAAAACCCAGTCACAGGGCCTGTCTGAGGTGGAGGTTGAGTACGGGGTGCCCTTGGTTGTCTAGGTTGGGCACGTTGCTGTTGAGGCCTAGTGGATCTACCCTTAGATGTTTGGGAGTAGTATCTGCGTGGCCTATAGTAAGGCCTCCTTGTTTCTCTGCGGGGAAGTCGACGAGGAGGCTGTGTGGAAGGATCCTGAGGTATTTGGGACAATTGACGTAAAGTCTCTGTGTGATCCTTCAGTGGTTGGACTGCCTCGAACTTTTTCCCCAAATAGGTTATCTCCCTTGCATGGAAGATCAACAAGTTTTTCTTGGACCTCAGGCCTGAGGTCAGAGGCCTTGAGCCATGCATATCTGCGTGCAGCGATGCCCACAGCTGCAGTCCTGGAGGCAGTATCGAAACTGATGTAGGCCGCTCTTACTTCATGTTTACCTGCTTCCAGGCCTTTATGTATAATGGCTTGTGCAGGTTCTTGAAGCTGTTCAGGTAAAGATTTTGTAAATTCCTCCATCTGCTTCCATAAATTTCTCTGATACTGTGTCATGTACAGTTGGTATGCAGAGATTCTGGAATTTAGCTTTGAGGATTGATAGATCTTTCTTCCCAAAGAATCAAGGAAGCGATGATCCTTGCCAGGTGGGGTGGAGGAATGAGGGCGGATCCTTTTTGACTTTTTCTGGGCAGATTCAACTACCACAGATTGTGTGGTAGTTGTGCCTTTTGGTACCCTGGAGCTGATTGTACCAAGTAAGATGAATCCACCCTTTTGTTTACAGATGACACTGTGGATGGATGCTCCCAGATACGGTGTTGCAGGTCTAAGAGCACCTCGTGTATTGGGATGGCCAAAACTTGTTTGGGTGGATCCACAAACTGCAGGACTTCTAAAGTGTGTTGTCTTGAGTCTTGTTCTGCTTCCAATTTAAAAGGAATGGTGTCTGCCATATCTTGGATGAAATTGGAGAAAGACAGGTCTTCAGGTGGGGACTTTTCTGGGTTCTGGAGGTGAGGGATCCGACATGAAGTCCTAAGAAGAGGATTCTGTATCTTGGCTATCCCAGGAATCCTCTTCTTCCTGTCTGTGAGTGTGTTTTGTTGTGGATCTCTGTGGAAAATGTAGTCCTGATGGACCTGGTAATGGGTCATCAATAGGAGCAGATGGAAAAATATGCTCCTCAGGCTTTTTAGGTAAAGTGTCTATGACATCTTGGTAACTTTGAAGCAGACGCTGAAAGGATGGTAGGTCATGAACCTCAGTGTCTATCTGTGTTTGCCTCGATGGAATTGAAATTCGTCTCGATGTCAACGTCAAGAGTGGCCTTGTCGTTGGCAACAGCATAGGCATCGACACGGGAGTAGTCTATGGCAGTTGTGCATATATGGACGTCGACGTGGTTATTATTCTTGGTGTCGACGTCGATTGCTCTAGTGTTCTCGGCGTCACTGTGGACACCGGCATCGGTGGTCCCACCGGCATCGGCAAGGTTGCCGGCATCGATGCTGGAAGCATCAGCATCGACGAGCCCATCGGAATTAGCTGTTCCCTCAAAGCCTGTGATATCGCTTGTCTGATATCAGACAATTCCGGTGTTACAACTGATGGTACCAGAGCAGTTGTAAGCGGTGGCAAAGGCTAAGGCGTTGGATCCGCTGCAGGGCCCTGCAGGGGATCAGGTGTCCAGATCGGAGGATGAGGCCCAGACCCCGAGGTTTCCTCCGAACGTGGCCACTTTGCCCTAGATGGATCCTGGGACGCGGATTCAGTCAATGACCTTCGATGTCGATGCCTATGTTTCGACTTTTGCGGGTCAACGGATTTAGTCGATGTGGACGAGGACGATGAGTGATCCCCCGCCGGTCCCGGGGTGGATTTTTTAAGCAGCAAGCGCTTTGTCGCTCCAGCCGGAGACGATTTTGATGACGTTGAAGGCGATGGTATTAACTGAAGATGGAACGAATGTTCCATCTTTTCCAGTCGAGACTTTCTTGTTTTCGGCGTCATCTCGTCACATTGCGGGCAATTTTTTACGTCGTGATTTTCTCCAAGACATATCACGCACTCTAGATGCGGATCGGTAAGCAACATCTTACGGGCACATACCGGGCATTTTTTAAAACCGGTAGCCATATTGCGATCGAAGGCCGTCGAGGCAAAAATGGGAATTTGTGAGGAAAAAATGTTCTCCTAAGGAGAATAAAATGAGACCGAGGTACTCACCAGCCGGTGAAGAAAAACCCCTTGAGAGAATTGTGATAGAGAATATCTGAGAATATATGACTTTTAAGTCACCAAAGTATTGAGAAGTTCTCAATGGCTCCTACACCGCGATGCGAACTGCAGCGCGGAAAGACGAAGACTGAAGAGAGACACCTGTGGCAGAGAATATCATGGCATGCTGGGCATGCTCAGTGCCCTCACAGGGCCAGTTAAAAGTTTCTAGAAACTTTGACAGAAAGCTTTCCCGCTTTAGGGCTCAGTCAGTGACGTCACCCATATGTGAGGACTAGCATCCTGCTTGTCCTGGGATAATGAACAATCAGGTGAATGAAAAGTAAGAATAGATAGAAGCCAAAACAAAAAATATAATTATCCAGGACATGAAAATTTGAAAAATTTGATTTTGAAAGGAAAATATTCAGCTATTGCAGTGGTTCCCAACCCTGTTCTGGGGACCCGCCCCCCCCGGCCAGTCAGGTTTCAGGATATTCACAATGAATATGCATGAGAGAAAATTTACATGCCATATTCATTGTGGATATCCTGAAAAACCGACTGGCTGGGGGGTCCCCAGGACAGGGTTGGGAACTACTGAGCTACCAAACAGAAGATAATTCAGATTACATAAAACAAGGCTAGGTGAAATTTTATTATCTTGAATAAGGTGTGCACTGGGACAGCAAGCAAATATTTGAAAAGTTTACACACAAATCGTTTGGCATACTTACTGTAAGGGGAGGGAATATTACCAAGAATCTAGGTAGAAAATGTTTCTATTTCTCCCAACTGGATAGAGTAGTATCTCTGAATTGTGAATGTCACTCCAAAGTTATACTTGGCATTTCCTACATATGAATTTGTACCTTTATTTTTCAATTCATTATCCCCTAGTTTTCTATTCTTTTGTATGCTTTCCACCTCAAATGGCATGCTCAGGTGACAGCAAAAGCAAACTGAAAAAAATAGAGTAACAGCACACACAGCCTAAAGGTGAATATGCAAAGCTTCCTTTAACCCTTTAGAAAGCATTGCATCAATTTGAGCTACTGCCTCCTAGTCCCTCCTGGTGCAGCCTTCGGGCGAAACATGGGTCCGTGTCAGGGGACTTACTGTTATATTTACTTTTCAATCCTGAAGCTCTTGAATAAAAATATTTACACTTTGAAATACACCTTTTTAATGACTACCGTGGACACCATTACCTTCTTGCACACTTTTTTTGCATATTCGCCTTTGATACTCAGGCGACATGTTTTTGCCAGCCGGGAGGGCTGAATAGGAACATCCTTAGAGATCTACCCCCAGCACATTCAGCACTCAGGGATCACTGCAGTAGTAACAGCAAGATCAGCTGTGCAAACTCAACATTGGTTAGGGAATTGAACTTGAGTCTCCTGTCCTTAAGTATATAGTGCTGTGCTCTCAGCCAAATGATCAGCCCAATATCAAGATCTTAGGTTCCATAAGTATGGCTTGAACAGACATCATGCTAGAGGAAGTGTAGAAAGCATACATATTTTTGATTAAAAAGGAGAATTGATTTACTGTATGGTACAATTTATATTTATAGTCCATACCTGTGCCACTGGCTGTTCTACAGCAGACTTCTGATACTTCTTCATCCTTTCAAATACTGAGTGATCTGCACAGCCACCCTGTGGCCCATATTTATGAGGATACTCTGAAATGTGAAGATCAATCAAGTTAGACTGTCACAATTTCTATTAATGTACAAAATGTGAAGCTACCACATTGAGTAATTCTACAGGTATCATGATTTCTATGCAGTTCAGTTCAGGAATATTTTTATCAGCTAGTGAAATGTAATTGAGGAGGCTGGCTAGCTAGTTTTAGAAGATCTTGTCAATACATCAAGTCTTTCTTCTATTAGAATCCATACATCACTTCATCTTCAATGCCAGAGCTCTGTTCTCTTACGTTTCAGCCCTCACTAAACCGTCCACACCCCTCATTCCTGACGACCAAGCCACAAGTAAAGCCAATGAATTGGCTGACTTCTTTAAGAATAAAATTTCCACACATATCGCGCCTCTCACAGCGCCCATTACTCCACCCTCCCCCACACTCGCCATTGGTCATCAACGTAACTCATCTCTAGTCTCCTTCGAATCTACGTCTTCTCTAGAAATAGAAAACATCCTTAAGAAAATCAAACCTTCTTCACACCCATCAGACCACATACTGTCCAACTTGCTCTGTACCATTCCAAATATCATTGCCAAGCCATTAGCAGACATCATAAACTGTTCCCTAACTCAAGGTCTTGTCCCAGATGTCCCAGACCAGCTCAAGCTTGCAATGCTCAAACCTCTTTTTAAAAAACCCAACCTTTCACCATCAGACCCAGCTAATTTCCGACCTATAGCAAACTTGCTGTTGATCGCCAAACTCATGGAAAACGTCGTTAACAACAACCCCCTTCCTCCCACCCACCCCTCTCTTCCCTCCCCTTCCTCCCCTCCTCCCAACCCTCCCTTCTCTCCTTAATCCTAAATTATTTTTATCAACAAGTTCATTTATGTACATATGTTATATACTATAATCTATTGTTCCATGTATTTCTGTTATAATTCTGTTATAATTGTTACCATGTTATAATGTAAAATAGGGCCGATCTAGCCCTATTCTTTTAGTTATCTGGAAACCGATGTGATCTCGATTGAATGTCGGTATATAAAATAAATAAATAAATAAATAAATACTCTGAATACCTAGAAGAAAACGAGATTCTCACCCCAACTCAATTTGACTTCCGCAAAGCACTAAACACAGAATCATTACTATCCACCCTCTCAGACACCATCCTCCTAAACCTAGAAAAAGGTCACCATACCTACTAGCTCTTCTGGATCTGTCTGCTGCATTTGACACCATGAACCATAAGATCTTATTACAACGACTTGCAGACATTGGCATCAAAGGATCTGCATTCAACTGGTTCAAATCCTTCCTTGAAAACAGGTTTTACAAGGTAAGGATCAACAATAAAGAATCACACCCAGTCAGTTCCAACATGGGAGTCCCCCAAGGATCATCTCTTTCACCCACGCTATTTAACATCTACCTCCTACCGCTCTGCCAGTTACTCACTAACCTTAAGTTAACGCACTTCCTATATGTGGATGACATCCAGATCCTCATCCCTATCACAGAGTCTCTTCACAAAACCTGGTCCTTTGGAACAGCTGCCTGCTAGCAATCAGACTTCTCACCAGCCTCAACCTTGTCCTCAATACCAACAAGACAGAGATCCTTCTAATAGCACAGGACAACATTCTCCTCAACTCCTCCCAACTCGCCAAAACATCAATCATTCATCACATGTGAGAGATCTGGGTGTTCTACTCGACAACCAACTTAACCTGAAAAAATTCGTAAACACCACCACACCAAAGAATGCTTCTTCAAATTACAGGTACTAAAAAAACTAAAACCACTCCTACACCTCCGAGACTTCCGCTTGGTACTACAATCTATCATCCTATCCAAAGTGGATTACTGCAACTCCCTCCTTCTGGGTCTACCCGCCAACACAATCAAACCACTACAGATGGTCCAGAACGCTTTGGCCAGGATCCTCACAAACGCCAACAAAAGGAAACACATCATGCCCATCCTGCAGAACCTTCACTGGTTACCAATCAAATTCAGGATTCTCTTTAAAGCCCTTATGATGATCCACAAAGGCCTTGCACGATATCTCCCCCCTCAAACATTCCAACTATGGCCGCACATTTCAAACAGACCCATCAGAAGAGCATACAAGGATACGCTGTATACTCCACCGGCTAAAACCTCTTTAAGGAAGTGCGCCCTCTCCACAGCGGGTCCTCCCCTTTGGAACTCACTCCCACCGGACCTCCGCCAAGAACCCTGCCCTCTGGTTTTCAAAAAAACTGAAAACATGGCTCTTCAGCCAGGCCTTTGCTGAGAGATAGCCTTCGCATTTAGGCTTCCCAGGTTTATGTCCAACCATAAACCCTCCCATCTACACCGTCACTCCATACAGCCCCAGATCTAACTACTCTAGGAGACAAAATCCACATTAATCCCGTAACCTAACCACGGACCTTCGCACAGCTACAAGTCCCTTAGTCCCTCTATGAATCCTTCTAAGTTAAATATCTCAATGCATGGTGGTTTTCATCCCTTGTAACCTGCCCGCAGACTACGTTAGCCTTTTCCAGTCATCCATCGGTTCCGCCACCACCCAGATCCATGCTATCCAGTTACGCCACCTCTCCCACTATGTTACTTTCTCCTAAAGACGATTTAGAAGTTTATCAGGCTTAGCCCTTTGTTTCTATTTTATTTTATTTTTATTAACTTTGTTATATTATTATTGTAACCCATTTTTACTATCATTTTATTTACTATCTTTTTTTATATGGTTATTTTATTATATCATAATGTATTGCTAATGTTCCACATGTTTATTGTTTCCGCATGTTCATTGTACCACTTGTTTCGCTGTATCCACCCCTCAGCGACAGTTCAGTTTCATGTAAACCGGTGCGATATGTATCCTATACAGGAACATCAGTATATAAAAGTTAAAAATAAATATAGAATCCCGCTTTCCTTGCATTCCTTCTAAAAAATTAGCCCATTTTTCTTACCTTAATTCATGTCCAAGAAAAAAAAAAAAAAAAAAAAAAGACACCCCAACATTTACCAACCATAAGGGGCCTATGATGCCATCACCTTAATTATAGCTTGTTACAATTATATTTCACCCTGTTATCAATAGTTTGTTTTACAAATCAGATCTAGTTTAAATTAGTTTATGAGCAATGCCTTGAGGTTGTTTAAAACAATTTTGACTGCTGAAATTCAGAGCTACTGTTGAGTATCAGCAAATAGGTCTTAACGGGTGCTTATAATCTCTCCTGTGAATGTGAATATAATATAATCTGTCTTAGAAAGGCTTAATGAAACATTCCAAGAACTCCAATATCACATCAAAAAAGCTCTTTAAAGCATGCTAGTAGTTTATAAATACAAAAACATGACAATTATATTACTGCATATTATTCTAGTGTGCTATAACCAAGGGCTGTGGAATATAGCAAGATGAAAATGCTTTATTAATCCAATATATAAGATGATTGTTTTAAGCTCACAAATTTCATTAAAAAATGAAAATGAAAAATATCCCAAGAAATTGAAGTTACATTAAAAGAAAAACTGCACAATTTAAGACTGACAGGCTAAACATTTCTTTTGTCATTTCCTTTGATCTGCAAATAAAAACATATCCTAAATTGTTTCTTTTTACACTTTTATGTCTAGGATTAGCTGGTAGGCTGCAGTTGCAAGTGAGATTTGCTACTATTTACTAAATTCAGCTGTACTGAACTAGATTAAGTTACTGCTGTGTCTAATTTAAACACATGAGCAGTAGCAAGTTGGCTGGAACAGAACAAACTAAATCCAGAAAAATCAGTTTTGGCTGAATGAAAGAAAAAGGCAGCTCAGTGACCCCATGTATTAGGAGTATTAACCTGCAACCAAGTATAATTTTTCAGAAGCATGGGTGTTCAAATTGGACCACGACTTAACAATGGTGCAGCAAGTTTCATCTGGCGTACATGGAACTTTTCCCAGTTTCCACCTGATACATAATATCCATCTGTTTCTGACAAGAAAGGATATGGACACTAATTCATGCATTCATAACCATTACAGTGGACTATTGCAACATCTTGTATCAAGGCCTACCTACTGCAGCTACTGAAGAACACAACAGCACACTTGTTGCTAGAAAGAAGGCGACTAACTATATCCCTCCTTTATTATAAGTACTCCACTGATTGCCTATAGAATTTAGGATTAAAAATCCAAAAAGCATCATTTAAGTCACCCTATAGCGGTTATTGAAAGTCTACACTCCATGAACATTTTTTCACATTTTGCTGCATTTAAATTATGTTTTTTCCACTCAACACATTTCACACTTTTCAGGGCCAAAAATGCATTACTGGGGAACAAAGCATATATGTATCCAATAATTCAACACATAAAAATGAAATCCAACAACTGGATAAGTCTCCAACTCCAAGGTCAATACTTGATGGAAACACCTTAGACAGCAAATACAACAGCGAATCTATTGGGATGAGTCTCCAACTGCACATCTAGATCTGCCATATTAGACCATTCTAATTTACAAAACTGGTCAAGTTCTGTCAGGTTCCTTGGGGAGAGATAATGGACAATGATCTTCAAGTAATGCCACAGATATTTGATGGAGTGAAGTTAAGGTTCTGATTTTCTTTAAAACTGCCATATTTATCGTTTATTCAGCAATATTGTCATTTTGTATTTCTAATTATATAAGCCATATTGGGCATATCTTTGTACCTGTTTTCATGGTATATAAGCAATAAATGAAATGAATGAAATGGATTGGATCACTTCAGGACATTTACCTTTATGTTCTTTACGTATGCTTCAGGTCATTCTCATGCTGAAAAGTGAACTTATTTACTTAAATTTATTTATATACTGCCTTTTGGTCTTAATGCCTATCAAAGCAGTGAGTGATCAGTAAAAATAATATGTACAATTGTATAAAATTACAAGACTACCTATGCCTTAATAAGCATCATAGCTGCAGCTCTCCCACACTCAACTACTTCCATCCCAGTTTCAACTTTCCTGCAAAGGTCAACAGGTTTGCAAAGGAAAAAAAAAAAACTTTTCTATAATTTTCTCCATTCATTGTCCCTTCTATCCTAAAGAGTGTCTCATTCCCTGCCAATGAGAAACATCCCCATAACGTGATACTGGTGCCACGACTGTGCTACATAGTAAGGATGGTGTTCTCTGGGTGATTATGCTATGTTTGGTTTGCACCAAAAGTAAAGCATATGTTGATTACCTGTAACATGTGTTCTCACAGGACAGCAGGATGTTAGTCCTCACATATGGGTGACATCACAGGATGGAGCCCAATCACGGAACACTTTTGTCAAAGTTTCTAGAACTTTGACTAGCCCCCACTGGGCATGCCCAGCATGGCATCAACCCTGCAGCCAGCAGGGGTCCCCCTTCACTCTTGTTTAAAAAGCTACAGGATGTGCCAAAAAATAAAATAAGAATGTAATGAACCCAACACCACAGGGAGTGTTTCGTGAAGACTAACATCCTGTTGTCCTGTGAGAACACCTGTTACAGGTAAGCAACATTTGCTTTCTCACAGGACAAGCAGGATGGTAGTCCTCACATATGGGTGAGTACCGAGCTGAGGACATCAGAGTATGCACCAAATGTACCCAGGTGTGCAAGGCACTAGGACTGGGGTGAAATTTGGCCAAGGGCATCCTGAACCCTACCGGCAGGCGCAAGGGTGTTTGTTACATCAAGTTGTGAATAGGTCACGCAGGACAGACTGGCCGAAAATGGAATCTTGTCTTCTGGCCTTGTCCAAAACCAATAGTGAGCTGTAAAGGTAATGGAGAGAATTCCAGGTGGCAGCCCTGCAAATGTCAGGAAGCGGCACCAAGTGTAGGTGTGCTTCTGAAGTCACCATCACAGAGTGTGCTTTAAACATGGTCTTGAAGTGGAATGCCTGCTTGCTGATAGCAAAAGGATATGCAGTCCGCTAACCAAGAGGAGAGAGTCTGCTTACCCACAGGCTGCCCCCAATTTAATGGAATGGAGAGACAAACAATTGAGTGCTTTTCTTGTGGGCAGCTGTACGGTCCAGGTAGAACGCTAGAACCCGTTTACAGTCAAGTGTATGCAGAGCCTTCTCTCCTGGACTGGAATGGGGCCTGGGAAAAAAGGTAGGTAGTATAATGGATTGATTGAGATGAAACTCTGATGCTACCTTAGGCAAGAAACTTAGGGTGAGTGCGGAGTACTGCCCGGTCCTGCAGGAGTTTAGTTTAAGGCGGATAGGAAAACTAGGGCCTGTAACTCATTAACTCTGCGAGCCGAAGTGATTGCCAAAAGGAAAATCACTTTCCATGTGAGATAGCGAAGTTCACAGGATTGGAGAGGCTCGAATGGTGGTTTCATGAGCCGACCCAAAGCCAGGTTGAGGTCCCAAGAAGGGGCCGGAGGACCCAGTGGAGGCTTGAGGTGAAGCAAGCCCTTCAGAAAACATGTTACAAGGGGTTGTACTGATATGGGAAACATCCCCAACACCTTATGGAAGGCGGCCACACACCTAACATGCATTCTGATGGAGGAAGTTTTCAGACCTTACTGACAAGTGCCAGAGATAGTCCAGAAACTTCATGATTGGACAGGTAAAGGGGGCCAAGGGATTGAGAAGAGCACCATGACTGAAACCTGTTCCATTTGTAAAGGTAGGATTTTCTCATGGAAGGCTTTTGTGAAGCAATCAGGACACGGGAAACTAATTCAGAAAGGTTAAGTGGCTGAAGGATTAATCTTTCAACATCCATGCCATCAGGAACAAGGCTTGAAGATTTGGGTAGCGCAGGCACCCATCGTTTTGCATAATCAGAAGCAGGTCCTTTCTCAAGGGAATGTGCCTGCGAATGGAGAGATCCTGAAGTATTGGAAACCACACTTGACGTAGCCAGTGAGGTGCTATCAGGATCATGGTTCCCTTGCCCTGACGTAACTTCACGAGAGTCTTTGAGAGAAGTGGAAGTGGAGGGAATGCATATAGGAGACCGGTTGCCCATGAGAGGGAGAATGCATCTCTTGGCTGATAGCGTTGGCTGCGAGTGAGAGAGCAGAAGTTCTCTACTTTGCTGTTTTGAGGTGACGCAAAGAGGTCTATTTGAGGGTAACCCCATTGTTGGAAGATCGAGTCCGCTATTGAGGGGTTGAGAGATGACTCGTGCGGTTGAAAGGTGCGACTTAGCTTGTCTGCCAACACATTGTCCACTCCCAGCAAGTAGGTGGCCCTGAGGTACATCAAGTGGGAGAGGGCCTCCTCCCATATCTGCGCAGCTTCCTGACACAGGAGGTAGGAGCCCATGCCTCCCTGTTTGTTAATGTACCACATGGCCACCTGGTTGTCATCTGAATCAGGATGACTTGGTTGGAGAGGCGATCCTGAAATACTCAGAGCACATCTGATTGCTCGAAGCTCCAGGAAATTGATTTGGTGTTTGGCTTCCTCTGGAGACCAAGTTCCTTGTGTCTGCAGATTCGCCACATGGGCTCCCCAGCCGAGGTTGGATGCATCGGTGGTGAGAGTTATTTGAGGGTCTGGAGCCTGGAAGGGCAAGCCTTGGAGGAGATTGATCTGATTTTTCCCACCAGGCGAGAGACTGACTGAGTGAGTCTGTGACATGGACAATGGTCGACAGGGGCTGAATGCATTGAGTCCATTGTGACCTTAGAGTCCACTGTATGACTCTGATGGCTAGGCGGGCCATTGGGGTGACCTGAACTGAGGATGCCATGTGTCCCAGTAGGATGAGAAAGTGGCGTGCAGTCGTGTAGCGCTGAGACTGCAGCTGGTGTGTGAGAGAGACAAGAGTGAGAGCTCATTGTCAAGGTAGAAAAGCTTTTGCCTGCAAGGTGTCCAAGTCTGCCCCTATGAATGATAAGATTTGAGATGGGACTAAGTAGGATTTGTCGTAGTTAACGAGAAATCCTAGCGAAATCAGAGTATGTAAGGTAAGATGTAGAGACGACAGAGCAGTTTGCTGAGTGGGAGCCCTGATCAACCAATCGTCTAGATAGGGGTAGATGTTAACACCTTGAGTCCCGAGGAAGGCTGGAACTACAAGGCATTTTGTGAAGACTCATGGTGCAGGTGCGAGGCCGCATGGAAGCACTCTGTACTGATAGTGCTTGGGGCCTACCAGAAATCTCAGGTATTTGCGATGAGATGGAGTTATTGCAATATGAGTGTATGCGTGCTGGAGGTCTAGAGAGCAGAGCCAGTCTCCTCTTTGTGGAAGAGGAAGAGAACCCAAAGTTACCATTTTGAACTTCTCAATGGAGGTACGTGAGAGCACATAGATCCAGAATTGGACGAACGCCTCCCGATTTTTGGGGGATTAGGAAGTACCGGGAACAGAACCCTAGGCCGTGCTGAGAGTAGGGTACTGGCTCTATTGCCTTGGACTGGAGAAGGAGGGAGACCTCCTGTTCCAGAAGGATGGACTGATCGGATGTTCTCCACATCGGTAGAGGTGGGGAGTCCGGTGGGATGGAGAGAAAGTTGAGATGATAACCTTGAGCGATTATCGCTAGGACCCACTGGTCTGAGATGATTGAGTGCCACCTGTTGAAATGGCACAATCGACCTTCCACTGGTATGTGAGGCAGTGAAAGCTGGCTGCTGCTCTCTATGCAGAATATATATAGTATTCCAAACTTTATTAATATTCAAATTGGAAAAAATTCCAGAGAAACAACCTTTTAAAATCTCACACCAGGAATATCAACTCAGACCCAAACATTCCATCTAATCACACATTCATACCACACACTCACCACACACATTTGTCCAATATCTTTTTAAAACATCTTCATTTTCAATTGAATTTTACATATAACCCAAAATTTCCATTCACTTTACAAATTCTTCAAATGAATACAAGCAGAGAAAAATCAATTTCGAAATCTTGCACATTCTCATGGCAGAATTATTTCAATTCTTCCCCTCCTCTCTTGATCTTCTCAACATGTTTCGCTTTACACAGGCTTCTTCAGGAGAATTTTTAAAGAATTTCCTGCTGCTTATATATTTTCTTCATTTATATTCATAAGTTCAATATTCCTGTATAAATGACATCTACAATAAACATCCCCAATTTTAAACATTTAAATAAGCAAATATCCCACCAAAACTTTGTGTACAGTATTTCTCTTTAACATAACATTTTCACATATTTACCTATACGTCCCATAGACGTATAAGAACAGACACATCCCCGACTCTTAATCTTCCTCACATCTCAAACGAGCTCTCACATAAGCGCCATTTTCACCAAATGGCGTTGTCATTTCTTATGAGTTACCTATAGCGATTCAAATCAGAATAAACTTCTCTTAGACATTTTTACCAGAATGCAGTCCTATAGTTACCCCACAGGAAAGAATTTCTAAATATCAAAAAACTGCAGAAAAATCAAAGGAGACTCACCTCATTAGACTCTAGAACCAACTACTTCTACCAGCTCTGAACGCCGACATCAAACCGAATCCGAGGGATAAACCAACTCCTCCCCTTCAACCCCTTTTAAACTACTCAAACTAAACCACACCTACTTCCTCATCCCTTCATTCAACCACCTCCAAACTAGTTTAAAGGGACTATCCATTCACCCAAAACCGGAAAACATTTTTTAAATTTTTTTAGAGGATAATATTAAGCAATAATTCCAAACTGACTCACTCAAAAAAGTCCCCCCCAAAAATCAAACACACACAGCCCAATCGATTTTGTCATTTAAACCATTTGGCCATAAAGTACCTAAAGAGAAAATCCATCTCTGTTCTGATCTCATTAAAATTTTGTTCAGATTTCCCCCACGTTTACTTTTTACTTCTTGAATAACAAAACCGAAGATCTACTGTATGTTGGAACTCCCGCCAATGCTTCAACTAATGGGGCAGTTTCTACTTCATTCCGAAGTCTACTGCAATGTTCCTGAATCCGTGTTTTTATTTTCCTCGCTGTCTTTCCTACATAAAACAGCCCACCGGACATTTTATGATTATACATCACTGACAGACTGGCAATTAGTAATCCCTCGCAGGAAAACCTTTTTTCTTGTAACCGGATGAATAAAAAACTGTACTGACATACATAATCTACAAATACTGCAATTCTGACATGGATAATGTCCTCCTGTTCCACAGTCCCAATTTTTCTTATATGTCAAATCAGAGTGCACTAAAATATCTCGAAGGTTTTTTGATCTCTTAAATGCAAATAACGGGGGATCCTTCATGCCCTCAAAATTACTGACCAGATGCCAATGGTTCTTTATGACTTGAACCAGCTCACCCACCCTATCTGAATAGGGCAGAACACATACCAAAGAACCTGAATCCACGGGTTTCCTAGGAGCCAACAAAAGATCCCTATTTATATAGCATGCTCTTTTATATGCCTGTTTAACCACATGATCTGGGTATCCCCTGGCTTTAAATCTTTCCCGTAAATCTTTGGCATGTTTCTTGAAAGATGACATTTCTGAACAGATTCTCCTAACAAAAAAAAAAAAACAAAAAACCTGTCCTAATGGAATATTTTCCCTAATATGTTTGGGGTGAAAACTGGAAAAATGTAAAAGACCATTCCTGTCTATGGCCTTCCGGTATAGCTCAGTTGTGAAAAATCCATCTTTATATATCTCTAAAAAAGAAACCCATTGTGTTTGAATATCACAGGTAAATTTCAGGTTAACATCCTGCACATTTAGATGGTCAAAAATCAGTTCAAACTCACCCTTGGAACCTGCCCAGATTATAAGGATGTCGTCAATATACAGACCCTACAATCTCACATGCTTGTACCAGACAGAAGAATAAACAAACGTCTCTTCAAAGGCTGTAACGTACAAGCATGCAAGATCTAGGGCCATCGTGGCCCCCATCGCGGTTCCATGAACCTGCTGGAAAAATTCATCTTTAAACAAAAAATTTCTAGTGAGCGCAATTTCTGCCAGTTCCACCAGGAAATGTGTAGGAACCTTCTTGTCTAACCTCGTATCCAAACCTTCCTGTATTAAATGGATAGTAGCCCCCTGAGGGATACTTGAATATAGAGATTCAATATCCATAGAGATTAACAAATTGATTCCAACATTCTAGGAAGAGATTTCAATACTGTTATTAAGTGTGAAGAATCCTTAATATATGATCTAGCCAGAGGGAGAAAAGGACTCAAAAAATGGTCCACATATTGATAAAGGCTCCAATACCAAGCCAATGCCTGCCACAATAGGTCTCCCAGGCAGTGATTCCAATGATTTATGCACCTTAGGCAAGGTGTAAAAAACCGGGATCTGTGGATTACGGTTTACCAAAAAAGCTGCTTCTTTTGCAGTAACCCATCCTACACTCAGGGCTTCTGTTATTATTTTAGAGATCTGCTCTAACAATAATTCCGTAGGATCTTCAATCAACCTAAAGTAATACCCTCTCATTACTAAGTTGCCGGTATACCTCTTGTTCGTATTTCTCTTTATCTAAAATAACTATGGAGCCCCCTTTATCAGCAGGTTTAAACAAGATTTTGTTGACAACTTAGATGTTGTAAAGCTAAATGTTCCTCTTGTTAAATTCCAAAAGGGGAAATGTTGTTCCATTTCCTTCTCTCAAATCTCTTTCCACTACTTGTTCAAATGTAACCATAAGAGGATGAATCGATTGGGCTGTGTGTTTTTTATTTTTGGAGGGACTTTTTGAGTGAGTCAGTTTGGAATTATTGTCCTCTAAAAAAAAATAAAAAAATGTTTTCCGGTTTGGGTGAATGGATAGTCCCTTTAAACTAGTTTGGAGGTGGTTGAATGAAGGGATGAGGAAGTAGGTGTGATTTAGTTTGAGTAGTTATCCCTCGGATTTGGTTTGATGTCTGCGTTCAGAGCTGGTAGAAGTAGTTGGTTCTAGAGTCTAATGAGGTGAGTCTCCTTTGATTTTTCTGCAGTTTTTTGGTATTTAGAAATTCTTTCCTGTGGGGTAACTATAGGACGGCATTTTGTTAAAAATGTCTAAGAGAAGTTTATTCTGATTTGAATCGCTATAGGTAACTCAGAAGAAATGACGCCATTTGGTGAAAATGGTGCTTATGTGAGAGCTCGTTTGAGATGCGAGGAGGATTAAGAGTCGGGGGACATGTCTGTTCTTATACGTCTATGGGACGTATAGGTAAATATGTGAAAATGTTATGTTAAAGAGAAATACTATATACAAAGTTGTGGTGGGATATTTGCTTATTTAAATGTTTAAAATTGATTGGGGATGTTTATTGTAGATGTCATTTATACAGGAATATTGAACTTATGAATATGAATGAAGAAACCGCGGTGATGTATATCTTTACGTACTGTGGTATATAAAAATCTCTAAATAAAGAAAATATATAAGCAGCAGGAAATTCTTTAAAAATTCTCCTGAAGAAGCCTGTGTAAAGTGAAACATGTTGAGAACATCAAGAGAGGAGGGAGAAGAACTGAAATAATTCTGCCATGAGAATGTGCAAGATTTCGGAAATTGAATTTTCTCTGCTTGTAATTCAATTCGAAGAATTTGTAAAGTGAATGGAAATTTTGGGTTATATGTAAAAATTCAATTTGAAAATGAAGATGTTTTTAAAAGATATTGGAAAATGTGTGGTGAGTGGTATGAATGTGTGATTAGGTGGAATGTTTGGGTCTGAGTTGATATTCCTTGTGTGAGATTTTAAAAGGTTGTTTCTCTGGAATTTTTTCCAATTTGAATATTAATAAAGTTTGGAATACTATATATGTCACTATTGGTTTTTGGATATCTGTAGTTTTGTGATATATGATTAAATGCCAGAATAGTTGTAGCTCTCTAAGCAGGAGTCAAAAACCGGAAGTAGGGCCCAGCTGAGGAGCTGCTTGCGGCTTTTGTTTTCATATCTGACGAGACTGGGTTTTTTGAAATGGTCTCGTAGAGCGAGTTCTAGCTGGTGGCAGGTAGGATTTCTTCGGATGGAAGAAGGACTTCTTAGTGTCTTTTCAGAAAGGCTGTTTTGAGGAGTACTCAGAAGGCATCAGAGAGCTGACTCAGGGTCTCATGATGGTCCTTGAGTTCCGCCACCATTCGTTGAATCTGTTCGCCGAACAGATTGTCTCCTACATGGGGCAGGTCGGATAATCTGTCTTGTACTTCAGGGCGAAGGTCCGAAGACTTGAGCCAGGCCCATCTTCTTGCCGAGATAGCAGCTGCAGATCTCTTTGACACTACTACCAGGGTATCGTAAGATTATCTTATCTCATGCTTGCCTGCCTCAAAACCCTTGTTTACTAGGGTTTGGAGCTGATTTTGAAATTGCTGAGGTAGGGAGTCTGTCAAGTCTTGTATCTGCTTAATAAGACCCTGGTGTATTGGGTCATATAGAGCTGATAAGAGGTGATTCGGGAGATGAGCATTGAGCCCTGGAAGACCCGGCGACCAATGGCATCTAGAAATTTTTGGTCCTTGCCTGGAGGAAAGGAAGTGTGGGGTTTTGATCTCTTTGCCCTCTTTTGGGCAGATTCTACAACCACAGACTGGTGATCCAATTGAGATTTTTGAAAACCCGGGGCTGACTGTACCAAATAAGTAGTGTTAGCCTTCCTGTTGACTGGAGCAACAGAGCCAGGTGTTCCCATTTCTTTTTGAGGAGATCCAGAAGAACTTGGTGAATAGGGATGAGGTTATTTCCTTGGGAGCATCCAGGAATTGCAACAGCTCCATCATTTGATGCCTGTCATCTTGTTCAGTCTGTAATTGGAAGGGAACCAATTCAGACATCTCCTTCACAAAATTTATGAAGGAAAGGTCCTCTAGAGGAGAACGCTTTCTGCTTTCAGTAGGAGAAGGTGGTGAAGGCAGGTAATCAGTGTCTGGTGAAGAATCAGTCCAGGTATCGTAGGGATCAGCACCTGCCCCTCTAGGAGCCTGAGAGGGATGGGACGGTGGAATCCCTGAAGGCCCTGGTCTGGGCTCCGAAGGAATAATTGGAGGCACCGGTGCAGGCATCGAGGAATGGATCGGTGGCGCCGGACGTATTGGCATCGATGGCTGAGGCATCGGTAGGACTCCCAATGGAGGGATGCGGAATGGTGTTTCTCCTCCTGATGACAAGATAAGCAGAGAGGGCACCAGAGCTATCGGTGACCCGGGATCCATCGGTGGAAAAGCAGCAATGAGCGCTTCCATTGAGAGCAGCGATGCCAACGCTGTCGGAATCGGGTCAGTGGTTGGTTCCACGATCGGTACCGGTGTCGGAGGAACTTTGAGTCAATGCATCGCCTTGTCGATGGCCTCCTGAACCAGCCGGTCCAGTTCTTCTCGGAGACCTGGAGCAAGCAGCCCTGGCTCCGGAACAGAAGAAGGAGACAGAGGCATAGCCGGAGGGACCACCATTAAAGGCGGAGTCGCGGCTCCCAATACCCTTTCGGGTGAGGGCTGCCTCGGTGACCCGTCGCCGAAAAGGTCGGTGTCTTTTCTGGATGGGGTTTCTTCGACGGCGGCTCGGACAATGGAGAAGTTGATGATTTCGCTCCCTCGATGGTCCGTGACTTCCGATGTCTGTGGCGATGTTTCTCTCTACGATCCCCTCGGTCCTGAGGGGGAGTAGAGGTGGTTGAAGGCCGAGAAGTCGATGCCGGACAGTCACCGGTCGGTGGTCGATGCTGGCATGAAGTTGACGGTGCCGGTTCCGACTACATCTAAGCAATAGACGGTGTCAGGGTTTGAGCACGGAAGAGAAGTTCCATCTTCTCCATTCTGGCCTTGCAACCTTTTGGTGTCATTAGGGCACATTTGGTGCAGGTCAGGACATCGTGCTCACATCCAAGACACATTACACAGACCTTATGAGGGTCTGCTATGGACATGGTGCGATTGCAGTCCGGGCACAGACGGAACCCCGACGCCATGGCCATGAAAAATTTGAGCTGCGGTACGGTCGACAGCCAATAGGCCGCGAGGGTCAAACTAGACGGGAATCGACCGAAAACGGGTAGAAAACTTACCAGAGTACCACGGCTTGAAAGAATTGAAGGAGGGATCCCTGTGGGGTAAGAAAGGTTGTAGTAATTCCGTGAGGAAAATTCCTGTCAGGAATCTCTGTGGAGCTTCTTAACCGCGTGGCTACTGGTGCGTGGAAAAAAGAAGACTGAAGGGGGGACCCCTGCTGGCTGCAGGGTTGGTGCCATGCTGGGCATACCCAGTGGTGGCAAGTCAAAGTTCTAGAAACTTAGACAAAAGTGTTCCGTGATTGGGCCCCATCCTGTGATGTCACCCATATGTGAGGACTACCATCCTGCTTATCCTGTGAGAAAACTTTGCATTCATATAAAGAAGTTCTATTTTAGTTTCTTCAGACCACAAAACTTTTTGTCATATGGCTACAGTTCTAGCAGAATTCCTTTGCATACTTCATATGGGATTCAAGGTTGGCTTTCTTGAGTAATGGCTTCCTTCTTATCACTCCACCATAAGCGTCAGATTTGTGGAATGCTTGGGATATTGTTTTACATGCAAACCTTGACCAGTCTTGACCAGGGAAGTCTGTAGCTCTTTTATAGCTGCGATCAGCCTCTAGGTTGCCTCCCTGATCAATCTCTTCCTTGCTTTGGTATGCCAGTTTGGAGGGATGGCCTGAACTAGGCAGGGTTTTAATGGTGTCATACATCTTCCACTTCTTAATCTTTTTGACTGTGTTCTGAGTGCTATTCAAGGACTTTGAAATTCTTTTAAATCCATCCTCATATTTCTGTCTTTCAATAGCTTTGTCTCTGAGTTCTTGGTGATCATGGTTGGTTGCACCACCCAGCAAAGTGCTGCTAAATTTATCCTGTCATTTAAATTAGTACAATTTAACACAAGTAGGACTAATTTACTTGGTGTAAGCTTTTGAAAGCAACTGGTTACACCAGAGCTTTAAGTATTTAGGATTCCCTCAGAAGCACAAAAGAAAGGGACACATCCAATTCAGCAAATCCATGTTTTATTTTCCTTCATTTTCTAAGGAATTCTGGAATATAATTTTCACTTGGCAGTTGTGGGGTAGAATGTGTGGATACATGGAGCAAACATTGTTTAATGCACTTTATTTCTAGGCTATAAGGCAACAAAAGATGAATATTTTGGAAGGTCCCTACTGATACAGTGGATATAGATAGGCTACTTCTAAAACAACTATATCAGTAAGGAGCCTTCATTTTCAGTTTTTATTTTATTTTTCTAGTGAACTTATCAATGCTTATTATAACAAACAAAAATGGGAGAAAATCAGTGGAAAATAAATGTCATTTTTTCCATTGATTTTCTCCTATTTTTCTTCATTATAAGTGCTGATAAATGTCCTAGAAAAATAAAAAATGAAAATGAAGGTCCCTATGTATCAGTCATGGCCTAAGTATTTAGCTGCCCTGTTATAAAGTTAAATAACAAGAAAAACAAAAAAAACCATGGAACATTCAAAACGTATGGCTCATTTTAGACCCACATTTATGAATAGTGAAACGTTATGAACTGTGAGTCTTAGATTATATTAAACTAATTTGTTAGATGTTGAATTTAAACATCCAATTCTTTTTGCAGTATTAACCAGATGCCACTGATGAAGAATCGAAACGCACAGTGTATTGGGCATCTTTTGGGTTTTAATAAAACGCTTTTGTTGATTTTCACCATATGTTAAATATAAACATTCCATTTGTCACTTTCTAAAGAAAAAGATAAGTGCACATTTTTTTAAACTTGCACATTGTCACAAATTGATAAAAAGAAAAAAAAAATCACCGTTAAAGATTTTTCTATGAGACCAATGATTATATATTTTTTAAAAAAGACTATCAAATGAACACTAAGCGTTCCTGGGAAATGTAGGAACAGTATTACAGCAAAAGCTGAAGTCTCAACTATATGAAGGTCTCTATCAGGTCTAAGATGGCCAAAGTTTTGATTGTTCCATGGTTTTTTGTTTTTCTTGTTTCAGATATACACCTTGGTTATTTGTTATGGTCTTACGATAGTGATTTCAATCATAAAGTTAAACTAGTCAGCTCTTCAGTCTTCACAACAGTTGATCAATGTGCCCTGCTTCACTAAGACTCAGCTGGCATCTACTGGGCATCAGTTCTTTGGAATCTCATGCCACTTGAGTTACAAGAAAAAAAAAACCAACCACTTCTTACCTTTTGAAACAAATAAATGCATGGTTACATTATCAGGCTTTTCATTAATAAGAACATAAGAAAATACCATACTGGGTCAGACCAAGGGTCCATCAAGCCCAGCATCCTGTTTCCAACAGTGGCCAATCCAGGCCATAAGAACCTGGCAAGTACTCAAAAACTAAGTCTATTCCATGTAACCATTGCTAATGGCAGTGGCTATTCTCTAAGTGAACTTAATAGCAGGTAATGGACTTCTCCTCCAAGAACTTATCCAATCCTTTTTTAAACACAGCTATATTAACTGCACTAACCACATCCTCCGGCAACAAATTCCAGAGTCTAATTGTGTGTTGAGTAAAAAAGAACTTTCTCCGATTAGTTTTAAATGTGCCCCATGCTAACTTCATGGAGTGCCCCCTAGTCTTTCTACTATCCGAAAGAGTAAATAACCGATTCACATCTACCTGTTCTAGACCTCTCATGATTTTAAACACCTCTATCATATCCCCCCTCAGTCATCTCTTCTCCAAGCTGAAAAGTCCTAACCTCTTTAGTCTTTCCTCATAGGAGAGTTGTTCCATTCCCCTTATTTTGGTAGCCCTTCTCTGTACCTTCTCCATCGCAATTATATCTTTTTTGAGATGCGGCGACCAGAATTGTACACAGTATTCGAGGTGCGGTCTCACCATGGAGCGATACAGAGGCATTATGACATTTTCCGTTTTATTCACCATTCCCTTTCTAATAATTCCCAACATTGTTTGCTTTTTTGACTGCCGCAGCACACTGTACCGACGATTTCAATGTGTTATCCACTATGACACCTAGATCTCTTTCTTGGGTGGTAGGCACCTAATATGGAACCCAACATTGTGTAATTATAGCATGGGTTATTTTTCCCTATATGCATCACCTTGCACTTATCCACATAAAATTTCATCTGCCATTTGGATGCCCAATTTTCCAGTCTCACAAGGTCTTCCTGCAATGTATCACAATCTGCTTGTGATTTAACTACTCTGAACAATGTTGTGTCATCTGCAAATTTGATGATCTCACTCGTCGTATTTCTTTCCAGATCATTTATAAATATATTGAAAAGTAAGGGTCCCAATACAGATCCCTGGGGCACTCCACTGTCCACTCCCTTCCACTGAGAAAATTGCCCATTTAATCCTACTCTCTGTTTCCTGTCTTTTAGACAGTTTGCAATCCACGAAAGGACATCGCCACCTATCCCATGACTTTTTACTTTTCCTAGAAGCCTCTCATGAGGAACTTTGTCAAACGCCTTCTGAAAATCCAAGTATACTATATCTACCGGTTCACCTTTATCCACATGTTTATTAACTCCTTCAAAAAAGTGAAGCAGATTTGTGAGGCAAGACTTGCCCTGGGTAAAGCCATGCTGACTTTGTTCCATTAAACCATGTCTTTTCCTGGCACTGAAGTCAGGCTAACCGGTCTGTAGTTTCCCGGATCGCCCCTGGAGCCCTTTTTAAATATTGGGGTTACATTTGCTATCCTCCAGTCTTCAGGTACAATGGATGATTTTAATGATAAGTTACAAATTTTTACTAATAGGTCTGAAATTTCTTTTTTAGTTCCTTCAGAACTCTGGGGTGTATACCATCCGGTCCAGGTGATTTACTACTCTTCAGTTTGTCAATCAGGCCTACCACATCTTCTAGGTTCACCGTGATTTGATTCAGTCCATCTGAATCATTACCCATGAAAACCTTCTCCATTACGGGTACCTCCCCAACATCCTCTTCAGTAAACACCGAAGCAAAGAAATCATTTAATCTTTCCGCGATGGCCTTACCTTCTCTAAGTGCCCCTTTAACCCCTCGATCATCTAACGGTCCAACTGACTCCCTCACATGCTTTCTGCTTCGGATATATTTTAAAAAGTTTTTACTGTGAGTTTTTGCCTCTACAGCCAACTTCTTTTCAAATTCTCTCAGCCTGTCTTATCAATGTCTTACATTTAACTTGCCAATGTTTATGCTTTACCCTATTTTCTTCTGTTGGATCCTTCTTCCAATTTTTGAATGAAGATCTTTTGGCTAAAATAGCTTCTTTCACCTCCCCTTTTAACCATGCTGGTAATTGTTTTGCCTTCTTTCCACCTTTCTTAATGTGTGGAATACATCTGGACTGTGCTTCTAGAATGGTATTTTTTTTTTTAACAATGACCACGCCTCTTGGACATTTTTTACTTTTGTAGCTGCTCCTTTCAGTTTTTTTCTAACAATTTTTCTCATTTTATCAAAGTTTCCCTTTTGAAAGTTTAGCACGAGAGCCTTGGATTTGCACACTGTTCCTTTTCCAGTCATTAAATCAAATTTGATCATATTATGATCACTATTGCCAAGCAGCCCCACCACAGTTACCTCTCTCACCAAGTCTTGTGCTCCACTGAGAATTAGATCTAAAATTGCTCCCTCTCTCGTCGGTTCCTGAACCAATTGCTCCATAAAGCTATCATTTATTCCATCCAGGAACGTTATCTCTCTAGCATGACCCGATGATACATTTACCCAGTCTATATTGGGGTAATTGACGTCTCCCATTATTACTGCACTACCAATTTGGTTAGCTTCCCTAATTTCTCTTAGCATTTCACTGTCCATCTCACCATCTTGACCAGGTGGACGGTAGTATACCCCTATCTCTATAGTCTTCCCTGACACACAAGGGATTTCTACCCATAAAGATTCAATTTTGTATTTAGTCTCATGCAGGATGTTTATCCTGTTGGACTCTATGCCATCCCGGACATAAAGTGCCACACCTCCTCCCGAGTGCTCCTCTCTGTCATTGCGATATAATTTGTACCCCGGTATAGCACTGTCCCATTGGTTATCCTCTTTTCCACCATGTCTCTGAGATGCCAATTAAGTCTATGTCATCATTTACTGCTATACATTCTAATTCTCCCATCTTACGTCTTAGACTTCTGGCATTAGCATACAAACATTTCAAAGTTTGTTTTTTGTTTGTATTTTCATTCTGCTTTTTAATTGATGAATCTATTTTTAATTAATGAATCTATTCTTGTTATTTAGACTACCGTATTGGTTGGGCTTCATTTATTGCTTGACCAAAGTTATGGCTAGGATTATATGAGTATGGATTGAGGATTGAGAAGTGAGATGAGGAGGTTGGGACAAGGAGCAGGTTTTAAAAATTGGTTTGGAACAATCTGTTGAGGATGGGGATTGTAACAAACCAAAATCAATTAGTCTCCATACTGGGGATGTGCTCAAAATTGACCTCTAAATCATCAAAATTCCCAACAATTCAACTCTATACATCGCTATGTTATCCCTCAACACGCATGGCAATTACATTTTTTAGATGGTGGCTGATACATATATGGCCAAAGTACTAAGGTTACTGAGCTTTGATTAAAATCAATGCCACCATCCCACCCTTTTTTCTTTTGCATATAAAAATTGCCTTTAAAAAAGTTTACATTTTCAAACTTTAGAGTCCATGAGAGTATTTTATATTCACCTTAATTACCAACTCACTTAACTTTGAACATATACTTTTGAAGCAATGTTAACACAAAATCTGTCCTGCACTCATAGTGAGAAATTACTACTTACCTTATACTTTCCTGAATCCAGAACAAGTAGGTTATGTATCTCTACCAGCAGATGCAGACGGAGCAAATTGATACCACAGTAAATATACCCCTCTAGTGACATCAACCTGCCAGTATTTTCTTCAAAAGCAATTGTGGACAGACTAGCAAAAAAAAAAAAAAAAAAAACGTAATAAAAAGAGATAACCATTTCAATACCCAGTCAACAGGCAACATTGAATGGACAAGAATGTATTAACACTAATCTAGGGACTGGACTAACTTACCAGAAATCCCTGTAACATATAACCACGCAGGACCACCATAATACAATCATTTGGCAGTCAAGGGAGGAAAGCTGGATTCATCTGACTGTCCTAAAGAAAAAGAATTTATCATGCAAGTAGTAATTTCTCATTTCTTAGTGTCCAGTCAGATGAATCCAGAACAAGTGGGATGTACCGAAGCTACTCCTGAATAGGGTGGGAGGCTGCCTGTGGTCCAGACAAAACCTCACATGTGAATGCTGCATCCTCCCAGGAAATTTACATCCAATCGTTAATAGCCGGAAAAGGTATGTAAGGAGGACCACATAGCCGCTTGGGAAACAACGTGAGACTACCATTTCACTTCCGCACATGACAATGCCCGAGCCCTCGTCGAATGAGCCCAAACTTGACTAGGGAACGGCTTTCCAGTATCTACATATGCAGCCATGAGTACCTCCTTGATCCAGCGAGCTATTGTAGCCTACAAGGCCAGTTCTGTCTAGTACCGCCATGAAGTACAAAGAGGTGATCCGTTTTCCATAAAGGTTTAGTATCGTCCAGACATCCGACAATATGTGCCTTGACATTTAAGAGCCGTAACAGATGATACTCTTCTACACTTCTTTCTCTATCCAGAGACTGTAGGGAGACAATGATTTAAGTGAAATTCAGTGACCATCTTCGCAAAAAAGGAAAAGTTACACAACTAAACTGGAGTCACCCGGAGGAAGGCTCTCTGCAACACAGGGTCTTCAGTTTAGAAATCCTAGGCACCAAACTAATTGCCATAAGAACCACCATCCTCAAGGTCCATAACTGCTCGGACAGAATATATGATTATCTAAACGAAGGGCCCCGCCAAAACATCCAATACCAAATTAAGACTCCATAAGGGCACCGGAAAACTGCAAGGGAGGATGAAGGTGTTTCACTCTTTAGGAAACAGGCCACATCAGGATGAGCCACCAGGGAACCCTCATACACCTGACCTCTGAAACAGGCGAGGGTCGCTTCTTGTACTTTCAAGGAACTGAGAGCCAAACCTTTATTCAAGCCATCCTGCAAAATTCCAAAATGAGCGGGATCTTTGCTGAAGAGGGAATAGTACCTCAATTCCTCACACTAGGCCTCAAACTCGCCAAACCCGCACATAGGCCAAGGAAGCTCTTAGCAAGGTGGAATCACTGCCATTGAGTAACCATGTTTCAGCAAAAGGGCCATACTGTAAGACAAAACATAGTTGGATCTTCATGAAGAAGATGACACTGCCAAGACAGGTTCCTGTGTACTGGAAGTCAAAGGGGGTCCCAACCAGGAGCTGCCGCAGATCCACATACCATGGTCTTCTGGGCCAATCTGGAGCCACCAAAGCACCATTCCTTTGTGGCACTCGATCCTTTGGATCAATCTGCCCAACCCAGGCCATGGAGAAAAGGCATACAGTAAATTGTCTTCCAGCCACTCCTACCTTAGGGCCTCGATCCGCAAGGACTGAGTCTCTCCTGCGACTGAAGAATCGCGTGACTTTCGCATTGCAAGAAGACGCCAGTAGGTCTAGAAGTGGAAACATAGAAATGACGGCAGAAGACCAAATAGCCCAGTCTGCCCAGCAAGCTTTCACACTTTCTTCTTTTTTTCTCTCTCATGCTTATCTGTTACTCTTGGCATTTAGTAACCTTTTCGTTCTATTTCCCTTCCACCCCCGCCATTAATGTGTGGTGCTGGAACTGCTTCTAAGTGAAGTATCTAGTTTAATTGGTTAGGGGTAGTAACCGCCGCAATAAGCAAGCTACTCCCACGCTTGTTTACCCAGCCAGTGCAATTTAGTCCTTGTTGGCTGTTATCTGAATATAAATCCACCTTTCTTCATTCCCCCATGCCGTTGAAGCAGAGCGCTACTCTGGATATGCACTGAAAGTGAAGTATCAGGCTTGTTTGGTTTGGGGTAGTAACCGCCGTAACAAGCAAGCTACTCCCCGCGTTTGTGAACGCAAATCATTTTATCTACATTTCCTCTTGCCGTTGAAGAATAGAGCACTGTCGTAGTCGCATTAACCGTGTGTATTTCAACTTCTCATTTTCTCCAACATTGACTATTGCAACTCCCTATTACTTGGATTACCATCTTCTAGCATCAGACCGCTCCAAATACTACAAAACGCAGAATCCTAACAGGTGTTAAAAAACATGAACACATTACTCCTATCCTTGTTTCCCTACACTGGTTACCTATTAAATACCGTACAGAATATAAAACCCTGAACATCACACACAAATTAATATATAGATCAACCAAACTGGTCAATTATTAATCTCATTCCTCACATGACTCAACGAAACTTATGTTCAAACAAGGGCTTTCTGAGAATTCCCCCTGTCCAATCAGCTCAACTAACAACAACCCGTAAAAGAGCATTCTCCATCGCCTGCCCTAAATTATGGAACTCAATCCCATTGGAACTTAGCATGCAATCCAACTTAAAAACATTTAAGAAGGATCTGAAAACATGGCTTTTCTTCCAAGCTTACAATGACACCCAAACTCTCAACAATACCTCAGCAACTGAACTCCCAAATGAACTTTAACTTGCTCAGTTGGCATGGACAATACTCCGAACCACCTCTAGCTGATAACAAGCTAAGGGGACATGAGTTAACTTCCACACTATTACTTCACTCCTCTAACCTACCTGCTGTACTTTAACCTGACTATATCTATTCCCACCCCCTCTATACATCTACCCTACCCTTTACCCTGACGATGTTGCCTATATATAGATCCCCCTTTTTGAAAATATGTAACCTTTTTATCCCCCTGTTGAAATATGTAAACCATTGTGATGGCATTACCGAATGACTGTAAATAAAACTCAATAAATAAATAAATAGAATAAGGGTATTATCTCCAGTTATTAGCTGTCATTCCTGCAAGCCACCCTCTCTTCATTCACATCCTCTAGACTTTATGGATCCACAGTGTTTATCCCACGCCCCTTTGAAGTCCTTCACAGTTTTGGTCTTCACCACTTCCTCCGGAAGGGCATTCCAGGCATCCACCACCCTCTCCGTGAAGAAATACTTCACGACATTGGTTCTGAGTCTTCCTCCTTGGAGCTTCAAATCGTGACCCCTGGGTTCTGCTGATTTTTTTCCAACAGAAAAGGTTTGTCATCTTTGGATCATTAAAACCTTTCAAGTATCAGAAAGTCCAGAATTAGCTGAAATGCCTCATCTGACAAAGCCCATTTTCCTGGGTCCAGACTCTCTCTGCTGAGAAAGTCTGCTCTTATATTGCCTTTACCTGCTATGTGCGAGGCTGAGAACATCTGGAGATGCATTTCTGCTCATTCCACAGGCTGATCTATTTACTGTGACACTTGTTGGCTCTTGGATCCTCCCTGCCAATTGATTTAAGCTACAGCTGTTGCATTGCAGCATTATCCGGACTGATCGACCCTGCAGTTTGTTTGTTTTTTTTAAGTACAAACAAGCCAACTGGATGGCCCTGGCTTCCAGGCAATTGATGCTACAGAGACTTCTCAGCATTCCAGTGCTCTTGCGCAGTCAGTTCCTGACATTGAGTTCCCCAACCAAGGAGGCTCACATCGGATGTCAGTACTAGCCAATTTGATAGTGCTAGGGAAACTCCTTTCTATCTTCAATTCATGGGGGTGGGTCGACAAACCTTCATTGGGAGACTTGGGAAGTTCCACTAGCTGGGCCTGCGCCCCTTCTAGGTTGTCTGGGATGAAAGGACTGAGACCTATTGAAAGGCTCGGTCCTCTGAAATTTGCTCCCAAATGAAAGCAGGCCTGTAAAGAGTAATCTGGTGAGGTTAGCCTTGGAGGTCACATCAGCCGACCAATTTCTCAGCCATAACTGATGCCTGTCTGCTACTATTGAAAACACCCCTCTGGCTGAAGTGAGAGCTACCAAGGAACAAGAAATGATCTGCAAGCTCATTACCACAACTTCAAATGCTTGCTTAAGGATAGTCTCAATCCTTCTATCATGAGCATACTTCAAGGCTGCTCCTCCTTCCATGGGGATAGTAGTCTGCACACACAAGTGCATCTACTTTTGGAAAATGTAAATGCTCTCTCACAACTGGATCCAGAGAGTACTGGCCTTCCAAATCGAACCCCCTTTGAAATTAGCCTCTGGGGCACCCCGTACAAGATCAAATCTTGAATTGCCTCCATTACAGGGAAAAAACAAGAGGCTTTACGCAGGGTTACCAAAATGAGGATTTTTTATTTTTTTTTAAACTTTGATTCAGACATGGAGCATTTTCAAGGTCTGTTCATCTTTACGAAAGAACCATAGCATAGACTATGGTTCCAACCTTGAAGGAACTTCACCATCCTCAAGAGAATAAGGATCCACATCATTATCTATGCCATTCCCTATCAGGTAAACCCGCTGCCGCTCTGGAGTACGCTGGTGCTTAACAGTGAGACCAGAGAAGGTTCCTACTTGCGATTCTGCCCTGGGAGCACTGGATAGGGCTGAGGACTGCACCTGAAGGATTGCAATCCCTGGAAAAATTCTACCCAAGAAAAAGTAGCAGAAACCATACCTAGAGGTATCGGAGGCATACTCATAGTGCTATCATCCCCTGCTGAGGAATCATTTAGGGAGAACCAAAATCAGGCACCCCAATTGAAGCGTCTTTACCCAGGCCCAGATCCGGCTGGGAAGAACCAGGTTTAATAAAATCAGAGTAAGATAATACTCCCTGAGCCTCCAAACAGCGCAGATATAAGTTAACGAGCACTCCAGGCTGAGAAGCCCAAATGACAGGCAAAGCTAGAAACAAAGGCTTCCTTCTCTGAGGATTGAACTCAGGCCCTTCAGATATGAGACTGACGCGCTGCCTGCTACCCTAAGAAGGTACTCAGCAAACAGAAAGTTTAGTTTTCATTTCTGGTGCACTACAAGTCTATTCTTTAACATTTAAGTATGATTATAAAAATAATATTAGTTTATTTATTGTTTTTATATACCAACATTCGATCGAGATATCACATCGGTTCACATGTAACTAAAACAAATAAGGCATGAATTGCTTATTTTACATTAAAATATGGTAACTGTTTGTAACATGGTAACAGGAAGGGAAGAACAAGAGACTATATACATGGTATTGGAAGAGAGCGAACAATAAGCTGAACATGTGGCTAAGTAGCAAGATCTGCTTATTTACTTATTTACAATGAAAGTGGGTAACTGCTAACGACGAGGAAGGCGATATTTACAGGATTGCTCTAAATTGCACAGCAGTGGTGCTGTGGAGAGAGGCAGGGAGAGGAGGGGTTGTGGGAGGCTGTAGGGGGAGTTGCTTTCAGGGAGAGTTGTGTGCGGGGGGTGTGAGTTAGGTGTCTGGTGGGAAGGCTTTTTTGAAGAGCCATGTTTTGATTTGTTTTTTGAAGACTTGAGTGGAGGGTTCATTTCGGAGGGGGAGAGGGAGGGAGTTCCAGAGTGCGGGGCCTGCTACGGATATGGCTCGTTTGCGGGTAGATGAGCGGTTTGCTGTTTTAGAGTTTGGGACGGCTAGGAGTCCAGTGTTTGAGGACCTGAGGTTTGTGTGTGTGGAATGAGGGAGTATGACATTGTTTAACCAAGTCATATCCTTGTTTATCTTCTTATGTATGAGGGTGAGGGTTTTGAAGGGTTTTATTGGAAGAAGGTTGTTTGTTTCATATTATGTACCATTACCCCCAGATAATGTGCTAGATTTACTTGGTTTAATCATTAACCTCCAACCTCCTTCCGTTATATGTGTGATACTATGTTATAAGTGGACGAAGTCTATAAACTTAGAAAACTGAAGGCTTTAGTAAACGGTACGTGATTTTGTAAAGTTTCAATATCTCAGTTTGTATTTATATTAGGCATGTTGCCGGACTAATGCCCTCCCACAACATAGTATCACATATATAACGGAAGGCGGTTGGAGGTTAATGATTAAACCAAGTAAATCTAGCACATTACCTGGGGATGTAATGGCACATAATATGAAACCAACAACCTTCTTCCAATATTATTTTTATAATCATACTTAAATGTTAAAGAATAGACTTGTAGTGCACCAGAAATGAAAAGACGGATATAGAATTGATTAAAAAGTAAGGTTATACAAGTTATTGAAAGATGTTTTATAGGTGATTATATTTATTGGATTTACAATTCAGAGGTATCACCTATTGTGGTGGCTTTTAGATAGGTATACATACAGCATTGGACATGAGCAAATCAATACATAAACAACATAGTCAGACAAGCACTTTCTTCTAACTTGATATCCCAACACTGGATCCACCTCTATTCCCACTACAGCACTTGCACAAAAATCAGCCCTTATGCAAGTCTCATGTCCCACTAACACAGTCACATCATTAATTTGATAATGTGAATGTGGAAGGAAAAATATTCAGAGCCTTTTGCAAGGTCTGATTACTTACTTAACCAACATGACAATTAACAGTATTCAAATGTGGTGTCCATGAACCTTTTAGACTAGAGGTCTGAAAAATGGACCTTATATGACCTAGAAAGCACAGATAAATGGAGAAATTACTTATCTGATAATTTCATTTTCCTTAGTGTAGACAGATGGACTCAGGACCAATGGGTATAGTGTACTCCTGTTAGCAGTTGGAGACGGATCAGATTTCAATCTGACGTCAACCCCTAGTACATATACCCCTGAAGGAAGTGCAGCTCTTCGGTATTCTTCCTTGAAAAGCATTGTGGATATATGTGTGACTGATTGATTAACTTAATATAGTTAACTTAAATATCTTTGTTAGAACGTTAAAAACTTGATTAACTTGATCTGGTTGATTGAATATAGCTGGAGACCGCCAGTGTATTGAACCGGAAAGCGTCGACACCCAGCAGGGTGGATGCCCTAGGTAAATGAAAACATGGCTTACCCTTGATTCGTTGAAAAACCATGTATAACGGCAGCCGAGGGTGGGATGCTGAGTCCATCTGTCTACACTAAGGAAAACTAAATTATCAGGTAAGTAATTTCTCCATTTCCTAGCGTGTAGCAGATGGACTCAGGACCAATGGGATGTATAAAACCTACTCCCGAACTGGGTGGGAGGCTGCCCGTGGCTCACTTAGGATTGCCCTTGCAAATGCTGTGTCCTCCCGAGCCTGAAAATCCAGACGGTAAAACCTGGAGGTGGTGTGGATGGAGGACCATGTTGCCGCCCTGCAGATCTCGGCAGGTGACAGCATTCTAGTTTCTGCCCAGGAAACCACCTGGGCTCTGGTAGAATGGGCCTTGACCTGTAGAGGTGGTGGTTTTCCCGCTTCTACATAGGCCGCCTTGATGGACTTCCTTGATCCAGCGGGCGATGGTTGCCCGTGAGGCCGCTTCCCCTTGTTTCTTTCCGCTGTGAAGGACGAAAAGGTGGTCCGTCTTTCATACTGGTTCTGACATTTCCAGGTATCTGGATAGGAGTCTGCCGATGTCTAGATGGCGTAGACTACGGGCTTCTTCCGACTTTTTCAAGCCGTTCATCGTAGGTAGTGAGATGGTTTGGTTAAGGTGGAAGTGTGAGACCACTTTGGGGAGGAAGGAGGGAACCGTGCGTAGCTGAATAGTCCCCGGGGTGAGTCTGAGGAACGGCTCACGGCAGGACAGTGCCTGTAGCTCTGAGATGCAGCGGGCCGAACACACGGCCAGCAAGAACACCTTCGTTAAGGTTAACAGACTGAGGGACAGGCCTCGGAGGGGTCTGAAGACTGATCCCGCTAGGAACTCCAAGACGAGGTTGAGGTTCCACAGGGGCACTGGCCACTTTAGTGGTGGGCGAATATGTTTGACTCCTTTCAGGAAGCGTGATATATCTGGGTGCGAGGCTATGCTGTCGTCCTCGCTCCTGGAGCCGTATCATGACAATGCGGCTACCTGTACCTTGATGGCGTTGAGGGACAGACCCTTCTGTAGTCCATTCTGTAAGAATTCTAGAATCACGGGAACTTTAGAGGAGCGTGGTTTGACGTTGTGGTCTTCGCACCAGGCCTCAAAGACTCTCCAGATCCTTATGTATGTTAGAGATGTGGAGAACTTGCGTGCTCGGAGAGTGTCTATTACTGCCCCCGAGTATCCTCTCTTTCTCAGGCGGGCCCTCTCAATGGCCAGACCGTAAGAGACAATTGAGCTGGATCCTCGTGGAGGATGGGACCTTGTTGTAGCAGGTCTCTGTGTGGAGGCAGGGGTAGTGGATTCCCTGCCAGCAGTCTTCTCATGTCTGCGTACCAGGGTCTTCTTGGCCAGTCCGGGGCCACCAGAAGAACCAGCCCCCTGTGCCGCTGAATCTTGTGAATGATTGCACCCAGCAAGGGCCATGGAGGGAAGGCGTATAGCAGGGTTCCCGGTGGCCAGGCCTGTACCAGGGCATCAATCCCCTGGGACTGCGGATCCTGCCTGCGGCTGAAGTATCTGGGTACTTGAGTGTTGGATCTGCTTGCTAGAAGGTCCATGTCTGGAGTCCCCCACCGATTCACTATCTTGAAGGCTGTGGGTGACAGCTTCCATTCTCCTGGGTTTAGAATTTCCCTGCTGAGGAAGTCTGCCGTAGTGTTACATAGAAAACATGGAAACATAGAAATGACGGCAGAAGACGACCAAACTGCCCATCCAGCCTGCCCAGCAAGCTTCACACATTTTTTTTTCTCATACCTATCTGTTTCTCTTAGCTCTTTGGTTCTATTACCCTTCCACCCCCACCATTGATGTAGAGAGCAGTGATGGAGCTGCATCCAAGTGAAATATCAAGCTTGATTAGTTAGGGGTAGTAACCACTGCAATAAGCAAGCTACACCCATGCTTATTTGTTTTACCCAGACTATGTTATTCAGCCCTTATTGGTTGTTTTTCTTCTCCCCTGCCGTTGAAGCAGAGGGCTATGC
The DNA here is from genome assembly GCF_901001135.1 of Rhinatrema bivittatum. NCBI lineage: Eukaryota > Metazoa > Chordata > Amphibia > Gymnophiona > Rhinatrematidae > Rhinatrema > Rhinatrema bivittatum. Next base: position 44,139,962 of record NC_042627.1, on the reverse strand, counting down.
TGGATATGCGTGAAGTATCAGTTTTTCTTCTCCCCTGCCGTTGAAGCAGAGCGCTGTGCTGGTTATGCGTGAAGTATCAGTTTTTCTTCTCCCCTGCCGTTGAAGCAGAGCGCTGTGCTGGTTATGCGTGAAGTATCAGTTTTTCTTCTCCCCTGCCGTTGAAGCAGAGAGCTATGCTGGATATGCATTGAAAGTGAAGTATTAGGCTTATTTGGTTTGGGGTAGTAACCGCCGTAACAAGCCAGCTACTCCCCGCTTTGTGAGTGCAAATCCTTTTTTTCCACATTTCCTCTTGCTGTTGAAGCTTAGAGCGATGTTGGAGTCACAGTAACCATGTGTATGTTTATTGAATAAGGATATTATCTCCAGGCAGTAGCCGTCATTCTGGCGAGCCACCCACTCTTCATTGATGGCTTCTTGACTTTATGGATCCACAGTGTTTATCCCATGCCCCTTTGAAGTCCTTCACAGTTCGGGTCTTCACTACTTCCTCCGGAAGGGCATTCCAGGCATCTACCACCCTCTCTGAAGAAATACTTCCTGACATTGGTTCTGAATCTTCCTCCCTGGAGCTTCAAATCGTGACCCCTGGCTCTGCTGATTTTTTTCCTACGGAAAAGGTTTGTCGTTGTCTTTGGAGCATTAAAAGCTTTCAAGTATCTGAAAGTCTGTATCATATCACCTCTGCTCCTCCTTTCCTCCAGGGTGTACATATTTAGATTCTTCAATCTCTCCTCATAAGTCATTTGATGAAGACCTTCCACCTTTTTGGTCGCCCTTCTCCGGACAGTCTCCATCTTGTCTCTGTCTCTTTGTAGATACGGTCTCCAGAACTGAACACAGTACTCCAGGTGAGGCCTCACCAAGGACCTGTACAAGGGGATAATCATTTCCCTTTTCTTACTCGATATTCCTCTCTTTATGCAGCCCAGAATTCTTCTGGCTTTTGCTATCGCCTTGTCGCATTGTTTCACAGACTTCATATCATTAGACACTATAACCCCTAGGTCCCTCTCCTGCTCTGTGCACATCAGCCTCCCCCCCCCCCATCGAATACAGTTCATTCGGATTTCCACTCCCCATATGCATGACTTTGCACTTCCTGGCATTGAATCTCAGCTGCCATATCTTCGACCACTCTTCCAGTTTCCTTAAATCCCGTCTCATTCTCTCCACTCCTTCCGGCATGTCCACTCTGTTGCAGATCTTAGTGTCGTCCGCAAAAAGACAAATCTTACCTTCTATCCCGTCCGCAATGTCGCTCACAAAGATATTGAACAGGACCGGTCCCAACACCGATACTTGCGGCACACCACTTAAAACCGCTCTCTCTTCAGAGAGAGTTCCATTTACCATCACACATTGTCTTCTGTCCGTCAACCAGTTTGCAATCCAGGTCACCATCTCAGCACTCACTCCTAAGCTTCTTGTTTTATTCACCAGTCTCCTGTGCGGAACTGTATCAAAAGCTTCCCGGCGATGTGGACGGCGGAGATGTCCTGGAGATTTGCTTCCGCCCAAGCCATCAGATGGTCTATTTCTAAGGACACCTGTTGGCTTCTGGTTCCGCCCTGCCGGTTGATTGTAGGCCACCGTTGTGGCGTTGTCCGATATCACTCTGACTGCTTTGTCTCGAAGTCTGTGGGCGAACCGCAGGCAGGCTAATCTGACCGCCCGTGCTTCTATGCGGTTGATGTTCCACCCCGCCTCTTCTTCGTTCCACCACCCTTGGGCGGTTAGCTCTTCGCACTGTGCTCCCCACCCGTGTAGACTGGCATCTGTGGTGAGCAGGGTCCAAGTTGGGGAGGATAGTCTTGATCCCCGGCTCATGTGGCTGATCTGTAGCCACCACCGTAGCTGGGTCCAGACTCTGGCCAGTAGTGGTAGACGTACGGTGTAGTTCTGGGATCGTGGACTCCACCGTGATAGAAGTGAGCGTTGCAGGGGCCTCATGTGGGCTCGCGCCCATGGCACCACTTCCAGTGTGGATGCCATTAGTCAGAGGACTTGCAGGTAATCCTATGCTGTGGGACGGGAGGCGCTCAGCAAGGTCTGGAGCCGGTTCCACAGCTTTGATCTCCTCATAGGGGTCAAGTTGACCTTGTCTTCCTTGGTGTCGAATCGGACTCCTAGGTATTCCAGCGACTTGGAGGGCTGTAGGGAGCTCTTATTTGTGTTGACTACCCAACCTAGGCTTTCCAGTAGAGTTATGACTCTGCTGGTTGCTTGGGGGCTTTCCTCCGGTGATTTTGTTCTGATCAGCCAATCGTCCAGGTAGGGATGAACGAGGATTCCTTCCTTCTTGAGTGTTGCCGCCACCACTACTATTACCTTGGTGAACGTCCGGGGTGCAGTGGCTAACCCGAAGGGTAGTGCCCGGAACTGGAAGTGATGATTCAGGACCTTGAAGCATAGGTAGCGCTGGTGTTCCTGATGCATTGGGATGTGTAGGTAGGCCTCCGACAGGTCCAGGGATTGAGGAACTTTCCTGGTTGTATTGCACGTATGACTGATCGTAGGGTTTCCATGTGGAAGCGTGGGATCCTTAGGTGTCGGTTGACAGACTTGAGGTCCAGGATGGGTCTGAATGTACCCTCTTTCTTGGGTACGAAAAAGTAGATGGAGTAATGTCCAGTATTTGTTTCCCGTGTAGGTACCGGGGTTATGGCCTCGAGAGCCAGAAGTCTGGTCAGTGTAGCTTCCACTGCCGCCCTCCTGCAAGGGTCGTGGCAGGGAGATTCCACGAAGTTGTCCGGAGGGGTTCGAAAGAAGTCCAGGTAGAACCCCTCTCGGATGATGGCTAGGACCCACTTGTCTGAAGTTATCTCGACCCATCTGTGGTAGAATAGGGTTAGCCTGCCCCCTATGGCTTCTTCCCTTGGATGGGTCAGCTGAATCTCCTTGTGGGGTGCGGCTGGGGCCTGGACCCGAGCTGGTTCCCCTCTTGCTGTGCTTGTTCCGAAAGGACTGGTTTCTGTCCATAGGGCGGGGCGCTTGATAGTTGCTCTTGTAAGGGTTGAAGCGCTGTGAGTTTCTGCCTCTGGAGGACCTGGGGAAGGGATGCTGGTTTCTCTTAGTCTTGTCTTCCAGCAGGCGAGGTAATGGGGAGTCGCTGCATTTGTTGGCCAGTTTTTCTAGTTCGCTGCCAAAGAGGAGGGATCCTTTGAAGGGCAGTCTCGTGAGGTGTGTCTTGGAGGAGGCGTTAGCCGACAAATTTCGAAGCCAGAGTTGTCTCCTGGCTGCCACTGTGGACGACACTCCTCTGGCTGCTGTGTGCACTAGATCGGAAGCTGCATCAGTGAGGAATGATAGTGCTGATTCCATATCTTCTCCTGGGGTGTTGTTCCTGGCTTGAGATAAACAGGAACGTGTCAACACGGTGCAGCAGGCCGCAATCTGCAGGGGCATGGCTGCCACCTCAAATGATTGTTTTAGTATGGCTTCCAGGCGCCGGTCGTGTGCATCCTTGAGCGCCGCTCCTCCCTCCACTGGGATGGTAGTGCGCTTAGCGACCGCATAGATTATGGCGTCCACTCTAGGGCACGCCAGAAGTTCCTTGGTCGCTGGGTCCAGGGGGTACATGGCCGACAAGGCTCGACCTCCTTTGTATGAGGACTCTGGAGCATTCCATTCCAGGTCAATTAGCTGTTGTGCCGCCTATAAGAGAGGAAAATGGCGAGATGTCTGTCGAAGGCCCTCCAGCAGGGGGTTCATTCTAGGTTTCCCCAAGGTGCCTTGGCCCGGGATAGCGAGCTCCGATAGGCATTGGGATACAAGGTCTGGAAGCTCATCCTTTGTGAAAAAGCGTCTCATGGTTCGATGTGGCTCCGTCCCCGAGGGGCGTTCCCCCTCCTCTTCAGAGAAATCCGTGTCCCCGTAGGTGGGGCTTCTGGGTGGTGGGAGCCTGTGCCTAGGCCTCGAGGGTCTCGGGGCATGAGGGTCTTGGAGTATGAGGGTCTTCCGGTGGCTCGTCTGCCCGGGGTTCAGTTTGCATTTTGACAAAGGCGTGAATCCCCTTAAACAACTCCACCCAAGAGATCGACGCTGGGTCTAAGTTGAGGGGCGCCGGTTCCCTGGGTGTCCCCGTCTGTGGGGTGGATTCACTGGGGCCTGATAAGTCCGGGATGCCCCCTGAGGAGCTAGCACTGGGCCCTGGGTGGGGCTGGCCCTGACCTGGATCTCCCAGGGCCTCCTCACAGTGTGCGCATAGCGCCTCTGCTTCCTCGCTTGTGCGGCTCTGATGTGGCATGCTGGGCAGAGGCCTTAAACTTTTATTCCTGTTTCTGGAGGTGCCGTTTCTGTGGACGCGTAAGCTCTTATGCGCTCCATTGCGTCTGATATGTGTGCGCAGATGTGCGCCTAGCCGTAGATGTGCACCTTGTTCTGTGCGCGCAAGGTTTTATGTGCGCCTAAGATTATGTGCACAAGTAATTTTGTGTGCTTGGATTGGATGGCAGGCAGCAAGGCGAACAGGGCCAAGATGGCGACGGCGAGCATGCGGGCAATATGGCGACCTCCTCGGAGGGTCTCCACGTGGGGAGACCCTGGAACGGCCGGGGCCTAGCCCTGCTAAGGCGGATCAACCCGGTGGCACAGGTTCCAATCGCCCACCTGTGCTCCTCCTCGATCTTCGGAGACCGGCTTAAAGTAGAAGATTTCCACCTTACCTTGTCTTCGGCGCTTCCCGGTTTCGCTCCGGGCGGTCTCCGGCTGCAGGGGAGAGGGCAAATACCTTCACTACCGCGCTCTAGGGGTGCACCCGCTGCCTCTCAGCCGCGCCCGGGATCGGGGGCTAAGTCCTCGCCGCAATTCGGCCGCCGGACCGAGGCTGCCTCTACGCCGTGCCCGAGGATTCAAGGGCTAGGTCCCTGCCGCGAATCAGCCACCGGACCGAGGCTCACCTCCGAGGGACCACTGAAATCACCTCGGGAAACTCAACTGGGGGAGGGACCCGAGGGTATCACCGCAAGAGTGCAGGGCTCGTCTTCTGGTAGGTTTCTTCTTTAAATTTCGGGTTTTGTTCTTTAATTTTGGTCTAACGCTCTGAGAGTGTGCAGATAGTCCCTAACTGCTATGGAGACTGAAAATACTGACGAGCTGCACTTCCTGCAGGGGTATATGTACTAGGGGCTGACGTCAGATTGAAATCTGATCCGTCTCCAACTGCTAACAGGAGTACACTATACCCATTGGTCCTGAGTCCATCTGCTACACACTAGGAAAATATCTTTGTTTTTGTTGGACCAATATCAGAATTGCCCAATCACCAAGCTTGCTCACTTAAGGTAAGTGGCTTTTTTTCTGTGGGCAAGATGTATCTTCAGTCCTTATTGGGGCCTAGGGAGAAAAAAGTGGCTACATCAACTCCAACTGGGGACCAGAAGAAGCAGGAGATGTGCAACTCTGAATAGGGGGAAGAGGCAGCCACCATGTCTTCAGACCTTACTGGAGCCTAGCAAAAGGTGGCAGTTGCTGCTTCTGCCACGATCAGGATCTTGGAGGACTGAAAAAGGGCTGCAGTGGTGGGAGAAATGGGAGGGGAGAGTAGAGGAGTGAGAGGGCAAGGTCAGTGTTGGAAAAAGGGCAGCCAATGAGAGAACTGGGAGGAGAAGAGGAAAGTGAGAGGTTGGGGACTACAGGAGTAGAAAGAATGCACCTGAGTGAGAGGGGAGTGGAGAGAGGAGGGCTGCATGGGGTTGACAATGTATACATGGCAAGAGTATTTCATCACCGACAATTAAGCTCTGGAGGAATTTTTCAAACCCTGGGTGCCTCAATCTGCAAAGTACCCAGTTTTCTGTAGAACCAATATGGCCATTATAATTTTAGACTAATGCAGGAAGTTACCAGATATATATGGATGATGGATCAAGATTTTACTTGCAATACTTCATAGAAAGCAGTTTTTCCCATCCTAAAATACACAGGGAATTTTGTTTGCTTTGTTTTTTGTTTTAATAGCAAGAGGGTACCCACCAGCTGATACTTCTTCCCGTGCAATTTCTTCCTTGTGATGTAGGACCAGAGCAAGTTTGAGTGCTGGTTTATATTGGAACCCACAGCATAACAAACACTAAACAATACAAACCAAGGAATAAATGCAGATTCCAACAAGGAACCTGCACCACAACCAAGACAGCTCCATTAATGGAATTGCCCATGAAAGTTAACAGCTTTTAGCAGTATGTTCTGAATACACTTGGGGAAACAAACATCTAAAATTGATTTTAGTTTTTAGCTGTGTAAGATGCAAGATTTAGTTCTAATATTTTAAGCATTATCATCCATATTTATATTTCCATTTACTTCCTGAGCAGTAATGTATTAAAGAATCAATTAAGCAATTGTAAAACCATTTCTAAATATTTGTTTTGTCCCATTAGTCTGCAGACAGTTGACAATAGATAAAAATAATGGCAATCTGACTGTTTGAGAGCTATAATTTCTGCAGCATAACTATTTGCAAAATGACTTCTACTTTGTATGAAGAAATAAGTAACTTTAAAAAAAAAAAAGAAATCATGGCTGGTTTATGTTTGAGTTTATAGAATAACCACAATTTTATGGTCAGAGAAAGTGTGACCATATTACACCAACACTGATTAGATTGCATTGGCTTCCAATTCAATAGCATATTCAGTATAAAGTGGCTTGCATAATGGAGAGATTACTTACCTGATAATCTCATTTTCCTTAGTGTAGGCAGATGGACTCAGAACAAATGGGTATAGTGTGCTCGTGCTAGCAGTTGGAGACTGATCTGACGTCAGCACGTAGTACATATACCCCTGCAGGAAGTGCAGCAGCTCAGTAATCTTCCTTGCAAAAGCATTATGGATATATGTGTGACTGACCGATTGATTAACTGAACATGATTAACCTGACCGATTGACAGTAGCTGGAGACTGCCAGTGTTCTCAACCGGAAGGCGTCGACACCCGGCAGGGTGGATGCCCTATGTAAGAAAACATGGCTTACCTTGAATTGGTGAATCCCCATGTATATCGGCAGCCGGGCGGGATGCTGAGTCCCTCTGCCTACACTAAGGAAAACGAGATTATCAGGTAAGTAATCTCTCCATTTCCTAGCGTGTAGCAGATGGACTCAGAACAAATGGGATGTACAAAAGCTACTCCCGGACTGGGTGGGAGGCTGCCCGAGGTCTGTTTAGGATTGCCCTTGCAAATGCTGTGTCCTCCCTGGCCTGGACGTACAGACGGTAGAATCTGGAGAAGGTATGGAGGGAGGACCACGTTGCCGCTCTACATATCTCTGCAGGTGACAGCATCCTAGTTTCTGCCCAGGAGGCTGCTTGTGCTCTGGTAGAGTGAGCCTTGACCCGTAGAGGTGGTGGTTTTCCCGCTTCTACGTAGGCCGCCTTGATAACTTCTTTGATCCAGCGAGCAATAGTCGCCCGTGAGGCCGCTTCTCCTTGCCTCTTCCCACTGTGAAGGACGAACAGGTGGTCCGTCTTTCGTACTGCTTCCGACATTTCCAGGTATCTGGACAGCAGCCTGCCGATGTTGAGACGACGCAGTATTCAACCTGCTTCCGATTTCTTCAACCCTTCCATGGTTGGCAAGGATATGGTTTGGTTGAGGTGGAAGTGTGAGACTACTTTGGGTAAGAAGGAGGGAACCGTGCGAAGATGGATAGCCCCTGGGGTGATTCTGAGAAACGGATTGCGGCAGGACAGCGCTTGTAGCTCTGAGATGCGGCGTGCTGAGCATACGGCCAGCAAGAACACCATCTTCAAGGTTAACAAACTGAGGGACAGGCCTCGGAGGGGTCTGAAGGCAGGTCCCGCTAGGAATTCCAAAACTAGGTTGAGGTTCCACAGGGGCACTGGCCATTTCAGTGGCGGGCGAATGTGTTTGACCCCTTTCAGGAAACGTCTGGGTGTGTGGCAATGCTGTTGCCGTAACAGGATAGTGCTGCCACCTGAACCTTGATTGAATTGAGGGACAGACCCTTCTGAAGCCCATCTTGCAGGAAATCCAAAATGATGCGGATTTTAGCGGCATGTGGATTGGTGCTGCGAGTCTCGCACCAGGCTTCAAATACCCTCCAGATCCTTATATAAGTTAGTGATGTGGAGAACTTGCGTGCTCGGAGGAGTGTATCTATTACCGACCCCGAGTATCCCCTTTTCTTCAGTCGAGCCCTCTCAATGGCCAGACCGTAAGAGAGAATTGAGCTGGATCCTCGTGGAGGATGGAACCTTGTCGCAGCAGGTCCCTGTGAGGGGGCAGGGGTAGAGGATCCCCTGCCAGTAGCCTTGGCCAGTCCGGGGCCACCAGAAGAACTAGGCCTCTGTGCGGCTGAATCTTATGTATAATGGCGCCCAGCAGGGGCCATGGGGGAAAGGCATATAGCAGGATCCCCTGAGGCCATGGCTGTACCAGGGCGTCGATCCCGTGGGATAGAGGATCTCGCCTGCGACTGAAGTATCTGGGTACTTGAGCGTTGGACCTGTCCGCTAGTAGGTCCATGCCCGGAGTCCCCCACTGATCCACAATCATCTGGAAGGCCGTGGATGACTGCTGCCATTCCCCTGGGTTTAGGCTTTCTCTGCTGAGGAAGTCTGCCGTGGTGTTGTCCTTCCCGGCGATGTGGACAGCAGAGATGTCCTGGAGATTTGCTTCCGCCCAAGCCATCAGGGGGGCTACTTCTAGGGATACCTGTCTGCTTCTGGTTCTGCCCTGTCGGTTGATGTATGCCACCGTGGTGGCATTGTCAGACATCACTCTGACTGCTCCTGTTTTGAAGTCTGTGGGCAAATCGCAGGCATGCTAACCTGATGGCCCGTGCCTCTAGTCGGTTGATGTTCCACCCCCGACTCTTCCCTGTTCCACCGCCCTTTGGGCGGTTAGCTCTTTGCAGTGTGCTCCCCAGCCGCTCTGGGCTGGCATCTGTAGTGAGCAGGGTCCAGGTTGGGAGGACATTTTTGACCCCCCGGCTCGTGTGGCCGGGCTTGCAGGCCACCACCGTAACTGATTCCGTACTCTGGCCGGTAGAGGTAGATCCACGGTTGTAGTTCTGCAATTGTGGGCTCCACCGAGATAGGAGGGCGCTGTTGTGTAACTGGTCTCATATGAGCCCGTGCCCAAGGTACCACTTCCAGAGTGGAGGCCATTAGGCCGAGGACCTGTATTTAATCCCAAGCTGTGGGCCAGGTGGTGCTCAGCAGATTCTGCAAACGATTCCGGAGTTTTGATTTCCTGTTGGAGGTCAGGCTGACTGTCTTCCTGGGTGTCGAATCAGACTCCTAGGTATTCCAGCGACTGCTAAGGCTGTAGGGAACTCTTGTTTGTGTTGACTACCCATCCTAGGCTTTCCAGAAGAGCTATAACTCTGTTGGTTGCCCGGTGGCTCTCCTCCGGTGACTTTGCCCTGATCAGCCAATCGTCTAGGTAGGGATGGACGAGAATTCCTTCCTTCCTGAGTGACGCCGCCACCACTATTATTACCTTGGTAAAGGTCTGCGGCGCGGTGGCTAACCCGAAGGGTAAAGCCCGGAACTGAAAGTGTTGTTTCAGGACTTTGAAGTGTAAGTAGCACTGGTGATCCAGATGGATTGGGATATGCAAGTAAGCCTCTGACATATCCAGGGATGTGAGATACTCCCCTGGCTGTATTGCACTTCAGACTGTCCGCAGAGTTTCCATGCGAAATCCTGGGACCCTTAAGTGCCGGTTGACTGACTTGAGGTCCAGGACGGGTCTGAAGGTGCACCCCTTCTTGGGTACAATGAAATAAATGGAATAATGCCCAGAATTTATCTCCCATGCGGGCACTGGGATTATGGCTTTTAGGGACAGGAGCCTCCACAAGGTAGCTTCCAGTGCCGCCCTCTTGAGGGCTGGACAAGGAGATTCCACAAACTTGTCCGGAGGGGGATGAAGGAAGTCCAGGTAATACCCTTCTCGGATGATGGCGAGGACCCACTGGTCCGAAGTAATCTCGAGCCATCTGCGGTAGAATAGGGTTAGCCTGCCCCCTATGGCTTCTTCCCCCAGATGGGTCGGCTGATTCTCATTGTGGGGTGCGGCCGGGACCCGAACCCGAGCCGGTTCCCCTCTTGTTGTGCCTGGTCCGAAAGGACTGGTTCCTGGTCTGAGAACGAAGTGCTTGGTAGCTAGTCCTGTAAGGGCTGAAGCGTTGAGAGCTTCTACCTCTGGATGGCCTAGGAAAAGGGCGCTGGTTCCTCCTTGACTTGTCTTCCGATAGACGGGGTAATGGAGAGGCGCCCCATTTGTTAGCCAGTTTCTCGAGGTCGCTGCCGAACAGGAGGGATCCCTTAAAGGGCATTCTTGTAAGGCGCGTCTTGGAGGAGTAGTCGGCCGACCAATTTCGTAGCCAGAGCTGTCTCCTGGCTGCCACTGAGGATGACACTCCCTTGGCTGCCGTACGGACTAGGTCAGAGGCAGCGTCAGTGAGGAACGAGAGAGCTGATTCCATTTCTTCTCCCGGGGTGTTGTTCCTGGCTTGTGATAAACAGGAATGCGTCACCACGGTGCAGGTCGCGAATCGTAGGGACATGGCTACCACCTCAAAGGCTTGTTTCAGAATGGCGTCCAGGCGCCGGTCATGCGCATCCTTGAGGGCCGCCCCTCCCTCCACTGGAATGGTGGTGTGCTTCACAATTGCGCAAACTATGGCGTCTACCTTGGGGCACGCCAGCAGCTCCTTGGTTGCTGGGTCCAGGGGGTACATGCTAGACAAGGCCTGACCCCCTTTGAATGAGGCCTCTGGCGCATTCCATTCCAGATCCATTAGCTGCTGTGCTGCTTGTAGGAGAGGAAAACTGTGAGCCGTTTGACGAAGGCCCTCTAGCAGGGGGTTCATTCTAGGTTCCCCTGGGGTGCCTTGGCCCGGGATAGCCAGCTCCGACAGGCATTGAGAGACCAGGTCTGGGAGATCCTCCTTAAGACAGAAGCATCTCATAGTTCGATACGGCTCTATCCCCGAGGGAAGTTCTCCCTCCTCGGGAGCTCGCCTTCTTCCTCAGAGCAATCTGAATCCCCATAAGTGGGGCTTCCAGGTGGCGGGTGGCCGTGCCTAGGTCTTGAGGGTCCAGGGGCAGGGTCATCCGGTACGTATGGGTCAGTTCATGGATCAGACTGCATCTTGACAAAGGCGTGAATCCCCTTGAATAATTCCACCCAGGAGAGCGAAGCAGGTTCTAGCCTTAGGGGCACCAGGTCTCTAGGGCTCCCCGGCTGCTCACCTCGGCCTGCTAGGTCCGGGGTGTTCCCTGAGGTACTGGCAATTAATCTGGGCTGGGACCGGCCCTGGCCTGGAACTCCCAGGGCCTCCTCACATTGGGCACATAGGGAGTCTGCTTCCTCGCTCTGTGTGGCTCTGAGGTGGCATGCTGAGCAGAGGCCTAGAGCTCTTATGCCTGATTCTGGAGGTGCCGGCTCTGTGGACGCATGGGCTCTCATACGCTCCATCGCGTCTGTTATCTCTATGCGCTTTGTAATATGCGCGAAGATGTGCGCCTATCAATGTAATATGCGCCCGTTGCCTGTGCGCTTAGTCTGGTCTGAACGCTAGATCGAGGCGGCGAACCAGGGCAGATGGCGACGGCGAGCAGGCAGGCAAAATGGTGACCTCCTTGGCGGGCTTCCACGTAGGCAGACCCCGTTAATTCTCGCTCTTCGGAGACCAGTAAAGTAAAGATGTACGCCTTACCTGATCTTCGGCGCTTCCCGGCTGCGACCCGGGCGGTCTCTGGCTGCAGGGGGAGAGGGTGATTACCGTCACCGCCGCGCTCGAGGAAGTGCAGCCGCTGCCTCTAAGCTGCGCCCGAACTAGTCTCGCTCGGGGGCCAAGTCCTCACCACAAACGGATCGGGACCGAGGCTGCCTCTATGCCACGCCCGAGCCCTTCTCACTCGGGGGCTAGGTCCCTTCCGCGATTCGGCCACCGGACCGAGGCTCTTACCTCCGAGGGACCACGGAAATCACCTCTGGAAACTCAACTGGGGGAGGGACCCGAGGGTATCACCTCAGGAGTGCGGGGCTCGTCTTCAGGTAGGATTCTTCTTCTATGAATTTAGTCGTTAGAATTTGGAAAAACTCTCAGCGAGCGTGAGGTATCTCCAAACTGCTTTGGAGACGGAAATTACTGAGCTTCTGCACTTCCTGCAGGGGTATATGTACTACGTGCTGACATCAGATCAGTCTCCAACTGCTAGCACGAACACACTATACCCATTTGTCCTGAGTCCATCTGCTACACGCTAGGAAATGCTCCTTTTTTTTATACTACTTGTAAATATCAGTTATACAAGAAATGTAAAACCAATGACACCCAAATTAAAATGCAGAATCTCACTTGACAATCATAATTAGAAACAAATCAATTTGTTTTAAATATAAAAATTAGAACTACAGTTATCAAAATGGAAAGCTAATCTGCTAAGAAAACCATAAATAATAAAGCTTGGCCAAGCATCTTTAAACAGCTTTATCATTTGCTTGATATGAATAACTATTAAAAGTGGCAGATTACTGTATTCTCATGTGGTTCTGCACATTGTAGTTAAAATGACACTAATCCATAACCTGGTAAGTTATAGATATATAACTGGTGAGTTGACTTTGGTACCCATGTTTATATCATTACTCCCTTACATTTGGTCCACTTTCTTTTTGTGCTATACTAATTTGTAACCAGAGTATGTGTCCGTATCACAGGTAATGCATTTCCTTTCAAGAGGATTTATCAGTTCACCAAATCAGACCAATTTATAAAAGTATAAATTCTAAAAAAAAAAACACCCACACATCTAACTTCTTTTTTCAGGACAGAATTTCTGGTTATGTTGAAGATGGTACCAAAACTAAATTTTATTTTTGCTATAAACAAAATCTCTTCCCCATGAAATTACATTTTCACTAATTTTTTTTTTTTTTTTTTTTTGGAAACACTGAAGCTACTATAAAATTCTTCTAAATTAAGCACCATGGCTGCATTTCATGTATCAAAAAACCTTCATTTTCTCCATCTTGATAAAGGGAAAAACCCACTACTGTAGAAGCCCAATTATTTGGATGCAAAAGAAACCATAATTTTCAAAGATGCACAGGGATGAACCACTAAAAGGTACATATACCCATAAATGTACAAGCATTTATACACACACAACAAAATATTCTAGTTTACCAGGTTTACTCATCTCTTTCCCTGGGTGTACTGAAATTATTTTTAAACAAGTCTAATAATACACATTACTGCACACAAGCTCAGACTTGTAAGGAAAGGTCAAATGATCCATCCTTAATTACAGTAGCCAATTTGCTTCAGACTACAAATCAGTGAGACATAAAAATTTACATTAATAGGGGGGCAATTCAAGCATCAAATACCAGTTTGACACCTTTGCTTCCAGTCATTAACAGAAAGCTGCCATCCACTGGTCATTGCATTCATGAAAGCAAGTTACCAAGGCATTTAAAAAAACAAAACAAAAAAAAACCCAGTACATTGACAATATAATCCTATGTACACAAACAGCAGCTTTGTTCTGATTGATATGTTAATCGTACAATACACAACACACTGTGATGCGTTTGTTGGCTCACTGGCCATCCCGGCGAGCTGTCGCTCTCACCTCCGCAGCAGACACACTCTGGCCAACCACCATCTTAGGCGTGGCAGGATGCTACCAGCTCCTATCTCCTCTGGCACTCCTTAGGCACACAGATGCCTGACGCCAGCTCTCTTAAAGGGACCACAGCAGGAAAGGCCCTGTGGCCCCTGTTGATTGTCTTTGCCCTATTTATGGGCAGCTTCCCTGATACACCCTGCCTCAGCAACAGGTTCAGCTACATCCTGTAGTGCATGTTGCTTCCCACCTTCATCTGCCCAAACTGCCTCAGTCTCATCTGTCCTCCTTCCTCTTCCTCGGACAGATACGGAACTGGACCGTTGAAAGGCACCAAGCCAGCAGGCGCTAATGAAGGGGAGGGCTAGCCCCAGTGCTGAACACCTTGTAACATCCAAGGTAAAAAAAAAAAAACAAACAAAATAAAAACACAAAAAAATTGAAAAAACTACCTTTGAAGCTGAGAGGAGAATGCTGTGGCGAAACCCATGATTGAGACCCGCCCCCTCCCCCGACGTCATCACAAACTGAGCTGGACCGTCGAAAGGCACCAAGCCAGCAGGTGCCGCGCGCCATACGCCAAAGGGGCGCGACAAAGGGGCACTCCCCTTTGTGCACCCCTTCGTGCAACCCTTTCCCATGTTTTTATCTCCCTTGGTAACAATTTCCATGTTTATTATTGTTCAATGTATTGACAAAGGAAACGCTTGATTTCCTGCATTTTTTGTTGGAATGTAAACCGATGTGATGTGTAAAATCGAACACTGGTTTATAAAAATAAATACCTGGTTTTGACCCTTGCCTGGAGTCTCGCTACACCTGACCGCTGCCTTCTCTGACCATAGTCTACTCCTGGACCACAACTCTAGCCATCTCCAGAGAGCTTCGCCTAAAGTCCTGCTGGGCCTGGCATCCAAAGGCTCAACCCAAGGGGAATGAGGGCTGGTACAGGTGAAGAGAACCTGCAGGGCTTTTCCCTTCAGGCACAGCCAATCTCAACCCAGCCCAAGGATCCACAGATATAACATTGTGGATTCTCAAAAGGAATTAATAGCCAGATATACAAAATTATTCTGTTTTATTGGAATTAAGGATAGTTTCCCCCCCACCCACACACACTTGATTCTTGCTTGTTTTTCATTTTCTAATGCACCTAAAAGCAATTATAAAACTATATTTCTCTGTTACAGAAATGTGTCAGTAGTGTTGCAAGATCAAGAGCAGTTCTAATCCAGATGCTACTACAGAGTTATATGAGTAGGCAAGTCACTTGGGAAAGCGTGCTAATGGCTATACTGTTCCAGTTTAATTGAATATACAGGCAGTGCAGTAAACAAATGAAATATTTCATTAGAAGTTCTGAAAACCATATTTGAAACATCAGACGTTTGTACAGAAGTCTATACAGACAAAAATAAATGTGCATGCCAAAAGAACAAGTCAAAATTCAAATTTTTGGGGAAAAAAACTGACCAAAACAGGACAATGTCTAATAATGAATATTCAATTATGGGTCTTGCTGCACAAAGTATAAATATAGCCCTGAATATGCCTATGCCGAGGGTAGCAAAAATCTGTGTGTGCGTGCAGTAGGCTGGCTGAAGATAGTCTGCCTTTAAGCTGTGCTAGATCTCATTCAGCCAAGAGCAGCCCTCGCCATCCTACTCTGTTTCCTTCCCTCCCCTGCAGCCTGAAGAGAACGAGAGAGAGGAAGGGATGAGGCTGAAGAGGACGAAAGAGAGAAATATCCAGTCCCTCCCTTACTTTACTGTCACTAGCATTGTTGGGTAAAGCAAAATTGCTTACCTTGTAATAGGTGTTATTCCAGGACAGCAGGATGTAGTCCTCACATATGGGTGACGTCATTGATGGAGCCCTAGGCGGGAAATCTTCTGTCAAAGTTTCTGTAAAGCTTTGACTGGCACCCGGAGTGCCTACTGAGCATGCCCAGCATGCTATGATATTCTCTGCCACAGGTGGCTCTCTTCAGTCTCATATGTAGCATTAAGCTTTAGCAAAAATAATAAAATGTAAAATACCCAACTCCGCGGGGAAGGCGGGTGGGTTCTGTGAGGACTACATCCTGCTGTCCTGGGATAACACCTATTACAAGGTAAGCAATTTTGCTTTATCCCAGGACAAGCAGGATGCTAGTCCTCACATATGGGTGATTAGCAAGCTAGAGGCTGAGTCATTTTGGATTGAAGCAACAGGGATGTATTGTTGTTGAAAATGAGTCAGCCGAAGATCACAGCAGGTTGGATGTAGAAGGAGTTGGGATTAAACTGGAAACAAGTTCTTTAAGACAGATTGTCCATAGGCTGAATCTTGTCTTCCTGCTTTGTCTAAACAGTAGTGAGCTGCAAAGGTGTGAAGAGAACTCCATGTTGCTGCTTTACAAATGTCAATTATGGGCACTGAACGATAGTGTGCGACTGAGGTTGACATTGCTCTTACTGCATGTGCCTTTACTCGCCCTTGGAGAGGAAGGCCTGCTTTTTCATAGCAAAACTGTATGCAATCTGCTAGCCAATTGGATAGAGTCTGCTTGCCCACTGCTTTCCCTGGTTTGTTTGGATCATAAGAAACAAAAAGTTGAGTGGATTTCCTGTGGACTGCTGTGCGATTGATATAAAATGCTAAAGCACGCTTACAGTCTAAGGTGTGTAAGGCTGTTTCTCCTGGGTGAGAGTGAGGCCTTGGAAAGAATGTGGGTAAAACTATGGATTGGTTCAAGTGGAGTTCCGTAACTACCTTGGGGAGGAATTTTGGATGTGTACGGAGAACCACTCTGTCATGTAGGAACTTTGTGTAGGGTTCATACGTGACAAGTGCCTGTAACTCACTAACCCTTCTAGTTGATGTAATGGCTATGAGGAAGATAGTCTTCCATGTGAGAAATTTAAGGTCACAGGAATCTATGGGTTCAAAGGGAGAACGCATGAGTCTTGTTAATACCAGGTTCAGGTCCCATTGTGTGACTGGTGGCCGAATTGGTGGTTTGAGTTGAGTTAAACCTCTCATAAATCTATTGATGAGAGGCTGCGTGGAAATAGGTGCATCTCCAAGCTTGTTATGGTAAGCTGAAATTGCACTTAGGTGTACTCTAACAGATGAAGTCTGAAGACCAGAGTCTGAAAGATGATATAGGTAGTCTAATAGAGAAATTGTGGGGCAAGAAAATGGATCAATGCTCTTGTCTACACCACAAAGTAAACCTTTTCCATTTTGAAGCGTAGTTTCTTCGTGTGGAGGGTTTACGTGAAGCTATAAGCACTTGAGATATGTTGGATGAAAGATTGAGTGGTTGCAAGATCAAGCTTTCAACATCCATGCTGTCAGGGAAAGGGATTGAAGGTTGGGATGTCGCAACTGTCCCTGATCCTGAGTTATGAGGGTGGGATCTACACCCAGGCGAATTGGATCCCTGATTGAGAGGTCTAGAAGTGTGGGAAACCATACTTGTCGAGGCCAATATGGGGCTATGAGTATCATGGACCCTTTGTCCTGCTGTAGCTTCACTAGAGTTTTGGTTATGAGTGGTATTAGAGGATACGCGTATAGTAGGCCTGAGTTCCAAGAGCGAGCAAAAGCGTCCTTGGTTGGCTGGGTGTTCTGCTTGTGTAGCGAGCAGAAGTTCTCTACTTTGTGATTCAGATGTGACGCAAAGAGGTCTATTGCTGGGTGACCCCAACGTTGGAATATCCTGGTCGCTACTGAGGGATCCAGGGACCATTCGTGTGGTTGGACGTGACGACTGAGGCGATCCGCCACTACGTTGTGAATGCCTGGCAGATAAGTGGCCCGGAGTGTTTCAGGGCCCAGTCCCAAATCTGTGCCGCTTCTTGACAGAGGAGATACGAGCCCGTACCTCCCTGTTTGTTGATGTACCACATGGCTACTGTGTTGTCCGTTTGGATTAGAACAGTCTTGTGTGAAAGGCAGTCCTTGAACTAATTTAAAGCATAACGTATAGCTCGAAGTTCCAGGAAATTGATTTGAAATGTTGCTTCGAGTTTTGTCTAAGTTCCTTGGGTCTGGAGAGTATCTATATGAGCTCCCCAACCCAAGGTGGATGCATCTGTAGTTAACGTTATCTGTGGGACCGGTTGTTGGAAGGGTAGGCCCTTGCACAAATTGTCCTTGTTCGCCCACCATAGTAGAGATGAACGTAGCTGGTGGGTTACCTGAATTGGAGAATGTAGTGGTTGAATGGCTTGGATCCATTGAGATCTCAGTGTCCATTGAGTTACTCTCATGGCAAGTCTTTCCATAGGAGTGACATGAACTGTAGAGGCCATGTGGCCTAGTATGGTTAGAAATTGATGAGCTGTTTGTTCCTTTGATCGGATTGAGTTTGCCAGTAAGGAAAGTGTTTCTGCTCGATCCTTGGGTAGAATGGCCTTTGAGAGTATGGTGTTCAATTCTGCTCCTATGAATTGAAGCAGGTGAGACTGTGTGAGATGGGATTTTTGATAATTGATGAGAAATCCCATGGAGTGAAGTAGAGCAATTGTTCGGTTGAGGGAAGTCAGAGCTCCTTGCTGAGATTGACTTCTGATGAGCCAGTCGTCTAGGTATGGAAAGACATGGACTCTTTGTGCAAGTGTGCTGCTATTACTGCCAGACATTTGGTGAATACTCTGAGCAGAGGCTAGTCCGAATGGCAGTACCTTGTATTGGTAATGTTGATGACCCACCATGAAACGCAGATACTTGCGATGAGGAGGGAATATTGGAATGTGAGCGTAAGCATCTTGAAGATCCAGAGAACAAAGCCAATCCCCTTTTTGAAGAAGTGGAAGCATGGTGCCTAGAGAAACCATCCTGAACTTTTCTTTTCTCAGAAATTTGTTGAGATTTCTGAGGACTAAGATGGGACGTAGGCCTCCTGATTTCTTTGGAATGAGGAAATATCGAAAGTAGAATCCTCTGTCCTGCTGAGTCTGGGGTACTGGTTGAACGGCCCTGGCTCTCAGAAGGGTGGATAATTCTGTTTGTAATTGAATTAGATGAGAATTCTGTTGTGGGAAGAAACTCGGTGGAGATTCTGGTGGAATTGAGAGGAAATTTAGTTGGTAACCTCGAGGCACTATGGAAAGTACCCATTGGTCTGATGTAATCTTGAGCCAATTTGTATGAAATTGGGATACTCATCCTCCTACCAGTAGATTCGGTAGAGGGTTGTGGGATTGAATTTGTTCTCTGGTTGAGATCTCAAAACCCCGCCGCTGGGCCTGACGGAGGTGGAGGTTGCGTGCGAGGAGCTCTAGGTTGTCTTGTTTGGGAGCGTTGCTGTTGAGGCCTAGTAGATCTACTCCTGGAAGCTTGTGCGTAGTACCTACGAGGCCTGTAGTAGGGACGCCTAGGTTCCCTCTGGGGTAGGCGACATTATGGTTGAGCAGAAGTATCTTGAGGCATCTGGGACAGCTGACGTAATGTCTCAGTGTGGTCTTTTAGTTGTTGAACTGCCTCTTGGACTTTATCCCCAAACAAATTATCTCCCAAACATGGTAGATCTACCAATTTTTCTTGGACCTCAGGCCTGAGATCCGATGCCTTTAGCTATGCATACCTGCGAGCTGTAATTCCTGCAGCTGCAGTCCTGGAGGCAGTGTCAAAGTTATCGTAAGCCACCCTCACTTCATGCTTCCCTGCTTCTAGGCCTTTATTAATTATGGCCTGTGCCTGTTCTTGAAGCTGTGCAGGAAAAGAATTTGTAAGTTCTTCCATAAATCTCTCTGATACTGTGTCATGTACAGTTGGTATGCAGAGGTTCTGGAGTTTAAAATTGCAGCCTGATAGACTTTCCTTCCTAAGGAATCGATGACGCGGTGGTCCTTGCCAGGCGGAGTTGAGGAGTGAGGGCTGGAACGCTTTGATTTCTTCTGGGCAGATTCAACTACCACTGAGTGATGTGGTAGTTGTGCCTTTTGAAAACCAGGTGCTGGTTGCACTAGATAGGTGGACTCCACCCGTCTGTTTACTGCTGCCACTGTAGATGGATGCTCCCATATCCTATGCTGGAGGTCTAAAAGTACCTCATGAATTGGGATGGCTAAAACTTGCTTGGGGGGGATCCACAAATTGCAGAACTTCTAGGGTATGTTGCCTAGTGTCCTGTTCAGCTGTTAACTTAAAAGGAATGGTGTCTGCCATATCCTGAAGAAAATTGGAAAATGATAGGTCTTCTGGAGGGGACTTTTTCCTCGGTTCTGGTGGAGAGGGGTCCGACATGAAGTCCTCAGAAGACGTGTCTGTATCATGGTCATCCCAAGAATCCTCTTCATCATCCCTATAAGGGGATTTTGTGGTGGTTCTTGGTTGTAAATGGAGTCCTGATGGGCCTGGTAAAGGGTCATCGATAGGCCGTGAGGTAGGTATTTGATCTGTTGTTTTTCTCAGCAAAGTGTCAATGACATTTTGATAATTTTGGATGAGACGTTGGTAGAAAGCCACATCTTGTATTTCTGGCTCTTCCCTTGATGTTTGTCTCAATGGAATATCGATAGGCATCGACGCCGAAAGTGGGAGCCTCGGAATTGGAATCACTGTCTTTGGTAATCCGGCAGTTGGCATCGAGGAAGTCTATGGCGGGTGCACATGTATCGATGTAGACGTAGCTGTTACAGTTGGTGTCGACATTGATGCGTCTCTTGTCGTCTGTGTCATTATGGACACCGGCATAGGCAGAGTTGCCGGCATCGATGCTGGAAGCATCGGCATCGACGAGCCAGTCGGTACGCATTGCTCTTTGAAAGCCTGTAATACCGCTTGTCTGATAACTTCAGACAATTCCGGCGTTACAACTGTCTGTGGCAGAACAGTTGTAAGCAGTGGCGGAGGCTGAGGCGTAGAATCCAGTGCAGAGCCCTGCAGAGGACCTGGCATCGAGGACGGAGGAGTAGGCCCAGGCGCCGATGTTTCCTCTGTACGCGGCTGCTTCGCCGTCGATGGTTCCTGGGCCGCGGTTTCGGACGTCAATGACCTTCGATGTCGATGTTTATGCTTGGACTTTTGGGAATCGACGGAATTTGTCGAAGACGCAGACTGTGAGGAACGATCCCCCGACGGTCCCGGACAGGGCTTTTTAAGCAAAAGGCGCTGAGTCGTTCCAGTCGGAGACGATCTCGATGACGTCGAAGCAGACGGTATAAGTTGTAATTGGAACAGATGTTCCGTTTTTTCCAGTCGAGTCTTGCGACTTTTCGGCGTCATCTCGGCACATTGCGGGCAAGTATTTACCTCATGTTTTTCTCCGAAGCATAGCACACATTCGACGTGCGGATCTGTGATAGACATTTTGCGGCCACAAACCGGGCATTTTTTTTTTTTTTTTTAAACCGGTGGCCATGCTTCCCGTCGACATCCGCCGAAAAGGAATTTGAAATATTTGAGAAAAATATTTCCACAAAAAAGGAAAATTGAGACAGAGGTACTCACCAGCAGGTGTAAAAAGGTACCCCAGAGACTTGCGAGAGAGAATTTATTTTATTTAACATTTTTATATATCGACCTTCATGAAAAAAATTCATATCAGATCGGTTTACATGTAACAAGGGGTATAACTGGATGAATAATGTTGAGATTACTACCTGACAATCTCCTTTTCCTTAGTGTAGACAGATGGACTCAGAACGAATGGGATAGTATCCGCGTGCTAGCAGTTGGAGACGGATCTGACGTCAGCACGGGGGTATATATATCCCCAAAGGAAGCGTAGCAACTCAGTAATCTTCCTTGCAAAAGCTGTTATGGATATGTGTACTGACGCTCAGTGAAAAGTGAAAACAGGATTCCCCTGACCGATTGATAGTAGCTGGAGACCGCCAGCATTCACAACCGGAAGGCGTTAACCCCTGGTGGAGTGTACGCTCCTATGGAACAGAAGACATGGCTTACCTTGAAGCGGTGAAACCCATGTACGCAGGCAGCTGGGCGGGATGCTGAGTCCATCTGTCTACACTAAGGAAAAGGAGATTATCAGGTAGTAATTCTCAACATTTCCTGGCGTGTAGCCAGATGGACTCAGAACGAATGGGATGTACAAAAGCTTTACTCCCAGCCTGGGCGGGAGGCTGCCTGAGGCCCATGTAGTACCGCCCTCGCAAATGCTGAGTCCTCCCTAGCCTGGACATCCAGACGGTAGAACCTGGAGAAGGTATGGAGGGAGGACCACGTCACCGCTTTACAGATTTCTGCAGGTGACAGCATCCTGGATTCAGCCCAGGATGTCGCTTGTGCTCTGGTAGAATGAGCCTTGACTTGTAGAGGCGGAGACTTCCCGGCTTCTACGAAAGCTGCTCTGATAACTTCTTTAATCCAGCGGGCGAAGGTGGGCCACGAGGCCGCTTCACCTTGCTTCTTCCCGATGTGCAGGACGAACAGACGGTCCGTCTTTTGTAGTTGTGTCACTTCCAAATATCTGGGCAGCATTCTGCCAATGTCGAGATGGCGTAATAAACGCCCTTCTTCAGATTTCTTCAAACCCGCCGTGGTAGGCAAGGATATGGTTTGATTAAGATGAAACTGTGAAACCACTTTCGGTAGAAAGGAGGGGACCGTCCGGAGATGGATAGCCTCCGGAGTGATCCTGAGAAATGGATCACGGCAGGACAATGCTTGTAGCTCTGAGATGCGGCGGGCTGAACATACAGCCAGCAAGAACACCATCTTCAAGGTGAGAGAACGGAAAGACAATCCCCGAAGGGGACTGAAGGTGGATCCCGCGAGGAAATCCAAAACAAGATTGAGGTTCCATAAGGGCACAGGCCACTTTAGCGGCAGACGAATATGCTTGACTCCTTGCAGGAAGCGAGAAACATCTGGTTGCTTGGTGATGGTCTTGCCATCCCTCCTGAGACTATAGCAAGACAGCGCAGCCACCTGAACCCTGAGGGAGCGACCCTTCTGAAGACCATCCTGCAGGAAATCCAACACAATAGGGATTGTGGTCGCATGGGGATTGGTGCCATGAGTGTCGCACCATGCTTCAAAAACTCTCCAGATGCGAATGTAGGTGAGGGATGTGGAAAACTTGCGAGCTCAGAGGAGTGTATCAATCACGGGCTCCAAGTAACCTCTATTCTTCAGTCTAACCCTCTCAAGGGCCAGACCATAAGAGACAATTGAGCTGGATCCTCGTGGAGGATGGGACCTTGACGTAGGTGGACCCGGGGAGGAGGCAGGGGAAGAGGCTCCCCTGCCAGTAGTCTTCTCATGTCCACGTACCAGGGTCTTCTTGGCCAGTCTGGTGCCACTAGAAGAACTAGGCCCCGGTGATTCTGAATCTTGTGGATAATGGTGCCCAGCAGAGGCCACGGAGGAAAGGCGTATAGCAGAGTCCCTGGAGGCCACGGCTGAACCAGGGCATCGATTCCGTGTGAGAACGGGTCGCGCTTGCGGCTGAAGTATCTGGGTACTTGAGCATTGGACTTGTCCGCCAGTAAATCCATGTCCGGAATCCCCCAGTGCTCCACAATCATCTGGACGGCTGTGGGTGACAGCTGCCACTCTCCCAGATTTAGGCTTTCTCTGCTGAGGAAGTCTGCTGTGGTATTGTCCTTCCCGGAAATGTGGATGGCGGAAATGTCCTGCAGATTCGCCTCTGCCCAAGCCATCAGTGGGGCGATCTCCAGAGATACTTGTCGGCTTCTGGTTCCGCCCTGACGGTTGATGTATGCACCGTGGTGGCGTTGTCTGACATCACTCTGACTGCTCTGTTCTCCAGCCTGTGAGCAAATTGAAGGCATGCCAATCGGACTGCCCGAGCCTCTAGACTGTTGATGTTCCACGTTGACTCCTCTCTGTTCCACCGCCCTTGTGCGGTGAGTTCTTCGCAGTGTGCTCCCCAGCCGCTCAGGCTGGCATCTGTGGTGAGCAAGGTCCACGTGGGTGAGGACATCTTCGCCCCCCTGCTCATGTGGTTGGACCGCAACCACCACCGTAACTGTGTCCGGACTCTGGCAGGCAGAGGAAGGTGCGTGGAATAGTTCCGTAGACGGGGGCTCCAGCGAGAGAGCAGGGAGTGTTGTAAAGGTCTCATATGGGCCCTCACCCAAGGCACCACTTCCAGGGTGGATGCCATGAGACCAAGAACTTGCAGATAATCCCAGGCTATGGGTCGACTGGCTCCCATCAAATACTGGATACGCTGCTGAAGTTTCAACTTTCTCTTGGTAGTGAGACTGACTGTGTCCGCCCGGGTGTCGAATTGTACTCCCAGGTATTCCAGAGACTGGGAAGGTTTTAGGCAGCTCTTGCTGAGGTTGATCACCCAGCCCAAGCTTTCAAGAAGGGCGATTACTCTGTCGGTCGTCCGCAGGCTCTCCTCTCGAGATTTCGCCCGGATTAGCCAGTCGTCTAGGTAGGGATGGACCAGAATTCCTTCCCTCCTGAGTGCCGCTGCTACCACTACGACCACCTTGGTGAATGTCCGTGGTGACGTGGCCAACCCGAAGGGCAGAGCCCGGAATTGGAAGTGGCGTCCCAGAAACTTGAAGTGTAGGTAGCGCTGATGATCTGGATGGATCGGGATATGCAGGTATGCCTCTGACAGGTCTAATGCCATGAGGAATTCCCCTGGCTGTACTGCAGCCTTGACGGAGCGCAAAGTCTCCATGCGAAACCTCGGTACCCGCAAGTATCGATTGACTGACTTGAGGTCCAGCACAGGCCGAAAGGTGCCCCCTTTCTTGGGTACCATGAAATAAATGGAATAGTGTCCAGAATTCACTTCCCAGGCAGGTACTGGGATGATGGCTTTCAAAGACAGGAGCTTCGCCAAGGTAGCTTCCAACGCTGCCTTCTTGTGTATGGGACAGGATGATTCCACAAACTTGTCCGGAGGGAGATGATGAAAGTCCAGATAATATCCCTCCCGTATAATGGCGAGGACCCACTGGTCCGACGTAATCTCGACCCATCTGGGGTAGAAGAGGGTTAACCTGCCCCCTATGGCTCCGCCCCCCAGATGAATCAGCGGATTCTCATTGGGAGGCGCGGCCGGGACCCGAGCCCGGGCCCGCTCCCCGCTTGCGCTGCTTGGTCCGAAAGGACTGATTCCTGGCCTGAGGGCGCGGTGCCTGGTAGCGACCCCTGTAAGGAACAAAGCCCTGGGAACTCCTGCCCCAGGAGGGCCTTGGAAAGGCACGTTGGCCCCTTCTGAACCGATCTTCCGGTAGTCTGGGCACTGGAGAGGCACCCCATGTACTGGCCAGTTTATCAAGGTCGCTGCCAAATAGGAAAGAGCCCTTAAAGGGCAATCTGGTGAGGCGTTGTCTTGGAAGGCGCATCAGCTGACCATTTCCGGATCCAGAGCTGCCTCCTGGCAGCTACGGAGGATGAAATCCCCTTAGCTGTTGTCCGGACCAGGTCAGATGCAGCATCCGTGAGGAACGAAAGAGCTGACTCCATGTCTGCCGCCGGAGCGTTGTTTCTAACCTGTGACAAACAGGAACGCGTCACCACTGTGCAACAAGTTGCGATCCGCAAAGATAGAGCTGCCACCTCAAAGGTCTGTTTCAGAATGGCGTCCAGTCGCCGGTCATGAGGCTCCCTGAGGGCCGTCCCCCCTTCAACTGGAATGGTAGTGCACTTGATCACAGCGCTAATCAAGGTGTCCACCTAAGGGCATGCCAGCAGGTCCTGAATTGCCGGCGCCAATCGGTACATGTTTGTCAGAGCCCGACCCCCTTTGAAAGAAGCCGCTGGTGCCGCCCATTCTAAATCTATCAGTTGTTGGGGCCGCTTGTAAGAATGGAAAATGGCGGGCTGTAGGACGAAGACTTTCCAACAGGGGGTTCTGCGCGGAGGGCACCGAAGCGCTGGGACCTGTAATATCCAATTCTGCCAGACACTGAGACACCAGGTCGGAGAGATCCTCTTTAGGGAAGAACCGCCTCATGGTTCTATATGGCTCAATCCCTGGGGGAAGGTCCCCCTCATCTGGGAGTTCGGACTCGTCCGGTGAGACCTCCTCGTCTGACTGATCCGGACTGTCCAGCAGCGGGAGGTCCCGCTCGTGATAAGGGCGTGAGGGTCCGGGAACAGGATCAGAGCGAGCCGCCACCGCAGCAGCCGCCGCCGCCACCAGAGGAACAGCAGGAACCGCAGGGCCTGGACGGGAAGCCGTTTGCATCTGTACGAAGGCATGAATCCCCTTAAAGAGATCCACCCAGGAAATTGAAGCAGCCTCTAATCGCCGGGGTACAAGATCCCCCGGGATTCCTGATTGGTCGAGACTGCCCCCTAAATCCGGGGTAGCCCCTGGGGAACTGTCAACAAATCGTGGCTGAGACCGGTCCTGTCCTGTCCTTGAAAGCCATCATCCCAGTACCTGCCTGGGAAGTGAATTCTGGACACTATTCCAGATTTTAAGGGTCCCACGGCCTCCTCACATTGGGCACATAGGGAGTCTGGCTCTTCACTGCGCGTGGCTCTAAGCTGGCATGCAGAACAGAGGCCAAGGGCTGAAATGAAATGAAAGAAGGCAGCGTTGGAAGCTACCTTGGCGAAGCTCCTGTCCTTGAAAGCCAACATCCCAGTACCTGCCTGGGAAATGAATTCTGGACACTATTCCAGATTTTAAGGGTCCCACGGCCTCCTCACATTGAGCACATAGGGAGTCTGGCTCTTCACTGCGCGTGGCTCTAAGCTGGCATGCAGAACAGAGGCCAAGGGCTGAAATGCCTGAAGCAGGCGGCGGCGTCGCAGAAAACGCTGCTGTGTTCTGATCCATAGGAAAATATGCGCTGAATGCTGAATACAACAGGCGCCCAACAATAATAATACGCGGCAGCAATGGGCGCTTAATACAACAGGCGCACAATAAGAATAAGACGCGGCAGCAATGGGCGCTTAATACAACAGGCGCACAATAATAATAATTTCTTCAGCAATAGGCAGGCAAGAACACAGCCCAAATGTATGCAAAATGCAGTCAGCAGTATGCCGTTAGCAATATACGCTCAATAGCATTCAATAGGCTCTCAGCAATATGCAGTTAGCAATATACGCTCAATAGCATTCAATAGGCTCTCAGCAATATGCAGTTAGCAAAATACGCTCAATAGCATTCAATAGGCTCTCAGCAATATGCAGTTAGCAATATACGCTCAATAGCATTCAATAGGCTCTCAGCAATATGCAGTTAGCAATATACGCTCAATAGCATTCAATAGGCGTTCAGCAATATGCAGTTAGCAATATACGCTCAATAGCATTCAATAGGCTCTCAGCAATATGCAGTTAGCAATATACGCTCAATAGCATTCAATATGCACTCAGCAACAGGCGGGGTAGCAATACATGCACAATGGCATTCAATATGCTCTCAGCAACAATAAGGCCATATACGCACAAGGAGGAAGAAACCTGCGCCGATTACCGGCGCCCTACCTGAACAAGGCCCACAAAATGGCGCCCTCCTTGGCGTGCCATGCCGCCGATCCTCTGTTCCTTCGGAGACCCGCAAAACGCGATGTACGCCTCACCTGAATCTTGGCGCCCCTCGGTTGGAATCCAGGCGGTCTCCGGCTGCGGGGAGAGCGGGCAACTACCTTCACCACCGCGTTTGAGGATATGCACCCGCTGCCTCGTCCACGCCGGGACCGAGGCGCCTCGTAAGCCTCACCCGAACCTCGCCCGGGGGCTGTGTCCCTGCCGCGATTCGGCCGGACCGAGGACTTCACCTCCGGGGTGATCACGGGAATCACCCCGGGCAGCTCAACTGGGGGAGTGACCGTCTGGTATCACTGCAGGAGCGCGGGGCTCGATATGTTCACAGAAAGTAGAAAGCAGAATCTAGAATTATAAGAAAAGAGAAAAAGATTAAAGTAGTCTTGGAAAGCACGCTCGACTAGCATGCAGGCACTCCAAACTGCTTTGGAGACGGAAATTACTGAGTTGCTACGCTTCCTGTGGGGATATATATACCCCCGTGCTGACGTCAGATCCGTCTCCAACTGCTAGGATGCGGATACTATCCCATTCGTTCTGAGTCCATCTGGCTACACGCCAGGAAATTTGACTTTTTAGTCAGAAAAGTGTTGAGAGAATCTCAACGGCTCCTATCCCGCGATGCCTACAGCAGCGCGGAAAAACGAAGACTGAAGAGAGCCACCTGTGGCAGAGAATATCATAGCATGCTGGGCATGCTCAGTAGGCACTCTGGGTGCCAGTCAAAGCTTTACAGAAACTTTGACAGAAGTTTTCCCACCTAGGGCTCCATCAACGACATCACCCATATGTGAGGACTAGCATCCTGCTTGTCCTGGGATAAACTACTTTATGTTTATAGTGTAATATAAAAGATGGAAAAAAAGTTTGTCGATGTGCTTCAGAATTTTCTAATTACATAGAAATGTTATGGCAGAAAAAGACCATATAACCCATATAAGTCTGCCCATCTTTTGTTAATCTTTAAAAGGCAGTTTATGGAGGCATCTTATGTATTTTATGTTTTGTACTTAATATTTCAATATGTAATTTTATTGAATATTTATGTTTTATGATTATCTTGCTTGTTATCCACCTTGAGAATTTGGATATGTCTGGAATATAACTTGTTAAAAATAAAATAAATATTACCACACCAACTACTCGGCTCTGTAATCCCTACTTTTCCCCTCAGAGAATACCTGTGCTTACCCCCATGCTTTCTTAAATTGAAATATTGTCCTAGTCTCCACTACTTCCACTGGAAGGCTGTTCCTTGCATCTACCACCCTTTCTGAAAAGAAATATTTCCTTAGCTTACATCCAAATCTAACTTCACCCAAAACCAACTACCCCTCATTCCAGAGCTTTCTTTCCATGGAAAGAAGCCAGCTTCCTCTGCATGGATATCTTGGAGGTATTTTAAAGTCTATCAGAGCTCCCCTATCCAGTCTTTCCTCTATAGTATACATTATTAGATCTTTTAAGTCTGTCCTCAAATGCTTTAGAACAAAGAGCACTGACCATTTTAGTAGCCACCCTCTGGATCGATTCCATTCAGTTTATATCATTTTGGAGATAGGGTCTCCAGAATTGTACCCAGTATTCCAAATGAGCTCTCACCAGGGTCTTACACAGGGTCAATATTTTTTTCTGTTTGCCATTCTTATCTTTATACATCCAAGCATCTTCCTGGATTTTCCATCACCTTATTCATCTATTTGGCCATCTTAAGAACATCAGATATGACAACCTCCAAATCCCATTCTTATTTTGTGCACATAACTTCACCCCCTATACTGAACCTTTCCCTTGAGTTTTTGCACCCTGGATACATGGCTCTGCATTTTATAGTGTTAAATCTTAGCTGCCAGACTCTAGACCATTCCTCAAGTTTCACCAGATCCCTCCCTCATGGTTTCCACACTTACTTTTATATATTTATTTATTTAGAGATTTTTATACACCGCAGTACGTAAAGATATACATCACCGCGGTTTACAATTAACAATAAATTAGCAACAAGGCTTTACAAATAACAGTATTAATAAGTATTAATTACAATTAACAGGATTAACAGAAAACAGGCTGTATCGACCGCAGACCATCCATTAGAAGAATGTTTAACCTACAATAATGAAATTGTAGTAATTAAAAATCATTTACGAAACAACAATATAACAATCAAGAATATAATATAATAACCGTGCTGTGAGGTAATACAAGCTCTAAATTGAACAGAGAATAATTCTATTATATAAAACAATTACTTGGGTGTATTTACCCTGTTGCAGAGCTTGGAATCTCATCCAGTAGTCCTCCTGCAATAAGGTTTACAAAAATATTGAGAAGAACTGGTTGAAGGATAGATACCTGTGACATACCACTAGTAACATCTCTGTCCTTAGAATGAGCTCATTTACTATTATCCTTTTACCACTTAGGGAGGTTTTTTGTTTTGTTTTTATCATCATCAATGAAGAGATTAACAAAAGAACTGTGTCAAAGGCCTTACTGAAATCCAAGTACACTACAACCAACACTTTCCCCTGATCCAATTCTCTGGTCACCCAAAGAAATTGATCAGATTTGTCTGACAGGACTTACCTCTGGTAAAATCATGCTGCCTCACATCTTGTAACCTATTGCATTCCAGAAACTGCACCATCCTCAGTTTAATACCAATTCCATTAATTTACCCACCACATAGGTCAGACTAACCAGGCTGTAGTTCCCAGCTTTCTCCTTACTTCCACTTTTGTGACTAGGAACCACATATGCCAATCTCCAATCCTCCAGAACTACTCCTGACTCTAAAGCAGCATTGAAAAGGTCATCCTGCAGCTACCAGAGCTTCAAGTTCCCTTAATATCCCCAGATGTCTGTCATCCAGCCCCACTGCTTTATCTACATTTTTTGTTAGCTGGCACCTCACAAATTCATTCTTAAAATCATTTGAGGCTTACCTCATTTCCAGTCGTGTCTATTTTCTGTGGTAATATGGTCCTTGCTCAGAGAACACCAAATATTTTATTAAACAATTCCCCTTTTCCCTAATCAGCCACTATGTATTCCTCATCCTCAAATGTGCTTTAGTAACAGGAAGATCATGCAGAAAGAGGGGGCAGGGCCCACAGAGTCCATTAACATGTGAGTTTGCTAAAGGCCTTGTGCTAAGTTTTCTTCCTCTTCTGTTGCTGCTGCTACAGGAGCTGGCAGGACTTCAAGGGGCAGAAGACACCTTGAGAGAAGAATTTGGGCAAGAAGGATCATCCCCTTCTTCCCCCACAGGATCTCCCTCTCCCCCCATTGCCTATGGGTGCATGTCACTTTAATCTGGTCATGCCCACACAACTAGTACCGTGCAAGGTCTCTCAATCTTTGTAACAAGCTAACCTTCAACTATGGCAAGGTAATTGGGATTTAGTGGTTGATTTGTCCTGTCTATGAAGAACACCTATTACAGGGGAGCAACTTTGCTTTACCCTTGGACAAGACAGACAACTGGCCACACAAGTGGGGCCTCCCAAGCTGAGGGTTGTATGAAGATTTTTGTTATGCTCTTATAAGCCATGTCAATTGGTGATAGCAATCTTGGTGTGTTAGGTCAGTCCTTATGATAATCCTGGAAAGTACTTTTTTTTGAATGAAGCTCTCACAATCAACATATTGCTCGTTTTGAAGTTATCTTTAGTAATGTTGAGATTACTTACTTGGTAATCTTCTTTTCCTTAGTGTAGACAGATGGACTCAGAACCAATGGGATAGTATCCGCGTGCTAGCAGTTGGAGACGGATCTGACGTCAGCACGGGGTATATAGCCCCATAGGAAGCGCAGCGATTCAGTAATCTTCCTTGCAAAAGCTGTTATGGATGTGTGTACTGACGCTCAGTGAAAAGTGAAAAGTGAAAACAGGATTCCCCTGACCGATTGACAGTGGCTGGAGACCGCCAGCATTCACAACCGGAAAGCGCAGATACTGGTACAGTGTACGCTCTTAGCTAAACAAATGCCCTGGCTCACCTGGAACCGGTGAACACTCATGTACACAGGCAGCTGGGCGGGATGCTGAGTCCATCTGTCTACACTAAGGAAAAGAAGATTACCAGGTAAGTAATCTCAACATTTCCTGGCGTGTAGCCAGATGGACTCAGAACCAATGGGATGTACAAAAGCTTTACTCCCCGCCGGGGCGGGAGGCTGCCAGAGGACCATGTAGTACCGCCCTTGCAAAAGCAGAGTCCTCCCTGGCCTGGACATCCAGACGGTAGAACCTGAAAAAGGTATGAAAGGAGGACCACGTCGCTGCTTTACAGATTTCTGTCGGTGACAGCATCCTGGATTCAGCCCAAGATGCTGCTTGCGCTCTGGTAGAATGAGCCTTAACCTGTAGAGGCGGAGCCTTCCCAGCCTCCACGTAGGCTGCTCTGACAACTTCTTTAATCCAGCGGGCAATGGTGGGCCGAGAGGCCGCTTCACCTTGCTTCTTCCCGCTGTGTAGGACGAACAGGTGGTCCGTCTTTCGCAGGTCTCGTGTCACGTCCAGATACCGGGGCAGCAATCTGCCGATGTCGAGATGGCGTAATAAACGGCCTTCTTCAGATTTCTTCAAACCTACCGTGGTAGGCAAGGATATAGTTTGGTTAAGATGAAACTGTGAAACCACTTTAGGGAGAAAGGAGGGAACCGTCCGAAGATGGATAGCCTCCGGAGTGATTCGTAGAAAGGGATCACGGCAGGACAGTGCTTGTAGCTCCGAGATGCGGCGTGCGGAACACACCGCCAGCAAGAACACCAACTTCAAGGTGAGAGACCGGAGAGACAAGCCCCGAAGGGGTTGGAAGGTGGATCCCGCGAGGAAATCCAAAACAAGATTAAGATTCCATAAGGGCACAGGCCACTTTAGTGGCGGACGAATATGCTTGACACCCAGCAGGAAACGAGAGACATCTGGGTGCTTGGCGATGATCTTGCCATCCCTCCTGGGACCATAGCAAGACAGTGCCGCTACCTGAACTTTGATGGAGCTGAGGGAGAGACCCTTCTGAAGCCCATCCTGCAGAAAATCCAACACAATAGGTATGGTGGTGGCATGTGGATTGGTGCCGTGAGTGTCGCACCATGCTTCAAACACTCTCCAGATCCGTACGTAGGTGAGGGATGTGGAAAACTTGCGAGCTCGGAGGAGTGTATCAATCACGGGCCCCGAGTAACCTCTTTTCTTCAGTCTAGCCCTCTCAAGGGCCAGATCGTAAGAGAGAATTGAGCTGGATCCTCGTGTAGAATGGGACCTTGACGTAGAAGGTCCCGGAGAGGAGGCAGGGGAAGAGGGTCCCCTGCCAGTAGTCTTCTCATATCCGCGTACCAGGGTCTTCTTGGCCAGTCTGGTGCCACTAGAAGAACTAGGCCCCGGTGTGTCTGAATCTTGTGGATGAAGGCGCCCAGCAGAGGCCACGGAGGAAAGGCGTATAGTAGAGTCCCTGGAGGACATGGCTGGACCAGGGCATCGATGCCGTGCGAGAACGGGTCGCGCCTGCGGCTGAAGTATCTGGGTACTTGAGCATTGGACTTGTCCGCCAGTAAATCCATGGCCGGAATCCCCCAAGGATCGACAATCATCTGGAAAGCTGTGGGGGACAGCTGCCACTCTCCTGGATTCAGGCTTTCTCTGCTGAGGAAGTCTGCTGTGGTATTGTCCTTCCCGGCAATGTGGACGGCGGAGATGTCTTGCAGATTCGCCTCTGCCCAAACCATCAGTGGGGCGATCTCCAGAGATACTTGTCGGCTTCTGGTTCCGCCCTGCCGGTTGATGTAGGCCACCGTGGTGGCGTTGTCGGACATCACTCTGACAGCTCTGTGCCGTAGTCTGTGAGCGAATTGAAGGCATGCCAAGCGGACTGCCCGGGCCCTCCAGGTGATTGATGTTCCACGTTGACTCCTCCTTGTTCCATCGCCCTTGCGCGGTGAGTTCTTCGCAATGTGCTCCCTAGCCGCTCAGGCTGGCATCCGTGGTGAGCAAGGTCCACGTGGGCGAGGACATCTTCGACCCCCTGCTCAGGTGGTTGGACTGCAACCACCACCGCAGCTGGGTCCGAACTCTGGTCGGTAGAGGAAGGTGCGTGGAATAGTCCCGTCGACGGGGGCTCCAGCGAGAGAGCAGGGAATGCTGTAGAGGTCTCATATGGGCCCGCGCCCAAGGCACCACTTCCAGGGTGGATGCCATGAGACCCAGAACCTGCAGATTATCCCAGGCTATGGGCCGACTGGCTCTCATCAGATACTGGATACGTTGTCGAAGTTTCAACTGTCTCTTGGTCGTAAGACTGACCGTGTCCACCCGAGTGTCGAACTGCACTCCCAGATACTCTATTGACTGGGAAGGCAGTAGGCAGCTCTTGCTGAGGTAGAGTACCCAGCCCAAGCTTTCCAGAAGGGCGATCACTCTGTCGGTTGTCCGCAGGCTCTCCTTTCAGATTTCGCCCTGATCAGCCAGTCGTCTAGGTAGGGATGGACCAGAATCCCTTCCCGCCTGAGTGCCGCTGCCACCACTACTACCACTTTGGTGAATGTCCTTGGGGACGTGGCCAACCCGAAGGGTAGAGCCCGAAACTGGAAGTGGCGGCCCAGAACCTTGAAGCGCAGGTAGCGCTGATGATCCGGATGGATCGGAATATGAAGATATGCTTCTGACAGGTCTAATGCCGTGAGGAATTCTCCGGGCTGGACAGCGGCTTTGACGGAGCGCAGAGTTTCCATGCGAAACCTCGGTACCCGTAAGTAGCGATTGACTGACTTGAGGTCCAGCACAGGCCGAAAAGTGCCCCCTTTCTTGGGTACCATGAAATAAATGGAATAGTGTCCAGAATTCACTTCCCAGGCAGGTACTGGGAGGATGGCGTTCAAGGACAGGAGCCTCGCCAGGGTAGCTTCTAACGCTGCCTTCTTGTGCTGGGGACATGAAGATTCCACAAACTTGTCCGGAGGAAGAAGATGAAAATCCAGATAATATCCTTCCCGGATAACGGCGAGGACCCACTGGTCCGACGTAATCTCGACCTATCTGGGGTAGAAGAGGGTCAACCTGCCCCCTATGGCTTCGTTCCCCAGATGAATCGGCAAATTCTCATTGCGGGGCGTGACCGGGGCCCGAGCCCAGGCCAGCCCCACGCTTGCGCTGCTTGGTCCGAAAGGACTGATTCCTGGCCGGAGGACGAGTCACCTGATAGCGCCCTCCATACGGAACAAAGCTCTGGGAACTCCTGCCCCTGTAGGGCCGTGGAAAGGAGCGCTGTCCCCTCCTGGATCGATCTTCCGGAAGTCTAGGCACAGGAGAGGCACCCCAGGTAGTGGCTAGCTTATCAAGGTCACTGCCAAACAGAAACGAGCCCTGAAAGGGTAACCTGGTGAGACAAGACTTCGAAGGCGCATCAGCTGACCACGGCCGGATCCAGAGCTGCCTCCTGGCGGCTACGGAGGATGAAATCCCCTTAGCTGTAGTGCGAACCCAATCCGATGCGGCATCGGTGAGGAAGGAAAGAGTGGACTCCATGTCAGCCGCTGGAGCGTTGTTCCTGACCTGAGACAAGCAGGCACGTGTCACCACAGTGCAACAGGCCGCAATCCGCAAAGAAAGAGCTGCCACCTCAAAAGTTTGTTTCAGAATGGTGTCCATTCATCTGTCATGGGGCTCCCTGAGGGCCGTCCCCCCTTCCACTGGAATAGTAGTGCGCTTGACCACAGCGCTAATTAAGGCGTCCACCTGAGGACATGCCAGCAGGTCCTGGAGAGCCAGTGCCAACGGGTACATGCCTTTCAGGGCCCGGCCCCCTTTGAAGGGAGCCGCCGGCGCCGCCCATTCCAAATCTATGAGTTGCTGAGCTGCCTGCAAGAAAGGAAAATGGCGAGCTGTAGGACGAAGACCTTCCAGCAGGGGGTTCTGCGCAGAAGGTACCGAAGCACTGGGACCAGTGATATCCAACTCCGCCAGACACTGAGTCACGAAGTCCGAGAGGTCCTCCTTAGGGAAGAACCGCCTCATGGTTCTATATGGCTCAATCCCCGGGGGGAGGTCCCCCTCCTCCGGGAGGTTGGACTCGTCCGGCGAAACCTCCTGGTCCGATTCATCTGGACTGTCCAGTGGCGGGAGGTCCCGCTCCCGATAAGGCTGTGAGGGTCCAGGCACAGGATCCCTAGGCGCTGCCACCGTAGCGGCGGCCGCAGCAGGTGCCGCAGATGCAGCCAGCGCAGGAACCGCAGCAACAGCAGGAACCACCGGAGCAGCAGGGACAGTAGGGCCGGGATGGGAAGCCGTCTGCATCTGGACGAAGGCATGAATCCCCTTAAAGAGATCCACCCAGGAAATGGAAGCAGCCTCTAATCGCCGGGGTACAAGATCCCCCGGGATTCCCGAATGGTCAAGACTGCCCCCCAATCCGGGGTAGCCCCAGGGGAACTGTCAAGAAACTGCGGCTGAGACTGGTCCTGGCCGGAGGGTCCCCCTGCTGCCTCACATTGGGCACATAGTGAGTCTGGCTCAGTACTGCGTGTGGCTCTAAGGTGGCATGCAGAGCAGAGGCCAAGGGCTGAAATGCCTGAGACAAGCGGCTGCGCCGCTGAGGATGCGGCTGCGTGCTGATCCATACCAAATAGAACAAGCGCGCAATAATATGCGGCAGCAATAGGCGCTTAATACAGCAGGCGCACAATAGCAGGGTAATATGCGGCAGCAATAGGCGCTTAATACAGCAGGCGCACAATAGCGGTAATATGCGGCAGCAATAGGCGCTTAATACAACAGGCGCACAATAATAATATATGCGGCAGCAAGAGGCGCATAATAGAACAGGAACACAATAATAATAATATGCGGCAGCAATAGGCGCTCAATACAACAAGCGCACAATAGTAATAATATGCGGCAGGAAAAGGCGCTTAATACAACAGGCGCACAATAGTAATAATATACGGCAGTAGTAGGCGCTCAATACAACAGGCGCACAATAGCAATAATACGCGGCGTCAATAGGCGCGTAATACAACAGGCGCACAATAGCAATAGGCACACAGCACTAAGCAGAGAGCAATATACGCTTAATGATATTCAATAAGCAAGCAGCACTAAGCCATTTAGCAATATACGCTCTATGGCATGCAATAGGCTTCAATAATATGCGGCATATACTCACAGTGGCAGCCAATTATGCGAAAACAATACATAATACGCACAAGGAGGAAGAAAGCCGCGCCCATTACGAGGCGCGGAATACCTGAATAGGGTCACAAAATGGCGTCCTCCACGGCTTGCCACGCCGCCGATCCTCGAGACTTCGGAGACCTGGGCGAAGAGATGTACGCCTTACCCGATCTTCGGCGCTTCTAGGCTGGAACACAGGCGGTCTCCGGCTGCGGGGGGAAAGGGCCGGTACCCTTTCACCGCCGCGATTGGAGAAATGCACCCGCTACCTCGTCCACGCCGGGACCGAGGGCCTCGGAGCCACACCCGAGTCTCCCCGGGAGGCTGTGTCCCTGCCGCGGTTCGGCCGGACCGAGGACTTTCCCACCGGGGGGCCACGGTAAGCGCCCCGGGAAGCTCAACTGGGGGGAGTGACAGAAACGTCCCCTGAGGAGCGCGGGCTCGATGCCGTTTGTAGAGAAGAAAAGTAGAATCTAGAATGAGAAAAAGAGAAAATTAAAGTAGGCTTGGAAAAGCACGCTGAACCAGCGTGTGTAGGCACTCCAAACTGCTTTGGAGACGGAAATTACTGAATCGCTGCGCTTCCTGTGGGGCTATATACCCCGTGCTGACGTCAGATCCGTCTCCAACTGCTAGGACGCGGATACCATCCCATTGGTTCTGAGTCCATCTGGCTACACGCCAGGACATTTATTTTAGGACTTTATGCATGGTTTACCTGTAATCCGCCCTGAAACATTTGCAAAAGTGCGGACAAAAAATACGTAATCTGTATGATGTAGAGGTTGTTGGGAGAGTTGAAGGAGTTAAACAAATTGAGAACTGCACTCCTGACATGAAACATTGTTTAGGCAATAATGACCAGTGACTGGGCAGTTAATGTATGAACATTAAGAGCAGATGGCAGCCTTGCCAATATCTTCTATGGATGTAGAGCAGAAATAGGCTTAAGCAGGCTGTGGTAGATCTGACAAGGTTTCACCTTTCTTGGAGTTATTGCCCTAACATGAGCATAGCAATAATGATTCAATCAGAAATCCAAGATTTGTAACTGAACACACCTACTTGACTGGATTGAAGGAGATGAACAACTGTGAAAAATTCCTAGAGTATTCTGTCCTTTCCAGATAGTACATTAACAGTCTTCTGTAATCCTGAGTATGAAGTATTTTCCCTTAGTTGTGTGTGGTCTCAGAAAAAAAGTATTACCATAAACAGGGTTTTCAATAGACAGTGGGATGAATTAGCCATGTGATGTCATCCAACTGAGCCAAACTGACCCATCTCTCTAGCTCAGTAAAGTTTTACTCCTGAGCATGAGTGGAAATTACTGCATACTTCATTCAGCTCTTCACTCATTTGTCAAGCTTAGCTTTGGCTAGGTCAGAGCTTTCCAACTTTTACCCAATGTGGCTCCATTTTAACACTTGAAAATATGACTACAGAAAATGACAAACAAATTAGCAAGGTGTGGTCCCTCACCAACAATCACTCCACATTTGTACTCATCCCAGTCCAGTCAATTCTCTCTCTCAACCTCCACCCTTTGTGAAGACCCCCTTCCTAGCCTCCTCGCCTCCAGCAGATGCCCCTTCAATCCTCCCCAGTCCTCCAACTCCTTCTCTCACCCCTTTCAGCCTTTTTCACATCCTCCCAGCTGATCTTTCACCCCAAATCCTTCTTATAACCTCCAACTGATCCTGTCATTCCCTCATCTCACCCATCCTCTACACGCTTTCATCCCCATCCTATCTTTATCACCCCTCAGACTTATCTCCTCCTTTCTAACCCTTCTCTCACAACCACCTGGTTCCCTCTCACTCCACCTCCTCTTAAATCCTCCAATCTTCTTTTCTCCCCCTCTTACCCACCAAATCCCTCTGCATCTGATCCCAACCTTCAAACATCCCATTCTCTACACATTCCCCTGATCCAGGGCCAGCAACATTTTTCTTTGGGCTCCAGGACAAAGGTGGACAACTGGTGAGAGGAGAGAGCAGGCTGATAGCAGGGACAACTTTTTTCACTTCCCCTTCCCTCATGGCTAGTCCCAAGCCCAACAGTGATTTGCAAGTAGTGGCAGCATTAGTAATAAAGGTAGTACAGGGCTGTGAGCCAACATTTTCAAAATGTGGTATCCAAGGGGTACTTCCCAACTTTCTCTTTAGACCATCGGAGGCTCACTCCCTGGGAGTCTTTCCACAAACTTCACTCACTGCTGCAGCAATCCAACATCTGTATTCATTTTGGTAACTTCGAATTCTGCTAAACCTTGGCATCAGATGCCATCTTATTGTGCCACTGCTAGGAGGCCACCACTCAATCCCTCTCAGGCAGTAGATAAAGGGGAATACATCTGTTGGGCTAAAAGAAGCATCAGTGTCTGGGGGAAAATGCTTCTGTGCCTTGAAATGTCACCTCCAAGGATGAAGCTCTTGAGTCCATTGGTAAGAGAACACCAACAACAGATATATGTTCATGGGGCCTGGAGAAGTCCCAGGCAAGGAAAACCAGAGAGAGTTCTCTTTTTGTGTGACCATCAGG
Organism: Rhinatrema bivittatum; assembly: GCF_901001135.1. NCBI lineage: Eukaryota > Metazoa > Chordata > Amphibia > Gymnophiona > Rhinatrematidae > Rhinatrema > Rhinatrema bivittatum. The sequence continues at coordinate 44,101,172 of NC_042627.1, read as the reverse complement.
TCAGCATAAAGTTAAACCCGCCAGCACACACAGAACTCACTGCCTCATATCCTACATCTTGGACATGCCCCCATTACTTATGTTAATGAAAGTGTGAAAATGCATTTGGCATGTAAAGCAGGGACATCCAACAAGCATGCCCTCATGTCACTGCACATTACTGTAGGTCACTTTTCTACTAGTTTCACTGCTGTGCTAAGTCCAAATGCAAAGGGTTCTATAGTTCAACCAAATGGGATGCTTGGGGCAAAGATGTCATTGTAATGTTCTACAGATGAGTCTTAAAAGCATACGGAAGTCACAAAAAGCTAAGTATTTTTTTTAAACAAGAGAACATGGAATAAATCTTAAGTTTAAAAAATGACAATGAAATCTATATAACATGGGATGCTCAGATAGGAAAAACAAACCACTTCTCTCTTCTTTGGTACTTTGGGAATAGTTCAAATAAGGATTTTGGCAACAAATTCATATACAGTTTCAGTGTGCTCTCTGGATATGCTGAAATTTAAGAACATAAGACATGCTATGCTGGGTCACAGCAAAGTCCACCAAGCCCAGCATCCTGTCTCTGATAATGGGCAGTTCTGGTCAGGAAAACCCAGTATATCCCAAAATAGATCTATTTTTCGATCCTCACTCCCAGGGATAGCAATAGCTTTCTTTCCTCTAGTTGATTAATATTTTGTGGCATTTACCTCAACAAAATTGCCTATATCTTTTAAACCCTGCTATGCTGGTCACCTTGACCACATTCAACCAATTCCTCAGCTTGATTGTGTGCTGTGTGAAAAAGTAATTTCTACGAATTTTTTTTTTAATCTTGTTGGTTGTTAGTTTCAGAGAGTGTCCTCTTGTTTTAATATTTGAAATGATAACCATCCTTTATTAACACCACTTATTTTATATAGTTTATCATGTCCCCAGTTAACTGTCCTTTTTTAAGATGAAAACCCTAATTGTGAAGCTGTGTCATAGGGTGGCAGTCACATCCCCTTTATCAGCTTTGTTGCTCTCCTCTACATCTTTTCTAGTTCCATTATCTTTTTTTTTTTTTTTTTTAGATAGAACTGTACACAGTACTTTCCAGTGTGGTAACGCAGTGGATCAATAGAGGTGCAATATGATATTTTCCATTTTATTCTCCATTCCTTTTTGGATCATTCCTAGCATTCTATTTGCTTTTTTGACAGCCGCCTCACACTGAACTGAAGATTTCAGTATTGCTGCAAGGACTCCAAGGTCCTTTTTCCTGGGTGGTGACTCAATGCAGAACCCAGCATTGTGCTCCTATAGTTGGGATTTTTCCCTATGTCTGTAACTTTGCATTTTTCCACATTAAATTTCATCTGCCATTTAGATGCCCAATCTCCTATAGTCTCACAAGGCCCTTCTGCAATTCCTCAAAGACTTCCTGACTTCTTTGGTATAAGGAAATATTTAGAATAGAATCCCTCCCATCTTTCTGTATTTGGCACTAACTCTCAGCATATGCTGCTAATAAAGGGGTCAGATCTTGTGACAGAACTGGAAGCTGGTCTGGGGAAAACAAAGGAGGGGGGAGGAGGACACAAAGCTTATTTTGAAAACCCAACAATCTGAGATGATAAATGACTACTGGGAATGAAAAAAATAGAAAGCCTTCCCCCAAACTGGAAGATCTTCTAAGGAGAAGGGACAGTGATAATACTGGTAGTCAAAAATTTGGTCCACATTTTATGACAAAATTGTTGGCTAGATTTCCTTTGTATTCTATTTCTGGGAAGTTGGTGAGACTACCCAATTGTTGCTGCTGTTGAGGATGTTGTCTATAATAAGGGTGAAGTTAGTACCTTCTGTGGGAGTAACAGTATTGTTTCCTGAATGCTTGCTACTGGTATTTCCTTTGCACAGACTGTTCTGCAGGAGCAAAGTAGAGCAGCGATCCTTTTATTAGATTGACAGCCTCCTTGACTTTGTCACCAAATAGTATGGCCCCAGCACAAGGGGTACCGTCAATTTGTCATGGACATCTTCTCTTAGGCATGATGCTTTAAGCCCTATAGCAATGGCTGACAATCTAAATGATGTGCCAAACTAACCTAATTAAATCTGTTGTACACCCCTCTGCTAAAGATGTGGTGTAACTTGTTTTTAATGTCTGCCAAAAGACTAAGATGTGTCTCCAACTTTCTGTGGGGTATTATAAAGATATTGGACCATCTGAAATTCTGGATTGGAATTTGCTGACTGAAAATGTTTTCTATACTCAAAATAATGATCCAGATAATACCAGACACTTGTGTACTCAACAAAAAATATTAATAGTCTGGCTGGAAATGGATTGTATGTTTGAACTGGGGAAACCTCATAAAGTGCCTAAATTGGGCTATATGGATATGCCCAATGGCTACTAACGAGACTCTAGCTCCAACTTAGTGGTTGTTAGAGAAAAGTTATTTATAACACCCTCCCCACCTTTCTCCGCCTTGAACCCAGCCTGGCCACATTCAAAAAAGGCATAAAAACGTGGCTTTTCAGAAAGGCCTATCCGGAAACCAATCAAACCTAGACACACCTACCTAGATCCTCCCATACAGTCCCTCAACCTCAATCCCTCTCACCCTGTCCGCCCTTTCCCCCCCTCTTAAGGCAATTCCTCATCGCCCTTCCTTTGCCCGCCCTCGTTCTGCAAATTTACAAAATTGCGCATTGTGTCCAATGTAATTAATCTTATCCTAATTGTAACTACTGTATATAGCTCCTTCTGTAAATAAGTTCCTCCTATTTCTTATTTTGACGGTTGTTTTTTCTCTCTCTCACGCTACCTATCTTTCCCTCCCTTCTCCTGTCTCCCCTACCCCCCTCCTTTTTTTCTGGCCTGCTCCCATCCCCGCCCCCTGTTTATTGTAATTTCCTCCTTTAATTGAGTTACTTGTAAACCGGCGTGATGTGCCATACGAACGTCGGTATATTAAAAGTTGTTAAATAAATAAATAAATAAATAATCATTGGAAAACCCCAGAATGTACAAGTTGCTCAATCTATTATTCTGATGGCTAACTTGATAGTCCAGTGCGAGTCAGCTGTGGTGGTATACAAAAATTAAATGTTATACCATAAAAGACTCACAGTTATGACGCCAAGATATTGTATACATAACTTCATGCAATAAGTATTGTAATCCCGACAGTGCAGTGTTTCGAGTAAATCCTCTTCATCAGTGAGTGACTCTTAAGCATGGAATATACCTCTATGACTCAGCTGTGAAAATGTGCCTGGAACGATATTCAAAGTTATACAATCTTTATCATGATGTGATAATACATCTATGTACAAAATGGCAACTTATAGATGATTAAGAACTCACTCTTTAAGTGATGGCAAAATTTGCTCCTTCACATTGAGTGCTGTGCTGACGCTGAAAATGTCGCAGTGATTATATCTTCTTGGTCAGAGTGCTTTTTCTCTCTTAGACTAATATAGCATGAAATGAAAAAAAATTTTTTTTGCCCACAATAGACTTTCTAAATGAATATCTAACTCGAAGTTGTAACAAGTAGTTTGCAAAGATGTACTTACATGCGCGATGTACTCATACCGCTGCTGTGGCACTGACAGGAGGCGGCGCGGAAACACTAGATTTTAAAACTGAAATCTTCCCGCCGATTTGACAAAGGAAATGACGTGTGAAGACATATATGGTCATCTACGTCAATGGTCCGCCATTTTAATTAGCGGAGAAACCCCCATTCTCTCCAAAAAAGGTTAAAGACGTCATTGGGAGCCATTTTGGATGGGGATATACCTTGTATCTATCCAAATAAGGAGTTTGACATCATGTCGGCCATTTTGAATGCAGGACTTCTAATCTATCCAAAAAAGGGGTTTTACGTCATCAAACGGCCATATTGGAAGAAAAGTAAAGTGAAACGGGATCACATATTCTGTCTCCAAAATTCCTAAGAATGTAAAATCAGTTCGTGGAACACAGACAATTGCTATAGGTTCACCATATATTTCAAATAAGTGTATACCATTCGATCTTTTCATTAAGACCGGTGGGTTCAACAGAATGTAATCGAAAAATCCACTGATTTTCTTTGTAATTTAATATAGATATTCTATCACCTCCTCGCCATGATAATGAAACGTGTTCTATAATCAGCCATTTTAGGTCTTCAAAAGTGTGTTGGTGGTCTACACAATGAGAAACAATAGGTGCTTTCATATCTTTATTTTTGAGCCGGCTTTTGTGTTCTGTGAGTCTGGTTCTGATCTTGCGTTTGGTACGACCCACGTAGATAAGCTGACAAGGACAGATGATCCCGTATACTACAAAATCGGTGTTACAATCTACCTGTTGCTTCCTGTACACTGTGGTACCTGTAACGGGATCAGTCCAATCACAGCCTGTAATGGCTTGAGCGCAAAAACTACATTTGTCACACTTCACTTGTCCCAACAGGTTAGAATCCAATCGTAATGTGGGGGCTGCTCGAACTACATGTTGTTTGACGTTTGTCCCTCTTGAGTATGCAAACATGGGAGGGGTATGAAAAATTTGATGAGGGCTAAGTACATGCCAGTTGTGCAGAATGGCGGTAATACACATATCAGGCTAGTTTCTGATGTTTTGCTTCTATAGTTTAATAATTGTTCTCTTTCTGAACAATTAGCACGCTTGTATGCCTTTTTAATACTGTAATTAGGATATCCTCTATCCAAGAAACGTTGTCGAAGAAGTCCTGCTTGTGTCTGAAAATCTTGTTTATCTGAGCACAGTCTACGAATGCGGAAAAATTGTCCGACTGGTAAACCCTCTTTAAACCGACGTGGGTGGTGACTTTCAAAGCGTAACAGGTTATTTTTGTCCGTGGGTTTACGATATAAAGTAGTTTCAACTCCTGTAGATGTCTTCTTGATAAGAATATCTAAAAAGGCTATTTGTTCGTGATAAGTGATTGCAAACTTTAAGCAAGGATGAGCTTGATTAAGCCAAACATGAAATTGCAAAGGAAAATTAGTTTCTTACCTGATAATTTTCGTTCCTGTAGTACCAAGGATCAGTCCAGGACACCTGGGTTGTGACTCCGCACCAGTAGATGGAGACAGACTAAAACTTGTGGGCGGAGCATATATGCCCCTGTGCCAGTCACAGCCCCTCAGTCATACGTAATGTCAAAGTAGACAAAAGCCAAAAGGCAACCATAGCTAACCATACAACTTGGTAGGGAAAAGAAAACCAACACCCCTACAGGAACCAGACTCCCCAACCGGGAGAGCGAATGGATCAGCGTACTGAAAAACACAATAATGAGCGGACTCTCCGTTACTATAACGCAACACTGCGGGCGGGATCCTGGACTGATCCTTGGTACTACAGGAACGAAAATTATCAGGTAAGAAACTAATTTTCCTTTCCCTGTACGTACCAGGATCAGTCCAGGACACCTGGGATGTACCAGAGCTAACTTACCGAGGGTGGGAAGCAGAGAGTCCCGCTCGGAGTACCCTCTCTCCAAAACCCCCAGCTTCAGTAGCCTGAACATCCAACCGGCAATGTTTAATGAAGGTATGCAACGACTTCCAGGTATCCGCCCTGCAAAGCGTGTCGAATGAGCCCGAAGACCCACCGGCGGCGATTTTCCGCGCAGAATGTACGCAGAACCAATGGCTTCCTTGAGCCAACGGGCAATTGTCATGCGGGACGCCGCAGCACCTTTCTTTGGACCCGAAGTTAACACAAACAGATGATCCGTCACCCGAAACGGATTAGTAACCTCCAGATAGCGAAGCCGGGACCTCCGCACATCTAGTTTTCTCAAGTCTTTTGTTTTCGGGTCCGAAGACTCCGCAACCGAGAAAGCGGGAAGTTCAATTGACTGATTCAAATGGAACGACGACACGACCTTAGGAAGGAAGGAAGGAGGTAACCGTCCGCAAGGAGACCACCGAATCGGAGATGCGCAAGAAGGTCTCCCTACAGGACAACGCCTGTAATTCTGAAAACACGACGGGCCGATGCAATCGCCACTAGGAATACGGTCTTCAAGGTGAAATCCTTGAGCGTAGAACGTTTCAGGGGCTCAAAACGGCACTGAGCATAAGGCTGAGAGTACCCAGTTGAGGTTCCAAGACGGGCAAGGGGGCCGCAACGGAGGACGGAGGTGCTTAGCCCCCCTAAGAAAGCGGGAGATATCCGGGTGGAGAGCCAGAGAGATCCCCCGGACCTTACCACGCAAACAGCCAAGCGCCGCCACTTGAACCCGAAGGGAATTACACGCTAAACCTTCGGCGAGCCCCGCCTGGAAAAAAAGCCAGAATATCGGGAATAGAAGCGGAAGTGGGGTCTAGGCCCCACTCCATGCACCATTCCTCAAAAACTACCCAGACCCGAACATAAGCTAGGGACGTAGACTGTTTTCTGGATCTCAGCAACGTAGCAACGACCGCATCCGAATAGCCTTTTCTCTTCAACCGATACCTCTCAAAAACCATGCTGCGAGACAAAAGTGAGCCACATCCTCCAAACAGACGGGGCCCTGACGAAGGAACCCCGGGAATCCCTGTAGACGAAGGGGTGCGGCCACTGACAGCTGGACCAGGTCCGCAAACCACGGACGGCGTGGCCACTCCGGCGCCACCATGATCACATTGGATGGATGCAATTCTATGCGCCGTAGGATCTTTCCGATCATGGGCCACGGTGGTAACACATAGAGAAGCACATCCACCGGCCAGGGAAGCACCAACGCGTCGACTCCTTCTGCTCCCCTTTCGCGACGTCGACTGTAAAATCGCGGAGCCTTCGCGTCGTGCCAGGTGGCCATCAGATCCATGTGGGGCATTCCCCAAGTCCGGCGAATGAAGAGAAACGCCTCGTCCGCCAACTCCCACTCTCCGGGATCCAAGCGGTGACGACTGAGAAAATCCGCCTGGACGTTGTCGATTCCCACTATGTGGGAAGCCACGAGATGGCTGAGATGCCGTTCTGCCCAGAGCATCAAGAGCCGCGCCTCCTCCGCCACTAGAGGACTTCTTGTCCCTCCCTGGCGATTGATGTAAGCCACGGTGGTAGCGTTGTCCGACCATACCCGGACCGCCTGTCCGCGCACGAGGGGTAGAAAAGCTTGCAGCGCCAGACGGACCGTTCTGGTCTCCAGCCGGTTGATAGACCACCGGGTCTGCGACTCTGACCACAGACCCTGAACCGACTTCCAGCTCAGGCTGGATCGCGCCTGCCCCTCGAGAGGTAGAGGTAGATAGAAATCCTCGGAAACCGGTTTCCAGCGGGAAAGCAATGAGGACTGCAGCGGCCATAGATGAGCGAACGCCCAAGGGACTAACGCCAGCTTGGATGCCATAGACCCCAGAACCGTCAGGTAATCGCAGACTCGTGGCCGGTGTAGCGACAAAAAACGTAGCACCTGAGACTGCAGTTTGCATATCCGGTCCTGCGAGAGAATCACACTGCCTCGCTACGTGTCGAACAGGGCTCCAAGATATTCCAAGGACTGAGAGGGTTCGAGATAACTCTTGTTGAAGTTGACCACCCAGCCCAGGGACTGCAAGAGCTGTAACACCCTGGCCACCGCCTGCCGACACAGACTCTGAGACTTCGCCCGGCTCAGCCAATCGTCGAGGTAAGGGTGAACCAGCAGGCCTTCCCGCCGCAACTGCGCCGCCACGACCACCATCACTTTCGTGAATGTCCGAGGCGCTGTCGCCAGGCCGAACGGAAGCGCCCGGAACTGGAAGTGCCTGCCCAGAATGCCAAACCTCTGAAACCGCTGAAACGCTGGTTGAATTTCCACATGAAGGTATGCTTCTGTGAGATCTAGGGACGCCAGGAATTCGCCGGGACGCACTGACGCGATCACTGACCGAATGGTCTCCATTTTGAAGTGAGGGACTCGAAGGCATCTGTTGACTCCTTACAGATCCAGAATTGGGCGGAAAGTGCCGTCTCTCTTGGGGACTAAGAAGTAAATGGAGTACCGGCCCTTGCCGTACTGAGCGGCCGGAACCGGCGAGATGGCTCCCAGTCTTTCTAGTCTTTGGATGGTATCTAGCACCGCCGCCTTCTTCTTGGGATCCTTGCAGGGTGAGACCAGGAATTTGTCCGTTGGGATGCGAGCCAAATCTAACTCGTAGCCATGTTTTATCACGTCGAGGACCCATTGATCCGATGACACGCTGGCCCATTCCTCGAGGAATAAGGATAGACGCGTCCCCACGTTTGGAACAGCGTGCCGAGGACGCGACGAGGGATGGGCCGGCCGAACTTCATTGCGAAGGCTTGGACCCCGCACCCGACGGGGCCCCTCCTTGCCGGCCAAAACGTTTGCCCCGAAAGGACTGCTGCCACTGGGTGTACCGAGAGGAAGACGGCCTAGGGTCCAGAGGATCTTTGTGGCCTAGACTTCCTGGGCCCCCTGAACCGGGCTCTGCCTGAAAAGGAAAATCTCGACCGGGTCCTATCCTCCGGCAGCTTAAACGCTCAGTTCTCCCCCAGGTAAACCATGAAATCGTCCAACTCCTTGTCGAACAGCAATGTCCCCTTAAAAGGCAAAGCCCCGAGGTGAGCCTTGGAAGAGCCATCCGCTGCCCAATTGCGCAGCCAAAGGAGACGACGTGCCGACACCGCTGCCACCATGGACCTAGCTGAGGTGCGCAAAAGATCATGGAATGCATCCGCGCCATAGGCAATGGCCGCCTCCAATCTGTCAGCTTGGGAAGCCTCCTCTGAAGAGAGACCCGCATTCGCCTGCAGGACTTGAGTCCAGCGCAGACTAGCACGCATAGCAAAATTTGTGCAACTGGCGGCACGCACCCCTAGGGCAGAAACCTCAAAAATATTTTGAGTTGAACCTCCAACGTACGGTCTTGAATATCCCGGAGGGCTGTCGCTCCCGTGACCGGGATGGTAGACCTCTTCGTGACAGCTGACACTGCCGAATCCACCTTTGGGAGTCGGAGGAGCTCTAGCGCGTCCTCCGGCAAAGGGTAAAGTTTGTCCATGGCCTTGCTGACCTTCAGACCTAACTCCGGAGTATCCCATTCCTTGAAGAGGATATCCGTGGACGAAAAAATGAAAAACGACCGCCGGCCCTGTGAACCCAATCAGAACAGGATCCATATTTGCCTCCTGGCGGACCACCACCGGAGGAGCCTCAATCCCCAGCTCCTGGAGAATGGCCGGAATGAGTGGCGACAGTTCCTCTCTGCGGAACAGACGCACCACCTTGGGGTCATCCCCGTCGACGGCCTGCGCTCCTTTACCTGTACTGGGCTGCGCCGAGCCATCTGCTGCTGCCGTCCCGGCCCCAGGCAGGGGCTCCTCGGAGGCCTCTGTGTCCGCCCCGGAGGTATCTTCGGAATCCGAGTTCTGCGGCACCCCTCGGGGAAGCCGTTTGCCCCAGGCCGCTCTCTGGGTGGTCTTCGTCACCCTCCTTGCCATCTTCTTCTGCGGCGGGGACCGGTGGACCCTTGAACGCGAGGCGTCCCCCCGTCTGCGCTTGCTGCGCTTATAACGGCGCAGCAAAAGCGCCAAATCTTCAGAAAACTTGCCCGAATCCGTTGCGTCGCTTTCCGAATGCCCCCGGGACTGGGGCCCCTCTGAAGGGACCTCCACCGCTGCACCCCGCTGCGGGGAAAGCGTAGGAGGTAAAACCGAGGCCCCCACCGTTTCCCGCGAAGCTACCCGGCCGGTAGACAAAATGGCCGCCATTCCCGCGCTGACCAGGAACGGGTCAGGAGGCCTATCAGGGGGACCCCCCCTTGCGACGGCGATCGCGCGACCCGGGAACGGGCCCCCCGAGGAGCCGCCGACGATCCCTCGTCTCCCGGGACGCAGGCCGAGCAAAGCCCGTCCCGGGAGAGACGCGCGCGCGCGCCGAGTCGCAGGCCCTGCACTGCGAGCCGCGCGGCCCTGCAAAAAACCGCGGGAAACCAAAGACGCGCCGAAAAGCACTGAGGGACGCCGAATAAACACAAAAATTCAACGCGGCGAAAATCGGCGACCTCCCCCCTGCCGAAGACGCCCCCCCTCGAGCGGAACGGAGCGCAACGCCAGGGAACGGAGAGCCGACTGAAAACAAAAGTAAAAACACTTTTTTTTTTTTTTTTTTTTTTAAATAAGAAAAAACGCTGTCCCAGGTGCTGAAAAGCCCTATGTCCTGCAGGGGTGAGTGAACCGGGCTCCCCGGTGTCACCCCTGACGCTGCTACTAGTCCAGCCGGGTCCTCAACCCTAGCAGCGGCCTCAACCTGGGGAGGGTAGTCCCCTCAGGACCTCTCAACTCCCCAGGGAGGCAGGGCAACTGGGACTAGAATTAAACAAGATTAAATAAAACCCAATTTGAAGAAAAAAACCAAGTTAGGCCTAATAAAATCAACCACAAAAGCGAACCTGACTAACCACACAGAATCAGGCCCGACAGGGCTGTGACCAGACCTGCACCACCTACTGGAGACAGAGTAAGACTGAGGGGCTGTGACTGGCACAGGGGCATATATGCTCCGCCCACAAGTTTTAGTCTGTCTCCATCTACTGGTGCGGAGTCACAACCCAGGTGTCCTGGACTGATCCTGGTACGTACAGGGAATAGCTGTTCTTCTGTACTTGTCCATACAAAGAATATATCATCAATATATCTCGCCCATGAAACGATGTTTGCAAACTGGGGTGACTGGTAAATGATGGTCTCTTCAAATTCAGATACAAACAAATTTGCTATATCTGGGGCTATGGGAGAACCCATAGCTACCCCGTGTATTTGTAAAAAATATTCTTGTTGAAATGCAAAAAAATTGTTAAACAGAACCAGACGTGTAAGAGATAACAAAAATTCTGGGGGGACACAATGTGGTCGAGGTCTATGGGACAAAATCTTTGTAACTAATTCAAATACATCGTCCTGTGGGACATTGGTGTATAAGGATTCCACATCCAAACTCACTAGAAATGATTCTGAAGATATCGGACCCAAGCATGCTAATTTCTGTAGCATGTCAGAGGTGTCTTGGATGTAAGATGTTGCTTCAATAACCGCCGGTTGAAGAAAAAGATCTAAAAATTTGGCTAATGGTTCTAGTATGGATCTGTTGGCTGATACAATGGGTCTACAGGGAGGGTTATTAAGATTCTTATGTATTTTTGGAATACCATAGATAACGGGGGTGCGAGGAGATTGTACATTCAAAAAGTTATACTCTTTAGTGGTTAAAAACACCTAAAGACATAGCAAATTGTAAGAGTTGAGAAATTTGGACTTGTAAATCAAGAGTGGGATCTGAAGACAATCTACGATAGTATTTTGTATCTTGCAATTGCCGTTTAATTTCCATATCATAATCATTATGATTCATAATGACTACTGCCCCACCCTATCTCTATTAAATTACAAAGAAAATCAGTGGATTTTTCGATTACATTCTGTTGAACCCACCAGTCTTAATGAAAAGATCGAATGGTATACACTTATTTGAAATATATGGTGAACCTATAGCAATTATTTGTGTTCCACGAACTGATTTTACATTCTTAGGAATTTTGGAGACAGAATATATGATCCCGTTTCACTTTACTTTTCTTCCATTATGGCTGTTTGATGACGTAAAACCCCTTTTTTGGATAGATTAGAAGTCTCTGCATTCAAAATGGCCAACATGATGATGTCAATCTCCTTATTTGGATAGATACAAGGTATATCCCCATCCAAAATGGCTCCCAATGACGTCTTTAACCTTTTTTGGAGAGAATGGGGGTTTCTCCGCTAATTAAAATGGCGGACCATTGACGTAGATGACCATATATGTCTTCACACGTCATTTCCTTTGTCAAATCGGCGGGAAGATTTCAGCTTTAAAATCTAGCGTTTCCGCGCCGCCTCCTGTCAGTGCCAAAGCAGCGGTATGAATACATCGCGCATGTAAGTACGTCTTTGCAAACTACTTGTTACAACTTCGAGTTAGATATTCATTTAGAAAGTCTATTGTGGGCAAAAAATTTTTTTTTCATTTCATGCTATATTAGTCTAAGAGAGAAAAAGCACTCTGACCAAGAAGATATAATCACTGCGACATTTTCAGCGTCAGCACAGCACTCAATGTGAAGGAGCAAATTTTGCCATCACCTAAAGAGTGAGTTCTTAATCATCTATAAGTTGCCATTTTGTACATAGATGTATTATCACATCATGATAAAGATTGTATAACTTTGAATATCGTTCCAGGCACATTTTCACAGCTGAGTCATAGAGGTATATTCCATGCTTAAGAGTCACTCCCTGATGAAGAGGATTTACTCGAAACACTGCACTGTCGGGATTACAATACTTATTGCATGAAGTTATGCATACAATATCTTGGTGTCATAACTGTGAGTCTTTTATGGTATAACATTTAATTTTTGTATACCACCACAGCTGACTCGCACTGGACTATCAAGTTAGCCATCAGAATAATAGATTGAGCAACTTGTACATTCTGGGGTTTTCCAATGATTATAAATAACTTTTCTCCAACAACCACTAAGTTGGAGCTAGAGTCTCGTTAGTAGCCATTGGGCATATCCATATAGCCCAATTTAGGCACTTTATGAGGTTTCCCCAGTTCAAACATATACAATCCATTTCCAGCCAGACTATTAATATTTTTTGAAAATGTTTTCTTCCATCTGCATCCAGTAATTTTATGTCCTTCCCATAGGGAGTACTGGAATGCGTTTTAGGGTTTTCTGCCTTCTTTAAGATGGACTCAGCCACTAATTTGTGAGGTAACAGATTGGTTATGCCATGGACAGAATTGTACCTTGCATTTTAAGTCTACTTTACTGGCCATAAGAGAGGGTGGAGAGAGGTGTGTGTCAAATTTTTGCTTGGAGATCCTGAAGTGCAGTGTGTATTGCAACAGCATTAGCTTGCTTAGAATGAATTTTAAAACTCCCAGGAAGTTGTCTTTTGGTAGTATATATTTCTCTAATGCAAACAGAATGGCATTTGCAATTTTTTTGGGAGAAAAGAAGAGTAGAACAGGTGGAGCACTGATCCTAGTTGGTTCTGGTCAGAAGGTAATCCTGTGAATTAAAATGATTGAAAGGAGGGAAATGTTGAGATTACTTACCTGATAATCTCCTTTTCCTTAGTGTATGCAGATGGACTCAAAACAAATGGGTATAGTGTGCTCGTGCTAGGAGTTTGAGACGGATCTGACGTCAGCACGGGTACATATACCCCCACAGGAAGTGCCGCAAATCAGTAATCTTCCTTGCAAAAGCTGTAGCTGACCGATCAACTAAATGAACAGGATTACCCTGACCGATTGATAGTAGCTGGAGACCGCCAGTGATCACAACCAGAAGGAGTCTACACCCGGCAGGGTGGATGGCCTATTATAAGAAAACATGGTTTACCGTGAGTTCGGTGAATTCCCATGTATGCCGGCAGCCGGGCGAGATGCTGAGTCCATCTGCATACACTAAGGAAAACGAGATTATCAGGTAAGTAATCAACATTTCCTAGCGTGTAGCAGATGGACTCAAAACAAATGGGATGTACAAAAACTACTCCCAGACTGGGCGGGAGGCTGCCCGAGGACCGTTTAGGATTGCCCTCGCAAATGCTATGTCCTCCCTGGCCTGGACGTCCAGACGGTAGAATCTGGAGAAGGTATGGAGGGAGGACCACGTCGCCGCTTTACATATCTCTGCAGGCGACAGCAGCTTAGCTTCTGCCCAAGAGGCCGATTGTGCTCTAGTAGAATGAGCTTTGACCTGTAGAGGCGGTGGTTTTCCCGCCTCTATGTAGGCTGCCTTGATAACTTCTTTAATCCAGCGGGCGATGGTTGGCCGTGAGGCCGCTTCCCCTAGCTTCTTCCCGCTGTGCAGAACGAACAGGTGGGTCCGTCTTTCGTACTGCTTCTGACATTTCCAGATACCTGGACAGCAGTCTGCCGATGTTGAGATGGCATAGCATTCGACCTTCCTCCGACTTCTTCAAACCTTCCGTGGTAGGCAAGGATATGGTTTGGTTGAGGTGAAAGTGTGAGACCACCTTGGGTAAAAAGGATGGAACTGTGCGAAGATGGATAGCCTCTGGAGTGATTCTGAGAAACGGATCACGACAGGATAGTGCTTGTATCTCTGAGATGTGGCATGCTGAACATACAGCCAGCAAGAACACCATCTTCAAAGGTTAACAAACGGAGGGACAGGCCTCGAAGGGGCCTGAAGGCTGATCCCGCCAAAAATTCCAATACGAGGTTGAGATTCCACAAGGGCACTGGCCACTTCAGTGGCGGGCGAATGTGTTTGACTCCTTTCAGGAAACGTGAGACGTCTGGGTGTTTGGCAATGGTGTTGCCGTCACTCCTGGGACCGTAGCAAGACAGTGCTGCTACCTGAACCTTGATGGAGCTGAGGGACAGACCCTTCTGAAGTCCATCTTGTAGGAAGTCCAAAATGATAGGTATCTTAGCGGCATGTGAGTTGGTGCCGTGAGAGTTGCACCAGGCTTCAAAAACTCTCCAGATCCTGATATATGTTAGGGATGTGGAGAACTTGCGTGCTCAGAGGAGTGCATCTATAACCGGCTCCGAGTATCCCCTTTTCTTCAGTCGAGCCCTCTCAATGGCCAGACAGTAAGAGAGAATTGAGCCGGATCCTCGTGGAGGATGGGACCTTGCCGCAGCAGGTCCCTGTAGGGAGGCAGAGGTAGAGGGTTCCCTGCCAGTAGACTTCCCATTTCTGCGTACCAGGGTCTTCTTGGCCAGTCCGGGTCCACTAGAAGAACTAGGCCTCTGTGTCGCTGAATCCTGTGTACAATGGCGCCCAGCAGGGGCCATTGAGGAAAGGCGTATAGCAGCATCCCCTAAGGCCACGGCTGTACCAGGGCATCGATCCCCTGAGCCCGAGGATCCCACCTGCGGCTAAAATATCTGAGTACTTGAGCGTTGGACCTGTCTGCTAAGAGGTCCATGGCTGGCGTCCCCAATTGATCCACAATTATCTGAAAGGCTGTGGGTGACAGCTGCCACTCCCCTGGGTTTAGGCTTTCTCTGCTGAGGAAGTCTGCCGTCATGTTGTCCTTCCCGGCAGTGTGGACGGCGGAGATGTCCTGGAGATTTGCTTCTGCCCAAATCATCAGGGGAGTTATTTCTAGGGCCACTTGTTGGCTTCTGGTTCCGCCCTGACGATTGATGTATGCCACCGTGGTGGCATTGTCTGACATCACTGACCGCTCTGTCGCGAAGTCTGTGGGCAAATCGCAGGCACGCTAGCCTGACTGCCCATGCCTCTAGTCTGTTGATGTTCCACCTCGACTCTTCTCTGGTCCACCGCCCTTGGGCGGTGAGTTCCTCGCAGTGTGCTCCCCATCCGTTCAGGCTGGCATCTGTGATAAGCAGAATCCAGGTTGGGGAGGACATTCTTGACCCCTGGCTCGTGTGGCCGGGCTGCAACCACCACCGTAGCTGATACCGCACTCTGGCCGGTAGAGGTAGGCGTACGGTGTAGTTCTGTGATCGTGGGCTCCATCGAGATAGAAGGGCGCGTTGCAATGGTCTCATATGAGCCCGCGCCCATCGCCCATGGCACCACCTCCAGAGTGGACGCCATGAGGCCGAGGACCTGTAGGTAATCTCGAGCTGTGGGCCGGTTGGCGCTCAGCAGGGCCTACAGATGACTCTGGAGTTTTGATGTTCTCTTGGAGGTCAGGCTGACCTTGTCTTCTCGGGTGTCGAATTGGACCCCTAGGTATTCCAGCAACTGGGACGGCTGTAGGGAGCTCTTGTTTATGTCGACTACCCATCCGAGGCTTTCCAGAAGAGCTATAACTCTGTTGGTTGCCCGGTGGCTCTCCTCCGGTGACTTTGCCCTGATCAGCCAATCGTCCAGGTAGGGATGGACGAGAATTCCTTCCTTCCTGAGTGCCGCCGCCACTACTACTATCACCTTGGTAAAGATCCGCGGCGCGGTGGCTAACCCGAAGGGCAAAGCTCGGAACTGGAAGTGCTGATTCAAGACTTTGAAGCGTAAATAGTGCTGGTGATCCCGATGGATTGGGATATGCAGGTAGGCTTCCGACAGATCTAGGGAGGTGAGAAACTCCCCTGGCTGTACCGAATTCTTGACCAACTGCAGAGTTTCCATGCGAAAGCTGGGGACCCGTAGGTGTCGGTTGATTGACTTGAGGTCCAGGACAGGGCCTGAAAGTGCCCTCCTTCTTGGGTACTATGAAATAAATGGAATAATGCCCAGAAGTTACCTCTCCCGCAGGTACTGGGATTATGGCTTTTAGGGCCAGGAGCCTCTGTAAGGTCACTTCTAGTGCCGCTGCCTTGAGTGGTGAACAAGGAGATACCACAAACTTGTTCGGCGGAAGCCGAAAGAAATCCAGGTAATATCCTTCTCGGATGATGGCGAGGACCCACTGGTCCGAAGTGATCTCGACCCACCTGCGGTAGAAGAGGGTTAAGCCTGCCCCCTATGGCTGCTACCCCCGGATGGGTCGGCTGATTGTCATTGTGGGTTGCGGCCGGGGCCGGAACCCGAGCCGGTTCTCTTCTTGTTATGCTTAGTCCGAAAGGACTGGTTCCTTGCCTGGGAACGAGGTGCTCGATAGCGAGTCCTGTAAGGGTTGAAGCACTGCGAATTTCTACCTCTAGATGGTATAGAAAAAGAACGCTGGCTCCTCGCCCTGTCTTCTGGTAGACAGGGTAATGGGGAGGCACCCCATTTAGTAGCCCAGCTCTCGAGATCGCTGCCGAACAGTAAGGAACCCTTAAAGGGCATTCTTGTGAGTCGTGTCTTGGCGGTCGAGTCGGCCGCCCAATGACGGAGCCAAAGCTGCCTCCTGGCTGCCACTGAAGAGGAGACTCCCTTGGCTGCCGTACGAACGAGGTCGGAGGCTGCGTCAGTGAGAAATGCGAGAGCTGATTCCATGTCTGCTCCCTGGGTGTTGTTTCTCGCCTGTAACAAACAGGAGCGAGTCACCACGGTGCAGCAGGTCGCGATTCGTAGGGATGGAATTTAGTCGTTCGAATTTGGAAACACGCTCAGCGAGCGTGAGGTAGCTCCAAATTGCTTTGGAGACGGAAATTACTGATTTGCGGCACTTCCTGGGGGGGTATATGTACCTGTGCTGACGTAAGATCCGTCTCCAACTGCTAGCACGAGCACACTATACCCATTTGTTTTGAGTCCATCTGCTACACGCTAGGAAACAGATTTACAATGTAACAAATCAACATCTTGGTGCTTGAATAAAAGAGTCTTAATAGCTAAACTATCAGGATCTAACACAAAAGCAGCTATAAAAGTAATCAACACAGAATGAGAAGTGTCCAAGAAAGTGGGTAAATTCAGATTGTCTCTCAACATTACCAAATCTCTTTTCTCGTGCTCAGATTCCTCTCTTGTTACAAGGCAAACAAATTCTTGATGATGGAGGAGAGACCAAGTAGGTACTTTAAGGACTTCATCCACATATTCTTTAGCTAATAATTTAGGCACCCAAAGATATTTATATAACAAGTTCCACTGTCTTATGGAATTTTTAATATTATCCAATTTAGCTAGGAGCCGAACATTTTCTTTTATTAAAGATTGTTGGACTTCAGCAATTTAATCACTCAACCATAAGAGCCGATAGATGTTCTGTTCACTCCTTAAAGTCTTCCAATTCTTTAATTTTCTGATCAAAGACTTTTTCTTGACCATCACAATTAGCTGATAGGTAACAGCTCACACAAGGCTCAATAGCTTCCAAAATGGACTCCAACATGAACACAAGGGCTTTCACAAACAGAACCTTTCATGTTGTTCAACTTCTTCAGGAGATATTAATAGCTGTTCCTGCAGGTCAATCACCCCTCCAATGATTGCAAGGCCACCTTCCAGTTTCCTAGATCCTCCAGAAACAGCATCGTGTTTCCTAGATGCTAGCACAATACTCTGTTCCACAGTCGCATTCCCTGACCCAAGAAGAAAACGACCAAGTCGATCTGCAATGAATCTTTCTGTGGCTCAGATAATCAAGCAACTGCCAGATATGAAGGGGATGTTCTCACAGCAGGGCTCAATGATGTATTCTAAATCTAGGACAGGTACAGACAAAGCTCCCCCTTCCATAATGCCCAAGGTCAAGGGTCCTGCTGAAGCAGATGCCACCACAAAAGATCCATAAGACTGGGCACTGCTGGGGAAGATGTGGCTGCAGGGCATGCTGTAATGGAGAAATTGCTTACCTGAATTTCGTTTTCCTTAGTGTAGACAGATGGACCCAGGACCAATGGGTATAGTGTACTCCTGATAGCAGTTGGAGACAGATCAGATTTCAATCTGATGTCAGCCCCTAGTACACATACCACCTGCAGGAAGTGCAGCTCTTCAGTATTCTCCTCAAAAAAAAAAAATTGTGGCTATATGTGTGACTAATTTGATTAAACTTTATAACTTGATTAACTTGATCTGGTTGAATTGGCTATAGCTGGAGACCGCCAGTATACTCAACCGGAAAGCATAGACACCCGGTAGGGTGAGTGTCCTAGGTGAATGAAAACATGGCTTACCCTTGATTCATTCAAAATTCCATGTTTAACGGCAGCCAAGGGTGGGACGCTGAGTCCATCTGACTACATTAAGGAAAACGAAATTATCAGGTAAGTAATTTCTCCATTTCCTAGCGTATAGCAGATGGACTCAGGACTAATGGGATGTATAAAAGCTACTCCTGAACCGGGTGGGAGGCTGCCAGTGACCCACTTAGTACTGCCCTTGTAAATGCCGTGTCCTCCCGAGCCTGAACATCCAGGCGGTAGAATCTGGAGAAGGTGTGGATGGAGGACCATGTCGCCAACCTGCAAATCTCGGTGGTTTCTGCCCAGGACACTGCCTGGGCTCTAGTAGAATGGCCCTTGACCTGTAAGGGCAGTGGCTTGCCTGCTTCTACGTAGGCCGCCTTGATGACTTCCTTGATCCAGCGGGCTATGGTTGCCCGCGAGGCAGCTTCTTTTCTCTTCCCGCTGTGAAGGACAAATAGGTGGTCTGTTTTTCGTACGGGTTCCGACATTTCCAGGTATCTGGATAGGAGTCTGCTGATGTTGAGGTGGCGTAGATTACAAGCCTCTTCCGAATTCTTCAACTCATCTGGCAATGGTAGCGAGATGGTAGTGTGACGCCACTTTGGGAAGAAACGAAGGGACCGTGCGTAGTTGGATGGTTCCCGGGGTGAGCCTCAGGAACGGCTCACGGCAGGACAGTGCTTGTAGTTCCGAAATGTGGCGGGCTGAACAAACTGCCAGCAGGAAGGACAGACCTCTGAGAGGCCTGAAGGAGGCTCCTGCTAGAAAATCCAAGACCAGGTTAAGATTCCAAATAGATACCGGCCACTTTTGTGGTGGGCGGATGTGTTTGACTCCTTTCAGGAAGCGTGAAACGTCCGGGTGAGAAGCTATGCTGTCGCTCTCGGAGCCGAAGCATGACAATGCGGCTACCTGTACCCTTGGAGTTGAGGGACAGACCCTTCTGTAGCCCGTTCTGCAGGAATTCCAGGATCACAGGAACTTTAATTGAGCGTGGCATGATGTCTGTCTTTGCACCAGACTTCGAATACTCTCCAAATCCTTATGTACGTTAAAGATGTGGAGAAGTTGCGTGCTCTGAGTAGGGTGTCGATTACAGCCCCCGATTATCCGCTCTCTCATGCGAGCCCTCTCAATGGCCAGGCCGTAAGAGAGAATTAAGCTGGATCCTCGTGGAAGATCGGTCCTTGTTGAAGCAGGTCTCTTGAGGAGGCAGTGGCAGGGGGTCCCTGCTAGTAGTCTTCTCGGCCAGTCCGGGGACACCAGAAGCACTAGTCCCATGTAGCTGTATCTTGTGAATGATTGCGCCCAATAGGGGCCACGGCGGGAAGGCTTATAATAGGGTCCCCTGTGGCCAGGTCTGTCCCAGGGCATTGATCCCCTGGGACTAAGGTTCCCGCCTGTGGCTGAAGTACCTGGGTACTTGGGCATTGGACCGGTTTGCCAGAAGGTCCATGTCTGGTGCCCCCACCAGTTCACTATCATTTGGAACGCTGCAGGCGACAGCTTCCATTCTCCTGGATCTAGACTTTCTCTGCTAAGGTAGTCCGCAGTGATGTTGACTTTCCCGGCGATGCGGACGGCTGAGATCTCCTGGAGGTTTACTTCCGCCCACATTAGGGGGTCGATTTCCAGAGACACCTGTTGGCTTCTGGTTCCCCCCTGACGGCTGATGTAGGCCACTGTCGAGGCGGTGTCCGACATTACTCTGACCGCTTTGTCTCTGAGTCTGTGAGCGAATCGTAGGCAGGCTAGTCTGACCGCCCGCGCTTCTAGGCGGTTGATGTTCCATCCCGACTCTTCTGCGTTACACTGCCCTTGGGCGGTTAACTCCTCACAGTGTGCTCCCCATCCTCATAAGCTAGCGTCTGTGGTGAGCAGGGTCCAGGTTGGTGAAAATAGCCTTGTCCCCTGGTTCAGGTGGCTGCCCTGCAGCCACCACCATAACTAGGTCCAGACCCTGCCCGGGAGTGATAGACGGACGGTGTAGTTCTGAGACAGTGGATTCCATCACGATAGAAGTGAGCACTATAGGGGTCTCATGTGAGCTCACGCCCATGGCACTATTTTCAGTGTGGATGCCAGACCGAGGACTTGTAGGTAATCCCATGCTGTGGGGTGAGGTTCGCTCAGCAGGATTTGTAACCAGTTCCTCAGTTTTTATTTCCTTGTGGGAGTCAGGCTGACCTTGTCTTCTTTGGTGTTGAACCAGACTCCTAGGTATTCTAGTGACTGTGTGGGCTGCAAACAACTTTTGCTTGTGTTGACCACCCATCCGAGGCTCTCCACAGAGTTTTGACTGTTGGTTGCTTTCCTCTGGGGATTTTGCCATGATCAGCCAATCGTCTAGGTAAGGGTGTACAAGGATTCCTTCCTTCCTCAGTGTTGCCGCTGCCACCACCACTATGATCTTGGTGAACGTCCGGGGTGCAATGGCTAACCCGAAGGGTAGTGCATGGAACTGGTAGTGATGGTCCAGGATTTTGAATTGTAGGAAGCACTAATGTTCCTGATGAATGGGGATGTAAAGATAGGCCTCCGAAAGACCCAGGGATGTGAGGAACTCTCCCGGTTGTATCGCCCTTTGTAAATGAGACCTGGAGATTAATATTCACCCCTTTGAGGTCTAGAATGGGCCTGAACAAGCCATCTTTCTTGGGGCCCATGAAATAAGAGTACTGACCCCACCCCCTTTCCTGGGGCAGGGGTGGCACAAGTACCATGGCTTTTAGTAATTGAAGACTTATCAAGGTCTCAACCACTCTCTTCCTTTTAACAGATGAAGTACAGGGAGAAATCAAGAGAGCAAAGATCCAGGGAATAACAGACAGATCAGATCTAACACTCGCTCATCTGTGGTGTTATGGGTCTACTCTAATTTAAAAAAAAAATTAGTTGAAGGACACCACCCACAGGCAGGACCAGAGAATGGACCAGCCAAGCCTCAATGAAAGCCTCAATGAATAGCCCGACTGCCCCCAGAAGGGGTGCCGGAGTTAGGCTTGGGCTTGCAGAAACCATGAAAAGACTGACCTTTGCCCCTAGAAGCCTGAAAACCTTGGAAGGAAAATCCTGACTGCTTACCCTGCCTAAAATGCCTGGAGTCCCAGAACTGACCTCAACCTCTAGTGAACCAATAAGAGGAGTACGGTTTATCTTCAGGAAGCCTCTGAGCCTTAAAATCTCCCAGATTCATGATAAAGTGTTTCAGATCTTCTCCAAACAAAAATAAAAAAAAAAGTCTCCCTTTAAAAGGGGAGCTTCCCAAGGTAAAACTTCGATCAAGAACCCACAGACCAGTTCCACAACCAAAGCAATTGCCTACCTGCAACAGCCAAGGTCACTGACAGAGGAAACCCAGAGAAGATCAAACATGCTATCCATCAAAAAGGTAGCAGTTGACTATTCTAGCTGCATCTTCGCCCTCCAGAAGCTGGTGAATCCATCACAAGAGCGCTTTTACCACAAAACCACCACAACTCGAAATCTGAACAGCCAAATCCAAAAAAGTAAACAAATGGTTTAATAGATTCTCTATCCTAAGAGGGGAAATACTACCCTCAATTTGAATAGTGGTAAGCTTAGTGAGAGCTGTGATCAAGGCATCCATTCATGGAACCAGAAACAAATGCTTAACCAACTCTGGAGGAAGACTATACAACTTCAAAAGGACCTTAAAACCCTTGAGACCTGACTTTGGGGTCTCCCACTCTGTCAACACCATTTCCAACAATCTCAAAGTGCAAAATACATACACCTTTAATAGGATCCAACACAGGCTCCTTTGGAACAGACTACTACTACCTGGAGACAGGAGACAACTTAATCAAGGACGCAATCTCCTCCATATGAAATATGTGAATGACACAGTCATCCTGCTTATCAAACACCACTTCACTCTCCTCAATAGAAACAGTTCTTGCAGAATCAACCAGATCCTTAAAATCCACCTAATCCATATCCAGATCAGGAAGGGGCCTCTTCAGAGTCTCCCTAGTGCATTTGCATAGAACCAAGGTCACAATACAGCAAATGTTGCTTACCTGTAACAGGTGTTCTCACAGGACAGCAGGATGTTAGTCCTCACATATGGGTGACATCAGGATGGAGCCCATATGACTGCCCTTCAACCGGTGATTCCCGGGTCTCTGGCTCCGGTGCGCTCCCCACTGACAGCTTCATCGGGAGGAGAAACACCGTTCCGCATTCCTCCTTCGGGAGTACTGCCTCAGTCATCGATGCCAATTCGTCCCTTGCCACAGATTCATTCATCGGGGGCGATAACACACATCGGCGCCATCGATGCCTTCGATACCGGCACAGATGCCTTTCAGGCCGTCCATGGTGCCCCTGGCGATTCCTTCGATTTTCTCGGAGCCTCAGCCAGGGCCTTCGGGTATCCAACCCCCTTCTCGTCCTACAGGTCAGTCTGCTGATCCTTATGACACTTAGGGTGATGATACTTCCACAGACACCGATGACTTACTTTCACCTCCCTCTCCTACTGAAAGTAGGAAGCGTTCTCCAGAAGACCTTTCTTTAATTTTGTGAAGGAAATGTCTGAGTTGGTCGCTTTTCAGCTTCAGACGGAGCAGGATGATAGGCACCAGATGATGGAGCTCCTCCAATTCCTGGATGCCCCTAAAGTGATCACTTCTATTCCCATTCATCAAGTTCTTCTTGACCTCCTCAAAAAGAACTGGGAAAACCCTGGATCCGTTGCCCCAGTCCATATAAAAGCTGACACTACCTATTTAGGGCAGTCAGCCCCAGGCTTTCAAAAATCTCAGTGGTGGAATCGGCTCAAAAGAAAGCAAAAAGGACGAAGCCTCACTCATTTACCCCTCCTGTTAAGGAACACAAGTTCCTAGACAATATTGGTCGACGAGTGTTCCAAGGGGGCCATGCTCATCTCCAGAATTGCTGCTTACCAGCTGTATATGACCCAATACAATAGGGTCATTTTCAAACAGATACAGGACTTCTCTGAAACCCTGCCTGACCATTCCAGCAACAGCTTCAAATCCTTGTCAACAAGGGGTTTGAGGCAGGAAAGCATGAGATAAGAACAGCTTACGATATCTTCGACACCTCTACTAGAGTGTCTGCAGCTGCCATTTTGGCAAGACGCTGGGCCTGGCTCAAATCTTCTGACTTTCGCCCAGAAGTACAAGACAGGCTGTCTGACCTGCTATGTGTAGGAGACAATCTGTTTGGTGAACAGATCCAAATAGTGGCTGAATTAAAGGATCATAATGAGCCCCTTAAACAGCTCTCATTGATACCTTCCGACTTCCCCTTCCGACTTCCCTTCGACAGAACTTTAGGAAGGACTCTAAGAAGTCATTCTTTCGTCCAAGGAAGTACTATCCTCCACCAGCAAGGTCCCGAACTATGAGGCCTTCTCAAACCTCAGCCTCGTCAGGCCCAAAAGCAAAAGCCGCAAGCAGCTCCCCAGCCGGGGCCTGCTTCAGGTTTTTGACTTTCAATTGGAGAGCAGCAGCCGCCTGATTCCTCTGCCAAGCATACCAGTGGGAGGTCGATTGTGCCACTTTCATGGCATGTGGCAATCAATCACAACCGACCAATGGGTGCTAGCAATCATTGCTTAGGGTTACCACCTAAAATTTCTTGCTCTTCCACCAGACTCACCACCTCTGCAAGCATGGCGAGTATCTGACCATTCTGTCCTTCTGGAGCCAGGAGGTTTCCCGTCTTCTCCAGTTATGAGCAATAGAACCCGTCCCTCTCTCGCAGCAAGGCCTAGGGTTCTATTCCTGATACTTTTTGATCCCCCAATAATCTGGGGAGTTCGTCCAATTCTGGACCTACGTGCTCTCAACAAGTACCTACAGCGAGAAAAGTTCAAGATGGTAAACTTGGGCTCGCTTCTACCTCTTCTGCAAAGAGGAGGCTGGCTCTGCTCTCTGGACCTTCAGGACGCATACACACACATTGCGATCACTCCAGCTCATCGCAAGTACCTCAGGTTTTTAGTAGGCCCAAAGCACTATCAATACTGCGTGCTTCCATTTGGCCTAGCATCAGCACCACAAGTCTTTACCAAATGTCTCGTGGTTGTCGCAGCTTTTCTCAGGAAAGAAGGTGTTCACGTCTACCCCTATCTCGACGACTGGTTTATCAGGGCTCCAACCCAGCGAGCCGCTCGGTCGTCCCTCAATTTGACCCTACACACTCTAATTTCTCTAGGATTTCTCATCAATTACGAAAAATCCTATTTAGTCCCATCTCAAACCTTGTCGTTCATTAGGGCAGACTTGGACACCTTGCAGGAAAAAGCCTTTCTACCTCAACAACAAGCTCTAACTCTCGTGTCTCTCGCTCACCAGTTGCAGTCTCAGCATATAGCAATAGCTCGCCAATTCCTCGTCCTTTTAGGACACATGGCGTCCTCAGTCATGTCACACCAATGACCTACCTGGCTATGAGGCCTCCTGCATTGGACTCTGAGGTCACAATGGATTCAAGCTGTTCAGCCTCTGTCGACCACTGTCCACATCACAGACTCACTCAGTCTGTCTCTCGCCTGGTGGAAAAATCACAACAATCTCCTCCAGGGACTGCCCTTTCAAGTGCCGGATCCTCAACTCATCCACACCACTGAAGCTTCCAACCTCGGGTGGGGAGCCCACGTGGACAATCTACAGACACAAGGGTCTTGGTCTCCAGGGGAAGCCAAACATCAAATAAGCTTCCTAGAACTTCGATCAATGCGATATGCTCTCAGGGCTTTTCAGGAACGCCTATCAAATCACGTCATCCTAATTCAGACGGACAACCAGGTGGCCATGTGGTACATCAACAAGCAGGGAGGCACAGGCTTCTTCCTTCTGTGTCAGGAAGCTGTGCAGATTTGGGCGGAAGCGCTCTCCCACTCTATGTACCTCAGGGCCACTTACTTGCCGGGAGTGGACAATGTCTTGGCAGACAAACTGAGTCGTGTCTTCCAACCGCACAAGTGGTCTCTCAGCCCCTCGGTAGCGGACTTCATCTTCCAACAATGGGGTTATCCCCAGACAGACCTCTTTGCGTCCCCTCAGAACCACAAAGTCGACAATTTCTGCTCCCTCAATCGGAGCAAGTGCGCTCAGCCCAGAGGTGCATTCTACCTCTCGTGGGCAACCTGTCTGCTCTATGCATTCCCTCCACTTCCTCTTCTTTTGAAGACTCTCGTGAAGTTACGTCAGGACAAGGGAACCATGATCCTGATAGCACCTCACTGGCCACGCCAAGTGTGGCTTCCAATACTTCAGGATCTCTCCATCCACAGGCACATTCCCTTGGGAACGGACCCGCATCTGATCACTCAAAACGACGGATGCCTACGCCATCCCAATCTTCAGGCCTTGTCTCTGACGGCATGGATGTTGAAAGGTTAATTCTTCAACCACTTAACCTTTCAGATTTGGTTTCTGGTGTCCTGATTGCTTCATGGAAGCCTTCCACAAGAAAATCTTATTCTTATAAATGGAAAAGGTACACATCATGGTGCACCTCGCAGTCCCTTGATCCCTTTTCCTGTCCAATCCCAAGATTTTTAGACTATCTGGCATTTGTCGGAGTCAGGTTTAAAGACCTCTTCAATCAGAATGCATGTCAGTGCGGTAGCCGCCTTCCATAAAGGTGTTGGATGTTTCTATATCAGTACAACCCCTTGTAACACGCTTTTTAAAGGGCTTGCCCCATATCAAACCACCTTTACGTCCTCCGGCCCCTTCTTGGGACCTTAATCTGGTTCTTGGTCGGCTCATGAAACCACCATTCGAGCCTCTTCACTCCTGTGACCTAAAATATCTCAGATGGAAAGTGATTTTCCTTTTGGCTATCACTTCAGCTCGCAGAGTTAGTGAGTTACAGGCCCTAGTTACCTATCCGCCTTACATTAAACTCCTGCAGGACCAGGCAGTACGCCGCACTCACCCTAAGTTTTTACCCAAGGTAGTTTCGGAGTTTCACATTAATCAATCCATCATACTACCTACCTTCTTTCCCAGGCCCCATTCCAATCCAGGGGAACAGGCTCTGCATACCCTTGACTGTAAATGGGCTTTAGCGTTCTACTTAGACTGTACAGTTGCCCACAGGAAGAGCACTCAGTTATTCGACTCTTTCCATCCCAACAAATTAGGGCAACCTATGGGTAAGCAGACTCTCTCCTCCTGGTTGGCGGACTGCATATCTTTTTGCTACCAGCAAGCAGGCATTCCTTTTCAAGACCGTGTTAAAGCACACTCTGTGAGGGCCATTTATTTATTTATTTATTTAAGGTTTTTCTATACCGGCATTCATGAAAGCGTTCACATCATGCCGGTTTACATGAAACAGGGGTGTGAAGAACAAACCAAGAACATAACTAAACGTGATGAAGAGATGCAGTTACAATTAACAGGGGCCATGGCGACTTCAGTAGCACACCTACGATCGGTGCCGTTTCCTGACATTTGCAGGGCTGCCACCTGGAGTTCTCTCCATACTTTTGCAGTCCACTATTGCTTGGACAAAGCCGGAAGAAAAGATTCCATCTTCGGCCAGTTTGTCCTACCCGGTGGGGTTCAGGATGCCCTCTACAAAAGTCTACCCCAGTTGTTGTGCATGTTGCACACCATTGGGTACATTTGGTGCATGTTCGGACATCCTCAGCTCGGTACTCACCCATATGTGAGGACTACCATCCTGCTTGTCCTGTGAGAGAGCAAATGTTGCTTACCTGTAGCAGGTGTTCTCACAGGACAGCAGGATGTTAGTCCTTACGAAACCCACCCGCCGCCCCGCGGTGTTGGGTTCGTAATGTTTTATTTTCGGCACTGCCTGTAGCTTTCAAATAAGACTGAAGGGGGACCCCTGCTGGCTGCAGGGTTGGTGCCATGCTGGGCATGCCCAGTAGGGGCCAGTCAAAATTCTGGAAACTTTGACAGAAGTTTTCCGTGATTGGGCTGCATCCTGATTATGTCACCCATAGGTGAGGACTACCATCCTGCTTGTCCTGTAAGAATAGCCTTGACAGTTTCCAAAGAAAAAGCAGACTTATCAGGGCTTTGAACAGCACAAAAGACATTGTGCAAAACAAAAAAAAAAAAAACCTCAGTAAAGAAAGCAGAGTCCCTGCATTCTGACCCAGGGTGGGCAAAAAAGAACAATGTGCAGGAACTAATGTGGGACTATGAGCATCCTCCATTACAGCAGCCTCTCTGCTGATGTAGAAAAAAAGGAAAGCTAGGCATGAGGGAAACTTAGAAACTACTGCTCCACCTCCAGGCCATCAAACACTCAGCAGGAACTTCTACAGCAGTGCAAGCCAAGCACAATGGCCAAACAGTTAATGTGGCTCACCTGCAGCTGCAGTCCCTGAGGCATCAGCTCTTCCTAGACTTCTCCACTGCATGCCAATCTCCATGGTTCAGTCCCTGAGAAAAATTGAGACCCCAGAGCCCCTCTACAAGAAGGCAACTTACCCCACAGGAAGGTGGCACAAAGGCTCCTCTCCCCAGAGGGACTGCCTAAGTAGAGGCTCTGGTGCTTCTCTACTGCCTTACAAGCCCCTCTTACTTTTTTTTTTATTGCACCAACAAAGGGAAAGGGAGGGAAGAGAGGAATGGGTGAAACCAGGATTCTTCCAAGTAGCCAAAAGCCAACAAAATGAGCAATGTTTTTTTCTTTTTTCTTTTTAAAGAAAGTGCCCCTTTCTTCCCCAGGCTCTACCAAGTCACCTCTGGGACTAGGAACCTCTGCTACTGGGCTTGCGCAGAATGGCATACCAGTGGCCTGGCCCAAAACTCCAGCTGCATCACTAGTTCATCCTACTACATGCTGGAGGCAGAGACTACTGGATTCCTCTTATGCTGCACCTCCTATACATATAGTGGCATGATATCCCTGAAGAAATCAGTATACTCTGCGTACTGGTAGAGACACACAACCACATGTTTGGACTAGACTGGGGTAGCAGAATGAAATGCATAAACAAAAAAATTTTTTTCCATCATTCTTTTTGTAATTTCTGGAAAACAAAATTCTGCTTTCTACTGCCTCAACTGCTTTTGGCACATAAGCTCATCTAATTATAAGGAAGACATGCAAAATGTGCATGCTCCACACCTGCTCAATTTTACAGCATTTATAAAAGTTATCTACACAAAGACAAATTAGTACATTATTTCACAAATGAAGTTAAGATTGGCTTTACTACAAAACTGACATGTAATCAAAATAAATTACTATATTATACTGAATATGAACTTTCAATCAATGCTTATTTTAGGTATTATGAAGTGTTATGTTTTGTTTTTCAACAGTGTGTTTCTAATTGGTTAGTAAATTCCCAAAGGAGTATGATCAGTTTTAGAAGACCACTTACCGATACCTTATAACAGCTCTGTATTCCAAGTACAACAGCCTGTTTCCAAATATCTCAGCTTAAAAAGAGAGTCTGAGAAAAAAATACAGACTGCAAGATTTGGTTGTGTTTTGGAAAACCCATTCCTAACAGCATAAAATACTTAATTACCTGGTGCTTCATTAAGCCCCTTAGGGATGAGAAATTCTAATAACCCAGATGATGCAGTGCATTATTGTGTAAAGACAACATGTGTTGGTATAAAATGTAACACTGCAGAATAGGAAAAATATTTTCCTGTTATACTACATTTTATTATTTATTTATTTAAATTCTTTTACTATACAGATACTCAAGACGAGGTCTTATCGTACTGGTTTACAATATAACAGGGGAAACCAATTAACAGCTAAGTAGAAGGTAAAGTTACAAAAAACAGGGAGCGAAAAACATGGGAGATGGAAGACAGGAAAGATTTAAAACGATAACAACTGCAGAGTGATAAAATAATCAACTAAAAACCATAGAGTAGCGAGACTTAAATAGAGATTTATCCTGGGCGATTATTAACATAATATATCCTGTTGGAGGAGGAGAGAAGGAGATACATCCAATGTGTGTTTATGTCAAGTTTAGACACTACATTTGTCTCCAGGGAGACTATAATTTAGCTTTACAACTGTCTTAGCTGCTAAGAAAGGAGAAAAATATATTTTCTCTGTCTACCATATAAAATAAGTACTTACTGATATCATCTTCATGATAAATGACAGAATGAAATGGAAGGGCTCTGTCTCTAATATATCTCTCTGATGGCTCTACATAAAAGATGCCTTGGTGAGTCTTGATGAAGCCTTCAAATCTTCCATTAATAATTGATCCATGGGTAAAGCTTCCCTGCTCACCTGCCCAAGAAAGCATACAACTCGTTAACTATGACTTGCAATATTTTTTATGTATATACTTGTTCTCAAAAATACTTGGAAAGTAAACAAAAAGTTAATTATTTAGAATCCAGTAGGTTGCAGGATCCGAGGCAGCATGGAAGTTGTAGCAAACAAATCTGATCAATTTCTTTGATTGGGTGACTGGAGATTTAGATCAAGGGTGCGTGCCAGATGCACTGAGATACTGAAAAGTAGATCTACAAACATTATCTTGGAGAAGATTTATGCCTTACCCAACTGCACAATGAAATGATGCAATGTCAGTGCAAAAATAATGAATGGAAAGTAGGGTACATTTCATTAGCACATTTCACTTCCAAAGGAGCAATGAGATAAAATAGAACTATCAACTTTTTCAAGAAAAAAATAAGTTACATTTGCTTTCAATATTCTGACTGACTCAATGTTCACATTTCCAACTTCCATCTAGTACTCCCTGTTGATCTTGACAACGGTCTACCAGCTATGTTGAAACATGACACTAATATAAAATCTGTGTAATGTACATTAGGTCAGGTAGAAAAGAAAAATCAGATGCCTCAGTCCTTCTCAAAACCAAATTACAGCCTAGTCTTATTCATCAGGATTAGCAGGAACTGCACATCATTCACACTGCTATCCAAGAAAAGTTCCAAAGCCCCACTAATAATGGAGCATGACAATTATTCTGAGCAGGAATATGTGGATGGTAATGGCTTTTGAAGTGTTTTTTCCCTTGAGGAATAAATGCAAAATGTTAATATGACCTGCAACAACTCCAAAATAATCCAGAGAACCTTCTCAACACATTTATTACAATCCAGACATATGGTATGTTAGAATTATAAAGAATAATGTAGCATTCAAGAGGGGATATTGTAATTATGTACCAAGATATACTGCACAATTATTTTCCAACTGAAAAAAAACTGGTACTTTTTTTCAGATATATGCAGGAGGCAGCGGTAATTCGATACCTTTAAATGTCAAACAATGGGCAAAACTGCAGTGCAGTTTAAATGCCTTCTATCTAGCGACAGTTGCTACCACACTAATCATGCTGATTTGCTTGTCTGATGGAATTTTCTCTCCAACCACTGTGACAGAACATACATTAAGACTAATATTTACAGATAGTGACAGGTTTTAAGGTATCTAATTCAAATTTTAATGTCTTTCTGATTTTAATAAAATTAACTTTAGCTAGGCATGTTTATCAAGTACATAACCTAGAATGTTTCCACACAACCCATCACACAATGAACACACTCGTGTTTTCTGACACCATCTTTGATTAACCAATTAAACTGGTATAAGCAGAAATAAGAGGTTTCTCTCTTACATGTCCCCGCTGTCCTTACGCATATCCAAGTGGTAAGTAATATGCCCAGTTCATACTGCAGGGAAGAGTGCTACATACATAAATATTCAAACCCCTCCAGAGGGCTATTTCCCATAAAAAGAAAAAGTGGTGCAGAAGCACTTGGATGCAAGGTTATTTATTCAGTTTTATAACACATTTACTCACTCATTTCCATCATTGATCTCTACTAGAAAGCCACTATAATTCTACATCTGGAGCAGAGTTAAAACAACTTTATACTAAGACGCTAAAAAAAAGTCATGATAAAAAAAAAGTATCCTTCGTTCATTTTAAGGGAGCGGCAAGAGTGGCATTTCAAGAAAGACATGCTTTAATAAAGTGTGATCACTTACCATATATTTGTCCAGTGTAAATATGTGAGGTATCATAATGAAGTGTTTTATCTCCTATTTCTAATTTGAAGTCATTAGCAAAAAGAGATGTATCTCTTTTCATTCTTAGATTGAATTGCCTGCAAAGAAAAGGAGACAAAGTTTAAAATTATGTACTAAATTTTGTGTTGACTATTTCATTATTAAAAAAAAACAAACAAACCCCCCCCCCCACACACACACACACACAAGATAAGGCTCTCATTACCAGTTCAGGTGTTCTAACAAGGCTTTTTCCCCAGATCATCTGGATTTTGGAAGGAATATAGACAATTACACTCCAAAAAATTATATCTGTCCTCCTTTTAGATATAAAAATATATTTTCAGCCAACTCTATATTATGAGGAAGAAACAGCCAAGCAGATATTTTAATTTCACTGAACTCATGAATAAGCATTTCAATGCCTAAAAACATTAGTGACAAATTTTCCAACTATGACCATAGTGAGTCAAAGACTATGCA
The DNA here is from genome assembly GCF_901001135.1 of Rhinatrema bivittatum. Lineage (NCBI taxonomy): Eukaryota > Metazoa > Chordata > Amphibia > Gymnophiona > Rhinatrematidae > Rhinatrema > Rhinatrema bivittatum. Next base: position 44,069,109 of record NC_042627.1, on the reverse strand, counting down.
TACATTTTACTCACAAGCAGTTATTTTATTTTTCCTGGAAATGTATGTTTATTCCAACAAAAACAGGAGAGCTCAATCGAAAAATGACATTTTCTGAATAATTAGCATTTGTTTTTTTAAACAAATTCCCCCCCAAAAAATCTGAAAATAAGAGTCCCTACAAGTAAGCAACTCTGCTTTCCTTTTATTTATTTTTTTTAGCTCTTTATAAATTTTTAACATACAAGAAAAACCCACAGGAGAGATGCAATACAATACACACAACAGCGGTGTATAAAACAGCAATAGAACAAAATTATATAGCACTATAGAGGGCTGGCTCCACAAAAGGTAGTTGCTCTAGCACAATCATCTTATAGAGAAAGAAAATAACGTGGAGTACATTTAGGTAATAACGGAATTCTCTAAATTAGTAGGAGCCCCAAATAGCTCGATATTTAAACTGCTTGTGGTGGAGCACATATTGAAGATTTTTTATATCTGCAATGTGATGAATTTGGCACTGCCAATGCCCAAAGCTTGGGTTCCTTTTCCAAAAAGTAGCAATAGTGAATCATGCTGCTAAAAATAATTGGCTCGTCAAGCTTCAAAATTTCCTCTGGACTAAAGAGCCGTCCCACCTCCCAAGTAAGCCCGTAAGGGGAGCTAAATATATGGGAACTCCAATAACATGTCAGCAATGGCAGCAACCACTTCTCACCAGAAATCTGACTCCTATACAATGCCACCACATGTGTAAATAAGTACCTCATTCCCCAAAATCCCTCCAACAGCAAGGGCTATGCTCAGGAAATATGATAGAACAGACAAGCGTTCTATGTAATAGTCAGACCATTAGTTCAACTCACCGCTGGCAGAGAGAACTACAATGAGCATTAAACCATATAGTTTTCCATTCAGGCGAAGCAAGAGGTACTCAAGTTTTCATTCCATTGGTGGATCAGAACTACCAGAGGTAGTAGAACCAAATTTTCCATGAAGCACCCCCCAATAAACTAACGTTATGCCCTTTACAAAAATATCAGGGTCAGAAAAGTAACATTGCGGGTCCTCTAACTCCAGAAGGGGAAAAGCAAGTGTTGCTTACCTGTAACAGGTGTTCTCACAGGACAGCAGGATGTTAGTCCTCACATATGGGTGACATCATCAGGATGGAGCCCAATCATGGAAAACTTGTCAAAATTTCCAGAACTTTGACTGGCCCCTACTGGGCATGCCCAGCATGGCACTAACCCTGCAGCCAGCAGGGGTTCCCCCTTCAGTCTTATTTGAAAGCTAAAGGCAGTGCCGAAAAATAAAACAAAACGTCACGAGCCCAACACCGTGGGGCGGCTGGCAGGTTTCGTGAGGACTAGCATCCTGCTGTCCTGTGAGAACACCTGTTACAGGTAAGCAACATTTGCTTTCTCACAGGACAAGCAGGATGGTAGTCCTCACATATGGGTGAGTACCAAGCTGAGGATGTCCGAACATGCACCAAATGTACCCAACGGCGTGCAACAGGCACAACAACTGGGGTGGAATTTGGTAGAGGGCATCCTGAACCCCACGGGGCAAGCGGGTGTTGGTACGTCACATTAGAAATAGGTTACGCAGGACAGATGGGCCGAAGATGGAATCCTGTCTTCCGGCTTTGTCCAAACAATAGTGGGCTGCGAAAGTGTGGAGAGAACTCCAGGTGGCAGCCCTGCAAATATCAGAAGCGGCACCGATCGTAGGTGTGCTACTGAAGTCGCCATGGCCCTCACAGAGCGTGCTTTAACACGGTCTTGAAAAGGAATGCCTGCTTGCTGGTAGCAAAGAGATATGCAGTTTGCCAACCAGGAGGAGAGAGTCTGCTTACCCACAGGTTGCCCTAATTTGTTAGGATGGAAAGAGACGAATAACTGAGTGCTCTTCGTGTAGGCAACTGTACGGTCTAGGTAGAACGCTAGAGCCCGTTTACAGTCAAGGGTATGTTCCCCTGGGTTGGAGTGGGGCCTGGGAAAGAAGATAGGTAGTATGATGGATTGATTAATGTGAAACTCCGAAACTACCTTAGGCAAAAACTTAGGGTGAGTGCGGAGTACCACCCGGTCCTGCAGGAGTTTAGTGTAAATACAATCACTAACAGAGAACTCGGCACAACTTAATGCCAATAATATTCACATAATATTTTTTATTCACAGTTTTATTTCAAAATTGTATCATTAGAACCAACATGTGCTACATATCATATATTAAAACCATCAACGACGCATCATACTAATCTCAATCATACCAACATTCATACTCTAATTCCCTAAAATTGTGACATACACATCTAAATATATACCATTGCCATTAAATATTAACATCCCCAACATATAACATTATAAATATATAACAAAAGTTATTTTATAGTTGGCAAACAGCCTACATATAACTTATTATAAAAATTTACAATTGTATGCTATGCATCTGCAAGATATATTGTTATTGTGTGTTGTTGTGTATACCCCAACAGTGTAAGGCACATAGGTAACTAGGGCCTGTAACTCACTAACCCTGCGAGCTAAAGTGATAGCCAAAAGGAAAATCACTTTCCATGTGAGATATTTTAGGTCACAGGAGTGAAGAGGTTCGAATCGTGGTTTCATGAGCCGCCTGAGAACCAGATTAAGGTCCCAAGAAGGGGCCGGAAGACGTAAAGGTGGCTTGATATGGAGCAAGTCCTTTAAAAAGCATGTTACAAGGGGTTGTAGAGATATAGGGACATAAGACACCTTTATGGAAGGCGGCTACCGCACTGACATGCATTCTGATGGAAGAGGTCTTTAGACCTGATTCCGATAAATGCCAGAGATAGTCCAAAAACCTTGGGATTGGACAGGAAAAGGGCTTAAGGGATTGTGGAAGGCTTCCGTGAAGCAATCAGGACACGAGAAACCGAATCTGAAAGGTTAAGTGGTTGAAGGATTAACCTTTCAACATCCATGCTGTCAGGGACAAGGCCTGAAGATTGGGTTGGCGTAGACATCCGTCGTTCTGAGTGATCAGAAGCGGGTGCATTCCCAAGGGAATGTGCCTGCGGATGGAGAGATCCTGGAGTATGGGAAACCACACTTGGCGTGGCCAGTGAGGTGCTATCAGGATCATGGTTCCCTTGTCCTGACGGAGCTTCACGAGAGTCTTCGAGAGAAGAGGAAGTGGAGGGAATGCATAAAGCAGACCGGTTGCCCACGAGAGGAAGAATGCATCTCTGGGCTGAGAGTGTTTGCTGTGAATGAGGGAGCAGTAATTGACCACTTTGTGGTTCTGAGGGGACGCAAAGAGGTCTATTTGGGGATGACCCCATTGCTGGAAGAGAGAGGTCGCTACGGAGGGAATGAGAGACCATTCGTGCGGTTGGAAGACACGACTCAGTTTGTCTGCCAAGACATTGTGCACTCCCAAATAGGTGGCCCTGAACTACATCGAGTGGGAGAGGACTTCCGCCCAAATCTGTGCAGCTTCCTGACACAGAAGGAAGGAGCCTGTGCCTCCCTGCTTGTTGATGTGCCACATGGCCACCTGGTTGTCGGTCTGAATCAGGATGACGTGATTTGATAGGCAATCCTGAAAAGCTCTGAGAGCGTAGCGCATCGCTCGAAGCTCCAGGAAATTTATTTGGTGTTTGGCTTCCTCTGGAGACCAAAATCCTTGTGACTGCAGATCGTTCACATGAGCTCCCCAGCCGAGGTTGGAAGCGTCGGTGGTGAGAATGAGTTGAGGATCTGGCAGATGAAAAGGCAGTCCCTGGAGGCGATTGTTCTGATCTTTCCACCAGGTGAGAGACAGACTGAGTGCGTCTGTGATGTGGACAATGGTTGACAGAGGCTGAGTCGCTTGAATCCATTGTGACCTCAGAGTCCAATGCATGACTCTCATAGCCAGGCAGGCCACTGGTGTGAGATGGACTGAGGACGCCATGTGTCCGAGAAGGACAAGGAATTGTCGAGCTGTTGCTGTATACTGAGACTGCAACTGATGAGCGAGGGACACGAGGGTTTGCACTCGTTGAGGTAGAAAGGCTTTTGCCTGTAAGGTGTCCAAGTCTGCCCCAATGAACGATAAGGTTTGAGATGGGACTAAATAGGATTTCTCATCAATTACGAGAAATCCTAGAGAAATTAGAGTGTGTAGGGTCAAATCCAGGGACGATACAGCGGCTTGCTGGGTTGGGGCCCTGATTAACCAGTCGTCTAGATAGGGGTAGAAGTGAACACCTTCTTTCCTGAGAAAGGCTGCGACAACCACGAGACATTTGGTAAAGACTCGTGGTGCCAATTCTAGGCCAAATGGAAGCACTCTATTGATAGTGCTTTGGGCCTACTAAAAGCCGGAGATATTTGCGATGAGCTGGAGCTATCGCAATGTGGGTGTACGCGTCCTGGAGGTCCAGAGAGCAGAGCCAGTCTCCTCTTTGTAGAAGAGGTAGAAGCGAGCCCAGGGTTACCATTTTGAACTTTTCCCGCTGGAGGTACTTGAGGGTACGTAGGGTCCAGAATTGGACAAAGCCCCCCGGATTTTTTGGGAATCAAAAAGTACCGGGAATAGAACCCTAGGCCTTGTGAAAGAAAGAGGGATGAGTTCTATTGCTCTTAACTGAAGAAGGGAAACCTCCTGCTCCAGAGGGACAGAGTGGTCGGTTACTCTCCATGCTCGCAGAGGTGGTGATTCTGGTGGAAGAGCAAGAAAGTTCAGGTGGTAACCCTGAGCAATGATTGCTAGCACCTATTGGTCGGTTGTGATTGATTGCCACATGCTGTGAAAGTGGCACAATTGACCTCCCACTGGTATGGCTGGCAGAGGGATCAGGCTGCTGCTCTCCAAGGGAACGTCAAAAACATGAAGCAGGCCCCGGCTGGGGAGCTGCTTGTGGCTTTTGCTTACAGGGCTGGCGGGGCTGAGATTTCTGATAAGGCCTCGTAACTCGGGACCTTGTTGGTGGAGGATAGTACTTCCTTGGGCGGAAGAATGACTTCTTAGAATCCTTCTTGAAGGGCTGTCTAGAAGGGAAGTCAGAAGGTATAGATGAGAGCCGTTTGAGGGTCTCATGATGGTCCTTTAATTCAGCCACTATTTGCTGAATCTGTTCACTGAACAGATTATCTCCTATACAGGGCAGGTCAGAGAGCCTGTCTTGAACTTCTGGGCGAAGGTCAGAAGACATGAGCCAGGCCCAGCATCTTGCCGAAATGGCAGTTGCAGACACTCTAGTGGAGGTGTCGAAGATATCATAAGCTGTTCTTATCATGCTTTCCTGCCTCAAACCCCTTGTGGACAAGGGTTTGAAGATGTTCTAGAAATTGGTCAGGCAGGGTTTTCAGAGAAGTCCTGTATTTGCTTGAAAATGACCCTGTTGTATTGGGTCATATACAGCTGGTAAGAAGCAATCCTGGAGATAAGCATAGCCCCTTGGAACACTCGATGACCAATATTGTCGAGGAACTTGTGTTCCTTGACAGGAGGAGTAGAGGAGTGTGGTTTCGTCCTTTTTGCTTTCTTCTGAGCTGATTCCACCACAACTGAGTGGTGGTCAAGCTGAGATTTTTGAAAGCCAGGGGCTGACTGTACCAAATAAGTGTCAGCCTTTCTGTGTACTGGGGCAATGGATCCAGGGTTTTCCCAGTTCTTTTTGAGGAGGTCAAGAAGAACTTGATGAATGGGAATAGAAGTGATCACTTTAGGGGCATCCAGGAATTGGAGAAGCTCCATCTTCTGGTGCCTATCATCTTGCTCCGTCTGAAGCTGGAAAGGGACCAATTCTGACATTTCCTTCACAAAATTAATGAAAGAGGTCCTCTGGAGGAGAATGCTTTCTACTTTCAGTAGGAGAGGGAGGTGTAGGTAAGCCATCGGTGTCTGTGGAAGTATCATCATCACCCCAGGTGTCGTAAGGATCAGTAGGCTGACCTGTAGGACGAGAAGGGGGTTGGATACCTGAAGGGCCCGGCTGAGGCTCCGAGAAAAATCGAAGGAATCACCGGGGGCACCGCGGACGCCCTGGGGGGCATCAGTGCCAGCATCGAAGGCATCGATGTGCGTATCGCTCCCGATGAATTAATCGGTGGCGAGGGATGACATGGCATCGGTGGCTGAGGCAATATCCCCGATGGAGGAATGCGAAACTGTGTTTCTCCTCCCGATGAAGCTGTCATCGGGGAGCGCACTGGGGCCATCGGAGACCTGGGAATTACCGGTGGAAGGGCAGTCATGAGCGCCTCCATCCGGGATAGCAGCGGTGCCAGCGCTGCTGGAATCGGGTCGGTGACCGGTTCCACTCTGTGCCGGTGTCTGTGCCGGAGGGACCTGAAGTCGTTGCATCGCCTTGTCGATGGCCTCCTGGACCAGTCGGTCCAGTTCTTCCTGGAGACTTGGGGCAATCAGCTCCGGCTCCGTGATGGAAGAGGGAGGCTGAGACACTGTCGGAGGGACCACCTATACAGGCGGAATTGCGACTCCCAAACCCCGATCGGGTGAGGGTGGCCTCTATGTCCTGGTCGCAGGAGTGGTCGGAGCCGTTCCTGGACGGGGCATCTTCGATGGTGGCTCGGACGGTGGCGAGGTCGATGATTTCGCTCCCTCGGTCAGAGACTTACGATGCCGATGGCGATGTTTCTCCCTTCGATCCCCTCGATCTTGAGGGGGAGAAACGGGAGTCTATGGCCGTGAAGACGTCGATGGCGGGCGGTCACCAGACGGTTGTCGATGGTGGTGCGACTTCAACGGTGCCGATTCAGATGACGTCGATGCGATGGACGGCGTCGGGGTGTGAGCACAGAAGAGGAGTCCCATCTTCTCCATTCTGGCTTTGTGACCTTTTGGTGTCATGAGGGCACATTTGGTGCAAGTCAGGACATCATGCTCACGGTCTAAACACATTACACAGACTATGAGGGTCTGTGATAGACATGTTGAGAGTACAGTCTGGGCACAGACGAAAACCCGACGCCATGGCCATAGAAGAAATAGAGCCGTGGTACGGTCGACGGCCAGTAGGCCGCGAGGGCCAAACTTGACGGTAATCGACGAAAAACGGTGAAAAACTTACCGGAGTACCACGGCCTGAGAAAAGTTAGAGGAGGGACCCCTGTGGGGCAAAATAATTTAAATAAGTCTGTGAGGAAAATTCCTGTCAGGAATGTGTTCAGAGCTCCTAAACCGTGAGGCTACTGCTGCGCGGAAAAAAGAAGACTGAAGAGGGACCCCTGCTGGCTGAAGGGTTAGTGCCATGCTGGGCATGCCCAGTAGGGGCCAGTCAAAGTTCTGGAAACTTTGACAGAAGCTTTCCGTGATTGGGCTCCATCCTGATGATGTCACCCATATGTGAGGACTACCATCCTGCTTGTCCTGTGAGAACTGTTAAATCAAACATCTGAGAGAGAGCAGCCCGCAGTTGCAGTACTTAGCATGAGTATTTTTACAGGGAGATCAAATTCAGAGCTAAGGTCTTCAAAAGAAAGAAATTTCCCTTCTTCCCATAACTGAGCTAGGCTGATTAAGCCACATTCTCTCCAAGCCTTCAACCCAGGAGCAAAGGTAATGGCTATCATCATGTTACCATAAATGGGCCCCATCAGAGAAATTGCTTCCCTGGTGAGTCCTAACTAGCCCACAATTTGGCTCCAGATGTGCAGCATGCGAGCTAAACAGACTACTCTTGTGTTACTCTCCTGTGAACTGAAGTTGTTCAGGGGCACAAAAGGGAATAAGGCAAGGCCCATTTCATCCAATTGAAACTGTTCTAGGGTCCGCCAAATGGCACCAGCATATCAAAACCATACCTTAAGTGACAGTGAATGGGCAAGCCCAGTAATAAACCCTTAAATTGGGAACTGCAATCCCTCTGTTTTCTTGGGAAGCCACAGATGGCTAAAGCTTAATGCGAGGACGCTTATAGTGCCAAATACATTTTGAAAAAAGGCTATGCAGATTATCAAAAACCTTAATGGGAATGTTGCAGGGTACATGTTGAAAGCAATATAATAGCTGAGACAGGATACTCGTTTATTAAATGTATACACTCTGCCCAAAAAATTGGTAAATCCACCCATTTTCGCAGATTCTGGTGTATATCAGCTACTAGAATTTCATAATTATGGGCAAAAAGAAGCCTGAAATCACTAGGAATGTAAATGCCCAAACAAGTGAACCCATGCGTACCACCTTGAAATTTGCCATACTTGCTGGGACAACATTTCGGGCCCCTACAGGAAAAGTTTCCGATTTGTCATAATTGACTTTATAACCCAATAGATCCCCAAAGTGGCAAAGGGTATCCAGCAAGGCAGGGCCCAATTCTCGCAGACAAGATAAGAAGAGCAGGACATCATCCGCCTAAAGTGATATATGTTCCTGCCTAGCAAACCAAACCTCAGTGATGTCCTGCCGCTGTCTGATCCAAGCCACTAGGGGTTCAACTGCCAGAGCAAAGAGAAGCAGAGAGAGAGGATACCCCTGCCTAGTCTCACGATAAATATGAAAAAAGGGAGATAATACCCCATTAACCAAAAGTCTGGCTTAAGGGGATTCGTACATGGCACATATCATTGCACAAATCTATCAGGGAAACCCATCATCCGGAGAACTGAGAAAAGGAAAGGCCAGGAGATATGATCGAATGCCTTTTCCATGTCTAAAGAAATGAGACCCATTTTCCCCAGTTTCTGAGAAAGGTGGATAATATTGAATAAACATCTAGTATTCGCATTGGACACTCACCCTTTGATAAATCCCATCTGAGTTGGGAGTACTAAGGAGGGCAAAATACTTTCCAGCCGGAGCTGCATAATCTTGTCATGTATCTTCACATCAGAATTTAATAAAGATATTGGACAATAAGAGCCACAGTTGGCAGGATCCTTTTCAACTTTCTGTGTGAGAGAAATAGTAGCCTCACCCAAACCCCCCAAAAGATGACTCCACCAAACCAGCATTGTTATATAAAAACTCCAAAAAGGGGGAGACATCCAAACATTTCTTGTAAAAGTCAATGGGATAACCGTTGGGACCTGGGCACTTCCCAGCCGGAACGTAACTCTGCTTTTTCTGAGGACAAGCAAGATGGCTTGGGACCTGCTTTGTTTTTATTGGATGCTTTTTTGGCTTTAATAGCCTCTTTCACAGCACCAGTTAGTCTTAATGGTGGCTATTTGGTCTTGACTATTTTGACATATAGAATATACTTTTTCAGGGTTTACAAGATATTTTAAAGCCTCCACACCTTATGCAGACTTTTAATCCATACAATTGCTTCTTTTAGTTCCTAATTTCATCATATATAGTTTCCTTTTTAAGACTTTATTTTACAGAAACAAATTATCTTCAGATTAAGTCATTTAACACACAAACTGCTCTGGCTCAAGAAAAAAATATTGAATTCCTTTATGAACAACTTGGCATTTGGTCTGGTAAAGGTGAGAAAAGTAGCTTCCATGCTTATATCCTTCGTAGATGAGACCTGTGCATATTTATGTTGGATGAGAAATATCAGGAAACATTTTTACTACTAAAGATGAAACTGTATTTAAGATATGGCCTCCGGATCCACTATCCAGAATAAACCAGCCCTGGGGTTTCATGTATTTTAGATTTCAGTGCATTTTCTACATTTTCTTATTTATTTGATTTATATTCCACCTTTCAGGCATGTTAAAGTGGATGACATTCAGGTACTGCTTGCATTGTGGATGATGGGTGGTTTCAAAAGGTAGTAGTCACTGTATGCTGAGCTATGTGATCTTGTTTGAAGCAATGTGTAATGTAAAAATTTACAGCTGTAGAACTTGTACACATGTACACTAAACACTGTTACCCCTGTGTGTACAAATTGTACATTGTGTTATTTATTTTAGATTTATATTCCACTTTCTCAGCACTTCAAAGTGGATTACATTCAGGTACTGTAGGTATTTCCCTATCCCCAGAGGTTTACATTCTAACAGATCGATACTGTAACATGCGGTTGAAGATTTCCCGTCTGTAACGTGCTGTGAGCGCACAATTCGGACGCGTAAGGCGATCCAGCGATACAGTCTCCAGTTTCACACGTCCTTAGCGCTTCTTAAAACAGACGAATAACCCTTTCCGCACCCAGCATGTATATGATATGTAAATGAACGAATTAGCTGTTTAATGAAGGAATTAGCTATTCCCCTCCAATACTGTGACGCGCGCTCAGATTATCTCCTTTGTAACCTGCTATTTTGCCGTGTCCTTAACCTGTTAGTTTACCGCCTACCCTCTACTTGGTGTTAGTGTGGTGTTCGAAAATTAAAACGGGAATAAAGTGTAAAAAATGGGGGTAAAACCAAAGGGAGTAAAGTGTAAAAAACCATGGACGACCTCCATATTAACATTGCAGCGTAAGTTGTTTATATATATGTATAAATACCTGTCACTTTCCGAATCCCCCAGGCGTGCGGTAATCGAGGCGGCGGCGGGAGGGCGCCCGTTCATCCAGGCGGCGGCGGTGGGAGCCGGCAGGCGGGTGGGCGCGTGTTCGATCCAGGCGGCGGTGGGAGCCGGCGGGCGGGTGGGTGCGCGTTCATCCAGGCGGCGGGAGCCGGCGGTCGGGTGGGCGCGCGTTGGATCCAGGCGGTGGGAGCGGTGGGCGGGTGGGCGCGCGTTGGATCCAGGCGGCGGCCGGAGCAGGCGGGTGGGCGTGCATTCGATCCAGGCCGTGGCCGGAGCGGGCGTGTGAGCGTGCATTCATCCAGGCAGAGGGAGCCGGCGGCGAAAGCGGCCTCCGGCTTTCGCCGTGCACCCAGGATACTGTATAGGCGCTGTATTAGCGCCTATACAGTAAAATGGGTTGCGCGGGCGTAACGCTTGCCTAACGCTTCGCAGACGCGGCATGCATTTGCATGCAATTTGAAGAGAGTATCGAGCGATAGGTGAAGAACTGTGCGTGCGGGGAACGAGGGTGCGCCTGGCACTGCCGCACTCTAACGCGGCATAACTGTATCGACCTGTAAGTTTGTACCTGAGGTAATGCAGGGTAAAGTGACTTGCCCAAGGTCACAAGGAGTGACAGCAGGACTTGAACCCTGGTCTCCTGGTTCATAGCCCACTGCTTTAAACACTAGGCTACTCCTCCACTCCAGGCACAGCTGTAGGGGCAGCAATAACATTAGTTATGTTTCTCAAATATTCCTTGGTTTTTTTTAAGATACTTTTTTTTTCTTGCCAAGCTGTTTTTACGTGGGAGCAATATTTATACTCTTTCAGCACTAACCAGTGTGAAAAGAAGTGGGCTTTGACACCGCCACATCATTCCACACTGTTTTGTATATACAATATTCCAAGTTAACATGTTACATCGTTTATTTTAATTGTAAACCTCCTGGATGGTCGGAAACTTACATAAAAGTCTTAAATTAACTAGAGAAAGAAGTCAGATGAGGCTACAGGGATTTGAATCTCCTTTTAATTTTAGAAGTGATGATTTTGTTTCTTTTTCAGGAAGTAGAAAAAAAATGTAGTTAAGATATGTAGGGTTTTTTTTATGATGATCTGTGCTTCCATATTTAAATTCCATGAGAAATAAACAAATGAAGCATGTAAATATTTGTTTGTTAAAGCTGAAATTGGTTCATTAGTTTTGAAAACTATAGTAGCCAGTATCTTACTCTTGCTGTAAAAATTGAGCATCTATGAGGATTCAGTCTACTTCTACTAGAAAATAAATTTACATACTTTAATATTCAAAGTTGGTTAAAGCAGCAGTAAGGAGAAAGAGGAGTGAGGAAAACCTGTTTGCCAGCAAAGTCTCCAGCCGCTGACCTGAGGTAACACCCAGCAGCTGTGACCGGGGGCAAGCGAAGCCCCGATGGAGGCGGAGTCACGTGACCCGGAGGGCGGACCCTGGACCAGGACCCGGAAGCGGCCTACAAAAGCGGCCTGCTTGCGGCGCGCAGCAGAGCCGGCACGCCGCTAAAGCCGCGCGCACTTAAGGGGCGCACGCGTTAGAACAGACTTTGCCGGACTTAGCCGGATCTTGCCGAGGTTGCGGGACTATCTGCCAAATGCAGTAAATGAAGTTTTAATAAGGTAATTTCAATCCCTATCCTGCTGAGAAATTGTTCATTGTTTGTCTGTGGTAATTTGGTGGTGAATCTGCTCTTGGGGTAATAACATGCCGGCAAAAAGAAAGGGGAAAGTTAGGGTTTTTCCCTCTCTGCCCCCTCCCTTTGCGTCCCCCATACAGCAGACTATCACCAATTATATGGCCTCACCTACACATGAGATTAGGAGAGCCAAGGAGCCTGATGAGACGGGGAGTTTGGGAGGTCAACCTGTCTCTGCAGAGGAGGCGTCTCTAAGCCCCAATGAGGGACTACCACCAGTTCAGAGAGTAGATCCACAGGCAATAGAAGCAGTCCTATTAGACAGCAGTCCCCATCAAGTAGGTATAGGGGATACACAAACCCTTTTACCATCCTCGGTGGAGACTAGGCCTGAGCTCGACACTGCTACTAACAGTAGTAGTGGTAGAGTAAATATGCCTGTATGTCCAGAACATATAACTCTGGAGACAATATGGGAGTTGTCGGCAGCTTTATCTGTTAATGTAAAACAGTTAGAAGGGAAGTTAGATTCATTAAGTACTAGACATATGCAAGAATCTACACAGATGCAATCACATATTAAAGAGGTCAATGAGAAAATTAAAGGCATAGAAGAAAATATTGTTAAAACACAGGATTTTAAAATAGCTGTCATTAAGGATAGTGATCAAATGGCTAGGAGGATTGAGATGCTGGAGAAGAATTCCAAGCGTCTAAATATACGTATATTAAATTTTCCCAGAGTGACCGGAGAGAATTCTCAGGTCACTCTTATGAAATTTTTCCAAGAAGTGCTTGGATTTGCCCCTGGTGAATCGCCAATAGTCAATAATTGTTATTTTCTTCTGAAGTATAGAATAAGGAGCACATCTGAAGAAATGTTTCAGGGTAATCTGACTAATTTCCTCGAAGATTCTGCTGCAAATGTCATTGACTGGGGTACATTATTGGTGACCCTTTTTTCAATTAAGGATTTGAATTCAATTATGAAAAAATACTTTAACAGATTCCCTATTACATATCTGGAGAAACCAATTAAGATTTTCCCTGACTTAGCTGTGGTAACAGCAAAGGAGGAAGGTTTTTTTAACCTTCCGTCAGGAATTAATCTCTATGGGATTCTCCTTTAGATTGCATTTTCCTTGTAAATGTCTTGTTTCTAAACAGGAGGAATCTTTTATTTTTTTCAATCCTGAACAATTAAAGGTTTTTGTAGAGCAGAGGAAACTGTCCACATCATCTCCCATTATCCAGTAATGGAATAGCGAAGAAGTGATAGGATTTGCTACATGAATGTCTGATTTGTATGTAGTATTGTTTTTGTTTCTCCCACTTAATCTTATGAACAATTTCTAGCATCTCTCCAATTGATAATGTAATGGAATGAAGTCTGTTTGTATAAGTATATTTACTTATTATATTGATAATTTTTTTCTTTTTCCTTTGAAAAATTTTTGTGACTCATTTCATGATTTTTCTTTAAATGCAATATTTATAATGTATTGTATTTATAAAAAGGATAAATAAATAATTTAAAAAAAAAAAAAGCAGCAGTACTAGCTAAATTTGTAGGTAAGTTAATAGGTAATGTAGTGATTAGACAAAATTATCAAGAGCACCATGTAGTATTCCAGTATTTTTTCTTCACCGAGGTATCACACTCGCATAAAGGGGAAAATTACCACTGGAAAAAGAAACAATTATATGGATGGATGCTAATGTTCTGTTAATACAAAATATAGCATTCTTAAGAAAAACACAGACCACAATTCCAGGGATCATTTGTGTTAGTAATCCCAGATGGACTGCAAATGATTATCCTTGACTTCCTAAAGCAGTGGTTCCTGAACATATACTTGTTAACACAACAAATACTTGTTAACACAATGTTATCTATGACTACTTCACAAGATAAATTTGCATATATCGAGTCTCCCATGAATGCACTATTTCATACATAGTCTTTTAGGATACCTACAGTGACGATCTGAGATCACGAGGTAAGGTTTAGAAACTATTGCCCTAAAATGTTAATGTGTAAATTTAAAATTAATACAGTGCAAAAGAATCTCACAAACATCTGAGGCGAGAACATTTTTAGAAATCTTAATATGCCAACCAAAATTAAGAGCCAATGGAAAATTCTACTATATAAGCTTTTTTTTTTTTTTTAATCCTTTTAAAAACTCTTGTTGGGTTGTTTGGGGTTTTTTTGTTTGTTTTTTTTTTAAGAACATTGTTTCCTAGTCCCCTCCAGCCTTTCTACCCAAACGCCTGCTGTTTTCTGCAGTGAAGCGGCTGTTGCTCCACTTTATAGCCCCTGTTGCTGACCCTCCCAGTACCAGTGGTAAATTCTGCTCCACTTTATGGCCCTAACATCCACTGCTACATTTTTTGGCCCAGGAGACCACCGCTTCTTTCAGCCCCTGCCATCATTACTTCACTTGGTGTTTCTTCCTAGCAGAAGAACAACCAGGCATCTGTATTTTTCCAAATTTTGAAACTACTTATTTTTGTTGTTCCCCCAGTGCAGCCCTGTTTTGTCAAAAAAAAAGCCTCTCTCAAAAGGAGTGCACTTTTCTTCATTAAAATATTAAAGAATTTTGTCCAAAATGGTCACTTGACCAGAATTAACCTTTCCTTCCATATCCAGTTATCTAAGAAAAACATATTGTAGTGTTGCGACTCTTTAAATATACCTGTCCCTTTATCACTACTGAAAGTTTGATAAAATCCAATAAGCATCTCATGTTATACACATGCCCTTGTTCTGTTTTTTCCCCTTGAACTTCCTCTGCATAGAGTGCAGGTTTTCACAAGGATTTAATGAAGCTGCTGTTACAAGGTACATAATGCCTTTTGGCCAGCATTAATTAGCCCAGAGTACAGACCTGAGATTTTTATAGGATGAATGTAAAGAAATAAGACTTCAGGAACTGTAGAAGAAAGTTTATGGTTTTCAGCTCATAACAAACTATACTTTTTCTTTCAGTAAAGGGGAAATAACAGTTGTAAAGTCCCTATTAGCCACGAATACAGAAAGTTTGAAAATGGTTAAGTTATACAACTATTGAGAAGTTTAAATAGGCATTAAAGGTATGCATCTTTTACTACCATATAGTAGTTTTTCAATTTAGTCTAATCCATTTTATTTCCCACACAACTAATTATTCTTAGTGCAAGTGCTAAGAAAAAATGTTCTCTTAATTTGCAGTATAGGAGACTTGAAAATTGGTTGCATTAACGTGATTCCCCTGCAAGAATGTAATGCTAATTTATAGGAAGTAAAGTGTTTTTAAAAGAATACTTGTGTTTTCAGGGGTTTCATTGATTATCAGTTCAAGAATTCCTCTATTGGACTGTAAGGCTGCTGGGCCAATGAGCATGTAGCTTTGGAAGTGTATGTGCCATTGATAGATCAAAGAGCATGCTAATTCCAATATATGGATATGCAAGTGTATATAAAATAAAAACAGAGCTCCCAGAAGAGATGGCAATCCAAGTCTGCCTGGCTAAAAGTTGTTAATGGACCTCTGTCCAAATCTTTGTTTAAACACAACTAAACAGTTAGTCTTGACAACATCCTCCAGCAACAAGTTCAATAGCTTAATTGTGCATTAACCGAAAAAAATGCTCTCAAATATCGTTTTTACCTGTTAACTGTTAGCTTCAAGCAATGTCCCCTAGTCCTATTTGAAAAGATAACAGTTCCCTGTTAAATGTTTAGAGGCATGGAACAAGTTATCATATTCTTTTTTTCTCCAAGCTAAAGAGCCCTAACCCTTTAAAGGAAGCTGTTCAACCTTTTATCATTTGTTGCCCTTTACTATATCTTCTCTCTAATATTTTAGATGAGATGTCTAGAACTACACATAGTACAAAATGTGGCTGCAGCATGCAGCCATGCAGAGATAATATCTAATGATATTTTCTATTCTTTTCCGAATAATCCCTAAAATTCTGATTGCTTTTTAATTATCAACACATCCCTTTCTCAAGGTTTAGTTCCTAACCAGTTAAAATTAGCAATCCTGAAACTACTACTAAAGAAACCAAACGCTTCCCCATCAGACCCAGCTAATTTCAGACCCATCGCAAACTTACCACTCATCGCCAAACTGATGGAAAAAATTGTCAACAAGCAACTGTCAGATTATTTGGAAGATCATAATATTCTATCCCCGGCTCAATATGGCTTCCGAAAACGCCTAAACACCGAATCGCTATTACTATCTCTCACGGACACAATACTAGTTAATCTGGAGAAAAAACAATCCTACCTGCTGGTTCTTCTAGATCTTTCTGCTGCGTTTGATACGGTAAAACACTCAACTCTAATAGACCAACTAGCCAACATAGGGATCAAAGGCACAGCGCTCAGATGGTTTCATTCCTTCTTAAGCAACAGATTCTACAAAGTAAGGATAAACAACAAAGAATCGCATCCAATCCTTACTGAGCAAGGAGTCCCGCAAGGATCCTCACTTTCACCCACCCTCTTCAATATCTACCTCCTCCCTCTCTGCCATCTACTCTCAAACCTCAAGCTTACTCATTACCTTTATGCAGACGACATACAAATCCTTCTTCAGATTACAGAATCCCTTCAAAAAACAATCACTTACTGGAACGAATGCCTTCAGCCTATTAAAAATTTACTCTCAAGCCTCAACTTAGTATTGAATGCTAATAAAACCGAAATGCTCATTGTCTCCCAGGATCCACTCACAATCTCTTCCAGCCTCTCTCTACCAAACGCAAATAACACGTTCTCACCTGACGTCAGAGACCTTGGAGCATGGCTAGACAACCATCGAAACCTAAAAAAGTTCGTAAATAATACCACAAAGGACTGCTTTTACAAACTGCAAGTCCTCAAAAAACTTAAACCCCTCCTTTACTTCTCCGACTTCAGGCTAGTACTACAATCCATCATTCTTTCTAAGCTCGACTATTGCAACTCCCTGCTTCTAGGAATACCCACCAACACTATCAAACCATTACAGATGGTTCAGAATTCAGCGGCTAGAATACTAACAAGCACTAACAAAAAAGATCATATCACCCCAATCCTTCGTAATCTACATTGGCTTCCCATTAAACAAAGGATACTCTATAAGGTACTCACTATCATCCACAAAGCGACAAACAAACTAGCTCCCATCACATTAACCTCTCAACTCCAACCGCACACGTCTTCCAGACCAATCAGAAGCGCATACAGAGGAACACTGCATGCTCCGCAAATAAAATCTTCATTGAGCAAACGAGCGATTTCTTCAGCAGGCCCCCACCAGTGGAACACGCTTCCCCCAGATCTAAGATTAGAAACTAGTCACCAAGAATTCAAAAAAAGACTTAAGACCTTTCTTTTCAAACAAGCCTTCCCAGACGCTTAATTCTACTCTGACGGACAGACATCCTATATATTAGGTATCTCCTAATCATGGACACCACACCAAGTCCTATTTTAAGACTCTGCAACTGAACAACTAATCTTTGAGTTCAAAAAAATTCATTTCTATATATATATTTGGCACTGTTAATACGCCTTTATTCTACATTAAATAGTTATACTGCTTATATTAAATATAATTTTTATGTATTACCAGTTAAACTATAATTTATTATCACTATGTTAAATTGTCATCTAGTTAAATTGTCATCTAGTATTACCAGTTAAACTATAATATTTATTTATCACTATGTTAAATTGTCATCTAGTTATATTGTTCCATATGTTCTACAGTTCTATGTAAAGCTCCGCTCTCTGTTGGGCAGTTCATTGTTTTATGTAAACCGGAGTGATTTGTAGTCCCTACAAGAACTTCGGTATATAAAAATTAAAAATAATAATAATAATAATTGCTGCTGAGCACTGAGCTACAGATTTAAATGCATTGTCCAGTGACTCCTCCTAATGTTGAACCAAGTACTTTGTACATATAGTTGGGATTATTTTTCCCCTGATGCATCAGTTTGCAGTTGTTCACATTAATGGGCAGATTTTAAATATCTAGCGCGCGTAAATTCTAGCATTCACGCGCGTGGCTGGGCCTTATGCTCGCCGGGTGAATTTTCCAAGAGGCCCAGCCCCACACGTAAAGGCTGGTACGCACTCAAGTGCCAGGCCTCTTGGAAGTGGCGGGCCGGGACAGTGCCATTGTTCGCTCTGCCGATGTACACAACTTACTTCAGCTTGGGAGCTGAAGTTGTGAAAAAAGAAAAAAAAAAGTTAGGGGGTAGGGAAGTTCCCTCCCAGTCCACTCCTTAATTGGAGCAGACTGGGAGGAACTGGTGAGGGCAGGATGGGTCGCTGTGCAGAAGTTGCATAATTCCTCCCCCCCTTGCACGCGCCGCCCACACATGTGCGTGTGGATTATAAAATCCCGTGTACATGTGTGGGCAGCCCATGGATTTTATAACTTGCGCACGCATGTTATAAAATCGGTGCGTTCATGTGTGCGTGTCGGGAAGTACGTGTATAAGGACATGTGCGCACACATTAAAATCTACCCCTAAATGTCAGCTATTCAGATGCCCATTTCTAAGATACCATCACTTCCCAATTTTACTTTTGGTGGGGGGCATTTGAATATGAAGCATAGGAAGGTGATTCATTGAAGATGCCATGTCTGATGTGCTTATTGAATTAGAAATTAGAAGACCCTCGGAAATACTTATTCAGAAGGCAGATACTGGTAACCATTTCTTAGTTCTAAAGATTATTTCTTGAAGAAAACTTTATGCTGCTTTTGATGACAGAATGACAACTCCTTTGCCTTGAAACAGGGTAATTTTACAATTTGTGCTGACTTGTGTGCAATATGGAATCAGTCACTCACCACAAAGCTTCAGCCCGGTCCACTTTTCTTTCTACTTGCAAGAGGGAGCAGCCTTTGCTTGCATTCATGCATTTCAAGTGCTGCGATAGGAACTGTTATGCTGGCAGATACTGTGAAAACACTGCAACATCTATGGATGACAGTTATGCCTGCTGCACGTGTAGCCTGTTAGGGGAAAGATGTAGTTAAGCAATCTTTCTTACTAGAAGGGGGGGAGGGGGAAAGATGAACAACTAGAAAAGGGTGAAGTGGGGTGGGGGTAGGAGGAAGGCACCAGCTTTTTCCCACTGGAGGGCTAGAACCATAGATCACCTCTTTCCCAGCACTCTGCAGGCTTCTACTCAAACCTCCTGCAGATATTCTCTCTCTTTTTGCAACCCCTTGTTGATCTCCTCCTAACTCCCTACAGACAGACATTCTCCTCTCCCTTCTCCTTACTCATATTACTTTTCCCTGTGAAAGTTTCAGGGGTTAGGGGCACTGCTCATGGTAACAGCTCCAGTGACATCCAGTAAGCTCACAAGTCCCGTCCTGTCCCTATGAATGGACGCTAGAACGGAAGTGGCATCTTATGAGTACACACCAGCTGCCTCAGTCTGCACTTACTGAATGCCTCAGCTGTCAGGCCTGAGATGGTCCCAACAGAACAGTTGAAAAGAGAGGTCCATGTTGATACAGGGGGCATGGAGAGATGGACCGGGATAGGAAGGAGGAGGAAATCTGCATTCCAGGGCAGAAAGCAGCACAGCAGACCCCCTGCTTTCCTGTGATTCCATACAGATCAGATAAATTTGCAGCAAAAGCCAGATTTTGTGACCCTTTCCTGTGAAATTTTGGTGGCCAAAGAACATGAATGTTTCATTTAAAAGGGTTTAATTACCTAAAAAGTAACTCCAACTAGAATTGTTTTAAAACTCAATTTTAGTTCTGCTCTCCAGAGTATTTTTAATTATGTTTTATGGTATGAGTTTCAATGCTCCTAGAAGTAGTTTTGACGACCTCGAAGTCAAATCAATACAAAAAAAAAAAATGTACCCTGTCCTAAAATAATGCCTTTGGCGTAGTTTAATTTGTATATGTTTTAATTACTTCTTTATGCTCCTTGGCAGTATCAGCTAGCCTGGACAAATTTCTAACTAATGAACTGAACATATGGATCAGCAACAGTATATGTTGCCTTGTATTGGTCTCTGGAACATGAAATGTCTCGCTTTGAAGAATTTTATTAGATATAGTAACAAAACCTGCAACTCTGCAGCATAGATTCCAGCAGGATATGACTCGAGGGAGAAGGAACATGCACTAAAATCCATTAACATTTTAGATTTCTGTAAGTTAGGGTTAAAAGAAGGAAGAGTTAAATGTCTTAGAATTTTGTAGGATAAAATATCTGTCAAATTAAACATTTCCAGATTATAGGGTTACATAGACTTTGGACCTAGTTTCACAAGAAATTATAATACAAGCTTGGGATACTGGGCTTATTTTTTATGCACTAATAGCTCTGTGCATTTATGTGAAAAATAGGTTTTTAAGGACACTTTGGGATGAGAATGCTGAAGGATCTCTTATGGGGACCTGTCTGATTGAAAATGTGGCTAGGATTATGCTATATGGTGTAGGAAAACAAGATTTTAAGGGAAGATTGTAAAAGATGTTGGGTAAAATGAGTCAGCAAAAAGAATCCTCGTAATAGTTTGATACTGCAAGTAAGCAGGTTTTAGCTTTGGAAAGTCAGAATTATGATTAGGTGGCAGAAAGGGAGAGTTAAAATCTGTTGTAGAAGAGGCAGAAATGGGTACATTAGTACTCTGTTCTGGGATTTTGTTTTCAATTTAAAACTGGCCTTTTATTAAAGCAAGAAATAGAGATTGCAGAGAAATTGTTTTCATATTCATTTTTTGGGGATTTAAAATTTGTTCTCATTTACGGCAAATAGCATGTGCTATTAGCCAAAAACAAAATAAAAACAAATGAATTAGCAAACAGAATATGAAAAAAATTTGCCTCCACATCCCTGTTAACTAATAGGGATGTGCAGGAGTTTTTTTCATATTCATTTTATTAATTTGTTTTTCGGAGGCTTTTTTTTTTAAGTTTAAAATTTTCATTTTCATTTTTCATTTTCAGTAAAGAGCATACCCTATTAGCTAAGAGCCCCTGCTCTGTGCCAAAAATGAACACACAATTTGTTTTGTTGGGGGGGGGGGCATTTGAAACAAAAATCAGCTCATTTGTCCCATTTTACAGTTACATTTCTATCAACCATTAAGAAAAATTCTAATTTTCTTAATCTTGGCTTATGTTTTAATACGAGTTTAAAAGTGAACAGAATAAACTACAAGGAATAAGAAAAATAGAAAAAAGTTTGTATATGGTAGGAGGAAGGAGCCACCAGCTTTATAATTTACAAGGAGGATTATAGAAGTACCTTAGTACTGATATTAAGTTTTAGGCTGTGTGAAGCCAAGAATCAGGACCCATGCAGTTTGATAACTCCAAATTAAAATGTTTGTGTTCAATAAAATAAATGCAGTGTGAAGAAAGATACAATGGTAAGCAACCTTTGATGCATCTTTGCCAGTTTGGCATATGTCAGTTTCTCCAGGGAAGCTTTAAGTCAAATTTTTGTAAACTAAATCTCTTCCTCGGGTGGATTTGTGTATTTTATTTTCTCCCCAAGTAAAAGCAGGATGGCAAACACTACAAGTGGGTGATGACATCAGATGGAACCTAGCACAGAACTTTAATCTCAAAGTTTCTAAAACTTTAAGCATGCACAACTGAGACTGCAACATGCCATGCTGCCACACGTCCATGCAGGGTTCTCTTCAGTCATCTTTTCTGCAGGACCCACAGATCATGGATCTTTACTACCCTGCTTCACAGGATTTTTTGCTCTTCCTAAGATGGCAGGAATCACTTCATTATTTCTTCCCTTTTAGGTACACTTAAGTAGGTTTTTCAGTTGGTTCTTAAGTCTGTTTGTTTTTTGGTGCCCATGAAGCACATAGATACTGATGCAGATGCACTAGGGGGCATTGCCTGCTCAGTAGTCACCAAATGGTCAGTTTGATTTTGCTGTGTTCATTTTTTGTCTGGTTCCTGTTATGAATAGATTATCCAACAGCTTTAAGTGGTGTTCCCTGTGCAACAGGATCATGTCTTATCATATATCCCCACGGTAGATATGTTGTGTGCCTGGGGGCATCATCTTTGTGCGACCATGAACCTTAGGGGGCATAGATCTCTACTTGACCTCATGGAAAGGCATTTTGGGCAGCCCAAGTCAGGTTCATCAAAACTGATATCAGTCAATGGACCGGGGAGCTGCATTAGGGGTGACAGATGGGGGACATGCATCAACATCAGACCCTCTTGACATGATACACCAGAAAGGACTGAGGAGACAGACTTTGTTTTCTCCCACCCAACTGCCAAGGGTTCATCCTCCGGTACCAGCACCAAGAAGCTGAGATTCGAGCCAAGGCCAAGAAGCATCATTCTGATGCCCAGTACCAGGAGCAGGGACATTCTGGTTACGGCCATGCAATCCTTGAAGTGTTCTGTCACAAGGAGAGCTCATCCTTAATGAATTCTTGGGAATTGTGACAATTTCCAGTGTCCAGATGTCTACCAGAGATACATCTCTAGTTACCTAGGAAGTCGTGGCCTCACCTCCTGCCTCCAAACCTATGTTGGCATCTGAGGTCTTTGAGGAGGAGCTGGACTGAAAGATCCAGCAGGCCTTGGACAGAGCACTGTATTGCATCAGTGTTCCTGTATTGAGAGTATGAGGACCTATGCAGACTGATGTTGAGCAGTGCTAGAGGTCCTGCAGCCACTTGGCAACTTGGTACTGATGTTGATGTGAAGTCTGTTCTTAGTGGGAATTGACGTCAATGTCAGCTGCACCAATGGTGATTTCAAGCCCATTAGGGTAGGGGGGAGGGATGCCGCAAGGTGTTTAAGCTTCTTGGGGTCCAGGCCCAAAACGGACATGTGCTCCACCCCCCTCCCCCTCTTGAGACCTTGTCTGCTGGTCAGGCAAGATCTGGGACCTTGCCCCCGGCATACTAGTTGGACTTGGACTCAGTACTCCTGAGTATATGGCACAGGTCTGGAGATTCTTCTGAAGGAGAGGAATCAACAAGTCTCTCCTCTGATTCCACTCCACCACAGGAAAGGAGAAAGTGTCTTCTGAAGGACCTCTTTTGCTAGGT
Source organism: Rhinatrema bivittatum (assembly GCF_901001135.1). NCBI lineage: Eukaryota > Metazoa > Chordata > Amphibia > Gymnophiona > Rhinatrematidae > Rhinatrema > Rhinatrema bivittatum. Next base: position 44,045,970 of record NC_042627.1, on the reverse strand, counting down.
ATATTCAGAGAATGGCAAAGGCCATTCTATTTCCTTTGCAGGAGGATGAGTGGAAGAATGTTGAGATTACTTACCTGATAATCTCCTTTTCCTTAGTGTAGACAGATGGACTCAGAACGAATGGGTATAGTATGCTCGTGCTAGCAGTTGGAGACAGATCCGACGTCAGCACGGGTATATATACCCCCACAGGAAGTGAAGCAACTCAGTAATCTTCCTTGCAAAAGCTGTTATGGATATATGTGTACTGACGATCAATGAAATTAGTGAAACAGGATTCCCCTGACAGATTGATAGGAGCTGGAGACCACCAGCATTCACAACTGGAAGGCGTCGACACCTGGCAAAGGGGACACTTATGTAAGAAAATGACATGGCCTACCTTGAATCTGTGAAATCCATGTATACTGGCAGCCGGGCGGGATGCTGAGTCCATCTGTCTACACTAAGGAAAAGGAGATTATCAGGTAAGTAATCTCAACATTTCCTAGCGTGTAGCCAGATGGACTCAGAACGAATGGGATGTACAAAAGCTTCACTCCCAGCCTGGGCGGGAGGCTGCCTGAGGACCGCGTAAGGACTGCCCTCGCAAATGCTGTGTCCTCCCTGGCCTGTACATCCAGACGGTAGAACCTGGAGAAGGTATGGAGGGAGGACCATGTCGCCGCTTTACATATTTCTGCAGGCGACAGCATCCTGGATTCTGCCCAAGATGCTGCTTGGGCTCTGGTAGAATGAGCCTTGACTTGTAGAGGCGGTGACTTCCCGGCCTCTACGTAAGCTGCTCTGATAACTTCTTTAATCCAGTGGGCGATGGTGGGCCGAGAGGCCGCTTCACCTTGTTTCTTTCCGCTGTGCAGGACGAACAGATGGTCCGTCTTTCGTACTTAGTGTCATTTCCAGATATCTGGGCAGCAATCTGCCGATGTCGAGATGGCGTAGTAAATGCCCTTCTTCTGATTTCTTCAAACCCGCCGTGGTAGGCAAAGATATGGTTTGGTTGAGGTGAAATTGTGAGACCACTTTAGGTAGAAAGGAGGGAACCGTGTGAAGATGGATCGCCTCAGGAGTGATTCTGAGAAAGGGATCACGGCAGTACAGCGCTTGTAGCTCTGAGATGCGGCGTGCTGAACACACTGCCAGCAGAAACACCATCTTCAAAGTTAGAGAACGGAGAGACAGGCCCCGAAGGTGTCTGAAGGTGGATCCCGCAAGGAAATCCAAAACTAGGTTGAGGTTCCACAGGGGCACAGGCCACTTTAGTGGCGGACGAAAGTGCTTGACTCCTTTCACGAAGCGGGAAACATCTGGATGCGTGGCAATGGTCTTGCCATCCCTCCTGGGACCGCAGCAAGACAGCGCAGCCACCTGAACCTTGATGGAGCTTAGGGAGAGACCCTTCTGAAGTCCATCCTGTAGAAAATCCAGAACAATAGGAATTGTGGTCGCATGTGGATTGGTGCCATGAGTGTCGCACCAGGCTTCAAACACACTCCAGATCCTTACGTAAGTGAGGGATGTGGAAAACTTGCGAGCTCGGAGGAGTGTATCTATCACCGGCTCCGAGTAACCTCTTTTCTTCAGTCTAGGCCTCTCAATGGCCAGACCGTAAGGGAGAATTGAGCCGGATCCTCGTGGAGGATGGGACTTTGACGAAGCAGATCCCTGAGAGGAGGCAGGGGCAGGGGCTCCCCAGACAGTAGTCTTCTCATGTCCGCGTACCAGGGTCTTTTTGGCCAGTCTGGTGCCACTAGAAGAACTAGGCCCCGGTGCTTCTGAATCTTGTGGATGATGGCGCCCAGCAGAGGCCACGGAGGAAAAGCGTATAACAGAGTCCCTGGAGGCCATGGCTGAACCAGGGCGTCGATCCCGTGAGAGAACGGATCTCGCTTGCGGCTGAAGTATCTGGGTACTTGAGCATTGGACTTGTCTGCTATTAAGTCCATGTCCGGAATCCCCCAGTGATCCACAATCATCTGGAAGGCTGCGGGTGATAGCTGCCACTCTCCCGGATTTAGGCTTTCTCTGCTGAGGAAGTCTGCCGTGGTGTTGTCCTTCCCGGCAATGTGGACGGCGGAGATGTCCTGAAGATTCGCCTCTGCCCAAGCCATAAGCGGGGCTATCTCTAGAGATACCTGTCTGCTTCTGGTTCCGCCCTGACGGTTGATATATGCCACCGTGGTGGCGTTGTCGGACATCACTCTGACTGCTCGGTTCCGCAGTCTGTGAGCAAATTGCAGGCAGGCTAACCGGACTGCTCGTGCCTCTAGACGGTTGATGTTCCACCCTGACTCTTCTCTGTTCCACCGCCCTTGTGCGGTGAGTTCTTCGCAGTGTGCTCCCCAGCCGCTCAGGCTGGCATCTGTGGTGAGCAGAGTCCACGTGGGGGAGGACATCCTCGACCCCCTGCTCGTGTGGTTGGACTGCAACCACCACCGTAACTGGGTCCGCACTCTGGCCGGAAGAGGTAGACGCATGGAATAGTTCCGGAAGCGGGGGCTCCAGCGAGAGAGCAGGGAGCGTTGTAGAGGTCTCATATGGGCCCTTGCCCAGGGTACCACTTCCAGGGTGGAGGCCATGAGGCCGAGAACCTGCAGATAATCCCAAGCTATGGGCCGGCTGGCTCCCATCAAGGACCAGAGACGCGTCTGAAGTTTGAACATTCTCTTGGTAGTGAGACTGACTGCCTGGGTGTCGAACTGTACTCCCAGGTATTCCAGTGACTGGGAAGGCTGTAGGCAACTCTTGTTGAGGTTGACTACCCATCCCAGGCTTTCCAGAAGGGCGATAACTGTCGGTTGCCTGATGGCTCTCCTCTCGTGATTTCGCCCTGATCAGCCAATCGTCTAGGTAGGGATGGACAAGGATTCCTTCCCGTCTGAGCGCCGCTGCTACCACTATGACCACCTTGGTGAAGGTCCGCGGCGCCGTGGCTAACCCGAAGGGCAGAGCCCGGAATTGGACGTGTTGTCCCAGAACCTTGAAGCGTAGGTAGCGCTGATGATCCTGATGGATCGGGATATGCAGGTAGGCTTCTGACAAGTCTAAGGCCGTGAGGAATTCTCCTGGCTGTACTGCGGTCTTGACGGAGCGCAGAGTTTCCATGCGAAACCTCGGGACCCTTAAGTATCGATTGACTGACTTGAGGTCCAATACGGGCCGGAAAGTGCCCTCTATCTTGGGTACCATGAAATAAATGGAATAGTGTCCAGAATTCATTTCCCAGGCAGGTACTGGGATGATGGCTTTCAAGGACAGGAGCCTCGCCAGGGTAGCTTCCAATGCTGCCTTCTTGTGTATGGGACACGAAGATTCCACAAACTTGTCCAGAGGGAGATGATGAAAGTCCAGATAATACCCCTCTCGGATGATGGCGAGGACCCACTGGTCCGACGTAATCTCGACCCATCTGGGGTAGAAGAGGGTTAACCTGCCCCCTATGGCTCCGTCCCCCGGACGGGTCGGCTAATTCTCATTGTGAGGCGCGGCCGGGACCTGAACCCGAGCCGGCTCCCCTCTTGCGCTGCTTGGTCCGAAAGGACTGGTTCCTGGCCTGAGGACGAGGCGCCTGGTAGCGACTCCTATAGGGAGTGAAGCACTGGGAGCTTCTACCTCTGGAGGGCCTTGGAAAGGCGCGCTGGTTCCTCCTGGCAGTCGAGGTACTGGAGAGGCGCCCCATGTGCTGGCCAGTTTATCAAGGTCGCTGCCAAACAGGAAAGAACCCCTAAAGGGCATTCTGGTGAGGCGTGTCTTCGAAGGAGCATCGGCTGACCAATTCCGTATCCAGAGCTGCCTCCTGGCGGCATCGGAGGATGAGACCCCCTTGGCTGTTGTACGGACTAGGTCTGATGCAGCATCCGTGAGGAACGAGAAAGCTGACTCCATGTCTGTTGCCGGAGCATTGTTCCTGACCTGTGACAAACAGGAACATGTCACCACTGTGCAGCAGGTTGCGATCTGCAAAGATAGAGCTGCCACCTCAAAGGTCTGTTTCAGAATGCCGTCCAGTCGCCGGTCATGAGGCTCCTTGAGGGCCGCCCCCCCTCAACTGGAATGGTAGTGCGCTTGACCACAGCGCTAACCAAGGCGTCCACCTGAGGGCATGCCAACATCTCCTTGATTGCTGGTTCCAGGGGGTACATGCCCGTCAGGGCCCGACCCCCTTTGAATGAGGCCGCTGGTGCAGCCCATTCCAAATCTATCAGTTGCTGTGCTGCTTGCAAGAAGGGAAAATGGCGAGCTGTAGGACGAAGACCTTCCAGCAGGGGGTTCTGCGTAGAGGGCACCGTAGTGCTGGGACCTGTAATAGCCAACTCCGCCAGGCACTGAGATACAGGTCGGAGAGATCCTCCTTAGGGAAGAACCGCCTCATGGTTCGATATGGCTCAATCCCCGAGGGAAGTTCCCCCTCCTCCGGGGGTTCAGACTCATCCTCCAAGACATCAGGGTCCGCCTGAACCGGACTGCTCTGAGGCGGGTGCCCATGATAAGGGCGCGAAGGTCCAGGGGCAGGATCAGCTGGAGTAACAACAGCAGCGGCCGCAGCAGCAGCAGGGCCTGGACGGGAAGCTGATTGCATCTGTACAAAGGCATGAATCCCCTTAAAGAGATCCACCCAGCAAATGGAAGCGGTCTCTAGTCGTTGGGGTACCAGGTCCCCCGGGATTCCAGGGTGTTCGAGACTGCCCGCTAGATCCGGGGTGGCCCCTAGGGAACTGTCAGCAAACCTTGGTTGAGACTGGTCCTGGCCCGAGGCTCCCACGGCCTCCTCACATTGGGCACAAAGGGAGTCTGGCTCCTCGCTAAGCGTGGCTCTAAGCTGGCATGCTGAGCAGAGGCCAAGGGCTTTAATGCCGGAATCAGGAGGCGCCGCCGCTGAAGACGCTGAGGTGTTCTGTTCCATCGCGGCTTAGAAATGTAGCGCTGAGGAATACTTGCCCAATACAATATGCGCTCAATAATATGCGGCAGCAATATATGCTTAATACAACAGGCGCTCATTAATATGCGGTCAGCAATATACGCACAATGATATACAATATGCGCTTAGTCATAGACAGGCGCCTATCATGGGCGCTCAATACCTGAACAAAGCCAACAAAATGGTGCCCTCCACGGCGTGCCGCCTACAGGCCACGCCGCCGTTCCTCGTCCCTCGGAGACCAAAAAGTAAGAGATGTACGCCTTACCTGATCCTCGGCACTTCCCGGCTGTAACCCGGGTGGTCTCCGGCTGCGGGGGGAGAGGGCAAGTACCTTCACCGCCGCGCTTGAGGAATTTCACCCGCTGCCTCTGAGCCGCCGAACTCGTCTCGCTCGGGGCTAAGTCCACGCCGGGACTGAGGCACCTCTCAGCCCGACCCGAGCCCTTCATGCTCAGGGGCTAGATCCCTGCCGCGATTCGGCCACCGGACCGAGGCCTAGACCTCCGAGGGATCATGGAAATCACCCCGGGAAACTCAACTGGGGGAGGGACCTTAGGGTATCACCGCAGGAGTGCGGGGCTCGATGTTCCTGGAGAAAATTTAGTAAGTAGAATATAGAAAGTAGTATTGGAAAACACGCTCAGCGAGCGTGCAGGCTCTCCAAACTGCTTTGGAGACGGAAATTACTGAGTTGCTTCACTTCCTGTGGGGGTATATATACACCCATGCTGACGTCAGATCCGTCTCCAACTGCTAGCACAAGCATACTATACCCATTCATTCTGAGTCCATCTGGCTACACGCTAGGAAATAAGATACTTTACATCCTCCAATTTCTGGAACCTCATAAGGAAATCGAAGCAGTCCCAGTCAATGAGATCCTTCAGAAGGTGCAGATGAGAATGTGGGGGGAAAACCCTCTATTGCTCCTGTAATATGAAGGCAGACACGATACATCTAATTCCAAAAGGCTTCCCGATTCAAAAAAAGCAGAAACTGCATCAGTCTGGTCGAATCTTCTCTTAAGAGGAACAGAACCCATTCCTTGGTGCCCCTGAACATCCTTTGCAGGAAAGATGTTTTCTCCCCTTCAGGCAACTATGTTCAATGCCTGCATAGCTTTTTACCAGCTCTTTATTAGCTGGTACTTGTGGGATCTGCTGAAGCAGATGTGAGAAGCAGAGCAGCTTCTTCCAAAGCAGTACAAGGACTGATGAAAGCTCCCCTTTGAGCCAACTGATTCCTGTGAAGTGAAGTACCTGAACTGGAAGATCCTATTTTTTGGTGGTGGTGACTTTGGCAAGCAGACTGTGAGCTTCAGAACCTAGCAGCTTATCCAATTTTCACATACCAACCAACTACTTTCATGCAGTTAAATCTGTATTTTTTTTTCACATTTTAACATGCATTTTGGATATATAAAAAAACATACAAAATTAAATTTAATTGCACGAAAGTAGGTGGTTGGTGGTTAATGATTAAGTGTAAGAGCCACGGGTAAACTTGGATGATAATGGTTTTGGCCATGTATGAAACCCCTGCCTTCCAACTTTAAACATTTTTTTTATTCAGTCTACACACACACACATACACCCACATCTATACCCCCACATACAGACAGGGAAAATAACATCTTAATTCACACGCCCATATGTACACAGCCCTGCTTCATCTACACACTTCAAAGATATATCCACAAAAAACACCCACACCTATACACAGTCATACTCTCAAAAAAAACCCAGCTCACAACTCCCCTTTCATGCACAACCTTGTCACTTGTTACCCCCATACACTTACATGAATCCATCCACTATAACAACCCAAATCTACATACCCCCCACATATGTACACAACCCTCACACATACTCCCTAACATCCACTACCCACAAATAACTAAGCCTAAAAAACATACCCTATAATCTAAACACAATCCTTCCACAACCTTCTTCCATTCACACAGACACACAACCCACATCCATCCTTCTAGATACAACCTCCCCACATCTACAAATACACACTCTCCACCAAACACTTTCTCCCTCCCCATTATGCATATGGGCAACTGCACTCAACCACACACCTCTTTTACAAATCTATGTCAGAAAGCATTCCTTAAATTATGCAACTGTATGCTTTCCCTATTTGTTAAAAAATTTGTGTTACACGGTCTATTCTCCATTCTTTAGGTATAATGGCTAATTTTAAATGATAGGTTTCAGAATGCCAGTAGCAGGTCTTGAGTTTCATATTTAAGTTCTTTAACAACCCTGGGGTGAATATCAGATCCTTGTGATTAATAAACAGACTTGTGTCAGCAGAGAAAGACCATATGGCCTATCTAGTCTGCCTATCCATACACCAGCTGCTCAGGTCAATCACTACTATTCCTCAAAGGGCTCCTCTTTATATCCCACCCTATTTAACATATATCTCCTCCCTCTCTGCAATCTCCTCTCATCGCTAAATTTGAAATTCTACGTATATGCAGACGACGTCCAAGTCTTGAGTCCCATAACAGGCTCCTTGGACTCAGCAATCAAGTTATGGGACTCTCACCTACAAACTATCAACCACCACCTTACCAGCCTCAACCTGGTGTTAAATACTGCTAAGACAGAACTCCTGCTCATCACCCCTGAAAATAGTCGACACTTACAACAATCGCATGCTACCTCCCACATCACTCATACTAGAGACCTCGGAGTTATAATTGACAATCATCTGAGCTTGAAGAAGTTTATAAATTATACTACAAAGGAATGCTTCTACAAGTTACAGGTGCTCAAAAAAAACTTAAGCCTCTCCTATATCACCATGACTTCAGGTCTGTACTCAAGCAATCCTGTTCTCTAAGGTTGAGTATTATAATTCGATTCTGCAAGGTCTACCAGTTATTACATTAAAACCTCTGCAACTGCTCCAAAATGCAGCTGCGAGAATTTTGACCAACACTAAGCAAAGAGATCACATCACGCCAATACTAAAAGACCTACATTGGCTTCCAGTTAATTTTAGAATACTCCACAAATCTCTCACCATCATCCACAAAAATATCTATCACCAGACTCCTCTAGACCTGCTACACCCTCTCAAATTACACTCTTCGGCTACACCTTTAAGAGATGCCTATAAGGGATCCCTTCATGTTCCCCCGATCAAAATGGTACAAAGATTAACTATCAGAGACTGGGCTTTTTCAACAGAGGGCCCCATCATCTGGAATACACTACCCCCAGACCTCCGACAGGAAACCTGCCTCAAATTTTAAAAAGAAACTCAAGACTTGGCTGTTCAGTCGAGCCTTTCCCGAATCCTAGACTATATTCTCCCAAGATATTATCCAATCAGCTGTGTTTCAGTCATATCATATTATATCGTAAACTAGCAGTGTCACATAATCAGGTTATTATGCTAGAGTTAATCTCCAAAGGTTTGTCTTCAGGCCCCACTCTCTGTTTATTTCTCTCTACCTTGGTTATCCTTCTCTTCATTTCCATTTCCAAGTTCCAAGTTCCAAGTTCCATTCTCCCTTGTTATAATGTAACTTTCTACTTCCTGCTCCCTCTGTCGCCTCTGAGATCAGACTAGTTATTGTTAATGAACTATCGTTCTATGTAAACAGAGTTGATTTGATCTGTATCAAGAAAGTTGGTATATAAAAACCCTAAATAAATAAATCTCATACTTTATTGAATTCATATTCTGTCTCCACCTACTTCACTGGGCGGCTATTACATGCATCCACCACCCTTTCTGTAAAGAAATATTTTAGATTGTTCCTGAGTCTATATCCTTCACCTTTACCCCTAACCCTGATTTTAGAGCCATCTTTATGTTGAAATACCTTGGAACAGTTTCTCAACCCTCTCTTGGAGGAACACCTAACCAGCTAGGTTTTCAAGACTGCCACAATGAATATACGAGAGAGATTTTAATACCCTGGGTCCTGTCCCCCCCCCCCCCCCCCCCCCCATGCATGAAACACTCATATGCACATTCATTATGGCAATCCTAGAAACCCAATTGGTTAGATCCACCTTCAGGCGAGGGATGGGAAACAATGCCTTGGAGATATTTAAAATCTCTCACTCATATCTCCCTTATCCTGCCATTCCTGCAGAGTATACATATTAAAATGTTTAAGTCTGTCCCTATATGCTTACAATGAAGACCACTGACTTTTTTTCTTTAGTACAGACTCTGTCCAGTTTACATTACATCCTTTTGCAAGTTTCGTCTCCAGAATTGTACAAAGTATTGAAACGAGTTCTTACCAGGCACTTATATGGGAGCAATATTGCCTCCTTTTTCTGCTGAGCATTCCTCTCCATCCTTTTGGCTTTTGCTGCCACTTGTTTGGCCACTTTGAGGTGATTGGGATTGGATTCAATCACCCCAGATTCTGCTCTTGTTTCTGGCATAGAAGAGTTTCACCCTCTATACTGTATAACTTTCTTCTTTGGGTTTTATAGTCCAAATGCAGTCAGTGTGTTAGATTCCACACCTTCCTGGCTGCCTACTCTGTTGCTGAGTTTTGGTATCCTCTGCAAAAAGAAACTTTCCTGATAGTCCTCCGGCAGTAGAGCTATTCCAAGCACAGATTCCTGCGGCACACCACTATAATGCCTCTCTTGAAGTAATGGAGAAATTACTTACCTGAATTTCCGTTTTCCTTAGTATAGACAGATGGGACTCAGGACCAATGGGTATAGTGTACTCCTGCTAGCAGTTGGAGATGGATCAGATTTCAATCTGACGTCAGCCCCCTAGTACATATACCCCTGCAGGAAGTGCAGCTCTTCAGTATTCTCCTCGAAAAGCATTGTGGATATACGTGTGACTGACTGATTAACTTGAATAACTTCATAACTTGGTTAAACGCTCAAACTTGATTAACTTGTGCTGGTTGATTGACTATAGCTGGAGACCGCCAGTGTACTCAACCGGAAAGCGTCGACACCCGGCAGAGTGGATGCCCTAGGTAAATGAAAACATGGCTTACCCTTGAATTATTTGAAAGACCATGCGTGATGGCAGCCAAGGTGGGATGCAGAGTCCATCTGTCTACACTAAGGAAAACGAAATTATCAGGTAAGTAATTTCTCCATTTCCTAGTGTGTAGCAGATGGACTCAGGACCAATGGGATGTATAAAAGCTACTCCCGAACTGGGTGGGAGACTGCCCGTGACCCACTTAGTATTGCCCTTGCAAATGCCGTGTTCACCCGAGCCTGAACGTCCAGACGGTAGAATCTGGAGAAAGTATGGACGGAGGACATGTAGCCGCCCTGCAGATCTCGGCAGGTGGACAGCATTCTAGTTTCTGCCCAGGATACTGCCTGGGCTCTGGTAGAATGGGCCTTGACCTGAAGAGGTGGTGGCTTGCCAGCTTCTACAAAGGCAGTCTTGATGACTTCCTTGATCCAGCAGGCAATGGCTGCTTCCCCTTGTCTCTTTCCGCTGTGAAGGACGAAAAAGTGGTCTGTTCTTGTATGGGATCAGACATTTCCAGGTATCTGGATAGGAGTCTGCCGATGTTGAGGTGGCGTAGACTACGGGCTTCTTCCGAATTCTTCATGCTATCCATCGTCGGTAGCGAGATGGTCTGGTTGAGGTGAAAGTGTGAGACCACTTTGGGGAGGAAGGAGGGAAACCGTTGCGTAGCTGGATGGACCCCGGGGTGAGCCTGAGGAACGGTTCACTGCAGGACAGTGCTTGTAAGTTCAAAGATGCGGTGGGCTGAACACACTGCCAGCAAAAACACTGTCTTTAAGATTAACAGGCGGAGGGGACAGGCCTCTGAGGGGTCTGAAGGCGGTTCCCGCTAGGAAGTCCAAAACGAGATTGAGATTCCACAGAGGTACCGGCCACTTTAGTGGTGGGTGAATGTGTTTGACTCCTTTCAGGTGAGAGGCTATGCTGTCGCTCTCGCTCTTGGAGCCGTAGCATGACAATGCGGCCACCTGTACTTTGATGGAGTTTAGGGACAGACCCTTCTGTAGTCCATTCTGTAAGAATTCCAGGATCACAGGAACTTTAAGTGTGTGGCTTGATGTTGTGGTCTTCGCACCAGGCTTCAAATACTCTCTAGATCCTTATGTATGTTAACGATGTGGAGAACTTGCATGCTCGGAGGAGAGAGTAACCGCTCTCTCTCAGGCGGGCCTTCTCAATGGCGTTGTCCAACATTACTCTGCCAGCTTTGTTTAGAAGTCTGTGAGCGAACCGCAGACAGGCTAGTCTGACTGCCTGCGCTTCTAGGCGGTTGATGTTCCATCCCGCCTCTTCTGTGTTCTACTGCCCTTGGGCGGTTAATTCCTTGCAGTGTGCTCCCCATCCTCATAGGCTGGCATCTATGGTGAGTAGGGTCCAGGTTGGGGAGGATAGTCTTGATCCCCGGCTCATGTGGCTGGCCTGCAGCCACCACCGTAGCTGGATCCGAACTCTGCCTGGGAGAAATAGATGTACGGTGTAGTTCTGGGACCGTGGGCGCCACCGTGATAGAAGTGAGCGCTGTAGGGGCCTCATGTGGGCTCACGCCCATGGCACAACTTCCAGTGTGGTTGCCATCAGCCCAAGGACTTGCAGGTAATCCCATGCTATGGGACGAGGATCGTTCACAGCAGGGTTTGCAGCTGGTTCCACAATTTTGATCTCCTTATGGGAGTCAGGCTGACCCTTGTCCTGTTTGGTGTTGAATCGGACTCCTAGATATTCCAGCGACTGCGAGGGCTTTAGGGAGCTTTTGTTTGTGTTGACCACCATCCTAGGCTCTCCAGTAGATTTATGACTCCGCTGGTTGCTTGGCGGCTTTCTTCCGGTGACTGAACAGCGCGGCAAAAAGGGCCAAGATGGTGACAGCGAGCACGCGGGCGATATGGCGACCCCCTCGGAGAGTCTCCACGTGGGTAGACCCTTGGAAATAGCTGGGGCCTGGCCCTGCTAGGGCGTATCAACCCGGTGGCACTGGTCCCGGCCGGTGACCTGTGCTCCTCCTCGATCCTCGGAGTCCAGAATAAAGCAGAAGATTTCTACCTTACCTTGTCTTCGGCGCTTCCCGGTTTCATCCCGGGTGGTCTCCGGCTGCGGGGGGAGAGGGAAAATACCTTCACCGCCGCGCTCGAGGGTGCACCCGCTGCTTCTCAGCCGCGCCCGAGGATCGGGGGCTAGGTCCTCGCCGTGATTCGGCCGCCAGACCAAGGCTTGCCTCCGAGGGACCACTGAAATCACCTCGGAATCTCAACTGGGGAGGGACCAGAGGGTATCACCGCAGGAGAGCAGGGCTCGTCTTCAGGTAGGTTTCTTCTTTAAAATTTGGATTTTCTTCTTTGAATTTGGTTCTAACGCTATGAGAGGGTGCAGATAGTCCCTAACTGCTATGGAGACGGAAAAAACTGGAGCGCTGCACTTCCTGCAGGGGTATATGTACTAGGGGCTGACGTCATATTGAAACCTGATCCATCTCCAACTGCTAGCAGGAGTACACTATACCCATTGGTCCTGAGTCCATCTGCTACACGCTAGGAAAACTCCATTTACCACAATCCTTTGTCACCTCCAACTCAACTAGTTTCTTACCTAGTCACTTCAGGACCAATACCAAGTTGTTAAGTTTATTTATAAATCACCTATTAAGAACTGCGTCAAAGGCCTTAACTGAAAATCCAAGTACACTACATCTAACTGTCCCCTTGATCCAATTCTCCAGTCACCCAATCAGAAACTGATCACATTTGTCTATTTTGGAAAACCTTAGAAGTTTTTTCCCTCTCTAACCTTTATCTACTTTCCTACCAAAAACGTTAATTGCCTTTACAATTTTTTTTTTTTGTTTTGCCCACTGCTCTTCTACTTCCCCTAATTTTGCCATCCAGCTAACTCCTTGAGGTACTCCCACATTTTAAGAAATGTTTCCTGTCTAGGACTCTTACCTTTGAATGAACTATCACCATATGTGCTGTAATACTGAACTATACCATCCTATAATCACTGGATCCCAGATGGATTATCCATTATGACATAAGAACTGCCATTTTGGTTCCATCAAGCCTTGTATCATGCTTCCAACAGTAGCCAATCTTGGTCACAAGTACCTGGCAAGATTCCAAACGTTAAATACAGTCTATGCTGCTTACACCAAGGGATAAGCAGTAGTTCATGCCAGTTTATGGACCTTTTCTTCCAGGAACTTAGCAAAACTGGGTTTAAAAAAGGTTTGGACAACTGCCTTTATTACATTCTCTGGCAGTGAAATCCAGAACTTGAACACTGAGTGAAAAAAATATTTTCTCCAATTTATTTTAATTGTGCTAATTTGGATTACTGTAACACTCTGTTACTTGGCCTGCCCCAATCTACAATCAGACCACGCCAGGTTTTTCAGAATACAGCTGCTCGTATTATGTCAGGAAAAAAAAAGGTTTGATCATATCACCCCAACACTGCTCGCATTACATTGGTTACCGATGCATTCTAGAATATTTTATAAAGCTGTCTGTATAGTACATAACATTATTTATGGAGAAAAAACAGAATGGTTAAATGCAGCACTGCGATTACACACACTGCAGAGAAATATAAGATCGGCCAATAAAGCACTGTTATCAATCCCTACAATCAAGTCAGCTCACCTTAGTCAAGTCAGAGAGAGGGCCCTATCGATCACAGGCTCAAAACTTTGAAATTCACTCCCAGTCCAACTAAGAATGCAGCAAGATAAAAGTAAATTCAAAACAGACCTTAAAACATGTTTGTTTAACGCGGCATACAACCATGTGGAGAAATAGCCACATGCTTAGTTTTATACCATCTCTGGGTGATCTTAAGTTTACCTTGGAACTATATACTTATATTTTAAATTTTTATTTGCTTAATATGTATAGTTTTATTCTGTCTTTTAGTAATCTTATCTTTTAAGCTATTTCTCTAAGCTAGTAATTTTACTTTTATTTTTCTATTTATAAACAATTGTAACTTTATTATGTTTTTATTGTAATGTAAACAGTTATGAAGGCTACTGCTGAGATGACTGTATATAATGTAGAGATTACTTACCTGATAATCTCGTTTTCCTTAGTGTATGCAGATTGACTCAAAACAAGTGGGTATAGTGTGCTCGTGCTAGCAGTTGGAGACTGATCGGACGTCAGCACGGGTACATATACCCCCGCAGGAAGTGCAGCAATTCAGTAATCTTCCTTGCAAAAGCTTTATGGATATATGTGTAACTGACCGATCGATTAAATGAACAGGATTACCCTGACCGATTGATAGTAGCTGGAGACCGCCAGTGTTCTCAACCGGAAGGCGTCGACACCCGGCAGGATGGATGCCCTATGTAAGAAAACATGGCTTACTGTGAGTCTGTGAATCCCCATGTATACCGGCAGCCGGGCAGGATGCTGAATCCATCTGCATACACTCAGGAAAACGAGATTATCAGTTAAGTAATCTCTACATTTCCTAGCATGTAGCAGATGGACTCAAAACAAGTGGGATGTACAAAAGCTACTCCCGGACTGGGAGGGAGGCTGCCCGGGGTCCGTTCAGGATTGCCCTCACAAATGCTGTGTCCTCCCTGGCCTGGACGTCCAGACGGTAGAATCTGGAGAAGGTATGGAGGGAGGACCACGTCGCCGCTTTACATATCTCTGCAGGTGACAGCATCCTAGTTTCTGCCCAGGAGGCTGCTTGAGCTCTGGTAGAGTGAGCCTTGGCCCGTAGAGGTGGTGGTTTTCCCGCTTCTACGTAGGCTGCCTTGATAACTTCTTTGATCCAGCAGGCGATGTTGCCCGTGAGGCCGCTTCCCCTTGCTTCTTCCCGCTGTGAAGGACGAACAGGTGGTCCATCTTTCGTACTGCTTCTGACATTTCCAGGTATCTGGACAGCAGCCTGCCGATATCGAGATGCGTAGCATTCGACCTTCTTCTGACTTCTTCAAACCTTCCATGGTAGGCAAGGATATGGTTTTGGTTGAGGTGGAAGTGAGAGACTTACTTTGGGTAAGAAGGAAGGAACCATGCGAAGATGGATAGCCTCTGGAGTGATGCTGAGAAACGGATCCACGCAGGACAGTGCTTGTAGCTCTGAGATTGCGGCGTGCTGAGCATACAGCCAGCAGGAAACACCATCTTCAAGGCGAGCAAACTGAGGGACAGTCCTCGAAGGGGTCTGAAGGCGGGTCCTGCTAGAAATTCCAAAACTAGGTTGAAGTTCCACAGGGGCACTGGCCACTTCAGTGGCGGGCGAATGTGTTTGACTCCTTTCAAGAAATGTGAAACGTCTGGGTGTGTGGCAATGCTGTTGCCGTCACTCCGGGACCGTGGCAGGATAGCGCTGCCACTTGAACCTTGATGGAATTGAGGGACAGACCTTTCTGAAGTCCATCTTGCAGGAAATACAAAATGATAGGGATCTTAGCGGCATGTGGATTGGTGCCGTGAGTGTCGCACCAGGCTTCAAATACTCTCCAGATCCTTATATATGTTAGTGATGTGGAGAACTTGCGTGCTCGGAGGAGTGTATCTATTACCGACCCCGAGTATCCTCTTTTCTTCAGTCTAGCCCTCTCAATGGCCAGACCGTAAGAGAATTGAGCTGGATCCTCGTGGAGGATGGGACCTTGCCGCAGCAGGTCCCTGTGTGGAGGCAGGGGAAATGGATTCCCTGCCAGTAGTCTTCTCATGTCTACGTACCAGGGTCTTCTTGGCCAGTCCGGGGCCACTAGAAGAACTAGGCCTCTGTGCCGCTGAATCTTGTGTATAATGGTGCCCAGCAGGGGCCATGGAGGAAAGGCATATAGCAGGATCCCCTGGGGCCATGGCTGGACAAGGGCATCGATCCCTTGGGATAGAGGATCCCGCCTGCGGCTGAAATATCTGGGTACTTGAGCGTTGGACCTGTCCGCTAGTAGGTCCATGCCCGGCGTCCCCCACTGATCCACAATCATCTGGAAAGCTGTGGGCGACAGCTGCCATTCCCCCGGATTTAGGCTTTCTCTGCTGAGGAAGTCTGCCGTGGTGTTGTCCTAACCGGCGATGTGGACGGCGGAGATGTCCTGTAGATTTGCTTCCGCCCAAGACATCAGGGGGGCTATTTCTAGGGATACCTGTCTGCTTCTGGTTCCACCCTGTCGGTTGATGTAGGCCACTGTGGTGGCGTTGTCCGACATCACTCTGACCGCTCTGTTTCGGAGTCTGTGGGCAAATCGCAGGCATGCCATCTTGACTGCCCGTGCCTTTAGTCGGTTTGCTGTTCCACCCCGACTCTTTTCTGTTCTACCGCCCTTGGGCGGTGAGTTCTTCGCAGTGTGCTCCCCATCCGATCAGGCTGGCATCTGTAGTGAGCAGGGTCCAGGTTGGGGAGGACATTCTTGACCCCCGGGCTCATGTGGCCAGGCTGCAACCACCACCGTATCTGATTCCGCACTCTGGCTGGTAGAGGTAGGTGTACGGTGTAGTTCTGTGATAGTGGGCTCCACCGAGATAGGAGGGTGCATTGTAATGGTCTCATATGAGCCCGCACCCATGGTATCACCTCCAGAGTGGATGCCATAAGGCCGAGGACCTGTAGGTAATCCCAAGCTGTGGGCCGGGTGGTGCTCAGCAGGGCCTGCAGACAATTCCGGAGCTTTGCTCTCCTCTTGGCGGTCAGACTGACCTTGTCTTCCTGGGTGTCGAATCGGACTCCTAGGTATACCAGCGACTGAGAAGGCTGTAGGGAACTCTTGTTCAAGTTTACTACCCATCCTAGGCTTTCCAGAAGAGCTATAACTCTGTTGGTTGCCTGGTGGCTCTTCTCCGGTAACTTTGCCCTGATCAGCCAATCGTCCAGGTAGGGATGGACGAGGATTCCTTCCTTCCTGAGGGACGCCACCACTACTACTATGACCTTGGTAAAGGTCTGCGGCGCGATGGCTAACCCTAAGCGTAAATCTCGGAACTGGAAGTGTTGGTTCAGGACTTTGAAGCGTAAATAGCGCTGGTGATCCCGATGGATTGGGATATGCAAGTAGGCTTCCGACAGATCTAGGGATGTGAGAAACTCCCCTGGCTGTACGGCATTTTTGACATACCGCAGAGTTTCCATGCGAAAGCTGGGGACCCGTAGGTGTCAGTTGACTGACTTGAGGTCCAGGATGGGCCTGAAAGTGCCCTCCTTCTTGGGTACTATGAAATAAATGGAATAATGCCCAGAATTTATCTCCCCTGCAGGCACTGGGATTATGGCTTTTAGGGACAGGAGCCTCCGCAAGGTAACTTCTAGTGCCGCCCTCTTGAGGGGTGAATAAGGAGATTCCACAAACTTGTCTGGCGGGAGCCGAAGAAAGTCCAGGCAATACCCTTCTCGGATGATGGCGAGGACCCACTGGTCCGAGGTAATCTCAACCCACCTGCGGTAGAAGAGGGTTAGCCTGCCCCCTATGGCTGCTACCCCCAGATGGGTCGGCTGATTGTCATTGTGGGGTGCGGCCGGGACCGGAACCCGAGCCGGTTCTCCTCTTGTTGTGCTTAGTCCAAAAGGACTGGTTCCTGGCCTGAGAACGAGGTGCTTGGTAGTGAGCCCTGTAAGGGTTGAAGCGCTGAGTGTTTCTACCTCTGGATGGCCTAGGAAAGGGGCGCTGGCTCCTCCTTGACCTGTCTTCTGGTAGACGGGGTAATGGAGAGGCGCCCCATTTATTGGCCAGTTTCTCGAGGTCGCTGCCGAACATGAGGGATCCCTTAAAGGGCATTCTCGTGAGACGTGTCTTGGAGGAGTCGTCGGCCGACCAACTACGTAGCCAGAGCTGTCTCCTGGCTGCCACTGAGGATGACACTCCCTTGGCTGCTGTACGGACTAGGTCGGAGGCTGCTTCAGTGAGGAACGAGAGAGCTGATTCCATCTCTCTCCCGGGGTGTTGTTCCTAGCCTGTGATAAACAGGAACGCGTCACCACGGTGCAGCAGGTCGCAATTCGTAGGGACATGGCTGCCACCTCAAAGGCTTGTTTCAGAATGGCGTCCATGCGCCGGTCATGTGTATCCTTGAGGGCCACCCCCCGCCCCCTCCACCAGAATGGTGGTGCGCTTCACAATTGCGCTAACTATGGCATCTACCTTGGGGCACGCCAGCAGCTCCTTGGGTGCCGGGTCTAAGGGGTACATGCCAGATAAGGCCCGACCCCCTTTGAATGAGGCCTCCGGCGCATTTCATTCCAAATCGATTAGCTGCTGTGCTGCTTGTAGGAGGGGAAAATGGTGAGCCGTTTGGCGCAGGCCCTCTAACAGGGGATTCATTCTAGGTTCCCCTGGGGTGTCATGGCCCGGGATATCCAGTTCAGACAGGCATTGAGAGACCAGGCTTGGGAGATCCTCTTTCAGAAAGAAGCGCCTCATGGTCCGATATGGTTCAATCCCCGAGGACAGTTCTCCCTCCTCGGGGGGCTCGTAGTCTTCCTCAGAACAATCCAAATCCCCATAAGTGGGGCTTCCGGATGGCGAGTGGCCATGCCTAGGCCTTGAGGGTCCAGGGGTCGGGTCATCCGGTACGTATGGACCCATTCGGGGAGCAGACTGCGTTGAGACAAAGGCATGAATCCCCTTGAACAATTCCACCCAGGAGAGCGAAGCAGGATCTGGCCTTAGGGGCACCAGGTCTCTCGGGTTCCCTGGCTGCTCACCGTGGCCTGCTAGGTCCGGGGTGTTCCCTGAGGAACTGGCAAGTACGCTGGGCTGCGACCGGTCCTGGCCTGGAACTCCCAGGGCCTCTTCACATTGGGCACACATAGGGAGTCTGCTTCCTCGCTCTGTGTAGCTCTGAGGTTGCATGCTGAGCAGAGGCTTAGAGCTCTTATGCCTGAGTCTGGAGGTGCCGGCTCTGCTTAAGCATGGGCTCTCTTACGCTCCATCTCGTCTGTTATCTCCCCCAAGCTGGCGTCTGCACTTTGTAATGTGTGCCTACCAATATGCGCTTATCCACGTGCGTGTATCCACAGGCGCCTCGCAACTGGCGCCTCGCAGTGTGCGACCATCAACATGCGCCTATCAACGTGCACGAAGCAACGTGCGTGCGCTGTTCAACATGAATCAAGGTGACTTCAATGCATGCCTCTATCGAATATGCGCCCAAGTATTTTCGGGCGCCTAACATATACGCCCTTCACCTGTGCGCTCAGTCTGGCCTGAGCGCTAGAGCGCGGCGAAGAACCAGGGCAAAAGGCGACTGCGAGCAGGCAGGCAAAATGGCTACCTCCTTGGCGGGTTGCCACGTAGGCAGACTCCGCTAATCCTCGCTTCCTCGGAGACCAACAAGTAAAGATGTACGCCTTACCTTGTCTTCGGCGTTTCACGGCTGCGAGGGGAGAGGGTGATTACCGTCACCGCCACGCTCGAGGAAGTGCACCCGCTGCCTCTAGGCCGCGCCTGAACTCGTCTCGCTCGGGGGCCAAGGCCGCGCCGGGACCGAGGCTGCCTCTAAGCTGCGCACAAGCCCTTCTCACTCGGGGACTAGGTCCCTGCCGCGAGCCGGCCACCGGACCGAGGCTCTTACCTCCGAGGGACCATGGAAATCGCCTCGGGAAACTCAACTGGGGGAGGGACTGAATGCTATCACCGCAGGAGTGCGGGGCTAGTCTTCAGGTAGGTTTCTTCTATGAATTTAGTAGTTAGAATTTTGAAAAACGCTCAGCGAGCGTGAGGTAGCTCCAAACTGCTGGAGACGGAAATTACTGAATTGCTGCACTTCCTGCGGGGGTATATGTACCCGTGCTGACGTCAGATCCGTCTCCAACTGCTAGCACGAGCACACTATACCCACTTGTTTTGAGTCCATCTGCTACACGCTAGGAAAATAAAAATAAACCTTAAACTTAGTAACTTCATGGAGTTTCCTTTCAGTCTTTATTCTTTCAAAAAATATAAAGTCGATTTACATTTCCCCATTCCACTCCACTCCTGATTTTATAGCCTTCTATAATATACCCTCTCAGCTGTCTCTTCTACAAGCTGTTTAGCCTTTCCTCATACAGGGAACTGTTCCATCCCCTGTATCATTTTGCTGCCCTTCTCTGTACCTTTTCCAGTTCCTGGAAACCTGTACAAGTGGAGAGGCACAGCAGGGTCTGTCAGCATATGACGACTACAGGAGATCCCAGTTGGTGCTGCTCAGGGGCTGACACCACTAAAAAAGTACAAATACCTAGGCTGCAGGCCCAGAGAACAGTGGTAGCAATACTCCAGTACCTATAAAAAAAAAAAAAAAAAAACACAACAATGTGGTGTTGGCAGTTGTCCATGTTTAAACCCAGGCCTGCATCTGCCTTCAATATTGATCACTCCCCTTATCCTGAATCTCTCCCCCCAACCCAGCATCAACCCTCTCTCTCTAATCTCCACCCTTTACCCAGCAACACTCCCTTCTCTCCCTCCCCACCCCTTATACGGCATCACTCCTTTCTCTCCCCAACCCTCACCTCCTTCCAAGCATCTTCTCTCTTCTTCCATCCTCTCCCCTGCCCGGGAAACCCCTTCTCTCTGCCTAACATTTCCCATCATTCTCTTCCTTCCCTCTCCCCCCCCCCCCCCCACCCCACTCCAAACTCAGCCCAGCATCTTTTTTTCTCTCCTATACAATCACCTGCCCAGTATAACCCTTCACTCTGCCCCCCTCCCCTTCACTTTTCTTTTAACCCTATGGCCTCAACCAGGGGTCCTCCTCCCTCACCTGGCTTGGCTGATCAAGGAGACCCTTTGGATAGGGGGTGCTCATGAACAGTACACTGTATAAAGGCTGCACTGTAGCTAAAGAAGCTAAAGAAAAAAAAATGAAGTGAACATGAGACAGATGTGTGCTCAGGCCCTTCTGCAGTCCCACCTCCTCCTTTGGCATGGGTTTCTTGTTACTAGAAACCCATGCTGGGGCAGGACTATTGCAGAGCCTGTGTGTATGCTGACTCAAGATACAGGCCCCATGTTAACTTTTTTTCTCCCTTATTCTTCAGCTATAGTGCAGCCTTTATGCAGTGTACTCATGATAGCCCCTCCACCCAGGCTTGGCACTGCTGCGGGGAAAACAGAGCTGGACTAGGATGGCAGGGAGAGACACACTTGCATCCTTTTCCCACCTGAGAAGGTGGGCAGGAGGAGATAGTGAGCATCAGGAGAAGTGCTGGGATCACAAGCATGCACTCCCTCTTGTGCTGCCAACCCACCATGGTTAACTGCATGCAGTGGGGCCAGGGTCATAATGGCCATAAGCTAGCTACAGCTTGCAATGTGTACATGTGGAGCTATGAGCCCTTAGTGAAAAGGCCATGCATGTGCATGTCAGACAAAAAAAAAAAAAAAGAGCAGGCAGAGCAGAAGCACAGCTGAGCCAGGCTGAAGTTTTAGGCAGTAGCAGTGGTGGAATGTAGCAGCAGGCCAGGAAACTGCCAGGGTTTGTGGGCCTATGGTAGTTCCCATGCCTGGCAGCAAACAAGAGACCAGAGAGGAACAATAGGAGCCATTCTGGTTGTGCTGGGGTCCTGAATGGGCTTTTGTATATTTTACTTTCCATTGCTATCAGCTGATCAGAGTGCAAGGAGTAATGAACAATTATCCTCGCTGTGATCTAGTGAGCCAGACTGAGCATGGGGAGAACAGAGTACAGCCGGGTACAGGTCCTGAACAAGCAAGTCATAGGAAAAAGCACCTCAGTATAATGCCAGCATGCACTGTTCAACATGGTTAGAAGATAGGAGTGAAGTCAACTAAGCAGTTTTTGTTGTAAAATAGATTTTACACTGACACTCAAAGAACAAAGATTATCCCCAGCAATACATTTTACAGTTAAGTTACCACCTGGTGGATGCTGAAAATTGGAAACATGATCCTTCAGGCACTTTTGTATTGCTGTATCTTCAGAGAGAAAACCTTTACAAGCTCGCAGCAAGGTAGACGACAAACTCAAAACTGATTATGAGGATAACAAAACAATTGCCTGTAAGAATGTTATTCTCTGCTTATATGCAGAAATAGAAAAAGGAGCTCAAACCAAACTTGCTAAGGACATTTGAAACTTCCTTGCACAACAAATCCCATACACTACTGAAATTTATACCAGAATTACACAGTTTCATAAACCTTTTAGTTCAAATAAAGGTATTTTATGCAATAGTTAATGTAAAACCTATCACAATGGATCATTAAATCTTGTGAAGCTCCAACTCTTCCTGCAAAGAAAAAAGTTAGAAAGGATCACAGTAAGTCTATTAACTAACTTAGATTACAGGGTGTTTTTTTTTTTATTGGAGTTCCTCCTTTTTCCTTTTATTTCTAGCTCAGTCAGAACCAGTGTTAGGATTCTGGCACCATGAGCCATCATTCACAAGTACCCAAAGATTCTTCTATTTTGATAGACCTACCCTCCCAAAGTTTAGTCTGGTCACTGCAGCAACGACCCTCATCCCAGGAGACATGAACCAGGGCTCGTTCCGGAAACCAGTACCAAAGCAAAAGGTTCTAAAATCCAGCTACCAGGTAGTGTCTTTAATAACCAAGATTTCCTCCCCAACAGGTGAGGCTGTGGCCTGCCACAGTGTCCACAGCCAACACAGGAAGTGGAAAGCCTGATATGGCAATCAAATTGGGGAGTCTCCATATGGCAGTGCACAACACTACCAACTGAGCCACCAGATCAACCCACAAATTACATATTTCATAGAAATACTGCAACCTCTCCTACCTGAAGATGTGTTATATGTATGGTCCCACAACAATTTTGAATTCCCTTGATGGGTACAAAATAGAGAAAATTTTGAAGACAAGACCTACCTTGACTTCAAAATTAAAAAAAAACAAACCTAAAAATCTACATCTATAGAAATGCCTCAAAATGTAATGCTCATCTACACCTCCCCCTCCATCTATCTTGGGCAGTATCCAGTAATGTTTTACTTGCTGTACCTAAACTGAATATATATGATGCTTGGCACATCTGGAAACTGAAGTCAACTTTGAATATTACCAACAAAGCTGAATATTCAGGCTTTAACTGGTCCACTGGTAAAATGGAGTTCATCCCAAGGCTCTAGCAATTAGGATAAATAAACTGAAAAAATGGATCTAAGACAATGTCATGTAGTCCAATAATCTTATAAGTATTCCATCTAGATTAGAAACACATATTTGACACATTCCTCACTTTTTACATAAGCATGACAGCAGATAGAGACAATATGGCCTGCAGTGGTTTATAGTCCTTTTTCTCCCTCAGATTCTGCTCTTATCCCATGTTTTCTTAAATTCAGATATCATCCCCAACTTCACCACTTCCATTCAAGAGGCTGTTCCATGTGTACAATACCCTTTCTATAAAGACATTTCTTTAGATTGCCCATCTACCCCATTCTCACTTATCCCATGAACCCTCGTTTTACAGCCTCCTTTTTGTTGCAAGAGGCTTGCATCATATATATTTATTCCATGGAGATATTTAGCAAGTGTTGCTTACCTGTAACAGGTGTTCTCACAGGACAGCAGGATGTTAGTCCTCACATATGGGCGACATCATCAGGATGGAGCCCAATCACGGAAAACTTCTATCAAAGTTTCCAGAACTTTGACTGGCCCCTACTGGGTATGCCCAGCATGGCACTAACCCTGCAGCCAGCAGGGGTCCCCCTTCAGTCTTATTTGATAGCTACAGGAGGTGCCGAAAAAATAAAACAAAACGTTACGAACCCAACACCGCGGGGCGGCGGGCGGGTTTCGTGAGGACTAACATCCTGCTGTCCTGTGAGAACACCTGTTACAGGTAGGCAACACTTGCTTTCTCATAGGACAAGCAGGATGGTAGTCCTCACATATGGGTGAGTACTGAGCTGAGGATGTCCAAACATGCACCAAATGTACCCAACGGCGTGCAACAGGCACAACAACTGGGGTGGAATTTGGTAGAGGGCATCCTGAACCCCACGGGGCAGGCGGAAGGGTGTTGGTACGTCACATTGGAAATAGGTTACGCAGGACAGATTGGCCGAAGATGGAATCTTGCCTTCCAGCTTTGTCCAAGCAATAGTAGGCTGTGACGGTATGGAGAGAGCTCCAGGTGGCAGCCCTGCAAATGTCAGGAAGCGGCACCGATCTTAGGTGTGCTACTGAAGTCGCCATGGCCCTCAGAGTGTGCTTTAACACCGTCTTGAAAAGGAATGCCTGCTTGCTGGTAGCAAAAAGATATGCAGTCTGCCAATCAGGAGGAGAGAGAGAGTCTGCTTACTCACAGGTTGCCCTAATTTGTTGGGATGGAAAGAGACTAATAACTGAGTGCTCTTCCTGTGGGCAAGTGTACGGTCTAGATAGAAAGTTAGAGCCCGTTTACAGTCAAGGGAATGCAGAGCCTGTTCCCCTGGATTGGAATGGGGCCTGGGAATAAAGGTAGGTAGTATGATGGATTGATTAATGTGAAACTCCGAAACTACCTTGGGTAAAAACTTAGGGTGAGTGCGGAGTACCGCCCGGTCCTGCAGGAGTTTAATGTAAGGCGGATAGGTAACTAGGGCCTGTAACTCACTAACCCTGCGAGCTGAAGTGATAGCTAAAAGGAAAATCACTTTCCATGTGAGATATTTTAGGTCACAGGAGTGAAGAGGCTCAAATGGTGGTTTCATGAGCCGACCAAGAACCAGATTAAGGTCCCAAGAAGGGGCCGGAGGACGTAAAGGTGGCTTGATATGGAGCAGGCCCTTTAAAAAGCGTGTTACAAGTGGTTGTACTGATATAGAAACATCCCCAACACTGTTATGGAAGGTGGCTACCACACTGACATGCATTCTGATGGAAGAGGTTTTTAGATCTGACTGACAAATGCCAGAGATAGTCCAAAAACCTTGGATTGGACAGGAAAAGGTATCAAGGGATTGTGAAGTGCACTATGATGTGTACCTTTTCCATTTATAGGAATAAGATTTTCTTGTGGAAGGCTTTCGTGAAGCAATCCGGACACGAGAAACAGAATCTGAAAGGTTAAGTGGTTGAAGAATTAACCTTTCAACATCCATGCCGTCAGGGACAAGGCCTGAAGATTGGGATGGCGTAGGCATCTGTCATTTTGAGTGATCAGATGCGGGTCCATTCCCAAGGGAATGTGCCTGTGGATGGAGAGATCCTGGAGTATGGGAAACCACACTTGGCGTGGCCAGTGAGGTGCTATCAGGATCATGGTTCCTTTGTCCTGATGTAGCTACACAAGAGTCTTCGAAAGAAGAGGAAGTGGAGGGAATGCATAGAGCAGACCGGTTGCCCATGAGAGGGAGAATGCATCTCTGGGCTGAGAGTGCTCGCTCCGAATGAGGGAGCAGTAATTGTCCACTTTGTGGTTCTGAGGGGACGCAAAGAGGTCTGTCTGGGGGTATCCCCATTGGCAAAAGATTGAGGTCACTACCGAGGGGTTAAGAGACCACTCGTGTGGCTGGAAGACACGACTCAGTTTGTCTGCCAAGACATTGTCCACTCCCGGCAAGTAGGTGGCCCTGAGGTACATCGAGTGGGAGCGCGCTTCCACCCAAATCTGCGCAGCTTCCTGACACAGGAGGAAGGAGACTGTGCCTCCCTGCTTGTTGATGTACCACATGGCCACCTGGTTGTCCGTCTGAATCAGGATGCCGTGATTTGATAGGCGTTCCTGAAAAGCCCTGAGAGCATATCGCATTGCTCGAAGTTCTAGGAAGTTTATTTGATGTTTGGCTTCCTGTGGAGACCAAGATCCTTGTGTCTGTAGATTGTCCACGTGGGCTCCCCACCCGAGGTTGGAAGAGTCGGTGGTGAGAATGAGTTGAGGATCTGGCATTTGAAAAGGTAGTCCCTGGAGGAGATTGGTCTGATCTTTCCACCAGGCAAGAGACAGACGGAGTGAGTTCGTGATGTGGACAATGGTCGACAGAGGCTGAACAGCTTGAATCCATTGTGACCTCAAGAGTCCAATGCACGAGTCTCATGGCCAGGCGAACCATTGGAATAACATGGACGGAGGACGCCATGTGTCCTAGCAGGATGAGGAATTGGCGAGCTGCTGCTGTATATTGAGACTGCAACTGGTGAGCGAGGGCCACGAGTGTTAGCGCTCGTTGTCGAGGTAGAAAGGCTTTTGCCTGTAAAGTGTCCACGTCTGCCCCAATGAACGACAAGTTTTGAGATGGGGTTAAATAGGATTTCCCGTAATTGACAAGAAATCCTAGAGAAATTAAAGTGTGTAGCGTGAAATCGAGGGATGACAGAGCAGTTTGCTGGGTTGGAGCCCTGATTAACCAGTCGTCCAGATAGGGGTAGACATGCACACGTGCACACCTTCTTTCCTGAGGAAAGCTGCTACAACTACAAGACATTTGGTGAAGACTAGTGGTGCAGACGCTAGGCCGAAAGGAAGCACTCGATATTGATAGTGCTTTGGGCCTACTAAAAACCTGAGGTACTTGCGATGAGTTGGAGTGATCGCAATATGTGTGTATGCGTCCTGGAGGTCCAGAGAGCAGAACCAGTCTCCTCTTTGTAGAAGAGGTAGAAGCGAGCCCAAGGTTACCATCTTGAACTTTTCCGGCTGGAGGTACTTGTTGAGAGCACGTACGTCCAGAATTGGACGAAGCCCCTCAGATTTTTTGGGGATCAAAAAGTACTGGGAATAGAACCCTAGGCCTTGCTGCGAGAGAGGGACGGGTTCTATTGCTCTTAACTGGAGAAGGGAAACCTCCTGCTCCAGAAGGACAGAATGGTCGGATACTCTCCATACTTGCAGAGGTGGTGAGTCCGGTGGAAGAGCAAGAAAGTTCAGGTGGTAACCCTGAGCAATGATTGCTAGCACCCATTGGTCGGTTGTGATTGCCACATGCTGTGAAAGTGGCACAATCGACCTCCCACTGGTATGCTTGGCAGAGGAATCAGACTACTGCTCTCCAATTGAAAGTCAAAAACCGGAAGCAGGCCCCGGCTGGGGAGCTGCTTGTGGCTTTTGCTTTCGGGCCTGGCAAGGCTGAGGCTTTTGATAAAGTCTCGTAGTTCGGGACCTTGCTGGTGGAGGATAGTACTTCCTTGGACGGAAGAATGACTTCTTAGAGTCCTTCCTGAAAGGCTGTCTTAAGGGGAAGTCGGAAGGTATCGATGAGAGCTGTTTAAGGGTCTCACGATGGTCCTTTAATTCAGCCACTATTTGCTGGATCTGCTCACCGAACAGATTGTCTCCTACACATGGTAGGTCAGATAGCCTGTCTTGTACTTCTGGGCGAAGGTCAGAAGATTTGAGCCAGGCCCATAGTCTTGCCGAAATAGCAGCTGCAGACACTCTAGTAGAGGTGTCGAAGATATCGTAAGCTGTTATCTCATACTTTCCTGCTTCAAACCCCTTGTTGACAAGGATTAGAAGCTGGTCTTGGAATTGTTCAGGCAGGGTTTCAGAGAAGTCCTGTATCTGTTTGAAGATGACCCTATTATATTGGGTCATATACAGCTGGTAAGCAGCAATTCTGGAGATGAGCGTCGACCACTCGTCGACCAATATTGTCTAGGAACTTGTGTTCCTTAACAGGAGGGGTAAATGAGTGAGGCTTCGTCCTTTTTGCTTTCTTTTGAGCAGATTCTACCACAACTGAGTGGTGGTCAAACTGAGATTTTTGAAAGCCGGGGCTGACTGCACTAAATAGGTAGTGTCAGCTTTTCTATGGACTGGGGCAATGGTCGGTTGTGATTGATTGCCACATGCTGTGAAAGTGGCACAATCGACCTCCCACTGGTATGCTTGGCAGAGGAATCAGACTGCTGCTCTCCTCTTTTTGAGGAGGTCAAGAAGAATTTGATGAATGGGAATAGAAGTGATCACTTTAGGGGCCTCCAGGATTTGGAGAAGCTCCATCATCTGGTGCCTATCATCTTGCTCCGTCTGAAGCTGGAAAGGGACCAATTCTGACATTTCCTTCACAAAATTAATGAAAGAGGTCCTCTGGAGGAGAACGCTTTCTACTTTCAGTAGGAGAGGGAGGTGAAGGTAAGTCATTGGCGTCTGAAGAAGTATCATCACCCCAGGTGTCATAAGGATCAGCAGACTGACCTGTAGGACGAGAAGGGGGTTGGATACCCGAAGGCCCCGGCCGAGGCTCCGAGAAAATCGAAGGAATCGCCGGGGGCACCATGGACGGCCTGGAGGGTATCGGTGCCGGTATCGAAGGCGCCAACGTACGTATCACTCCCAATGAATGAATCGGTGGCAAGGGATGAATTAGCATCTGTGGCTGAGGCAAAACTCCCGAAGGAGGGATGTGGAACGGTTTTTCTCCTCCCGATGAAGCTTTCAATGGGGAGCGCACCGGAGCCATCGGAGACCCGGGAATCACCGGTGGAAGGGCAGTTATGAGTGCCTCCATCCGGGATAGCAGTGGTGCCAGCGCTGCTGGAATCGGGTCGATGACCCGTTCCACAATCTGTGCCGAAGGGACCTGGAGTAGTTGCATTGCCTTGTCGATGGCCTCCTGGACCAGCCGGTCCAGTTCTTCTTGGAGACCTGGAGCAAGCAGCCTTGGCTCCGGAACAGAAGAGGGAGGCAGAGGCATAGCCGGAGAGACCACCTTTACAGGCAGAATCGCGGCTCCCAAACCCCAAGCAGGTGACGGTGGCCTCGATGACCCGGTCGCAGGAATGGTCGGTGCCTTTCCTGGACAGGGCTTCTTCGACGGTGGCGAGGTCGATGATTTCGCTCCCTCAACGGTCAGAGTCTTACGATGCCGATGGCGATGTTTCTCCCTACGTTCCCCTCGATCGTGAAGGGGAGTAACGGGCGCAGATGGCCGTGAAGACGTCGATGGCGGACTATCACCGGACGGTGGTCTGTGCCGGTTCCGATGACGTTGATGCGATGGACGGTGTCGGGGTGTGAGCATGGAAGAGGAGTCCCAGCTTCTCCATCCTTGCCTTGCGACCTTTGGGTGTCATGAGGGCACATTTGGTGCAAGTCAGGACATCGTGCTCCCGGCCTTAACACATTACACAGACGCCATGAGGGTCTGTGATAGACATGGTGCGAGTACAGTCCGGGCACCAGCGGAACCCCGACACCATGGCCATAGAAAAAAATCGAGCTGCGGGATGGACGACGGCCAGCAGGCCGCAAGGGCCAAACCCGACGGTAATAGACTGAAAACTGTCAAAAAAACTTACCGGAGTACCGCGGCTAGAGAGAAGTTAGAGGAGGGACCCCTGTGGGGCAATTTAACGTTAGGAATTTTCCTCACGGAATTAACTGTCAGGAATCTCCACAGAGCTCCTAAACCGCGAGGCTACTACAGTGTGGAAAAAAGAAGACTGAAGGGGGACCCCTGCTGGCTGCAGGGTTAGTGCCATACTGGGTATGCCCAGTAGGGGCCAGTCAAAGTTCTGGAAACTTTGATAGAAGTTTTCCGTGATTGGGCTCCATCCTGATGTCACCCATATGTGAGGACTACCATCCTGCTTGTCCTGTGAGAAAAAATGTCTATATTATACCAAGGGTGGCCAACTCCAGTCCTTGAGATCCACAAACAGGCCAGGTTTTCAGGATATCCACAAAGAATATTCATGAGAGATTTGCATACAATAAAAGAAGTGCATGCAAATCTCTCATGCATATTCACTGTGGATATCCTGAAAACCTGGCCTGTTTGTGGATCTCAAGAACCGGAGTTGACAACCGGTGATATATTCCATTTCCCTCTTTTCCTCCAGGGTATAGCTGTTTAGATCTTTAAGTCTGTCCCCTTATGCTTTATGACAAATACCACTGATCATTTTAATAGCTGCTTTCTGGACACACACTATTCAGTTTATTTCCTTTTCAAGTGCAGTTTCCAGAACTGTACACAATACTTCACGTGAATTCTCAGAGACTTATTTATACAAGGACAAAATCACCTTCCCTTTCCAGCTGGGTATCTCTCTCCCTATGCACCCAGCATCCTTCTAGCATTTGCAGTCACCTTGTAAGTTTAGCCACCTTAAGATCAGATATGATCATCTTCAAAAAGCAAACCTTTGCCAATATTCTTTCTGCAGTATCACAAACAAAAATTTTGGAGCATTGGACAGAGGACCAATCCCTGCAACAAACCACTGGCAACCCCCCCTGGAGTGAACTTCATTTACCACTATCTTTTACTATCTCCCATTCAACCAGTTTTCTAACCCAGTCAGTCACTTTAGAACACTTAGATAGTTTGATTTGTTTATAAGTTGCCTTTGTGGATCTGCGTCAAAAGATTTGCTGAAATTCGAGTACACTAGCACTTTCTGATTCAACTCTTTGGTCACCTAGTCAAAGAAATTGATTTTATTCATCTGACAAGCCCTACCTCTAGTAAAACCATACTGCTTGCAATCTGTATTCCACTGAATCCCAGGAACTGCACTCTTGTTTTACCAATAATTGTATTCATTTACTACCACCAACAGACTGATCAGCCTGCAATTCTCAGACTCCTCCATACTAACACTTTGTAAAGAGGAAGCACATCTGCCTGTCTCCAGTCCTTTGGAACTACTCCTGACTAAACAAGCATTGAAATGGTCAGACATACGGTAAGGGAAGAGGGTTTTAGATTTGTTAGCAACTATGGAACATTTTGGGGATGACTCCCATCATATCCAGGTAGATCCAAGCTGCTAGCACTAAAAAAAAAACCAAAAACCAAGCAGAAAGAAAATGAAGCAGCTTTTAGACTAGGTCATATGGGAGGCACATCTATCCAGTCAGGTTTTCAGGATATGAGTAACATATATACATGAGAGATTTGCTTACATTGAAAACCCAGTGTATGCAAATCTCATGTATATTCATTGTGGCAATCCCTGGAAATCCAACTAGATCAGTGTGCCTCCAGGAAAGGTCTCGGAAACACTGCTATGGACAATATGTTGAAATCATCAGCTCAGTGGTGAACAGTAGTCAAAAAAGCAAGTGCAATTTTAGGAATTATTCAGAAAGAAAGAATAAAATGGAGTATCATAATGCCTCTATTAATAGTGTGACTACTTGGGTACTGCATGCAGTTCTGGTTGACCCATCTCAAAGAAACACAGAACTAGAGATGGTATTGAAAAGGGCAACAAAAATGATCAAGGGGATGGAATGACTCATGAAGAAAAAAACACTAATATGGTGCTTTATACATTTTTCATATTCTGTCTAAAAAATGCAAACCAAAATGCAACAGGTTGTTTTATTTTTTGCCAGATCTACATAATAGATGCTACACTTTTTTTTCTAAAAGGAACAGTTATAGAAATATTCCCCAAATAACAAGAAACAGTCTGGATTGCTAAGCTCATAACATTTGTCATAGCAAAGCCAAATTATCTCTGGTTCAAAAAAATATTCATAAAGGTCCATAAGTTAAATAGAGCCCACGTGTCCTCTCAATAGGTGAGCAGATTTAAATACTACTACATGAAGAATCAAGCCATTTCTGTAGCATGAAGAGAATTTGAAACAAAGGTGAAACCATGTCAAACAAGAAGCTGCTGAAAATTCCAGGATAATGTTACTCAAAAGATACAAATTGGGGAAGGCTATAAAAAAACAAAAAAACTTCAATGTGTTTGAATATTCCTTGGGGCACTGTCAAGTCCATTATTATAAAAGGAGAAACACTGACATCACCAAGACAGTCGCCATCAGGCTACTCCTCCAAAGTCAGTAGCCATGGATTCAGGAAACTGCTGCAAAAAGGTCACTAAAGCCTAAGATTACTTTAAAAGAACTACAGAAGTCTCTGGCTGAGACTGGAGAAAATATTGCATGTTCAACAAATATGGTCTGTATGGGATGATGGCAAAAACAAAGCCACTGCTGAAGAAGAGCCACATGATGCACTTCATAGCATTTGTGAACACAGATACTGCATACATATTGGAGAAGGTCTTGTGATCTGAGGAAACCAAAGTGGAACATTTTGATCTCAACTCTAAGTGATGCATGGCATAAAACAAACAGCACATCGCCCTGCTAACACCATCTCATATAGTAAAGCATGGTGAGGGCAGCATTATGCTGAGGAAATGCTTTGCAGCAGAGAAGGCAGGGAGAGGCTTGTGAAGACACAAAGATGGTGAAAAGTACAGATAGATCCTGGAGAAAACCTGTTGCAGTATGCAACATGGTACTGTGGGGGAAAAACCCCTTTCAGCAGGTCAATGATCCTACTGGCAAAGGGAAAGCAACAATGGTGTGGCTCAGCAAGAAGAAAATTCATGTCCTTAAGTGGCCCAGCCAAAGCCCAGACCTGGATCCAATAGAAAATCTGTGGCAAGACTTGAAGATTGCAGTCCACAGACAACCTGATATAGTTTGAGCTCTTCTGCCAAAAATGGTGATAACAGCACTATTCCACTAGTTGAGACATCCCAAATAACTCATGGTTACTATTGCTGCAAAAAAGCTTCCATCAATATTAAGAGAAGGGGTGCAAAGATTTTTGTAAGCAAGTTTTGTTTTTTACTACTTACGTTTGGAATATTGCTTCAATTGTTCTTTCATAATTAATTAATTAATTTTAGTTTTTTCTATACCGGCATTCGCGATGGGAATCGCATCATGCCGGTTTACAATTAACAAAGTGTGACAAAAGGAAATTAATAAGAACATTAACAGGTGCTAAAAAACAGTGTGCTGCAGCAGTCAAAAAAGCAAATAGAATGTTAGAAATTATTAGGAAGGGAATGGTTAATAGAACAGAAAATGTCATAATGCCTCTAATCGCTCCATGGTGAGACCACACCTTGAATACTGTGTACAATTCTGGTCACCGCATCTCAAAAAAGATATAGTTGCGATGGAGAAGGTAAGAGAAGGGCAACCAAAATGATAAAGGGGATGGAACAGTTCCCTATGAGGATAGGCTGAATAGATTAGGGCTGTTCAGCTTGGAGAAGAGATGGCTGAGGGGGGATATGATAGAGGTCTTTAAGATCATGAGAGGTCTAGAACGAGTAGATGTGACTTATTTTCACTTTCGAATAATAGAAGGACTAGGGGGCATTCCATGAAGTTAGCAAGTAGCACATTTAAGACTAATCGGAGAAAATTCTTTTTCACTCAACGCACAATAAAGCTCTGGAATTTGTTGCCAGAGGATGTGGTTAGTGCAGTTAGTGTAGCTTTGTTCAAAAAAGGTTTGGATAAGTTCTTGGAGGAGAAGTCCATTAATGGCTATTAATCAATTTTACTTAGGGAATAGCCACTGCTATTAATTGCATCAGTATCATGGGTTCTTCTTAGTGTTTGGGTAATTGCCAGGTTCTTGTGGCCTGGTTTTGGCCTCTGTTGGAAACAGGATGCTGGGCTTGATGGACCCTTGGTCTGACCCAGCATGGCAATTTCTTATGTTCTTAAAAAATAGCAGTTACAATAAAACAGGGACATAATACAACTTGGAGCGGTGAAGAGGCGATAGTAATTTAACAGTGAAAAATAAAAAGAAAAAAATGAATATAAATAATGAAAGTATAAAGCATGTTGCATACAGAGAAAAAGTCCTACTTTAATGTATGTTGATTTGTATTGTTTAGACAGCAGAATGAAAAATGCACAAGGGTGTGAAGACTTTTTACAAGGCACTCTAGGTTAGGAGTCTTCACTCTACTTACCAGCTTCCACTACAGCTGTCAGTCCTCAAGGAATGTCTTATACTTCTGCCAGAAGCTGTGCATTTCTCACAAGCTCTTCATGCTGTGCCAGCTGGATACTGAATAGTGGACCTCCTCCAGTCTGTTGGAGAAATCCTGACATGTTGGCCATGTCCTCCTATGCAGGTGTCTGAAACAGTGCTGGATGTTACAGGTTCCACTTTCACACTCCCAGGCTGTTCACATCTGTCCTAATAATCTCCCAAATATTGGTGGTCTGAACAAACATCTTTTTCCTATATAGCTGATGACACTTCTTGCAGACTCTCCAGATGATGAAGCCTCTCCCAACTGTAGTGAAGCAGACGCCAGATGCTTCTTGGCTGGTTAGCTGCTGCTGGGTTCCAGCTGCTCCTTATTTCCTGCTCGACTGTAGGAGATCCTTTGTCTGACCCATTTCTCCCATGCCAAGCTTCATCCCCTTCCACCTCCACCCTTCTTTTCCTTCCCTGCTGCGTCTTGCTCCTCTACCCTCCTCATTCTCTTCCTGCCGCTTCCGTTCTACCAGCTGATACTTATAGCCGCCTCCTCCTTGCCGCAATATCTACCCCACTGTACTTTCTTCTTTAATGTTTCATACTCCTACCCTCTCTCCTTACTCCTGACATGCCCATTCGTTCCCTAACTCCCCCTTACCCTTGCAACTCCATTCTCCATTTCCACACTGGGTAGGAATTTACATTCTTCCTTTGTAAACAGAAAAGTTGACAGAACAAAAACAGACATGATCACAATACACACTCGCTATCACTTACAGTTTCACTCAAAACACAAAAGGATGGGCATGGAAACCGATGTGATGTTTTCTTAACGAATGTCTGTATACAAAAAAACTTTAAATAAAATAAATAAATAAATAAAAATAAACAGATCATACATGAAGCACAAACACTCCAAATCCTCCTCTCTCAAAACATAACTAACCACCAGCACTTAGTAAAGAGCTCCCCCTCCACCACAGAGCACTGAAACATTTCCTGGAAGCATAAGGTATTTATCCTGTTCTGTGAAGGCATGTCTCAAACAGAAATGAAGGGAAAGTTAATCAATCCCTGCTTCTTTGATTTTTCCCTAACTTTTAAAAGCCAACAGAGAGCAATGTAATCACTGGAAAACTCTTAATACACTTTGTAGGACTGAAGTAAACTTTACTTTTGTGCTAAAATCTGAAGTAATTGCTTACCGCAATTTTTTTCACTTAATTTCCCATTAAATATACTTCCTATGGTTAGCGCTTTTTTTTTTTTTTTTTTTTAAAGCACAGTGCGCTATGCATACAATTTACACATTGCAAGTACACTTTTTTTTTTTAGTATGGTACTTTAAGAAAAAAAAAATCAGCACAAATCTTAGCACAGATTTCTACCACACTATTACTACATCAGTCTGTAAATTAATTCAAACTTATTTTAATGATACAATCAGAAGTTGGTTTATTCCAAGCACAATAAGAAAACAGTCTGATGCATACTATTTTACTATATGTACCATCTCCATGTTTGTGTTAAGAAAAAACATTTTAAAATCAGACTACATATTGCATTTTTATTCCACTAAACAAAATCCTGAATGATTCATCTTATTCTACCAACTGCATTCTTCTGCTCTCTGTTTTGCTACTTGTGAACAAGTGGCCAAGAGAACACAATGTGGAGATTACTTACCTGATAATCTCGTTTTCCTTAGTATATGCAGATGGACTCAAAACAAGTGGGTATAGTATGCTCGTGCTAGCAGTTGGAGACGGATCTAACGTCAGCACGGGGTACATATACCCCCACAGGAAGTGCAGCAACTCAGTAATCTTCCTTGCAAAAGCTTTATGGATATATGTGTGACTGACCGATCAATTAAATGAACAGGATAACCCTGACCGATTGATAGTGGCTGGAGACCGCCAATGTTCTCAACCAGAAGGCGTCGACACCCGGCAGGGTGGATGCCCTATACAAGAAAGCATGGCTTACCTTGAGTTGGTGCAACCCCATGTATACCGGCAGCCGGGCGGGATGCTGAGTCCATCTGCATACACTAAGGAAAACAAGATTATCAGGTAAGTAATTTCCACATTTCCTAGCGTGTAGCAGATGGACTCAAAACAAGTGGGATGTACAAAAGCTACTCCCGGACTGGGCGGGAGGCTGCCCGAGGTCCGTTTAGGATTGCCCTCGCAAATGCTGTGTCCTCCCTGGCCTGGACGTCCAGACGATAGAATCTGGAGAAGGTATGGAGGGAGGACCACGTTGCCGCTTTACATATCTCTGCCGGTGACAGCATCCTAGTTTCTGCCCAGGAGGCTGCCTGCGCTCTGGTAGAGTGAGCCTTGACCCGTAGAGGTGGTGGTTTTCCCGCTTCCACGTAGGCCGCCTTGATAACTTCTTTGATCCAGCGGGCAATGGTTGCCCGTGAGGTCTCTTCCCCTTGCTTCTTCCCGCTACGAAGGACGAACAGGTGGTCCGTCTTTCGTACTACTTCCGACATTTCCAGGTATCTGGACAGCAGCCTGCCGATGTCAAGATGGCGCAGTATTCGACCTTCTTCCGACTTCTTCAAACCTTCCGTGGTTGGCAAGGATATGGTTTGGTTGAGGCGGAAGTGTGAGACTACTTTGGGTAAGAAGGAAGGAACCGTGCGAAGATGGATAGCCTCTGGAGCGATTCTGAGAAACGGATCATGGCAGGACAGCGCTTGTAGCTCTGAGATGCGGCGTGCTGAGCATACGGCCAGCAGGAACACCATCTTCAAGGTTAACAAACGGAGGGACAGGCCTCGAAGGGGTCTGAAGGCGGGTCCCGCTAGAAATTCCAAAACTAGGTTGAGGTTCCACAGGGGCACTGGCCACTTCAGTGGCGGGCGAATGTGTTTGACTCCTTTCAGGAAACGTGAAATGTCTGGGTGTGTGGCAATGCTGTTGCCTTCACTCCTGGGACCATAGCAGGATAGCGCTGCCACCTGAACCTTGATGGAATTGAGGGACAGACCCTTCCGAAGTCCATCTTGCAGGAAATCCAAAATGATAAGTATTTTAGCGGCATGTGGATTGGTGCTGTGAGTGTCGCACCAGGCTTCAAATACCCTCCAGATCCTTATATATGTTAGTGATGTGGAGAATTTGCGTGCTCGGAGGAGTGTATCTATTACCGGCCCCGAGTATTCCCTTTTCTTCAGTCTAGCCCTCTCAATGGCCAGACCGTAAGAGAATTGAGCTGGATCCTCGCCGCTGCAGGTCCCTGTGTGGAGGCAGGGGTAGTGGATTCCCTGCCAGCAGTCTTCTCATGTCTGCATACCAGGGTCTTCTTGGCCAGTCCGGGGCCACAAGAAGAACTAGGCCTCTGTGCCGCTGAATCTTGTGTATGGCGGCGCCCAGCAGGGGCCATGGAGGAAAATCATATAGCAGGATCCCCTGAGGCCATGGCTGTACTAGAGCGTCGATCCCGTGGGAGAGAGGATCTCGTCTGCGACTGAAGTATCTGGGTACTTGAGCGTTGGACCTGTCCGCTAGTAGGTCCATGCCCGGAGTCCCCCACTGATCCACCATCATCTGGAAAGCTGTGGGCGACAGCTGCCATTCCCCCTGGTTTAGGCTTTCTCTGCTGAGGAAGTCTGCCATGGTGTTGTCCTTCCCAGCAATGTGGACTGCAGAGATGCCTGAAGATTCGCCTCCACCCAAGCCATCAGGGGGGCTATTTCTAAGGACACCTGTCGGCTTCTGGTTCCGCCCTGTCGGTTGATGTATGCCACCTTGGTGGCGTTGTCCGACACCACTCTGACTGCTCTGTTTCGAAGTCTGTGGGCAAACCGCAAGTATGCTAACCTGACTGCCCGTGCCTCTAGTCGGTTGATGTTCCACCCCGACTCTTCTCTGTTTCACCACCCCTGGGCGGTTAGCTCTTCGCAGTCTGCTCCCCATCCACTCAGGCTGGCATCTGTGGTGAGCACAATCCAGGTTGGGGAGGACATCCTTGACCCCCGGCTCATGTGGCCGGGCTGCAGCCACCACCGTAACTGATTCCGTACTCTGGCCGGTAGAGGCAGATGCACAGTGTAGTTCTGTAATCGTGGGCACCACCGAGATAAGAGGGCGCGCTGTAACGGTCTCATATGAGCCCGTGCCCATGGTATCACTTCCAGAGTGGAGGCCATTAGGCTGAGGACCTGTAAGTAATCCCAAGCTGTGGGCCGAGTGGTGCTTAGCAGATTCTGCAAGCGATCCCGGAGTTTCGATTTCCTCTTGGAGGTCAGGCTGATCGTGTCTTCCTGGGTGTCGAATCGGACACCTAGGTATTCCAGCGACTGAAGGCTGTAGGGAACTCTTGTTTGTGTTGACTACCCATCCTAGGCTTTCCAGAAGAGATATAACTCTGTTGGTTGCCTGGTGGCTCTCCTACGGTGACTTTGCCCTGATTAGCCAATCGTCTAGGTAGGGATGGACGAGAATGCCTTCCTTCCTGAGTGACGCCGCCACCACTACTATTAACTTGGTAAAGGTCCATGGCGCGGTGGCTAACCCGAAGGGGAGAGCCCGGAACTGAAAATGCTAATCCAGGACCTTGAAGCGTAAGTAACACTGGTGATCCCAATGAATTGGGATATGCAAATAGGCCTCAGAGATCCAGGGATGTGAGATACTCCCCTGGCTGTATTGCACTTCGGACTGACCGCAGAGCTTCCATGCGAAATCCTGGTACCCGTAAGTGCCGGTTGACTGACTTGAGGTCCAGGACGGGTCTGAAGGTGCCCCCCTTCTTGGGGACAATGAAATAAATGGAGTAATGCCCAGAATTTATATCCCATGCAGGCACTGGGATTATGGCTTTTAGGGACAGGTGTCTCTCCAAGGTAGCTGCCAGCGCCGCCCTCTTGAGGGGCGGACAAGGCGATTCCACAAACTTGTCCGGAGGGAGATGAAGGAAGTCCAGGTAATAACCTTCCCGGACAATGGCGAGGACCCACTGGTCCGAAGTAATCTCGACCCACCTGCGGTAAAATAGGGTTAGCCTGCCCCCTATGGCTTCTTCCCCCAGATGGGTCGGCTGATTCTCATTGTGGGGTGCGGCCGGGACCGGACCATGAGCCGGCTCCCCTCTTGTTGTGCCTGGTCCGAAAGGACTGGTTCCTGGTCTGAGAACGAGGTGCTTGGTAGCGAGCTCTGTAAGGATTGAAGCGTTGAGAGCTTCCACCTCTGGATGGTCTAGGAAAAGGGCGCTGAGTCCTCCTTGACCTGTCTTCCGGTAGACGGGGTAATGGAGATGCGCCCCATTTATTAGCCAGTTTCTCGAGGTCGCTGCCGAACAGGAGGAATCCCTTAAAGGGCATTCTTGTAAGGAGAGTCTTGGAGGAGGAGTCGGCCGATCAATTTCATAGCCAGAGGTGTCTTCTGGCTGCCACTGAGGATGGCACTCCCTTGGCTGCCGTACGAACTAAGTCGGAGGCAGTGTCAGTGAGGAACGAGAGGGCTGATTCCATTTCTTCTCCCGGGGTGTTGTTCCTGGCTTGTGATAAGCAGGAGCGCGTCACCACGGTGCAGCAGGTCGCGATTCGTAGGGACATGGCTGCCACCTCAAAGGCTTGTTTCAGAACGGCGTCCATGCGCCGGTCATGTGCATCCTTGAGGGCCGCCCCTCCCTCCACCGGAATGGTGGTGCGCTTCACAATTGCGCTAACTATGGCGTCTACCATCGGGCACGCCAGCAGCTCCTTGGTTGCCGGGTCTAGGGGGTACATGCTAGACAAAGCCCGACCCCCTTTGAATGAAGCCTCCGGAGCATTCCACTCCATTAACTGCTGTGCTGCTTGTAGAAGGGGAAAATGGGGGGGCCGTTTGACGCAGGCCCTCTAGCAGGGGGTTCATCCTAGGTTCCCCTGGCCCGGGATAGCCATCTCAGACAGGCATTGAGAGACCAGGTCTGGAAGATCCTCCTTAGGAAAGAAGAGTCTCATGGTTCGATACGGTTCTATCCCAGAGGGGAGTTCTCCCTCCCCGGGGGGGTTCGCCATCTTCCTCGGAGTAATCCGAGTCCCTATAAGTGGGGCTTCCGGGTGGCCCTGCGTAGGTCTTGAGGGTCCCGGGGCAGGGTCATCCGGTACGTATGGGTCCGGTCGGGGATCAGACTGCATCTTGACGAAGGCATGAATCCCCTTGAATATTTCCACCCAGGAGAGTGAAGCAGGTTCTAGCCGTAGGGGCACCAGGTCTGTGGGGATCCCTGGCTGCTCACCGCGGCCTACTAGGTTCAGGGTGTTCCCTGAGGAACTGGCAGTCAAACTTGGCTGAGACCGGTCCTGGCCTGGAACTCCCAGGGCCTCCTCACATTGGGCACATAGGGAGTCTGCTTCCTCGCTCTGTGTGGCTCTGAGGTGGCATGCTGAGCAGAGGCCTAGAGCTCTAATGCCTGATTCTGGAGGTGCCGGCTCTGCAGCCGCAGGAGCTCTCATACGCTCCATCGCGTCTGATCTCCTATCAATGAGCGCCAATGAATGTGTGCCTATCGACGTGCGCCTATGCTATGCTATGAACGTGGGCCTATCAGCGTGGGCCTATCAGCGTGCGCTTAATGCGCTTAGCAATGTGCGCGTAGCAATGGGCGCCCAAGTATTCCCAGGCGCCTAACATATGCGCCCGACGCCCCGCTTAGATCGAGGCGGCGAACCAGGGCAGATGGCGACGGCGAGCAGGCAGGCAAAATGGCAACCTCCTTGGCGGGCTGCCACGTAGGCAGACCCTGCTAGTCCTCGCTCTTCGGAGACCAGTAAAGTAAAGATGTACGCCTTACCTGATCTTCGGCGCTTCCCGGCTGCGACCCGGGCGGTCTCCGGCTGCGGGGGGAGAGGGTAAGTACCGTCACCGTCGCGCTCGAGGAAGTGCACCCGCTGCCTCTAAGCCGCGCCCGAACTCGTCTCGTTCAGGGGCTAAGTCCTCACCAGGACCGAGGTTTCCTCTATGCCACGCCCGAGCCCTTCTCACTCGGGGGCTAGGTCCCTGCCGCGATCCTGCCACGGGACCAAGGCGCTTACCTCCGAGGGACCACGGAAATCACCTCGGGAAACTCAACTGGGGGAGGGACCTGAGGGTATCACCGCAGGAGTGTGGGGCTCATCTTCAGGTAGGATTTCTGCTAAGAATTTAGTCGTTATAATTTGGAAAAACGCTCAGCGAGCGTAAGGTAGCTCCAAACTGCTTTGGAGATGGAAATTACTGAGTTGCTGCACTTCCTGTGGGGGTATATGTACCCCGTGCTGACATCAGATCCGTCTCCAACTGCTAGCACGAGCACACTATTACCCACTTGTTTTGAGTCCATCTGCTACACGCTAGGAAAATATTATTAGACAATACTAATAAAAACGCATACTAAACTCAGAAAATATCCGAGTGGATACAAAAACAACATCTGATATCACTATCAAGTTATTGCATTATAATTTAATGATATGCCTCAAGCTAATACAAATTAACTTCCCATTAAACACAAAGTTAAAAGTATATGGTAAAAATGCCAACCTGAAAAACCAGAGCAGTCAGGTTTTAGTTGCATAACTCCTTATTCCCTTGCCTTAAAATCATTTAAATTTATTATTTATTTTTTTTTAATTAAAACCAAGATTCCTGAAGACAGTCAATTAAAATTAGAGAAAACAAAAGTTAAAAGAATGAAACTGTGCAACATGCAGCACCATCTGAAACAATTTTTATTAGCATAAACCAAATATAAAACTAATAAGCTAATACATTGTGGGGGTCTTGAAGTTGGACAAAAGGTAGGTTTGAAATATACAGCAATGCTTATGATAACAGAAAAAATGTCCAAAGATTGTTTTAGCTGAAATTTCTTGTAATTAATAAGAAATCACAAATTTCACCAACATATATTTTCATCTAAGTGATGGCATCTTACTATAAAAAAAGGATACTGATTTAACTATGACTGTACAGCAATAATTAAGTTTTGCACTTGCCATTACTGAGCTATTTCTCTAGATCTGGTAGAACTATAGGGAAAAACGCTGTACTTTTATCAAATACAGTCAATCATGTTAATGCTTGTATCAGAACCTGATTCACTAAGGCTAAGTGAATCAGGCCCTGAATTGAGTACCCGTGGCAATTTGTTTTTCAAAAAAAAGGTAGTTCCTTTTATACTCCAGTGTGATTGCTGATTTTCTTCACCTTCAGTCTTTTCATGATCCCTTGGTTGTTCTCTTCAACCTCCTATTGCCCTGGCTACACTCACTCTTATTTGCTTAGAATAGTTCTAACACTTACTGATATTGTCTTTATACATACTTCATTTAAACAGTAGCAATCTAATTACAAAGCACTATTTAATACTTATCAATTTATAAAACAAAAACAAATACTTAGCTGCTTTGCATATAATCTAAACAGCAGCTTAATGGGGCCATCTAAAACATAACATTTGGAAACTTATTAAATTCTAAAATTCATAAATCTATACCAGCTGACATCAATGGCTAACAGATGGCCTAGAATTAATCATATTTGTGTTTTTAATATTGTAGACAACTAAAACTGGTCAAAAGTAAATATGCTAAATAAAAGCACTGAAGTCAGTGTGTGCGTGCATTCATAAGCTAACAGACAGAAGTGAGAACTCCTTAATGGGAACATGTGGTAATCTGCATCAACCCAGACCGGCAGAAAAAAATGCAACAGCAAATAAAAGTAAAATTGCTTTATTTCTATATGGTGTCTGCTGGCTCACAGATACAGTACATTTTTGCATTTCCTAAGGCAATGAGAGGCAGCCCAACATATCAAGAAGGTTCATAAAGTCCCTGACCTGCATACATCAAAAGTACAAAAATGGAACACACAATATTGCCAGTTATTACCTGTTGCACTATATTGGCTGAAAACTCAGGGTCAGGTGTACTAAAGAGCTTTCCCTGTTTTGTATCTATAGGAAAAAACACTTAGTACAGAGATCCCTTGAGACAGATCACACAAACTTCTTTAATGAGCATTCCTGTTCTCCTCCCACATAACCTAACCTGGAGAACCCCAAGAGAAAAAAAGGCTGCTTGTCTCAACCCCTTAAGCAAGTGCAATCTTCAGCTTTGGCACTGAATCTGAAAGCAGAATCAGGATTTTATACCTCTCGAGCATTCAATGTGTGGTGTTTTTATTTGTCACATATCCATCACATATCTGATTTCTAAAATATTTTGTTTGAAACTGTATCCTGTCTGGAAAATTAACATTTTGTGTGTTTTATGGTTTGCAGTTATTCTTTTGGATTCTCATTCTGAAACAAATACAGCAAAGAACAGATAACTTGTGCTGTATGTCCTACCATCATGAGGCTAAACCAAATTTAACATGCAAGCAGTTAAGTGTCAATTAAGCTCAAAATAAGGAATGCTTAAAAAGATGTCTAATTCCTTCTTGAATTCCTTTGTATCAATAATATGTAACGAATCAGGTAGAACATTCCATAATTTTGGCCCAGCTACTGACAAGGTGCAGTGTGTTAAATCCCATCTAGCCATTTTGGGAGTTGGAATGTCAAGCAGATTTTTTATTTGTGGAGCGAAGTTGTCACGGATGTTTGTCAATCCTCTCCTTTTTTTCTTCTCTTCTCCCAAGTTTTAATTCCCTTGTTATTTGTAACTGCTCACTTCCACAGGTTACACTGTTGTTCATTGTACACCCCTGTTATATGTAAACCGGCATGATGTGATTGTATCATGAATGCAGGTATATAAAAATCTTAAATAAATAAATAAATCCATGGTGATGAGCTCAAACAAACATTAGAATCGTCATTTAATAAGTTAAAGATTAGCATCAATACTTTGTGCTGTATTCAATAGCCTGTTGGTAATCAGTGAAAAAGATGCCAGCCCTAGTGAAATATGAACCCTTTTTGGGGTGTTGGACAAAATGCAAGCAGCAGAGTTTTGAACTATCTGTAGCCTTCACATCGTGCTTGCTGACATACCTAGGTACAAAGCATTACAATAGTCTAATTTTGTTAGAATTAAAGATTGATGTATTAGGTGAAAATCTAATGGTTCAAGCAAACGTTTTAGGCACTTAAAGCCTCATTTTATAAAATATAGTTATTAAAGTACAGAAAATATTTTATAGAAAGTGCAGAGTCAAGGATAACTTCCAGATTTCTTGCTTTCTTACATTTGGAATAGTGAAGCCGTCAAGGTTTAAAGTAGGAAGAGCATTTGAAGAGCTGGGTATACATAATAGCATTATTTCTGTCTCTGAAATATTTAATCTATTATGCTCTAACCATCTTTTTATGGAGTTTAGGCATAAAGTCATTAAAGATAAGGTAAGAAAAATTGAATATCGTCCACAAGTTTTGTAGTTTATATTTAGACATTAAAAAATCTGACATAAAGGAGCTAAATAAGAAAATTATTCCTTGCCTGCTAATTTTCGTTCCTGTAGTACCATGGATCATTCCAGACGGTGGGTTATGTTCCCTGTCCAGCAGATGGAGTTAGAACCAAAAATTCCCAGGGGAGGACCTAAATAGCCACGCCTCCCTTGCCTCAATCCTCAGTAACTGGACTAGCAAAGCCAAGACGAGAAGAGACAGAACCAGAGGGATCAATTAATCTCAAAAATATAGAGAAAAAATAACAGCTGTAAGTGACAGCAAGTAACTTGTACTCAAAAAACTGTAACTGAGAACTTGCAAACAGCACTGTGTTCAAAGACACAGCTCGCAATAACTAGAGATACAGAGTGAAAATATTGTGAAGACAGGAAAACAGGGATGGCCCACAAAGAACCCCCAAAACCAGGGAGGGGTCTGGAATGATCCAAGGTACTACAGGAACGAAAATTAGCAGGTAAGGAATAATTTTCTTTTCTCTGTATGTACCAGGATCATTCCAGACTGTGGTATGTACCAAAGCTTCCCCATCATGGGTGGGTCGCGGACAGCCCTGCCCGTATGACCGTGTCTCCAAGCTGACCATGAGACGGCGCGCGAATGTCTAGACTATAATGTCTTGCGAAAGTGTGGAGCGACTTCCATGTGGCCGCCCTACAAAT
Organism: Rhinatrema bivittatum; assembly: GCF_901001135.1. Lineage (NCBI taxonomy): Eukaryota > Metazoa > Chordata > Amphibia > Gymnophiona > Rhinatrematidae > Rhinatrema > Rhinatrema bivittatum. The sequence goes on along the minus strand of NC_042627.1, from coordinate 44,001,354 downwards.
TTCTTGAGAAGAAACTGCAGAACTTTCCACCCACGACGTCGCTTGAGCGCGTAGAGAATGCGCCTTAACAGCTAAAGGTGGAGACTTACCCACTCCGATGTATGCGGCTATAATCGCTCCTTTCAGCCAGCGAGCAATTGATTGTTTGGATCCCATGCAACCCTTCCTGGGTCCCGACCAAAGGACAAACAAATGATCGGAGAGTAGAAATTCATTAGTGACCTCCAAATAATGTATCAAAGAACGTCGGACATCCAACCGACGCAGGTCAGAAGAATCAGAGGATACAAAAGACGGAAGCTCTATCGATTGGTTGAGATGGAAAGTCGAGACCACCTTCGGCAGAAAAGATGGAACTGTCCGCAGGGATACTCCCCCTGGCATGAAACGAAGGTATGGCTCTCGACATGATAGAGCTTGTAGTTCAGAGATCCGACATGCTGAGCTGATCGCCACCAGGAAAATGGTCTTAAGGGTGACATCCTTGAGTGTGGCCGAACTCAGAGGCTCAAAAGGCGGTGCACATAGAGCCCGGAGTACCAAATTGAGATTCCATGAAGGACAAGGCGGTCTAATGGGAGGTTTCAAGTGTTTTACCCCCTTTAGAAAACGTTGAATATCCGGATGTGAGGCCAGGAGCTCCCTGTCATTATTCCATAGGAAAGCTCCCAAAGCCGCTACCTGAACACAAAGAGAATTATAGGCCAGGCCCAAATCCAGACCCGCCTGTAGGAAGGAAAGCACATGCGCTACTGAGGCCTGCGTTGGCAGAATAGTCTTTGACTCACACCATTCCTCAAAAACCTTCCATACTCTGACATAGGTAACGGACGTGGAAGTCTTCCTAGCTTTCAGGAGCGTCGAGATGACAGACTCTGGATATCCGCGCCTTCTTAATTGGCGCCTCTCAAAAGCCAGGCCGCAAGACAAAAGCGATCTGCCTTCTGAAAAATATTGGCCCTTGGCGAAGGAGACGTGATAGGTGACTGAGTCGAAGCGGGCCTTCCACTGCCAGATTGAGAAGATCTGCAAACCATGGACGTCGAGGCCACTCTGGCGCAACTAGGATCACCGGACCTTGATATGTCTCTATCCGTCAGATGACCTTGCCCACTAGAGGCCACAGAGGAAAGACATACAGAAGACACTGTCGAGGCCAGGGAGGAACTAGTGCATCGACTCCTTCCGCACCGTGCTCTCGCCTGCGGCTGAAGAAACGGGCGGCCTTTGCATTTGTCGCGGTTGCCATTAGATCCACATGGGGTATCCCCCAACGCTGTATTATCCTCCTCATTGCGTCTTCTGAGAGTTCCCACTCTCCTGGATTCAGGTGTTGCCGGCTGAGAAAATCTGCCTGCACATTGTCCACGCCCGCTATGTGCGAAGCCGCTAGACGCTGCAAGTGTAGCTCCGCCCACACCATCAAGTCGGTCTCCAAGGAGACTAGATGGCTTCTGGTGTCCCCTTGGCGATTGATATACGCCATGGTGGTCGCATTGTCCGAGAGAATCCGAACCGCTCGACTGCGTACCAGTGGGTAGAACCCCTGCAGCGCTAGAAGGACTACCCTGGTCTCCAGCCGATTGATGGGTCAAGTGGACTGATCTACCGTCCATCTGCCTTGGAGAGACCTGTCTTGACAAACCCCCCCCAGCCGGTGAGGCTGGCATCTGTGGAGACTACCACCCAATTCGGGTTCTGCAGAGACACTCCCTGAGCTAATCGTTGAGGGTCCAGCCACCACTGTAGACTGCTCAAGACAACACTCGGAATGGGCAGCACTGCCTGAAAATCTCTCGACATTGGGTTCCATCGCGAAAGTAGGGACCTCTGGAGAGATCGGAGATGAGCGAAGGCCCACGGTACCAAATCGATGGTTGAAGCCATGGTTCCCAGTACTTGAAGATAGTCCCATGCCGTGGGAGTGACGAGAGCCATAAAACCGGTTACTTGAGCGCGTAGAGCCCGAGCTCTGTCCGGATGCAGAAACACCTTGGCCTGGTTGGTGTCGAAGTGTGCTCCCAGAAAATCCAGCGATTGGGACGGTATCAGTTTGCTCTTTGAGAAATTGACGATCCATCCCAGAGATTGAAGAAGCTGTACCACTCTGTCGACAGCACGGTAGCCCTGCGCCCTCGACTTCGCTCGAATGAGCCAGTCGTCTAGATAGGGATGTACTAGGATACCCTCCCTGCGGAGCGCCGCCGCTACCACCACCATGATCTTGGTGAAGACTCGCAGAGCCGTCGCCAGGCCAAAGGGGAGAGCACGAAACTGAAAATGTTGTCCCAAAATTTTGAAGCGTAAGAAGCGCTGATGATGGTGATGGATCGGGATGTGAAGGTATGCTTCTGTAAGGTCCAACGAGGCCAAGAATTCTCCCGGATGCACAGCTGCTAACACTGACCAGAGCGTTTCCATACGAAAACGAAGAACTCTTGAGACACTTGTTGACAGACTTAAGATCCAGGATAGGTCGAAATGTGCCCTCCTTTTTGGGAACCACAAAGTAGACCGAATAATGTCCTCTTCCCAGTTTGGAGGCCGCTACCAGGACTATCGCCCCCAGCTGTAGCAGACGATCGAGAGTCTGTCGAACTGCTAATTGTTTGAGGCAGGAACCGCAAGGAGAAAACAGAAAACGGTCTCGGGGTTCGTGTACAAAATCTAATACATAGCCTTGACTTAAGATGTCCAGCACCCATTGATCCGACGTAATTTGGACCCACTCTTTGTAGAAGAGAGTAAGGCGACCCCCCAGGTGGGGGATCCCCTCGTGGGACCCTCTGGCATCATTGTGAAGCTTTTGAGGAGACACCTGCCACTTGAGTATCCTTACCGTGGCGGCGTCCACGAAAGGACCGGTTCCAGGTGTGTGATCATGTAGAAGGCGCTCGAGGTGTTTGCTGTCTGGCAGGACGCGACCTCCGTTGATTCCGGTACCTGTTCCTGGAGGAATAAAAAGATCTAGAAGAACGTGGACGATCTTCTGGTAGCTTGTGCACCGCATTCTCATTAAGAGATTTGATGATCTGATCCAAATCTTCCCCAAATAGGCATCTACCCTTGAAAGGAAGAGAACTCAGGCGCGTCTTGGACGAAGTATCTGCTGCCCAGTTGCGAAGCCACAAAAGACAGTGAGCGGACACCGCCGCCAGCATGGATCGAGTGAGAACCCTTAACAGATCATAAAAAGCATCAGCTCCATAGACAACCACCGCTTCAAGTCTATCAGCCTGAATAGTCTCTGCCTGTGGCAAAGATTGGGATGTGAGAAGCTGCTGTACCCAACGCAGAGCTGCTCGCTGTGCTAGGGAACTGCAGATAGCAGCCCTCATCCCCAACGCTGAGACCTCGAAGATATGCTTGAGGTACACCTCGAGCTTGCGATCCTGGACATCCTTCAACGCAGTCCCACCCGTGACCGGGATGGTGGTATGCTTCATGACCGCGGATATCGCCAGTATCCCACTCCCTTGAAATCATGCAAGATATTGTGATGCGTGGGAAAAGCTTTCGCTAGGGGTCGCAAGCCCGCTAGCAGAGGGTCCCCTTTCTTAATCTTTGGATCCTGAGCCACAGGATCCGGAGGAGGGTCGATGTCCATTTCCTACAGGATGTGGGGAATGAGATCATCCAACTCCGCTGCTTGAAAAATGCGGAGAACCCTCGGGTCGACACCCTCTACCTGGGCCGCCAGGGAGGGATCATCCGCATCTGGGTCCTGCCATGAATCCCCCGACGGTTGCTGCAGCGGTGTAGGGACCACGGGAGGGGGCCGAGCGGACCCCGCACCCCCTGTGGGCAAAGAAGCCTTCCCTAAGGGAAGGTCCGCCGTCGAAAGCTGGGTCAAGCAAGTCAGTTTGGGAGGAGGGGGGACCCCAATTTCCAAGATTCGGATCCCTGCTCTGTAAAAATGCCTTGTGCATTAAAACGAAGAATTCTGGCGAAAAAGCAGGAAGTGCTGATGAAGGGCCCCCCGAGGTGTCGTCCCCTTGCCTGCCCTGGTCCGTTACGCTCAGAAACCCCATACTGTGAGAGGAAACCTGGAGCGGAGCGTCGACGTCCTCCTCAGAGAGAGCTGCCTCCGAGTCAGCTAACAAAATGGCCGCCGTTCCCGCGCTGAGGGGAAACGGGGCATGCCACTTCCTGCCGGCGCGGTCCGACTCTCCTCCAAGCTGCCCACCAGGTAAGCTATACTCCCCCTCAGGAAAAGCCGAAGAAAATCCCTCCGAGGGCTGCTGAACCCCTTGCCGAGCTCCGGAGCCGTTAGGCGATCTCTGCATCGCGGCGGGAGGGAGGGGGAGGGGTGGCTGCGGCGCACGGCAACAACTGAAGCAGCGAAGCAATAGAGCTATCCGGCCTCCGGACCCCTCACCGTCCCCAAGAGACAGTCGGGGAAAGCGCCGTCCCGACGGTAAGCAGCTCCGGGGAATGTGTCGTCGCAGAGCTGCAGGGCGGGACTCCAATCACTCCCCGAAGGGGAGTAGGGGAAAAGTACAAACTCCGGGGCTAGGGGGAGCGGTCGGCACTACCAACTTCACCCCTCACAAATTCCTGTCCCTCCCAACGACTGTAAATAAAATAAAAACAATACTTACCACACTGTAGCCGGGCAAGGAAGAGGAAAAATAGAGAAAAATAAAGTGACAGGCAAAAAACACAGCCTGTCAGCAAGTTCCTCACTGGAAAACAGTGTCTCTCTTTGAACGGAGTGGTCCTGTCAGAACACTACAGAACCTATCCCTTAGAAGAAAACCTTTATCTAATATTATTTAATTGATCCCTCAAAGAGAAAATAAAACTAGAAAAGTGCTGGGGACCACAGTGTCCCCTGCTCAATCTGCTGGAGTTAGAACTATACTGAGGATTGAGGCAAGGGAGGCGTGGCTATATAGGTCCTCCCCTGGGAATTTTTGGTTCTAACTCCATCTGCTGGACAGGGAACATAACCCACCGTCTGGAATGATCCTGGTACGTACAGGGAAAAAACATTAAACAGGGTTGCTGAAAGAGCAGAACCGTGGCACACCTGATCTTTCATTCCAGGCCGACTAACATTAACCCAACCTGATTTGCTGTGCACAATCTGACAGAAAAGAGCCAAACCATTATATTCTAAGTTGATGCTGTTTAAAAACATGTAAATATTGTTTAAAAAGTTAACCAAGTTGTGCTTACAAGGAAAAATAATAAAAGCATAAGCGGTACATGGTCTTAATTTATGAACACCTTGCCTTTGTAGTTACGATTTTATTTGATTTATATATTTTAGCTGTGGAATTCACACTTTGCTGTACAATTTTTTTTTTGAGAAGCCTTCCTGTTTTATCTACTATCATGCAAATTTTAAAAGTTAATAGTTTAAATAACTGAAATTTAAATGGCTAACCTTTTAAATATATACTCAGAAAAGATCCATCTTGATCAGCTCTCACTAGGCCTTCTAGCCTGATATGCCCAAGTGCTCAAATGCCAACTACCCAGGTGCTTGAGTTGGCCAATAGCAGCCCATCCTGCTCCAATGTAAGGAGTCACATATGTCAAGAAAGCAAAATTGCTTACCTTGTAATAGGTGTTATCCCAGGACAGCAGGATGTAGTCCTCACATATGGGTGACATCGGTAATGGAGCCCTATGACTGAAAACTTTGTCAAAGTTTCTAAAAGCTTTGACTGACACTGGCACACTGAGTGCACTGAGCATGCTCAGCATCATATGATCCCTGCGTCCACAGGGGTCTCCCTTCAGTCTCGTTTGTAGCATTATGCGTAAGCGAAAATATAAAAGAAAATAATAAAACGTATCGGACCCAACTCCGCGGGGTGGCGGGTGGGTTCTGTGAGGACTACATCCTGCTGTCCTGGGATAACACCTATTACAAGGTAAGCAATTTTGCTTTATCCCAGGACAAGCAGGATGCTAGTCCTCACATATGGGTGATTAGCAAGCTAGAGGCTGAGTCATTTTGTAGTGAAGCAACAGTGAAGAATTGTTGGTGAAAATGAGGCAGCCGAAGATCACAGCAGGTTAGATGTAGAAGGAGTTGGGAATATATTGGAAACAAGTTCTGTAAGAGATTGTCTAAAGGCCGAATCTTGTCGTTTTTCTTTGCCCTAGCAATAAAGAGCTGCAAAGGTGTGAAGGGAACTCCATGTTGCAGCTTTATATAATGGTAATAATGGGCACTGAACGATAGTGTACTACTGATGTAGACATCGCCTTTACTACGTGTGCTGTTATTCGCCCTTGGAGAGGAACGTTTGCTTTTTCATAACAGAATTAGATACAGACTGTTAGTCAGTCGGAGAGAGTCCGCCTTACTACCGCGACTCTTGGTTCATTTTATGTGAAAAGAAACAAAGAGTTGGTTGGATGTCCTATGGACTGCCGTGCGGTTCAGGGAAAAAGCTAGTGCACGTTGTCAGTCTAAGGTGTATAATCGAAAACATCGCTGGTTTCGGAAAAATGATATGGGCATTGACGGAGTCAATGACCGAATCCATAAAACATAGAAGATGCCGATGGGAACGACGTGGGTGTCGAGATCATTGATTGGATCGACTCTGGCAACAATGACTCCCATGGCATCCATGCCACTGACATGAGCACCGATGGAATCAATGTTGGCATGGATGGAAACAGCCTGGCACAGATGGAAAATAGCCTGGTATCGATGGAAAATCTGACATCTATAATAGAAGGATGGCATCGATAGAACTGACCCCCAACAGCGATGGAAGTGCCCCGGGTAGCGGTGGCATTGACCAGATTATGGATGGAAGCGACGAGACAAGTGTTTGTCGATGGCATCCATTCTGGCAACGCTAGCACCGATAAAGCTAAGGAAATAAATCAGTGCCTTGTATAAACATAGATGGCACTGATAGAATGATGTAGGGAGGATGGCATCAGGGTACAACAGGGGGAGGGGTACCCGTGGCATCTGAAACCGCAGGATGGCCTGAAGGGGGTACAGACGGTAGCGATGGGGTATTACTGCGCGAAGGTACTGAGGAAAGTAAAGGACCTGAATCTACAGGAGCCCTGGCGGCACCGGTAACCGTGGAAGTCCCTGTCCCACTAGCGCTAATAGCCAAGCAGAGTGTCACAGAGGGACAGGCTGTGTGTGACTAACTGAAAAATAGGGAGAGGGAAGGCCGCAGTCGGTTGGCAGCCAGAAAGGTGACAGGAACAGACCGAAAAAATATGGCATAGTACTCACCAAACGTCGAATTAAACCAACGCGGAGGGAGACCTGTGCAGGGAAAGGTGTTTGTGAAGTAAAAATGTAAATCTTTTATGAGTTAAAAAGTGTTAGAATTTCTCACAGAGCTCCAACTGCTATGCTTACAGCAGAGCGGAAAAAAGAAGACTGAAGGGAGACCCCTGTGGACGCAGGGATCATAGCATGCTCAGTGCGCCAGTGTCAGTCAAAGCTTTTAGAAACTTTGACAGAAAGTTTTCAGTCATAGGGCTCCATTACCGATGTCACCCATATGTGAGGACTAGCATCCTGCTTGTCCTGGGATAAAAAAGGAACCCAGAAGTCAAATGGGGAACAATTTAATTGGGTCATTGGCTCATGCCAACAAAATGTTACATGTTCAATAGTTCACATTCTAATCTTGATGTTATTCTGAAAATGGTAAAAAACCACACACGCTCACAAAAGTTGTTTCTCCACCAATCAAAAAACCTAAGACAATAGTTGATAGTAACTTATGACTAAATGAAAGCATTCAGTATAAAAGGAAGCAACTATTTCCAACATACAATTTTCAGGACAAACTGATCCATCAGAATACAGTTTACCTGCCATATTACACCACTCTTACAAAAATACTTGTAGGAAGCTAACCAGTCTACAGCAATGTGATACCTAGGATGCTGATAAAATGTTCATAAGGCAGGAGAATCCAAATGGCATAAACATACCTTGAGAAATTATGTTTCTTAGAAATGCAGCTTTGTGTTGCATGCTGAAGTGAATAAATTACATTAACCATAAGAGCAGAGTATTGAATCTGCACCAGTCAATGTTTGGAGTTGCCTAGAAGTTGATCAAGTGATTTGTTTGGACACATCTCTCTAGTATTCTCTCTCTGGGCTCAGATTATAAATGGATATAGCGAGAATAAATTAAAACAAAATGTCCACAAGAACTCTCTACCAACCTAAAAGAGTAAAAGCAGTTTTCACCTGTCAACTCACAGGTCTGCAGTATAAAGTTGCATTCTTAGTACGCATAATGGCAGCTGACAACATCTGAAATAAAGTACCTATAACCCTCAATTTTAAAGTGTCTAAGAGCTCCAAAGAGAAATCAATTACATTTGGAATGTTATATCATAACCACTTCACTGCACATCACTAGCTGATTCAAGCATATCAGATTAACTACTGCTGTACATGTCACTACAGGGACAAAGTACTTATAAATGAAGATTATGTATTATCAAAATATTTTTCTCTATTGTGCATGAAAGGCTTGTTTTGTACAAAGTCATGTGACATTTTATTTAAAATGTGTTAAATCACTTCCCTAACCCATCAAGGCCACCCAAGCAGTGGTCACATTAAACATACATTAAAAAAAAAAGGCATAACAATACCAATCAAATAAAACAGTACTAATGACCTCATCATTCCTCAAGAGAGTTACTAAAAAACCAACACACTTTTCATATCTTGCCAGCCCAATTCTAGAATAAAAAGTTGATTTACTGTTAAACAATAAGTTAGCTAAATAATCCAACACTCTTTCTTCTCACCATATCATCTTAAGGATGAAATATCAAAAACAGCAACGATACCTAAAGACTAGAAGGTGGCTAAATGCAACACCAGTTTTTAAAAAGGGTTATACAGGTGCTCAAAAAATCTATACATTAGTGTGCCTGATCATGAAGCCATGCAAAATGGTAGAAGCTTTTCTTAAACGTGAAATCACTTGCATACAGACAGACACTGCTTAATTGGAGAAGAGTCAACATGATTTTAGCAAGGGGAAGTCATGCTTTATCAATCTTTTAAATTTTTTTTGAAGGTGTATACCAACATAAAGATGAGCCAGTTAATATAGTGTGCTTGGATTGTCAAAAGATATTTGACAAACTTCCCCAGGAAAAGCTCTTAGGAAATTTCAAAGTCATGGAACAGGAGCCAGCATCCTACTGTGGTTTGGTAAGTTGTTAAGAGACAGGATCAGAGGGTAAACATTTATCCAGTGCTGGAATACTATGCTATGAATAGGCCTCAAGTAAATACAAGGCCTTATCTGATTCTTTAGAAAAGTGTCTCGTTCTAGAATGGGTAAGATCCTTAGTCTACCTATAGCTCCATAGGTTAGGCATACTTAGAATCAACCTAACCAAACAACTCTAAACCCAAAATGCAGATAAATAAAAAATATTGCACTATTATCAAACCCACGATACCACCTTTAATAAACTTTAATCCAAAAATTTACAATTTTTTTTGTGGAGGAATCCTTAATGATTTGTCTTTAAAAAAAAAATGTTTTTAGAGAGGAAAGTAGTAGTTTCATATATAATGTTGTATAGGTACCACCCAAGTTAAGCACAAATCAACATACCACCATCCACCTGTGTGTTAAATTGCTTTGTGTGTCTCACAAAAAATCTTATTGCCGTGGAAAATAAACTGTTTACTAATGGTAACCTAAACATTATATATGAAACTACCATTTTCCTCTCTAAAACAATTTAAGACAAATCATTAAATTTGTCTTAAAGAGAAATTGTAAATTTTTGGATTAAAGTTTGTTATTAAAGGTAGAATCAACCTAAGGCATGTTGAGAGACTAATAGTTTTGGAGCCAAAATGTTGCACTATGCGCCAATATGAGCGCTATGGAAAAATATACCTTGACCTTTATATGATGAAGAGGCAGACTAGCAGGGCAGCAAAGAGATAAAATCATTATTTTCAATTCTGAAGAGAAATGTGGTATATTTTTGAAACAAATTGAGATTGGTTTGAGAAGTTCTTTTTTTTCTGAGAAAACAGACTAAAGGAATCATAGTAACAAGATTGGATTAGTTATCTGCACAAAGTCACTATTATTAATTGTAATTACTACTCCAGATCAGTCTAACTTTTAAAACAAGAATTATTGCTAAATCAAACTTGTTTAAAATTTACTTCCCAAAAATAAAAGATTTCCAGAAGTGGTTTATACATGTGTGATCTATCTAGATTTTGATCTGAATTGAACAGCAAGTACAAGAGGGAGCACTAACAAAATAAGTTTTATTGTATCTGTCCTATATAGTCCAATGTAGCTTATAATTTTTTACTGATTTTTGTTATGCCTGCTATGACCAAAGATAGAAACTATTTTAGATTTTAATAAGAATGAGATATTTAGACAAACTTGCACAAGGCTATACTATGTGATTTCAAGTAAATGAATTAGCATAGATTTGATACCTTGAGAATTACTTTGTAAATCTTCTTTAAATCACTGCTCATTCTTTAAAGTGTTTGTGCATAGGCATCAATCATACAACAATTTGATACAAGCTGCATATTCACTTTGCAAATGTCAACCTTAGATCAAACACATGACTAGCAGATAAAGGGCTGAAGTAAAGGGTGAGGGGAGGAGAAGAACTCATGCATGGAAATATTACCCACCTGCCATGAGCATGAAAATCTATATGCACAAATTGGTCTTCATGAGAAACTGCTCTTTTGGCACGCTGGTGTTTTTGGTGTAATGCATCCATGTCATAAGACAGTGCTTCATAATGGCTAATGTGTTTATTCAAAGGGTTTCCATACTGACCTAAAAATGAAGAGAATTATTTTAGAGTTTCAAAATACTAGACTTTTCCTGCTCAGATACTGTTTTTTGTTTTCAGGGGGCAACATGGGGGTGTGATGCTGACAAAGTCATATTTCCATTACCATGATGAACATTTTTTAATAAATAATGCATATTTCACACAAAGCAGTTTATAAAAAAAGTAATATTCTGAAGGTTAGGCAACTAAGGGAATAATCATATAGAAATGGCATTATTTATTTAACAATTTCCTTAGGTTGTGTATCTCCGGCTCCTCACATTTGAGGACTTGATTCAGAGCAGACAGATTGTTACGCTTAAGAAAATTGTGTTTCCTAAATGTGAATATGATAATTCTGTCTGTTTTTCCCTTCAAGATTTACATAACTTCAAAACAGACAAAGTGCATAAAGAAATAATTAAAAAAAAAAAAGGCATTATTTGTGTTTCCAGGTTTTAATTTTTCATCCTTCGGTAACATTAACTAGAAAACGTACAAGACAACAAAATATATGTCCAAGTAAAGTTCAGAGCTACGCCTCAAGGTTAATGATCACCAAAATGTGTGCACTTAACCAAAACAGTTTGCTTATTTAAAAAAAGCAACATATAACTTTTACAGAAAGTTGATGTTCAGTTATTTCAAAAGGTAAACATACAGACTGAAACCAATTTACTGTATTTTTCGCTCCATAAGACGCACTTGACCATAAGACGCCCATAGGATTCAGAGCTGGAAAATTAAAAAAAATAAATAAATAATGGTGTGCTAAGCCGGCTCTGTTCCCGGGCATCTGTGCATCTTATGGAGCAAATTAGGGGAAGGCATCAAATATTTGTGTCCCCATCCCAACCCTTTAAATTTAATTAAACTACAACGCCCTGCCCTCCTGACCCCCCCCCCCCCAAGACTTGCCAAAAGTCCCTGGTGGTCCAGGAACGATCATCTGCACTCAGGCCGTCGGCTGCCAGTATTCAAAATGGTGCCAATAGCCTTTGCCCTTACTATGTCACAGGGGCTACCTGTGCCATTGGTCGGCACCAATGTAGCGTTTGACACGCTATTTTTACCCCTTATACAGTAAGGAGTAATAGTGTGTGGAAAATGTGCGGCCAACCCCCCCGAAACAAATAGCGCCCACAACATGCAAATGCATGTTGATGGACCTATTAGTCATTCCCACGCGATACAGAAAGTAAAATGTGCAGCAGTCAAAAAAGCAAATAGAATGTTAAGAATTATTAGGAAGGGAATGGTTAATAGAATGGAAAATGTCATAATGCCTCTGTATCGCTCCATGGTGAGACCGCACCTGGAATACTGTGTACAATTCTGGTTGCTGCATTTCAAAAAAGATATAGTTGCAATGGAGAAGGTACAGAGAAGGGCAACCAAAATGATAAAGGGGATGGAACAGCTCCCCTATGAGGAAAGGCTGAAGAGGTTAGGGCTGTTCAGCTTGGAGAAGAGACGGCTGAGGGGGATATGATAGAGGTCTTGAATGAATAGATGTGACTCGGTTATTTACACTTTTGAATAATAGAAGGACTAGGGGGCATTCCATGAAGTTAGCAAGTAGCACATTTAAGACTAATCGGAGAAAATTCTTTTTCACTCAACGTACAATAAAGCTCTGGAATTTGTTGCCAGAGTGCAGTTAGTGTAGCTGGGTTCAAAAAAGGTTTGGATAAGTTCTTGGAGAAGAAGTCCATTAATGGCTATTAATCAATTTTACTTTGGGAATAGCCACTGCTATTAATTGTATCAGTAGCATGGGATCTTCTTAGTGTTTGGGTAATTGCCAGGTTCTTGTGGCCTGGTTTTGGCCTCTGTTGCAAACAGGATGCTGGGCTTGATGGACCCTTGGTCTGTCCCAGCATGGCAATTTCTTATGTTATGTTCAGATGCACATTGATTTTTTTTCCTTAGGTTCCCTACCAGAGTTTAACCTTGTTTAATAAGGCTATTTACCTATATTTTGAGCTAGATTTTACGCTTTGTTCTTGATTAGATTTTGTTTTATATTCTATGTATTCTTTAATTGTTTTAAGCAATGTTTTGTTGGGCATATCAGTTTACTGTATATTGTATTTTTATTCATACTTTAAATTCTCTGTTTTTATTATTTTATTTAGTTATCTTCAAATTTAAATTTGGTTTTGTTTTATAGTAATAATAATGTAAACCGCTTTGGTCAGTGTTTATACTGGTGAAACGGTATATAAATGCGTTAAATAAATAAATAAATATTGTGGGTTTATTTTATGACATGCTACAATTTCATTTTAATGAATATCGCTTTGACTTACTATTTAAGAAAAACAATTAAATAAATTGAAAATGAAATTTTGTGCATAGCAGAATCACTTCCTAGACTGTACCACTCCCTTGGGTTTTTGCAGCCCAAGCACATGACTGCAATTTAGCATTAAATCTTAGCTGCCAGACTCTAGACCATTTCTCAAGCTTTTCTAGCTCTCTCCTTGTGTTTTACACACCTTTCTGGGCATCTATACTCTGTTGCAAATGTTGGTATCACCTGCAAAAACATGATAGTCCTTCAGCGATATTACTTATTAAAAAAAAAAATGTTGAAAAGAACTAGTCCAAGGACAGAATCTGTTGCATACAACTAGTAATGCCGCTGTCCTCTGAGTGAGCTCCATTTACCACTACCCTTTGTCATCCACTTAACCATTTTCTAACCCAGGCAGTATAGATAAAGAAAGGCCATATTACTTGCGACTGAATATAGAAGAGCTATATCAGACCCAATGGGACAAAAGATTAAAGGATAGCAGAAACCATCCATCTGGATATTCTCAATGGAACTAGGAGCTATAATATAAGGCAGAGCTTTCCAAAGTGTGTGTCGCGACACTTTAGTGTGTCGCCTAAGGGGTGCCGCGCAAGCCCAGTGCACGTGACACACCGGCAAGTGGGAACCAATGCAGCTGCCGGTGGACCTCATCCCACTGGCGGCTGAGCAGTGAAGTTTCGCTGGGCTGTTCTGTGTGCCAGAGACACAGCATGAAGATCGGCAGGGCCATGGTGGAGCTCACGTCACCACGGCTCGAAGAAAAAGGTCACGCAGGTGGTGCTCCTCCTTCCTGCCCACGCGGCCCCGGAAGAAAAATGTTGCCGGAGCCGCACGGGCAGGAAGGAGGTGGAGCATCAGTCACGTGCAGAAGAGGAGCAGCGGGCTGAGAGGCGGTGGCGGCCCGGTAGCAGGGTCCCCACCGCGGATCGGCCCGTGAAGAAGAGGGACGCCACTGCAGAGCCCATCCTGCAGCGACCCGTGAAGAGGAGCCCAGAGGTAAGAGAGAGGCTGAGGGCCCGTAGAGTGCGTGTATGAGATGAGTTGAGAGATTGTGTGCATGTATGAGATGAGTTGAGAGACTGTGTGTGGGAGTGAGGACCTGAATGTTTGCAGAGACAGCATGTGAAAGCCTCTGTGTGTGAGAGAGACAGCATGTGCCAGTGAGAGCCTGTGTGTATGAATGATTGTATGAGAGAGAGCATGTGACAGTGAGAGCCTGTGCTTGAGCAAGACAGCATGTGGGAGTGAGAGAGAGCCTGGGTGTGTGAGAGTCAGGCAGCATGTGCAAGAGAGAGACTGTGTATGAATGATTGTATGAGAGAGAGCATGTGAGAGCCTGTGTGTGTGTGTGTGTGTGTGAGAGAGAGAAAGCATCTGAGAATGAGAACCTGACTATGTTTGAGGGAAGAAGATAGATGGAGAGAAAAGAAATAGAAAAAAAAGACAATATGAAAGGAATTGGCAAAAAAAATAAGAAAGGTGGAACAAAAAAGCCTGTGACCAACCGAAAGAAAACTAAGATCAGACAGCAAAGGTAAAAAAAAAAAATTACTTTTTACTGATTGGCACATGTAATTTTTGGTAATGTGCAAAAGTAGCATTTTCTCTATGCGGATCTCACAATGTACGAGATCAACATGGAGGAAGTGGAAACCCACGGGTCCTACATAGAGACGGCAACAGAATGGGCTTCAGTGCCAATAGCAGCAATCAGCGCCTCCCAAATAGCCATGCGGCATCAGTGACAGTGATAGTGGCAGCAGAGGAATGAGAGAGGCTCTTGAGGTTGCTGGCAAAAGAAAGAGAGGGGGTCTGCCTTTAGTGTGCATGTGAATGAATGGGAGTCTGCCTGGGGGTGTATGTGTGTGAATGCATAGGTCCCTGCCTGAGGGTGTGTCTGTGTATGAGAATGTATGGGTGTCTTCCTGGGGTTTGTATGTGTGAGAATAGGTGCCTGCCTGTGTGTGGTGTATGTGTGTGTGTGTGTGAGAGAATGAATTGGTGCCTGCCTGGGGGTATGTTTGTGTGAGAATTAATGTGTGCATGCCTGGGGGATGGTGAGGGAATGGTGTGAAAATGAATGGGAGCCTGCCTGGGGGTCAGTTTCAGTGTGTGAGAGTGACTGGGAACTTGCCTGGGTGTGTGTGTTTGTGTGTATGTGAGGGAGCCAGAGAGAGTGAGAGCATGAGTGTGTATGAGAAAATCCAGGGGAGTAAGAGTTTGTGGGGGGGGGGGGGGGTGTGTGGAGGGGGAGAGAGTGTCTTAGAGCCTGAGAGTGTGTCAGTGTCTGTGAGAGCGAGAAGTTATGGTGGGTATAAGAGCATGAATATGTATGTATGTGACAGTGTATGTGTGAGAGAGAATGGACATGTGAGTATGTGTGAGAGAGAGAGGATAACCTCCTAATCCTTGACAATATCAGGGTGACTGGAAATCAAGAGCTCCCATGTATGGACAGCAGGGGCTTTTTAAAATCTTTATTAGTTTTAATTATTGGGTGTTATTTGATATATGTGCTGTTTTTAAATAATTTATTGGTATTTGGGAAATTGTAAAAAATGTATATGATTTTAATTAATAGAAATTCTATTTATCAGTAGTTTTAAAATATTCTTTTATTAGTATGGTTTTACTATTATAACTGATGCTTTATGTTTCTTGATTTTATTTGTTTTATGAGGAATGGTGGTTCTGTTTTTCCATTGTTAATACACAGTCTGGCTTCTTGGGGTTTCCATGTCAGTTTTTGTCAAATTTGTGCTCCTTTATTCTGTATTTGGTGAGGGTCTGTCTCTGCTCTGTGTGTGTGACCATGATGAGAGATTCTGCTAGCATAGGGATCTATAGCAATCGGGTTTGTTTTGTTTCCTCAGTAGGTGGTGTATTGGTATTCTAGGACCCAGTGCAATATTTACCCTTGCTTATTCACAGGTAGGGTTATTGTTGTTTGAGTCCTTGGTGTTATTACTGTTATGTTACAATGGAATTGCAGTATAGATTTTGAGTGTCTTTTTTGCGAGGTTTTGTGTTAGTTCACAATGTGCCTGGCAGTGGAAGGTGTTTGTGCTGCTGTTACTGTGAGGTGACACCAGAATTTGAAAATATCTTTTAGTATGATGAGCTGTAAGGGAAACATCCAAGCTCCATTGTTTGAGGGAATTTCAGTGGATGCACAGAGTTACAGAACTGGAGGTGCAGGATTTATATTGACATTCTGTCCCTTCCTATAAATTCCAGTCTTCACTCTCATAGCCATATAGAATTAGTTGAATGAGGCTATCAAATAATTATATAGTGTGAAACTGGCCAGCTTTTTAAATTACGCAGAAGACCCTTTGGACTTTCTTATTAACACCAAATATTCAAAATCTGTGTTCATCCCATCAAGCTCATATATCTCATTAAAGAGGAAAATTGAATAACACAATAACTTTGTTTTATTATTGTTATTCATAAATTAGAACATTAATCTTGGAATATTATATATATTTAATATAAATGAGAGGTTTTCACAAGATAGGTTGTGTCGTGAAACATTTTATTATGCATATATTTAAGGAAACATACATAAATTGTCGAAATACATTTAGTTCGTTTAACCTTTAACCTCTGGTTTGCTAGTAAACTGAATTACTGTGTCCCGAAATTATGTTTCTCTAAAAAGTGTGTCACTAACATGAAAAGCTTGGAAAGCTCTGATATAAGGAAAGGGGGGAGGGGAGTGGAGATATCCTTCCTTGAAGACAATTATTTTCCCAATAGTTTGTGCAAGGGGCAGAGAGAGTTTTACTAGAAAGGTTTACATGTAGAACAAAAGTAAATTGGAGTATGAGTTTGATGCTTCCTATAAGTCACTTGCATGCACCATATTTAATACATATTAAAAATATTAAAATAGTACAAACAGCTTAAGTACATAATCTGGCATGGGAATTTTTTTTTTGTAACATGGGGGTTGTAGCTATAATAAGATGCATGCCTGTATGTAGGAAAAGTGAAAAATTAAGAAAAAATATATGAAGACAAAAAAAGTAAAACCTAAAAAAAGGAATAGAGCTCTAAAATAAAGCTATGCTTTTCTTGATAAAGAAATGAAAGTCAGAGCAATCTACTTTCTGGTCTGCTTTACCTCGTTTATACAAAGAGCCTAAATATATTAAAAATAACCATAATGTTATGGGCAACCTGACATGAAGAGAAAAGCAAGATATTACTGCTTTTCACTAGATCTTGAGGGTCACTCCTTAAATAAATGAGCACAAGAACAAAGAAATGTCACGCTGGGACAGAACAAGGTTCATGGACCTGGCAGAACCCATAAAATAGATCTATATTTTCTGTTACTTGCTCCCAGGTTTAGCAATATCTTTCTTTAGTCTATCTAGCTAATAATGTATTATGGACTTTTCCTCCAGGAACTTGTCCAAATCTTCACAGGTACTGGGGAGATTGCAACCCATCTGCATCCTTCTCCCAGCTGCCGAGCTCTGTGTTCTGGAAGTCACCATAACCCTCGTCGCCCCTAGCTGCTTCCTAAGCGGCCAGCCTGGGGCTGGAGAGGTTGCAAGTCAATTTCTTATGACTCTACATTTTCTCCTCCTGATGCTAATCCTCCCCAAATCTTATTCCCTGTTGCAAACCACTACAAATACCAAATTCACCTTCCCCATTCCCTACTTTATCTTACCTGCCATTCTGTCATCTGCACTATCCACTATTCTTGAACTGCAATTTTTTCTTCTCCCATTCAGCCATCTCCCTGACAGCATCTCATCTGTGTCAGTTCTCCTACCTCTTCTTCTCCTCCTACTCTCAACCAGGGATATCAATCCCAATCTTAGACTTCCCATCAGTGCAATCACTATTCCCCCTTCTCTCTCCCTGTGGCATGCCCTCTGTTTCCAAAAATCTTGTCTATTTTCATAATCCCTCTCTCTCATTTTTCATCTCCTTGCCTTGACTGAGACATGGCTTTCCCAAGAGGACTCTGCTTCAGTTGCTGCTCTCTGTCATGGAAGTTATCGTTTTTTTCCCCATATACCTCATACAGTAGACTGCAATGGTAGTGTTGGTCTGCTACTCTCACCCTCCTGTAGGTTTCAACCCTTTTTTTCCACCTCAGAAACTTTTTCTTCCTTTGAGGCACACTTCGTCTGCCTATTCACCCCATTCTCTCTATCTGGATAGCTGTCATTCGTCAACTCTCTAAAAACCCCCTCCTCTCTCACTGACTGATTCATGGCTTTCCTTCTTCCTTGACCCATCTTCCCCTTCCCTTATTCTTGGATACTTTAACCTTCATGTTGATAACCCGTCAAACTCATATGCCTCAAAATTACTTTCCTTAACCTCCTCATTTGATCTCCAACTCTGCTCTACCACCCTTACTCACAAGCATGGCCAGTGCCTTGACCCAGTCCTTTCCTCCAACTGCTTTCTCTCAGACTTCTCCACCTCAGATCAGTTGATACCTTTAACATTAAACCAGCCTCTTCCAGTCAACACCTTCAGGAATCACCAGGTTGTTTACACTTCCATCCTCTCTATAACTGTCTCCTCCACTACACTGAGTTTGTTCTTACGCTATACTCTCCTCTGTTTTAGACCCTCTTACCCCCTCCCCTGTTTTGTAAGGCACACCAAACCCCAAGCCTTGGCTCAACCCTAGAATTCGCTTACTTTTCTGTGCCCACTCTGCAGACTTTGTACAATTCAAATTCATTCTGGCCTCCTTCCAGTCTGCCAATGCACTTGCCAAGCAAAACTACTACATCCATCAGAAACTAAGTCGCATCCAACCCTCTCTGTCTTTTTGCCACACTCAATACCCTCCTCCCAGACCATGGCCAACTACTTCTGACAAGATTCCCCAAGTTAGTTGAATTTTCAACCAGATCACTTCTACCTTCCTCTCCCCCACCTCTTAACGCTACACTTCCCCTGGCTGCTGACATTTTCTCCTCCTTTTCTGAAGTAACAGTGGAGGAAATTGCCCATCTTCTCTCCTCCCCACACACTCTTTGCTCCTCTGACCCCATTCCCATCCAGGACCTCAGCTCTCTCCACTGCAGTCATCCCTTCCATTTGTCACATCCTCAATCTAACTTTCCACTGTTCCTGTTGCCTTCAAACATGCTATCACACCACTCCAAAAATCCCTCACTGGATCCTACCTGTCCTACCAAGTATTGTCCCCATCTTCCTCCTCCCTTTTGTTTCCAAACTACTTGAATATGCTGTTCACCGCCACTCACCTCCCATTTCAAACTATTCTTAATCCACTCTAGTCTGATTTTTGCCCTCTACATTCCCCAGAAACAGCCCCATAGCAAAGTCTCCAATGACCTGTTTGTGGCTAAAACCAAAAGCCTATATTCAGTCCTTACCCTCCTTGCCTTTGCTGCTTCTTTTGCAACTGCTAATTGCCACCTCGATACTCTGTTCTCACTTCCATGGTTCAGGGCAGATTATTTAAAATGTTAAGGCTTAATTTTCTTAACCTTTGATTGTCAGCTTACAGCCTCAATTTTTTAATAGCTTGTCTTAAGTTAAATTCCCCAAGTCTTTTGACCTGTAAATTTG
Source organism: Rhinatrema bivittatum (assembly GCF_901001135.1). Classification (NCBI taxonomy): domain Eukaryota; kingdom Metazoa; phylum Chordata; class Amphibia; order Gymnophiona; family Rhinatrematidae; genus Rhinatrema; species Rhinatrema bivittatum. Next base: position 43,981,638 of record NC_042627.1, on the reverse strand, counting down.
TCTTTTTAAGTTCTACAGATAAGGGATTATCATGTGTGGGGTTTTTTTTTTACAGCACTGTATACCTCGAGAAGACTGAAGGCAAAGCCAACATAGTGGTTTTAAATACCACTTCACCTCCCCTGCAAGAGATACAGTAATATTTTCATATTACACTGGCTTCTGTTCAATTCCTTCAGCTTTCAATTATTTCTGATTTTTTTCTATCAGATACTGTTCAAGTTATATAAGCTACTCTGTAGTACCTTGAGCAAATCATATAAAAACTGACATTTTTAATAATTAGCCATTCCCACTATGTACAAACTTTAAATTTGAACATTGCATTAAGAATAAAAACACACAAAGTTGAAAACAAGTATCTTAATGACTTTTTCTCAACTACCACCTAATTATCTGAAACATTTTACACTAGTATTTCCACTTTGGGAAACATCTAATGGAAACATTCAAGTTTTACATTCACAGATCTTTTGATCTGTTACATCTGCATCAGTAGATATCCAAGCATAAAGTTAGCACCTAGCAGTCACATAAAAACATATGCACACTTACGTTACCTAATATTTGGGCTAATAGGAAGAGCAACTTTAAAAGCACATAGGAGTAGGCAAAATCTGCGGGTACAGAATAAAGAGCAACTTTGAAAGAGAACTGCCATCAACTTAGCATATAATCATAGTCAACGAAAGAAACAGAATTACGCAATCAAGTTTTTCAAGTAATATCAAGTGGCATTTGACACCTAAATGCCCCTTTGGACAAGTTAGGGCATATTAACATCAATCTTCCTCAACACAATTTCACTATATGTACTTTGGCGAGAGGTTGAGATGAGTAGTAAGGCATTTTTCCTATGCTATAACTCAACCATCTAAAAATAGAAAAGTAGTATCACCATCAAATTCTCTCTTTCCCTGTACGTACCTGGATCAGTCCAGACAGTGGGTTATGTCCCCAATCCAGCAGATGGAGTCAGCACAAGCTTTGAGGGGATGTATCCATATATACTACTACCCCCTCTGCAGGAGTTCAGTATCTTCTGACTCCAGCAGATGCGAAACTTACAGGTCGATGTAAGTTTCCCGATGCCGCGGCCGTCCCGCTGTGCGGCCTGCGGAGACCCGGGGTCCCGGATTTCCCCTCTGCAGGAGTTCAGTATCTTCTGACTCCAGCAGATGCGAGTAGGGAAATCAGGCTTCCCCTCCTTTTCCTTTTTCTTCACTTTCTTGCTTGATTATGGCTTGTTGTTGTCTTTTTCTGTGGATCAAGTTTGTATCAAGTTTGTATTAAGTTTAAAAAAAAAAAAAAAAAAAAGTAAGGCAGAGTTCTTTCAACTTCTGGGGAGTGGCTTATCTTCCTTGTCTCTTCTCTGCGGCATTGCTGTTTATTTCTCGTTGCAGCCAGGGGTAAGTTTGTTTTTCCTTTGTAGTTTTTTCCTTCACAGCTCAGCCCCCGGTGCCCGCGAAAGCCGGTGGAGCCGGCCTCTTCGCTCTTTACTCCCTCACCCGCGGCCATTTTACAGCTCCTCATGGGCTGCTGAGCCATTTAGGGAAAGATGTCTGGGGCGGGTCGTGTGGCCGGGAAGGCCCCCCCGCAGCACCCTCCTCTATTTTCGGACAGCGGGCAGTGCGGGCCGACCGGGCCCCCCCGCAGCGGCACTTTTGTGCGCGTGGCCCCCCCCCCCCGTGGCTTTTTCTTTTCTCCTACAGCGATCCCGATGCCGCGGCCGTCCCGCTGTGCGGCCTGCGGAGACCCGGGGTCCCGGATTTCCCGGGAGGGCATCTGTGCACGATGCCTTCCCGGGGGGGAAGGTACCTCACAGTCCCTGACTGATTTCTCTTTTTTGCCCGGGCGGTGCGGGCCGGCCACTCCGCCATTTTTGGCGGGAACGGCGGCCATTTTACATTCTGAGCGCCCTGAGGCGCAGGCCACAAGGGGGAACGGATCCCTGGAGGCCACGAGGGAGAACGGATCCCTGGAGGACTCTACCAGCGGGGGTGTTCCCCCGATTTTGGTGCAGGAACCAAGCACCCAGAGCCAGGGAGCAGGAACCACGCCACCCCCGAAGCGCACCCGAGCAGGCCGGGGTTCTCTCCGGAGTTTATCCTGCTCATGCATACCGCTTATCTGCAGGGGCTGGAAGCACCTGTGGGACCCCCCCCTCCTAAGATCCCTCGGATGTCACCCTGGACGCCGGCCCCCCCCCCCCCCCCCGACCCTCCGGGAGTGGGGGCCTCCCGCCTTCCTACCCGGGTCCGATCCACGCCTGCGGCAGTGGGGGCGGTGCCAGATCCAGCGGGACATGGACTTGACCTCCCGGACGGGGGACAAGGGGACGGCACGCAGGAGGGGGGATGATCCGCGTACCCTACGCCTCTTCCAGAGGGAAGAGCTGGACGACCTCATCCCGCAGATCATCCAAGAATTAGATTTGGACCCGCCACCAGACCCGCCTGCCCCAGTAGCTCCCGCTGTCGTCACTTCTTCAAGGAAGGGAGATCCTGTCCTGGCGGCACTCCGGCCGAGGGCTCGGGCTTTTCCCATTCATGACTCGTTTTTACAACTTCTCACCAGGGAATGGGACACCCCGGAGGCCTCCCTGAAGAGCAGCCGGGCTATGGAAAAGCTGTACCCGCTCCCCGAAGATTTCTGGACCTCATCAAGGTCCCAAAGGTGGACTCCGCAGTGTCGGCGGTCACGAAGAGGACGACTATCCCAGTGACGGGAGGTGCGGCGTTGCGGGACACACAGGATCGTAAGTTGGAAGTTTTCCTTAAGCGGGTTTTCGAGGTCTCACTCCTCACGTCTCAGAACCTGCCCAGGCAGATCGGCTAGAAGCCGCAGTGGCGTATGGGGAGGACGCCTCGTACGACCTTTTTCGGGTCCTCGCAAGATCCATGGTTTCGGTAGTGGCAGCACGACGACTACTGTGGCTACGCAATTGGGCGGCTGATACGTCCTCTAAGTTGAGTCTGGGCTCTCTTCCCTTCAGGGGCAAGTTCCTCTTCGGGGAGGATTTGGACCAGATCATCAAGTCCCTGGGGGAGAACGCTGTTCATCGGCTGCCGGAGGATAGGTTTCGACCATCCAGAGCATTTTCTTCTTCTCGGACCAGAGCGCAACGGCGCTACAGGGGATACAGACAGGCGGGCTCCCGGTCATCTGCCCCCAGGTCTCCGCCCTGGTCGCGCTCCTTTCGCGGGCGTCGGCCAGCACGCACTACTCCCGGAACCGGGAACCCCTATACCAAGTCTTCACAATGATGCCAGTCTCGCCCACTCCCCTGTCCCCAGGATTGGAGACCGACTAACGTATTTCTACGCGGAGTGGGCACGGATCACCTCGGACCAGTGGGTCCTGGATACCATAAAACACGGCTACGCATTGGAATTTGTCCGCCCCCCGCAGGGAAGGTTCATCTTTTCCCCCTGTGGCTCGGACCTCAAGAGAGGAGCGGTGCAGCTGACTCTGGACAGACTCCGGGAGATAGGCGCTATTGCGCCCGTGCCCTTCGGAGAGGTGGGCTCGGGCCACTATTCCATCTATTTCGTCGTACCAAAGAAGGACGGTTCCTTCCGGCCTATCCTAGACCTCAAGGAAGTCAAAAAATCCCTTCGAGTCGTTCGGTTCCGCATGGAAACGCTCCGGTCAGTGATTGCGGCGGTGCATCGGGGGAGTTCCTCTCCTCCCTGGACTTAACGGAGGCCTACCTGCACATTCCCATCCGCCCGGACCACCACCGTTTCCTTCGTTTCAAAATTCTGGACCAGCATTTTCAGTTCACGGCTCTCCCGTTCGGAATGGCGACGGCGCCGCGCACCTTCACCAAGATCATGGTAGTCGTGGCGGCAGCTCTCCGGAAGGAGGGCATCCTGGTTCATCCTTATCTTGGACGATTGGCTCCTCCGGGCGAAGTCATTCGATCATGGACGCTCAGCGGTGACTCGAGTAGTACGGTTTCTACATTCCCTGGGATGGGTAGTGAACTTCTCCAAGAGCTCCCTTCATGCCCTCGCAACGCTTGGGTTTTTTTTGGGGGGCGACCTTCGACACCCTACTGGGCAAAGTTTTTCTGCGCCAGGACAAAGCTCAATCCTTGCAGGATCACACACGACGGTTCTCTGCGTTACCAGAGCCCACCTCCTGGGACTACCTGCAACTCCTGGGAGTGATGGGGTCCACCATCGACCTTGTACCTTGGGCTTTCGCGCACATCAGGACCTTACAGTGGGCGCTCCTCTCCCGTTGGAAACCAGTATCGCAGGACTACCAGATGATTCTCCCGCTCCCGCAGAATGCCAGGGACAGTCTGGGCTGGTGGTTGGATCCGCCGAACCTGGCCCATGGCGTGTCCCTCGATCTGCCAAATTGGGTGGTGGTGACCACCGATGCCAGTCTAGCAGGCTGGGGTGCAGTCTGCGATCGAAGCGCCACTCAGGGGACGTGGTCCACGGTGGAGGCGAAGTGGTCAGTCAACCGTCTGGAAACCAGAGCGGTCCGGCTAGCTCTGCGACATTTCCTCCCGCTTCTTCGGAACCGGGAAGTCAGAATCCTATCGGACAACGCTACCACCGTGGCCTACATCAACCGACAAGGAGGCACGCGCAGCCCGCAGGTCGCGCTCGAGGTGGCGCTGCTGATGCAATGGGCGGAGCGTCATCTCGTCCGGCTAGCAGCCTCGCACATCGCCGGTGTTGACAACGTCCAGGCGGACTTCCTCAGTCGTCAACTGCTGGACCTCGGAGAGTGGTCTCTCTCCGACAAAGCGATGCAACTTCTCGTCCATCGGTGGGGGGCCCCCCACTTGGATCTGATGGCGTCCGCTCTCAACGCCAAGGCTCCACGCTTCTTCAGTCGCCAGAGAGAGCGCGGCGCGGAGGGAGTGGATGCCCTGGTCCTCCCGTGGCCGCCACATCTTCTGCTCTACGCTTTTCCACCATGGCCCCTGGTGGGCAGGATGCTCCGCAGAATAGAAAGCCATCAGGGGACCGTGGTTTTCGTCGCCCCAGAATGGCCCAGACGACCCTGGTTTGCGGACCTGCTACAGCTGGTGATCGACGGGCCAATCAGGCTGGGGCACCTCCCCCAGCTCCTACATCAGGGCCCGGTATTTTTCGAGCAGGCAGAACTCTTCTGTCTTGCGGCCTAGCTTTTGTGAGGCGCCGCCTCCGGCGTCGGGGCTACCCAGAGGCGGTAGTATCCATGCTATTGCGGGCACGAAAGACATCGACGTCGGCGGCCTATGTTCGAGTCTGGAAGGTGTTCGAGCTGTGGTGTACCAGCCAGGCCACGAGACCCGCTAAGGCTTCTGTACCTCAGATCCTTCAGTTTCTACAGGCGGAGGTGGAAAAAGGGCTCGCCTATAATTCACTACGGGTTCAGGTGGCCGCCCTTGGTTCGCTGTTGAGCGATGGGGGCTCTCTTCTACAGTATCCTGACATTGCTCGTTTTCTCAAGGGTGTCAAGCATATGCGTCCTCCGTTACGGGACCCTTGTCCCTCCTGGAGTCTTAACCTTGTGCTTCGCTCCCTGTCGGGACCACTGTTCGAGCCACTGCGCAGTGCAACGATAAAGGATCTCACTCTCAAGACTGTATTTCTTGTGGCCATCTGTTCCGCTCGACGCATCTCGGAGCTGCAGGCTCTGTCGTGTAGAGAGCCTGGAGTTTCGCTTCGCACCGTTCCCTCCTTCCTTCCGAAGGTGGTTTCTGCATTCCATGTGAACCAGACGGTGGAGTTGCCGTCCTTCTCTTCCTCAGAGCCGAAGTCTCTCTGTCTCTTGAATGTCAAGCGCACTCTGCGCCTCTATCGGGAGGCTACAAATGAGTTCCGGACCTCTGACCATCTCTTCGTACTCTGGGCCGGTCCTAAGAAGGGGTCTCAGGCCTCGAAGACTACCATTGCCAGATGGCTGAAGGCCGGCATTGCTGCTTCCTACATTGGGGCGGGTCGGACTCCCCCACCCGGAATCGTAGCGCATTCTACACGTTCTCAGGCGGCTTCCTGGGCGGAGGTTCGCTCGGTATCCTCGCAGGAAATTTGTAGGGCAGCCACCTGGAAATCGTTACACACGTTCTCGAGGCACTATCGTCTGCACCTCGCCTCTTCGGTCTCTGGACACTTTGGCGAGCAGGTTCTCCAAGCAGGCCTCGCAGGACCCCACCCGATTTAGGGAAGCTTGGGTACATCCCACTGTCTGGACTGATCCAGGTACGTACAGGGAAAAGAAAATTATTACTTACCTGCTAATTTTCGTTCCTGTAGTACCATGGATCAGTCCAGACGCCCACCGCGTTTGGGTTCTTGATCCTGCTCAGCTCTGCGCTACTTCTTGCTCGCAGTGTTCTGTGTCTTCACAGTCGTTTCTTTTCGCTGTTTTTCACAGCTCCCTACAAGTTGGTAGGATGTTTGCAGTTACTTGTTGCGGTTACAATTGTTTTCATTATCTGTTTCCACAAACTTGATCCTTCGGGGGTTACTACTCTGGCTTTGATATACTTGATACTGAACTCCTGCAGAGGGGGTAGTAGTATATATGGATACGCCCCCTCAAAGCTTGTGCTGACTCCATCTGCTGGATTGGGGACATAACCCACTGTCTGGACTGATCCATGGTACTACAGGAACGAAAATTAGCAGGTAAGTAATAATTTTCTTATATGAAAGCTGTTCTTCAGCAAAATATCAGTGTGTGGTTTTAAAACAAGGTGCAAATTTATCAGAATCCTACAGACCAAAATTGAGGTTGACTTGCGATTGCCATATTTTGATGGTGCTGGTTCTAAATTTGTAAGAAACATTTTTTTTAACACTTTCCTTGAGAAATCTCCTGCTGGGAGTGGAAGCATTTTTAAAAGCCAGAGGAAAAACATTTTTATTTTACTCTTGGAGGGGGGGGGGGGGGGGGGGGGGGGGGGGAGGGGAAGGAGTTCCCCCCCACTCTTCCTCCCTGACAGCTTTTCTGCCCCATTTGCTCTCCTTCCGCAGCACAGCAGCAAACCCTTCCCCCAGATCCCAGCTATGGCCCCTCTATCTGGGTCAGGTTTAGCTCCTCCACCCAGACACCAGTCTAACCCTGGTTTCAGCTCCTCTGCCTGGGCCTCAACACAACTCTGGTCATGGCTCCTCTGCCTAGACCTTGCACCAGCTGCTGAATTTTAGACTCTCAGGTTACCTGGTACCTGAGTTTTTCTAACACTGTTTTAGGAATTTTGTTTCTGACTGACGTTCTAATATTCTTTAAATAAAAAGGTGCTGTTTGCAGTTTAAAAGATGCATTACTCATTCATCTCCATGGTTCAAATACTAATCACTTTTTTTTTTTTTTACACATTTATTGTGTTGCTTCTGGCTTTGCATTTTATTAGCTTTGAATATGTTTTGCATCTTATTATTGCCACTAACTATTCAGAACAACTTTCCTTGAATACACTTCAGATATTTCATACTATATGTAGAGCAGTGACACGCCTGCTGGAAAGTGCTGCCATCATGCAAACCCAATTAACAGATTCTCAGTGCTGGCAGTAGCTTACAGGTCGATCCAGTAAGGCCGCGGTAAAAACAGTGAGGTAGTGTCAGGCGCACCCTTCCTCCCCGCACGCACAGTTCTCTTCACTAACTCCCCCATACTCTCCTCTAATCGCATGCAAATGCATGCCGCGGCTGTGAAGCGTTAGGGAAGGGTTATGCCCGCACAACCCATTTTACTGTATAGGCGCTGTAACAGCGCCTATACAGTAACCTGGGTGCGCTGGTACCTGTCATTTCAAATGACAGCGGGATCCGGGGGTGGCAGCGAGATCCGGGGAGCCAGCAGCGGCAGCATGTTCGATCGGGCAGGCAGCTAGGTGGCAAAGTAAAGATGGCCGCCTGCACGGGAAAATCGTGCAATTGGCCGCTGAAGACGTGACGTCACACCCCGTGACGCCAAACGTCGTGACGTCACGTCTTCAGTGGCCAATTGCACGATTTTCCCGTGCAGGCGGCCATCTTTACTTTGCCACCTAGCTGCCTACCCGATCGAACATGCTGCCGCTGCTGGCTCCCTGGATCTCGCTGCCACCCCCGGACCCCGCTGCCGCTGCCCCCCCCGGACCCCGCTGCCGCCTACCCGCCGCTCCCGGATCCTGCTGCCGCCCCCCCCCCCCCCCCGCTGCCAACCCGCCCGTGCGATTTTGGCGCTCATCCAGGCAGGGGAGGGAGGGAGGAAGGGAGAAGGGACTACCGGATGCCGCTGATGGCTGCCCGCCGCCCACCGGGACCCACAGCCCTCCGACAGGTATTTAAAATTGTTTTATTTTTTTATATAACACACAGGTTTTTTGTTTTTTACACTTTTTAAACTTACCATAGCAGGCCCGAGCCTTGCTACTTTTTCGTTTGTTTTTTTTTGCCCTGGTCCCGTCCGGACGGGGCTGCAGGAGACCGGACGGGACCAGGGCGGGTAAGCAATGTTTTTACCCTACACTACACTAACTCCTACTAGGGGGAGGCGGTAAACTAGCAGGTTAAGGCCGCGGCAGAACAGCGGGTTACGGAGGAGATAATATCAGCGCCCGTTACAGTATCGCAGGGGAATAGCTAATTCCTTCATTATACAGCTTTTTCGTTCATTTACATGCCGGGTGCGGAAAGGGTTATGCGTCTGTTTTCAGAAGCGATACGGACGCGTGAAACTGGAGACTGTATCGCCGAATTGCCTTGCGCGCCCGAATTGTGCGCTACGAGCACGTTACAGACGGGCAATCCTCGAGCGGACGATACTGGATCGACCTGTAAGTAAGAAGAGCTTACAATCTTTTTAATACCAGTATCTCCACCAGAAGGAAATGAAAACAAGATATATATAATTGCAGAGCAATTTGTGTGTGTGCTTATTTTACTAAATACTTTTCAAGTTTCTCAATTTGGGGCTACATCCAATACATTTATGGGAAAATATTTTACTTTCTAGCTTTTATATAGCTATACCTCTTGAGGTGGCATGCTCTTCCTACAATATTATACTCTCCTCTGGACACTCATTACCTCTTCGCTATGTTGTAAGAAGGGCCAAATCCCAAATTCTCACTCACCCCTCAGTTCACTTTATGTTACTGTACCTGCTCTGCCGGGTCTCTGGTTTAAATCCTGATCTTGTGCTGATTTCATACAATTCAAGTTCTTTCCCATTGCACTTGCCAAACAAGACTATCACAGCCATCTAATATTACAGCCCTGAGTATATGATATTATTTATACATTTGAAATAATCCAGTCCTGAGTACATATTATAATCCTGAATATATGACTAGATATTATTTATTTCTGAGTTAGCCATGACTCTGGCTCTTCCTCCTCTCAGTTCATGTGCCCCTGTTTTATTGTAACTTTTGTTCACTTTGTTCATGTTAATGTTTTTGCACCATTGTTTCTTGTAAACCGATATATGATATGATTGGTATCATGAATGTCGGTATAAAAAAGCCCTAAATAAATAATAATATTCTGGGCCTCTAACCCTACTATCTCTTCACCACACTTAATTCCTTCAACAGCCATTGCTTTCCACTCTCCTTCACTCAATCATGCTATGCTGATTTCTTATGAGGTGGTTCACAAGATTATTCAAGTTCTCCTCCTCTCACCTTAAACTAGGACACTCTTCTGTGATCTCAAAAGAGGAGCAGTCTACCTTCTCTGCTCCTCCAAACTTGTCCCTCTGACCCCATTCCTGCATAGCTCCAATGATATCTACCCTGTTGTCGACCCCTGCATCTGTCACTTTCTATAGACACCTGCCTTCAAACATGCTGTGATCACACTGTTCCTCAAGAAATCTTTCACTGAACTTACCCTGCCCTGGCTCTTATCCCATCTCCCTTTTGCATCCAAAATACCAGAACGGGTCATTTATCTCCACCACCTCTTCTATTTGGTATCCCAAAATATTTTCTATCCTCTTAATCTGTTTTGCTCTACATTCCACATAATTACCCTAAGGTCTACAGTGTTGACCTCATAGTTAAGGCTAAAGGACTTAGATCAAAGAAAATAAGGATAGAGCAAGCTACTTCATTTGACACTAACAACCATCTGTTCCTTAGCACCCTCCATTTACTTAGATTTTAAGATTCAGTCCTATCTTGGTTCTCTTATCTCAACATGCTTTTAGTGTTTCTTGATGGATTCTCTTCCATGACTATCCTGTGCTCATTTCTCTTTCTGCATCCTTTCCCTTTGTAATCTTACCTCCTCCCATAGCTTTGAATATATCATCTTTATGTTGATAACTGCCAGATCTATTTCTTTTAAATGCACAACTCAGCCTACCAGAAGGACATTGCTGCCTGGATGGCCCATTGTCACCTTAAGTTCTGTTTTGACCATACTGAAGTTTATTTCTTCTTCTAAAGCCTCTTCTCCCTTTTTTGACCACTGTGAACACCACTATCATCCTTTCAGTCCTCTGGCTCCTCTTACCTTCCTGTGCACATCTACATTTCTAAAGTGTCATTTTCTCTACACCTCCAAAATCCGTCCTTTCCTTTCAAACATACTATCAGAATCCTTATCTGCTCTCTCATCATCTTCCTCTTACACTACAACTTAGTCCTCCCAGGTGTGCCGCTAAAATATTTCTCCCTCCTGCAGTCGTTCAAAATTTAGCTACATGAGTTACGTACCTCTGACACTGTTACGTACCACTGACACTGAAACTACTCCTTCATGCACATGATTTCCGTTTAGTCCTGCAGTCCACTATACTTTCCAAACTAGATTACTGCAATTCCCTTCTGTTAGGCCTCCCTGCCTCTACGATCAAACCCCTTCAAACCCTTCAAAATGCGATGGCAAGAATCACCACCAATACCCGTAAGACAGAACACATAACCCCCATACTAAAAGACCTGCACTGGCTTCCCATACCATACCGCATTAAATATAAAACCCTCACCATCCTGCACAATGCCCTTCACAAAAACAACCCCGCCTGGCTTAAAGACATGCCACACTTCTGTAACTCCAATCGACCCACTAGAAATGCCCTCGCAGGCACCCTACACACTCCACCCCTCAAAACCGCACACCTCTCCAACACCAGAGAAAGAGCGTTTACCATAGCCGGCCCCACCCTTTGGAATTCACTTCCCCATTACCTACGACTTGAGCCCTCCTTACAGTCTTTCAAAAAAGGCGTCAAGACCTGGCTGTTCAGGCAAGCCTACCCAGACACCAATCAAACCTAGCCCACTACCTTCCCTTCCATCACCGTCCTCACTCCATTTCACCCCTCAGCCACCCGTTACCCCCCCCAGCCCACTCTCCCTGCCCCCTTAATTTCCCCCCCTCCCACCTCTTCCCCATGCATCTGTCGCCCTCTCCCCCCCTCTTTTTCTTGAATTTATCAGTCAAAGCCTTAACCCTAACTACCAATCATGCTATTGATCTATTGTAAATAAGTACCTCGCCTTAACTTATAATTTTAAAACAGTTACAATTATGTTCCTCTTATTATATTTATCAAGTTGATTGTTCCTCTCTTTCCTTCTGCCCTATCCTTCCTTGCTGCTCTTCCCCTGCCCACCTCTCACCACTTTCTTGCCTGCTCCCCTCTCCCCCACCCTGCTCATTGTATTTTCTACCTGCTTCAGTTATTTGTAAACCGGCATGATATGCCCTATGAATGTTGGTATATTAAAAGTTTCATAAATAAATAAATAACTGTTAGAACTGTTTACCTCTGTTAAATCACTACACTGGTTCACCATCCACATCCATACACAATTCAAACATCTTATACTCCCTTGCAAGTGCATTCACTCTGTAGTGCCTTGTTACTTCACCTCCCTTATTTCCCCATATATCCTTATTCCCAAACTCCATTCATCAGGTAAGATGCTCTTATCTATGCAGAATTTTTTGTGCACAGAATTCCTCCAGGAGTACTTAGGTGTTATGTTTTCTTTTACCAGATTCAAACCCAGCCTAAACATTTAGCTCTTTGAAGCTGCGTTTAAAGCTTATACCTGAATGCACATGCCCTTCCTGACTGACTAACATCAGGGTCTTCTAGGAATTCAGTGACTCCCCAGTGCCTCAAACCCTAATGCAAAGTTAACCAGAAGCACAGGTCTGCCTGCTAATTTTTAACACAAGTAGAAGGCAGGAAGGTGTGTACAGGATGAGAAAGCTGTTAATGTAAAGCAGTACCCAGCCTTTCAGGCCGATCCAATAAACCAATGCAGGAAACGGGCGCTCAGTGTTGAGCACCCTAACACGCACCCAGCCACCTTCCTGGGTGCACTAAAAAGGAGGTGCTAGGGACAAATGTGCGCCCCTAGTGCCTCCTTGGCAGCGGGTGCCCAGCAGAGGTAGCTGTCAGCAGGTTAGGAAAACAGATGCTCAATTTTACCAGCATCCCTTTTCCTAACCTGTGCACAGCCACGGGTTAGGAAAATGGATGCTCATTAATCAAGCAACCCTTTCCTAGCTTGACTGTGAGCACAATTTTTTTTTTAATAAACATTCTCATAACATAATTCTCGTCCTTTTTGTTCCTTAATATCACCACAATATTAAGTTGGGGGGGGGGGGGGGGGGGTAGTAGTACAGAAAAGCAGTATTTTCTGCTTTCCTGTACACTTTTTAGGCTGCTCAGAAATTAATGCCCACTCTGGGCAGACATTTTCCAAGGGTAAAAATGTGCACATTGAGCGTTTTTTTTTTAAATAGCCTTAACGTGCAGTTGCTCGTGATGAGCGCTATTAGTTTCGCTGGGGGTTGGATGCACGTTTTGAACATGCTTAATCCCCTTATAGAATAAGTGGTTGTGAACACACATCCAAAACCCATATTCAACCATAGGTTAAGCAGTGCACTCACCTGAGTGCACTGTATTGCATTGGCTTGTCTGGTAGGCCAGGACTTTAAGCTTGACACTGTAGAGTACTGGAAACTAGTGTATTGTTTAAAGACTTGAGTGATGTGCTGTTGATAGATGTTTTTTAGGCATACAAAAATTACACAAACACAAGATAAAAAATGATCACCCTTTCTATAACTGACACACATGCCAGGAGATTTTAAGAGCCACCATTAGAATTTTAAAAATAAAAAAAATTCCTTCAGAACCAGAGCCACTATTATGGGGCAGCACAACACACATACATTTTACTTAGAAGCTAAAGGGAATACCTAGGGGGAAAAAAAAAAAAAGAAAAATGTTTTTCATTGGAGGGGCTGTGCAGAAAGAAAAAACATTTTTAAAACTTCTAATTCTCACAGGCATATCTTAAGTGGAATACTGTAATAATCGCATATTAGGTGTGTCTGGATTCTTGTTTATGGAGATAGTGGGTGGGAAGAGGAGGGAGACTATCAATCTCATACCCAGAGTCCAGACACAAGAAAGGCATTTGCTCAGACCCACTTAGTAAACTGAATCATCAGCATGAATCACAATGACTGAGTCATTGCTAATGTGTACCTGGCAGATATTTCAAGGATCCTACAAGCCATAAAGCAAATTAGCTTTAAAAAAAAAATACCATCATTGCTTAATAATTTTCATTTTTACAGCCTCTCAGCTGACTACCTAGCATTCCACTACATATTTAACGTTACAAAATATTAAAAATGAATAACAGCGCACACATCGTTTGAAGGTTGGTATATGGCATATTATATATAAATAAATTCCAATAGGTAAATCACCCAGGTGCCACAAATTTTGCAGCTAGCACTTAACTCAGAAAAGCAAACATTTTTAAAAAGGTAGAAAAAGCAAAATAAAAAATTGCTAACCGTGCATCAAAATGGCAACAAAAAGAGCAAACAAGCGAGAAAAGTAAAGGTGCGGCACTGGGTAGGTACACAAGCGCTGCCAATAACCCGACGCTGTGCCTGGAGTGGGGAAATTGGCAGGGGGGGGGGGGGGGAGAGAATGTGGCCATCCTTACCTGCAGTGTGGCGGCAGGAGCAACGTCAACACTATGTGATGATGCTGCCAACACACCGCAGTCCGTCCCCCCCACCCCCCAGGCACGGGCATACGCAGTGAATACCGCAAAGCCGCAGGGAGAAGGGCAAAAGGAAGAACAGGGGAGTGTCCCAACGACTGTGTGGGGTGGCTCATTGGGCAGTTTGGGAAACAACCTGGCTGGTGCATCCTGGCTCATTCACCTTTGGCTTCTACTCCTATTGCTACTGACCTCACTCTCAGGTCCTCTGAGGTTCGCTGGTCCTCTGCTGGTTCTAGGATAGGTGGGCTGAGTTTCATGTCCCACCAAGGCTCTCTTTCTCCTCAGGCTGCTAAAAGGGTGTTCTCTTGAGCATAGCCATGATGCGCAGCCACAAATCTAGAGCCCCCAGCTCACAGAGGGGATCCCAAGAGCAGAGCTCCACCTGGGAAGAAATCATCAGGTGTGTGCTGTCAGCCAGGAAACCCCGGGGGGGGGGGGTGCCGGATCAGGAGGCCACAAGGATCCTCGGGGAAGAGCCAGACTGAGGTCTCAGTTCCCTCCTGGGGACCTGCCAGTCAACCTTAGCTACCCAGCAAATCGCAGTGCAGCACAGGGGAAGGTACCAGGGCATCTTAGGGGTAGTTTCCCTGCTGGAGATGGCTGCATCCCCCAGTCCTCCCCACTCATAGGGACCATGCAGTCAGTCATCCATCCAGATGATTTCAACCCCTCGGGAACAGGATGGTATTCAGCTGGGGGGAGCCCAGCCATACAACTTCCCTGCCTTCCCATACAGTATGCCAGCGACACAGATGCCAGCTTGGGGGCTACAGAAGCTGCACCTCCTTCCTGGCCCGCATGGCCATACTCGGGGCTTCAAGCTTTTAATCAGGGGGCCCAATCACAGTGGCAATCTGGAGCTCTCCTTGGCTATGTGCCTGCAATCCTATAGCAGCAGCTTACCTACATTGCAAGAGCATGCGGTTACAGTTTCCTCGCATCCTGGAGGAGGCCCGGTCACGGCTCCTGCCTGTGCTTCTGTCGAGAGTGCTGGTACTTCAGACTCCCTGGACCTCCAGAATTCCATAGATACAGATCTGGATCCGGCTCCCTGGGTACAGTCAGCAGCGCCTGTGTCTGCTGAAAGTGAGTCCAATGAGGTCACTTTGGGACCTGGGGCTGGTGATACCTCTATTCAACTGCCAGTGGCGGAGGGGGTAGCCACTGACCAACCCCCCGGCAGAGGGCAACAGAGTGGGGAGGAGGCATAAAAAAAGGAAAAATAGGAGGCACTCCCGCCGCTCTGACTCCTCTGGCAGCAGGAGGTCCTCATCAGTATCCTCCTCCAGTTCCCGTGGGTTATCAAGGTCGGAGGGATCACGGACCATATTTGATGCTAGAGCTTGTTTACTTGCCCTGAACACTACGAAGCAGCTGCAGCAGGGTGTCCCACATTCCCTCTGGCACCACATACACCATTGTCAATATGTGGACATGGGTAGCCTGATGGAAGGGCGCAAATGGGAGGAAGGGTCGCAGACGGCATGAAGCTCCTACAGGTCCCAAGCAGCTCTCGAGGAATATTAATAACTAGGTGCGGTCCTTTGCACATTTGGCATAGATAGTTGGCAGAGCTGACCCCTCACATAACTTGGCAATATGGTCCTATCTAGACACCATTGTCAGCACACACTCCACTTATGATAGATTTGTTGGTTAAACTATGACTAGTAGTTCAGAGAAAGGATGGCAGACATCATATCCATATCCTGGGGCACGCATGACGTCTAGTCATGCTGACCCACATGACAGCACGAAGCTCGGAGGCTCAAGCAAACAATTGTTCCTTTCGTTCTAAGGGGGACTCCCAAGGCAGGGACGGGTGGCTAAACCTACTGCCGAAGCCTATTGGTGATATAACAAAAGGGGTTGTAGCACACAGGATTGTAAGTACAAACATTTTCTCCTCCTGCACCACCAGTCACTCCATCACCAATACAAAGAAAGTTCCCAGCAGTAAGGGCAAGTAGTCCTTATGCAAGAGCCTCAATTCCAGTTAGGTGGGAACAGCTGGCGACAGGTCTTACCCTTTGTCCAATAGTTGCACAGTGGTCTCTGCACAAAGGTTTTAAGAATGGCTTCAGAATCCCTTATGAGGCTCCTCTGAACATGTCCACCTACACTAATGTGCCCTCTGCAACCAGGTTTGCCAATGTTGTGAAAGAGAAGCTGTCTGTGGAGACTAGACTTGGCAAGGAAGTGGGCCCCTTCCCTCTCCCTCCCTTCAACAGGATGGTCTTATCACCTTTAGTGGTGGTGCCCATGAAAGAGCCGGGTAAATTCAGGCTAATGCACAACCTTTCCCACCCAGCTGGTCGAGCAATTAATTACTTCATTCTCCTCAAGGATTGTGGGGAGGGGGCTATCATGGATATGGTTGACAGTTTGCCTTCTGTCTCTAACTGGTGCATCTGGATGACTTCCTTTTGCTGGTGTTTTACTTAGAGGGCAGCAATTGACAAGATTTGCCTCTCCAGAGGTATTAATTATACACCTTGGAGGCAATGATCTGGCAACGGGTAGATGATCTAGAACGGGTAGATGTGAATCGGTTATTTACTCTTTCGGATAGTAGAAGGACTAGGGGACACTCCATGAAGTTAGCATGGGGCACATTTAAAACTAATCGGAGAAAGTTCTTTTTTACTCAACGCACAATTAAACTCTGGAATTTGTTGCCAGAGAATGTGGTTCGTGCAGTTAGTATAGCTGTGTTTAAAAAAGGATTGGATAAGTTCTTGGAGGAGAAGTCCATTACCTGCTATTAAGTTCACTTAGAGAATAGCCACTGCCATTAGCAATGGTTACATGGAATAGACTTAGTTTTTGGGTACTTGCCAGGTTCTTATGGCCTGGATTGGCCACTGTTGGAAACAGGATGCTGGGCTTGATGGACCCTTGGTCTGACCCAGTATGGCATTTTCTTATGTTCTTATACACGCCTGGGTGCCTGCTCCTGGACAGTATGAGAAATGACATCACGATCATCCTGTCCTTAATGCACTGCACCAGGCTCATTTGCTTGGAGATCATCTCCCGTCTCCAGGTACTGAACTCGCAACTTTGGGGGAGATGGATGAAGAAACTAAATAAGCAGATTGGCAAAGTCATCGAACGCCGGAGTGGCATGCATCTGAGGCACTACAACTGGATATGTGTGGATTGCATCGAGCTGTTCAGCAATGATGGGGTACATCTCTCAGATATGGGACAGGACCTGTTCTTGAGCAAATTGAAATGGGCCATTCACAGGGTGCTGTTGAGTTCCTAGTCATTGGCTGCAGCTGGGTTGGGGGGAGGGTGCCAGATAAGCCTTGCGGCTATTCAGGCCCTATGGTGGGGGGGGGGGGGCCACCAGTTGGAGGCAGCATACAGCACATGGTATACTGAGAAGTATGCCTGAACAGAAAACCAACATTGGAGAAGGAAATCCCAGAAGCCTCTGCGTGTCTTTGGCCTGCATGGACTGAGTGACTTTCTGAGCATGGATATCTGCAGGCAAGCTGACACCAGATAGGTGATGTCTATTCATAGAGTCACCACAGGGGAGCTTCAGGCACTATTCTCAGGAGTTTGTAATCCACACAGTTACAGACGTGTTGATTGTCTTGACCAGTAAGAGTTTAACCAGAACAAAGAAAGTCATGGGAAATGGTCTACACATCCTGGGAAGCCAATCAGGGATAGTTAGGGATGATTTAATCATGCATTTGACATCACAACTTATGTAAATGATTCTTTGGGCAGTCATGCAAGTCTCTAGAACCCTCTATCCTTTTCCTGTATTTGAATGTTACCTATAAAAGAAGGATCACTTCCTGTATCCAGAGAGATGCTGGTCAGATTGTAAGACTAAGGGCACCCAGTACCCAGCATCTCCCGAGAACACTTATATTGACTAATAAAAATACATTATACTTTTACTGAGTCTAAGTGTTCTTGTGTCCCTGGCCATAAGCATAGAGTAAGCTTTAACAATACCCTACTTCAATGCGACGGGAGCTATGTCAACAGGGCCCCGCTGGCCCCAGTGCAGCAACAGACCAGATGCCCCCCATCCTTCCACTGGGCAATCACCTTGCTTGGGCGAGGCGGGTGACCTGAAAGCCCTAGCAATGGTTACCTCCCAGAAGGCAGGGCCTTGCTTGGTTGTGGCGGGCCCCGGGCTGGAGGTGGTGTGCTGCCTGCACCAAAAGGGGGCGATCCAATAGCTTATGTTACAGTTCAGGTACAAAGTTGTGGTTGTATATGGTTATTTTTGTAATAAAGCTGCGGCCAATTTACTCCACATTATTTATTTAGTAATTTTTATATACAGACATTAGAAAGGCACATCATGTCGGTTCACATATTAACCAAAGCAAGGAAAATACATTATAACAGGGTAAAGGGAAGATGACTGAAGAGAATAACTAAAGCAGAGGCAAGAAAAAATAGGAATGTAAACACTGGTTAAATAGATTCAACAACAAAAGAAGAGCAACTATATATATATATATATATATATATATCTATATCTAGAGGGATAAAATGAGTTCAAATGGCAAATGGTAAGTTACATAATCCAAAGGGGAAGCAGGGTTAATGCTATGCAGGGGGAGTTACAAAAGGTAAGTTGCATACTCCAAAGGGGTCTCTAAGGTACTCTGTATTTGTGAGTGTACGGTTGTCGCTTTCCCCCTTTCCCTTAGCAGCAGGTGGTCGCAGCTGCCCAGGTTATGAGAGAATTTTCTCTGGCTCCTAAAAATGTTTGACTGGTGCTTGAGTATTCTAAATATATTTCCACTCCTGCATGTGTACACACACTACATTTTTCCAAAAAAACAAGTAGTAATCAGATTATTGCACTTCCATTCCTGCCAAACTAGTCTACTTGAATACATGGGAGAGAAAAAAAAAGGTTAACAGAAATAAAACAGAGTGAAGATGATATACATTTTTATTGAACCAACTAATTTCTTGACAAGTTTTATTATACTGCTTTTCAAAAGAAATCAAAGCAGTTTACAGTATAAAAAGATATTTCTCAATAAAAATTACAAAAGCATAACAAAACCATCATAATGCAACATAAAATCAAATAAGTCTAAACAAAAAATTCTATTAATTCACAGAGCTTCAGATTTTTCTGGATTTACTTTAAGTTTCTAGTCCTTTAACCATAGGGCTATAGTATCTTATGCTTAATTTTACTTGCCATGCCTTGCTAAAGTGGATTGCATGTGAGATTGGTGCTGTGCATCCCAACTGGTGGGCACATTCTCTCATTCAAGGCCATTTTGACAAGGCATGGCAAGTAAATAAAAGTAAGCTCTCTGGGGAACACACCTACAGCAAGATGAACAAAGCATAAGCTGTCTGGGTAGGTACTAAACAGCTGAACTTTATGCTACACGCGTGTGCTATCCAGCTGTTCAGGAAAACAGCAAAAAAAAAACCCCCACAAACGAACCTGTGATCGGTGCTTGCCTTAGAGAGCTTACATTGGAAATTTAACTCCTGGGTCTAAGGTGGAGTAAAAAGATTTCTGGGAGCAAATGTTTTCTATGTGCCCTGTGTGATACTCCACCTTAACCGCAGAAGGATTTACATTTACAATGTAGGATCTCTGGGGCGGGCACCTACAGGATGCACAACACCAAGTGTATAACCATTCAGCTGAAGGTGCCTTTCCAAGAGAGCTTATGCTTTGTTCAACTGTATGTGAAAGCCCTAGACAGCTTACGTCTTTCTTTGGTCTGAGGTGGAGTAAACTCACATTTCTGGTAGCCAGAGTTATTCTATTACTGGGCCAGTCTGGTAGAAAGCTACCACCACATGGGCACAGCAATAAAATCATGGCCACCAGAAATGAGAGTCTACCCCACCTCAGGCCAAGGAGTTAACCTGAAAATCCATTTACGTGCATAAAACCATGAGAACAGAGGTAAGCACTTGAAATTGGAAGGATTGTGACTAAAATGGATTTGTATGCAAGGATTGTGCCCAAGTCGGGATGCCCAATGCCAATCTCGCACACATGGCCATTTTGCCAAGTGAAATCAAAGGGTAAGTTCTCTGGACAGGCGAGAACAGCCAAAGTGGATACTGTTCAGCTGTAGGTGCCTACCCTAGAGAACTTACCCTTTGATTTCACTTGGCATTCCGTGGCCATGTGACTCTGCATGCGAGATTGTGCCCAAGTCAGGATGCCAAGTGCTAATACTGCATGCAAGGTCATTTTGTTCACACCCCTTCCAGCTTCAAGCACTTACCTCCTTACTCCTGTTTTAAAACACTTTTCTGCATTAGTGCAGATTTTTTAGGTCAATTTTAGTCCATTTTTCATTTAGCGCACTTTAATGGGATTTGCATCCGATTAGCTTACTGCATCCCACAGGGACTCCTGTTTTTAATGCGTACATTAAGTAAATCCACGCTAACATTTAACTCCAATTTTAGCATGAGTTTTATTATAATCAGTCCCCAAGAAATCTCTGCAAACAAGTCCTAGTTCAACCAACCACCTCTTTCTTCTTGTGAAACTAAAAGGCTCGACTGCCAGGTACAGCAAATGCATGCAGTAATTAAATTCTTGAAACACTAATGTTTTAGGATACTACTGACTTCCCCCCACTCAATCTTTTTATTACATTTTGGCCAAATGCTACTAATTATATCAAGGCTGTATAACACGAAACACTTAAGACTTACATGCTCATAGGAATAAAGATATAATAGTGTTCATATATTTAAATTTAACTCACATTTTTTTTATATACAACTTTCTATTTAGTGAATATAGTTATTTGTTTGGGAGGATACTACCATATTTTACAAGATATGGTATCTAACCATATAACCAAAAAGGTTGCAATGACAAGATTTGAAATAGTAAAATCTACAGATTTTCTGAAATTTAAATATTTTTTCAGCTGCAACAACTTCATATTTTTATGTCAAATTTACTAGTCTTTTTAAGCCATTCTGCTTAGTAAAGACTTAAATAATGAGCAACCTAAAACAAAGGTCCCTAGAAATTGAGTATATTAATTTCCCTGGGAATTTCAGTGTTTCTTATAACCAAACTGCAGAAAATCATGGCTCTGTCTTAACACACACAGTTACCTACCAATTCAACATGGACATTCATTTCAGTTTATCTTCTCAGATTGACCTTAGTCTGTTCAGTACTGCCCACTGACTACCAGCTGTTGGTTCTGGAGAACTCTGGGTTTTACTAATGTTTCCCAGCTGACTAAATTCAGATATGTGAAGAAATACTAGATATGATTGTTCTGTTGTGGAGCAGCTGGACCAAGCAGGGCGGAGTTGGTAGTTAAGATCCTATCTGGATCTATTTTGAAGGGTTTTGTTTTGTTTTTAACTTCCCAGTTTTCCCATAAAACTCTCCATGGATCAGCGAAGAGGGAGGGAACCAGAGCACAGAAAGTCTCATTCACTCATCCAGATAAGGGGACAACTTCAACAGAAAAAAGAGGATTTAGTCCCCCCTGAAGACTTTGCTACTTTTCCTTGTGGAAGTACCTTCAACCAGTCTTAGCCGGGCTCTTTTTTTGGGCAAAAACTAAAACCGTGAAATTCTTACACTATTAATAAGGGCTTTTATTATGCTTAGAGCAAAGGATTGTTACAGTGTGTGTTAAATGCCAACTGCCGGTGGTTTTGTTTAAAGCTCAGGGTTTTCCCTTTGTTTAAAGCCAAGTGTGTCCCTTATGTTGAGGCCAGCAGTCTTTTCCCATTAAGACAAGCCATCTGCTTGATACTGAAAACCCTGCATGCCGATATACAGTGCCTTGTAAAAACCTTTCCACCCTTTCGCATTCTGCTGTCTAAAAACAGAAATCAAAACGTATTGCAGTAGGAGTTTTTTTCACTGATCTACACATCTCATTCTCCACTTTCATTGGGAAAGAGCAATTATAGAAATATTCCAAAAGTTATTAAAAATAAAAAAAAGCAAACAGTATTGATTGCATAAGTCTTCATACCTGACTATTCAATACTTTGTTGCTGCTCCTTTTGTAGCAACAGAAGCCATGAGTCGTTTAGGATAAATGTCTGCCAACTTTTCATAGATTATGCAGTTTTTGCCCATTCTTCTTCACAGAAGAGCTCAAGCTCTTTCAAGGTGGTTGGGGATAGGCTGTGGACTGTAGTTTAAGCCTTAAACTATATTTTTTTTTTTTTGATTTAAAGTTTTAATCACAAGGTAAGAACCATAACACCAAAAACAATGTAAAAAGACTTTATAGCAAGGTTGTATAACAATACCAAGAAAGTACTGCAATAAAGAAAAATTGTACAAAACTTGTGTGAACTTTTTCATTTTGTCCCCATTCAAAACCCCCCACCCTCCCATACTAGCACTTGGTGAAATAAGACAAAGACAAGCCTGCATAAGTAACTAAAGAGGGTATGCGCATTAAAATCAGCAAATAGGGAGAGTACATGGTCTATAAGGGGTTATGTGCATGAAGGATAGACAGACAATCTACAAATATAGTATGCAGAAGAAATGCCATTAATGTGGCTCAGAAGCTGCACAGAGAAGACAATACTACAGATGTATCGTCCAATTACCATTTCTCTCAGGATCCTTGCACACATTTATTCTTCATTCCTGGGACCCTGATTTCCCTTATATGTAGGGTTGCCAAGTTTTCTCGAAACTGGTTACCCATTCATTACGTATGGCCATCAATTTCTCCAAATACACTCTGTCCAGTCTAGATTTCACATCAGATAGGGAAGGGACAGCAGTTCTGCACCACCAATAAGCAATTTCACATTTGACAGCTGATAGTACTTGCTGTACGCAACGCTGAAAAAATTCATACCCCACAACAGGCAAAATACAAAGAAGGCAAACCTTGGGATCTTTAGGCACTAGAGTACCTGCCAATGAGCAGATAAAAATCAAGCTCAGCCTCCCATAATTCCCCAATTTTTGGACATTCCCACCATAAGGGCAAAAAGGTACCTTTAGCTCCACATCCCTTATACATGTTGCTCAGTCTGTCGGGGGTGAGATACCACCTATATGTTATACCCATATAGGGGGTCTCTCACCTATAGTATAAGGTACACCCATTTTCTTTTATAATGGAGGAAACAGAGCATCTGCTAACAGGAAAGAAGGATTGATTCCATTCTCTGTGCTCAAGGGAACCCCCTAAATCCTGCTCCCAAGTGATTTGAAATGCCATCTTCCCCTGGGGCTCTCTATTTAGCAAAGCAATAATCTTAGGAGATAAGCTCACTAAACCTATCAGCTTGGATGCAGTAGTTTTCAAAAGATTTGCCCTTTTTAAGCTCCAGCCCAACTCTCGAGGAGGAGAAAAAAAATGGAGGACCGGTTACAAGCAAAGATCAGTGTCAGGAATCTGATATAGGTGTTGCAATTCAGTGAAGCATATAAGTTTCTGGCCATCCCACAGTTGTTCCCATTTATACAAACCTCTCCCCCTCCAATTCCCTCAGATTTGTCCTGGGGGAAAGATCTATCAAAAAAAAAAAAAGATAGGTCTGTTTAATCACCCACTAACCTAAACCTCCATTTCCCCCATACCTTCAAAATCACTTGAGAAAGGCAAAAGACCAGAAAGGACAGCACCCCCTAATATGTATTGGGGGGTCACCAGTACCCTGTGTGTAGCAATGCGAGCTCAAGGTTTCAGTTCCCCCTCTATATGCCAATGTATAAACTTAGTTGGGACGCAGCAAAATACCTGCAGCCCCCCCCCCCCCCCCCCCCCCCCCCCCCCGCATTTTATCCTGATAAAAGACTGATCTAGCGACTCTAGGCAGCCTATGTTTCCAGATGAATCTGAGGAGCTTACACTGCCAAAGTCAATCATGCACCAGCAAAGTCTGGAAAAAACAAAACAAAAGCAAGGCAACATTCATTTTGATACCAGCTATTCTCCCAAACCATGAGAAGCCCCCCCCCCCCCCATCCCATTTATCTAAATATTTTTTAATACTAGAAAATAAAGGGATATAGTTAAGTCCAAACAAATCTTTTACCTCAGGACCAATTTCACCCCTAGGTATTTCACTCACCCTTTCCTACTCTAAAAGGGAGATTGACCCTTACACGATCAAAGTGGTCACATGATACTTAATATTTAACAGCTCTGATTTAACCTCCTTATCTTTAAAACCAGAAACTTTACCAAAACACTCATACTACAGCAAAGCCTGTATGGAGAATTCTGGATTAGCCACTGTAAATAAGATCTTCAAACATAGAAAGCTTATAATTATGTGAGCCCACCCACATCCCCTGAATATGAGTTACGTCTCACCCTTTCCACAAATGGTTCCAGGGACAGGGCAAACAGCAAAGGCAACAGAGGCAGCACTGTCTGGTGCCTCTCTTACCTTGAACAGTGATGTGTATTCCCCATTAATTATTAAGCAGCCCCTAGTGTTTTCATATCGATGCTGGATCCACCCAATAAAATCATAGCCCAGGTTCATCTTCTCTAATATTTTGAACAGGTACGGCCAGTGGACCCTGTCAAAAGCCTTTGACATCTACTGTCAGGAGTTCTAAAGAGATGTTACCATGTTGTGCCCTCCAAATCAATTCCAAAACTCTCCCCATATTATCAGAAGTCAGGCTGCCTAGAACAAAACTGGATTGGTCCTCATGAATGAGAGGAGCTACCTTGCCCAATCTACACACGTGCAACCACTTGATGCTCCTTTCTTTGAGAAAACTAGTTCTAAAAAAACAAGCTCCCCCCCCCCCCCCCCCGACTACTGCTTTTAAACAATCCCATATTGTCCAGATACTCCTTAATGTCACCCATTAAAGAATTTACAAAAGCTTTATTGTCCAATAATCTGTCATTTAGACGCCAATAGCGGTGGCCAGTTCCTCTGCTATGTGACTGAATTTCCAAACAAACTGCGGCATGGTCAGGCCAAGGTATGGATCCCACATCAGACGCAGCTGTAGAGTCAACCAGTCTTATCAATTAAGCAAAACCTATGCAAGAGTAGGACTGATACACATGTGAAAAATACGTATAATTACTCTGAATTGGGTTCCTTAACTGCCAAATATTTTTAAATGCTTATGAGATCTAAACCCTTCCCCACCAGAACTAGTATTGTCCAGGTATGGGTATCTAGTTAGATAGAAGTCAACCCCCTACTATTACCTGGCCCTCATACCACTTCTTCAGTAAGGCAGAGATGCATACAAAGAAAGGGCCCTGTTCAATACTGGGGCCACAAAGTAAGTGTGAACAATTCTCAATCAATCATGACTTTGAAGCTATAAATCTGCCTTCAGCATCCCATTGGATATCCTTAACATCTACTACTAAGGAATATGCAAATATACCTATTCCACAATATTTCTTTTTAATTGAAGCAGAGACTAAATATTGCTGAGGGAAGAATCTATCCCATAACAGTCGTTCTGTGTGTCTGAGTAAATGGGTGTCCTAACAGAAAATGACATAGGCCTGCCAACTCCTCACCTGTTGGAATAACATCTTCCTCTCAGTTGGAGTATTAAGCCCCTTAGCATTAATAGAAATTTGCAACCCTTCCATCCTGAAACTGAATCAATGAAACCTAGTTCCTCCCACTGTAAAACCTGACCCAAAAAGTCACAACTCCCCACACCTACATACCCATGCACGAAGTTGTTATAAAGCTCTAGCTCACAAATATGACTATGAACCCGTTCTTCCCCCCACACACACCAAATCCCAACCCCCATAATTCCCCTATAATGGATCCACTTACCACCCACATAGTTCACCTCCTTGAGGAATGAAGTCATCATTGCATCTAACCACACCGCCCCAACAGACCCATCTGAAAACAATATATAAGATGGAAGACAGCACCCCCTTGCCCCAGTATAAAAATCTCTCTCTCTACACACACACACACACACACACACACTCAAACTACTCTGGCCCAATTTTAAACAGTAAGGAAACACAGCTTCAAAACAACTCATGCCGGCTGGTCTCTGGATGTCTACAATTCTCCCAAATATAGTCTGAGCTTCCTGCCTCCTTTATCCACAAGTTGCTATCTGGGGGTATCACTATGTGGTCGAGTACTTCCACTAGCTGGTGCGGGAGCATCTGGGATAGTAATGTCCATGCCTGCAGGCATGGACATTACTATCCTAGATGCTCATCAAACCGTTGAATCAGGAAGCCCACTCTAGCAATGGTAAGATTCAAGCCAAAGGGGAATAACCATCTGTACTTGATATTGTTGCTTCGAAGCATCATCATCGCAGAACTTCCTGCGTTTGCGGATGGTTGAGATCACTAGGTCCGGGTAAAATTTCCACCTTGTGGCCCCTTCCAGATCACAGGCCCTGATTTTCTAGCTGCCAGAATATCATCCTCTTTTTGAGAAAAGTTATGAAAGCAGGCAAGTATGTCCCGGGGACGATTATTGCGCGCTGCTCCCAGAGCCCTATGCGCCCTTTCCAGCTTCACCATCGCTACTTCAAGAGATTCCGAATCTGAGCCCAGGACTTGTGCACAGATACTAGGCACCACTTGTATACAGTCTGCAAACTCAGAATTCTCAGGTACCCATCTGAACCTAAAATATGCTCTCCGTGACCTATTTTCCAGTCTTCAATATGGTTTAATATTAGGTTGCAGGAGATTGTGGTGGGACAAAAAAAAAAAAAAATTATCGCTCAGCGCCGCTCTGCAGAAGCCCATGCAGGCAGATTTAGTGAGGCCGGGTCAGGAGCTTGGGGTTTTTTTGTGGCCATTGCTGATGGTGACGTCACTTCCTCTCCCTACCACATATTTTCTACTAGATTCAGAACTGTGCTTTGACTGGGCCACGCTCTATGGTTTCTTTTGTTTTGTGCTTAAGATCATCGTCCTGCTAAAAAAGTGAACTGCCTCTCCAGTATCATGTCTATGGCAAACTGGAACAGGCTCTGTCTTGTACTTCGCACCATCCATTTTTCTAACTTCACAAGCTTCCCTGTCCCTGCTGCTGCAAAGCATCCCCATAGCATAATGCTACCACCATCATGCTTTACTGCAGGGATGGTGCTATGTTTGTTTTTATGCCACCCCCTATCGCTTAGCATGGAGACCAAAAAGATTCCACTTTTATCTTGGACCACAAAGCCACTTCCCACATGCATGTACTTAATTTTTATATTCTTTTTTTATTGGGAGGTAGTCAAAACTGTTTACAAGGTGAACATACATATTAAAAACAAAATAGAATACTAAACACAGACAAAAGGTGTGTAATACAAGAAAATAAATTAAAACGTTTGAGTTAAATTAAAATCATAAGAACAGGTAAATTAAAATAGGAGTAAAGAGTTAGACTCCAACTGGTTTGTCAAAAACATATGTAGTAAGGATATTGAAGGTGGTCTCCAGCCTAATGAGCTAGTCAGGAAAGGTGGTGGGTGCAGTCTATTTCTTACTGGGGAATGCTTTCTTACTGGAGGAGTTTCTAACATTTCTGGGATCGAATTCTAGAGTAGGGGTCAAGCTATTGAAAAAGCTCTCTTTCTGGTTATGTCTAAACATGCCGTCTTGATGGTGGGTACTTCTAGAAAGTTTTATTGGCGGAGCAAAGGCTTCTAACTGGTTTATACATATGTAGCTGTGAGCTGAGCCATAAGGTGGTGTCGTCATTCAATAGATTATAAATCAACAAACATTTTGTATTTATTCTAGCATCTATTGGTAGCCAGTGTAGGGGAGATATGCTCTTTGCAAGAGGTTCCTGTAAGAACGCACACTGCAGCATTCTGAATCAGATGAAATGGGTGGAGGGTGTTTTGTCGGAGACCAATAAGCAATGCATGTCGTATTCCCAAGTATTTCTTTATAACCACTATGTAGCACATCGTATGGCTTCTCTTCAGCCATGGCTCCCTTCTTGCCATCCTCTCATATAGGACATGTAATTCTCTGAAAGTAATTTTAGGCTTCTCATAGACCTTCCACAGTATTTTTCTTAACCCAAGACTACTGACTGGAGGGATGGCCTGATCACAGCAATGTCTTGGTGATGCCAAAGTGTTTCCATTTTACAATGATGGAGCTAACAATGCCCCAAGAAATATTCAAACATACTGACATGTTCTCATAGTCTTCCCCCAATATGTACCTTTGAATAAAGTTATCCTAAAGTTCTTTGACAGCTCTTTGTTTGGGATCTTTACACCTTTGTTCACATTTTCTTCATACAACAAAAATGGCCAGATTCTTCATCCAGGAATTTCTGAATCATCTCTACTACAATGAATACAGGTGGGCTCTGTTTAAATTATGGGCCTTATGGCAATTTTTTGAACTAGAAAAAATTTGAGTCTGCTATTACAAACTATGAAGACTTAGGCAAATCAAGACTTGATTACTTTTTAAATATTTCTATACAGTAATTATTTTGTCACAATGAAAGTGTAGAGTAAGTCAGTGAAAAATTCCTACTTTAAAGCATTTTGTTTTGCATTTTTTTTTTTAGCTGAATGTGAAAAATGTACAAGGGTATGAAGACTTACGTGACTCTTCACTACAGAGCCAAGCAGAGAGCCTGAAAGACTGTACCTTCCTAAATGGGTCGATACAGTAAGGCCGCGGTAGAAACAGTGCGGCAGTGTCAGGCACACCCTTCCTCCCCGCACGCACAGTTCTCTTCACTAAGTCCCCCGATACTCTCTTCTAATCGCATGCAAATGCATGCCGCGGCTTAAAGCGTTAGGGAAGGGTTATGCCCCGCGCAACCCATTTTACTGTATAGGCGCTTAATACAGCGCCTATACAGTAACCTGGGTGCGCTGGTACCTGTCATTTCAAATGGCATTTGGAATGACAGGCACCAGGAAGTGTAAAAAAACACGAAAAGTCTTTGTTGCTTCGTCGCTGTGTCTCTCCTCCCGGAGCAGGGCGCGAAAGCAGCCTTGCTCCGGGAGGAGGTGAGGCACAGCGGCGAAGACAGACGGGAGAGGAGAAAAAGCAGAGCCGAGCAAAGCGAAAGCGTGCAGCAAGCCGGCGAATAGACCTGCGAGCAGAGGCAATAGCAGCGGTTCGGTAAGTCTGGCACCTCCTTGATGTAGTACGTCCCGGATGCCCCCCCCCTCCCCAGCGCGCCCGCCCACTACCCCTTTCATCAGCTGCATCCACTGCGACCCGGCAGTCCCGTGAGGCTACAAAAAAAAAAAAATCCCCGGCTCCCGCGCCCCCCCCCTCCTCCGGATCGGGCAGGTAGGCGGCGGCGGCGAAAACCAAAGCAATGTTTTTTTTTTCAAAAAGCGACATCACACAATGCATAAAATAATTTTCTCCAGCCTTAAAGCGACTTACTTTTGGGATCTGTCAAGTAAGTCGCAAAGTAACTTACTTTTCTGAAGCCATCACGATCGTAGCTCAAGACGAAGATGGCCGCCTGCACGGGGGAAAGCGTGCAATTGGCCGCTGAAGACGTGACGTCACGTCTTCAGCTGCCAATTGCACGCTTTCCCCGTGCAGGCGGCCATCTTCGTCTTCGTCCGGAGGAGCTAAGATCGTATTCCTGATGGCTTCAGAAAAGTAAGTTACTTTTGCGACTTACTTGACAGATCCCAAAAGTAAGTCGCTTTTGGAAAAAACCAAAATTGTCGCTTTAAGGCTGGAGAAATTAGTTTATGCATTGTGTGATGTCGCTTTTTGGAAAAAAAAAAATTGATTTTGGTTTATTTTGCTTTTCGCCGCCGCCTACCCGCCCGATCGGGAGGAGGGGGGGGGGGGGGGTTAGAGTCGGCGGGCCAGTGCGGGGGGCGCGGGAGCCGGGGATTTTTTTTTTTGTAGGCCTCACGGGACTGCCGGGTCGCAGTGGATGCAGCTGATGAAAGGGGTAGTGGCGGGCGCGCTGGGGAGGGGGGGGCATCTGGGACGTACTACATCAAGGAGGGTGCCAGGCTTACCGAATCGCTAATTGCCTCTGCTCGCAGGTCTATTTCGCCGGCTTGCTGCACGCTTTCGCTTTGCTCGCAGCGCTTTTGCTTTGCTCGGCTCTGCTTTTTCTCCTCTCCCGTCTGTCTTCGCCGCTGTGCCTCACCTCCTCCGGGTCGCAGTGGTAGCATGGCGCTGTGAGGGGGGGCGAAAGGGTATAAACCCATGAACGGATTTGAGTGGGAGCGCTCTGTGAAACGGGGACATGCCCGTGAGGGGCATAATGGGTGGATGCAGCTGATGAAAGGGGTAGTGGCGGGCACGCTGGGGAGGGGGGGGCATCCGGGACGTACTACATCAAGGAAGGTGCCAGGCTTATTGTTTATTGTGTTTGAGTATCTTAAGCGGTGTCGATGGCTTTGTTACACAGTCCTAACTCCTACTAGGGGGAGGCGGTAACTAACAGGTTAAGGCCGCGCAAAACAGCGCGTTCCCATGGAGATAATATCAGCGCCCGTTACAGTATCGGAGGGGAATAGCTAATTCCTTCATTATACAGCTTTTTCGTTCATTTACATGCTGGGTGCGGAAAGGGTTAGGTGTTTATTTTAGGAAGCGCTAAGGACGCGTGAAACTGGAGACTGTATCGCTGGATGGCCTTACTCGCCTGTATTGTGCGCTCCCAGCACGTTACAGACGGGGAATCTTTAACTGCACGTTACTGTATTGACCTGTAAGTTTGTAATTCAAATACAGACTGCCTCTTATACTTGCCAATTCCATGTGGTCTCCTCACAGTACTATTCAAAAAGTATACATTTATCTGCGTGTTAACAGTTTGAATACTGCCACCCTTACTACAGGTAAAAACACGTATGCTTTTACCTGTGTTAAAAAGTGGGCTGAGTTATTTGGGGGAGGGGCAATGGAGGCAAAATACATGCAATGATTTTATTTTGAAATCACCATGCATACTTTGTACCTGTTTCAATGTAACTGCAAAAACCTGAGGAATACACGCCAGCACATATTTTCAAAGAAACTCCACAGGGAGTTTCCTTTTGAAAATGAATTTTCAGATCCCTAGATAGTTTGATTACTGTACCCTTAAACACAAATATTTTCTTGGGGAGTGACG
Source organism: Rhinatrema bivittatum (assembly GCF_901001135.1). NCBI lineage: Eukaryota > Metazoa > Chordata > Amphibia > Gymnophiona > Rhinatrematidae > Rhinatrema > Rhinatrema bivittatum. The sequence goes on along the minus strand of NC_042627.1, from coordinate 43,950,584 downwards.
TGCACAGGTAATTTTTACTGTCTGCCAAAAAACATGGCCTCTAAATTATGAGCCTTGAACTCAAAACTATACTGTGACTTATTCCATGCACTAAGAAAAAGAAGCCATATATTTAATAACCAGCAGGTTATAAAACCAAGAATAAAAAAAAAAAGCTGTTTGATTAAACATATTAGATTTTCTTTTAAGAAGCTTCTTAAATCAGGGTAGTCATTTATTCCATTCCTTGCTGAGAATTAGTTGCTAGGACACTATTATATTTTTCTTCGCCTACAAAAGGAGAACTTCGAAAACATTCTTTCCAATACCACCTCTGCTTGACTATACCCAAGGATAATTTAGTCTATTTAATTCTTAGTGTCAAATTAACTTTCATTTTCTCATGCATATTTGGCTACAAATAGTTATGTCATACTATTTTGTCTATTAGTAATATCAACTAATATAGTACTTTCAGCACTTTAAAAACATTAAAATAAAAACTGACAGCTAAAATGTAGCATTTATTAAAAGCTGCTTCAGTTTGAAAAACCAAAACTTTCCATTTAGCATTACAGTTAAAGTTACAACTATTCAAAAACAACCAACTCAGAAGCATTCTATGTTGATATGCTCTCCAGTGGGAATGGAAATTATATAGCATTATTCTCCCCTCTTTAAAATGCTTTTTAAAATATTTAAAGTTTTGTTTTTTTTTAAATTAGGATATTTTGGTAGTGCCATGCAGTAGAAACACAAAAGTTCTTAACTGTAGATATAGTGCCAGGCTAACCCTACCAAGGTGCTTGTTGCTGGAAATCAGCCAAGTAGGTGATTCACTTGCTACTGAAATTTAGCATGCACAAATCCCAAAATACACAAACTGTAAGAGCTAATCCTGGGGGAATTCTGTGCTATTGCAGAGCACAGAATTCCCCTCCAGGCAGCAATTACGTTTTCTGCTTAGAATTTGGCAGGCCCCCAGCATGCTGCAAGTGGAGTTCGCCCCACTTGCAGAGAAGATGAAGCCGGCCCTGGTGAAAGCGTGAATGTGTGTAAGATTGTTAGCCTTGGGGGTGACAGAGAGCATGGATGTGAGCCTATATGACGGGTAGTGTGCGCACGCGTGAGAGCGGGAGCCTGATTGAGGGGGTGTGTTTGTACACTAGAAAGGAGAGAGAGTGAGTGTGTGTGATGGGAGGGGGAGTCACAGGGAACCTGTGTAAAGGACAATACAGAGGGGTCAAACTCTGGGAGTGGAGATAAGTGGAAGTTGGGGAGAGCTAATGGTAGGTGGAGGAGTTGGAGCCTGAGAGGGCAAAGTGAAAGGAGACTGGAAGGGGAGTAGGAGAGAGGGTGAAAGACTCTTACAGTGAACTTCTAGGGAAATTCTGCTCAAAATATTAAAAAAACAAAACTGCATCTTTAAGTCATAACTTTTTCTTTATTACATTTTAAATTAAAGACTCATATATAGTGCTATTTTGAGCAATGTAAAGTATGCAGAATTTTGCACAATTTTAAGTTTTTGTGAGCAAAATTTTAAACATTTTTGCGCAGAATTCCCCCAGGAGTACAGAGCGTATCAAACAGTGCTATGCAACCATGGAGAGGCATTTCAGCAAAGACCACTTTTGAGTATGCTGGGTTAAAAATTCTAAATGGTCAAATTGATTTCAATTTAAAAGCGCTTTCCTTGATGTTCCTATGGTTAAGAACAGTGTGTGCATGTGTATGATATTCCCAGAATAGAGTTAACTTCAGATGCATTGCTCCTCCTTGTGACCTACAGCAGGGGTGCTCAAACCAGTCCTACGGGCACCACTGACCAGTCAGGTTTTTAGGATATCCCTAATGAATATGCGTGAGAAATTTTTGTATACACAAGAGGTAGTGCATGCAAATAAATCTCACACATATTCATTAGGGATATCCTGAAAACTCGACTGGCTGGAGGGAACCATAGGACCAGTTTGAGTACCCTTGGCCTACAGCGTCAGAGAAAGGAAGTAGTTCCAAAACCTGTCCAATTAACCCCCAAAGCTAACCTGGTTCTCAGGTATCTACGATGAATATACAATAGAAATACCTGCACAAACTGGAGATCTGGGATATGCAAATTCAACTCATGCACATTTATTGTGGATATTCTGAAAATCCAACTGGCTGTAGGGTCAATAGGACAGATTTGGTAACCAATTAAGGTGCTACTGAATCTTCTCGTGCTTGGTTGAAATGGCTGAAGTCTAGATGTGCAGGAGATCCTGGACTGGGACCCGGGATTAAAAAAAAAAAAAAAAAGGTGTGCCACCAACTAGGGCCTGAAATTTTACAGCTCAGGTGGCTCTACTTCTGCTAGACAGGAACACAGTTTGTACATGAGGAAAAGATGACGCTTCATATGATCTCCACGTGGATGTGATGTGCACAGCCAGGACTACGAAAACAAAAATTCAAAAGCCACAACGCCCCCCACCCAAAAAAAAAAAATCCTATTTCTGTCTTTTTTTGCTTTCTAATGGAAAGGAAAACCATTTCACATAGAACTGTTCTCCATGATAGAGCATCACATGCACTATCAGGAAAGCCAGATTTTCAGTGGATCAAATTTCATTTTTAGCTAAGGAGGTTTAAAATGTGTTTATGGAATGTTTTGTAAAGCTGTAAACATTTTTACATTAAGGTTTAATATCTCCATGCAAGAAATGTAAAATTGCAAATTTCATTGGAAGTGGTTTAGTGTAAAAAAAAAAACCACAAACCCAAAACACACACAACAAGAAAGGAATGGAATGTGAAAGTAAACTACCCTGTTTTATAGGTATGCAATAATTTATAGAAAAAGACAGATCATGATTCTGAGTACACAGTGAAACAATTTAGACTTTCTGGAGAGTTTCAATTTTTTCAGGGAAGTTATAAAGCAACTTAAAATTGCTTTTATTTTAGTTTTTTCTATACCGGCATTCGTGAGAGTATCACATCATGCTGGTTTACAATAAACAGTGGGGTGATAAACGGAACAGTGAACAAAATGAATAGGTGCTAAACATAAAATAGTTAATGAAGAAGCCTGGACTCAATTCATTTGAAAATGAAAAATATAAAAAGCACTCCAAGAAGTTTTAAGGCACAGTGCACAAAATGATTTAAGCCAAGAATAATTCCAGGGTGACTTTTTTTGTAGAATTAGACAACTCAGTTGGCAAACACATTGAACACTTAAAATCAAAAGAAATAATGCTGTTTATACATAGCCAGGAAGGCAAAGTATGCTTTAACTTGGGTTGCAAGAAGCTAATTCATATACATGAAGAACTTCAATATTTTTAAATTTTAAATAAAATATTTTATTCATCAGGTACTGTTCCTTTTCTCCTCTTCCTGTTTTTCCCTCTTCTCTTGCCCCTTCTCTCTTCCCATCTGCTCCCCTTCCCCCACCCTGGTTTTTTGCTATTTTCCTCCAGTTATGTTGTAAACCAGCATGATGTATCCACAAATGTCGATATATAAAAGCTAATAAATAAATACATTTTTATTAAAGCCATGAGTTAGTAACAAAAATCCTCCTTATAAGTTAGCAAAAAAGTTGGTTAAGTTGAATTGCCACCTCTGAGCATATAAAACGAGGGTTGCAAACTTGTGACAGGGGTTCTCCGTGGACATCAGCCACAAATCAGCCAGACAAGTGAATGACATCTGGCAGTGAGGAGAAGTAAACTCACAGCTCCTGAAGACCAATAATGTTTTTTTTTGAGCATGTACTGGAGTTCCCGTGCTGCCCATTCCTGCAGGAGTCCCTTTAGTTATTCCCCTAGCTGAGCTTCAACTTCAGGAGGTGGGTGGGATTATGTGGATGACCTGCGCTGCTGCCTACAGAGAACTCCCATCACAAATATGCATCCCCACTTTCTCCACAGATAAACAGCACAAATAGCCCACACAAGTGGGGTTCCCTAGCCAAGGGCTGCAGAAAAAAACAGCTCTCTCGTTTTTGGCAGCCCTTAATAGAATGGAAAGTTGACTCTTAAAATAAGTTATGAAGAACAGTCTGACCAACCTTGTTGTCATGGGATTCTTACTGTAACAGTAATTTTATAAAACGTGTGACTAGATGACCATGTAGCTGCCCCTTCAGATGTCCCTGAACTGAAGCTTGTCCTAAATACGCAATTGAAGAAGCAGTAGCTCTTAACTGGTCTGCTGTCACTCTCTGCAGAAGAGGGATGGTATTCAAAGGCTAACAGTAGATACACAGAGCAATGAAAAAACATTTACAGGACATCCTTGATTAGTAGGATCACTGTGTAGATTTTTTTTGATATGATTTTGTTCTTTCTAAATAGGACAATAATGCCCTTCTACAGTCTAAGGTATGTAAAGCTTGTTCACTCAGAAACTATGAAGTTTTGGAAAGAAAGCTGGAAGTTAATGGATTGGTTCAAATGAAAAGGAGAAAATACCTCAGGCAAAATTTTGGGTGGGTTCTCAAAATTACTATTTGGAAATATTTGTGTGTAAGATGGGTAATGTTATCAATGCTGTGAAACTCACTTATTCTTTGTGCTGACATTATTGCTATGAGAAAACTATTTCCAAGTCATCCATTTAACTTCTGTTGTCAAAGAGAGAGCTCATAAGTTGAGTAAGAACTATGCCTTAAGCAGTGTTTTAATTGCTTTCTCACAGGACAAGCAGGATGGTAGTCCTCACATATAGCAAAATTGCTTACTTTGTAATAGGTGTTATCCCAGGACAGCAGGATGTAGTCCTCACATATGGGTGACGTCACTGAACGGAGCCCAGGCGGGAAACTTTCTGTCAAAGTTTCTAGAAACTTTTTGACTGGCCAGTGAGGCCACTGAGCATGCCCAGCATGCTATGATATTCTCTGCCCACAGGTGTCTCTCTTCAGTCTAGTATGTAGCAAAAGCATTAGCAAAAATAAGAATAAAAATAGAAGGCCCAACTCTGCGGGGTGGTGGCAGGTGGGTTCTGTGAGGACTACATCCTCCTGTCCTGGGATAACACCTATTACAAGGTAAACAATTTGCTTTATCCCAGGACAAGCAGGATGCTAGTCCTCACATATGGGTGATTAGCAAGCTAGAGGCTGAGTCATTGTTGTAGTGCAATGTTGTTGTTGAATGAGTCAGCCGAAGATCACAGGCAGTTTGGTTGTAGAAGGAGTTGGGTTTAAACTGGAAACAAGTTCTTTAAGATAGATTGTCCATAAGCTGAATCTTGTCTTCCTTGCTTGTCCAAACAGTAATGAGCTGCAAAAGTGTGAAGTGAACTCCCATGTTGCTGCTTTACATATGTCAAGTATTGGCACTGAACGATAGTGTGCAACTGAAGTTGACATTGCTCTTACGGCATGTGCTTTTACTCGCCCTTGGAGAGGAAGGCCTGCCTGTTCGTAAACAAAACTGTAAACAATCTGCTAGCCAATTGGATAGAGGGATGTTTACCCACTGCTTTACCTGGTTTGTTTGGGGTCATAGGAAACAAAGAGTTGATTGGATTTCCTGTGGACTGCAGAGCGGTTTAAGTAGAAAGACAGAGTACGCTTGCAATCTAAGGTGTGTAAGGCTCTTTCTCCTTGGTGAGAGTGAGGACTTGGAAAAATGTGGGTAAAACTATAGATTGGTTTTAAGTGGAACTTCCGTAACTACCTTAGGGAGGAATTTAGGATGAGTACGGAGAACCACTCTGTCCATGTAAGAACTTAGTGTAAGGTTCATATGTGACAAGTGCTTGTAACTCACTAACCCTTCTAGCTGATGTAATGGCTATGAGGAAGATAGTTTTCCCTGTAAGACATTTTAGATCACTGGAATCTATGGGTTTCAAAAGGAGAATGCCTGAGTCTAGTAGAACCAAATTTAGATCCCATGGTGTGACCGGGTGTCTAATTGGTGGTTTAAGGTGAATTAAACCTCTCATAAACCTGCTGACAAGAGGTTGTGTAGAGATAAGTGCATCTGCTACGTGATTATGGTAAGCTGAATTGCACTTAAATGTACTCTTACAGATGAAGTCTGTAGACCAGATTCTGAAAGATGGTACAAGTAGTCTAGTAAAGACTTTGTAGGGCAAGTGAAAGGATTGATGTCGTTTTGCCCTGCACCACAAAGTGTATCTCTTCCATTTGGAAGCATAGTTCTTCCTTGTGGAAGGTTACGTGAAGCTATAAGAACTTGGGATATATTGGATGAGAGATTGAGTGGTTGTAAAATCAAGCTTTCAACATCCAAGCTGTCAGTGATATGGATTGAAGGTTGGGATGTCTCAACCGAGCCTGATCCTGAGTTATGAGAGTGGGAGCTACTCCCAGACGAATTGGATCCCTGACTGAGAGGTCTAGAAGTGTGGGGAAACCATACTTGTCGAGGCCAATATGGGGCCTATGAGAATCATGGTCCCCTTGTCCTGTGTAGCTTCACTAGAGTTTTGGTTATGAGTGTATCGGAGGATACGCATATAACAGGCCTGAGTTCCAAGGGCGAGCAAATGCGTCCTTGGATGGCCTGTTGTTCAGGTTGTATAGGAAACCGTAGTGGTCCACTTTGTGATTCACATGTGATGCAAAGAGGTCTACTGTTGGTTGTCCCCAACGTCGCAATATCCTGGTCACTATTGTGTGATCCAGGGACCATTCGTGTGGTTGGAATTGACGACCGAGTCTGTCCGCCACTACATTGTGAATGCCTGCTAGGTAAGTGCCCTCGAGAAACATGGAGTTGTTCAAGGCCCGACCCCATATCTGAGCTGCCTCTTGACAAAGGAGGTACGAGCCTATCCCTCCGTTTGTTGATGTACCACATGGCTACTGTGTTGTCTGTTTGGATCAGCACAGTCTTGTTTGTAAGGCAGTCCTTGAAGGCATGCAGAGCATAACTTATAGCTCGAAGTTCCAGGAAATTGATTTGAAATGTTGCTTCGAGCTTTGTCCATGTTCCTTGTGTTTGGAGATTCCCTATGTGAGCTCCCCAACCCAAGGTGGATGCATCTGTAGTCAGAGTTATTTGTGGAACTGGTTGTTGAAAGGGTAGGCCCTTGCACAAATTGTCCTTGTTCACCCACCACAGTAGAGAAGAACGTAGTTGGTGGGTTACTTGAATTGGAGAATAAAGCGGTTGAATGGCTTGGATCCATTGTGATCTTAAAGTCCATTGAGTTACCCTCATGGCCAGTCTTGCCATAGGAGTGACATGAACTGTGGATGCCATGTGGCCTAGTAATGTTAGAAACTGATGAGCTGTTGCTTGTTTCTTGGAGTGAATAGAGTGTGCCAGTAGAGACAGTGTGTTTGCTCGATCTTCTGGTAGAAATGCCTTTGAGAGGTTGGTGTTCAAATCTGCTCCTATGAATTGTAGGAGATGGTTTGGAGTTAGATGTGATTTTGGATAATTGATGAGAAATCCCATGGAGTGCAGTAGAGCAATAGTTTGGTTGAGAGACTGTATTGTTGAGATTACTTACCTGATAATCTCCTTTTCCTTAGTGTAGACAGATGGACTCAGAACGAATGGGATAGTATCCGCGTGCTAGCAGTTGGAGACGGATCTGACGTCAGCACGGGGGTATATATCCCCACAGAAAGCGTAGCAACTCAGTAATCTTCCTTGCAAAAGCTGTTATGGAATTGTGTACTGACGCTCAGTAAAAAAGTGAAAACAGGATTCCCCTGACCGATTGATAGGAGCTGGAGACTGCCAGCATTCACAACCGGAAGGCGTTAACACCTGGTAGAGTGTACGCTCTTATGGAACAGAAGACATGGCTTACCTTGAATCGGTGAAACCCATGTACACAGGCAGCTGGGCAGGATGCTGAGTCCATCTGTCTACACTAAGGAAAAGGAGATTATCAGGTAAGTAATCTCAACATTTCCTGGCATGTAGCCAGATGGACTCAGAACAAATGGGATGTACAAAAGCTTTACTCCCAGCCTGGGCGGGAGGCTGCCTGAGGACCATGAAGTACCGCCCTCGCAAATGCGGAGTTCTCCCGGGCCTGGACATCCAGATGGTAGAACCTGGAGAAGGTATGGAGGGAGGACCATGTCGCCGCTTTACAGAGTTCTGCAGGCAACAGCATCCGGGATTCAGCCTAGGATGTCGCTTGTGCTCTGGTAGAATGAGCCTTGACTTGTAGAGGTGGAGACTTCCCGGCTTCCACGTAAGCTGCTCTAAGATGAAACTGTGAAACCACTTTCGGTAGAAAGGAAGGAACAGTACGAAGATGGATAGCCTCAGGAGTGATACTGAGAAATGGATCACGGCAGGACAGTGCATGTAGCCCTGAGATGCGGCGGGCTGACCATACAGCCAGCAAGAACACCATCTTCAAGGTTAGAGAACGGAGAGATAGGCCCTGAAGGGGTCTGAAGGTGGACCCCGCGAGGAAATCCAAAACAAGGTTGAGGTTCCCCAAAGGCACAGGCCACTGCAGTGGTGGACGAATATGCTTGACTCCTTGCAGGAAGCAAGAAACATCTGGGTGCATGGCGATGGTCTTGCCATCCCTCCTGGGACCATAGCAAGACAGCGCAGCCCCCTGAACCTTGATGGAGCTGAGGGAGAGACCCTTCTGAAGTCCATCTTGCAGGAAATCCAACACAATAGGGATTGTGGTCGCATGTGGATTGGGGCCATGAGTGTCGCACCCTGCTTCGAATACTCTCCAGATGTGAACGTAGGTGAGGGATGTGGAAAACTTGCAAGCTCGGAGAAGTATATCAAGCACGGGCTCTGAGTAACCTCCTTTCTTCAGTCTAGCCCTCTCAATGGCCAGACCGTAAGAGAGAATGGAGCTGGATCCTCGTGGAGGATGGGGCCTTGACGTAGAAGGTCCTGGAGAGGAGGCAGGGGAAAGGCTCCCCTGCCAGTAGTCTTCTCATGTCTGCGTACCAGGGTCTTCTTGGCCAGTCTGGTGCCACTAGAAGAACTAGGCCCCGGAGTTTCTGAATCTCTGGGATAATGCCGCCCAGCAGAGGCCACGGAGGAAAGGTGTATAGCAGAGTCCCTGGAGGCCATGGTTGAACCAGGGCATCGATTCCGTGGGAGACGCACTCGCGGCTGAATTATCTGGGTACTTGAGCAATGGACTTGTCCCGAAGATTCGCTTCTGCCTAAACCATCAGTGGGCGATCTCCAGAGATACTTGTCGGCTTCTGGTTCCGCCCTGCCGGTCGATGTATGCCACCGTAGTGGCGTTGTCGGATATCATTCTGACTGCTCTGTTCTTCAGTCTGTGCGCAAATCTAAGGCAAGCCAATCGGCCTGTCCAAGCCTCTAGACGGTTGATGTTCCACGCTGACTCTTCTCCGAGCCACCGCCCTTGCGCGGTGAGTCCTTCGCAGTGCGCTCCCCAGCCGCTCAGGCTGGCGTCTGTGGTGGGCAGCGTCCACGCGGAAGAGGACATCCTCGACCCCTTGCTCACGTGGTTGGACTGCAGCCACCACCGTAACCGTGTCCGGACTCTGGCAGGCAGAGGTAGGTGCGTAGAACAGTTCCGTAGACAAGTGCTCCAGCAAGAGAGTAGAAGGCCTCATATGGGCCCTTGCCTAAGGTACCACTTCCAGGGTGGATGCCATGCGGGCAAAGAACCTGCAGATAATCCCACGCGATGGGCCGACTGGCTTCCATCAAGTACTGGATACGCGCCTGAAGTTTCAACCTTCACTTGGCAGTGAGCCAGACTGTGTCTGCCTGCGTGTCGTATTGCACTCCCAGGTGTTCCAGAGACTGGGAAGGCTGTAGGCCGCTCTTGCTGAGGTGGATTCCCCAAGCCCAAGCTTTCCAGAAGGACGATCACTCCATCGGTTGTCCGAAGGCTCTCCTCCCGAGAGTTCACCCTGATCCGCCAGTCTTCTAGGTAGGGATGGAAGTGATCCGGATGGATCGTGATATGCAGGTACGCCTCTGACAGGTCCCACACCGTGAGGAATTCTCCTGGCTGTACTGCCGCCTTGACGGAGCGCAGAGTCTCCATGCGAAACCTCAGCACCCGTAAGTAGCGTTTGAGGACCATCACAGGCCGAAAGGTGCCCCCTTTCTTGGGTAAAATGGAATAGTGTCCAGAATTCACTGCCCAGGCGGGTACTGGGATGATGGCTTTCAAGGACAGGAGCCTCGCCAAGGTAGCTTCCAATGCTGCCTTCTTGTGTATGGGACATGATGAGTCCCCAAACTTGTCCGGAGGGAGATGATGAAAGTCCAGATAATATTCCTCCCGGATAATGGCGAGAACCCACTGGTCCGACGCAATCGCGACCCATCTGGGGCAGAAGAGGGTTAACCTGCCCCCTATGGCTCCGTCCTCCAGAGGAATCGGCGGATTCTCCTAGGGAACAAAGCGCTGTGAACCCCTGCCCCTGAAGGGCCTTGGAAAAGCGCGCTGACTCCTTCTGTACCGATAACCCGTCAGTCTAGACACTGGAGAGGCACCCCATGTACTGGCCAGTTTATCAGGGTCGCTGCCAAATAAGAAAGAGCCCGCAAGGGCCATCTGGTGATGTGTGTCTTTGAAGGCGCATCAGCTGACCATTTCCGGATCCAGAGCTGCCTCCTGGTGGCCATGGAGGATGAAATCCCCGAAGCTGTTGTCCGGACGAGGTCTGATGCAGCATCCGAGAGAGCTGACTTCATATCAGCTGCTGGAGCATTGTTCCTAACCTGTGACAAGCAGGCCCGTGTCACCACTGTGCAGCCGGTCGCGATCCGCAAAGATACAGCTGCCACCTCAAAGGTCTGCTTCAGAATGGCGTCCAGTCGCCGGTCATGAGGCTCCTTGAGGGCCGTCCCCCCTTCAACTGGAATGGTAGTGCGCTGGACCACAGCGCTAATCAAGACGTCCACCGTAGGGCGCGCCAGCAAGTACCGGATATCCGGTGCCAATGGGCACATGCCCGTCAGGGCCCGGTCCCCTTGGAATGGAGCCGCTGGTGCCGCCCATGCGAAATCCATCAGTTGTCGTTGTGCCGCTTGCAAGAATGGAAATGGCGATCTGTGGGACGAAAACTCCAACTCCGCCAGACACTGAAACACCAGGTCGGAGAGATCCTCCAAAGGAAAGAACCGCTTCAGGCTCAATCCCTGGGGGAGGTTCCCCCACGTCCGGGAGTCCTGACTTGTCTGGTGAAACCTCCTGGTCTGAGTGATCCGGACTGTCCAGTGGCGGGAGTCCCGCTCATGATAAGGGCGTGAGGGTCCCGGAACAGGAACCATAGGAGCCGCCACTGCAGCGGCAGCCACCGCCACAGTCGCAGCCACCGCAGAAACCGTAGGAACAGCAGGAACTGGATGGGAAGCCGTTTGCATCTGTACAAAGGCATGAATCCCCTTCCCGGGGAACTGTCAGCAAACCGTGGCTGAGACCGGTCCGGTCTCAAGGGTCTCTCGGCCTCCTCACATTGAGTACATAGGGAGGCTGGCTCTTCACTGTGGCTCTAAGCTGGCATGCAGAGCAGAGGCCAAGGGCTTTAATGCCTGAGGCAGGCGGCGCCGGCGCTGAAGACGCTGCTGCATTCTTGAGCCATTGAAAAGTATGCGCTGAAATACTTAAAAGAACAGGCGCACAATAAGAATATGCGGCAGCAATAGGTGCTTAATACAACAGGCGCACAATAATAAGAATATGCGGCAGCAATAGGCGCTTAATACAACAGGCGCACAATACTTATAATATGCGGCAGTAATATGCACCACATGTTCTCAGCAATAGGCGGTCATGAACACAGGTCAAGTATATGCAATATGCACTCAGCAATACACGCCCTATAGCATACAATAGGCCCTCAGCCATAAGTGGTGAGCGATACACTCAACGGCAGTCAATAGGCTCACAGTAATATGTGGTTAGCAATACACGCTCAATGGCATCCAATAGGTTCTCAGTAATATGCGGTTAGCCATACACGCTGAATGGCCTTCAATATGCACACAGTAATATGCGGTTAATAATACACACTTAATGGCAGTCAACAGGCTCTCAGGAATATGTGGTTAGCAATACATGCTTAACGGCCTTCAATATGCTCACAGTAATATGCGGTTAGCAATACACGCTTAATGGCATTCAATATGCTCTCAGCAACAGGCGGTGTAGCAATACACGCTCAGTGGCATTCCATACGCTCTCAGCAACAGGCGGTTTAGCAATACACGCTCAGTGGCATATGCTCACAACAATAAGGCAATATACGCACAAGGAGGAAGAAACCTGCGCCGATTACCAGCTCCCTACCTGAACGAGGCCCACAAAATGGCGCCCTCCTTGGCGTGCCACGCCGCTGTACTCTGTTCCTTCGGAGACCCGAACGAGATGACGCCTCACCTGAATCTCGGCGCTTCTCGGCTGGAACCCAGGTGATCTCCGGCTGCGGGGAGAGCGGGCAACTACCTTCACCACCGCGTTTGAGGATCTGCACCCGCTGCCTCGTCCACGCCGGGACCAAGGCGCCTCGTGAGCCTCACCCGAACCTCGCCCGGGGGCTGTGTCCCTGCCGCGCTTCGGCCGGACCCAGGACTTCACCTCCGGGGTGATCACGGGAATCACCCCGGGCAGCTCAACTGGGGGAGTGACCTCCTGGTATCACCGCAGGAGCGCGGGGCTCGATATTTTCACAGAAGTAGAAAGTAGAATCTAGAATTATAAGAAAAGAGAAAAAGATTGAAGAAGTCTTGGAAAGCACGCTCAACTAGCGTGCAGGCACTCCAAACTGCTTTGGAGACTGAAATTACTGAGTTGCTACGCTTCCTGTGGGGATATATATACCCCCGTGCTGACGTCAGATCCGTCTCCAACTGCTAGCACGTGGATACTATCCCATTCGTTCTGAGTCCATCTGGCTACACGCCAGGAAATGCTCCTTTTTGAGATTGGCTCCTGATGAGCCAATCGTCCAGATATGGGAAAACATGTACACCTTCTTTGTGTAGGTGTGCTGTTATTACTGCCAGGCATTTGGTGAAGACTCTGGGAGCAGAAGTAGTCCGAATGGCAGTACTCTGTATTGGTAATGTTGAAGGCCCACCATGAAGCGCAAATACTTGCGATGAGGCGGGTATATTGGTATATGGGCGTAAGCATCTTGAAGATCCAGAGAACAGAGCCAATCTCCTGCTTGAAGAAGTGGGAGCATTGTGCCTAGAGAAACCATCCTGAACCTTTCTTTCTTTAGAAATTTGTTGAGATTTCTGAGGTCGAGGATGGGACGTAGGCCTCCAGTTTTCTTTGGAATGAGGAAATATCTGGAGTAGAATCCTCTGCCCTGCTGAGACCTGGGCACTGGTTGAATGGCCCTGGCTGTCAGGAGGGTGGATAATTCTATTTGTAATTGAATTATTTGGGAATTTTGTTGTGGATAGGAAGTTGGTGGGAATTCTGGAGGAATTGAGAGAAAATTTAGTTTGTATCCTTGAGCTACAACGGAAAGTACCCATTGGTCTGTTATCTTTTCCCAATTTGAGTGGAAATAGGAAATTCTTCCTCCCACTGGTATGTGGACATCGTTGCTATCACAGAGACATGGTTCACAGAATCTCATGATTGGGATACGGCAATACCAGGCTATAATTTGTTAAGGAAGGACAGAGTGGATAGAAAAGGGGGAGGTGTGGCTCTTTATGTCAGAAATAATATCCAAGCATCTGAGCTGCAAGGAAGTTGGGGCAAGGAAGAAGCACTATGGGTAGACCTAAAACAGATGATGGAGCATCCATTTATATTGGAGTGGTTTACAGGCCTCCAAACCAAAAGGAAGAGCTGGACAGAGATCTGGTTGAAGACATCCATAAGATAGGTAAGAAAGGGGAAGTGGTGATCATTGGTGACTTTAATATGCCAGATGTAGACTGGAAAATCCCATCTGCAGAATCTAAAAACAGTAGAGTAATACTGGATGCCATGCAAGTATCTTTGTTCAAACAAATGGTATTGGAACCCACGAGAGAAGGAACTATTCTCGACTTAGTGCTCAATAATGGAGAAATAGTCTCTGATGTCAAGGTGGGCGCCCACCTCAGCACCAGTGATCATCAAACGGTATGGTTTAATATCACTAAAAGAATATGGAAAAGGAGCACAAAGACCAGAGTTTTACAGTTCAAAAACACAGACTTTGAGGAAATGGGGAAGTACCTAGAGGAAGAACTAAATGGATGGGAAAATGAGAGAGATGTGGATCAACAGTGGACCAATCTAAAAGGAGCAATCGCCAAGGCAACTGCTCTATATGTTAGAAATGTAAAGAAAAGCAAAAGAAAAATGAAACCTATCTGGTTCTCAAAGGAGGTGGCTGACAAAATTAAAGCTAAAAGAACTGCATACAAGAAATACAAAAGATCCCAAAGGAAGGAGCACAAAGAAGAATATTTGTATCAACTGAGGGAGACAAAGAAATTAATCAAGTTGGCAAAAAGTCAAGCAGAAGAGAGGATTGCCAAGGAGATAAAATATGGTGACAAAACATTTTTCAGATACATCAGCGAAAAGAGAAAGGTCCAAAGTGGTATAGTGAAATTGAAAGGTGGAAATGATCAATGTGTGGAGGGAGACGAAGAAATGGCAGAAATATTAAACGAATACTTCAGCTCTGTGTTCACTAAAGAAGACCCTGGAGAAGGACCATCTCTACACAACAAGAAACTGGAGGGAAGCAGAACAGAGGAAAATCCATTTACAGTAGATAATGTATGGGAAGAGCTAAAGAATCTGAAAGTGGACAAAGCCATGGGGCCTGATGGGATTCATCCAAGGATATTGAGGGAGCTCAGAGATGTGCTGGCGGGACCGCTGTGCGACCTGTTCAATAGATCCCTAGAAACGGGAGTGGTGCCGAGTGATTGGAGAAGAGCGGTGGTGGTCCCGCTTCACAAGAGTGGGAACAGAGAGGAGGCTGGTAACTACAGACCGGTTAGCCTCACTTCAGTGGTGGGAAAAAGTAATGGAGTCACTGTTGAAGAAGGAGAATAGTGAACTATCTACAGTCCGCGGAGAATTGATGGACCAGAGGCAGCATGGATTCACCAGAGGAAGATCCTGTCAGACAATCTGATTGACTTTTTTGACTGGGTACACCAAGGAATTGGATAGAGGAAGAGCGCTCGATATAATATACTTGGATTTCAGCAAAGCTTTTGATACGGTTCCGCACAGGAGACTGGTGAATAAACGAGAAGCTTGGGAGTGAGTGCCGAGGTGGTGACCTGGATTGCAAATTGGTTGACGGACAGAAGACAATGTGTGATGGTAAATGGAACCTTCTCTGAAGAAGAGAGCAGTTTTAAGTGTTGTACCTCAAGGATCGGTGTTGGGACCGGTCCTGTTCAATATCTTTGTGAGCGACATTGCGGACGGGATAGAAGGTAAGGTTGTCTTTTTGCGGATGACACTAAGATCTGCAACAGAGGGACACGCCGGAAGGAGTGGAGAGAATGAGACGGGACTCTAAGGAAACTGGAAGAGTGGTCGAAGATATGGCAGCTGAGATTCAATGCCAAGAAGTGCAAAGTCGTGCATATGGGGAGTGGAAATCCAAATGAACTGTATTTAATGGGGGGGGGAGGAAAGGCTGATGTGCACGGAGCAGGAGAGGGACCTTGGGGTGATGGTGTCTAATGATCTGAAGTCGGCGAGAAACAATGCGACAAGGCGATAGCTAAAGCCAGAAGAATGCTGGGCTGCATAGAGAGAGGAATATCGAGTAAGAAAAGGGAAGTGATTATTCCCTTGTACAGGTCCTTGGTGAGGCCTCACCTGGAGTACTGTGTTCAGTTCTGGAGACCGTACCTTCAAAAAGACAAAGACAAGATGGAGGCGGTACAGAGAAGGGCGACCAGGAAGGTTGGAGGATCTTCATCGGATGGACGTACGAGGAGAGATTGAAGAATCTAAATATGTACACCCTGGAGGAAGGAGGAGCAGAGGTGATATGATACAGACTTTCAGATACTTGAAAGGTGTTAATGATCAAAAGACAACGACAAACCTTTTCCTAAGGAAAAAAATCAGCAGAACCAGGGGTCACGATTTGAAGCTCCAGGGAGGAAGATTCAGAACCAATGTCAGGAAGTATTTCTTCACGGAGAGGGTGGTGGATGCCTGGAATGCCCTTCCGGAGGATGTGGTGAAGACCAGAACTGTGAAGGACTTCAAAGGGGCGTGGGATAAACACTGTGGATCCATAAAGTCAAGAGGCTGCCAATGAAGAGTGGGTGACTCGCCAGAATGATGGCTACTGCCTGGAGTCAATACCCTTATTAAATAAACATACACAGGCTTGACTCCAACATCGCTCTAAGCTTCAACAGCAAGAGGAAATGTGGAAAAAGGATTCACACTCACAAAGAGGGGAGTAGCTGGCTTGTTACGGCGGTTACTACCCCAAATCAAATAAGCCTGATACTTCACTTTCAATGCATATACAGCATAGTTCTCTGATTCAACGGCAGGGGAGAAGAAAAGAGGGGTCGCACTCACAAAGCGGGGAGTAGCTGGCTTGTTACGGCGGTTACTACCCCAAACCAAATGGGCCTGATACTTCACTTTCGATGCACATCCAGCATGGCTCTCTGCTTCAACGGCATGGGAGAAGACTTATACGTCACGCATATCCAGCATAGCTCCCTGCTTCAACGGCAGGGGAGAAGAAAAAACAACCAATAAGGGCTAATAACATAGTCTGGGTAAAACAAATAAGCATGGGTGCAGCTTGCTTATTGCGGCGGCTACTACCCCAAAACTAATCAAGCTAGATATTTCACTTGGATGCAGCTCCATCACTGCTCTCTACATTAAAGGTGGGGATGGAAGGAAATAGAACCAAGAGCTAAGAGAAACAGATAAGTATGAGAGAAAATATGTGTGAAGCTTGCTGGGCAGACTAGATGGGGCCATTTGGTCTTCTTCTGCCGTCATTCTATGTTTCTATGTTTGGGGTTTAGGAGGGAGGGCCTGTTCTCTGGATTTGTGTTCAAAAACCGTAGTTGGACCAGTCTGTGGAGGAGGCTGGGTACGAGTTGTTCTTGGTTGCCTGGCCTGAGAGCGCTGGGTAGGCCTAGGTGGTCTAGTCCTGGTAGGTTGATTGTAGGACCTTCTTGGTCTGTAGTATGGTCGCCTAGGTTCTTGACGAGGAAGGAAAACGTCTCTAGGGGCCTGAGTTGTTGGTTCTTGTGGTAATTGTGACAGCTGTCTTAAGGTCTCCGTGTGATCCTTAAGTTGTTGGACAGCATCCTGTACTTTTTCCCCAAACAAATTATCTCCACGGCATGGCAGATCTACAAGCTTGTCTTGCACCTCAGGCCTGAGATCTGATGCTTTCAACCAGGCCCATCTTTGTGCTGTAATGCCAGCTGCTGCTGTTCTTGAGGCTGTGTCAAAATTGTCATAAGCAGCCCTTACCTCATGTTTCCCAGCCTCCAGGCCCTTGGCAATGATGGTTTGTGCAGATTCTTGGAATTGTTCTGGGAGAGAATTTGTAAAGTGTTCCATTTGCTTCCAGAGATCCCTTTGATAGTGTGTCATACAGTTGATAGGCAGAGATTCTGGAAGATAGACGTGCACCTTGGTACACTTTTCTGCCCAGGGAGTCTAGAAAGCGATGATCCTTCCCTGGAGGAGCTGAAGAATGTGGACGTACCCTTTTGGATTTTTTCTGGGCAGATTCTACCACCACAGATTGATGTGGTAACTGTGCCTTTTGAAAGCCTGGTGCTTGCTGCATGAGGTAGGTAGTGTCTACACGTTTGTTAACTGCTGGAACCAGTGCATGGGTGTTCCCATACTCGTCATTGTAGGTCCAACAGGACTTCGTGGATAGGGATTGCCAGAACCTGTTTTGGTGGGTCCACAAACTGTAGCACCTCAAGGGTATGTTGTCTTGAATCCTCTTCTGATGAAAGCTTGAATGGTATTGTATCTGCCATATCTTGGACAAAACTGGAAAAGGATAAGTCCTCTGGTGGGGATCTTTTCCTTACTTCAGGAGGTGAGGGTTCGGACCATGAACTCCTCAGAAGAGGTGTTTGATCTTTGGTCATCCCAAGAATCTTCTTCATCTGGTTCCTGATAGGGACTCTTGGGGTTTTCTTAAATTAGTGGACACACCTGATGGTCCAGGTAAAGGATCATCGATGGAAATTATGGAGGAATATTTTCTATGGTTTTCTGAGGAGTTATGTCGACGACTTTTTGATATTTTTGTAAAAGACGTTGAAAAAGTGCTAACACTACATGAGGGTCAGTATCATCTGGAACTGTTGTCATCGAGGAAATGACCGGTGGTCTCGATGTCGTCGACGGTGGTCCTGCCGGTGTCGATACTGTCGATGATGGTATCATCGAAGTTATCGGTATCGATGAAAAGGATGGGATTTGAGCATATATCGACGTCGATGACGTAATGATCTTTGGTGTCGACGTTGAATCCCTCTGTACCGGAGTCAAGAATGACCCCGGCATCGGTGTTACCACCGGCATCGATGTAGAAATCATCGGCATCGACAATGAAGTCGGTACTGCGAGTTGTTCCTTCAGAGCCTGTGAAGTCGCTTGTCGGATTAAATCTGACAATTCCGGCCGCGCAACCGTTGAGCTCAGAGCGGTTGAGGGCGGTGGCGTAGGCTGAAGCACAAGTTCCTGAGACGTACCTTGTGTTGGATCTGGTGCCGGCAATGGAGTCGAGGTAGGCCGAGGCATTGAAAACTCCGACGTCTCCTGATGTCTAGGCCGCTTCGCTGTCGAGGGTTCCTGGGAAGCCGGGTCGGACAACGAGGGGCTTCGATGCCCGTGTCGATGTTTCGACTTTGATTTTTCAGTCGATTTTGTCGACGTCGAGGACAAAGAAGGGGACGAATGATCCCCCGACGGTCCCGGGCGAGGTTTTTTTTTTAGGACTATGCGCTTAGTCGCTCCAGCCGGAGACGACTTCGATGACTGTGATGGAGAAGGTATAAGTTGTATGCTGAATAAATGCTCCATTTTTTTGAGCCTGGTTTTCCTGGTTTTTGGCGTCATCTCCGCGCACTGTGGACAGTTGTGCACATCATGTTTTTCACCCAGACACATCACATATTCGGTGTGTGGGTCTGTAAGTGACATTTTTCTTGTACAAACAGGGCATTTTTTAAACCCTGTGGACATTGTGAAATCGACGGCCGTCGATTCGACTGAGGAGAATCTTTAAGTTTCCGAAACAGAAAATTTTAGACTGGGTTACTTACCGGCCGGCAAGAAAAAACCCCGAGAGATTTTCTGTGACAGATAATATCAACTCAAGACTATTAAGTCGAGTAAATAGTTGAGAAAAACACTCAACGGCTCCGGACCCACGATGCTAACTGCAGCGCGGAAAAACGAAGACTGAAGAGAGACACCTGTGGCAGAGAATATCATAGCATGCTGGGCATGCTCAGTGGCCTCACTGGGCCAGTCAAAAGTTTCTAGAAACTTTGACAGAAAGTTTTCCCACCTAGGCTCCGTTCAGTGACGTCACCCATATGTGAGGACTAGCATCCTGCTTGTCCTGGGATAAGGGTGAGTACAGAGCTGAGGATGTCTGAACATGCACCAAATGTACCCAACGGCGTGCAACAGGCACAACAACTGGGGTGGAATTTTGTAGAGGGCATCCAGAACCCCACCGGGCAGGCGGAAGGGTGTTGGTACGTCAAGTTGGAAATAGGTTACACAGGACAGATTGGCCGAAGAAGGAATCTTGTCTTCTGGCTTTGTCTAGGCAATAGTGGGCTGCGAAGGTGTGGCGAGAACGCCAGGTGGCAGCCCTACAAATGTCAGGAAGCGGCACCGATTGTAGGTGTGCTACTGAAGTCGCCATGGTCCTCACAGAGTGTGCTTTAACACGGTCTTGGAAAGGAATGCCTGCTTGCTGATAGCAAAAAGATATGCAGTCCGCCAACCTGGAGGAGAGAGAGAGTCTGCTTACCCACAGGTTGCCCTAATTTGTTGGGATGGAAAGAGACGAACAACTGAGTGCTCTTCCTGTGGGCAACTGTACGGTCTAGGTAGAACGATAGAGCCCGTTTACAGTCAAGGGTATGCAGAGCCTGTTCCCCTGGATTGGAATGGGGCCTGGGAAAGAAGGTAGGTAGTATGATGGATTGATTAATGTGAAACTCCGAAACTACCTTAAGCAAAAACTTAGGGTGAGTGCAGAGTACTGCCTGGTCCTGCAGGAGTTTAATGTAAGGCGGATAGGTAACTAGGGCCTGTAACTCACTAACCCTGCGAGCTGAAGTGATAGCCAAAAGGAAAATCACTTTCCATCTGAGATATTTTAGGTCACAGGAGTGAAGATGTTTGAACAGTGGTTTCATGAGCCGCCCAAGAACCAGATTAAGGTCCCAAGAAGGGGCCGGAGGACGTAAAGGAGGCTTGATATGGAGTAAGCCTTTAAGAAAACTAGTTACGAAGGGTTGTACTGATATAGGGACATCCCCGACACCTTTATGGAAGGCGGCTACCGCACTGACATGCATTCTGATGGAAGAGGTCTTTAGACCTGATTCCAATAAATGCCAGAGATAGTCCAAAAACCTTGGGACTGGACAGGAAAAAGGATCAAGGGATTGCGAAGAATACCATGATGTATACCTTTTCCACTTATAGGAATAAGACTTTCTTGTGGAAGGCTTCCGTGAAACAATCAGGACACGAGAAACCATATCTGAAAGGTTAAGTGGTTGAAGAATTAACCTTTCAATATCTATGCCGTCAGGGACAAGGCCTGAAGATTGGTATGATGTACACATCCGTCGTTCTGAGTGATCAGAAGCAGGTGCGTTCCCAAGGGAATGTGCCTGCGGATGGAGAGATCCTGGAGTATGGGAAACCACACTTGGCTATCAGGATCATGGTTCCCTTGTCCTGACAGAGCTTCATGAGAGTCTTCGAGAGAAGAGGAAGTGGAGGGAATGCATAAAGCAGACCGGTTGCCCACGAGAAGGAAAATGCATCTCTGGGCTGAGAGTGCTTGCTCCGAATGAGGGAGCAGTAATTGTCCACTTTGTGGTTTTGAGGGGACGCAAAGAGGTCTATTTGTGGATAACCCCATTGCTGGAAAAGAGAGGTCGCTACCGAGGGGTTGACCGACCACTCGTGTGGTTGGAAGACACGACTCAGTTTGTCTGCCAAGACATTGTGTACTCCCGGCAAGTAGGTGGCCCTGAGGTACATCGAGTGGGAGAGTGCTTCCGCCCAAATCTGCGCAGCTTCCTGACACAGAAGGAAGGAGCCTGTGCTTCCCTGCTTGTTAATGTACCATATGGCCACCTGGTTGTCCGTCTGAATCAGGATAACATGATTTGATAGAGAATCCTGAAAAGCTCTGAGAGCATATCGCATCGCTCGAAGCTCCAGGAAATTTATCTGGTGTTTGGCTTCCGCTGGAGACCAAAATCCTTGTGACTGCAGATCGTTCTCATGAGCTCCCCAGCCAAGGTTGGAAGCATCGGTGGTGAGAATGAGTTGAGGATCTGGCAGATGAAAAGGCAGTCCCTGGAGGCGATTGTTCTGATCTTTCCACCAGGTGAGAGACAGACTGAGTGCGTCTGTGATGTGGACAATGGTTGACAGAGGCTGAGTCGCTTGAATCCATTGTGACCTCAGAGTCCAATGCATGACTCTCATAGCCAGTCGGGCCATTGGTGTGAGATGGACTGAGGACGCCATGTGTCCGAGAAGGACAAGGAATTGTCGAGCTGTTGCTGTATACTGAGACTGCAACTGGTGAGCGAGAGATACGAGGGTTTGCACTCTATTAGGTAGAAAGGCTTTTGCCTGTAAGATGTCCAAAGTCTGCCCCAATGAATGACAAGTTTTGAGATGGGACTAAATAGGATTTCTTGTAATTGACGAGAAATCCTAGAGAAATTAGAGTGTGTAGGGTCAAATCCAGGGACGATAGAGTGGCTTGCTGGGTCGGGGCCCTGATTAACCAACCAGTCGTCTAGATAGAGGTAGACGTGAACACCTTCTTTCCTGAGAAAAGCTGCGACAACTACGAGACATTTGGTAAAGACTTGTGGTGCCGATGCTAGGCCGAATGGAAGCACTCTGTATTGATAAGTGCTTTGGGCCTACTAAAAACCTGAGATACTTGCGATGAGCTGGAGCTATAACAATGTGGGTGTATGTGTCCTGGAGGTCCAGAGAGCAGAGCCAGTCTCCTCTTTGTAGAAGAGGTAGAAGCGAGCCCAGGGTTACCATCTTGATCCTTTCCCGCTGGAGATACTTGTTGAGGGCACATAGGTCCAGAATTGGACAAAGCCCCCTGGATTTTTTGGGGATCAAAAAGTACTGGGAATAGAACCCTAGGCCTTGCTGCGAGAGTGGGACGGGTTCTATTGCTCTTAACTGGAGAAAAAGGGAAACCTCCTGCTCCAGAGGGACAGAGTGATCGTTCACTCTCCACGCTTGTAGAGGTGGTGAACCCGGTGGAAGAGCAAGAAAGTTTAGGTGGTAACCCTGAGCAATGACTGCTAGCACCCATTGGTTGGTTGTGATTGATTGCCACATGCTGTGAAAGTGGCACAATCGACCTCCCACTGGTATGGCTGGCAGAGGGATCAGGCTGCTGCTCTCCAAGGGAACGTCAAAAACCTGAAGCAGGCCCCGGCTGGGGAGCTGCTTGTGGCTTTTGCTTACAGGGCTGGCGGGGCTGAAATTTCTGATAAGGCCTTGTAACTCGGGACCTTGTTGGTGGAGGATAGTACTTCCTTGGGCGGAAGAATGACTTCTTAGAATCCTTCTTGAAGGGCTGTCTAGAAGGCAAGTCAGAAGGTATCGATGAGAGCCGTTTGAGGGTCTCATGATGGTCCTTTAATTCAGCCACTATTTGCTGAATCTGTTCACCGAACAGATTATCTCCTATACAGGGCAGGTCAGAGAGCCTGTCTTGTACTTCTGGGCGAAGGTCAGAAGACTTGAGCCAGGCCCAGCGTCTTGCCGAAATGGCAGTTGCAGACACTCTAGTGGAGGTGTCGAAGATATCGTAAGGTGTTCTTATCTCATGCTTTCCTGCCTCAAACCCCTTGTGGACAAGAGTTTGAAGATGTTCTTGAAATTGGTCAGGCAGGGTTTCAGATAAGTCCTGTATTTGCTTGAAAATGACCCCGTTGTATTGGGTCATATACAGCTGGTAAGAAGCAATTCTGGAGATAAGCATGGCCCCTTGGAACACTCGACAACTAATATTGTCGAGGAACTTGTGTTCCTTGACAGGAGGGGTAGAGGAGTGTGGTTTTGTCCTTTTTGCTTTCTTTTGAGCAGATTCCACCACAACTGAGTGGTGGTCAAGCTGAGATTTTTGACAGCCAGGGGCTGACTGTACCAGATAAGTAGTGTCAGCCTGTGTACTGGGGCAATGGAGCCAGGATTTTCCCAGTTCTTTTTGAGGAGGTCAAGAAGAACTTGATGAATGGGAATAGAAGCGATCACCTTAGGGGCATCCAGGAATTGGAGAAGCTCCTTCTGGTGCCTATCATCTTGCTCCATCTGAAGCTGGAAAGGGACCATTTCTGACATTTCCTTCACAAAATTAATGAAAGAGAGAGGACATCTGGAGGAGAACGCTTTCTACTTTCAGTAGGAGAGGGAGGTGAAGGTAAGTCATCGGTGTCTGTGGAAGTATCATCACCCCAGGTGTCATAAGGATCAGTAGGCTGACCTGTAGGATGAGAAGGGGGTTGGATACCCGAAGGCCCCGGCTGAGGCTCTGAGAAAATCTAAAGGAATCACCAGAGGCACCGTGGACGGCCTGGAAGGCATTGGTGCCGGTATCGAAGGCATCGATGGCGCCGATGTGCGAATCGCTCCCGATGAATGAATCTGTGGCGAGGGACGACATGGCATCAATGGCTGAGGCAGAACTCCCGAAGGAGGAATGCGAAACTGTGTTTCTCCTCCCAATGAGGCTGTCATCGGGGAGCGCACCGGGGCCATTGGAGACCTGGGAATCACCGGTGGAAGGGCAGTCATGAGCGCCTCCATCCAGGATCGGGTCGGTGACCGGTTCCACTCTCGGTGCCGATGTCAGTGCCGGAGGGACCTGGAGCCGTTGCATCGCCTTGTCGATCGCCTCCTGGACCAGCCGGTCCAGTTCTTCCCGGAGACATGGGACAATCAGCTCTGGCTCCGTGACGGAAGAGGGAGGCTGAGGCACAGTCGGAGGGACCACCTTTACAGGCGGAATCGCGACTCCCAAACCCCGATTGGGTGGGGGTGGCCTCGATGTCCCGGTCGCAGGCGTGGTCGGTGCTGTTCCTGGACGGGGCTTCTTTGATGGTGGCTCGGACGGTGGTGAGGTCGATGATTTCGCTCCCGACGGTCCAAGACTTATGATGCTGATGGCGATGTGTCTCCCTTCGATACCCTCGATCTTGAGGGGGAGAAACGGAAGTAGATGGCCGTGAAGATGTCGATGGCGGGCGGTCACCGGACGGTTGCTGGTGCGATTTCAACGTGCCGTTCCGATGATGATGGACGGCGTCGGGGTGTGAGCACAGAAAAGGAGTCCCATCTTCTCCATTCTGGCTTTGCGACCTTTTGGTGTCATGAGGGCACATTTGGTGCAAGTGAGGACATCATGCTCACAGCCTAAACACATTACACAGACTCTATGAGGGTCTGTGATAGACATGGTTTGAGTACAATCCGGGCACAGACGAAAACCCGACGCCATGGCCATAGAAAAAAAATCGAGCCGTGGTACAGTCGACAGCCAGTAGGCCGCGAGGGCCAAACTAGACAGTAATAGACGAAAAAAAAAACTTACCGGAGTACCGCGGCCAGAGAAAAGTTAGAGGGGGGACCCCTGTGGGGCAAAGTTATTTTAAATAAGTCCGTGAGGAAAATTCCTGTCAGGAATGTGTTCAGAGCTCCTAAACCGCGCGGCTACTGCTGGGCGGAAAAAAGAAGACTGAAGGGGGGCCCCTGCTGGCTGCAGGGTTAGTGCCATGCTGGGCATGCCCAGTAGGGGACAGTCAAAGTTCTGAAAACTTTGACAGAAGTTTTCCGTGATTGGGCTCCATCCTGATGATGTCACCCATATGTGAGGACTACCATCCTGCTTGTCCTGCTAGAAAAGACTTTACAAAGACGTCCCACATCTTCTAGACAAATGCCTTCTGGAAGCAGAGATGGAAAGCTTTGGTACTGCTTTACCTGAAGAGTGATCCAATTCTGGTACCAAAACTGAAGGGATAATTATTTTGACCTGATGACGTTTATGAAGGAAATTTCTTCTTTTAAGCCTCAATGTCAATTTTAAAAAAGGGCTTTTGGTGATAAGGGGTGGGTGCTAAACAGGCAAAGTCACATTTAGTCCAGGAGATACATAACTGTGGTCCTCCAACAGACTTTCAGGTTGGCAAAATGCACATGAAAATAAACTATTCAGATTCACTGTATGCAAATTTTCCCTGCTACATGTTCATTTTGGCTATAATGAAAAGAAAATTAATTTGCAGTACTACGAAATTTCAGGCATTAACTGCCTGAAATGTTCTTCTCTTCAAAAATGGTATACCTGCTGAAAGCCAGAGAAAGAAAAACAAAACCAATATCTGAATCTATCCGTAAAGGGGAAAAAAAAAGGTATTTCAAAATTATACGCTTTATCAAAAAGACTATACTGTAACTCTACAAAGGAACAAGCTTTTAAAAAACATGGAATACATTTAATACTGCTACACTTCAAGACAATGCTACATATTTCCCCTTAGGCTTTACTAGAGGCTACATACTGTACTGGTAAAGTAAAATCCCTAAAGATAACTCAAATGTCTAATCCTGTGTACAACTGTAAAACTAGTTTGTTTTCAGGGCAAAACAAAATCAGTTGCCTGCAAGTAACACCAAGTCAGAAGAAGCCAGGAATATTGATACTAAAAACCTTTGTTTCAAAATATGGCTATTAGCAATTCCTACAGCTTCTGTGTGAACAATCTCAGAAAAAGGTCACAGCAAAAACACTTGTTTCCTTTTGTCTATGAACATCTACAGGGAATTAAACACACATGCAGTTTTTGTCTCCCTGTGTAGGAGACTTTCTAAATTCTGATGTTATACAACCTCAATAGGCACAGGGTAACACCTTTTAAGGCCACTAGTAACTAATTTCCTTCCTCCTCCCATAACTAAACAGGCACAATGTAATAAAACATGACAGACAGGTGCGATACTCCACCATACACCTTTGAGTCCTGAATCCAGGACTCCTGCACACAGAACACCAGACCTGGGACCACACTAGCACAGCATCATAGACTAAAACTAGCCCCAGAAATGTTAGCTAGCTTTTCTGCAGTTCTGACCCAGAAGTTATGTTTTCAGCTTTAAAAAAACATGAGTTAAACCTTCAGGGCTTTCATACCTCCCTGCCTAGGGGATTAATAGCTAATGCCTTGATTAACATGGGATTCACAAAACGAGCGTTAACTTGTATGCTAAAACTCTTCTTAAATCAGAGTTTAAATTACTCGTACTACTGGGGAAATATGAAGTGCATTAGGCTTAGTGCATGTAATCTTACCTCATAGTGAATATCTTATTATGGCTCCCCAGCAACTATTCTGCACCATAAGGTATAGCCACATTTGAAAGAGTGTTACAAATTATATTAAACTATATTATTTTCATTCACAAAACATATGTCGTCATTTATATCAATGCCAAAGTGAAGGAATTGGATCTAGTGTGTGTGAAGGCCTTTCTAATACAATTTTCCCCAGAGGTGAAAGGAATTACAGAGCAGCTGCTCAAGAAAGTAGCTTAAAAAGTACCATTTATTTTATTTTTTACTGGTATATTAAAACTAAACACTAATCTGTCCCCAGGAAACTCCATATTAGTTATACATGTTTTGCAATAAATTTAAAAAAAACCTACATTAACCGTGTGCAATTACACAAAATAGTGTCCCTAAATTGTGGATTTATTTTCCAGTTTGCTAGGTTGGGAGAGTTGAGTTCTTCACCTCAAACAGGTTCCGAAGGACAGACTAGCAAAACCTGTCACGTCGGCCATCCTTATCCAAACAGTAATGTGACGTGAATGTGTCGAGAGAACTCCAGGTCGCAGCCTTGCAGATTGATACGGGAACTGCTCACAAGTGGAACACTGACACTGCCATGACTGACAGAATGAACCTTGACATGGCCCCAAGATGCAGTCCTGCCTGGGCATAACAGAAGGAGAAGCAATCTGCTAGCCAACTGGATAGTATGAGTCAACAGCAACGCCCAACCTATTCTGATCAAAAGAAACCATAAGTTGGGTGGACGTCTATGGGCTCTGTCCGCTCCAGATAGATGGCTAAGGCTCACTTGCAATCCAAACTGTTCAATGCTTGTTCGCCTTGATGCGAATGGGGCCTAAGAGAGGTTAACATGGAAATCCATCACCACCTAAGGCAGGACTTTAGAGTGGTCTTGCATACGTACCCTATCATGATACAAAAAAGTGGATAAGTCACTAAGGCCTGAAGCTCACTGACCTGCGTGAAGTGACCACCATCAAATATATGATTTTCCAAGTCAAGTACTTCAGGTCACAGGTGTACAATGGCTCAAAAGGAGCTTTCATCAGCTGAGCTAACACCATGTAGAGATGGCCTGCACCATCACCCTCACAAACCCTGCAAAGGTTAAGTCCTCAGGCAGAGACTTCCTTTGCTCTTCTAGAGGCCAAGGGTCTGAAGGGAGACCATCCGAGTCCTTGGAAGACTCCCTTTCATCATCCGCCCCTCTCTGGTCATAGGGACCCTCATCCTCACTGTATGCCACAGGGGATAGGGCCCTAGGTGCTTGACCTACATCTAGAGGTGCAGGCACCGATGGAACTGAATTGGGGGGGGGGGGGAACGGACTACAAGCCTCGGCAGAGCTGCATTCTCTGAGGAACCAGCGACAACCACCATATCGGTAGGGCACCAGTGCCATCGCAGGAACTGACACCAATCCAGATCCTCAGGGCCAGGGCCATAACCTTCTCTATTTGAAGATTTTAGTTTATTTACTTTATTATACTGCATTTCACAATAAAATCAAAGCAATTTATAATTAAATATAACCTACACACAACAACAAACAAGCATAATGCATAACAACCAAAATAAAAACTAAAATACACAAAAATCTAAAACTATTAAGTAAACAATAAAAAAAAGGTATCTCAGTATGGTTTCTTTAGCGCCATTATGTGTACCATGCATAGAATCTCCACCCCAAACTGAGCGAACTCCAGTTCAGGGCTAGCCACAACACTTTACCCCTTATCGTTATCCCCTACCTATGGGTGACCTCCAGGCAGCCTAAACTGTCATCTGGTTTCCTATTTCGGAACACAATGACAATCTAGTATGTCAGGGACAGGGTCCAGATCAAGAATTCCTTCAATAAAAATAGGTTCATAAATCACAATTATGTCAAAAAGTGCCTCCTGTAGGCAAATTTGGACCTGCCTTTAGAAGCTGGCTGGACCAGCACAGAGTCTGAATCAAGAGAGGCTTTGACAATATAGATTCAGGATTCAATATGAAATCCTGATCAGGAGCAGACTGAGCTGTCTCAGGCTGGTTTGTTTCAGGCAATGTCTCTAACATAACTTATTTATTTATTTATTTAAGGTTTTTCTATACCGGCATTCATGAAAGCGTTCACATCATGCCGGTTTACATGAAACAGGGGTGTGAAGAACAAACCAAGAACATAACTAAACGTGATGAAGAGATGCAGTTACAATTAACAGGGGCTGTAAACTGGGAGGAGGAAAAATAGAGAGAGAAAGAGGAGGTTAATTATATACAATAGTACAGTATATATACATACATGGAATATACATACATATACACATGGAAACTTCAGATGACACACCCTCTTCACACACAGAGTTCAATGTATACAGTATACATACATACATGTATACAGTATATATACATACATGTATACATGTATACAGTATATATACATACATGTATACATGTATACAGTATATATACATACATGGAATATACATACATATATACATGGAAACTTCAGATGACACACCCTCTTCACACACAGAGTTCAATGCAGCCTCAGCTGAAGCATCTCCTATAGAGTCATGTATGATATTTTGAGTAGCAGCCAAGACTACCTTTGGGGATAATCAAACAGAAGAGCAGTTCCGACAGGTGCAAACTCAGCAGTCAGCTTTGCTTCAGGCATAAGATAATCTTTATTGAAATCAGTATCACTTGTGTTCAGATACAAGCTGCAGACAGCTAGCTGTCTTTGCTAACTGTAGGTTCCAAAAGATTGGTTGAAGCATGAGCAGAGGTACCAATCCTGCCCTGAAGAGAAACTGGACCTGCAGCATATTCTGCTTCACTTGTGCAATTATCTCAGCTAGGTCGGGGTATTCCATTCTGGCTCACAGTTAGAGATGGACTTCAACACATCAGGAGCACAGTCTCACATGTCATCCAACAAGAAGCACCGTTAATTGCCTCCCATAGGCACAGAGCTACTGGCAACAACTGGTTTAATCTCTTTCCAAGCTGGGTTTCAGGCCGGCTGCCTGGGCTGTTTGACTAGAAATGAGGTTCTTGTAGAGAACAAATGTTACTATTAAGACATGAAAAGTATATCAAATTGGAAAATTATTTATATTTATGATCTTATTTAAATCAAGGTCAAACAAGTTCTAGGTAATAGTACAATAAAGGTATCATCTACAACTTGTTTGTTGACCTTTGCTATATTAATTTACTTAGGTACATAATTAATCACACTAATTTGAACATTATAAGAAACTGAAATCAGGAATTAAAATGTTTTTAAAACCTTAAAATATCTAGTACCTAACACACTTTGTTCTAGTATGACTTACTAATCAGCACTGTCTGCATGAACATACAAACAAATCTGTTTTCATTTTCTCCAATTAGCATCAACATTTCTCACAGAACAGGCTTCCAGCATAGCCAAGTGGTTAACATACAATGCTGTGCATTCTGCAATCTTTCAGACTTCCTAGCTCAAATCACCTCTCTTCCGTTTTCATTGTGACATCAAAACTTTTTGCTTTCCTTCCTCTTCCATGTGTCAGTCCTTGAGATTCAAGTCAAATGCTTTATTCAGGTTCATGCTGTTTTAAGGGTCAATAGCAGTCAGAAAATTTAAGGCACTTTTCATATAGGATTTAGCACACAAAAAAGTTTTTTTTTTCTCTAGCTAGCAACCACTCCTGTCAATGCAAAAGTTACAAACAGAAATATTCGATGGTAAGGGGGAACAAGTAAGATAGGCTTGAATTTAGCCGCTTTAAAGTGTCATGCTAAAAGAGTAGCAGAAAATGCTCAAGCTGGATATTTGGTACACAGAGATCAAATACACTGCAGGAAGATCTCTGAAGGGTTAACCACAGATGCAGACAGTTTCTATCAAATAAGGTATGATACTGAACTGACTTCATAAGCAGAATAATCTGCCAACCAAGATTTGAAATGATCTTCAGTCACCTAATGGCCTGACAATGGACTGCTGATGTTGCAGGGCATCCCCCTGCACATCAGAATGATCCAATCATGATATGACAGCAGACAGACATAGCCAATCACATATTTGAAAGATCTGGCCACAAGATGCCTATGAAGCTGCTAACTGATAAGAGATGCCTAGAACCAGACACTCAAGAGTTGGATGATTATGATGACTATACTCTGCTCATGACCACATAAAAACTAGGAGCAGAAGAGACTGGAAAACCTCAATAGACAACAGGAAGTGCTGACAGTAAAAGATGTCAGATGAAACTCGTTCTGTTAGGACTTCAATTGGTAATTATTTCTAAAACAGCTGAAATTTGGGCGATATAAATCTTAGATGGGGTCAGATTTTCTGTTTAAGGTTATTTTATCAGCTACACCAGGTGAATGATGAATATGGCAAATGTATATAATAAGCCTTGTGTGAAATATTGTTTCCACATCATTTTGGCTCCAATAGAGTGGAACCTGGGAACAGGACAGTCCCCTAGAGCCCTTAAGTCACCATATCTCACTCACTATCTCACACGATCTTTTCTGGTGCATAAATCCACAACAGATGAAAGGAACATGTATAAACAAACTGATCTGGAACCTTCATTCATATTCTTTGACATATGAACCTTTTAAAGTCTGAAATACCATGTATCTTATTGAAAAAAAAATTTAAAAAAAAACACAACTTTGGTGCCAGCAAAAAAATCCTGTGCATCATGGATGGGGGGAGGATATGAATTTGTTGCTGGTTTTTTGTTTGTTTGTTTTTTTTAAGACTCCAACCCCTCTTTCCTGCTCCTCCCCATCCCACTAATTACTACTTCTGGGCCCAGCCTAGGGCCAGTGCTCTCTGTCCCAGCATTTATTTATGGCCAATTGGTTCCAGTCCAGGGACACCACTGTTCTTTCCAGTCCAGGTGACCATTACTCCTTCCTTCTCTGGCAGCTCTTCCAGGCAAGAACCAAATTTTAGCTGACTGAGCTTTTGTCAACCCTGACTGTACACAAATACTATCTTATAATTAAGAAAGGCATGACAATTCTTCAAGCTGAAGTTAAATATATCTCCAGAAATCAAATAATTACTACTGCCAAGCACAGCTCTTCTCTTGGTAGTGAGACTGACTGCCTGGGTGTCGAACTGTACTCCCAGGTATTCCAGTGACTGGGAAGGCTGTAGGCAACTCTTGTTGAGGTTGACTACCCATCCCAGGCTTTCCAGAAGGGCGATCACTCTGTCAGTTGCCCGATGGCTCTCCTCTCGTGATTTCGCCCTGATCAGCCAATCGTCTAGGTAGGGATGGACAAGGATTCCTTCCCGTCTGAGCGCCGCTGCTACCACTATGACCACCTTGGTGAAGGTCCGCGGCGCCGTGGCTAACCCGAAGGGCAGAGCCCGGAATTGGAAGTGTTGTCCCAGAACCTTGAAGCGTAGGTAGCGCTGATGATCCTGATGGATCGGGATATGCAGGTAGGCTTCTGACAAGTCTAAGGCCGTGAGGAATTCTCCTGGCTGTACTGCGGTCTTGACGGAGCGCAGAGTTCATTAAAACAAAGGCAGCCTAAACCTTACATATTTTGCCCTATTACTAAAATATCTTTCAACACCTTAAAGACAAATACTGTACATCAAAGCTCAAAATAATGAGTTCTGCCTCTAGAAATGTGAACACTGACATTTTTACATTCCTCGATTTAGACGGTTTAGAAATATGCCATAGGGTAATTTGCACTGATCTGAAAACAAGCCATGCTCTTTGATTTTAAGGGGGTTAGAAACTACTAACATTCAACAGCACACATGCTAATGATTTCACTTGGCAGTAACAGAATCTTGAACAAGGAAAAGTACATAAACACTAAACATTTTCTCCATGGATAAAAATGGGGAGAAAATGTTTAATATATCTGGATGTAAGTGCAGAAAATGAATACTGTACATTAAAAGTGTCCAAATACCAAAATAGAAAGCATACAATATTTCTTTCAAAGCATTAACAGCAAAAAAACAGTGCAGAAATCAAAAAGCAATTATTTCTATGACAGCAGGAGTCTAGCTTTCCCTTTCAGGATCACAGATACATGGAAATTATTTAAACACCAAAATGAAAACAAATGCATCCTTGTTTCAAAACAGATCATCAATTCAGGCATGGAATTTTGAGGCACTGGTACTTTTGTTTCAAAATGATTCAACTTTAGTGAAGGTAAAAGAAAAAAACAGAAACTTTATTCTGAATCCAACCATCACATATCCTTGTGTTTGTCAAGCCATGGCTACTCCTTTCATTGTTCAGAATTACACTCTCTCACTATACATAAATATGAGTCAAAGTGTGTCAATAAAACTGTAGCTGATATCTTTTAGTCAGATTAAACTTCATACATTTCTGACTACCTTTCAGACCTTTGGTCTAACCCTGTATAGCAAGTCTTATATTCTTAAATGTAAGACAGATTTCTTATGGACTTTTTATTTACACAGTGGCTTGCCAAAGTATTTGATCCCCAGAAAAAAAACAAACAAAAAAACCCAAAAAACAAACCTCAAATGACAGTTTGTTCTAGACAGTATGTTTATTGCAAACCAGTATGCTCTTAAAGTAAATTTTCAGTCACAATTCATTATTTCTCTACGTTTTTTGTAAAATAAGATTAAACACTGAAAAATGCTGCTTGCATAATTCAACCCCTACCAGCTTTGCACACCGTTTAAGAGTGAGTTTTACCCATTCTTCCTGGCAGATTTGCTCCAAGTTCTTCAGGTTGGTTGGATGATGACTATGGACAGCAATTTTCAAAGAGAACCACAGATTCTCAATTGGATTGAGATCTGGACTTTGACTTGCCATTGCAGAACATTCACCTTTTTGGGTTTCAACCACTCCTGTGTTACTTTGACATTGTGCTTATGATCACCTGATGAAAGGTGAACTTTCTTCCAAGTTTTAGTTTTTTAGCAGACTGAAGCAGGTGGACTTGCAGTATCTCCCTGTATGTTGTACCATTCATCTGTCCTTCAAATTTTAACAAGATGCCCAGTCGCCACTGAAGAAAAGCATCCCCACAATATATGATACTACCACCCCCATACTTTACTAGTGTGATGTTTGCTGAGGAATGGGCAGTGTTAGGTTTGCGTTACACGTGTTTTGAGTTTTGGCCAAAAAGCTCCACTTTTGTCTCATCTGACCACAAAACCTAATCCCACATTTTAGCTGGATCACTGATTTCTGGCAAACTCCAGACATGTTTTTTGTGTGGTTTTCCTTCAGTAATACCTTCTTTTTAGCTACCCTCCCGTGGCAGCCAGAACTCTTGATATGGTTGACTGATGCACCTCCACTCCAGTCTCAGCCATTGAATTCTGTAGCTCCTTCAAAGTGATTGTTGACCTCTCTGTGGCTTCCCTCACAAGTTTCCTCCATGCTCTGATGCTGAATTGTGAGGGGTGGCCTTGCCTAGGCAGTGTCTGGGTGGAATGATGCAACTTCTATTTTCTCACAATTGATCCAACAGTGCTCATTGGGCTATCCAAGCACTTAGGATATTTTGTAGCCTTTTCCTAAACTTGTGCATGTCTATAACTATCTTTAAATTTCCTTAGAATGCTCTTTCTTCATTATCACAGCTTTCCTTCAGATTCACAGTCTGACCAATGGTATTGAAATTAGGGGGATTTTTTTTTTTTAAAACCTAGAAAAGCAGAATTTTTTTTTTATGATGATTCATATGTACAGGCAAATCTAAGCCACTTGTTAGGGCAATATCTTTCATCTGTGTAAACTTGGAGCTTCCACAGCACAGCAGTTGAATACTTATGTAAGCAGCATTTTTCAATTTTATTTTACAAAAAAAGCAGAGAAATAATGGATTATAGAAACATAGAAATGACGGCAGAAGACGACCAAACGGCCCATCCAGTCTACCCAGCAAGACTTCGCACTTATTTTTTTCGTACTTAAGCTGTTATTCTTGGCCCTTATAAGTAACTTTTTGGTTCTATTTCCCTTCCACCCCCGCCATCAATATAGATAGCAGAGCTGGTGCTGCATCTAAGTGAAGTATCTTGCTAATTGTTTAGGTGTAGTAACCAACGTAATAAACAAGCTACTCCCACGCTTGTTTACCCAGCCTGTGCAATTCAGTCCTTATTGGTTGTTGTCTGAATATAAATCCTCTTCTTCATCCCCCCTGCTGTTGAAGCAGTGAACTGCACTTGATATGTATTCCAAGTGAAGTATCAGGCTTAATTGATTCTGGGTAGTAACCGCCATAACAAGCAAGCTACTCCCCTGCTTTTTTATGGATGCATATCCTTTTTTCCCCACATTTCCTCTTGCCGTTGAAGTATAGAGCAATGTTGGTGTCGCATTAACCATGGGTATGTTTATTGAATAAGGATATTTATCTCCAGGTAGTAGCCATCATTCCCGCAAGCCCACCCCCATGCCTCTTCTCTTCATTCCACATCCTCTAGACTTTAAGGATCCACATGTTTATCCTATGCCCCTTGAAATCCTTCACAGTTTTGGTCTTCACCACTTCCTCTGGAAGGGCGTTCCAAGCATCCACTACTACGCTTCTCCATGAAGAAATACTTCCTGACATGTGACTGAAAATTTACTTTAAGAGCATACTGGTTTGCAATAACATAACTGTCTGGAACAATCCCAACAAATCTGATTTGGGGGGGGGGGGGTGTCGAATAGCTTTTTACAGCCACTGTAGATATTTGAGTGGCATGCCTAAACTGCATATCTGAGAAGCAGGACAATCAATATAAATCTTGGCATGAGCAATGGAATGCATCTCTCTTTGTTGGAAATGGTATCTCCAGAGATCATCAGAAGTATGGCACTACAAAAGACAAAAAAATAAAGTAGTCCACACTGAGGTGCTGATGCAATAGAGTGCCTACCCTAGCGCACACGTTAACTAGCACTTTGACATGCTAGACTAACCCCCCATGCAATAAAGGGATCAGCACATCCAAACACGCATCGCTAATAGCCGCATTTACATGTATGAGTGCTATTACCCCTGAAGCAAAAAAAAAAAAAAAGTCACCCTATGCCCAACATGCACTTTTTCCACTGTCAAATTCAAACAGCCTGCCCTGGAGCTGGCGTAAAGTCTTGCTGTACAAGGGCCTCAAGCTAAAAAAAACAACAAAAAAACACAAATAAAAAAACCTGCTTTTCTGTGGTTCCTCTACTTAGAATAGTCGTGATACTAAGCAGGAGAAACCACAGAAAGCAGCATCATGAAAAGGCTTGCCGGGAAAAAAAAAAAAGTGTCAGGGTGCATATATACATTGCTCTAGGCAGTGTATGCTGTGCTGGTAAATTAGCTGACATGGATAAGATGGACACTCACATTGATCCTCTAAAATCCAATACCTCTTTCAATCCTCACCATTAAATCAGAGAGCAATGTTGCAACAGAGTCAAAATCATGAACCCTAATTGGTTAAGGGTAACTGACACGCCATGCAAGTTACCGTTGCATATTAGGGAAAAATAACCCTTGCTGTAGTTACACGATGTTAGGTTCCATATTAGAGAAGCTACCACCCAGGAAAAACATCTAGGCATCACAGTGGTTAATACTTTAAAATAGTCGGCTCAGTGAGCTGCAGTAGTCAAAAAAGCAAATAGAATGTTAGGAATTATTAGGAAGAGAATGGTTAAAACGGAAAATGTCATAATGCCTCTATATCGCTCCATGGTGAGACCGCACCTGGAATACTGTGTACAATTCTGGTCGCCGCATCTCAAAAAAGATATAGTTGCGATGGAGAAGGTACAGAGAAGGGCAACCAAAATGATAAAGGGGATGGAACAGCTCCCCTGATGAGGAAAGCTGAAGAGATTAGGGCTGGTCAGTTTGGAGAAGACGACGGCTGAGGGGGGATATGATAGAGGGTCTTTAAGATCATGAGAGGTCTTGTATGAGTAGATGTGAATCGGTTATTTACACTTTTGAATAATAGAAGGACTAGGGGGCATTCCATGAAGTTAGCCTGGAGCACATTAAGACTAATCGGAGAAAATTCTCTCCTCACTCAACACACAATAAGCTCTGGAATTTGTTGCCAGAGTGCAGTTAGTGGTAGCTGGGTTCAAAAAAAGGTTTGGATAAGTTCTTGAAGGAGAAGTCCATTAACGGCTATTAATCAAATTTACTTAGGGAATAGCCACTTGTTATTAATTGCATCAGTAGCATAGGAGCTTCTTAGTGTTTGGGTAATTGCCAGGTTCTTGTGGCCTGGTTTGGCCTCTGTGGAAACAGGATGCTGGGGCTTGATGGACCCTTGGTTCTGACCCAGCATGGCAATTTCTTATGCATCCTTTCTCTTCATTTCCAGGCTCTAGCCTTTAAGGATCCAGTGTTTTTATCCCAGATCTTTCTGAATTGGTTTGCTGCTTTTTTCCTCATCTCTTCTGAATGACATTCCAAGCATCTGCCACCCCGTGAGGAATATTTCCAGATGCTGATTCTGAGTCGTCGTCCTGGAGTTTCATTTCATGACCCCTAGTTTCTACTCTGCCTGCTAATCCACCCTCTGTCACAAGCTTGCTCCACTACAAGTCTAGAAAGTAAGGGCAGTAGTGAATGGACAGGCACGCTGAGCAGTAGCACCACTGTTCTACAGGTTGAGGCCCTTTGTTTCAGGCAAGCCTCCAGGCCTTTTCAGGCACACAGAGAGCACCAAGGATCCAGAGCAGGAAAACTGGAAAGCCCAAGCAGATTGGAGCAGGAGCCAAGACTGGAACCAGGAATACAGAAACAAGCCAGGTAATAGAGATACAAAGAGAACTCTGTGTGGAGCTGTTATAACCCAGCAAAAGTGTGGCAGAGTGAGCTTCGATATATATACAGCTGGTCCACTGGGAGCCATACCTAGTGTTGGTCCAATAGGGGGCCCTTTGGAGCATCTGCACTGTTTCAGAGTCCCTGTAGCTCTTTCCTCTGGCCCTGAACCACTGAGGCTGTAGGTTCAAACTCCCTCTCCCAGACATCCTCCCACAAAGCCCTTCTTCTCACAGAGGAAAGGTAGCTACTCACTCAAGATTTCCATTTATATCTTTGAGGTATTTCAATGTTGTCATGGTTATAGCCACCCTCCCTTTTTTTCGAGATATACATACTTAGGTTCGCGAGTATC
Source organism: Rhinatrema bivittatum (assembly GCF_901001135.1). Lineage (NCBI taxonomy): Eukaryota > Metazoa > Chordata > Amphibia > Gymnophiona > Rhinatrematidae > Rhinatrema > Rhinatrema bivittatum. The sequence continues at coordinate 43,912,884 of NC_042627.1, read as the reverse complement.
ATTTCTAAAGTTCTTGGTGCAGACAGCTCCTTTTTGATAGCCTTCTCTGTACTACCTCTATTTATATCCTTTTGGAGGGATGACCTCCAGAATTTGACAATATGCAAGATGCAGTCCTCATTGACATCACTTCCTTTCTTCTACTGGTTATACCTCTTCCTGTGTACCTAGCATTCACCTAATTCAGGCCACTGCCTTGTTGCACTGTTTTTCAACCTTGAGATAATCAGATATAATTATCCCATTTTACATGCTTCTATACTTCTTTGCAATTTAATCTTAGCTGCCAAGCAATGGACCACACTTCTTTCTTCTTCTACTCTAACAGGCAGTGGAGTGCAGTGGAGTGCCTCAGGGATCTGTATTGGGACCCTTACTGTTCAATATATTATAAATGATCTGGAAAGAAATACGAGGAGTGAGATAATCAAATTTGCAGATGACACAAAATGTGCAGAGTAGTTAAATCACAAGCAGATTGTGATAAATTGCAGGAAGACCTTGTGAGACTGGAAAATTGGGCATCCAAATGGCAGATGAAATTTAATGTGGATAGTGCAAGGTGATGCATATAGGGAAAAATAACCCATGCTATAATTACACGATGTTGGGTTCCATATTAGGTGCTACAACCCAAGAAAGAGATCTAGGTGTCATAGTGGATAACACATTGAAATCGTCGGTTTCAGTGTGCTGCGGCAGTCAAAAAAGCAAACAGAATGTTGGGAATTATTAGAAAAGGAATGATGAATAAAACGGAAAAGTGTCATAATGCCTCTGTATCGCTCCATGGTGAGACCGCACCTTGAATACTGTGTACAATTCTGGTCGCCGCATCTCAAAAAAGATATAATTGCGATGGAGAAGGTACAGAGAAGGGCTACCAAAATGATAAGGGGAATGGAACAACTCCCCTATGAGGAAAGACTAAAGAGGTTATGACTTTTCAGCTTGGAGAAGAGACGACTGAGGGGAGATATGATAGAGGTGTTTAAAATCATGAGAGGTCTAGAACGTGTAGATTGAATCGGTTATTTACTCTTTCGGATAGTAGAAGGACTAGGGGACACTCCATGAAGTTAGCATGGGGCACATTTAAAACTAATCGAGAAAGTTCTTTTTTACTCAACGCACAATTAAACTCTGGAATTTGTTGCCAGAGAATGTGGTTCGTGCAGTTAGTATAGCTGTGTTTAAAAAAGGATTGGATAAGTTCTTGGAGGAGAAGTCCATTACCTGCTATTAAGTTCACTTAGAGAATAGCCACTGCCATTAGCAATGGTTACATGGAATAGACTTAGTTTTTGGGTACTTGCCAGGTTCTTATGGCCTGGATTGGCCACTGTTGGTAACAGGATGCTGGGCTTGATGGACCCTTGGTCTGACCCAGTATGGCATTTTCTTATGTTCTTATTTTTGTTGCAAATCTTTCCTACTAATCTTTCTGCAATATTGCTTAATACATTTAACAGAACCCTGAAGTACTCCAATTTCTTTTCTTAAAGTAAACTCTCAAATCAGTTTTTAATGTTGAGATTACTTACCTGATAATCTCCTTTCCTTAGTGTAGACAGATGGACTCAGAACGAATGGGTATAGGATGCTCGTGCTAGCAGTTGGAGAACGGATCTGATGTCAGCACGGGTATATATACCCCCACAGGAAAGCGTAGCAACTTAGTAATCTTCTTGCAAAAGCTGTGTATGGATGTGTGTGTACTGACGCTCAGTGAAATAGTGAAACAGGATTCCCCTGACCGATTGATAGTAGCTGGAGACCGCCAGCATTCACAACCGGAAGGCGTCGCCACCTGGCAAAGGGGACGCTCTTATGTAAGAATATGACATGGCCTACCTGGAATCGGTGAACCCATGTATACTGGCAGCCTGGGAGGGATGCTGAGTCCATCTGTCTACACTAAGGAAAAGGAGATTATCAGGTAAGTAATCTCAACATTTCCTAGCATGTAGCCAGATGGACTCAGAACGAATGGGATGTAGAAAAGCTTTACTCCCCGCCTGGGTGGGAGGCTGCCTGAGGACCGTGTAGGACTGCCCTCGCAAATGATGTGTCCTCTCTGGCCTGGACATCCAGACGGTAGAACCTGGAAAAGGTATGGAGGGAGGACCATGTCACCGCTTTACATATTTCTGCAGGCGACAGCATCCTGGATTCTGCCCAAGATGCTGCTTGGGCTCTGGTAGAATGAGCCTTGACTTGTAGAGGTGGCGACTTCCCGGCCTCTACGTAAGCTGCTCTGATAACTTCTTTAATACAGCGGGCGATGGTGGGCCGAGAGGCTGCTTCACCTTGTTTCTTTCCGCTGTGCAGGACGAACAGATGGTCAGTCTTTCGTACTTCTTGTGTCAATTCCAGATATCTGGGCAGCAATCTGCCGATGTCGAGATGGCATAGTAAACGCCCTTCAGATTTCTTCAAACCCGCCGTTGTAGGCAAAGATATGGTTTGGTTGAGGTGAAACTGTGAGACCACTTTAGGTAGAAAGGAGGGAACCATGCGAAGATGGATAGCCTCAGGAGTGATCCTGAGAAAGGGATCATGGCAGTACAGCGCTTGTAGCTCTGAGATGCGGCGTGCTGAACACACCGCCAGCAAGAACACCATCTTCAAAGTTAGAGAACGGAGAGACAAGCCCCGAATGGGTCTGAGAGGTGGAATCCCATGAGGAAATCCTAAACTAGGTTAAGGTTCCACAGGGGCACTGGCCAGTTCAGTGGCGGGAACGAATGTGCTTGACTCCTTCAGGAAGCGAGAAACATCTGGATGCGTGGCAATGGTCTTGCCATCCTCCGGGACCGTAGCAGGACAGCGCAGCCACCTGAACCTTGATGGAGCTTAGGGAGAGACCCTTCTGAAGCCATCCTGCAGAAAATCCAGAACAATAGGAATAGTGGTCGCATGTGGATTGGTGCCGTGTCGCACCAGGCTTCGAATACTCTCCAGATCCTTACGTAGGGTGAGGGATGTGGAAAACTTGCGAGCTCGGAGGAGTGTATCTATCACCGGTTCCGAGTAACCTCTTTTTTTTCAGTCTAGCCCTCTCAATGGCCAGACCGTAAGAGAGAATTGAGCCGGATCCCTCGTGGAGGATGGGACCCTTGATGCAGCAGGTCCCTGAGAGGAGGCAGGGGAAGGGACTTCCCCTGCCAGTAGTCTTCTCATGTCCGCGTACCATGGTCTTCTTGGCAAGTCTTGTGCCACTAGAAGAACTAGGCCCTGGTGCTTCTGAAACTTGTGGATGATGGCGCCCAGCAGAGGCCACGGAGGAAAAGCGTATAGCAGAGTCCCTGGAGGCCATGGCTGAACCAGGACGTCGATCCCGTTTGAAGAACGGATCTCGCTTGCGGCTGAAGTATCTGGGTACTTGAGCATTGGACCTGTCCGCTAATAAGTCATGTCCGGAATCCCCCAGTGATCCACAATCATCTGGAAGGCTGTGGGTGACAGCTGCCATTCTCCGGATTTAGGCTTCTCTCTCTGCTGAGGAAGTCTGCCGTGGTGTTGTCCTTCCCGGCAATGTGGACGGCGGAGATGTCCTGAAGATTTGCCTCTGCCCAAGCCATCAGCGGGCTATCTCTAGGGATACCTGTCTGCTTCTGGTTCCGCCCTGACGGTGATGTATGCCACCGTGGTGGCGTTGTCGGACATCACTCTGACTGCTCGGTTCTTGCAGTCTGTGAGCAAACTGTAGGCAGGCTAACCGGACTGCTCATTGCCTCTAGACGGTTGATGTTCCACCCTGACTCTTCTCTGTTTCCACCCGCCCTTGTGTGGTGAGCTCTTCGCAGTGTGCTCCCCAGCCGCTCAGGCTGGCGTCTGTGGTGAGCAGAGTCCACGTGGGGGAGGACATCTTCGACCCCCTGCTCGTGTGGTTGGACTGCAACCACCACTGCAACTGGGTCCGCACTCTGGCTGGTAGAGGTAGATGCACGGAATAATTCTGGAAGCGGGGGTTCCAGCGAGAGAGCAGGGAGTGTTGTAGAGGTCTCATAGAAACATAGAAATGACGGCAGAAGACGACCAAACGGCCCATCCAGTCTGCCCAGCAAGCTACGCAGTTTATCCATTTTTTTTCATCTCCCCCCCCCCCCTTTTTTTTCCTCCCTCCCACCCGTCACTATTGGCTTCCAGCACTCTCCGGCCCCAATTCCCTTCCACCCCTCCACCAATGCAGAGAGCAGCGCCGTATCCGCATCCCAGTGAACAACCAGCTCAATCAGGGGTAGCAACCGCCGCAACAAGCGGCCACACCCCTGCCCCATACTCTTACCCACCTCTGTTTTGTTTGTTTGTTTTTTGTTTTGTTTTTTTTGGAGATGGCAGCCCTCCATCCTTCAGACCCGTGAAGGTGGAACACAAACCACTGGCCACTGGCATCCGGCTCCGTGAATGCCTCTGTGGCTACTGCCGCTTCGTGCAGTGTTTTACCGCCTCCTCATATGGGCCCTTGCCCAGGGGACCACCTCCAGGGTGGAGGCCATGAGTCCGAGAACCTGAAGATAATCCCAAGCTATGGGCCGGTTGGCTCCCATCAAGGACCGGAGACGCGTCTGAAGTTTTAACCTTCTCTTGGTAGTGAGACTGACTGTGTCTGCCTGGGTGTCGAACTGTACTCCCAAGTATTCCAGTGATTGGGAAGGCTGTAGGCAACTCTTGTTGAGGTTGACTACCCATCCCAGGCTCTCCAGAAGGGCGATCACTCTGTTGGTTGCCCGATGGCTCTTCTCCCGTGATTTCGCCCCGATCAGCCAATCGTCCAGGTAGGGATGGACTAAGATTCCTTCCCGTCTGAGCGCCGCTGCTACCACTACAACCACCTTGGTGAAGGTCCGCGGTGACGTGGCTAACCCGAAGGGCAGAGCCCGGAATTGGAAGTGGCATCCCAGAACCTTGAAGCGTAGGTAGCGCTGATGATCCGGATGGATCGGGATATGCAGGTAGGCCTCTGACAGGTCTAAGGCCATGAGGAATTCTCCTGGCTGTACTGCGGTCTTGACTGAGCACAGAGTTTCCATGCGAAACCTCGGGACCCTTAAGTATCGATTGACTGACTTGAGGTCCAATACGGGCCGGAAAGTGCCCTCTTTCTTGGGTACCATGAAATAAATGGAATAGTGTCCAGAATTCATTTCCCATGCAGGTACTGGGATGATGGCTTTCAAGGACAGGAGCCTCGCCAGGGTAGCTTCCAATGCTGTCTTCTTGTGTATGGGACACGAAGATTCCACAAACCTGTCCGGAGGGAGATGAAAGTCCAGATAATACCCCTCTCGATGATGGCGAGGACCCACTGGTCCGACGTAATCGACCCATCTGGGGTAGAAGAGGGTTAAACCTGCCCCCTATGGCTCCGTCCCCCAGATGGATCGGCTGATTCTCATTGGGAGGCGCGGCCGGGACCTGAACCTGAGCCGGCTCCCCTCTTGCGCTGCTTGTTCCGAAAGGACTGGTTCCTGGCCTGAGGACAAGGCGCCTGGTAGCAACTCCTATAGGGAGTGAAGCGCTGGCAGCTCCTACCTCTGGAGGTCCTTGGAAAGGCGTGCTGGTTCCTCCTGAACCGATCTTCCGGCAGTCGAGGTACTGGAGAGGTGCCCCATGTGCTGGCCAGTTTATCAAGGTCCCTGCCAAACAGGAAAGAACCCCTAAAGGGGCATTCTGGTGAGGCGTGTCTTCGAAGGCGCATCGGCTGACCAATTCCGTATCCAGAGCTGCCTCCTGGCAGCTACGGAGGATGAGACCCCCCTTGGCTGTTGTACGGTCTAGGTCTGACGCAGCATCCGTGAGGAACACGAGAGTTGACTCCATGTCTGTTGCCGGAGCATTGTTCCTGACCTGTGACAAACAGGAACGCGTCACCACTGTGCAGCAAGTTGCGATCCGCAAAGATAGAGCTGCCACCTCAAAGGTCTGTTTCAGAATGGCGTCCAAGTGCCGGTCATGAGCCTCCTTGAGGGCCGCCCCCCCTTCAACTGGAATGGTAGTGCGCTTGACCACAGCGCTGACCAAGGCGTCCACCTGAGGGCACGCCAACATCTCGATTGCCGGTTCCAGAGGGTACATGCCCATCAGGGCCCGACCCCCCTTTGAATGAGGCTGCTGGTGCAGCCCATTCTAAATCAATCAATTGCTGTGCCGCTTGCAAGAAGGGAAAATGGCGGCCTGGAGGACAAAGACCTTCCAGCAGAGGGTTCTGCGTAGAGGGCGCCATAGTGCTGGGACCTGTAATATCCAACTCCGCCAGGCACTGAGATACCAGGTCTGAGAGATATTCCTTGGGAAAGAACCTCCTCATGGTTCGATATGGCTCAATCCCTGAGGGAAGATCCCCCTCCTCCGGGGGTTCGGACTCATCTTCCGAGACATCAGAGTCCTCCTGAACCGGACTGCTCGGAGGCGGGTGCCCATGAGAAGGGCACGAATGTCCAGGGGCAGGATCAGCTGGAGTAACAGCAGCAGCAGCCGCAGCAGCAGCAGGCCTGGACGGGAAGCTGACTGCATCTGTACAAAGGCATGAATCCCCTTAAAGAGATCCACCCAGGAAATGGAAACTGTCTCTAGTCGTCGGGGTACCAGGTCCCCCGGGATTCCTGGTTGTTCGAGACTGCCCGCTAGATCCGGGGTGGCCCCTGGGGAACTGTCAGCAAACCTCGGTTGAGACTGGTCCTGGCCTGAGACTCCCACTGCCTCCTCACATTGGGCACAAAGGGAGTCTGGCTCCTCGCTATGCGTGGCCCTAAGCTGGCATGCTGAGCAGAGGCCGAGGGCTTTAATGCCAGAATCAGGAGGCGCCGCCGCTGAAGCGTTCTGTTCCATTGAAGAATATGCGCTTAATAATATACGGCAGCAATATGCGCTTAATACAACAGGCGCTCAATAATATGCGGCAGCAATATGCGCGCAATACAACAGGCGCTTACTACAACAGGCGCTCAATAATATGCGGCAGCAATATACGCTCAATGATATCCAGTATGCGCTCACGAGTATGCGATTAGCAATATACACCCAATGATATTCAATATACGCTCATTATTCTGCAGTCAGCAATATACGCACAATGATATATAATATGTGCTCCTTAATATGCGGTCAGCAATATACACTCAATGTCTAGTCATAGACAGACGCCTATCATGGGCGCTCAATACCTGAACAAGGCAGACAAAATGGCGACCTCCACGGCGTGCCACATGCAGGCAACGCTGCCGATCCTCTTTCCTCGGAGACCCAAAAGTAAGAGATGTACGTCTTACCTGATCCTCGGCGCTTCCCGGTTCGAACCCGGGCAGTCTCCGGCTGCGGGGGGGAGAGGGCAAGTACCTTCACCGCCACGCTTGAGGAAATGCACCCGCTGCCTCGTCCACGCCGGGACCGAAGGGCCTCTTCCGGCACGCCCGGGACAGAGGCGCCTCTTCCGCCACGCCCGAGCCCTTCTTGCCCGGGGGCTAGTCCCTGCCGCGATTCGGCCACCAGACCGAGGCCTAGATCTCCGGGGGATCTCGGAAATCACCCCGGGAAACTCAACTGGGGAAGGGACCCCAAGGGTATCACCGCAGGAGTGCGGGGCTCAATGTTCCTGTAGAAATTTAGTAAGAAAAAGATAGAAAGTAGAAAGTAAACACGCTCTGCGAGCGTGCAGGCTCTCCAAACTGCTTTGGAGACGGAAATTACTGAGTTGCTACGCTTCCTGTGGGGGTATATATACCCGTGCTGACGTCAGATCCGTCTCCAACTGCTAGCACGAGCATACTATACCCATTCGTTCTGAGTCCATCTGGCTACACACTAGGAAAACCCTATTAACCATCTTGTATGTGTACAGTTCTCCGTCTGCTTTCATACCCTTCCAGATTCCAGTCATGGTTTAGAGCAGGATTGTAAAAAAAACAAACAAAAAAAAACCCCCAAACCCCCCCCCCCCCCACACACCCCTTAGGGTACAAGCCAAAAAATGTATGTTTCTGATCCACTATTCTATGTGGGGTAGATTTTAAAAGAAGCGCGATCAGCCTACTTTTGCTTGCGCATCAGACTCAAGCAAAAGTACGCTGGATTTTTAGTAGATACGCGCGGAGCCGCGCGTATCCACTAAAATCCTGGATCGGCGCGCGCAAGGCTATCGATTTTGTATAGCCTGCGCGCGCCGAGCTGCGCTGCCTCCCCCCGTTCCCTCCAAGGCCGCTCCGAAATCGGAGCGGCCTTGGAGGGAACTTTCCTTTGCCCTCCCCTCACCTTCCCCTCCCTTCCCCTACCTAACCCACCCGCCCGGCCCTGTCTACACCCCCCCTTACCTTTGTCGGGGGATTTACGCCTCCCGGAGGGAGACGTAAATCCCCGCGCGCCAGCGGGCCTGCTGCGCGCCGGGCCGCGACCTGGGGGCGGGTACGGAGGGCGCGGCCACGCCCCCGGGCCGTAGCCACGCCCCGTACCCGCCCCCAAAACGCTGCCGACACGCCCCCGGAACGCCGCGACGACCGGGCCCGCCCCCCCGACACGCCCCCCTCCGAGAACCCCGGGACTTACGCGAGTCCCGGGGCTCTGCGCGCGCCGGGAGGCCTATGTAAAATAGGCTTCCCGGCGCGCAGGGCCCTGCTCGCCTAAATCCGCCCGGTTTTGGGCGGATTTAGGCGAGCAGGGCTCTGAAAATCTACCCCTGTGTCATTTGTTGGGCTTTTTTGATTTTTGCCACCCTTTCCCTCTCTCCCAACCTTTTACTTCCTTCCTCTAGGTCACAGTGACTCTTTTTGGGCCTGGCCATTACCACCTGCAACAATGGTTCTTTCCAAGCTGACACCAAGTTCTAAATGCCTGGGTGACCTGCTGCCTAGGAATTTTTCAGTCCTGGTTTAGGGATGCATTGAACCCGGCATGATATCCTTGTTAATTTGTTAATAGCAAATTGCTAGTAAAGTGGTGCCATCTGAAAAAAACAAAAGCAAAACAGCAATACTATGTTTTCTGTATTTCCCAATCATTCATAAAACTATTAAACAGCAGTCCAAGCATAGACCTGTGGACCCCATTATATTACAACTGTAATGAATACAGAAAGTTATAGAACTTGAAGCAAAATTTAGGATTGTTGCTTTATCCCCATCCATAGTAAAAATTTTTGTTTCCCAATTAACTCACAAAGGAACCTAAAACATCTTTCATCATCCTATTTTAAAATTTTAAAAGCTATTTGAGTTTCTACTCTCCAGAAACAGTTTTTTTTTTTTTGTTAATTGTAAGAATAATCACACCTCTCCTATAAATCTTGTTCTTTAGTTATCCCCATACCTTCCCCCTTTTATTATTTTAAGGTTCTTAACACAGATTTGAGTTTTGTATATTAATAGAAAAAAATGTAAGAACTGTAAAATTTAACAGTATTCCCAATCTCCTCTCAGTGCTTTCAATTAATTCTGTGTTCAGTTTCTTCAGCTAGCAAACCACAGTTCACTGTTAAAATTTTAAGATTTTGATATTATACCTTGCTTTTTCTGCTTTTAATTCTGGTTCCTGAAGGAGGGTAAAGGCTGATGAGATTGTTGCGAGTTAGGACATCATAGAAAAAGGTGATTGATGGCAATCTATACCAAATTTTCAGGACACAAGGACTCAGTTGGGGTTGAGGAGAGGGGATCGGATCTGCGTCTATTTGCAGATGCAGGCACTTGGAACGTAGGCTCCTTTAGTTCTGGGCAGAACATCTTATTTCTCTCTACATATAAAATTTGTACATTTGGCCGGACATGGTTTTGGTATGTACCAGACACACTTATGTACCATACGTTATTCTGTGGTTTTATATCCTTTTCCTCAAAACTGAATAAACGATTTAACATAAAATTTGTGCGCTCTGTGCATTGATCACTCTGTCTGTTACACACCAACACATACTTGAGAGAAAAAACCCTTATGTCTTCCAACACTGGGGCCGATGGAATAAGCTGAGCATATTCAGTTCACTTTAAACAAAGAGAAAAAGCTTGTGTCCCAATGAAGTAAGTTAATGGTATGCTAATGCATCAGGAGTTAAAGGTGCACAAACCCAAAAATGTGTGCAAAGAAGAGGTTTAGTATGCAGAAAAGCAAGATTTGCAGAAATATTTTAATGTGTACAAAACATATTTTGGGTAGAAAGCATGTTTTCTGCACATAAAATCCTAACTATGGATCCTGGCACCAAAACTCCAGCTTCTGCTCATTGATTAACATTAGCCCTGGAAATGTTACTCCACCTCTCACCAGGAGCAAAATTTCCAGTGTTTTGAGTCTGTGGGCAGAGGGAGCCACAGGAGATGCAGCAAATGGAAGTGGAGGATTTGAAGGGAGACAGCGAACTACAGACTGTAGCAGACACCCCCTAAGAATTCCTTTAAGAGTCTCGAATTTATTATTCACCACCATTCAAAAAGACGACAAAAAGTAACAGTTACCAAATATAGGTGATATCTGATTTATATTCCATCTTTCAGACACTTCAAAAAGGTTTACTAATAAAGTTAACAGCATGAATCTTGCAATATTTTTGGAGTCATCTTAAAATACTGCAGTTCCTGCGACCCTAATCATTTCCTTAGCTTTAGATCAGAGATTGACTACATAAGATTTTTTTCAATTATAGGGATATTTTAATCCTAAAAATGAAGATTAGGGTGTATCCAAATGTTAATATAAGAAATTTCCATACTGTGTCAAACTAAGGGACTATCAAGACCAGCATCCTATTTCTAACTGTGGCCAATCCAGGTTACAAGTACCTGCCAAATACCCAAATTTTAAATAGATCCCATGCTACTAATGCCAGAAATAAGCAGTGGCTTCCCTTTGGCCAGTATTAATCCCAGCCTCTCTTCTTGAAATTTCCACGCAAAAAGTTTAATTCAGTATCAAAATGTTTCATATATATTCTTTGACCCAAGTCATATGCCCTTATTTTTGTAAGATAAGACAGTACATGAAGGCCAGTCTCATCTTCCTCCATCTCGGGATGTAAGAACCAGTTAATTCTCTGGGTTTTTCTTTTTTTTTGGGGGGGGGGGGAGGGTTATTTGTACTTCCCTTGGGATGTTACTGCTTTTAAGGACTTTTAGAGAGAATAAATTCTATAGAGAGTACACCCAAATTTAGCAGTACTGCACTCTGAAAAATGCCTATATCTGAGGCTCCTGAAGTCTAAATTTGCTTTTGTATCCAATAAAGTTATCCTAGTGGATCAGTGGCTGCACAGTATACTGCCTTGCAGAAAGATTAGTTTTGATTTTCAACTATAGCTTCTGCTGTTTGGGCCAGGCAGGGCTGAGGGTGCTCAGAAAGCTCAATGCTGTAGCACCAGTGGGGGCTAGTTCCAATTAAACTAGAAGCCTATATGAGTAAGAGCAACCTGCTCGCTCAAATAGAAAGGATTAGGGGTGTGCATTCGGATTGACCGCATTAGTAAAACGCAACTCATATTTTTTTTTTACTTAAAAAATTGATTCGACATAAACGATCGGATTTCCCACATATCGAACATAGATATGTTCGATATGTGGGAAATCGCGATTGTTGAGCCAAAATAAAAATATAAACCCCCTCACCCTCCTTAATCCCCCCCCCCCCCGACTTACCACAACTCCCTGGTGATGGAGCGAGGAGTGAGGACGCCATTTCTGCAATCCTTGGCGAGAAGCATGTGACGTCGACGGCACGTCGAGTGACGCCGGCGTCACATGATTCCCGGCTCGTTCGCGCCGGACGGCTCGTTCGGCCCAAAAAGAACTTTTGGCCAGCTTGGGGGGGGCCTCCTGACCCCCTCAAGCTGGCCAAAAGTTCTTTTTGGGCCGAACGAGCCGTCCGGCGTGAACTTGCCGGGAATCACGTGACGCCGGCGTCACTCGACGTGCCGTCGACGTCACATGCTTCTCGCCAAGGATTGCAGAAATGGCGTCCTCACTCCTCGCTCCATCACCAGGGAGTTGTGGTAAGTCTGGGGGGGGGGATTAAGGAGGGTGAGGGGGTTTATATTTTTGTTTTGCACATATGTACATATACCCAACTCATTGGATTTTTTTTATGTCCATATTGGCCGCAAGTGGGACCCCCTTTCGGACATAAAAAATATGAACATAAAATTTTGCTCTGCACATCCCTAGAAAGGATACATTTAACATCTAGAAAAACAGTAATGCTGTAATAAGCCAGTAATTAGGCTTCTGGTAACATATCCCTTAAGATCCAGGTCAACCAGCTTAGCACAAAATTCTAGAGAAAGACTTGCAGGTTTTTCAATAACTAAATTGTTCCCACCAAAAGGTTAATGGTATGGAAACAAGGGATGTGTCTTCTAGTATTCAAGAGGTTCTGGTGGCAAGCTAGCTAATTTAAAAAGGACCAATGTAAAACAAATTGTGCACTGGAACACAATGCATGGTTTAACTAAAGTGTTAAAGTAATTTAAATCCCGATGTACTAACCTAATGGAATGCTAATGCATCAGGAGTTTTTTTTTTAAAAAGTGTGCTAACATGAAAAGGTGCATAGAAGACATGCTTAGTACATATAAAACATTTCCTACACCAAAAATATATTGGGCATGCATAAGCATGATTTGGCAAAAAAAACATAAAACAAAAAACCAAACACCCCACAATTTGAGTACCCAATTTTCTCTCGTTATAATGTAACTTTTTGCTCCTTTAAATTGTCTCTTGTTGACTGGTTAGTTATAGTTACTGCTTAGTTCTATGTAAACCAAGTTGATTTGATTTGTATCAAGAAAGTCGGTATTATAAAAGCCTTTAATAAATAAAGTTATAAAATAGACTTTGAGCAGAAAACTTGATTTTGTGCACAAATTATGTTTTAATGCACAAATTCTGAGACGACAACCCTGCACCATGAACTCCAGATTCAGCCCCTTAGACTAGCATTAGCACAAGTAACTTAACTCCAGCACTGACCAGGAGTTAAATGTCCAGTGTTGAGAAACAATCAGGCAGATTCTGTAAGCAACACGGGAGAATGAGCGCTCTGCTTTGAGCGCCTGCTCAACCACCTCTCCTAGGCATGCGATCCTATATTTAAATGAGGGGTTGAGCTAAAAAGAGGCGCTAGGAATGATTCTGCGCTCCTAGTGCCTCTTTGGCCCAGGAGAGATGGCTCTGTCAACGGGTTCAGGAAACAGATGCTCAATTTTAGAAGATGCGGCCGGTAAAATTGAGCGTCCATTCTAACCGGACAGCACTTTTTTTTTTACATTAAGTCGGAGAGTGTACAAAAAAAAGCTGAATTTTTTGCTTTTGTATACACTTTTCCAAGTTGATAATAAATGCCTGCCCAAGGGCAGGTGTTAATTTATGCGCATAAAATGTGTGGATTGGATACATTTTACTTTGAGTATCCCAGGTGACTAATAGCCACATCAACATGCATTTGCATGTGATAAGCACTATTAGTGTTCAGGGGGTTGGCCATGCATTTGAGGTGCTAAACCTCTTACAGTATAAAGGGGTAATAGCCAAACCCGTGTAAAACAGTGCACACGGCCGAGCGCACTTTACAGAATCTGCCTGCATGCGTTAAGCCTACAGACTTCTCTGGTTGAAGAGTAATAGATAACGCCTTCATTAACATGGAATTTAATAGGAGTACTAATTTATGTGAACAGTTCAACACAGGTTTGTGTGCACATTTTTTACATACAGAATTCTTTGCTGCATCGAAAGTAAAGTCTGTGCACAAAATGTGCACACAACGTTAAAAAAGGTGGGAAAAAGGCAAAAACGATTACCATCATGGTTAAAAGGTGAGGTAAAAGAGGCTATTTTAGCCAAAAAGACATCCTTCAAAAATTGGAAGAAAATAGGATAAAACATACACTTGACAATCTTAAAACACTGATAAGACAGGCAAAGAGAATTTGAAATGAAGTTGGCCATAGAGGCAAAACTCATAATAAAAACCTTTTTTAAATATATCTGAAGCAAGAAACCAGTGAGGGAGTCTGTTGGACCATTAGATGACCGAGGGGTTAAAGGGACTCTATGGGAAAATAAGGCCATTGCAGAAAGACTAAATGAATTCTTTGCTTCCGTGTTTACTAATGAGGATGTTGAGGAGATACCAGTTCCGGAGATGGTTTTCAGGGGCGATGAGTCAGATGAACTGAACGAAATTACTGTGAACCTGGAAGATGTAGTAGGCCAGATTGACAAACTAAAGAGTAGCAAATCACCTGGACCGGATGGTATGAATCCTAGGGTACTGAAGGAACTAAAAAATGAAATTTCTGATCTATTAGGTTACAAATTTTAACTATCATTAAAATCATCCATTGTACCTGAAAAGACTGGAGGGTGGCCAATATAACACCAATATTTAAAAAAGGCTCCAGGGGCGATCTGGGTAACTATAGACCAGTGAGCCCAACTTCAGTGCCGGGATAAATAGTGGAAACTATTCTCAAGATCAAAATGGTAGAGCATATAGAAAGACATGGTTTAATGGACCACAGTCAACATGGATTTACCCAAGGGAAGTCTTGCCTAACAAATCTGCTTCATTTTTTTTTTTTAAGGGGTTAATAAACATGTGGATAAAGGTGAACTGGTAGATGTAGTGTATTTGGATTTTCAGAAGGCATTTGACAAGGGGAAGACTATAGTGATAGGGGTATACTACCGTCCACCTGGTCAAGATGGTGAGAGACGGACAGTGAAATGCTCAGAGAAATTAGGGAAGCTAACCAAATTGGTAGTGCAGTAATAATGGGAGACTTCAATTACCCCAACATTGACTGGGTAAATGTATCATCGGAACACGCTAGAGAGATAACGTTCCTGGATGGAATAAATGATAGCTTTATGGAGCAATTGGTTCAGGAACAGACGAGAGAGGGAGCAATTTCAGATCTAATTATCAGTGGAGCACAGGACTTGGTGAGAGAGGTAACGGTGGTGGGGCCGCTTAGCAATAGTGATCATAATATGATCAAATTTGATTTAATGACTGGAAGAGGAACAGTGTGCAAATCCAAGGCTCTCGTGCTAAACTTTCAAAAGGGAAACTTTGATAAAATGAGAAAAGTTGTTAGAAAAAAACTGAAAGGAGCAGCTACAAAAGTAAAAAATGTCCAAGAGGTGTGGTCATTGTTAAAAAATAATACCATTCTAGAAGCACAGTCCAGATGTATTCCACACATTAAGAAAGGTGGAAAGCAGGCAAAACGATTACCGGCATGGTTAAAAGGGGAGGTGAAAGAAGCTATTTTAGCCAAAAGATCTTCATTCAAAAATTGGAAGAAGGAGCCAACAGAAGAAAATAGGATAAAGCATAAACGTTGGCAAGTTAAATGTAAGACATTGATAAGACAGGCTAAGAGAATTTGAAAAGAAGTTGGCTGTAAAGGCAAAAACTCACAGTAAAAATTTTAAATATATCCAAAGCAGAAAGCCTGTGTGAGAGAGTCAGTTGCACCGTTAGATGATCGAGGGGTTAAAGGGGCACTTAGAGAAGATGAGGCCATCATAGAAAGATTAAATGATTTCTTTGCTTTGGTGTTTACTGAAGAGGATGATGGGGAGGTACCAGTAATGGAGAAGGTTTTCATGGGTAATGATTCAGATGGACTGAATCAAATCATGGTGAACCTGAAGAGTAGTAAATTACCTGGACCGGATGGTATACACCCCAGAGTTCTGAAGGAACTAAAAAATGAAATTTCAGACCTATTAGTAACAATGTCACCTATCATTAAAATCATCCATTGTACCTGAAGACTGGAGGATAGCAAATGTAACCCCAATATTTAAAAAGGGCTCCAGGGGCAATCCAGGAAACTACAGACCAGTTAGCCTGACTTCAGTGCCAGGAAAAATAGTGGAAAAAGTGTTCTAAACATCAAAATCACAGAACATATAGAAAGACATGGTTTAATGGAACAAAGTCAGCATGGTTTTACCCAAAGCAAGTCTTGCCTCACAAATCTGCTTCACTTTTTTGAAGGAGTTAATAAACATGTGGATAAAAGTAAGCTGGTAGATGTAGTATACTTGGATTTTTAGAAGGCATTTGACAAAGTTCCTCATGAGAGGCTTCTAGGAAAAGTAAAAAGTCATGGGATAGGTGGCAAACTGGCTAAAAGACAGGAAACAGAGTAGGATTAAGTGGCCAATTTTCTCAGTGGAAGGGAGTGGACAGTGGAGTGCCTCAGGGATCTGTATTGGGACCCTTACTTTTCAATATATTTATAAATGATCTGGAAAGAAATAAGACGAGTGAGGTAATCAAATTTGCAGATGACACAATTGTTCAGAGTAGTTAAATCACAAGCAGATTGTGATAAATTGCAGGAAGACCTTGTGAGACTGGAAAATTGAGCATCCAAATGGCAGATGAAATTTAATGTGGACAAGTGCAAGGTGTTGCATATAGGGAAAAAATAACCCTTGCTGTAGTTACACGATGTTAGGTTCCATATTAGGAGCTACCACACAGGAAAAAGATCTAGGCATCATAGTGGATAATACTTTAAAATCATCGGCTCAGTGTGCTGCAGCAGTCAAAAAAGCAAACAATGTTAGGAAGGGAATGGTTAATAAAAATGGAAAATGCCTCTATCGCTCCATGGTGAGACCACACCTTGAATACTGTCTACAATTCTGGTCGCCGCATCTCAAAAAAGATATAGTTGCGATGGAGAAGGTACAGAGAAGGGCAACCAAAATGATAAAGGGGATGGAACAGCTCTCCTATGAGGAAGGCTGAAGAGGTTAGGGCTGTTCAGCTTGGAGAAAAAACGGCTGAAGGGGGATATGATAGAGGTCTTTGAGATCATGAGAGGTCTTGAACGAGTAGATGTGACTCGGTTATTTACACTTTTGAATAATAGAATGACTAGGGGGCATTCCATGAAGTTAGCAAGTAGCACATTTAAGACTAATCTGAGAAAAGTCTTTCACTCAATGCACAATAAAGCTCTGGAATTTGTTGCCAGAGCATGTGGTTAGTGCAGTTAGTGTAGCTGAGTTCAAAAAAGGTTTGGATAAGTTCTTGGAGGAGGAGAAGTCCATTAACGGCTATTAATCAATTATACTTAGGGAATAGCCACTGCTATTAATTGCATCAGTAGCATGGGATCTTCTTAGTGTTTAGGTAATTTCCAGGTTCTTGTGGCCTGGTTTGGCCTCTGTTGGAAACAGGATGCTGGGCTTTATAGACCCTTGGTCTGACCCAGCATGGCAATTTCTTATGTTCTAACCCAATGCACCTCATTACATAGGGCCCTTCATACTGGACAGCATGATGGAGAACAAAAAAAAGAGACAAAGGGAAAACAGCCTCAAGTGACATGAAACTATCAAGATCCACAGAAAACAGCACATGAATTCAAAGTTATACCAGGCTACAATCTATTCAGGAAGGACCAGCTAGGAAGGGAAGGAGGGAGGGAGAAGATAACAGAACTGCAGGGCTCCTGATGTAAAGAGAAGGTACTAAGGGGTTAATGTGGAAAGAGGGAATGGAATTAAGCTTTACAATCACTGCCACTCCCCTCAAAGACTCTGTATTTATCCCATGCTTGCTTAAAATTCTTCTCCCCCACTTTCACAGGGAGGCTGTTTCATACATTCACTACACTTTTTTTTTATATATATATATATATATATATATGCAAATTTTAGTTACAGGTTAAGAATCCCTTGATACAAACAATATACGAAGTACACTAGTGCATACAAAAAGAAAAATATAAAGCTTTTTTGTAATACAAAGTCCTCAATAATGAGAGATCCAATTACATAATTCTAGGATAATTAAAAAAAAACAACAGCACAAATCAAACAAGGGTCAAAATAAAGAGAAATATTGCTGCCTTATTAGGAGACAAAGAAGGCTACAGTTAAGACTCCTCAATGGGTACAACTTTGTCCCCACTCAAACTGTGTTAACTGGGAGGTTAGAAAGAAAAATATAAGACATCTTTATATTTAATATAACACTTACAGGGAAATTTTAATAAGAAGAATGCAATCTCTAATACCCTTGGTCTGAACAACAAATTGTTTCCTCTTCTTCTAGGTCTGCTTAGAAACAACCAGAAAAACCCTAACTTGGAAATGCAAAAAAAAAAAAAAAAAAAGACTAACTGATGTTTTGAAAAAATGTCAATATCTAATCTCTGTCCAGTTCCAACACATGTTAAAACCATTGCTGCCAATTGTGCTTGGGCTGAATCAGAATGCTCTAAGACATATTGAAATTTGGAGGTTCTGAGCACTCCAAGGATACCACAGGTTGAGAGCCAAGTTGTTCTACATTCCCCTTTCTTGAAAGGAGGTAAACAATTAGGGGCAGATTTTCAAAGGCTATGCACGTAACCCAACAAAATTTGCCCCTGCACGTGTCGAGCCTATTTTGCATAGGTTCGGCGGCGCACATAAGCCCCAGGACGCGCGTATGCCCCGGGGCTTGCAAAAAGGGGCGGTCCGGGGGCGTGGCCCGGCACTCCAGCTGGTGGGCTAGATTTTAAAAGCCCTGCGCGCGTAAATCCTCCCGGATTTACGCGCGCAGGGCACTCCCGTGCCTATTTTGTATAGGCTGCCAGCATGTGCAAATCCCGGGGCTTCGTAAAAGGGGCTGGAGGGGGGCGTGTCCAGGAGGGCGGTCCCGAGTCCCCTGGCACTGCGGCCTATGCCGGGGATGCAAGGCGGCACGCGCAAGTTACGCCTGCTTCAAGTAGGTGTAACTTGCCCAACAAAGGTGGGGGGATGCGGAAGAAAGTTCCCTCCGAGGCTGCTCAGAGGGACGGAGGCAGACTGTGCGGCTCGGCACATGCAGGCTGCCGAGTTTGCACAGCCTTGCACACGCCGACCACGGATTTCATAAGATACGCGTGGCTACGCACGTATCTTATAAAATCTGGCGTACTTTTTAAAAATCTACCTCTCTGCGTGCAAGTTATGCCTGCCTTGGGCAGGCGTAACTTTTTCAAAGGTGGGGGGGGGGGGGGGCAGGAGAAATAGTTCCTTCCAAGGCCGCTCCGAAATAGGGAACGGGGAAAGCCATCTGGGCTCCTCTTGGGCTCGGCACGCGCAAGGTGCACATGTTATAAAAATCTGTTGTAGATTTGTTCGTGCCAGGTTGCGCGAACAAATCTACACCTGCACACAAGTTTAAAAATCTGGCCCTATGCTTTAGATAATGAACAGCTTGCTCCAGTACCTTGAAAGTTTCCATTAAATCTCTTAAACATAATTTTTCCAAAGTGCCATATATTTTACCCAAAGATGACAAAACAGATTCCTTCCTGTATTGTTTTCCAAATTCTCTAATTATCAGCATATTATCTTTTGCATGAGATCCCTTAAAAAAGGTTAGAGCCCAAGTTCAATTTAATTTCATTAATCTGTTGAGACATAACAGCAGGAGTTTCCACTATCTGTAAGCGGTTATTGTTATATTCTTTAGTTCAAAAATATAAGGATAACTGATTAGGGAGGGAATTTGATACCTTCAAAAGCATCCCAGATAGAGTCCAAAGTTATCTGAGTTGGTCTTATCAAAGAGAATTGCTGGATATGCATGCGTAGACACAGAAACTGAGTCAAAATTAAAATACCCCATCTTCCTTCATACAAAACGTTGCTCTCCAAGGCTGCGAGTCCAGTCAACTCACTGAGAGAAACTTGCTCGGCGTCTACACTCTCTCCCCCTGAGAGAGAGCTCTATGCCTGGACAATTGGGTTGCTGGCACCATCAGCCTGCAACCGATCCAGGCTCTCATCCAGGTTCCAAAAGCACAGCAGGGTTGACCAGAGGATTCCTCATCATCGGGGAAAGAGAAATGAGTCGGGGCAGGGGGATTTAAGTTTGCTCTTCCTCAACTGTTCCAACCCCCAGCAACTCTACTCCCAATGCTGTACCCCTTTGTATGATGTGGACATCCACAGGGCCGAGATGAGGTGGCTCAAGAGGGACCCTAGAGTAGGTCTTCTCCCTAGCTCTCCTTTTTCGGCCAGTATGGGGCATTTTAGGCAATAAACCGGCAAACAAGGCAGAGGAAAATCTCACACCATCTGTGCCGACACCATCTTGGATTCCTCACTACCCTTTCTATAAAGAAATATTTCCTAAGATTATTCCTATGTCTACCCCCTTGGTTCTAGGTTTTATGATATCACCATGAAAATAGTGAAACTGAATACGTCTCTCCAAGAAAGAACATGATTCAAAACAGTCAGGTCATCTTTTTGACTGGGACGCTTGGTGTTTTTCATTCTACAGTAGGACTTCTTGTTCACCACCTATGAGACATCTAACACTATAATGCCCAGCTAAGTGTTTCTTTCATTCAACCATTATGATACTTGGCTCACAGAAGTGTTGATTTTTATCTGCTATTAAAATACAAAAAAAAAAAAAAAAAGAAGGATAAACCATTAAGCAATTGGACATCATATCCTATGATTATCCTACTACTGGTGATGCCTAGTATGATATCATTAATGTTCAGTAAGTCTCTATAACAAGAATATGGATCCAGTTTGTTACAGTGGTGAGGAGTATATTTTCATAGCCGATTATCAGGTTATCCCTCTAAAATTTGTTTTTTTGGGACAGTCTCCCGATTTCATTTCTGTTACCAATTAACAGAACAGTTCTTCCTGTTTCCAGATTGAGATCTACTAGCAATAGTACCTCCCTTTTCATGACAGATTTTTGGAGGATAGTCACAAAATTGTTTATTCTGTCTGTGATGGGGGTCTGCATATTAAACCAATATAAATAGAACAGATATGCTGTATGGTCTCTTTCTGCCATCATATTTCTTTGTTTCTAAGTTAATTTAACTATTTGCAGGTCAAAAAAGAAAAAATAAATGTGGACGGGAAGGCACATCTGACATTCAAAGGTGCTGAGATGGTGGTAGTTCTGTTTATCTATCAATTATACCCAGTGCAACTGGGACTTACTGAAAATTACTTGTGCCTTGGATACAGAGAATATTTATATAGTTCAGTTCTAACTGTATTATGCTATGCTGCGTAAAGATTAAAGAATATAAATGCTACAAAGCGCTTAAAAAATGGTCAATATCTAGAAAAAAGTGGATAAGAGTAATCCTACAAAGAATTGGCATGCCAGAGTTGCCCACCTTCATTATTGAAGATGTTTAGTGATCACACTGATTAAACAGTAATACTACAGAGAGTGAAACAATCTGAAAGTATCATTTTGAGTGATTTCGTGTCACCATTACTTAAATATCCATGCAAAGATTGTGTAAAGCAGAGTTGAATCACTCAAATGGCTCATGTGGATAGAACAATGCTTTCGGCCAAGGTAAGTCTACAAGTTTTCATTGTATGGGCCAGAGTGTCCCTTTTTAGCTACTGCACAGGCAATTAAAAAAAAAAAGGGGTAAAAATATTTACCCTGCACCAGTTCAAAAGGCATTTAGTTGAAAGCACTGTTCTATCCAAATGAGCATTTCATAAGCGATTCCACTCCACTTTACACAATCTTTGTATGGATATTTAATTAATGGTGACGTATCATTTTGAGCAATGTCATTTAATGATAAAACATTTTTTCTTTTCTTCCTCAGAGTCTTTTGTGCTTCCAGCTCAATCACAACGAAAGCCACCATCTGGCACCATGAGACTTCATTCACCACAACCCAAGAATTTTTCCCCTAATTTAAATCCTCTCCCAACTTATTTTAGTGCATTCACTGCAAACGTCTGCAGGACCCTGCACTCATAGGTCTTGAACCCAGCCACTGGATGTCACCATTGCATGATGACAGATTCCTGCCCCTCAGCATCCTGAGCCACAGCCAACCCAAGGAGCTGAATAAATGAGCTGAGAATCAATCCCTCTATAATCTACATGGTGGTGCTATACACTACAAGTGAGCCATCGTAGCTAGTCCTAATGCTGCCTGTCCTGTCGCAATGCTTTTGCCAATGCTTTCAGAAAAAGAAACCAGATGCTTAATAGCTGTTCCATTTCATAAAGTAATATAGGAACAGCAGCAAAGATGTCAAGAGGTAAAAGTAGGCCTCTCAAGATAGTGCATAAGTACCAGGACTGCTTCTTGAAATGCACATTTCCAGAGCTGAGTTGGAAAGCAAGTTTTATTGTACATTGGAGAAATTACTTACCTGATAATTTCCTTTTCCTTAGTGTAGACAGATGGACTCAGGACCAATGGGTATAGTGTACTCGTGCTAGCAGTTGGAGACGGATCAGATTTCAATCTGACATCAGCACCTAGTACATATACCCCCCTGCAGGAAGTGCAGCAGATCAGTATTCTTCCTTGCAAAGCAGTATGGATATATGTGTGATTGATTAACTTAATGAGTTTAACTCTGATAATTTAGGTGCAACGTTAAAATTTGATTTTGATTAATTGAACTGGTTGATTGGCTATAGCTGGAGACCGCCAGTATCTTCAACCAGAAAGCGTCGACACCCGGCAGGGTGGATGCCCTATGTAAGGAAAAACATGGCTTACCTTGATTTGATGAACAACCATGTATAAGGGCAGCCGAGGGTGGGCTGCTGAGTCCATCTATCTACACTAAGGAAAAGGAAATTATCAGGTAAGTAATTTCTCCATTTCCTAGCGTGCAGCAGATGGACTCAGGATCAATGGGATGTATAAAAGCTACTCCCGAACTGGGTGGGAGGCTGCCCGAGGTCCGATTAGGATAGCTCTTGCAAATGCTGTGTCCTCCCGAGCCTGAACATCCAGACGGTAGAATCTGGAGAAGGTATGAATGGAGGACCACGTTGCCGCCCTGCAGATCTCGGTAGGCGACAGCATTCTGGTTTCTGCCCAGGAGACCGCCTGGGCTCTGGTGGAATGGGCCTTGACCTGTAAAGGTGGTGGTTTTCCCGCTTCTACGTAGGCCGTCTTGATGACTTCTTTGATCCAGCGGGCAATGGTTGCCCGTGAGGCCGCTTCCCCTTGCTCTTTCCCGCTGTGCAGGACGAACAGGTGGTCCGTCTTTCGTACCGGTTCTGACATTTCCAGTTATCTGGATAGTAGTCTGCCAATGTCGAGATGGCATAGAGACCGGCCGTCCTCCGACTTCTTCACACCTTCCATGGTTGTTAATGAAATGGTTTGGTTGAGGTGGAAATGTGAGACCCACTTTGGAGAGGAAGGATGGGACCGTGCGTAGATAGATGGTCCCCGGGGTGATTCTGAGAAATGGATCACGGCAGGACAGTGCTTGTAGCTCTGAAATGCGACGGGCCGAGCATACAGCCAGCAAGAACACCATTTTTTAGGGTTAGTAGACTGAGGGTCAGGCCTCTGAGGGGGTCTGAAGGCGGGTCCCGCTAGGAATTCCAGGACGAGGTTGAGGTTCCACAGGGGCACTGGCCACTTTAGAGGTGGGCGAATGTGCTTGATCCCTTTCAGGAATCTTGATATGTCTGGGTGCGTGGCTATGCTGTCGCCCTTGTTCCTGGGGCCGTAGCATGACAGCGCTGCCACCTGTACCTTGAGTTGAGTTGAGGGACAGGCCCTTCTGGAGCCCATTCTGTAGGAATTCTAAGATTATTGGGACTTTAGAGGCGTGTGGTTCGATGTTGTGATCTTCGCACCAGGCCTCAAAAACTCTCCAGATCCTTGTATATGAAACCATCTACTCATCCCTCTGAAACCATCCCTTCTAAACTCCTACTAGCTATACACAATGTGATCGCCAAACCCCTTTCAAATATTCTCAACTGTTCTCTAGAGCATGGCATTGTCCCGAAATTTCTGAAACAAGCAATTGTGAAACCGCTACTCAAAAAATCTAACCTTGACCCTACCACTCTTTCTAATTACAGACCGGTGTCCAACCTTCCCCTCCTAGCTAAAGTTCTTGAAAAGCTAGTCAACTCACGCCTATCCGATCACCTTGAACAGAACAACATCCTCCCTTCCACCCAATATGGTTTCAGGAAACATTTAAGTACTGAAACATTGCTCCTCTCCCTACACGATACTCTTATCAAAGGAACCGACTCAGGTTCCTCCTATCTGATCGCCTTGCTTGACATCTCGGCTGCATTCGACACAGTCAATCACGATGTCCTACTCAACATACTCAGAAATATCGGGATCACTGGCAAGGCCATTGACTGGATTCAATCATATCTCCAAAATCGCACTTTCACTGTCATAATGGACAACAATGAATCCGATCCCAGTCTTCCCCAAGGGGTACCCCAAGGTTCCTCACTCTCCTCCACGCTATTCAATATATACATGCTTCCCCTTACCACGCTTCTCACTAACCTGCACATCAAACATTTTATTTATGCCGACGATGTGCAACTCATCTTCCCTTTCTCTGTAACTATCCAAACTGCTTTACAAAACTGGGAATCCTGTCTTTCCTCCATCAACCAACTCCTAAAGGACATGCACCTAGCTATTAATGCCAACAAAACTGAGCTATTAATCATATCTAATAGGCAACCGCTCCCAGATATCCCTCTTGCTTACTCAGCCACCAATTTCCCATCGCACACTCGCAATTTAGAGTTATTATTGATAACCACCCTCTCATTTAAACCATTCATCAATCCATTATAAAGGATTGCTATTTTAAGCTCCAAACAATAAAGAAACTCAGACCCCCTACTCCACTTCAATGATTTCCGTACAGTCCTCCAAGCTATTATTTTATCAAAGATTGACTATTGTAATGCACTCTTCCTTGGCATTCCTGCAACACACACTAAGCCACTTCAACTCCTACAAAATGCCGCCGCTCGGATTACTGTCAAACACAAAGAAAAGAGAATCACATCACCCCCACTCTTATGGAACTACACTGGCTCCCTATAGTCACGAATTCTTTATAAAACACTTTCTATCATACACAAGAGTCTAGTAAATTCCAACCTCAACTGGATTAATCCCCCCCTCTTACCCCGTACCTCCAAGAGACCTACCCGCCCAGCCCTCCAAGGAGCACTCCATGCCCAATCTATCAAATCTTTTAAACTCTCCTCTACTATAACAGAGCCTTCTCTCTTGCCGGCCCCACCATTTGGAACTCACTGCCCCATGATATTCGCATAAAGACATATACCCCCACTTTTAAAAAAGAAACTTAAAACCTGGTTCTTTCAGCAAGCCTACTCCATCTCACCCCCATTACATAAAACCCCCCCTATGAATGTTACACTGATATTTTGTTATGAACGCCTTATGTCTGCTGATTTTGTACTGTGCACGATCATGTATATAGTTATAGTTATATTTCATCGCATCTATTCATTGATGTTTATTATATGTAAGGGCTCCTCCCAAAGTTATTTATATTCCTCCTAGTTCTCCAAGTTTTCTGTTATATGTAAGGGCATGCCCAAAGTTTTTTGTTCACTGTAAACCGATGCGATGTGCGAACGGATATCGGTATAAAAGAGATGTTAAATAAATAAATATGTGTTAGTGATGTGGAGAACTTGCATGCTCGGAGGAAGGTATCTATTACTGCCCCCGAGTATCCCCTCTTCCTCAGTCGGGCCCTCTCAATGGCCAGACCGTAAGAGAGAATTGAGCTGGATCCTCGTGAAGGATGGGACCTTGTTGTAGTAGGTCCCTGTGTGGGGGCAGGGGCAGAGGTTCCCCTGCCAGTAGTCTTCTCATGTCTGCGTACCAGGGTCTTCTTGGCCAGTCCGGGGCCACCAGAAGAACTAGACCTCTGTGTCGCTTCGCCTTGTGAATGATTGCACCCAGCAGGGGCCATGGTGGAAAGGCGTATAGGAGGGTCCCCAGTGGCCAGGTCTGCACCAGGGCGTCGATCCCTTGTGACTGCGGATCTTGCCTGCGACTGAAGTATCTGGGTACTTGGGCGTTTGATCTGTTTGCCAGTAGATCCATGTCTGGGGTCCCCCACCAATCCACTATCTTGAAGGCTGTGGTTGACAGCTTCCATTCTCCCGGGTTTAGGCTTTCCCTGCTGAGGAAGTCTGCCGTGGTGTTGTCTTTCCCGGCGATGTGGACGGCGGAGATGTCCTGGAGGTTTGCTTCTGCCCAGGTCATCAGGGGGGCTCTCTCTAAGGATACCTGTTGGCTTCTGGTTCCGCCCTGCTGGTTGATGTAGGCCAGCATGGTGGCGTTGTCCGACATCACTCCGACCGCTTTGTTTCGAAGTCTGTGGGCAAACTGGAGGCAGGCTAGCCGGACTGCCCGTGCCTCTAAACAATTGATGTTCCACCCCGACTCGACTTTGTTCCACCTCCCTTGGGCGGTTAGCTCTTCGCAGTGTGCTCCCCATCCGTGTAGGCTGGCATCTGTGGTGAGCAGGGTCCAATGGCTGTAGGGAGCTCTTGTTTGTGTTGACTACCCATCCCAGGCTTTCCAGTAGAGTTATAACTCTGTTGGTTGCTCAGTGGCTCTCCTCCGGTGATTATGCTCTGATCAGCCAGTCGTCCAGGTAGGGATGGACAAGGATTCCCTCCTTCCTGAGTGTCGCCGCTACCACTACTAGTACCTTGGTGAAGGTCCGCGGTGCAGTGGCTAACCCGAAGGGTAGTGCCCGGAATTGATAGCGGTGATACAGGATCTTGAAGCGTAGGTAGCGCTGGTGTTCCTGATGGATTGGGATGTGCAAGTAGGCTTCCGACAGATCCAGGGATGTGAGGTATTCTCCTGGCTGTATTGCACGTATGACTGACCGCAGGGTTTCCATGCGAAATCTTGGGACCCTTAGGTGTCGGTTGACTGACTTGAGGTCCAGGATGGGCCTGAAGGTGCCCTCTTTCTTGGGTGCAATGAAGTAAATGGAGTAATGTCCAGAATTTATCTCCTGTGAAAGCACTAGGGTTATGGCCTGTAAGGTGAGGAGTCTGGTCAGCGTAGCCTCCACTGCCGTCCTTTTGCAGGGGTCGTGGCAGGGAGATTCCATGAACTTGTCCGGAGGGGTTTGAAGGAAGTCTAGGTAGTATCCTTCTCGGATGATGGCTAGGACCCACTTGTCCGAAGTTCTCTCGACCCATCTGCGGTAGAATAGGGTTAGTCTGCCCCCTATGGCTTCTTCCCTTGGATGGGTCGGCTGATTCTCATTGTGGGGTGCGGCTGGGACCTGAACCCGAGCTGATTCCCCTCTTGCTGTGCCTGTTCCGAAAGGACTGGTTTCTGGCCGGAGGACGAGGTGCTTGATAGGTATTCCTGTAAGGGTTGAAACGCTGTGAGCTTCTGCCTCTGGATGGCCTGGGAAAGGGGCGCTGGTTTCTCTTTGACTTGTCTTCTGGCAGACGAGGTAGTGGAGAGTCGCCCCATTTGTTAGCCAATTTCTCCAGTTCGCTGCCAAACAGGAGGGAACCTTTGAAGGGCATTATTGTAAGGCGTGTCTTGGAGGAGGCGTCGGCCGACCAATTTCGCAGCCAGAGTTGTCTCCTGGCTGCCACTGAGGATGACACTCCCCTGGCTGCTGTGCGTACCAGATCGGAGGCAGCATCCATGAGGAAGGAGAGAGCTGATTCCATGTACTGCCTCTTGGCGTAATTTTTATGTTTCAATGTAAACCGATGTGATCTGTATTTTAATACAGGAACACCGGTATATAAAAATCTAAAAATAAATAAATAAATAAATAAATGTCTTCTCCCGGGGTGTTGTTCCTGGCTTGAGATAAACAGGAACGTGTCACCACGGTGCAGCAGGTCGCAATTTGAAGGGACATAGCTGCCACCTCAAAGGCTTGTTTCAGTATGGCTTCCAGGCGCCGATCATGTGCATCCTTGAGGGCCGCCCCTCCCTCCACTGGTATGGTGGTGCGCTTAGCGACTGCGCAAACTATGGCGTCCACTTTGGGGCACGCTAACAGCTCCTTGGTCGCTGGGTCCAGGGGGTACATGGTGGATAAGGCTCGACCCCCTTTGAATGAGGACTTGGCGCAATCCACTCCACGTCGATTAGCTGTTGCGCCGCCTGTAGGAGGGGAAAATAGTGGGCCATCTGTCGGAGGCCCTCTAGCAGGGGGTTCATTCTAGGTTCCCCCAGGGTGCCTTGACCCGGGATAGCGAGCTCCGATACGCATTGAGATACCAGGTCCAGAAGGTCCTCCTTTGCGAAAAAGCGTCTCATGGTTTGATGCGGCTCTGTCCCCGAGGGAAGTTCCCCCTCCTCGAGGGGCTCCACTTCTTCCTCAGAGTAATCCATGTCCCCGTAGGTGGGGCATGAGGGTCTTCCGGGGCGTATGGATGGCCGGCCCGGGGTTCATTCTGCATCTTAACAAAGGCATAAATCCCTTTAAATAACGCCACCCAGGAGATCGATGCCGGGTCTAAGTTGAGGGGCGCCGGTTCCCTGGGGTTCCCCGTCTGAGGGATGGATTCACTGGGGCCAGCTAGATCCGGAGTGCCTCCCAAGGAGCTAGCACTGGGGCCCGGGTGGGACTGGCCCTGGCCTGGGTCTCCCAGGGCCTCCTCACAGTGTGCACATAGGGAGTCTGCTTCCTCGCTCTGTGCGGCTCTGACGTGGCCTTGGGCTTTTATGCCTATTACTGGAGGTGCCGCTTCTGTGGACGCATAAGCTCTTATGCGCTCCATTGCGTCTGGTATATGTGCGCCGGTTTTGCTCCATGCCGTAGGTATGCGCGAAGCTTATGCGCGGAGGTTTTAAAGTGTGGCCAAAAATGTGCACCCAAATCTTGTGCGCCTACAATGCGCGCCCAAAATCGGCGCCTAAAATATGCGCCCAATTATTGGGCGCTTAGCTTAAAATATGCGCCCAGCCAATTTCAGGCGCCTATAACATGCGCTTAGCTTAATTTGTGTGCTCGATCGGGCGGCAAAGAAGCCAAGATGGCGACGGCGAACGTGTGGGCAATATAGCAACCTCCCTGGAGGGTCTCCACGTGGGCAGACCCTGCTCCTCCTTGATCTTCGGAGACCGTTTAAATAGAAGATGTATGCCTTACCTTGTCTTCAGCACTTCCCGGTTTCGACCCGGGAGGTCTCCGGCTGCAGGGGGAGAGGGTAAATACCTTCAACGCCGCGCTCAAGGGGATGCACCCGCTGCCTCTCAGCCGTGCCCGAACTCCTCTCGCTCGGGAGCTAAGTCCTCGCTGCGATTCGGCTCCGGACCGAGGCTCTTGCCTCCAAGGGACCATGGAAATCACCTCGGGAAACTCAACTGGGGGAAGGACCCGAGAGTATCACCGCAGGAGTGCGGGGCTAGTCTTCAGGATGTTTTTGTTCTTAAATTTTGTTCTAACGCTCGGCGAGCGTGAAGATAGCTCGTAACTGCTTTGGACACGGAAAAATACTGAGAATCTGCACTTCCTGCCAACTCCCTCTCCAACTGCTAGCACGAGTACACTATACCCATTGGTCCTGAGTCCATCTGCTACACGCTAGGAAATGTTGAGATTACTTACCTGATAATCTCCTTTTCCTTAGTGTAGACAGATGGACTCAGAACGAATGGGGTATAGTATGCTCGTGCTAGCAGTTGGAGACTGATCTGACGTCAGCACGGGTATATATACCCCCACAGGAAGCATAGCAACTCAGTAATCTTCCTTGCAAAAGCTGTTATGGATGTGTGTGTACTGACGCTCAGTGAAATAGTGAAACAGGGTTCCCCTGACCGATTGATAGTAGCTGGAGACCGCCAGCATTCACAACCGGAAGGCGTCGACACATGGCAAAGGGGACGCTCTTATGTACGAAAATGACATGGCCTACCTTGAATCGGTGAAACCCATGTATACCGGCAGCCGGGTGGGATGCTGAGTCCATCTGTCTACACTAAGGAAAAGGAGATTATCAGGTAAGTAATCTCAACATTTCCTAGCGTGTAGACAGATGGACTCAGAACGAATGGGATGTACAAAAGCTTTACTCCCAGCCTGGGTGGGAGGCTGCCTAAGGACTGCGTAGGACTGCCCTCACAAATGCTGTGTCCTCCCTGGCCTGGACATCTAGACGGTAGAACCTGGAGAAGGTATGGAGGGAGGACCATGTCGCCGCTTTACATATTTCTGCAGGCGACAGCATCCTGGATTCTGCCCAAGATGCCGCTTGTGCTCTGGTAGAATGAGCCTTGACTTGTAGAGGCGGTGACTTCCCGGCCTCTACATAAGCTTCTCTGATAACTTCTTTAATCCAGTGGGCAATGGTGGGCCGAGAGGCCGCTTCACCTTGTTTCTTTCCGCTGTAAAGGACGAACAGATGGTCCGTCTTTCGTACTTCTTGTGTCAATTCCAGATATCTGGGCAGCAATCTGCCGATGTCGAGATGGCGTAGTAAACGCCCTTCTTCTGATTTCTTCAAACCCGCCGTGGTAGGCAAAGATATGGTTTGGTTGAGGTGAAATTGTGAGACCACTTTAGGTAGAAAGGAGGGAACCGTGCGAAGATGGATAGCCTCAGGCGTGATTCTGAGACAGGGATCACGGCAGGACAGCGCTTGTAGCTCTGAGATGCGGCGTGCGGAACACACTGCCAGCAGAAACACCATCTTCAGAGTTAGAGAACGGAGAGACAGGCCCGAAGGGGTCTGAAGGTGGATCCCACGAGGAAATCCAAAACTAGGTTAAGGTTCCACAGGGGCACCGGCCACTTCAGTGGCGGACGAATGTGCTTGACTCCTTTCAGGAAGCGAGAAACATCTGGATACGTGGCAATGGTCTTGCCATCCCTCCTGGGACCGTAGCAAGACAGCGCAGCCACCTGAACCTTGATGGAGCTTAGGGAGAGACCCTTCTGAAGCCCATCCTGTAGAAAATCCAAAACAATAGGAATTGTGGTCGCATGTGGATTGGTGTCGTGAGTATCGCACCAGTCTTCAAATATTCTCCAGATCCTTACGTAGGTGAGGGATGTGGAAAACTTGCGGGCTCGGTGGAGTGTATCTATCACAGGCTCCGAGTAATCTCGTTTCTTCAGTCTAGCCCTCTCAATGGCCAGACTAAGAGAGAATTGAGCCGGATCCTCGTGGAGGATGGGACCTTGACGAAGCAGGTCCCTGAGAGGAGGCAGGGGAAGGGGCTCCCCTGCCAGTAGTCTTCTCATGTCCGCGTACCAGGGTCTTCTTGGCAAGTCTGGTGCCACTAGAAGAACTAGGCCCCGGTGCTTCTGAATCTTGTGGATGATGGCGCCCAGCAGAGGCCACGGAAGAAAAGCGTATAGCAGACTCTCTGGAGGCCATGGCTGAACCAGGGCGTCGATCCCGTGAGAGAACGGATCTCGCTTGCGGCTGAAGTATCTGGGTACTTGAGCATTGGACTTGTCCGCTAGTAAGTCCATGTCCGGAATCCCCCAGTGAGCCACAATCATCTGGAAGGCTGTAGGTGACAGCTGCCATTCCCCCGGATTTAGGCTTTCTCTGCTGAGGAAGTCTGCCGTGGTGTTGTCTTTCCCGGCAATGTGGACGGCGGAGATGTCCTGAACATTCGCCTCTGCCCAATCCATCAGCGGGGCTCTCTCTAGAGATACCTGTCGACTTCTGGTTCCGCCCTGGCGGATGATGTATGCCACCGTGGTGGCGTTGTCTGACATCACTCTGACTGATCGGTTCTGCAGTCTGTGAGCAAATTGCAGGCAGGCTAACTGGACTGCTCGTGCCTCTAGATGGTTGATGTTCCACCCTGACTCTTCTCTGTTCCACCGCCCTTGTGCGGTGAGTTCTTCGCAGTGTGCTCCCCAGCCGCTCAGGCTGGCATCTGTGGTGAGCAGAGTCCACGTGGGGGCGGACATCTTCGACCCCCTGCTCGTGTGGTTGGACTGCAACCACCACCGTAAATGGGTCCGCAATCTGGCTGGCAGAGGTAGATGCACGGAATAATTCCGGAAGCGGGGGCTCCAGTGAGAGAGCAGGGAGCGTTGTAGAGGTCTCATACGGGCCCTTGCCCAGGGTACCACTTCCAGGGTGGATGCCATGAGGCCGAGAACCTGCAGATAATCCCAAGCTATGGGCCGGCTGGCTCCCATCAAGGACCGGAGATGCGTCTGAAGTTTTAACCTTCTCTTGGTAATGAAACTGACTTTGTCTGCCTGGGTGTTGAACTGGACTCCCAGGTATTCCAGAGATTGGGAACGCTGTAGGCAACTCTTGTTGAGGTTGACTACCCATCCCAGGCTTTCCAGAAGGGCGATAACTGTCGGTTGCCCGATGGCTCTCCTCTCGTGATTTCGCCCTGATCAGCCAATCGTCTAGGTAGGGATGGACAAGGATTCCTTCCCGTCTGAGCACCGCTGATACCACTACGACCACCTTGGTGAAGGTCCGCGGCACCGTGGCTAACCCAAAGGGCAGAGCCCAGAATTGGAAGTGGCGTCCCAGAACCTTGAAGCGTAGGTAGCGCTGATGATCCGGATGGATCGGGATATGCAGGTAGGCTTCTGACAAGTCTAAGGCCGTGAGGAATTCTCCTGGCTGTACTGCGGTCTTGACGGAGCGCAGAGTTTCCATGCGAAACCTCGGGACCCTTAAGTATCGATTGACTGACTTGAGGTCCAATACGGGCCGTAAAGTGCCCTCTTTCTTGGGTACCATGAAATAAATGGAATAGTGTCCAGAATTCATTTCCCAGGCAGGTACTGGGATGATGGCTTTCAAGGACAGGAGCCTCGCCAGGGTAGCTTCCAATGCTGCCTTCTTGTGTATGGGACACGAAGATTCCACAAACTTGTCCAGAGGGAAATGATGAAAGTCCAGATAATACCCCTCTCGGATGATGGCGAGGACCCACTGGTCCGACGTAATCTCGACCCATCTGGGGTAGAAGAGGGTTAACCTGCCCCCTATGGCTCAGTCCCCCGGATGGATCGGCTGATTCTCATTGTGAGGCGCGGCCGGGAACTTAACCCGAGCCAGCTCCCCTCTTGCGCTGCTTGGTCCGAAAGGCCTGGTTCCTGGCCTGAGGACGAGGCGCCTGGTAGCGACTCCTATAGGGAGTGAAGCGCTGGGAGTCTCTACCTCTGGAGGGCCTTGGAAAGGCACGCAGGTTCCTTCTGAACCGATCTTCCGGCAGTCAAGGTACTGGAGAGGCACCCCATGTACTGGCCAGTTTATCCAGGTCGCTGCCGAACAGGAAAGAACCCCTAAAGGGCATTCTGGTGAGGCGTGTCTTCGAAGGAGCATCGGCTGACCAGTTCCGTATCCAGAGCTGCCTCCTAGCGGCTAAGGAGGATGAGACCCCCTTGGCTGTTGTACGGACTAGGTCTGATGCAGCATCCATGGGAAACGAGAGAGCTGACTCCATGTCTGTTGCTGGAGCATTGTTCCTGACCTGTGACAAACAGGAGCGTGTCACCACTGTGCAGCAGGTTGCGATCCGCAAAGATAGAGCTGCCACCTCAAAGGTCTGTTTCAG
The DNA here is from genome assembly GCF_901001135.1 of Rhinatrema bivittatum. Classification (NCBI taxonomy): domain Eukaryota; kingdom Metazoa; phylum Chordata; class Amphibia; order Gymnophiona; family Rhinatrematidae; genus Rhinatrema; species Rhinatrema bivittatum. Next base: position 43,879,550 of record NC_042627.1, on the reverse strand, counting down.
AATGGCGTCCAGTCGCCGGTCATGAGGCTCCTTGAGGGCCACCCCCTCAACTGGAATGGTAGTGCGCTTGACCACAGCGCTAACCAAGGCGTCCACCTGAGGGCACGCCAGCATCTCCTTGATTGCCGGTTCCAGGGGGTACATACCCGTCAGGGCCCGACCCCCTTTGAATGAGGCCGCTGGTGCAGCCCATTCCAAATCTATCAGTTGCTGTGCTGCTTGCAAGAAAGGAAAATGGTGGGCTGTAGGACGAAGACCTTCCAGCAGGGTGTTCTGCGTAGAGGGCACCATAGTGCTAGGACCTGTAATAGCCAACTCCGCCAGGCACTGAGATACCAGGTCGGAGAGATCCTCCTTAGGAAGAACCGCCTCATGGTTCGATATGGCTCAATCCCTGAGGGAAGTTCCCCCACCTCCGGGGGTTCGGACTCATCCTCCGAGACATCAGGGTCCGCCTGAACCGGACTGCTCGGAGGCGGGTGCCCATGATAAGGGCGCGAAGGTCCAGGGGCAGGATCGGCTGGAGTAACAACAGCAGCAGCTGCAGCAGCAGGGCCTGGACGGGAAGCTGACTGCATCTGTACAAAGGCATGGATCCCCTTAAAGAGATCCACCCAGGAAATGGAAGCGGTCTCGAGTCGACGGGGTACCAGGTTCCCCGGGATCCCAGGTTGGTCGAGACTGCCCGCTAGATCCGGGGTGGCCCCTGGGGAACTGTCAGCAAACCTCGGTTGAGATTGGTCCTGACCCGAGGCTCCCACTGCCTCCTCACATTGGGCACAAAGGGAGTCTGGCTCTTCACTGTGCGTGACTCTAAGCTGGCATGCTGAGCAGAGGCCGAGGTCTTTAATGCCAGAATCAGGAGGCGCCGCCGCTGAAGACGCTGGGGTGTCCGAATGTTCCATTGCGGCATGTAGCGCTGAAGAATATGCGCCTAAGAATATGCGGCAGCTTAATACAATATGCGCTCAATGCGGCAGCAATATCCGCTCAATATAATATGCGCTCAATAATATGCGGCAGCAATATACGCTTAATGAGATACAATATGCGCTCAATAATATGCGGCAGCAATATACGCACAATACAGTATGCGCTCAATAATATGCGGTCAGCAATATACACTCAATGATATCCAATATACGCTTAATAATGTGCGGTCAGGAACACACGCTCAATGATATCCAATATGCGCTTAATAGTGCGCGGTCAGCAACAATAATATGCGCTTAAGCATATACAGGCGCCTATCATGGGTGCTCAATATCTTGAACAAGGCCAACAAAATGGCACCCTCCACGGCGTGCCGGCTACAAGCCACGCCGCCGATCCTCGTCCCTCCGAGACCAAAAAGCAAGAGATGTGCGCCTTACCTGATCCTCGGCGCTTCCCGGCTGTAACCCGGGCGGTCTCCGGCTGCGGGGGGAGAGGGCAAGTACCTTCACCGCCGCGCTTGAGGAATTTCACCCGCTGCCTCTGAGCCACCGAACTCGTCTCGCTTGGGGCTAAGTCCACGCCGGGACCGAGGCGCCTCTTCAGCCCGACCCGAGCCTTTCACACTCGGGGGCTAGATCCCTGCCGCGATTCGGCCACCGGACCGAGGCCTAGACCTCCGGGGGATCACGGAAATCACCCCGGGAAACTCAACTGGGGGAGGGACCTTAGGGTATCACCGCAGGAGTGCGGGGCTCGATGTTCCTGGAGAAATTTAGTAAGTAGAATAGAAAGAGTAAAAAATAAAAAGTAGTATTGGAAAACACGCTCTGCGAGCGTGCAGGCTCTCCAAACTGCTTTGGAGACAAAAATTACTGAGTTGCTACGCTTCCTGTGGGGGTATATATACCCGTGGTGACGTCAGATCCGTCTCCAACTGCTAGCACGAGCATACTATACCCCATTCGTTCTGAGTCCATCTGGCTACACGCTAGGAAAACCAAGTTATACTATCATTAACATCCAAGGCTTCTGTAGGGGAGGGGAGGCCACCTAACCAAAAAATGCAAGAAATCAATATTAACTATGATTGTACTTGCATATAAACATGCAAACTGCTATTCAGGACAGCCCTGCCACCCACTTTATGTTCTCTAGAAACCAGTACAAGTTGGGGGGTGGGGGAAGCACTCAATACTTAGGGGACAAACCAAATGAAAGGCCATCAGTTGTGAAAGTTGATAAAGCCTCACTTTCCAGGAAATATTTGACCTTACTTCCCTGCATTTCAGAGATCAAATCTATCCCTTAAGCAGTGTCTCCAGGCTCCCATGATTCTGCAACTAAGCAGGACCACATAATTAACCTATTGCTTCATAATTTACAACTACAACTTGCCCTACAATCAACAAGTCTGAAGCTCCCCCTGCTTAATTCAATTATTCAAAGAAAGCTACAGAGTGCCTACCATCTCAGCTACTCTCTCAAGTGGCAGCAATAATCTGAGCCTTAAGGGAAAAAAAATCTGGCAAGAGGAAGCAGCTGCCAGATAGCAAGATAGACAGATCAGCACTATCTTATCTGGCACAGACATTACTTAGCTGGATAAATATATGCAGCTAAGTAACTATGACCTGCCAAGTAGACAAGCACAGACTTATTACAGGATCTGGAACTGCACAGGAAGAGGTGAAGAATGAAAACATAGGATTTTACCTCTGACCATTACAAGGCAAGCATTTTTCCTGAAAGGATAATTCTTAATGAATAAGGTAAACTTAATGAATATGATAAACAATGGTGGCAGCCGCCACTTACAAAGGTAAGTCTGCACTTATCTGCAGACATTTTAAAACTTTTTTTCCCTTGTTAGGGGTTTTAAGTGCCAGCACAGTATCCTGGAAACTAACTTCAGCTCTGACCTGAAATTAATTTCGAGCACTAAAATAAGCATGCTGGCCCAATGCGGGCTCTCTGCATGGAGCAGTACAGCTTAATGCCCTCATTTGCATGGGATTTCCATGCGAGGGCACTAGGCAGCACTCCTGAAAGAAGCATGTATTTTCTGTTATGCAGAGCTTCTTGCTGCATTAGAAGTAAGTTTAGCACAGAAAATGCAAGCTGACGTACAGGCAAAAAAAGGTGAATTCAACTCAACACACCTATGTGCAAGGTGATGCACATAGGGAAAAATAACCCTTGCTGTAGTTACACGATGTTAGGTTCCATGTTAGGAGCTACCACTCAGGAAAAAGATCTAGGCATCATAGTGGATAATACTTTAAAATCGTCGGCTCAGTGTGCTGCAGCAGTCAAAAAAGCAAATAGAATGTTAGGAATTATTAGGAAGGGAATGGTTAATAGAACGGAAAATGTCATAATGCCTCTGTATCGCTCCATGGTGAGACCGCACCTTGAATACTGTGTACAATTCTGGTCGCCGCATCTCAAAAAAGATATAGTTGCGATGGAGAAGGTACAGAGAAGGGCAACCAAAATGATAAAGGGGATGGAACAGCTCCCCTATGAGGAAAGGCTGAAGGGATTAGGGCTGTTCAGTTTGGAGAAGAGACAGCTGAGGGGGGACATGATAGAGGTCTTTAAGATCATGAGAGGTCTTGAACGAGTAGATTTGACTCTGTTATTTACACTTTCGAATAATAGAAGGACTAGGGGGCATTCCATGAAGTTAGCAAGTAGCACATTTAAGAGTAATCTGAGAAAATTCTTTCACTCAACGCACAATAAAGCTCTGGAATTTGTTGCCAGAGAAGGTAGTTAGTGCAGTTAGTGTAGCTGGGTTCAAAAAAGGTTTGGATAAGTTCTTGGAGGAGAAGTCCATTAATGGCTATTAATCAATTATACTTAGGGAACAGCCACTGCTATTAATTGCATCAGTAGCATGGGTTCTTCTTAGTGTTTGGGTAATTGCCAGGTTCTCGTGGCCTGGTTTTTGGCCTCTGTTGGAAACAGGATGCTGGGCTTGATGGACCCTTGGTCTGACCCAGCATGGCAATTTCTTATGTTCTGCATTGCCCTGTCTGGTTCCTGCTCCAGCCCCTCCCCTGACAAGCAGCCTGCAGAGAACAGAAGGTGTAAAGAGTGAGGATGAAGCTGGAGCAGAGGAAAAAAAAAAAAAAAAAAGGCACCCTGCTTCCTAATCCAGTCATTACCCCGTCTATCCTGAAGGGAATAGAAAAAGAGGGGTGAAATTAGAGTGAACAGACACGGCCAAATTTTGGGGTAGGTAAGCTGGTAAATCACCCAGGGTGCCATGAGCTTGGGAGCCCCCTGGGCACCACCAGTATCACTCATCCCACCATGGCCAAAGAGACCCATAGTAAGATGCGCCAACAGATGGGGGAGGGGGGAACATTTTGCTCCCAGGGTGCAATTTGCCCAAAATCCAGCTCTATGGATACAGAAAGCAGTCAGAATATTCGATGCCTCAAAGATCTCTTAAATCAAACCAAATGATTTTGAATCAACTTCTTGATAGAGTGATGAAATTCTTCTAAGTTAATCTCTTTATACAAAGGTTCTTGCACTGCATGTAGCCATGTATGACCCAAATATATCTTGGAAGTCTACAACTGCTGATGCTCCACAGCTGGCAGAGATGTATTAATTTCAAGTCATAGAAACCTTGATAACAAACTACTACTCACAAGTACATGGATTTCTTGGACAAACTGCTGATATTGAGCACATTTTCGGCATGCATAAGTTCATACTTGCTAAGACAAAGACTCTCTCAAGAAAATATAAAAAAGGATGGCTGCATTGTACTTAAATTAAAAAAAGCAACATATCACAGTTAAGTCTATAACTTATGACTTCACTTGATAAAAAATTGATTTTTCTACTTGGCAAAATTGTTTCATAAATCAACAAGGGCTTTCAATAAAAATTGACTTTTGCATAGTCAGATATTACTTTATACAAAATTGTGCCAATTAGTCACATAATTGCTGCAGGATTAAAAAAAAAAAAACAAAAAACCTACCACAGGAAACCAGGGGCTGTACCTTTTAGGAGAGGCTCCCATGATTCCTACACTGAGATCAAGAATGTCTTAACTAGGTGCTTTCCATAGTATTTCATGAACTGGACTAGAACACGGACTAAAGTCAGAAAGGAAGAAGCACTGGAATAATAGGAGAATACCAAACAGATCAACCGAAAGGTTTTGAAAAAAAAAAAAAAAGTCAAAATCACTTTAATCTCATTTGTATAATGTTGAACAGACTGAAGTGCCAATCAAAGCCACTGGATCTACTTTGCAGCAATGTGGCAACAGAAAAAAACAAAACAAGAACACTTTAAACTCAATTTGTCATTTATGTTCCAACTGCACATAACTTTAAAATGTGTCCTAATTTTCTAAATATTACAGTGTTGAACTAAAACAGAGGCCATGCCCCCCCCTTATTAGAATAATTGTATAATGGATATTCAGTAGTTAACTGCAGAGCAGGATTCCTAGGGGATTACAGGACAGTAAAGTGTGAGAAATGTTTGGCCTGCATTTTCACCACTTTTTGGGAGAAGGGATAGTGCTTACAACATCCATATTTCAGCTATGGGGCAATCCCCAGTATTCAAGGTGCGGTAAGTTGATTGCCCCATAGCTGAAATATGGATGATTATAAACACGTATGTATGGGTAGTGTCAGAGAAGAGTAAAAAAGGCAGCCCAAAACATGTATTCACCCTACAAAACAAAATATCTAATCCTTCCAAAATAGTTCCAGTGTTTTTAAAGGATATTCTATATCAGAATTCAACAATGGGTAAACAGGTATGGTAGCCTTACTTCTGCTCTTGACCATGGCTGCCCGTCCAGGCAGTTGACCTGGGCTTACCTACTGGCCAATGCATCACAACTGGGCCAAAAGCATGGGCCTACTTTAAAAAAAAAAAAAAATGCAAGCTACACCAACACCGAGCAACTCCATGTTCTAGGTCCCCCTTTCCATATTCCTTTTTCAATCTTCAGTGTCCCCACTAGGGGGCACAGAGAAAAAGTGTAATTTCCAAAAGGGGCCCACTCCCTAGACCTAGAAATAGATCTGCTCTAACAGGCCGATGCAATACAGTGCACTCAGCCAAGCGCACTGGTTAACCTCTGGTGGGACTTGTTTTAGATACACGTCCACAACACCTTATGCTATAAGGGGATTAGCACGTCCAACAGCCCACCCCCGGTGAAGCTAATAGTGCTCATCACATGCAAATGTATGTTGATAAAGCTATTAGCTATTCTCCCCCTGATGAAAGAAAAAAAAAAAGGGTGCCCAAAGCACCCCCAAAAAAGCATAGAGAAAAGCAGAAAATACTTAATGTGGCAATCGCTTTAGTCCTCCCAGGCCACGAACGGTGGGGAAAAGCAATAAGAGAAATGAGGGCAATATTAAATCAGAGGAACAAAAAGCACAACCTTTAAAAAAAGGTTTTTAAAGTGCCAGCGGTCAGATTAGGAAAAGGGACACAATTAACAAGCATCCATTTTCCTAGCCTGTGACTGTACACAGGTTAGGAGAACAGGCGCTCGTAAGATTGAGCGTCTGTTTTAACTAGCTGATAGACCTTTCCTGGGTGCCCATTGCCAAGGAGGCACAAGGCACACTCAATTTGCCCTAGCACCTCCTTTCTACCTTGGCAGCCCATATAAATATTGAATCAGGCGACTCGGAGAGGTCAACTGGCGTGTTGGGAGAACGGGTGCTGAATCGTAAGCGCCAGTTTTCCCCATACAGATATTGCATTGACCTGTGTGAGTGGTGTGTTTGATTTTATTTTTCACTATATTAATAATATCCAACATTTGGTCCCTTAATCGTATGCTCCAGATGGCCAACTCTGGTCCACAATGGATATTCATGACAAAGACTTGCATACAGTGAAAGCAGTGCAGGCAAATCTCTCTTCATTATGGATATCCTGAAAACCAGGCCTGTTTGTGACCCTTGAAGACCTGTGTTGGCCACCCCAGTATACTTATTTAAACCAAAAAAACCTTAGTGCACCGAAAGTTTATCCAACTTTGTATATCTGGGTCTGCTGAACTCTTGTTCTGAAGTACACTTCTGCTTTTGTTTATTTCAAAACTTCTGGAGCCCAGTGGACACCACCTTAACTGATGTACTCTTTCCAAGTGCAAAGGAAGAAGAAAGAAACTAGAGATTATAATGCTCATTACTGTACAGTTTATAACCTCAAGTAAATATTGAGAGATCCATTCTAGTACTATTGGTTTCAGGCACTTCAATAAAAAAAAACAAAAAAACAAAAACACCTCACCCAGAGTTAATTACAATTTCCTTAGTTGGTCTAAATCACTTATTTTAGAAGCCTTATAAAGATGTGCCCCTTTCAAGAAAGCGTAGTACAAATAAAATCCCATCACGGTTTAAAACAGAATCTAAGGGTTTTATTCTATGTCATTTCATGAAAAGAAGGCTAGAAACGACCACCTGCATTACCTTGTGATAGCCCCTAAACTTGACGCTGTTCCCAAAGAAAATTAATGGTTTCCCTATATCTAAAATGTAGTTATACGACCCGAATAAAAATTCTCAGGCAGTAAATTAAAATCATATTTTCTAAATAAGCTTGTAATCTCTTATTCTGTTCTCTGGTTCGCTAAAGATTCAAAATGTATTACTATTTGTAAGGTTATGTTCAACTGTTTCATACAATTGGAAAGAAGAAAGGACTGCGGTAAAGGCCGAGAAATTAAAATAATGACAGCTACAGCAGTCCATCAGTGCAAGTCCCTATATCAGCCAATCCTTTCAGGCACACAAAAATACAGTTCTCCGTTAACGCTTACCCCCACCACTACATTTCCTAGTCCAGCAAAAATGTTAACACATCTGAACAAAGGGAAAAACGAACAACAAAAAAACTTCCTAGGATCTGAATCGCTTTAGTCCTCCCAGGCCACAAATGGTGCGTGTCAGCGAGAGGAAGTGGGGAAAAGCAATAAGAGAAATGAGGGATCCGGTTCCGATCCGCTGCCTCTTTGACATGCAACAACCAAACCCTCCATCTTCCTTTATTATCCATACGGCCGCTTAAGGAGGAAGTGTTGGTAACTCTGCACCAATTCCAACCTCAGCAGCGGACCTCCTCCCTCCAGCGTTCTCTCTTGCCTCAAACAAAAGGCCGAGACAGGAAGAAAACGAGACTCCTCACTAGCCGGGATTATTTATTAATCCGAAAGGCAGTTTAGCGGGGTACCCACTGCCCGAGCAGCTGCCTGCCACAAAAACAACCGGTGGGCTGCGCTCGCACGCGGCGCCCCAGCTTCCTCCCTCTCCATAGCCTTTCGCTGTCGATATCGTGCCCGCCTACCGCGGCCGGGCGGCCCCCCCTGCAGCCTTACCTCCTGAACTTGCCGCCCAGGCGAACAGCAGTAACACACTCAGGAGCCCCATCTTCACCTAGTCCCGAGGGGAGAAGAAAGGGGGGGGGGGGTGGAGCACTAAAACATTGATCCTGCTGAGCTGGAATTCTCCTCAGCTTTAATTCTCTTCTTGGCGAACAGCCCGTCGTATTAGAAATTATATTCCGTCGGTACAGTTCCAAAAACAAGAGCGCCCGGAACCAGCCGCCGTCCTCCCTCTGTACTTCAGCACTCCCCGCGTACAGCCCTCCTCCCACGTGACGTCATCCCAGAGTACGGGTGGGAGAGGCCCAACTCCCTCCTTCCTTCCGCTCTCGGGTTATACAAGATTAACAAGGCCGTGCCGCTCGGAAAAATAATGCGCCGAAGTCTTAAAGGGACAGTGCTAGACTGCCACTTTAAGGGAGGGGCGCTGCCAGAGGCGAAGCCCTGATTCCAGTCGGAAAACAACGGAAGGTGCAGCGCGAAAGAACGGGAGTGTGATTCCTTTTCGTGCTGGAGAGACTTGCTCTTCCCCTTCTTCGTATATGACTCCATGTTTATTTATTTACTTGAGTGTTTTATATACCGGCGTTCCATGTGAAAAACACTAGTTCATCACGTGTATAGGGTTGGCACTCACAAACCTAAAGATGAGTTACAAAGATAGGCATGCACACAGATGAACAAGGTAAACATCCTAAACTAAGGGTGTCCTACATAGGCATAGACATAATTTAATTTAAATTTGTTTTATATTCCGCTTTTCGCACTTTTTCAGCACTTCAAAGTGGATTACATTCAGGTACTGTAGGTATTTCCCTATCCCCAGAGGGCTTACAATCTCACAGGCTGATGTAGTAAAGCACGGTTACCCTGTTTCTAACCCTCTTTGGAGGCACAATTTGGACGCGTAAGGCGAACCCGCGATTCAATATCCGGTTTTACGCGTCCTTACAGCTTGCCAAAATGGACGCGTATCCGTCTCCACCCGCCGCATGTATATAGGTTAAGTTAATGCCCTTCCGGAAGAAGTGGTGAAGACCAGAACTGTGAAGGACTTCAAAGGGGCGTGGGATAAACATTGTGGATCCATAAAGTCAAGAGGACGTGAATGAAGAGTGGGTGGCTCGCGAGAATGAGGGCTACTACCTGGAGATAATACCCTTATTCAATAAACATACACACTGTTAATGCAACTCCAACATTGCTCTAAGCTTCAACGGCAAGAGGAAATGTGGAAAAAAGGATTTGCATTCACAAAAAAGCGGGGAGTAACTTGCTTGTTACTACCCCAAACCAAATAAGCCTGATACTTCACTTTCAATGCATATCCAGCATAGCTCTCTGCTTCAACGGCAAGGGGAATGAAGAACAACCATCGGGGACTGAATTGCATGGTCTGGGTAGGCAGATAAGCATGGGTGTAGCTTGCTTGTTGTGGCGGTTACTACCCCTAACTAATTGGGCTAGATATTTCACTTGGATGCAGCTCCATCACTGCTCTCTGCATTGATGGTGGGGGTGGAAGGGAAATAGAACCAGAGGGTTACTAAGAGCCAAGAGTAACAGATAAGTATGAGGAAAAGAAGAAAAATGGAGTGTGGGGCTTGCTGGGCAGACTGGATGGGCCGTTTGGTCTTCTTCTGCAGTCATTTCTATGTTTCTATGATCGATTTAGCTATTCCCTCCAATACAGTAACGTGCGCCCAGATTATCGCCTTAACCAGCTTTTTTGCCGCGTTTTTAACCTGCATATTTACCGCCTACCCTGACCCTGGCGTTAGTGTGGTGTTCAGTCAGCTTCCAGCTGCCTTGAGTGCCCCGGCTGTATGTCCAAGCCGCGACCTCGGACGTCCAGCAACCCCTGCGTGAGGAGCCTGCGCTCCAGCATCTCCAGCCACAGCTCCCGCAGCTCCAGGGGCTCCCTGAGCATGTAACCTGAGCCGCCGCTGTCCTCACCCCATGCCTCCCTACTGGGCTCCAGGTTGCCGGAGGAGCCCGTCCCGCCTGACTTCGGGGACGCGTGCTGGCACGTGCCGGCACAAGTCGCCACCCCGGCTGGAGCAGCCGCCACTGCCCGCTGCCCCCCATCCTGACTGAGGATTGGCCACGCTGAACAAGTTCCAGCTCCCCTACCAGGTGACTCTGTGCAGGGAGAGCGGACCCACCCAGACTTTCATGGACCTTCCCGCTGCCTTGAGGGCCCGGCTGGATGTCCAAGCCGCGACCTCTAGGCAGCAGGGTCTGTAGGAAAGAACCATCCATGTACCTGGTGGAATGACATTTCAAATGACATTTGAAATGACAGGTAGCAGCGCACCTTGGATACTGTATAGGTGCTGTATACAGTAAGATGGATTGCGCACGCCTACCGCTTCATTGAAGTGCTTTGGACGCCCCGTGGATTTGCATCTAATTTAAATACTGAATCGAGTGGTATGTGAACCAAAATATGCGCGCAGCAAACGAGGGTGCGCCCAGCACTGCCACACTCTTTCTTACTCGTCCTTACTGTATCGGCCCATAAGTTTGTATCTGAGGGTAAAGTGACTTGCCCAAGGTCACAAGGAGCAACAGCGGGACTCAAACCCTGGTCTCCTGGTTTGTAGCCTACTGCTCTAACCACTAGGCTACTCCTCCACATAAATATTATATGTCATTGAGGCCACATAAAAAGGGGGTATAGTTTATGGTAGAGTTTGGATATCTGCATCAAGGTTAATTAGCTGAATATGTGGTTTAAATGTTAGGCATGGTTTAGATTAGTGTTAAATATTATTAGACCTTTGTATAATATTCTTGACTGTATCAAGTGCCAATGTTCACAATATGTATCAACAAAAATGATAGTGTAAGCACAGTAGGATACAGTTTGTTAGACCACAACATTTTGGTTGCATACGGAAAACCTCATTCCAAATGATGATTTTCCAGAAGCAGCAGCATTTAGATTGTTACTGTTAATCCTCACTGCTCTGTGTGTTGCTAATGAACTTCGTCTTTTGTTATTTGATGTGCTTTCAATGGGTCTTGGCCCAGTAGAAAGCTCTAGAGCTTTCCCTGTGCAAATTGAAAAAAAGTTACATTTTGTCTGCTTCAAATTCATAAACAATTCTTTATAATTAACTCCCCCTCCCTTTTTATCCACTTTCACTTAATCCTATGGCTGAGGAGTAGAGGCCCAACTTTAAAAATTTCAACTTTTTAAAAATCATTTCATGTGCTTCTCTATCATAATTTGATAGGATACAAAATTAAAAAATGTGTCATTGTTGCACTATTTATGCAAAATGCTAGCAGAGGCAGGTATGGGGCTAGTGCCTCCTGCAGGCCTGAAGGTTTTAGTATAGATTTGTACTTCAAGCCCCAGCGCCTCAGCTGATAGGCGGTGTTCTGCCCCAGCAACAAGGCTTACCCTAGGCCAGGTCAGATGGTGTGTGTGTGTGTGTGTGTGTGTGTGGAAATGGAGGCATCCCTTCTGCACAGATGTGAGCCCTTGGGCTATGCTACACTTACAAAGAGTGGGTCTGGAGCTTTACCTATACCAGCCCAGTTTCACACAAGTTGAGCCTTTGGGTTCTAGAGGCCAGCAATGCTTATGAGAGAGTCCTCTAACGTACAGTCAGACAAAGTCAAGTAGCAGGCCAAAAGTAGGGTGGGCAGCAAGAAAGTGTTGTCAAGGCCCAGGCAGTGGTCAGGACGGACAGAAATCAGCAGCATCGAGGTGCAGATGGAGATCAAGGCATGCAGTACTGCAGCAGTATAGTCAGAGGTCAAGGGCAGGGTCAGGTAGCTATGGACAAAAAAGACAAAGGGAGCAAGACACAGCAGAAATAAAGCAAGTCAGGGCAAGGTACAAAGAGAGCAGGGAAAAATACAACAAGACAGCAAATTGTAACACTCAATGCAGGAGTAGGAGGACCTGTTGCTGAGTTAATGTGGACAAGTGAAAGGTGTTGCATATAGGGAAAAATGTTGAGATTACTTACCTGGTAATCTTGTTTTCCTTAGTGTAGACAGATGGACTCAGGACAAATGGGATAGTATCCGCGTGCTAGCAGTTGGAGATGGATCTGACGTCAGCACGGGGGCGTGTATATATCCCCACAGGAAGCGCAGCTGTTCAGTAATCTTCCTTGCAAAAGCTGTTATGGATGTGTGTACTGACGCTCAATGAAAGGTAAAGAAAAAAAAAAGTGAAAACAGGCCTCCCCTGACTGATTGACAGTGGCTGGAGACCGCCAGCCTTCCCAACCGGAAGGCGTGGATATTGGCAGAGTGTACGCTCTTAGGAAAACAAAGGTCAAAGGCTTACCTGGAATCAGTGAAAACCCATGTACACAGGCAGCTGGGCGGGATGCTGAGTCCATCTGTCTACACTAAGGAAAACAAGATTACCAGGTAAGTAATCTCAACATTTCCTGGCGTGTAGCCAGATGGACTCAGGACAAATGGGATGTACCAAAGCTTTACACCCCGCCTGGGCGGGAGGCTGCCTGAGGACCATGCAGTACCGCCCTCGCAAAAGCCGAGTCCTCCCTGGCCTGGACATCCAGACGGTAGAACCGAGAAAAGGTATGGAGGGAGGACCATGTCGCCGCTTTACAGATGTCCGCCGGCGACAGCATCCGGGATTCAGCCCAAGACGCCGCTTGGGCTCTGGTAGAATGAGCCTTAACCTGTAGAGGCGGAGCCTTCCCAGCCGCCACGTAGGCGGCTCTGACAACGTCTTTAATCCAGCGGGCAATGGTGGGCCGAGAGGCCGCTTCACCTTGCTTCTTCCCGCTGTGTAGGACGAACAGATGGTCTGTCTTCCGCAGGCCTTGAGTCATTGTCAGATACCTGGGCAGCAATCTGCCGATGTCGAGATGGCGTAATAAACGGCCTTCTTCAGATTTCTTCAAACCTACCGTGGTAGGCAAGGATATGGTTTGGTTAAGATGAAATTGTGAAACCACTTTAGGGAGAAAGGAGGGAACCGTCCGAAGATGGATAGACTCCGAAGAGATACGTAGAAAGGGATCACGGCAGGACAGCGCTTGTAGTTCAGAGATGTGGCGTGCGGAGCATATGGCCAGCAGGAATACCAACTTCAGGGTTAGAGACCGTAGAGACAAGCCCCGAAGGGGTCGGAAGGTGGATCCCGCAAGGAAATCCAGAACCAGATTAAGGTTCCATAAGGGTATAGGCCACTTTAGTGGCGGACGAATATGCTTGACGCCTTGCAGGAAACGAGAAACATCAGGGTGCTTGACGATAGTCTTGCCACCTCTCATGGGCCCATAGCACGATAGTGCCGCTACCTGAACCTTGATGGAGCTGAGGGAGAGACCCTTCTGAAGCCCATCCTGCAGGAAATCCAACACAATAGGAATAGTGGCGGCATGTGGACTGGTGCCATGAGAGTCGCACCATGCTTCAAAAATTCTCCAGATCCGTACGTAGGTGAGGGATGTGGAAAACTTGCGAGCCCGGAGGAGTGTATTAATCACAGGCCCCGAGTAACCCTTTTTCTTCAGTCGAGCCCTCTCAATGGCCAGACTGTAAGAGAGAACTGAGCCGGATCCTCGTGCAGAATGGGACCTTGACGTAGAAGGTCCCGGAGAGGAGGCAGGGGGAGAGGCTCCCCTGCCAGCAGGCGTCTGAGGTCCGCGTACCAGGGTCTTCTTGGCCAGTCCGGGGCCACCAGAAGAACTAGGCCCTGGTGTGACCGAATCCTGTGGATGAGGGCACCCAGTAGAGGCCACGGGGGAAAGGCATATAGAAGAGTCCCCGGAGGCCACGGCTGGACCAGAGCATCGATGCCGTGCGAGCACGGGTCGCGTCTGCGGCTGAAGTATCTGGGTACCTGAGCATTGGACTTGTCTGCCAGTAAATCCATGGCCGGGATCCCCCAGTGATCGACAATCATCTGGAAAGCTGTGGGGGACAGCTGCCACTCGCCTGGATTCAGGCTTCCCCTGCTGAGGAAGTTTGCTGTGGTATTGTCCTTCCCGGCAATGTGGACAGCGGAGATGTCCCGCAGATTCGCCTCTGCCCAAACCATGAGTGGGGCGATTTCTAGAGATACCTGTCGGCTTCTGGTTCCGCCCTGACGGTTGATGTAGGCCACCGTGGTGGCGTTGTCGGACATCACTCTGACAGCTCTGTGCCGCAGCCGTGGAGCGAAACGAAGGCAGGCCAGTCTGACTGCCCGGGCTTCCAGGCAATTGATGTTCCATGTGGACTCCTCCCTGTTCCAGCGCCTTTGCGCGGTGAGTTCTTCGCAATGTGCTCCCCAGCCGCTTAGGCTGGCATCCGTGGTGAGCAAGATCCACTTGGGCGAGGACATCCGCGACCCCCTGCTCAGGTGGTCGGACCGCAACCACCACCGCAGCTGGGTCCGAACATGGACCGGTAAAGGGAGGTGCGTGGAATAGGCTCGGTGATGGGGGCTCCAGCGAGAGAGCAGGGAATGCTGTAGTGGTCTCATATGGGCTCGTGCCCAAGGCACCACGTCCAGAGTGGAGGCCATGAGACCCAGAACTTGCAGATAATCCCAAGCTAACGGCCGACTGGTTCCCAACAGATACTGGATACGCTGCCGAAGTTTCAACTGTCTCTTGGTCGTAAGACTGACCGTGTCCGCCCGAGTGTCGAACCGTACCCCCAGATATTCTATGGACTGGGAAGGTTGTAGGCAGCTCTTGCTGAGGTTGATGACCCAGCCCAAGCTTTCCAGAAGGGCGATCACCCTGTCGGTTGTCCGCAGGCTCTCCACTCGGGATTTCGCCCTGATCAACCAGTCGTCTAGGTAGGGATGGACCAAGATCCCGTCCCACCTGAGTGCCGCCGCCACAACCACGATCACCTTGGTGAATGTCCTTGGGGAGGTGGCCAACCCGAAGGGGAGAGCTCGAAACTGGAAGTGGCGGTCCAGAACCTTGAAGCGTAGGAAGCGCTGATGATCTGGATGTATCGGAATATGAAGATAGGCTTCGGACAGGTCTAATGCCGTGAGGAACTCTCCGGGCTGGACTGCGGCTTTGACGGAGCGCAGAGTTTCCATGCGAAACCTCGGTACCCGTAAGTACCGATTGAGGGATTTGATGAGGCGAGACTTCGAAGGTGTATCAGCGGACCATGGCTGGATCCATAGGTGTCTCCTGGCGGCCACGGAAGACGAGATCCCCTTAGCCGTGGTTCGAACCAAATCCGATGCGGCATCGGTGAGGAAGGAAAGAGCGGGCTCCATGTCAGCCGCCGGAGCGTTGTTCCGGACCTGAGACAAGCAGGCACGAGTGACCACCGTGCAACAGGCCGCAATCCTCAAAGAAGAGCTGCCACCCTCAAAATTTTGCTTCAGAATGGCGTCCATCCGCCTGTCATGGGGCTCCCTGAGGGCCATACCCCCTTCCACAGGAATGGTAGTGCGCTTGACCACAGCGCTAATTAAGGCGTCCACCTGAGGGCATGCCAGGAGGTCCTGGAGAGCCGGTGCCAATGGGTACATGCCTTTCAGGGCCCGGCCCCCTTGAAATGAGGCCGCCGGTTGCTGCCCATTCCAAATCAATGAGTTGCTGAGCTTGCCTGCAAGAAAGGAAAATGGCGGGCTGTAGGACGAAGACCTTCCAGCAGGGGGTTCTGCGCAGAAGGAATCGAAGCACTGGGTCCAGTGATATCCAACTCCCGCCAGACACTGAGACACGAGGTCCTCCTTAGGGAAAAGCGCCGCATAGTCCTATATGGGCGCAATCCCCGGGGGAGGTCCCCTTCGTCCGGGAGTTCGGACTCGTCCGGTGAAACCTCCTGGTCCGAGTGATCAGGACTGTCCAATAACAGGAGGTCCCGCTCCCGAGAAGGCTGCGAGGGTCCAGGAACAGGATCCCTAGAGGCTGCCATCATGGCGGCAGCCGCAGCATGCGCCGTAGACGCCGCCACCGCAGGAACCGCAGCAACCGCCGGAAGAACAGGCGCAGCAAGGACCGTAGGGGCAGGACGCGAAGCCGTCTGCATCTGGACAAAGGCATGAATTCCCTGAAAAAGATCCACCCAGGAAATGGAAGTAGCCTCAAAACGCCGGGGTACAAGATCCCCCGGGAGTCCTGAGCGGTCGAGACTGCCTCCCAAATCCGGGGTAGCCGCAGGTGAACTGTCAAAAAACTGCGGCTGAGATTGGTCCTGGCCGGAGGGTCCCCCGGCCGCCGCACATTGGGTACACAGGGAGTCGGGGTCAGTACCGCGCGTGGCACGAAGGTGGCATGCAGAGCAGAGGCCCAGAGCTGAAACGTCTAGGGCAAGCGGCGGCGCAGCTGCGGCCGCGGCTGCGAGCTGATCCATGAGCAAAATATAGCAAGCGTGCGCTTCTTATGCGGCAGCAATAGGCGCAGGCTAGAACAGGTGCACAATAGCAATAGGATGCGGCAGCAATAGGCGCTGAATAGAGCAAGCGCACAATAGCAAAGGCAAGCGGCAGCAATAGGCGCTGAGCAAAACAAGCGCACAATAGCAAGAGTATGCGACAGCAATAGGCGCTGAAAATAACAGGCGCACAATAGCAACAGGCTGTGGCAGCAAGAGGCGCTGAGTAGAACAGGCACACAATAGCAACAGTGTGCGGCCGCAATAGGCGCCGAGCAGAATAGGCGCACAATACTAAGCAGGTAGCAAGATACACCTAATGGCAGTCAATAGACATACAGCAGCAATATGCGGCACATACTCACAGTGGCAGCCAATAAGCAAGAACAAGGAGGAAAGAAAGCCGCGCCCATTACAGGCGCGGAATACCTGAGTAAGGCCACAAATGGCGTCCTCCACGGCTTGCCACGCCGCCGGTCCTCTAGATAGCGGAGACCTGGGTGAAGAGACGTACGCCTTACCAAATCTTCAGCGCTGCCGGGCAGGATCACAGGCGGTCTCCGGCTGCGAGGGGAAAGGGCCGATACCTTTCACCGCCGCGGTTGAGGCACTGCACCCGCCACCTCGTCCACGCCGGGAGCGAGGGCCTCGGCGGGACCGAGGACTTTCACCTCCGGGGGACCACGGCAGTCACCCCGGGAAGCTCAACTGGGGGGCACGGCCAGAACGGCCCCTGAGGAGCGCGGGGCTCAAAAAGGTGTTGAAGAAAGGTAAAGTAGAATCTAGAAGAGAAGAAAACAAAAATGAAAGTAGTCTTGGAAAGCACGCTGAACCAGCGTGCAGGCACTCCAAACTGCTTTGGAGACGGAAATTACTGAACAGCTGCGCTTCCTGTGGGGATATATACACGCCCCCATGCTGACGTCAGATCCATCTCCAACTGCTAGCACGCGGATACTATCCCATTTGTCCTGAGTCCATCTGGCTACACGCCAGGAAATAACCCTTGCTGTAGTTACATGATGTTAGGTTCCATATTAGGAGCTACCACCCAGGAAAGAGATCTAGGCATCATAGTGGATAATACTTTAAAATCGTCAGCTCAGTGTGCTGCAGCAGTCAAAAACGTTCTCTGACCATTTCATCTTTCACAAATCAAATAGACCAATTAGGCAACACCACAGGGCTACTCTTGTTATTCCCTCTCCAAAGCAATCCAAACTGGCCTCCACCAAAGCTCGGGCACTTTCCTTAGCTGGGCCCATCCTCTGGAACAAACTCCCTCCCATCCTGCGGCAGGAACCCTGCCCAAAAAAATTTAAGCACAACCTAAAAACTTACCTCTTCAAGCAAGCTTTTGCTTAACATCCTACCCTGGCACTTTAATTCTTGTATTTGAATTCCTAATATTATTATTTTCATTTGTATTATTATATCCCCTTCTTATCCTGTAAATAGCTCCTCCCATCCTTCCCTTTAATATATTTTACTGCTCCACCTCATCTGATGCCCTTATAAGTTAAATGTTGATGTTATCTTGTTATGAATTATCTGTTCTGTTTCTTTTTACACTTGGTTCCAATTTCTATGTGAAGCTCGGTTAGCTATAATTTTGTTTTAATGTAAACCGATGAGATGTTCCCAACATTCATCGGTATATAAATCTTCTAAATTAAAAAAAAAAAAAAAAAAGCAAACAGAATGTTAGGAATTATTAGGAAGGATATGGTTAATAAAACGGAAAATGTCATAATGCCTCCATATCGCTCCATGGTGAGACCACACCTTGAATACGGTGTACAATTCTGGTCGCCGCCGCATCTCAAAAAAGATATAGTTCAGATGGAGAAGGTACAGAGAAGGGCAACCAAAATCATAAAGGGGATGGAACAGCTCCCCTATGAGGAAAGGCTGAAGAGGTTAGGGCTGTTCAGCTTGGAGAAGAGACGGCTGAGGGGGGATATGATAGAGGTCTTGAACGAGTAGATGTGACTCGGTTATTTACACTTTTGAATAATAGAAGGACTAGGGGGCATTCCATGAAGTTAGCAAGTAGCACATTTAAGACTAATCGGAGAAAATTCTTTTTCACTCAATGCACAATAAAGCTCTGGAATTTGTTGCCAGAGGTTGTGGTTAGTGGAGTTAGTGTAGCTGGGTTCAAAAAAGATTTGGATAAGTTCTTGGAGGAGAAGTCCATTAACGGCTATTAATCAAGTTTACTTAGGGAATAGCCACTGCTATTAACTGCATCAGTAGCATGGGATTTATTTATTTAAAAAGATTTCTATACCGTCTTTCACAAATAATTTGACCAAAATGGTTTACAAATATTAGAATAATGTCAGATAAAATAAAAACACAACAAGTACATGAAAGAAAGTAAAGTTAAGGAAAAAAAAATACAATGTATACTTTAAGCCCTAATTCTAATAATATGTTCTTAAATTAAATAATTAACTATATTATGTGTTGCGATTCCGGGTCGGCCCCGGAATCGCCACCTACCCCGTCGGGGTTCTGGCCGGGTTCCGCGCTCCCCGGGCCTCCAGGGACCTCTGCCGCCGCAGGCCCAGCGTCCTCCCATCTCGCCCAGGCCTGCAACTTCCTCTGCCTCCTCGCCGCGCCGGAGCACCCGGCGTTCCTCGGCGGTAGGCCCCGCCCCCTAGACGCGCACGCGCGGCTCAGGCCCAGATTTAAAGGGGCCAGCGCGGGAGAAGATGGGGGACGCCCTCTGATGACGTCAGACGCTGCAGGGTATTTAAACCCTGCAGTCTGACTAGGACTTTGCCTTGCAATGAGGTTCCCAGGTTTCCTGTCTCCAGTTGCTGCATCCTGTGTTCTCTTGGTCTTCCTGATTCCTGCTCCCGGATTGGCTGACTGTATTCCCTGGCTCTTGACTGGCTTACGACGATTCCCTGGCTTCTGACCCCGGTTTGGCTCACGGCGATCCCCTGGCTTCTGACTTTGGACTGGCAAGCGACGACTCTCAGGCACTCGACTCTGGACTGGCAAGCGGCGACCCTCTGGCACTTGACTCCGGACTGGTGAGCAACGACCCTCTGGCACTCGACCTTGGATCCCGTCTGACTCCGCCCCCGCGGGCGCTCCTAAGTCCCAGCGGCCGGGTCCCTACAGGCTCCTCCTGGGGGGACTCTGGCTTCCAGGATGAATCTCCTAAGTCCCAGCTCCTACGAGCTCCTAAGTCCCAGCTCCTACGAGCTCCTAAGTCCCAGCTCCTACGAGCTCCTCTCGGGGGAGGTTCGGCTTCCAGAGCGAAGACTTCCTCACCACTGTGTCAGCTCCATCCGTTCCCTTCTTCCTCGCCTAGCCCTTGGTCGCAAAGGGCGTCCCAGGGTCTTCTTCGGTCCAGCCACATCCCCGTCCTTGCCGCCTCCCGGTCGGGGCCTCTGCTGCTACATTGCAGCAGTTCACCTTTCGGTTCCGATCGGTTCAAGGGTCCACGAATCCAACATTATGTTTTACAAAAACAGAGTAAAGTCGGAATTTTAAAATAAAATAAAGCTAGGTTTCCCAGTAGCATGGGATCTTCTTAGTGTTTGGATAATTGCCAGGTTCTTGTGGCCTGGTTTGGCCTCTGTTGGAAACAGGATGCTGGGCTTGATGGACCCTTGGTCTGACCCAGCATGGCAATTTCTTATGTTCCATTCTATAATCATTTAAAATGCAACTATCTAGTAGCCGGCTTAAGAAAAGGAAATGGGGGCCTACAGGAAACGTCCTAATGGTTTTAATTTTACATTGTTAATTCTATCCAAAGCTGTATGTTCTCACAAATCTGCTGAATGGAGCCATGGCAGTTGTTGTAAATCAAGTAAATGGAAGGTTTTATAGCACTGGATAGGACCACGATTGAAGGGGCACTGCCCCTCAGGCAGAGTGGTGCTTGTGAGAAAGTCTCACTAGCCTGGAGCAGAAGTAGAGGTGCCCCTTTCAGTGTGCTGCATGTTTGAAGGAAGACTCCCTGCCCATTCCTGCAAGAAATGGGGGAAGGGAGCCTGGAACCAAGAATAGCCACTCTGCTCCCTAATCCAGCCCCTTCCCTTCTATAGGAAAGAGGAGATACTAAAAAATGTAGCAGAGCAAAAAAAAAAACCCACACACACAACACAGACAGAAAAAGGGGTTCGACTGGCACAAGTTTGAAACTTACAAGCAACAGTATCCATTATCAAGGCTTCAACCTTTTTCCTTGATAAACACTACAGCTCACAAGTTTTAAACTTGTGTTCAACCTCTTTTTGTGTCCGTTACCCAGGATTTCTCTGGCGAAAGACCCAGAATGACATTCTGCCACCATTTTTATAGGACCTAAGGGGGCAGAGAAGAGTAGGTGTAAATCAGTTCCAGCTCTTTGCAGAAATAGCAGAGCTGGGGGTTTCAGGATCATTTCTGGCTCCCCAGAATCCAGAGAAAGCGTTGAATCTGCTTACCTGGAGACAAGAGCAGCCATTTCCTGGCACAATGGAATGGCCAGGAGAGTGGAGGAGAGAGGGTGAAGAGACGTGTTGAATGCCTGTCAGCCCCACTACTATTGCTACTGGACATGGATCACATATATGGGTGCGAGAATGTGTGTGTGTGTGTGTGGGGGGGAGGGGTGGTGTTTCTAGGAAAGAGTGCACATTGTGCCTCCTCCTCACACAGGTCCCACCCCCACTCCAAAAGTTTCACTTCCTGTTTGTCTACAAATTAAGCCTTGCTTAAGGGGGCTTAAAAGGCAAATCTGGCCCTACTTATGATGAATGATCTAGGCTGCTCAATCTATTTTTGAGCCTTCTGTTTGGAAGAGTATGACAAAGGGGGTTACTAAAATTTAAGCACACCACATCCAGTGCTTCCACCACTGTAATTTCCTTACATTCATAACAGCAGATTAATAGGTGTGGTGAAGTGAAAGCAACTTTCAAAAACATTGAACACCATTATTTCTAAAAACATAAAATTAGAATGAAAATGAAGACTCTTAGTTTTGCTGTAACTACTGACTGAATTGTCTACTAAAATATTGATAGGACTGCTCCTTTAAATTGTCTGTTGTGAGGACTGGCTAAGTAAAATCCTCTGGGCTAGAGCAGTAAACACTCTGATTCCAGCCTTTTCTCTTGCAATTTCACTTTATTAATTTCACACAGCAAAAAAAACCAAAAACCTTCCTAATACTGCCTACCTTCTCAGTCTTCTGTACATACAACTTTCCAGAGCCATTCAGGAACCCTTCTGCTTAAAGGACAGGGCTTCTCTTTCCCACCTGGGTTCCACTCTTTATTTCCTTCTAGCTGGCCACGCCCTCTGAGCTCCTCCTATCCATGCAGCATTCTCCCTTTAAGTGATTTAAGGTGGACCAGGCATCTGGCCTGGTCCTGCACAGGTTTACAGGGGAAAACTAAGCACACTCTCTCACATCTGTCCAGCAATAGAACAGTTTGTAAGTATGACATATTTGCATTACCTGATTTACTGCTTTAAGACATCTAAGTCGGATTTACTAGGTTTAGTTTACTAGTAGAGGTATGCATTAGTTTTCAAACTAAATGAAAACCACAATGAAAAACGTATTTCCCTTGAAAAGTATACAAAATATAAAAACAGCAGGAATTAGGGTTTTTTCTCCTTGACTTTTATTTTGGCAAGTCAGAAAAAAATCCCTAAGAACTGTCAATGTTTTAATGTAAACACTCCCCCTGCCTTATCTCCTTTCTGACAGGCAGTAGCTTACCCCTTCTGTAGGTTCAGCAGTCCAAATTGGGAAGGAGCAATTCGCAGACACTCCTGCCCCACCAGGTCCTGGTTGCAAAATGGTACCTAACGGTCTTGAAGCCAGGGCCATTTTGCTTTATGGCCACATGTTGTACTGTTATATGGCTGTAAAACAAAATGATGCCAGCCTCAGGACCCTAAAGCATAGGGCGCCGGCCAATGCCATTTTGAAACCAGGAGCTGTGGAGCAGGATTGGGGATCACATCTGCCTCATTGGGACTGCTATGAGCCCATGGATGGGATAAAGTACTATCCCATCCATGGGCAGGGAGAAGGCCTGGAGGGGCTTTGTTTTTTTTGGTGGTAGTGGAGAAGGGTGGGTGTTTAGCTGGAATTTGTTTCTGTTGTTTTATTTCAGTTATATATTTGTTTTGTTTCAACAAAAACATAAAATGAAATACAAAGAAAAAAATTAAATGAAAATACAAGCAAAAACTAATTTTTTGCACACAGGTTCCTATTTATTAGTATAGAATTATTTGTTTTACCCACAGCAGAAACTCCACTTTCATTCATCCCTTCTTTGCCGTTATCAGCAATCCATTTGTAGCTGTTGGTACATAAGACAGTAAAAATTCCACAAGCTATTTAATTGACATTTCTCTATTCCTCACTTCTCATTTGCATAATTTACACAGTCAGGAAGTATATTACACAACTGATATACCTGAAGATCAGAACTCCTTGGGTAATGGGTATGTCAGACATTTATTGAGCTATACTATAAAAAAAAATCCTACTCAGAACTCAAGACGACTACTTCCATGGTGCATTATGACCATGTGTGCCTGGATCTGAAAAATAAAACCAGATCTGTCAGAGTTCACATGTCATAAGACTTCTTTTCCTTAGGAAAGGAAGCTAAGAAAAAGGTATGTATCTTCCAGTCAATATTACAGTCAGAGAGCGTTCAGATTAAGAGCAAGGTGTAAAATAAGAATAGAGTGCAATAAACAAATTTGAGTTATGGAATAAATCCCTTAAAAAAACCTACTTTGCTGTTGCATATTTTACTACAAATAGCATGATGAACCAGGGAAAGTAAAAGGGTGCAGAACCCTTCAATAATACAACACTACCATGAAGCAATGCACAAGTTAATTCATATGGTTTAGTGTTCCTGCCATCAAAGGGGCCAATGCAATATTGGTGCACCACAAACACACGGTTGGACACATGTTTTGGATGCGCTAGACACAATGCCCAATGCAATATTGGTATTAGCACATCCATACTGGTGCATAGCTAATAGCGCTCATCACATGCAAATGCCATGTTGATGAGGTTATTAGTACCCCCGATGTTAAAAAAAAAAAAAAGTGCACCTGACATGCACATCTTAACCCTAAAAAATGAACGCCAGTCCAGAGCAGGTGTTTTGAGGCACCCCAGCCATGCTCAGAAAAGCAAAAAATAAGCTTTTCTGTGGTTCCTCCTACTTAATCATTGCAATACTAAGCAGGAGGAACTTCAGAAAGCTGCAACATGAAAGAAAAAAAAAAATCTTGACAGCGGTCAGGTTACCAAAAGGGAAGCTCAATTTAGAAGTGTCCATTTTCCTAACCAATGACTGTGCACGGGTTAGGAAAATGGACATTCGGAAAATTGAGTGTCTGTTTTCCTTACCTGAGCACAGCCATTTCTTCTGGGTGCTCGATGCCATGGACGTGCTAGGGATGCACATCCCTTTTAGTGAGCTAGCTCATTTGAGTATTACATCAAGCGCCCAAGAGAGGGGATGGGTATGCATTAAAAAACGTGCATCCGTTCATGATATTGCATCAGTCCCAGAGAGTACACATTTAAAGTAAGCAAAAACAGGTTAAGTGACTTGATTAGATTCACACAAATAACCCAATGTTTCCCATCCCTCTCTAGGAGGCGGACCTAGCCACTTGGATTTTCAGCCCGTGCTCGAGATAGATTTGCATGCACTCGTTCTCCAGTGTCTGCAAATTCTCTCATGCATATTCACTACGGATATCCTGAAAACAAGACTGGTTAGGTGTGCCTGCAGGAGAGAATTGGTAAACACTGAAACAATCCATGGTCTCAAACCCACAAACAAACCAGTCTGGTTCTCAACAGTGGCAATCAGGTTGATTTTTCAGGATAGCCACATATACATTTAATATTCTATACAAGAATCAGATTAATTTACATATTTTGATTACCCATTTACCCAATTACACACCCATCCCGTGGTCCAATCACTTCCTCATACAATCCGCAATTAAATACAGTAAACCCCATACACAAGAAGGGAAAAAAGAACCAATCAAAGTTAAATATCGCCCACCGTATGACCTAGAAACCCTAAAAGAAAAGTTAGAAGATAAACTAACAAAATTAGACTACACGAACTGCTGCTCCGCAACCACAGCATGGCTGCAAACAACTAGAGAAATAGCTGAAGAAATAAACCCAATCAAACATATTAACATTAAGGATACTAAACAAACAAACCCATGGTATAATGAAAAAATTAAGGAAATCAAGAGAAAGCTAAGAAAAAAAGAAAAAGAATGGAGAAAAAATAAAAACAATGAAAACTTAACAAAATACAGAAAACACCTAGCATTCTATAAACAAGTCATTCTAGATACAAAAAAACAATTCTATAGCTCTAAAATAGAAAAATATGAAAACAACCCACGAACATTATTTACCATAGTAAAAAACCTCACTAATGACAAATCTGAATCTCCACAAACCCTTCCAGAAAATAGACGCAACAAAATTGCAACATTTTTTAATGACAAAATTAAGAACCTAAAAATTAAAATACCAAATACTAAGAAACAAGAAATTAAAATGAAAAAAAGAGAAATCAAACAATGGTCAACATTCTATGAAGTATCAGAATTGGAAATCGAAGTTTTGCTAAAAAAACTAAATCCCGCCCCACATGCATGCGACACAATAACAACCACAGATATAAAAAAAGTAGCCAACACTGTATCACCGATACTGACAAAGATCGTTAATCTATCCTTAGAGGAAGGATCCATGCCAGATGCACTGAAAGGAGCAATCGTAAAACCCATCTTAAAGAAGAAAAACAGCGACCCACTTAACCTGAGCAACTACATACCTGTATCAAACCTACCCTTAATTGCTAAATTAATAGAAAAAACTATACAGAAGCAACTAGCGGAACACCTAGATAACAATAACATCCTATATCCCTCACAACATGGTTTTCGAAAACATTATAGCACAGAGACACTACTACTGGCGCTGACAGACAACATCATGAGAGGATTCGATAATGGTAAACATTACATTCTAGTGATGCTAGACCTCTCAGCAGCTTTTGATACTGTAAACCACAACATACTTTTAAATAGACTAGAAGAAATAGGATTAGGCAACAAAACTATCAGCTGGTTCAGATCATATCTAAGTAACAGATATTTTCAAGTTCAAATCAGAGATTCTATGTCAGAAAAAATAGACCTTCAGACAGGAGTACCACAGGGATCTGCCCTGTCTGCCACACTTTTCAACATAAACCTACTGCCATTATGCCACCTGCTAGCCGGCCTGGGAATCACTCACTACATATACGCAGACGATATTCAGTTTATATTACCCATTGACGATACAATTGAGAAAACATTAAACATAGCAAACATGTATCTAGACATCATCAAACAACTATTAAATCAAATTGAGCTAGTAATCAATATAGAGAAGACAGAATTCCTTCATCTAGAAAGAAAAAAAAACATGGAGATCTCACACAACCCAATCACACTAAATAACAACAAACAAATAATACTCGCAGAGAAAGTCCGGAATCTAGGAGTAATAATAGACACAGAACTAAGCTTAAAACAACATATATCCATAAAAGTAAAAGAAGGATACGCCAAACTCATGGTCCTCAGAAAACTTAAACCACTTCTAACGACCACCAACTTTCGATCAGTACTACAAGCACTAATATTTGCAAGCACTGATTATTGCAATACCCTCCTACTAGGCTTACCACACACCTCCATAAGACCACTACAAATATTGCAGAACACGGCTGCAAGGGTATTAACTGGAAAAAGGAAGAGAGATCACATTACGGAAACACTGGCTGAGTTGCACTGGCTTCCCATTGAATAAAGAATACAGTACAAGACACTATGCACCATACACAAATTAATACACAACGAAAACGCAGACTGGCTGAACACAGCCCTTCGCGTACACATCCCCAACAGAAATTTAAGATCAGCCAACAAAGCGCTTCTGACGATTCCATCAGTCAAGACAGCAAGACTAACACAGGTAAGAGAAAGGCATTATCCTTAGCAGGACCCATATTATGGAACTCCATGCCATTGGAATTAAGACTACAAAGAGAAAACAAAACTTTCAGAAAAAATCTTAAAACTTGGCTATTCAAACAAGCCTTTCAAAAAGAGAAGGGAGAATAGAATCCAGGGAAATGCAAGGTTTAAACCAGGTAAGTGCAAGGGACAAAACACCCACGCAAACAGAAATCACTAAGGGCGTATGTATTTGTTTTTAATAGAATTCATCAGTAAAGGATAAGTTACTTATAGAATGAGTCCTTGACTCAAAACTGCTATAGAATCAAACGGGACATGATAGCATTCATTCTCATTTAACAACTAACATTGATTAAAACTATGTTACCGAACATTATGGCACCTGTGTAAACTGATAGAGGTTAATAGCATTTCTTTTGTGCCTTACTGTAAACCGTTGTGACGGTACCCACCTTAACGACGGTATAGAAAAAGTTTTAAATAAATAAATACCCAGAAAGACATGTTTGTGACTTAGAACTGAATTCCATTCCTGCAATCCCTGTTCTACACTTATAGCCCTTACACCATAGTGCACAACAGTATGTTACAGTAGCTTCACCCCTTACTAAGTGTTTTATTCCTATTTTCTAACCTTTGTGAGATTTTTGCAGTTGTTGATCCTCCCCTTTTTGGGATGGCCCTAGTCTCTTTATAAATGATGGGTTGAGCATGCCTAGAGAGAGAAAGGAGACCATCTTATCTGTTGTGCTCCTTGGCCGTGGCGCCCCACGACCACGTCCCCCTACCTGACTCACAGCACCATGGGAGCCCCGGGGAAGGGCTCCGACTCGGGCCCCCGCTGCCCGTTGCAGGGGAAGCTGTCCTGCTTCCTCCCAGCGGCATCTCTCCTCCACGGGGGAAATCCAAGATGGCCACCACCATGTTTCAGCACTAGGCCATGCCCCCTCCACAGAATTAAAGGGACCCATCCCTTTAATGACCTCACCTGTTCTCTATCAGCCAGGGCAGAGGAAGTATAAAAGGCAGCTTCCTCTGCTCATCCAGTGACTTGGCAACGTCTCTTGCGAGTGTTGTTTGAGTCTGCTTGCCTCGGTGAGTTCCTGCTTCTTGCTCCTGTTACGTCTTGGTGTTCCTGGTTTCGGATTGGCTTACGGTGATTCTCTGGTTCTTGACTTCGGATTGGCTTACGGTGATTCTCTGGTTCCTGACTTTGGATTGGCAAGCGGCGATTCTCTGGTGCACGACCTTGGACTGGTGAGCGACGACCCTCTGGCACTCGACCTAGGACTCCTCCAAGACTCCGTCTCCAAGGGCCCACCTAAGTCCCAGCGGCCCGGGTCCCTACGGGCTCCTCCTGGGGGGACCGCGGGTTTCCAGGGCGAAGCTCCAGTTGGCCTTTGCACCATTGCTCTGACCTCCCTAGGTCCACCTAAGTCCCAGCGGTCGGGTCCCTACGGGCTCCTCCCGGGGGGACCACAGACCACCAGTGGTGAAGACTCAGCGCCTCATCTCGTCTCTTCATCGCCTCTGTATTTGCCTCAGCCTCCAGTGCCAAGGGTCAGCTGGTCCCGCCTCCTGTTCTGCCTCGCCACCCGACAAGAGACCCTACGGACCCTCCGAAAGGTATACCATCCTCTTGTCGGCCAAGGGTCCACAAGCCTGAGCATAACAGAATCTGAGGTGTTGTAGTGTTTGAAGCTGAAGAAGGTGGTTTTGAAGGTAGTGCCCTGGAAGGCCTCATGGCTCAGCAAGTTGAGTCTTTTTTTTTTTTTTTAGAATTGATTAGGGATTTTTGTGCTCTTGACCAGTTCCAAACAGGAGGGCCGCTTTCCCTTTTCTGGAGGAGCTGGATTTTCCAGTCATCTTACCCCTGCATCCAGTTAACAGTGGGGACAGAGACAGTTGGATCTGAAGAAGTTTTGAGACTCATTTTGAAGGAAGGAGAGTTTTGTTCCATTTCCACCCCCCTGCCTATGATTGTGGAAGAGGAGAATTTTCCCACCCTTCAAGGGGAGGGCATATTGGACAGTGATTCAGAACAGAGGAGAACAACTATGAGGAGATGCACCATGGAGAAGGAAGCTGCAGCCCTTGAAGTGGTTATTCTTCTTTTTATTTTAATGGCTTTTTCCATTCTGGCATGGATTCTGGTTGGGTTGTTTTTTTTTAAGTTGAAATAAACCTGTTTTGTTTTTGAATACCACTACCCATTTGCTGGCTGTATTTCTTCATTGTATCCTGTTACTAAGATCTAAAGTGAGGACCCACTGAACTGTAATTACGAGGGTGCTTGAGAGTGATCAGCCATGTCCTGAAACCCCTCCACTGCACTGAAGGCCCCAAAGCAGATGGAACCCTGGCATCCCAGTGGCTATCTCTTGTTGTGAAATGGCAGAAAGAATTAGAGGTGGGAGAGATTAATGAACAGCTCTGGGAACAGTGTGGCCCCTTCATTCAGTCTATAAAATGAAGAAGGGGGTTGGTTACCAGTATTTTCAAAAACAAGCAGTTTAGATTCTGGGCACATGCTAACAGATCAAAACGCTGGATCACAAGCTGACGTTTCTCAGTGAAAACAATGAAAAGTGGGATATACCTGTGTGAATATTCAAGTGTTGTTGTATATAAACAATTTAATAGGTAAATGTAATATGGTGTGCTTGGCTTTGCACATATGATAATGCACACAAAAAAAGTGCACAGAAATGTGAGTAAAAATGCATGCACAAATTAGCACTTCTCCATGCAAATCCTATGTTAATGAAGAGAAATGTATAGGCTTAACTTGCATTTTCTTTAACACTGGAAATGTAACTCCTGGTCAAAGGTGGAGTAAAGTTTCTGGGGCTAGGTTTGGTTTGTGGAACTGAACATGGAGTTCATGTTATGGGGGTCCTGTACTTGGGCTTTATACGCATAAATCGTGTTTTCAGTGCATAAATCATGGATTTGTGCATATAACATTTTCTGCACATAAAGCATGTTTTATGTACACTAAGCATATTTTTGTGCACACATTTTTAGGTTAGCATGCTTTTTTTTTTTTTTTTTTTTTAACTCCAGATGTATTAGCATTTAATTAGCTTACTGCATGGGGAGTTAACCCTTTTTAGCACAAGAGTAAAGCAAATCTGCACTGAAGTTCAGCACACATTGAATTCAAGCCTTATCACATCAAACTCTACGTTTGAGACCTGCTGAACTATATTGGCATCTAACTAGTACCACTTAAAGCTGCAAAATTGTATATTTGCAGCAAATAGATGTCAAAGTGTACCCATGTATGTTTTTATTTAGGACATCATGAACACTGGAAAAAAGAAAATGACATTAATGTGAGTCAAATAAGAGGTTTGGCTGCCACATTACATCTTTCTGCCTCCGTAACACTGACCAAACTACCAATTGGGTCCTTTTGAAGCAAAATTCATTTGGTGGCTTGGAAGGTGACCATTTCAGATGAGAAGCAAGAAATAACTGACGTTCCTCAAAATTTAGTTCATGCTTTTTTTTTTTTTGTAGTGTTCCAGATGTCTTGAAGAAAAATGAACTCTGGAAAAGATTTTTTACTTTTAAATTTTTTAGTTTGTCAAAGAAGTATACAAAGTGTTGCATGTACTCCTGCACAGTAAATATCCTTGCATCACTAGACATTTTGTCCCTTGGAGCTCCACTATCCCTTAAGGTGAAACTTAATCAACTAAAGGACTTAAACTCAAATGGTAACATATAATAAAACAGAAAGGAAACCCTGTATTTCTGCCCCCTCTTTCAGCTGATCTGACTGTCATCATGTCTATTCTCAGAGTGTCTCCCATATCTTCTTTCTAACTTGTATCTTCATACATTCTCCCAGAACTTTTTCCACAGACCATTAATGTTATTTTTCAGCTCACAAGCCAATTTCCGCATGGTTTGTGTCTCCCAGAGTCTATTTAACCAATCCATATGATGTTTTTTTTTTTCATTTTGTTGACATACAATATCTCGCTGCTATAAGCAGATGACACACATTTTTTCTCTCTCTTATGATATAGCCTCTGGAACAGACATACCTAACCCAAAGTATTCTCGTTTCCAGGGAATAATCTGTAAAATGTCTTTTATCAGCTCCTGGACATTTTCCCAGAATATAGACAGTTTTGAGTATGCTTACCAAATGTGTAACATAGAACCCATCTCCCCACATATTGGCCAACGACTTTGAGGATTCAGGAAATATTTTATGTAACCTTTGGGGCATGAAACAACATCTATAAATCACCTTGTAACTATTCCCTAGTATTCTTGTACAGACTGAAGTCTTGCTCATGTTCATTTGAATATCCTTCCAATATTCTTCCTCTAAAGCAAATCCTAATTCTTTCTCCCATGCCCTAATGAATTTATGTCCCCAAAATACATTAATTCTCGATATTAAATACAACTCTGACACTACCTCTTTGCCTTTACTTCTTATTAAACTTAACTTCTCCACCGGACTCATCAGGGACAAGAAATCCTTCCTAATCTAATGATGGGTAAGCTCAGGTGAAGCATTAAGAAAATGCTTCACCTAAGCTTACCCATCATTTACCCCCACATTGTCGATATCTTGTAGTGCTTCAAACCATATGCAGCAGAATAGGGTGGCCACTGGGGTCATGGCCCTACCAACGTTTTGCCCCACATGGCTTCAGAAATTGGGATGCTTGTGGGGACAGGAACAGAGGTTGGTTTGTTTGGGCCCTCAGCCAAAAAGATGTTTTGCTGTACCTGCTTCAAACTGTATGAGACCCTCACCTGCTTTTAGCTTTCCCCATCTTACAAACCCTCCCCTTTCCCATTTCTTGATACTGGTTTCCTCTAATGCAATGAGAAATATCTAATATGGCATAATCCTGTCAATTCTCTTTTTTTTACTCCTAGGATTTTGCCCATTTTCACCCACATTTGTACTGTTATTTTAATAAATAGATGCAAATTATCTCCAAACTTCCTAAATCAAATAGATACCCAGGGAAGGTGACCTATAGGAACCCTATTTGCTAAATTTCCACCTATCTTTTCTTTCTGAGAAAGATTTTGAAATGCCCTCAGTAGTTACTGTTTTACTTAATGCAAACTGAAATGTTGCAGTGAGTGCAGAGCCTGCTACTTTAGTAACTGCAAAATTCCTCAGCTTTGTACTATTATGCTTAAACAGACAAGGGTCTGATTCAGTATTCTTCATTGTAAGGCCCGGGAGCCAGTGACAGCTCCCATGAATCCTTCCTGACTCTCTTTCCCCAATACACACTCTCCCCCCACTTTCTCCAAAGCTTGCTGCTGGTGCTACCCCTAGAATAGCTGTTCTGTTTTCTTCTCAGTGAGTTTGAAAGATGTAGTGCCCAAAGTCCTGCACTATTCTCAAGAGATTGTAATAATGGGGTAGAATTTGGGCGCCTCACCTATGTAGTGCCAGACTGAAAAAAAACAGCAGTTGTGGAGGCAGCACTGGTAGCAAGCCTCCAGAGAAGTTAAGAAGGGATTAATAAATTGAAGAGATAGCCTCCTACATCTCACTCCTAACGAGAGGTGGGTGGAAGTTCAGACTGGCTGGGATGGGTGTGGAGGAAAGAAACCAGGGAAAAAGAAAGTGTGGGAAGGGGAATGGGCTGAGGGAGGAGAGAATGTGTGTTACTAAATTCTGTTTTAGTTTCACTTGTCTCTCTGAGGTGCCAGAGTAGCTGGGCTGGCTACATCAGGATGGGGGGTCAGGGCACTGTCTGGGACCAACTGCATCATTGGAGGCTGGAGAGAGACCCCTCCTTGCCCACTATTGGGCCGATACAGTAAAGCGCGGCCACGGTTACCCTGTTTTTAACCCGCTTTAGACGCACATTTTGGACGCGTAAGGCTAACCCGCGATTCAGTATCTGGTTTTACGTGTCCTTACCACTTGCCGAAATGGACGCGTATCCGTCTCCGCCCGCTGTATGTATATATGTTAATGATCGATTTAGCTATTCCCTCCGATACAGTAACGTGCGCCCAGTTTATCGCCTTTTTAACCAGCTTATTTGCCGTGTCTTTAACCTGCATATTTACCGCCTACCCTGACCCTGGCGTTAGTGTGGTGTTCGGTCAGCTTCATACCGGACAGCGCCATGGACAACATGTATATTATTGTTCTGTCACTATTTTTCATTCGGCTGAGAAGCAGAATGAGAAATGCTCGAATGAGAAATGCTCGAAATGCTCGGCAGACTGGAGAGGCGAACAGGGGAGGCCCAGCAGCAAGAAGAACCCATCCGACCGGATAACCCAGCAGCAAGACTGGAGGAGGTATGTGATATGTTTCGGTTGAACTGTACCATCCATCCATCTCTGGGCGTCTCTGAGGCTCCGGACATGGACATCTTTACGGATGCCAGAGAGATGGGTATCCGCTAGGCGTCCTGAGGCTCCAGGTCCAGCGGAGACATGGACGCCTCTACGGACGCCGGAGAGATGGGTGTCCGCTAGGCGTCCTGAGGCTCCAGGTCCAGCGGAGACATGGATGCCTCTACGGACGCCTATATGGAGTCTCTATGGGCGGCTATACGGAGCCTTCCTCCTGCATCTAGAATAAGGCTGTAGTAGACACTGAAATAAGAACGCATAGCTGACTTGAGAATACAGTGTTGCAGATCCATGTATGTACATCTCCCCCAACTCCATGCTTCTTTTTTTCAATCTGTATATATTTTCTATTTTTTTTTAATTCTTTATCATTTTCAAAGAATACAAACTTTATCAATGTTTGCATACAGAAAAAAAACAGATAGAACATAAAGTCTTAAACAAATACATTATGAACTTATCAATTTCCATATTATCTATTCCACTAATCATATCAATCAAACTGGAGAGCACTTGTTTAGTGGACAGAAAATCCAAAAGGGGAGTTATTGTCTAGAAATATATTTACCCTTAACACATAGAACCTGTATTTATATCTATTGTTTACATTAATTAGACACTGGAGACGAAGTTGGTATTTGATCCTGTGCTAAAAATGTTTTCAACTGATCCGGTATAAAAAAGATATATAGATCTTCTTGTTTTTTAATCATACATTTGCATGGAAAGCGTAAGGTGAATGACTATCCCTTAGCAATAACTTCCTGATGAAACGTCAAAAAAGCTTTCCGTCTAACCTGGGTAGAGAGAGCTAGATCTAGGTAAATTTTTACTGCACTTTCTAGAAATTTTATGGGGTATTTATTGAAATATTTTTTCATAATTGAATTTATTTCTTCTATTGAAGAAAACGTAACTAGCAAAGTCCCCCATTCTATAATTTGTGCTGAAGAATCTTCTAAAAAATTTGTTAGATTCCCTTGAAACATTTCTGTTCTGTTTTCTATATATTTTCTGTTTTAATATGTCACTGATTGTGTTTCACTTTTATCTGCATTGAAATCTATTTAAAAAATAATTGAATTACATCGCTGTGAGTAAAGTTTGATAGTTAACTCTGAACAGTGGAGGAGGTTTATCTTTCCCTTTCTTGCCACATTGCTCTGTTAAATAATTTTTATGTGCTGCCATTCAAACTGTACACCAGAGAGTCCACAGTGTGGCATATCCATGTATGTACTGGGAAACTTTCTATTTGCCTGCTATTAAATCTAGGTGCACCCGAGAATCCACAGTGTTGCATATCCATGTATGTGTTGTTAAAGGATTTATATGTGTTCATCTATTAATTTGAATTTCGTGTGTTTGCCTCTGTTGTATTCCATGCAGGCAGAGCACCGTGCCATCAGCAGGCCATTGGCAGGCCAGGACATTTCATTCGCACACGGACAACTCTGTTTGGCATCTGTGATGTGTTCAGGTCTGGGGATGTTCTGGATGATCAGAATACAGTTATGTTTATGATGTCATGTTATGTTTATGATGTTTGGTGCTGCAAAGTTGTTTTTGATGCATTCCGGATTATTGATCCTATAGGTGATGACGGCTATGGCTGCAAGCCCTGGTTGCTAACTCCACTCCAGTCCCATACACAGCCGCCGAAAAACGCTACAATGAGGCACATGGCAGCACCAGAAACGTGATTGAGCGCACTTTTGGAGTTGTGAAGGGGCGTTTCCAATCTCTGGATCGCTCAGGGGGAGCCCTGCAGTACAGTGCAGAAAAGGTGGTGAGCATAATTGTTGCCTGCTGCATGCTACACAACATTTGTCAGAGATTTGGTGGGGACGCAGAGGTAGCTGAAAACTTGCCACCAGATCCGCCTGTGGAACTGGCAGCTGAAGAGGACAACACTGCACGAGGTCATGAAAGACGAAGGATCATCGAAAGTTATTTCTCTTCTAAGTTATTAAATGTCATACATTCGTTTTTCCTAACTGCTCTTATAGCACGCCACTCCTGTCTACAGTGCCCCATAATGATATGGCGCTTTCATTGTAGTTCATTGCTGTGATTAATTGTAGATATTTATCATTTCTCCACCTGTACGGCCTATTTACTCTTTTCTTGTTTTTGTTTCAGAAGCTGAGATGGATGTATTTAACTATTCACCCCTCAGAACAGAACATTTCACAGGAAGATGACCCCTCCATCAAAACCCTTTACAATTCACAAAGGTTTTCATTCTATCCATATTATTTTTAACGGTATTTGTTGAGGTATGAAATGTAAAAATGTTAAAACTTTGTCAACCCATTGAAACCTGATTTTATTTTTTTCCTCTTGTATGGACATCTACGCCCTTTCCAGTGATCAAAATATAATTCATTATCTTCTGTTTATTAGGCTTTTTCTTGAAGTATGAAATCTAAATCCTTTGTCAACCCAGTTTTCTTTCTTGCTTCCTGTATGAACATCTAGGCCTTTTCCAGCCACCAAAATATTAACAATAGTCTAGGGTTTTTAATGGTGGAATTTATATCCCTTGTTGTGTTAAATCGATATAAAGTTTATAAACATTTAATAGACATCTATTTTTCCTTGTATGAATATGAAAGCTTTTCCCAGCAATAAAAACATAATTGTGTTCTGTTTTTAAGGTTCCATTAACATTTCGTGAATTACATCAATAATGTGTGTCTACCCATTGTATACAACATTCTTGTCTTTCCTGTCTTTTAAACTCTTGCATGTGGAGTGCCCCTCCAGCGCCAAGGATTAACCCTCCCACCCACCCCAGGCCCTACTCCTGCCATCTGTGCCTTCATGCCAGACCTAGGGGATAGGGTGACATCGACATTGACGTTATGAACACGGTATGTTCCCCTGCCAACCGCAATGACAACGATGCTCTTATTCCCCCGTACTGCAGGGTCTTTTCCCTTACCATACCCATCCTATCCCCTATGTATAAACCTCTAACAATTTTGAAATTTGCTATTATGCTATGTTGTAATATTGTCATCTTTGATTACTTAACCCTTTTCGTACATATTCAATGATGGATGTGACATTAAAGGATACGAAGATAAATTGCAAAAAATAACTTTTATTGAACATTTTAAGATTGGTTGGTGGAACGATAAGCGGAGGCTAGTTCTCGAATTGCGCCTATCAATTCCGCCATAGTTTCTCTAATTGCAGTAACTTGAGCAGCCATTCCAGTGTTGATGTCGGATCTCAGCAACTGCACTTCCTGGAGGAGATGTTCATTATGTTGATCCTGATGAGAGGTTATTCCACTCAAAAATTGCTCGCTCAGGCCATCATTGCCAAAAAGTGACAGTTCAAGGTCCTGTGCCACTGCTATAGTTTCCGGGATCAGTGGAGCGTCCGCCAATAGCTGGGATGGTTGCAAATCCAGAAATGTTTGCAGGGGTGCTGAATCCTGGGGGTCCAGGGGAACTTCTGGTGCTTGGCTGAGAGAAGACACATCAAACAGGTTCAGTGTTACCATGTCCTCTGTTGACATGTGTTGGCTGGGGGAGTCTGTGCTCGACATCGGGAAGATGAATTCATCAGGGGTGGGGATGGATTCCTCACTGGTAACATTGCCATCGTCCACTGTATCTGTGGATAAAGATATAGAAAGAAGTTGCAGTCATTCTATATGCTGGGAAGAGTGCATCGGAAATTATAGCAGTACCGTTGTCATACTCCCAACATTTGGCTCATTGAATCATGTCTTAACTGTACCCCAATTTTCAATGTGTGGAACAAAACAAAATACTAAATTTCGATATATATGTTATTGAACAAGAATTCTTATAACAGGAAAAGCAAAGAGAGACGTGTGACATATTAGCAAAATTCTATCAGACAGTATTACTATAAGTATGGTGATGGTAGGGCAATCAATCACGCACATCTCAAAAGAACTGTTGGAAAAAAGTGAAAACCAAGGAAAGAGAGAGTGATCACACATCAGTCGACCCCTCGTGACCCATAAAGTTAACATGCAACGCTAACCAGATTTATGTACATGCATACCTCCACATGCTGTCGAGTCAGCGCCATACTGCGTCTGCACGCCCACCATGACCTCCGGCCTGACAGTTTGGAGAACCAGCTCCTCCACAGGCGTGAGCACGATGTTACATGGTGGCCCTCCACCAGTCCTCTTTCCAGAGGCATCAATTTTAGCGGCCTTCTCTTTGACCTCTTTTCTGGTGTCACGCCACCGGTGCTGCACCTGTTTTACATCCCTGGGTGTGACAGAAAAGGAGCTCACATCCTGAGCGATCTTTTCCCAAATCCTTTTCTTGCTGGACCATGAAACCTTCGACTGGAAAAGAACTTTATATTTCTCGCAGACGGCATGGCACAACAGTTCTTTCTCTTCATCCGTAAAGCAAGCATTATGGGTTCGCTTTCTGGATGGCTGGCTCGCACTTGTGCCTTCCTGTTGTTCCAGCTCTGCGGCATGCTCCTCTACCTCAGCGATTGTGCGCTTTTCTGGCATATTTATACCTGAACAGTAAAAAAAGAGCCCATCATTAATAAACAGCATGACGGAAATTAACTAAATCAGTACTAATAAAATATACTAGAAAATATTGAGGCCCATGTATGGCATCAAGCAACAGCCAGAAGAGTCTTCCACTACAGGTTTCCGGTCTCCGGACTCCACCTCTACCCGTGCAATGCAATGTTTTCCGGGCATCATTGTCTGAATTGGAGAAAATAACAAGGGGAAAAGGGGTTAATGACTGTGATGAAAATGTACCAAATGACATCAAAGGTACAGGGCACAATGGAGAGCATACAGCCAAGAGTCTAAACCTAAACATCAAAACCAGAATAAATGCAAAGAAGAGGGTCACATATA
The DNA here is from genome assembly GCF_901001135.1 of Rhinatrema bivittatum. Taxonomy (NCBI): domain Eukaryota; kingdom Metazoa; phylum Chordata; class Amphibia; order Gymnophiona; family Rhinatrematidae; genus Rhinatrema; species Rhinatrema bivittatum. The sequence goes on along the minus strand of NC_042627.1, from coordinate 43,841,559 downwards.
CAGGTACTGAAAATAACAAACATCAAAAACAGAATATCCGCTAAGAAGAGGGGCACGTATACAGCAGACACTCGCCGTGCAAATCATAAACAAACAAATAATTACCAGAAAGAAGAGATGAACATATATTGCAAACAGGAAATGAAAAACAGACCTGCCACCATGGATAGCGAGGCCGTGGAGGGTAGCGAGAAAAAGGCGGAACGTCCATGTTCACCGGCCATGTTACCTTCCAATGTCCATGGCCAGCGGCGGAACCAAAGGGACGCCTAATTCTAGGCTTCATCCATTTGCTCATAAACAAACAATTACAGGAAAGAAGAGGTGAACATATATTGCAAACAGGAAAATGAAAAACAGACCTGCCACCATGGATAGCGAGGCCGTGGAGGGTAGCGAGAAAAAGGCAGGAACATCCATGTTCGCCGGCCATGTTACTTTCCAATGTCCATGGCCAGCAGCGGAACCAAAGGGACACCTAATTCTAGGCTTTATCCATGAGCGCCCAAGCCTAAGCACATAGAAAAGTAGCATAGGCACATGGAGCAACACAAGGGACGCCTAATTCTAGGCTTCATCCATGAGCGCCCAAGACTAAGCGCATAGAAAAGAGTAGCATAGACACATGGAGCAACACAAGGGACGCCTAATTCTAAGCTTCAGTGTAGTTACACGATGTTAGGTTCCATATTAGGAGCTACCACCCAAGAAAGAGATCTAGGCGTCATAGTAGATAATACATTGAAATCGTCAGCTCAGTGTGCTGCAGCAGTCAAAAAAGCAAATAAAATGTTAGGAATTATTAGGAAGGGAATGGTTAATAAAACGGAAAATGTCATAATGCCTCTATATCGCTCCATGGTGAGACCACACCTTGAATACTGTGTACAATTCTGGTCGCCGTATCTCAAAAAAGATATAGTTGCAATGGAGAAGGTACAGAGAAGGGCAACCAAAATGATAAAGGGGATGGAACAGCTCCCCTATGAGGAAAGGCTGAAGAGGTTAGGGCTGTTCAGCTTGGAGAAGAGACGGCTGAGGGGGGATATCATAGAGGTCTTTAAGATCATGAGAGGTCTTGAACGAGTAGATGTGACTCGGTTATTTACACTTTCGAATAATAGAAGGACTAGGGGGCATTCCATGAAGTTAGCAAGTAGCACATTTAAGACTAATCGGAGAAAATTCTTTTTCACTCAACGCACAATAAATCTCTGGAATTTGTTGCCAGAGGATGTGGTTAGTGCAGTTAGTGTAGCTGGGTTCAAAAAAGGTTTGGATAAGTTCTTGGAAGAGAAGTCCATTAACTGCTATTAATCAAGTTTACTTAGGGAATAGTCACTGCTATTAATTGCATCAGTAGCATGGGATCTTCTAGGTGTTTGGGTAATTGCCAGGTTCTTGTGGCCTGGTTTGGCCTCTGTTGGAAACAGGATGCTGGGCTTGATGGACCCTTGGTCTGACCCAGCATGGCAATTTCTTATGTTCTTATGTTCTTATGTACGCTGGAAAGAAAGACGCGTGCATTGCTATGCTTACCTGGTGAAAGCCTTGCCGAGCTCCCGATAGATATCCGACGGAACAGTTGTACACGGTGTGTCCTAGTCCAAAACGAATTCGAAAGGGACTTTTTCATTCGGAGAAGCGACTTATATACACGTTCATGGTAGGATTATGACGCTTTGCTGACGTCACCAATTAGAAACTCCATTTCCAAAAAGGCGGGAAAAATGGTGGGAATGTCCATGTTCAGCCTTGAATGCCTAAAAAGTTCAGCTGTAGGGAAATGGCGGATCCATAGGGACGCCTAATTCTAGGCGTCAGCCTTGATCACCTGAAAAGTTTGTGGCAGTACGTCCCTATGGATCCGCCATTTCCCTACAGCTACCAACTTTTCTGTTCGCCTAGGCTCAGGCGCTCAAGGATCGAGCCTACAACTGGGCGTCCCTTTGGTTCATCCATGTGCGTACTGCAACAAACCTTTCAGGCAATCAAAGCTGAAGCCTAGAATTAGGAGTCCCTATGGATCTGCCATTTCCCTACAGCTACCAACATTTCTGTTCGCTTAGGCGGAACAAAAGGGATACCCAATTGTAGGCTCGATCCTTGAGCGCCCGAGCCTAAGTGAACAGAAAAGTTGGTACCTGTAGGGAAATGGCAGATCCATAGGGATGCCTAATTCTAGGCTTCAGCCTTGAGCGCCCTGAAAAGTATGTAGCAGTACGCATATGGCGGAACCAAAGGGACGCCCAATTGTAGGCTCGATCCTTGAGCGCCCGAGCCTAAGCGAACAGTAAAGTTAGTAGCTGTAGGGAAATGGCAGATCCATAGGGACGCCTAATTCTAGGCTTCAGCCTTGAGCGCCTGAAAAATTTGCAGCGGTTGGAACATGGTGGAACCAAAGGGACACCTCAACGGACGCCGGAGCAGGTGCCAGGACGCTAGCACGTGCAACGCCACACCCGGACGGCCATTTTGTTAATGATATTCAAGATGCCCAGAGGTTGGATGCCAAATTTTACCGCCAGGGGATGTCAGGCTGCTGGCCACCTTCATTGTGGCCGACGAACGCCACCTGTACTTCAGCCCTGGGCACCCGCGGGCCGACGAGGGCCTGGCGGGTGCTCAGGGCCCAATTCAATGCCCAGGCTTCCTACCCGAGAGAGGTAAGTTCATAGGCCTCTGTTTCTTGTTATCTTCTAACACGCATGAAAAAAAACAAGTAAAATAACCTATATTTGGGGGGTTGTTTTGTATCGCTGTGCGCGACAATAGGACAACTGGTACTTGACGTGTTTGAAATATTTGGGTACTAGTTTTGTATTGCGATGGGGATGACATAAGGAAAAACAGACACTTCCCACTTCACTTGTTAGACTTGTTTGTTTAGAATTTATTTTTTCCTCAAAAGCAGAACGTTTTAGTTCAACTTCTGTTTCCTATTTCTATTGAATTACCACCAGGTTGAGGCATTGAAGAAGCGGACACACAGGATCCGGAGGGAGGAGCCGGAATACCTGAGGGCCCTGCGGGCCCACCGAGTGGAAGGTAAGTGCAGTTAGCAAAATGTCATGGTTGATCTGCAAGCGATATGGTCTTGTTAAGAAATGCCCTGAAGAAATTAAACATTTGTACCATTCTTGATCTTTGCATGCGCAGCTGTGAAAATTTTACTAAATTTTGTTTTCAGAGAGAGCACGGATGACAGCTCCAGTGGGGAGGAAGATGCTCCTCCAGAACAATGTCACAGTGAGCCCCACCTGCCATGGGAGACAAGGAGGACAACGTAGTTGACGTTGTCGGCCCTGGCTCTCCTGGGCTGCCCGGGGCAGGTCATCGGCCGGAGGGCAGCATAGCGTCCGGGGAAGGGCCCTCAAACCTTGAGGGGCACCTGGACGCTATTCTGCTCCTCCTGGCACAGATTACCAGCGGCCAGGCGACCCGGGAGGGAATGGCAGTGCAGGCGGTGATTATCCTGCACGATCTGCGTCTTGGCCAGCAGCAGATAATTGAGCTCCTGCTAGCAATCGCAGGAGCTCAGTCCCTGCTGGTCATGGCGCGGGCACTGGCTGAGGACAGTCAATGGCGATGCTCCTCCTCCTCTCCCATGTAATGGTCCCTCCTCTCCTCTCCTCTCCTCTCCCATGTAATGGGAGAGGAGAGGAGAGGAGAGGATCCTCTCCCATGTAATGGTCCCTCCCCTTTTTCCCAATTATCAAAATGTAAATATTTTTCTATATATATATTTTGTGTATTTTTGGTCAATTGTTTAAATTGTTTAAATTTCTAAATATATATATTTTATTCAAAAAGTTGGTTCGCGTTTCCTTTCCACAATTGATTGCATTTAACTTATGTGGTGATACTGTGGCCATAATCAAGAACTGAATGACTGCCAAGAATGAGGAGAACATGCAGAGCATACAGGCGGAAAAGAAAGGAAAAATCTACCTGAAGAGGAGTGCATGGAATACAAAGGGAAAATCAAACCAACAGAAGAGGAGCACATGGAATACAAAAGGAAAACTCAACCAAGACAGAAGAGGAGCACATGGAATACTACGGTAAAATGGATCAGACAGGCAGAAGCACAGACCCCACGTACAGGCAGTGGGGTATTTCAGTCATGGACGTCTGGAAAGAGACAGGATCGTCCATGAACGGAAGCCGCGACCTCGGACGTTCAAAGTCGCGACGTCCGTTCATGGACCTTCCTGCCTGTATCCGGGCATCCATGATCGGAGGCTGCGCTGCCTTGTGCGCCCGGCCGGACGTTCAAGGTCGCGGTTTGGACGTCTGGCCGGGCGCTCAAGGCAGCGTCCGTTCATGGACCTTCGCACCTGTATCCGGGCGTCCATGATCGGACGTCCGGCTGGATGGATCGGGCGCCCGGCCGGACGTCCAAGCGGACATCCAAGGTCGCGGCTTGGATGTCCGGCCGGGCGCTCAAGGCAGCAGGGTCTGTAGAAAAGAACCATCCACTCACCTGGTGGAATGACATTTGAAATGACAGGTACCAGCGCACCCTGGATACTGTATAGGCGCTGCATACTGCTCTATACAGTAAAATGGATTGCAAGTGCCTACCGTTTCAGTGACGTGCTTTGACGCCGCTTGGATTTGCGTCTAATTTGAATACTGAATTGAGCGGCTTGTTAAGCAAGATGTGCTCACGGCAAACGAGGGTGCGCCCGGCACTGCCGCACTGTTTCTTACGCGTCCTTACTGTATCTGCCTGAATGCTGGCTGCTTTGTCTGACAATGATCCTGGCTCTTACATTGATATTATTTTTGCCAAAGTGACCCATACTTGAAAAATAGTGACAAGCACTGGTCTAAATAATCAATGACTTTATTATTTCTTTTTAAACACACATTAATGAAACAGAATAGTTACATCTGTTTGCTCATAGGTCCAACTCACCTTGTGATAAACTGCTCATTCTAAAAAGCAAATATGGACATTGTTATCTTGTTTACATTGCATCATGCAATCAAATAATCCATAAATTAAACACATTCTGAATTTTTGGGCTAGGGTAGGGGGAAGAAAGGGATCTAGGATGTTCATAGAAATAAATTGCTTTATTATATTCATTTTATTTATGAATGTTTATTTGTAAACCACATTGAAATTCCAATTTTAAATATATAAAACTACAGAAGTTTCTTAATAGTTTGACAATTATAATTTTTAGTTTGTTCTTAGAGACAGAATCTAATTTTCAAATGATTTAAATTTTTTTCTCCATAGATGCAGAATGAATATAAACTCTTAAACAGAAGACAGAACATAAGAATTAAATTGTGTGGGGGTTGAAGTATATGAATCTACAAGCACTGGTTTTCTAAACTTGGCAATTTCCCAATCCTTTTGATCTTTGGAATGAAACTAAATATGCTTTTCTCCTGTAGATTATTGACAAAATTCTCTTTTCCAGCTGGCAAAGTGTTCCATAAAGACACTTGCTACAGCTGTCTGCTCTTTAACTGCTAATGAGAAAAGGAATTTTTCATATTTTTTGGGGGTTCATCCAAAACAAAGATTTGTTTGCACTTTAAGAGATATTTAGATAAGTTGAAATCTGCAGCAATGAAATCCCCCCTCCAAAAAAAAACAGCAGCAGCTTTTAAGTTCATTAACAAAAACAAATCTCCATAAAATTACCAGAATGGATCCAATTTTTTATATGTTCTCACTCATGTGTACTATAATCAACATACTTTTTCATAAAATAAATTAGTAGTAAGGTTTATCTATTAATCTCACAAGATATTATACTTTTACAGCTTCTATTTCTAAGAGATTATGATAGGCTCAAAGTGGATACATTCAAGAGTAACACTAGAAAATACTTTTTTTGTTTTTGTTTACAGAAAGTGGTGGATGCAGTCTTCTAGTGAAAATGGTCAAGACAATTCAAAGGGAATGGGAAATCACAGATGCTTTTTAATTGCAAAGAATTGAAGAGAAAATCAGAGACCAACTGTAGTTCATTCCATTGCATGATGAAGCAAATTGGGTAGACTAGCAGTTCCCAAACCTATGCTGGTGATAGGCTATCCACAATAAATATTGATGAGATATATTTAAGGGCATTATCTCATGCACAGTCATTGTTAAATAGGCTAGAGAAGCATGCTGCCTTCAAAAACAAAATGTGCACAAATAGCTGATTGCTTTGTTAGAGCTTTTGACGTCTTTCTGGTTAACAGGTTGGAATATTTGGCATTTAACCATTTCCCCCCACTCATTATGAACGTTCAAGCCTTCACAATTGAAAATGCTATCTGCTACATTTTTCCGAAAAAAAATCAAATCTACAGTTTTATAAATTTCCTTTGCAGATTTTAATATTTAAATACTGCTCAGGGCTTAGCTTTTCATCGAAATAAAAGATCGATACAATTGCAGTTCAGGTTAATAGAAGAGCAAATGGTCATCATGTGATGCATTTCCTATATAAAAAAACAAAATGTGCTAAACCCAAAAACAGAACTTTGCTATAGTCCACACAAACTCTCACAAAGAAAAACACAGTCATTGTCTCTTTAAGGAGCCCGTAATAATTGCCCAATACGCACGCGCATTGTCCCCTCGCTCAACTTCCTGCGAAATAGTGAGACATTTTTTAGAATCTCACGTCAATTTCGCAGTCTAACGCCCCTCTTAACGTCATCTGTCAACCACCTAGAAATACTTGCGGTTTTGAATTATTCAGGCATGCGCGCTCACATAAGTGCAATAACCGGACATTAAACGAGCATTGCTGCGTATAGATTAAACATACATATTGTTGAAGTACGGTAGCGGAGCTTGCAACCATCCAGAGAAACACCGAGTTTGCTTCCTCCGATTTCCGCAGCTGGCCAGAACTAATCCCTTTTCTCAGACAGCTTGATTGTGTCCGCCCTTTGGTACCGGGCGGGGGATTCAGCCCCTCACCCCCTGACGTCAGAGCGGGGCCGAGTTGTCATGGCGTCTACTCGCGCGCCGGCCGAGCAGCAGCCGTGGTGCACATAAAAGAGAGACAACGTTCGCGCGCGCGCCTTAGCCTAAGGGTCTGGTCATGGAGAGCGGCGACGGCTGCCAGCCCGACAGGGCCAGCACGGAGCCGGGCGCTGGGGTCAGCGACGCTCGCTGCTCTCCTGTCTCTGCCCTTGCCCCAGAGAGTGGGCAGCCGGCGGGGGACGCGCCACGCTCGGGCGCGGAGAGGCCGCCGGACTCAAGCTGTGATGCTGCCGGGAGGGGACAGGAGAAACTGCTTGGCAGCGAGGATGCTGCTCTTCCCGGCGCCACTGCGCGGCAGGAAACGGGAGCTGAGGAACCTAGCGGTAGTGAGCCGACTCCCGGGGAGTCGCAGAGCCTGGACTCGCTGGAATCCTTCTCCAATCTTAACTCTTGCCCTAGCTCCGAGTTCAATAGCGAAGGCACGGACGAAAAGGCCCCGGCCGGTGTCCTGCTCAGTGATGAGGAGGAGGTGCCTGCCAGCTTCTCAGCATCCAAAGAGAGGTTCCCCGGCCAGTCCGTCTACCACATCAAGTGGATACAGTGGAAGGAGGAGAACACCCCGATCGTTACGCAGAATGAGAATGGACCATGCCCCTTGCTGGCTATAATGAATGTCCTGTTGTTGGCATGGAAGGTATCGAGTTAACATATCTGCTATTTTGATATCTAGATGGGATGACGTGGGTTTGTAGAGGAGCGGATGCGCACGTGTGTGTATATATACATATATGTGTGAATTTTGATATATATACATATATGCACACTCCAATATATCTGTATAGTCCTGTAATGCTCCTGTTTCCGATGCCTTAAAATCCAGATTAGAGCTCGGCCTCAGAAAATATGTGTGGTTTATCTTCTATGCTGTAATGAAATCCCAATTGTACCAATAACTGAATAGTATGTTTGTGTTTTATTTTAGTAGGAAAATACCTCAAATGCCTTTTTTTAATTTGGCATTTTTCCCATTTTCATATTTTCTGTCTCAAGTGAAATTTCTTACTGCCTTAGGGATCTTCCTTTTCAGTTTTTGTTTTATTTTTTCCAGGAATTTAACTTTGTATGATGTATTTTGTTATGGTTTATTGTATGTGATATTTTATGATTGTAACCTATGTCATCAGCTCTGGACAAGGTTTTGGGAAGATGTGAACTACAAGAAATTGTAAGTAAATACATTTATCAGTGTTTTATTATAATATACATAAAAGGGGCAACTTCAAAGGAAAACAATTCCTTTTTTTCCCCACTGATTTTTCTCCCAGTTTTATTCTTATAATAAACACTGATACATTTTAGGGGAAAATAACATAAAAACTGAAAACATCCCTACCTATCCTGTGTATCATTCTGGACATTGGAGTTGCCTTCTTGAACATCATTGTGAAACCCACTTTTGAAAATAAGAACTGCCATACTGGATCAGAGCAAAGGTCTAACAAGCCTTGTCCTATTTCCAGCAGTGGCTAATCCAGGTTGCAAGTATCTGGTAGGATCCCAAATAGATAGATTCTATGTTGCTTACACTCAGGGATAATAAGTGTCTTTCTTCAAATATAACTGGTTATTAACTTTTCCTCTAGGAACTTGTCCCAACCTTTTTTTAAACCCAGCTAAGCTAACTTCCTTTACCACATTCTCTGGCAATGAATTCCAGAGCTTAATTGTGCTCTGGGACAGAAAAATATTTTCTCCAATTTGTTTTAAACGTTCTACTTAGTAATTTCATGGCATGTCCCCTAGTCTTTTATTTTGTGAAAGCGTAAACAGCTGATTTGCATTTACCCTTTGTTCCATTCCACTCATGATTTTATAGACCTCTATCATATCTCCCTTCAGCTGTCTCTTCTTGAAGCTGAAGAGCCTTAACCTCTTTAACCTTTCCATATAGGGAAACCATTCCGTTGCCTTTATCATGTAGTCTCCCTTCTCTGAACCTTTTCCAGTTCTGACATATCTTTTTTGAGATATGGCGACCAGAATTGCACATGCTATTCTAGATGCGGTTGTACCATGGAGCCATCCAGAGGCATTATGATATTCTCTTATTTTATTCTCCATTCCTTTCCTAATAATTCCTAACATTCTGTTTGCTTTTTTGAGTGCTTGCCACACACTGAGCTAAGAATTTCAGCGTTTTGTCCATGATGATGCCTAGAACCTTTTCCTGGGTGGTGATGTCTAGCATGGAACCTAACATCATGCAACTGCAGCTTGGATTACTTATCCCTATGTTCATTTCATCTGACATTTGGATGCCCTGTTTATGATTTACCAACTTGGAATAATTTTGTGTCATCTGCAAATTTGATCACTTCACTTATTCACTTTTCAAGATCATTTATAAATATATCAAAAAGCACAGGTCCTAGTTCAGATCTTTGGGGAACTCCACTATTTACTTTCTCCCATTGAGAAACCTATTCTTTGTTTCCTGTCGTTTAACCAATTTACAATCCACAGCAGGACATTGCTTCCTATTCTATATCTTTTTAATTTTTTTTCAAGATTCTCTTATGAGAGATTTTGTCAAACACTTTCTGCAAAGCCAAATGCACAATATTGCACCAGCTCATCATTATCATTTAACCCCCTTCAAAAAAATGTAGCAGCTTAATGAGGCAAGAATTCCCTTGGGTAAATCCATATTGACTGTATCCCATTAATCCATGTCTGTCTATATCAGTGATGGCTAACCTATGACACGCGTGTCAGAGGTGACACGCCGAGCCGTTTTGGCTGACACGCGCAGCGTTTTGAGGACTATCAGGAATTATTTTTTTTTTTTATCGGCTGCGCCGAGCCTTTTCTTTTTCAGCTGCGCCAAGCCTTTAAATGTGTTTTTTAGTTTCCCCCTACCCTCCACCAATGCCCCCGGGCGCAGGGAGGCTCATGCGTCGCAGCGATGAGGCTCAAGACAACGCGCTGATGCTCCTCCTCCTTCCTGCCTGTGGAAGTAAACGTTGCTGGAGCCGCGTGGGCAGGAAGGAGGAAGCGAATCAGCGCGTGCAGAAGAGGAGGAGCCGCCGCGGGTCGCTGCGAATCCCAAGTCGCAGCGGCCCAAGAAGAGGAAGAGGCCTGGTAGCAGGGCTGCCGCGGCCCGAGAAGATCAGGGCCGCTGCAGAGCCCATCCTGCGGCGACCCGTGAAGAGGAGGCCCAGAGGTGAGAGAGAAGCTGAGGGCCCGTAGAGTGCGTGTATGAGGTGAGTTGAGAGAGAGGACCTGAATGTTTGCAGAGACAGCATGTGAGAGCCTGTGTGTGTGTGTGTGTGAGAGAGAGAGAGAGCATGTGCCAGTGAGAGCCTGTGTATATGAATGATTGTATGAGAGAGAGCATGTGCCAGTGAGAGCCTGTGTATATGAATGATTGTATGAGAGAGCATGTGCCAGTGAGAGCCTGTGTATATGAATGATTGTATGAGAGAGCATGTGCAAGTGAGAACCTGTGTGTATGAATGATTGTATGAGAGAGAGCATGTGCCAGTGAGAGCCTGTGTATATGAATGATTGTATGAGAGAGAGCATGTGCCAGTGAGAGCCTGTGTGTGTGAGAAAGAGAAATGCATGTGAGAATGAGAACCTGACTGTGTGTTTGAGGGAAGAAGATGGAGAAAAAAGAAACAGAAAAAAAGACAATATAAAAGGAATTGGCAAAAAAATAAGAAAGGGAAGGTGAAAAAAAAGCCTGTGACCAACCAATTAGAAAACTAAGATCAGACAGCAAAGGCAAAAAAAAAAAAATGTACTTTTTAGTGATTGGCACATGTACTCTTTGGGAATGTGCAAGAATAGCACTTTCTCAACGGATCTCACAATGTACGAGATCAGCATGGAGAAAGTGGAAGCCCACGGGGCCTGCACAGAGGAGGCAGCAGAATGGACTTCAGTGTCAGTAGCAGCAATCGGCACCTCCGCAATAGCCACGCGGCATCAGTGACAGTGGCAGCAGAGGAATGAGAGAGGTTCTGAGGTTGCTGGCAAAAGAAAGAGAGGGGGGGGGGTCTACCTTTAGTGTGTGAATGTGTATGAATGGGACTCTGCCTGGGGGTGTATGTGTGTGAATGCATGGGTGCCTGCCTGGGGGTCTGTGTGTGTGAGAATGAATGTGTGCATGCCTGGGGGATGGGGACGGAGTGTGAGAAAATGAATGGGAGCCAAAAAAAGAAACAGACTGACAGATGAAGTTTGTAATGCTTGCTTGGACTTGAAGTGTACGAAATACCAACCTTCAATTGAAGATTTAGCCAATGAAATTCAGCAACAAAAAAGTCACTAAGCAGGTAAGGTAAAGAATTATTTGTTTTTGCTGCTTTAATAAATACAGTATATATATTAAAATTATAACTTTGTTGATTAGAGCTACAAATATCACAAAATTATGGATTTTTCTAGAAGTGACACACCACCCGAGTTATGCTCGGTTTTTTTTTATGAATTTTGACACACTGAGCTCAAAAGGTTGGCCATCACTGGTCTATATGTTCTGTAATTTTGTTCTTTAGTTTTTACATAGTTTTCTCAGCATTGATGTCAGACTCATTGGTCTGTAATTTCTTAGATCACTCCTGTGCACCTTTTTAAAGATTGGTGATAAATTGGCCACCCTCCAATCTTCAGTTATAATAGGCAGTTTTAATGATAGGGTTACAGATTACTTGTACCAGGTCTGCAATTTCATTTTTTAGTTCTTTCAGAATTCTGGGGTATATACCATCTGGTCCTGTTTGTCATTTGTCCTATTACATCTTCCAGGTTCATTGTGATTTGTTTCCATTCTTCTGAATCATCACCATTACTGTTTCCAGCACAGATATCTCCCCAACAGCCTTCTCCATAAACAGTGAAACAAAGAATTAATTTAGTCTTTCTGCTATGGTCTTGTTCTCCCTAAATGCCCCCTTTACCCCTTGATCATCTAACAGTCCACATGACTCCCTGATATTCTTCCTGCTTCGGATGTATTTGAAAAAAGTTTCATTATGAGTTTTTGCCTCTGGCAAGCTTTTTTTCAAATTCTATATTTGCCTGCCTTATCAGTGTTTTGCATCTAATTTTCCAGTGCTTATGCAATTTTCTTCTTTTGGATCCTTTTTTCATTTTTTTGAAAGAAGTTTGTTTGGTTATAATAGCCTCATTCATCTCACCTTTCAACCATGCTGACAGTCACTTGGCATTCCTTTCACCTTTTTTAATGTGTGGATACATCTGATCTGAGTTTCGAAGATAGTATTTATAAACAGTGTCCATGAGTGATCTAAACTCTTAAACTTTGCAGTTGCACCATTTTGTTTTTTTCTATTTTCCTCATTTTATCAAAATCTCCTTTTAAAAGTTAAATGCTAGTGCAGGAGTTTTGTTTAGGTCCTCCCTCCATTTATTAAAAATTAGGCTCTGCACTAAATACATCTTGGTATTCTTATCCTGATCAGTTTCATTATGTTACACATACATAATTCTTTTTAACACCATACACATTCCATGGCACCATCAGGCCATATGGTAGAAAAGCTTCTGTTCTATTGTTTGTTGGTGGTTTTGTGTATTTGAATTTCTAAACTAAAATAATTAAACAAATAAATAAAGACGCAGTGGCTGCTGACACCTTATAGACATTTATTGACAGTCTATAAGATGTCATTTGCCTCTTTAAGTTTTCTATTCCAGTCTAACATAGCTACCCTCTGGAAATTTTAAACACTAGGTCTTTTTAATTTGCCTTTATACTTATGGCACTACTTTGGTAGTGTTACAGTGAAGAGAATGAGAATCGGACGATAAAAAGAAGCCCTTTATTAAAAATGCCCGACTCTGGCCGAGTTTCGCTCTTTACATAGAGCTGCCTCAGGGGCAACTACAGAGATGAGTATTATCCTGTTCTGTCAAGAGACTTTGCTCTGATCACGTTGCCATGTTTTTTGCTGCACTTTTCACATGAGGTTTAACAATCTCAAAACCCCTTCTCAAAAGAGGTATTGCTTTTCTAAAGAGACTACGAAAAATACCACCTATCCCAGCCCCGTACATGACTGGAGCACCATTTAATACCCCGAAAGGCCTTCACCGGCCTGTGCTGCATAGTAATTTCTGTATGTGCCAGGGTCCCCGTAGTCTTTAACCACAACCATTTTTAAAAAATAGTTTTCCGGGGTCGCAGGTGTAGCTTAAGGATCACTTTCCCATAGCGAAATGAGACGTGTTGGTTCTGGTCCTTCTTTATTTCAAATGTTATGGTGTCTATGTGCTGCTTGTTCACAGGAACATAATGTGGTTTATCCTAAATGAAGGTGATCAACTCGTCCTTACCCGCTTTAGCGGGAACACAGTGAAGTAGCTGCACAAAATGGTCTCCCACCAGCTGGTGCTCTACGATATCCGTTTACAGGTATATAGGGTATTAAACCCCCTCCTGTGATATCCGTTGGAAATAGCGAGCGTTTCATATTCGCTTTAGCTTCTAGCCCCAAAATGGTCGCTAAGTCACCCTCTGAGGAAATTATGGCGTTGTCCTCTGATTTTAATTTGATTCTTTGGATATTGGGGTCATAGATGATTCGTGGTGCCATGGGTTTGAGGAGACTGCTCATGTCGTGGTTCATTTGGTCCATCAGGTTTTGAACGGCTGCATAATACCCTCTTCGTACAACAAAGTGATGCTCCATGCTTCCTTCACCCGTGGTGACAACATACTTATGGTCTTCTTTAATATTATCCCATGTGTTCGGGTACTGTATTTCCACCAGACCCACTTCCCACGGACCCTGTAGGTCCAAAGGTCTAGCTAATTGTGTGGTGAAATTAGAGCTGGTGTTTTGTGGAAATATTCTCACAGAGGCGTTATGGAAAATCCCCCTTCATTCATTTTTTCTTTTTATGATACAAAGCCTTTTCAAATCAAATGTCTTGAATCTCTGATGCTTTTATCCAGCTGTTAAATTTTTCGGGCCACCCTCGCCATTTCACAAAGCACTGCTTGTTCTTACCTCTCTCTCTTACCTTTAGAACCTTATCAATGCGGTATATTCTGTCCTGTTGAGGGCTGATTTTCTGTAATCCTTCAGAATAAAAAGAACCTTGAATGGCTTCCTCACCATAATCTTGTATCTTGTACACTGTTATCTCATCTGTCCATGTTTGTTCATAACCTTTTTCAAATTTCCCTTTAGTTTTTGACAGTCTAACATGATCCCCCTTTTTTTTAAAAAAGGCTTAGCCGTTTCATGTTTGTTGTTATTGCCGTAGATTACTTTCCAGAACCGCAGAGAGTTTGAGGCTGCTACATCGATGGGGCGGGCCTGTATTGTTCTGTGAAAACTGTCAGATCGATCCAGTAAAGTGCGGCCGTGTTTACCCCGCTCCTAACTCGCGTTCTACTCACTTTCCGGCCGCGTTAGCCCTTCCTGCAATACACTATCCCCTTTAACCTACTCCTACCACGTCCTAAAATCCCTGGGCAACCCCTTCCGCACGCGGCATGTATATTGCATGCAAACGATCGAATTAGCTATTCCCTACCATCCAGTAATGCACGCCCCGACTATCCCTTTTTTACCCTGCCGTTTTGCCGCGCGTTTAACCTGCTAACTTACCGCCTACCCCTACCCCTGCGTTAGAGGCAGGGGTAAGGGTAGGCGGCAAACTTTCCCCCAGCCCCCGCTCTCCTGCCCTGGCCGCGTCCATGGGTGCTGGTCTCCGGGGCAGCCCCAGTCCTCTCCCCTCCTCTCGAAGCAACAAAAGCAAAAAAAATCGAAAAAAAAAGTTGCAAGAGAGAGAGGGGAGAGAGGACGGGCAATCCTACGCTCGGGATGGCCAGTCCCTCACCCCTCCTCCCGAGGCAAGGCGTGAAAAGCAGCCTTGCTCCGGGAGGAGGGGAGAGAGGACTGGCAGTGTGAAGCGACCAAGCGACTTACTTTTTTTTGCAGCCCTCCGGAGGAGACGGCCATCAGCAGAAATGGATCGTGGCTCCCCTCCCCTGCCTCCCGGCGAAGATGGACGCCTGCACGGGGGAAAGCGGCCCCTGTGCGTGCAATTGGCCGCTCAAGACGTGACATCACATGCCGTGACGCCAAACATCGTGACGTCACGTCTTGAGCGGCCAATTGCACGCACAGGGGCCGCTTTCCCCCATGCAGGCATCCATCTTCGCCGGGAGCAGCGATCCGTTTCTGCTGATGGCCGTCTCCTCCGGAGGGCTGCAAAAAAACAGTAAGTCGCTTGGTCGCTTCACACTGCCAGTCCTCTCTCCCCTCCTCCCGGAGCAAGGCTGCTTTTCGCGCCTTGCCTCGGGAGGAGGGGAGAGGGACTGGCCATCCCGAGCGTAGGATTGCCCGTCCTCTCTCCCCTCGCTCTTGCTACTTTTTTTTCGCTTTACACTGCCAGTCCTGTCTCCCCTCCTCCCGGAGCAAGGCTGCTTTCGCGCCTTGCTTCGGGAGGAGGGGAGAGGGCTGACAGTCACCTGCCTGCCGGCTCCCGCCTCGATGACAGCCTGCCGGCTACCGCCTCCATGAACTTGCTCCCGCCTTGAACGCGCGCCCGCCGGCTCCCACCAGTAAGTTAACTTTTTTTACACTTTTGTTTTTTACACTTTTGTTTTAATTTTCGCCTGCGCCTTGCTTCGGGAGGGGGGGAACCATCCACTTCCTGGTACCTGTCATTTCAAATGTCAGTTGAAATGACATTTGAAATGACAGGTACCAGCGCACCCAGGATACTGTATAGGCGCTGTATTAAGCGCCTATACAGTAAAATGGGTTGCGCGGGCCTAACCCTTCGCAGATGCAGCTTGCATTTGCAAGCAATTTAAATAGAGTATCGAGCGGTATGTGAGCAGGACTGTGCGTGCGGGGAATGAGGGTGCGCCCGGCACTGCCGCACTCTTTCTAATGCGGCCTTGCTTTATCGACCTGTGTGATTGTAACTGTTCATAAAAGCCTGAAGCACATCTTCATATCGCAAAGTGTTGCGTGCTGAAAAGTATTGCCACATTTTGGATTTTAAAGTCCTGTTAAATCTCTCCACAACCGCTGCCTTAACATCATTGTTGGTCACAAAATGATGAATGCCTCTGTATTTTAACAAACTCTTCACAGAGCTGTTTAAAAACTCTTTACCTCTGTCTGATGGTATTTTGTTGGGAACACGACCACCTTTAAATATATTTTCAAAGGCCTCGGCCACTTCATGACCTGTTTTTGTTTTTAGTCTCACAGCCCATGCGTATTTTGACAAAACATCTATCACCATCAAAATGTATTTGTAGCCTCTGTTATAACCAGACAAGGCAGGCATGTCAACCAGATCTGCTTGCCATTGCGCATCCACATCAGACACTATGGTTTTATTTCTTTTAAATCGTACCCTAGCAGGCTTGTGTAAAGAATAAGCATCTTGCTCTGTAAGCCAATCAATCACCTGTTTCTTGGTCACAGTCGGCATACATGTTTTAGCCGTCTGAAAAAGAGGTGTTATACCGGCAAAGCTACCTATAGATCCTGGGTCATAATAAATTTTCTTTAAGATCCTCTGGTGCATTCTTGTTTTTTTATATGGCTGTAAATACAGAGGTCTGTTTTTTTTTTTTTAAAAACAAAACTAAAGCCTTGTGTTTTACCTTTGCAAACCTACACACAACAACCCCCCACTGTTGTCAATTATCCTCTGCTGGGCAGGGAGGGTTGAGGCATGTGTATCTACAGTGAGGGGAGGAGGGAAGGGGTGTGGGAAAGATTCTCCCTGTCTCTGTGTACAGAATGAGTCACAGCTTCCTGCCACCTAACTGGTAACTTTTATTGGGGCATGCTTATCTATAGCGAGGGGTTGGAGGGGGAGGGGTGGACTTCTGGAGACATCACTGGGGGGGGGGGGGGGGGGTTCGGCTTGGGGTTTGAGTGACAGCATACCCATAGACTACTCCGGACTTGCAAAACCTGTCTTGCAGGTTTGATCGTGCTTGTGTTAAAAAATACATTGTCTGCAGTTCATGCAGTTCACCACATGTAGTTCCAAGTAATCACTTAAAAACCAAATCCTTGTCAACAGAATGAGCCACAGTTTTCCTGCCACCTAACAGCTTGTAATTTTTTTAAAAAACAGAGGGGCTAGAAAAAAAGCATACTTCCTGCTCTGTCATCATTAAAAGATGTCAGGATGTTCTAGGGGCGCATTTTAAAAGCATACTTCCGGTTCCGTCATCATTAAAAGGCGTCAGGATGTTCTAGGAGCGCATATTTTGGGGCTTTTGTATTGTACTTCCGGTGAGATTATAAAAAACAGCCAGAGTCCATTAATTCTGGCATCATTAAAAAAGCGACAGGACCCTTTCTGATGACGTTTTAGAGGGTGTGTTTTTGGGGGGTGGTGAGGAGGTGGGCTTCCGGTGATGTCATACCTGCAACATCACAGGGGGTGTGGCTTGGGGCTGGGATGTGGGTGGGGCCACCCGTGACTTCATGGGGGGGGACGGTTTGGGGTGTGGGAGGGGCTCCCCATTCATTTCTATTGGGGGGAGCATCGATGGGGGTCTGGGGCGGGGCCAGGGGCGGAAGGGGTGTGGCCTGGGGGCATGGTCAAGGGCGGGATGAGGCGGGAGGGGACGTGGCTATGCCCCATTCGCTTCTATGGGGAGTGGGCGGGGCTTAGTCCGGAAGTGAACACTGATTGGCTGCTGTCATCTTTATCTCAGCTGTCAATCAGTTTGATAGTGTATCTACTATCACATATAAAATACCTTAGTTTTAAGAATGAGATCATTCCTATTATTGTGTGTGCAAAAAAAACTCATCTGGAGACATGCCAGAAAGATTCTACCTATTGAAATCAGTCATCCTTGTTTTCATGGGCTTGCTAAAGGATGATTTAAATAGTGCAGACACAGTTTTTGTTAGCATTTAGGTGACCCAGCAGTTTCACAGCTCTTCAATGCTTCTGAAGAGAATCAGCTTTTTTATCTCAGCTGGTTGATCTTTCTATTTCTTCATAATTAAAGTGAATAGATAGTACCATTTGAGATGTGTACATCAGTATTCACAATTTCCTATTTCAACATAGTGTTCATAGCTACTAAAGATAATTTAATTACAGGTCGATACTCTAAGGCCGCGGTAGAAAGAGTGCGGCATTGCCAGGCGCACCCTCGTTCCCCGCACGCACAGTTCTCTTCACCTAGCGCTCGATACTCTCTTCTAATTGCATGCAAATGCATGCCGTGGCTGCGAAGCCTTAGGCAAGCGTTAGGCCCGCGCAACCCATTTTACTGTATAGAGCGCCTATACAGTATCCTGGGTTCACGGGCCTAACGCTTCACGGCCGCGCTGGTATCTGTCATTTCAAATGACATTTGAAATGACAGGTACCAGGAAGTGGACAGTTATGTTCCCCGATGCTCGGCAAACTTTCCCCCAGCCCCCGCTCACCTGCCCTGGCCCCGTCCGGTCTCCAGTGCAGCCCCAGTCTGTCTCCTCCTCCCGAGGCAAAAAAAAAAAAAACCGAAAAAGTAGCAAGGCTCGGGCCTGCTACGATAGTCCCTTCTCCCTTCTCCTCTCCTCCCGATTTCGGCGCTCAAGGCGGCCGGGTGGGCGTGCATTCATCCAGGCAGAGGGAGCCGGCGGCGAAAGCGGCCTCCGGCTCCCTCTGCCTGGATGAATGCACGGCCCCCACCGGCAGTGAATGAATGCCCGTGCGATTTCGGCGCTCAAGGCAGTCACATGACGTGACGTCACGCCTTGAGCGCCGAAATCGCACGGGCATTCATTCACTGACGGCGGGGGCTGTGCATTCATCCAGGCAGAGGGAGCCGGCGGCGAAAGCGGCCTCCGGCTCCCTCTGCCTGGATGAATGCACGGCCCCCGCCGGCAGTGAATGAATGCCCGTGCGATTTCGGCGCTCATGCCTTGAGCGCCGAAATCGCACGGGCATTCATTCATGCATCAAATTCCTTATAGGAAAACCTCTTTCTAACAAATAAGTTGATCTCCAGCCTTTTTTTTTTTTTTTTAAAATCATAAAAAGACCACTGAACCCTAGTCATAATGAAAATAACTTTGGCTCCTGAATGGGCAACCGATTAGACTGGGATAAACAGAAACAATGCCCGTGCGATTTCGGCGCTCAAGGCATGAGCGCCGAAATCGCATGGGCATTCATTCACTGCCGGCGGGGGCCGTGCATTCATCCAGGCAGAGGGAGCCAGAGGCCGCTTTCGCCGCGGCTCCCTCTGCCTGGATGAATGCACGCCCACCCGGCCGCCTTGAGCACCGAAATCGGGAGGAGGGGAGAAGGGAGAAGGGACTACCGTAGCAGGCCCGAGCCTTGCTACTTTTTCTTTTTTTTTTGCTTCGGGAGGAGGGGACAGGACTGGGGCTGCACCGGAGACCGGACGGGGCCTTGAGCGCCGAAATCGCCCCCATTTTTTACACTTTATTCCCGTTTTAATTTTCTAACACCACACTAACACCAAGTAGAGGGTGGCGGTAAACTAACAGGTTAAGGACGCGGCAAAATAGCGGGTTACAAAGGAGATAATCTGAGCGCGCGTCACAGTATCGGAGGGGAATAGCTAATTCCTTCATTATACAGCTAATTCGTTCATTTACATATCATATACATGCTGCGTGCGGAAAGGGTTATGCGTCTGTTTTAAGAAGCGCTAAGGACGCGTGAAACTGGAGACTGTATCGCTGGATCGCCTTACGCGTCCGAATTGTGCGCTCCCAGCTTGTTACAGACGGGAAATCCTCAACCGCACGTTACAGTATTGACCTGTTAGTTGTGTGATTTTTTTTTGGTCAAGATATGATTTAAAACAATTTTCAATTCTAAATATCTCTTTACTTACACATTTTTTTTACAATGAGGCAATTAATGCTACTTGCATTCTCAGAAGAGTGCACTCCCATTCACTGGCTTAGAATACCCCCGTATGCTAACTGTTGGAGCATATCTAATTCAATGTTTTCTGAATCTAGTTCTTTGGGCTTGCAGGGTATCAAATGTCCCTTTGTTTTCCAACCATTTTTTTTTTAAACTTCTGAAAGTTGTATTCTAAACCAAAATATGTTTTAAAATTTAAGTACAGGAAATAGTTAATTTGTTATTAGCCATTTTGTGTCCTGTTTATTAAGGGACTTCCCTTTTTATAAATATTTGGGGGAAATTCTTAGTAAATCTAGCCCTGTGCATTTTTAATGGCCTTTTTGCAAATTGTTGTTTACTGAAATGTTCCTAGTGCTCTGGCAGTGTGTCAGCTCACTCAGTCTCAGAATGGAAAACTGTATTCTAAACCAAAATAGAAAACTCAGCACACGTAAAGCCTCTTGATTGGTTGTTTTAATCTCAGGAAATACTTGCAGAAGCAGCATATCATTTTAAGTCATTCCTCTGGTGCTTGAAGCAATTTCCATCACCAAAAGACACTTTCAGATTATGTTCTTTTATTTTGCTTATCATGAACGGAAACTAGTATCTGATGCCTCATCTGTACTTTATTGGTCTTTTTTTTTCCCTTTGGAGGGCAATTTTCAAAGCCTTTTTTAATCTGTGGAAACGGGCTTTGAAAATTACCCATGCTCTGCAGCACAGGTCTTTATTTGATTTATGTTCTGCTTTTTGACACTTCAAAGCAGATTACATTCAGGTACTGTAAGTATTTCCCTATCTCCAAAGGGTTTACAATCTAATAGGCCAATGCAATATGGATGCGCTAAAAATGGGCGTCCAAACTGGGTGCCCGTATTCCTAACGTGTGCCTATCCACCTCTTCTAGGCGTGCGATGTGATATACAAATGAACGGCTGCATTAAAAAGGATGTGTTAGGGGAAATTGTGCGTCCCTAGCACGTTCTTGGCATCGGGCACCCAGGTAACATGGCGAGCGTCTGTTTTCTGAACCTGCTGGTAAATTGAGCGTCTGTTTTCCTAACCTGATCACCATCAAGACTTTTTTTTTTTTCATGTTGCTGCTTTCTGTGGTTCCTCTGACTTAGTAGCGCAATGATATTAAGTCAGGGGAATCACAGAAAAACTGTATTGAGGTATCTTAAGACTTAATGCCAGCTCCAGGGCTGGTGCTAATTTTTGAAAGTTAAAACGTGCGCGTCAAGTGCATGGTGTTTTTTTTTTACATCCAAACCTGCTCATCGACATGGCATTTACATATGATGTGCAGGTTTGGACACGCTAATCCCATTATTACATCTAGCGTGTCCAATCGCATGTCAAGCTGTGCGCTAGGCTCAATGCACTGTATTGCATCAGCTCCTAAATTTGTAGGTGAGAGAGCCGAGGGTAGAGTGACTTGCCCAAGGTCACAAGAACAGCAGTGGGATTTGAACCCTGGTTTCCTGGTTTGTAGCCCACTGCTCCAACTGCTAGGCTACTCCTCCACTCACTAATTTTGTCTGCATTCTTTGGGGGGCGAGGATAGGGCAGGCTGCCCAATCTTGTATAGTTTTGTACAATGAAAATTATGAACATGATTTCTGATGGAAAAATTGCTTACTGAGCAAGAAAGTGTAAATCTCTGTGGATAATTTTTTCCTGGAGGCAATAATCAAAGCAAAATTGCCAATATAGTTTAGTTTTGGTTATTGGTGCATCAATGTGGGAAGTTTGATTATTGAGGTGAGAGAGGCTATAAATATCTAAAAGAACATTTTTCTAGAAGTGGGAAAGGAATCTGAATGAAGGAAACAGGAAACAGCATAAGCACTGGCAAGTCAGATGTCAAAGCATTGATAAAGAAGGCAAAGAGAGAATTTGAAAAGAAGCTTGCCTTGGAATAAAAAACTCAGAATAACAACTTTTTCAGGTATATTTGACATAAAAAGCCTGCAAAGGAGTCAGTTGAACCATTAGATGATCAAGGGGTAAAAAGGGAACTTAGGGTTGACAAAGCCATAGCAGAAAATCTAAATTAATTATTTGATTCGATATTCAGTGAGGAAGATGTAATAGATACAGTATACCCATGCCAGAAATGATATTCATAGGTGATGTTTCAAAGGAACTGAAACAAATCTCATTTAACCTGGAAGATGTACTAGGGCAAATTGACAAACTAAAGAGTAGCAAATCACCTGGACCAGATAGTCTATATCCCAGAATGCTGAAAGAACTGGAAAATGAAATTGCATACCTGCTGTTGGAAATTTGTAAACTATCAGTAACATCATCTATGGCACCTGAAGGCTGGAGGGTTGCCAATGTAATGCCAGTTTTTAAAAAGGGATCAAAGAGTGATCCAAGAAACTACAGGCCAATGAGTCTGACATCTGTGTCAGATAAAATTCATCATAAAGAAAATCATTGCTGAAATATAGATAAGCATAGTTTAATGGGACAAAGGCAATATGGATTTAGCCAAGAGAAGTCTTGCCTCACAAATTTGCTACAGTTTTTTGAGTTATAAATAAACATGGATAAAGGTGATCCAGTTGATATACAGTAGTGTATTTGGATTTCTAGAAATCATTTGACAAACTCCCTCATGAGAGACTTCTTAGGAAATTAAAAAGTCATGGAATGAGGGCAGTGACCTATTGTGGATTGCCAGTTTAAAAGATAGAAAAAAGTGAGTAGGACCAAATAGTAAATTTTCCCTGGAATGCTCCAGGGATCTGTTCTGGGACCACTGCTTTTTAATACATTTATAAATGACCTGGAAATGGGAATAACAAGTGAGGTGATCAAATGTGCAGATGATACAAAATTATTCAAAGTTGTTAAATCACAAGACTATTGCAAGATGACATTGCAAAACTGGGATGCTGGGAATGCAAATGGCAAATGAAATTTAATATAGACAAGTGCAAAGTGATGCACTTAGGAAAGTGTAACCCAAATTATGGCTACTCATTACAAGATTCCACATTAGGAGTCAACACTCAGGAAAAGGATCTAGGTGTCATCGTTGAAAATTATTATTATTGTAGAGTTTTATATACCATCGTTCGGTATTGCCATCACAACAGTTTACAATTCTAATATTTTAACATGGTAAGCAATTTTTCATAGGAAATACATTCTAATGCTAAATTTTTAAAAAGATAACAAAGGTCTAAATATAGAACAATTAGTAGAAAATACAGTATAACGTTAAATAGTTAAGGGTAACCAAGTTATCAGTATATAGCAAGGTTTCGCTTAATGGGTTTAGACAAGTAGCATGAGTGTTTGTGATCTTTCAGAGTGGTGTGGGATAGGTTAGTGGCAGTGTGCGTTTTGGTGAACAGCCATGTTTTCAGTTCTTTTTTGAATGATTTTTGGCTAGGTTGTAGTCTTAGTTCAGTCGGTAGTGTATTCCATAGTCGGAGGCTTGTGAGGGAGATAGCCTGTTCATATACCAATGTCAGTTGTGTGGCGCGGGGGGGGGGGGGGCTAATTCCAGGAGTCCTTTGTCGGCAGAGCGGAGGGTTTTTTTATGGTTTGTGTGGTTTAATCGCTTCGCTTAGCCAGTCGTTTCGTTCTTCGTGTATGTGTTTGTGTACAATTGTTAATATTTTGTAGTCAGTTTGGTATTTGATTGGAAACCAGTGTAGGGATGTAAGAATTGGGGTTATGTGCTTGTGTTTTTGGGTTCTGGTGAGTAGTCTGGCAGCTGAATTTTGTAGAATCTGGAGGGGACGGATGGTGGATAGAGGTAGTCTGAGTAGAGAGTTGCAGTAGTTGAGTATGGAGAGAATGAGAAGTTGTAATACTGTTCTGAATTCCTCTTGGGTTAGGAAGGGTTTTATGCGTCCCAGGGTTAGTAGTTTTAGGTATCCTTCTTTTATTTTTGTTGTGATGTGATTTTTGAATGAGAGTTCGCTGTCTATGATGACTCCAAGAATACATTGAAATCTTCTGCTCAGTTTTGCAACAGCAGTCAAGCAAGCAAATAGAATGCTAGGGATTATTAGGAATGGAGGATAAAACAGAGAATATCATAATGCCTCTGTATCACTCTATGGTGCAACCTCATCTTGAGTGTATTGTGTGCAGTTCAGGTTACCACATCTCAAAAAAGATATAGCAGAATTATTTATTATTTATTTTAAGGTTTTTCTATACCGACGTTCGCAGCGCATCACATTGGTTTACAAGTAACGTGGAAGAAACAGTATAACAAAAACGTAACTCTGCATTACATTTAAAAAGAACATGAATATAGGGCAAAAAGTTAGGATAAAATAATATAACTTATAATATATGACATGACAAAGAGCAATATAATGTAATTTAAGGCAACATATGGAAATATAATTTAATATGATGTAACATAAAGCAATAAAACATTGGGGGGTGGAGAGGGGGGTATTGAGGCATATATGGTGGTGTTGAAGCATATGAGTGTAAGGTGGGGTTGGATTATGTAAATGCTTGTTCGAAGAGCCAGGTTTTTAGATTTTTTTTAAATTTGTGGTGGCAGGGTTCGAGACGTAGGTCAGGTGGCATAGCATTCCAATTTGAAGGTCCAGCTATGGAGAGTGCTCTTTCTTTTGTGCTAGAGAGGCGGGTGGGTTTAGTGGAAGGTATGTGTAGTGTGCCATTGTATGCAGATCTGGTGGGTCTATTGGATATGTGGAAGTGTAGTGAGTCATTGAGCCAGTGTATGTCAGGGTTGTGAAGTGTCTTGTGTATGATAGTGAGATTCTTGTAGTGACCTCTATAGGGGATAGGGAGCAAATGGAGGTCTCTGAGGATGGGGGTGATATGGTCTTTTCTGCGAGTGTTAGTGAGAACTCTTGCAGTGGCATTTTGTAGCATTTGAAGGGGTTTGGTGGAGGAAGGGAGACCTAGCAGGAGGGAGTTGCAATAATCTAATTTGGAGAATATTATGCCTGTAGGACAGTGCGGAAGTCATTAAAGTGGAGGAGGGGTTTAAGTTTTTTGAGGACATGAAGTTTATAGTAACATTCTTTCATGGTGGAGCTTATGAATTTTTTGAGGTTGAGTTGGGAATCTATTATTAGGCCAAGGTTTCTTACGTGTTGGGAGAAGAGGGTTGAAGGGGGGAGGGTGTCTGTGTCAGTAGTGTTCAATGTGCTGGGGTTGTGTGAAATAATAATAAGTTCAGTTTTGGAGGAGTTGAGGGAGAGGTTTAGACAGGAGAGGAGGAGAGTGATAGATGAGAGGCAGGTTTCCCAGATTTTGAGAGTTTTGGAGATGGAATCGGTAATGGGGATAAGGATTTGAACATCATCTGCATAGATGAAATGGGTGAGTCCTAGACTGGATAGAAGGTGTCAGAGAGGCAGCATGTATATGTTGAAAAGGGTGGAGGATAGTGAGGAGCCTTGGGGAACACCTCAAGTTAAATTAATAGGCTCAGATTCGCTGTTACTGATTTTTGACTGTGTAGTGTCTATTATGGAGGCATGATTCAAGCCAGCGAAGGGCGGTGCCAGTGATGCCAATTTCAGAGAGGCGGGTTAGAAGAATCTTGTGGCTGATAGTGTCGAAGGCAGAGGAGATGTCAAGCATTGCAAGGATGTAGGAGTGCCCATTGTCCATGCCTTTTAGGAGAGTGTCAGTGAGGGAGATTAGGAAGGTTTCAGTACTGTGGAATTTGCGGAAGCGGTATAGGATGTCGTGTTTTTCAAGGTGATCAGAGAGTTCGGTGTTTATTATTTTTTCCATAAGTTTGGCTAGGAAGGGTAGGATTGAGATAGGTCAATAGTTGGCTGGTTCAGATGGGTTGAGGTTAGGTTTCTTAAGGATGGGTTTGACGATGGCTTGTTTTAAGGAGGAGGGGACGTTACCAAATGAGAGCAGTTGATGATGTCAGCTAAGGGTTTTGCTATTAGGTTGGGGATAGTAAGGAGGTATTTTGTGGGAATGGTGTCGGAGGGGTGAGCTGCAAGTTTGATTTTCTTTAGGAGGGATTCTATTTTGGATGAGGAGGTGGATTCGAAGTGTCCAAAGTCATATGATAAATTTTAGAGGGAGTGTTAGGGAAGGTAGTGGAGGTGGGAAAGCTGGCTGTAAGCTTGGTTATTTTGTCGTGGAAGAAGAGGGCAAGGTTGTCACACATGGTTTTAGATTCTTTTTCGGGGATGTGAGGGGCGGTTTTTGTGAGATCTGAGACATAGGAAAAGAGGGCTTTGGCGTAATGAATGTCGTGAATTCTGAGGGCCTAGAAGTCACGTTTGGCATTAAGTGTAGAGGTTCTATTTTTTTTTTAGAAAAGATAGAGAGAAGGGCGACCAAAATAAGGGGATGGAACAATTCCCCTATGATGAAAGGCTAAAGAGGTTATGACTCTTCAGCTTGGAGAAGAGACTGCTGAGGGGGAGGTATAAAATAATGAATGGAATGAGTAAATGTTAATCAGTTGTTTACTCTTTCAAAAAGTACAAAGACCAGGGGACACACAATGCAATTACTATTTAATACATTTAAAACTAATAAGAGAACATTTGTACTCAATGCCTAATTGAACAAAGGGGAAAGCCGACAGTCGCTCAGCAGCGCATGGTTCGGAGAGAGGTATCTTTAAAGGATACTAATGATGCATTAGAATTAGGGCATCCCGACAGTGAGGTTCCAATAATTAGAAAAGTAGTCCAAGTGCCTGTAACTAAAAACTCCCCTGAGCTAAAAAATCCTAACTTATCCCTATCAATTAAAAAACAGAATGAAAATACAAACAAAAAACAAACTTTCCTGGCGTGTAGCCAGATGGACTCAGAACGAATGGGATAGTATCCGCGTGCTAGCAGTTGGAGACGGATCTGACGTCAGCACGGGGGTATATATATCCCCACAGGAAGAGTAGCAACTCAGTAATTTCCGTCTCCAAAGCAGTTTGGAGTGCCTGCACGCTAGTCAAGCGTGCTTTCCAAGACTACTTTAATCTTTTTCTTTTTTCTTATAATTCTAGATTCTACTTTCTACTTTATGTGAAAATATCGAGCCCCACGCTCCTGCGGTGATACCCGAAGGTCACTCCCCCAGTTGAGCTGCCCGGGGTGATTCCCATGATCCCCCCGGAGGTTAAGTCCTCGGTCTGGCCGAACCGCGGCAGGGACACAGCCCCCGGGCGAGGTTCGGGTGAGGCTCACGAGGCGCCTCGGTCCCAGCATGGACGAGGCAGCGGGTGCATATCCTCAAAAGCGGTGGTGAAGGTAGTTGCCCACTCTCCCCGCAGCCGGAGACCGCCTGGGTTCCAGCCGAGAAGCGTCGAGATTCAGGTGAGGCGTACATCTCGTCGTTCGGGTCTCCGAAGGAACAGAGGATCGGCGGCGTGGCACGCCAAGGAGGGTGCCATTTTGTGGGCCTCGTTCAGGTAGGGCGCCGGTAATCGGCGCAGGTTTATTCCTCCTTGTGCGTATATGGCCTTATCCACTGAGCGCTGAAAGGCATTGCTACACCGACTGTTGCTGAGAGCATATTGACTACTATTGAGCGTATATTGCTAACTGCATATTGCTGAAAGCCTGTTGACTGCTATTGAGCGTATATTGCTAACCGCATATTGCTGAAAGCCTATTGACTGCTATTGAGCGTATATTGCTAACCGCATATTGCTGAAAGCCTATTGAACGCTATTGAGCGTGTATTGCTTACCGCATATTGCTGAAAGCTTATTGAATGCTATTGAGAGTATATTGCTAACCGCATATTGCTGCACGCCTATTGCATGCTATTGAGCGTATATTGATAACTGCATATTGCTGAACGCTTATTGAATGCTAGTGAGCGTCTATTACTAACTGCATATTGCTGAAAGCCTATTGAGAGCTATAGTGCGTGTATTGCTTACGGCATATTGCTGAGTGCATATTACATACATTTGGGCTGTTTTCTTGGCCGCCTATTGCTGAGAACATATTGCGCATATTGCTGCTGCATATTATTATTATTGTGCGCCTGTTGTATTAAGCGCCTATTGCTGCCGCATATTGTTATTATTGTGCGCCTGTTGTATTAAGCACTTATTGCTGCCGCATATTGTTATTATTGTGCGCCTGTTGTATTAAGCGCCCTTTGCTGCCGCATATTATTATTATTGCGCGCCTGTTGTATTAAGCATTCGGCGCATATTTTTCAATGGATCAGAACGCAGCAGCGTCTTCAGCGACGGCGCCGCCTGCTTCAGGCATTAAAGACCTTGGCCTCTGCTCTGCCTGCCAGCTTAGGGCCACGCGCAGTGAAGAGCCCAACTCCCTATGTGCCCAATGTGAGGAGGCCGTGGGACCCTTAGGCCAGGACCGGTCTCAGCCACGATTTGTTGACAGTTCCCCAGGGGCTACCCCGGATTTAGGGGGCAGTCTCAACCAATCAGGAATCCCGGGGGATCTTGTACCCCGGCGATTAGAGGCTGCTTCAATTTCCTGGGTGGATCTCTTTAAGGGGATTCATGCCTTCGTACAGATGCAAACGGCTTCCCGTCCAGGCCCTGTGGTTCCTGCTATTCCTGTGGTTCCTGCGGTGGCTGCGACTGCGGCGGCTGCTGCGGTGGTGGCTCCTGCGGATCCTGTTCCTGGACCCTCACGCCCTTATCGCGAGCGGGACCTCCCGCCACTGGACAGTCCGGATCAGTCAGACCAGGAGGTCTCACCGGACGAATCCGAACTCCCGGACGAGGGGGACCTTCCCCCAGGGATTGAGCCATATAGAACCATGAGGCGATTCTTCCCTAAAGAGGTTCTCTCCGACCTGGTGTCTCAGTGTCTGGCAGAATTGGATATTATGGGTCCCAGCGCTTCGGTGCCCTCTGCGCAGAACCCCCTGCTGGAAGGACTTCGTCCTACAGCCCGCCATTTTCCATTCTTACAAGCGGCCCAACAACTGATAGATTTAGAATGGGCGGCACCAGCGGCTTCTTTCAAAGGGGGCCGGGCTCTGACGAGCATGTACCCATTGGCACCGGCTATTCAGGACCTGCTGGCGTGCCCTCAGGTGGACGCCTTGATTAGCGCTGTGGTCAAGCACACTACCATTCCAGTTGAAGGGGGGACGACCCTCAGGGAGCCTCATGACCGGCGACTGGACGCCATTCTGACACAGACCTTTGAGGTGGCAGCTCTATCTTTGCGGATCGCAACTTGTTGCACAGTGGTGACGCGTGCCTGTTTGTCACAGGTTAGGAACAACGCTCCAGCGGCAGACATGGAGTCAGCTCTTTCATTCCTCACGGATGCTGCATCTGACCTGGTATGGACAACAGCTAAGGGGATTTCATCCTCTGTAGCTGCCAGGAGGCAGCTCTGGATCTGGAGATGGTCAGCTGATGCGCCTTCCAAGACACGCCTCACCAGATTGCCCTTTAAGGGCTCTTTCCTATTTGGCAGCGACCTTGATAAACTGGCCAGTACATGGGGTGCCTCTCCAGTGCCTAGACTGCCGGAAGATCGGTTCAGGAGATGCCAGCGCGCCTTTCCAAGGCCCTCCAGGAGCAGGAGTTCCCAGCGCTTTGTTCCTTACAGGGGTCGCTACCAGGCACCATGCCCTCAGGCCAGGAATCAGTCCTTTCGGACCAAGCAGCGCAAGAGGGGAGCAGGCCTGGGCTCGGGTCCCGGCCGCGCCTCCCAATGAGAATCCGCCGATTCATCTGGGGGACGGAGCCATAGGGGGCTGGTTAACCCTCTTCTACCCCAGATGGGTTGAGATTACGTCGGACCAGTGGGTCCTCGCCATTATCCGGGAGGGATATTATCTGGACTTTCATCATCTCCCTTTGGACAAGTTTGTGGAATCGTCCTGTCCCATACACAAGAAGGCAGCATTGGAAGCTACCCTGGCGAGGCTCCTGTCCTTGAAAGCCATCATCCCAGTACCTGCCTGGGAAGTGAATTCTGGACACTATTCCATTTATTTCATGGTACCCAAGAAAGGGGGCACCTTTCGGCCTGTGCTGGACCTCAAGTCAGTCAATCGATACTTGCGGGTACCGAGGTTTCGCATGGAGACTCTGCGATCTGTCAAGGCTGCAGTACAGCCAGGGGAATTCCTCACGGCATTAGACCTGTCAGAGGCATACCTGCATATCCCGATCCATCCGGATCATCAGCGCTACCTACGCTTCAAGGTTCTGGGACGCCACTTCCAATTCCGGGCTCTGCCCTTCGGGTTGGCCACGTCACCACGGACATTCACCAAGGTGGTCGTAGTGGTAGCAGCGGCACTCAGGAGGGAATGAATTCTGGTCCATCCCTACCTAGACGATTGGCTGATCTGGGCAAAATCTCGAGAGGAGAGCCTTCGCACGACCGACAGAGTAATCGCCCTTCTTGAAAGCTTGGGCTGGGTGATCAACCTCAGCAAGAGCTGCCTACAGCCTTCCCAGTCTCTGGAATACCTGGGAGTACAGTTCGACACCCGGGCGGACACAGTCAGTCTCACTACCAAGAGAAAGTTGAAACTTCAGCAGCGTATCCAGTATTTGATAGGAACCAGTCGACCCGTCGCCTGGGATTATCTGCAGGTATTTGGTCTCATGGCATCCACCCTGGAAGTGGTGCCTTGGGCGAGGGCCCATATGAGACCTCTACAACACTCCCTGCTCTCTCGCTGGAGCCCCCGTCTACGGAACTATTCCACGCACCTGCATATGCCAGCCAGAGTGCGGACCCAGTTGCGGTGGTGGTTGCAGTCCAACCACATGAGCAGGGGGTCGAAGATATCTTCACCCATGTGGACTTTGCTCACCACAGATGCCTGCCTGAGCGGCTGGGGAGCACACTGCGAAGAACTCACCGCACAAGGGCGGTGGAACAGAGAAGAGTCAGCGTGGAACATCAACCGTCTAGAGGCCCGGGCAGTCTGATTGGCATGCCTTCGATTTGCTCACAGACTGAAGAACAGAGCAGTCAGAGTGATGTCCGACAACGCCACCACGGTGGCATACATCAACCGTCAGGGCGGAACCAGAAGCAGACAAGTATCTCTGGAGATCGCCCCACTGATGGCTTGGGCAGAGGCGAATCTGCAGGACATCTCCGCCATCCACATTGCCGGGAAGGACAATACCACAGCAGACTTCCTCAGCAGAGAAATCCTAAATCCGGGAGAGTGGCAGCAGTCACCCACAGCCTTCCAGATGATTGTGGATCACTGGGGGATTCCGGACATGGATTTACTGGCGGACAAGTCCAATGCTCAGGTACCCAGATACTTCAGCTGCAAGCGCGACCCGTTCTCACATGGAATCGATGCCCTGGTTCAGCCATGGTCTCCAGGGACTCTGCTATACGCCTTTCCTCCGTGGCCTCTGCTGGGCGCCATCCTCCACAAGATTCAGAAACACCGGGGCCTAGTTCTTCTAGTAGCACCAGACTGGCCAAGAAGACCCTGGTACGCAGACATGAGAAGACTACTGGCAGGGGAGCCCCTTCCCCTGCCTCCTCTCCGGGATCTTCTACGTCAAGGTCCCATCCTCCACGAGGATCCGGCTCAATTCTCTCTTACGGTCTGGCAATTGAGAGGGCTAGACTGAAGAAAAGAGGTTACTCGGAGCCCGTGATTGATACGCTCCTCCGAGCTCGCAAGTTTTCCATATCCCTCACCTACATTCGCATCTGGAGAGTATTCGAAGCATGGTGCGACACTCATGGCACCAATCCCCATGCGACCACAATCTCTATTGTGTTGGATTTCCTGCAGGATGGACTTCAGAAAGGTTTCTCCCTCAGCTCCATCAAGGTTCAGGTGGCTGCACTGTCTTGCTATGGTCCCAGGAGGGATGGCAAGACCATTGCCATGCACCCAGATGTTTCTCGCTTCCTGCAAGGAGTCAAGCATGTTCGTCCGCCTCTGAAGTGGCCTGTGCCTTTGTGGAACCTCAACCTTGTTTTGGATTTCTTCGCGGGGTCCACCTTCAGACCCCTTCGGGGCCTATCTCTCTGTTCTCTAACCTTGAAGATGGTGTTCTTGCTGGCTGTATGTTCAGCCCGCCGCATCTCAGAGATACAAGCACTGTCCTGCCGTGATCCATTTCTCAGAATCACTCCGGAAGCTATCCATCTTCGGATGGTCCCCTCCTTTCTACCAAAAGTGGTTTCACAGTTTCATCTTAACCAAACCATATCCCTGCCGACCACGGTGGGTCTGAAGAAATCTGAAGAAGGGCGTTTATTACGCCATCTCGACATTGGCAGATTGCTGCCCAGATATTTGGAAGTGACACAACACCTACGAAAGACGGACCATCTATTCGTCTTGCACAGCGAGAAGAAGCAAGGTGAAGCGGCCTCGCGGCCCAACATCGCCCGCTGGATTAAAGTAGTTATCAAAGCAGCTTACGTAGCAGCCGGGAAGTCTCCGCCTCTACAAGTCAAGGCTCATTCTACCAGAGCACAAGCGTCATCCTGGGCTGAATCCAGGATGCTGTCGCCTGCAGAAATCTGTAAAGCGGCGACGTGGTCCTTCCTCCATACCTTCTCCAGGTTCTACCGTCTGGATGTCCAGGCCAGGGAGGACTCAGCATTTGCGAGGGCGGTACTACATGGTCCTCAGGCAGCCTCCCGCCCAGGCTGGGAGTAAAGCTTTTGTACATCCCATTCATTCTGAGTCCATCTGGCTACACGCCAGGAAATGTTGAGATTACTACCTGATAATCTCCTTTTCCTTAGTGTAGACAGATGGACTCAGCATCCCGCCCAGCTGCCTGTGTACATGGGTTTCACCGATTCAAGGTAAGCCATGTCTTCTGTTCCATAAGAGTGTACACTCCACCAGGTGTTAACGCCTTCCGGTTGTGAATGCTGGCGGTCTCCAGCTACTATCAATCGGTCAGGGGAATCCTGTTTTCACTTTTCACTGAGCGTCAGTACACATTTCCATAACCGCTTTTGCAAGGAAGATTACTGAGTTGCTACGCTTCCTGTGGGGGATATATATACCCCCGTGCTGACGTCAGATCCGTCTCCAACTGCTAGCACGCGGATACTATCCCATTCGTTCTGAGTCCATCTGTCTGCACTAAGGAAAAGGAGATTATCAGGTAGTAATCTCAACATTTGAAATGTTTGTATGCTAATGCCAGAAGTCTAAGAAGTAAGATGGGAGAATTAGAATGTATAGCAGTAAATGATGACAGACTTAATTGGCATCTCAGAGACATGGTGGAAAGAGGATAACCAATGGGACAGTGCTATACCGGGGTACAAATTATATCGCAATGACAGAGAGGAGCACTCGGGAGGAGGTGTGGCGCTTTATGTCCGGGATGGCATAGAGTCCAACAGGATAAACATCCTGCATGAGACTAAATACAAAATTGAATCTTTATGGGTAGAAATCCCTTGTGTGTCAGGGAAGACTACAGTGATAGGGGTATACTACCGTCCACCTGGTCAAGATGGTGAGATGGACAGTGAAATGCTAAGAGAAATTAGGGAAGCTAACCAAATTGGTAGTGCAGTAATAATGGGAGACTTCAATTACCCCAATTTAGACTGGGTAAATGTATCATCGGGTCACGCTAGAGAGATAACGTTCCTGGATGGAATAAATGATAGCTTTATGGAGCAATTGGTTAAGGAACTGACGAGAGAGGGAGCAATTTTAGATCTAATTCTCAGTGGAGCACAGGACTTGGTGAGAGAGGTAACGGTGGTGGGGCCACTTGGCAATAGTGATCATAATATGATCAAATTTGATTTAATGACTGGAAGAGGAACAGTGTGGAAATCCAAGGCTCTCGTGCTAAACTTTCAAAAGGGAAACTTTGATAAAATGAGAAAAATTGTTAGAAAAAACTGAAAGGAGCAGCTACAAAAGTAAAAAATGTCCAAGAGGCGTGGTCATTGTTAAAAAAATACCATTCTTGAAGCACAGTCCAGATGTATTCCACACATTAAGAAAGGTGGAAAGAAGGCAAAACGATTACCGGCATGATTAAAAGGGGAGGTGAAAGAAGCTATTTTAGCCAAAAGATCTTCATTCAAAAATTGGAAGAAGGATCCAACAGAAGAAAATAGGATAAAGCATAAACATTGGCAAGTTAAATGTAAGACATTGATAAGTCAGGCTAAGAGAAAATTTGAAAAGAAGTTGGCTGTAGAGGCAAAAACTCACAATAAAAACTTTTAAAAATATATCCGAAGCAGAAAGCCTGTGAGGGAGTCAATTGGACCGTTAGATGATCAAGGGGTTAAAGGGGCACTTAGAGAAGATAAGGCCATCGCGGAAAGATTAAATGATTTCTTTGCTTCGGTGTTTACTGAAGAGGATGTTGGGGAGGTACCCGTAATGGAGAAGGTTTTCATGGGTAATGATTCAGATGGACTGAATCAAATCACGGTGAACCTAGAAGATGTGGTAGGCCTGATTGACAAACTGAAGAGTAGTAAATCACCTGGACCGGATGGTATACACCCCAGAGTTCTGAAGGAACTAAAAAATGAAATTTCAGACCTATTAGTAAAAATTTGTAACTTATCATTAAAATCATCCATTGTACCTGAAGACTGGAGGATAGCAAATGTAACCCCAATATTTAAAAAGGGCTCCAGGGGCGATCCGGGAAACTACAGACCAGTTAGCCTGACTTCAGTGCCAGGAAAAATAGTGGAAAGTGTTCTAAACATCAAAATCCCAGAACATATAGAAAGACATGGTTTAATGGAACAAAGTCAGCATGGCTTTACCCAGGGCAAGTCTTGCCTCACAAATCTGCTTCACTTTTTTGAAGGAGTTAATAAACATGTGGATAAAGGTGAACCGGTAGATGTAGTATACTTGGATTTTCAGAAGGCGTTTGACAAAGTTCCTCATGAGAGGCTTCTAGGAAAAGTAAAAAGTCATGGGATAGGTGGCGATGTCCTTTCGTGGATAGCAAACTGGCTAAAAGACAGGAAACAGAGAGTAGGATTAAATGGGCAATTTTCTCAGTGGAAGGAAGTGGACAGTGGAGTGCCTCAGGGATCTGTATTGGGACCCTTACTGTTCAATATATTTATAAATGATCTGGAAAGAAATACGACGAGTGAGATAATCAAATTTGCAGATGACACAAAATTGTTCAGAGTAGTTAAATCACAAGCAGATTGTGATAAATTGCAGGAAGACCTTGTGAGACTGGAAAATTGGGCATCCAAATGGCAGATGAAATTTAATGTGGATAAGTGCAAGGTGATGCATATAGGGAAAAATAACCCATGCTATAATTACACAATGTTGGATTCCATATTAGGTGCTACAACCCAAGAAAGAGATCTAGGTGTCATAGTGGATAACACATTGAAATCGTCGGTACAGTGTGCTGCGGCAGTCGAAAAAGCAAACAGAATGTTGGGAATTATTAGAAAAGGAATGGTGAATAAAACGGAAAATGTCATAATGCCTCTGTATCGCTCCATGGTGAGACCGCACCTTGAATACTGTGTACAATTCTGGTCGCCGCATCTCAAAAAAGATATAATTGCGATGGAGAAGGTACAGAGAAGGGCTACCAAAATGATAAGGGGAATGGAACAACTCCCCTATGAGGAAAGACTAAAGAGGTTAGGAATTTTCAGCTTGGAGAAGAGACGACTGAGGGGGGGATATGATAGAGGTGTTTAAAATCATGAGAGGTCTAGAACGGGTAGATGTGAATCGGTTATTTACTCTTTCGGAGAGTAGAAAGACTAGGGGGCACTCCATGAAGTTAGCATGGGGCACATTTAAAACTAATCGGAGAAAGTTCTTTTTTACTCAACGCACAATTAAACTCTGGAATTTGTTGCCAGAGAATGTGGTTGGTGTAGTTAGTATAGCTGTGTTTAAAAAAGGATTGGATAAGTTCTTGGAGGAGAAGTCCATTACCTGCTATTAAGTTCACTTAGAGAATAGCCACTGCCATTAGCAATGGTAACATGGAATAGACTTAGTTTTTGGGAACTTGCCAGGTTCTTATGGCCTGGATTGGCCACTGTTGGAAACAGGATGCTGGGCTTGATGGACCCTTGGTCTGACCCAGAATGGCATTTTCTTAATTAAGCTCTGGAATTTGATGCCAGAGAATCTGGTGAAAGCTATTAGTGTAGTTGCTTTAAAAAAAGGTTTGCATAAGTTCCTGGAGAAAAAATCTTAAACCATTATTATGGTGGAGTTGCAGATATCCATTGCTTAATCTTGGAATAAGCAGCTTGGAATAAATCTTCCCCTTGGGATCCTGCCAGGTACTTGTGACCTGGATTGGCTACTGTTTGGAAACAGACTACTGGGCTTGATGGATGTTTTTTGTCTGACCCAGTATGGCAAGACTTATGTTCTTATGACCCATCAATCCCTGCTGCCTCCACGCCACCTCAAATAAGCTGTCCAGGTGGTGCAGGTGACGGTTGCTGGCCCCAGGGCTGGAAGGGGTGCTGGTCTGAGCAACTGCTTGCTTCATCTGTTGAGAGGCCTGGAGTTGATTCTCTCCTCCTCAGTCTTGGCACTATCAGTTATTAACTTGTTTAGGATTGACTGGTAATGTCACAGTGAAGAGGCTTGTACAAACCATTCCCAGCGCTCTTCATTTTCAACATAACTTGGAAATGACCTCATTGAACAGAATGTATTTTGTATGTTTCTTTGTTGCTGAAAAATTGCATAAGTAAATAAAACACCATGGACCCAATTCCCTGAAAGACTTTTGCCATTTTCTAGGTATGGGGAAATTAAGGTTCATTTCTAATATTAGTTTCAGTGACACCCATATGCATGCTGAAAACTTGAATTTTCCAGTTAAAATGGCAAATTGAGAGCTGGTAGATACACAAAATCTTTTCACGACCTGGGATTTGAATGGAGATGTTAGTGGTTCAAATATTTATATTTCTGCATTTTCTTTCACTGCCCTGCAGTAGTAAATATTTAGTTATTCATTATCTCATATTTGATTCCAGCATACGAGTATACACAAAACTCAATGACTCCCTACAGCAGACCTTTCCAAACTTTTCATGTTGGTGACACACTTTTTAGACAAACATCATTTCGTGACACAGTAATTCAGTCTACTAGCAAACCAGAGGTTAAAGGTTAAATGAACGAAATGTATTTCGACAATTTATGTATGTTTCCTTAAATATATACATAATAAAATGTTTCACGATACAACTTATCTTGTGAAAACCTTTCATTTATATCAAAAATATATAATATTCCAAGATTAATGTTATTGTTATAATTTATGAGTAACAATAATAAAACAAAAGTTATTGTGTTATTCAATTTACCTCTTTAGTGAGATATATGAGCTTGATGGAATGAACACAGCTTTTGAATATTTGGTGTTAATAAAAAAGTCCAAAGGGTCTTCTGTGTAATTTTAAAAAGCTGGCCAGTTTCACACTATAAAATTATTTGATAGCCTCATTCAACTAATTCTATATGGCTATGAGAGTGAAGTCTGGAATTTATAGGAAGGGACGGAATGTCAATATAAATCCTGCACCTCCAGTTCTGTAATTCTGTGCATCCACTGAAATTCCCCCAAACAATGGAGCTTGAAAGTTTCCCTTACAGCTCATCATACTAAAAAATATTTTCAAATTCTGTTGTCCCCTCACAGTAACAGCAGCACAAACACCTTCCACTGCCAGGCACATTGTGAACTAACACAAAACCCCGCAAAAAAGACACTCAAAATCTATA
This sequence comes from Rhinatrema bivittatum, assembly GCF_901001135.1. Taxonomy (NCBI): domain Eukaryota; kingdom Metazoa; phylum Chordata; class Amphibia; order Gymnophiona; family Rhinatrematidae; genus Rhinatrema; species Rhinatrema bivittatum. The sequence continues at coordinate 43,804,007 of NC_042627.1, read as the reverse complement.
CTGCAATCCCATTGTAACATAACAGTAATAACACCAAGGACTCAAACAATAACCCTACCTGTGAAAAAGCAAGGGTAAATATTACACTGGGTCCTAGAATACCAATACACCACCTACTGAGGACACAAGACAAACCAGATTGCTATAGATCCCTATGCTAGCAGAATCTCTCATCGTGGTCACACACACAGAGCAGAGACAGACCCTCACCAAATACAGAATACAAAATAAAGGAGCACAAATAAGACAAAAACTGAAATGGCAACCCCAAGAAGCCAGATTCTGTGTATTAACAATGGAAAAACAGAACCACCATTCCTCATAAAACAAATAAAATCAAGAAACATAAAGCATCAGTTATAATAGTAAAATCATACTAATAAAAGAATATTTTAAAACTACTGATAAATAGAATTTCTATTAATTAAAATCATATACATTTTTTACAATTTCCCAAACACCAATAAAATATTTCAAAACAGCACTTTCCTAGCGTGTAGCAGATGGACTCAGGACCAATGGGTATAGTGTACTCCTGCTAGCAGTTGGAGACTGATCAGATTTCAATCTGATGTCAGCCCCTAGTACATATACCCCTGCAGGAAGGCCAGCTCTTTAGTATTTTCCATCTCCATAGCAGTTAGGGATATCTGCACGCTCTCACAGCGTTAGAACCAAATTCAAAGAAGAAAACCAAATTTTAAAGAAGAAACCTACCTGAAGACGAGCCCCTCTCTCCTGCAGTGATACCCTCGGGTCCCTCCCCCAGTTGAGATTCTCGAGGTGATTTCTGTTGTCCCTCGGAGGTAAGCCTCGGTCCGGCGGCCGAATCGCGGCGAGGACCTAGCCCCCGATCCTCGGGCGCGGCTGAGAGGCAGCGGGTGCCCCCTCGAGCGTGGTGGTGAAGGTATTTGCCCTCTCCCCCTGCAGCCGGAGACCGCACGGGACGAAACCGGGAAGCGCCGAAGACAAGGTAAGGTAGAAATCTTCTACTTGAATCCGGTCTCCAAGGATCGAGGAAGAGCACAGGTCACCGGCCGGGACCAGTGCCAACGGGTTGATCCGCCCTAGCAGGGCCAGGCCCCGGCTACTTCCAAGGGTCTACCCACATGGAGACCCTCCGAGGGGGTCGCCATATTCCCCGGGTGCTCGCCATCACCATCTTGGCCCTATTCGCCGCGCCATTCGGTCCGAGCGCACAAAACCGAGCTAGGCGCACAAAGCACTTGTGCGCATAAACTTACACGCACATAAAACCTTGTGCGCATAAGTTGCACGCACAGAGCTGGGTGCATATCTATGGGTGGACGCACAGCTGTGCGCACAACTCGCACGCTCATCTTAAGCGCACCGGAGCGCATAAGAGTTTACGCGCCGACAGCCATGGCACCTCCAGAAACAGGGATAAAAGCTCAAGGCCTCTGCCCAGCATGCCACATCAGAGCCGCACAAAGCGAGGAGGCCAACGCCCTGTGCACGCAGTGTGAGGAGGCCCTGGGAGATCCAGTTCAGGGCCAGTCCCACCCAGGGCCAAGTACTAGCTCCTCGGGGAGTACCCCGGACCTAGCAGATCCCAGTGGGTCCTCCCCACAGACGGGGACCCCCAGGGAACCAGCGTCTATCTCATGGGTGGAGTTCTTCAAGAGGATTCACGTCTTTGTTCAAATGCAAACTGAACCTCCAACTGGTAAGCCACATGCTCTGCCGGAGGACCCTCAGGCCCCAGGCCCTTCAAGACCTAGACATAGGCTTTCACTACCCAGAAGCCCCACCTATGGGGACACGGACATCTCTGAAGAGGAAGCTGAGCCCCTAGAAGAGGGGGAGCTCCCCACCAAACCATGAGACGCTTCTTCACAAACGATGAGCTCCCGGACCTGGTAACCCAATGTCTGACGGAGCTCGCTATCCCGGGCCCAGGTACTTCGGAGGAACCTAAACCGAACCCCCTGCTGGAAGGTCTTCGTCAGACCTCTCGCCATTTTCCTCTGTTACAAGCGGCACAATAGCTGATTGACCTGGAATGGAATGCCCCGGAGTCCACATTCAAAGGGGGATGAGCCTTGGCAGCCATGTACCCCTTGGACCCGGCAACCAAAGATCTTCTTGCATGCTCAAGAGTTGATGCCATGGTCTACGCGGTCTCTAAGCGCACCACTATCCCAGTAGAGGGAGGAGCAGCGCTCAAGGATGCACATGACTGACGTCTGGAATCCATCCTCAAACAGTCATTTGACGTAGCCGCTATGTCTCTACAAATTGCGGCCTGCTGCACAGTGGTGACACGTGCCTGCTTATTCCAAACCAGGAACAACAACCCGGGAGAAGACATGGAACCAGCAGTATCATTCCTCGTGGACGCTGCCTCCGACCTAGTGCGTCATCTGTGGTGGCGGCCAGAAGACAACTCTGGCTCCGAAGCTGGTCGGCCGACGCATCTTCCAAAACGCGCCTCTCAAGGATGCCCTTCAAAGGATCCCTCCTGATTGGCAGCGAACTAGAGAAATTAGCCGACAAATGGGGTGAGTCCCCAGTGCCGCGCCTGCCGGAAGATAAAACAAAGAGAAACCAGCGACTCTTCCCCAGGTCCTCCAGGGGCAGAAGTTCACAGTGCTTCAATCCTTACAGGAGTAACTATCAAGCGCCCCACCCTCTGAGCAGGAACCAGTCCTTTCGGAACAAGCACAACAAGAGGGGTACCAGCTCAGGTACAGGCCCCAGCCATACCCCACAATGAGATTCAGCCGACCCGTCCAAGGGAAGAAGCCATAGGGGGCAGACTAGCCCTATTCTACCGCAGATGGGTCGAGATAACTTCAGACAAGTGGGTCCTAGCCATCATTCGGGAGGGGTACTACCTGGATTTTTTACGTACCCCTTTAGACAAGTTTGTGGAGTCCCCCTGCCACGACCTCTTCAAGAGGGCGGCAGTGGAAGCTACACTGTGCAGACTACTGGCCCTTGAGGCCATAACCCCAGTGCCTCCACAAGAAATAAATACTGGACATTATTCCATCTATTTTATCGTCCCCAAGAAAGAGGGAACATTCAGGCCCATCCTGGACCTCAAGTCGGTCAACCACCACCTGAGGATTCCCCGCTTCCGCATGGAAACCCTGCGATCCGTAATAAGGGTGATACAACTGGGAGAGTTTCTCACATCCCTGGATCTTTCGGAGGCCTACCTACACATCCCAGTTCATCAGGAACACCAGCGCTACCTACGCTTCAAAGTCCTGAACCGTCACTACCAGTTCCGGGCACTACCTTTCGGGTTAGCCACAGCACCCCGTTCGTTCACCAAGGTAATAGTAGTGGTGGCGGCAACTCTGAGGAAGGAAGGAATCCTCATCCACCCTTACCTAGACGACTGGCTGATCAGGGCAGTCACCGGAGGAAAGCCACCAAGCAACCAGCAGAGTCATAACTCTACTGGAGAGCCTAGGATGGGTGGTCAACACAAACAAAAGTTTCCTACAACCCTCACAGTCGCTGGAATACCTAGGAGTCCAATTCAACACCAAAGAAGACAAGGTCAGCCTGACCCCCACAAGGAGATTAAAACTGTGGAACCAGCTGCATACCTTGCTGAACAATCCTCGTCCCACAGCATGGGATTACCTGCAAGTCCTCTGGCTGATGGCATCCACACTGGAAGTTGTGCCATGGGCGCGAGCCCACATGAGGCCCCTACAGCACTCACTTCTATCACGGTGGAGTCCACGGTCCCAGAACTACACCGTAAGGCTATCACTCCCGGGCAGAGTCCGGAACCAGCTACGGTGGTGGCTGCAGGCCAACCACATGAGCTGAGGATCAAGACTATTCTCCAGTCTACGAGGATGGGGAGCACACTGTGAGGAGTTAACCGCCCAAGGGCAGTGGAACGCAGAAGAGGCGGGATTGAACATCAATCGCCTAGAAGCGAGGGCAGTGAGACTAGCTTGTCTGCGGTTTGCTCACAGACTTCGAGACAAAGCAGTCAGAGTAATGTCAGACAACGCCACAACAGTGGCCTCATCAACCGACAGGGGGGAACCAGAAGCCAACAAGTGTCCCTAGAAATAGACCCCCTGATGGCGTGGGCAGAAGCAAATCTCTAGGAGATCTCCGCCATCCACATAACCGGGAAAGACAACATCACAGCGGACTTCCTCAGCAGGGAAAGTCTAAACCCAGGAGAATGGAGGCTGTCATCCGCAGCCTTCCAAATGATAGTGAATCGGTGGGGGACACCGGACATGGACCTTCTGGCAAACAGATCCAACACCCAAGAGTCCAGATACTTCAGCCGCAGGCGGGAACCGCAGTCCCAAGGGATCGATGCCCTGGTACAGACCTGGCCACCGGGGACCCTGCTATATGCCTTCCTGCCATGGCCCCTATTGGGCACAATCATTCACAAGATACAACTACACAGGGGGCTAGTTCTTCTGGTGGCTCCAAATTGGCCAAGAAGACCCTGGTATGCAGACATGAGAAGGCTGCTGGCAGGGAACCCCCTACCCCTGCCTCCACACAGGGACCTGCTACAACAAGGTCCGATCTTCCACGAGGACCCAGCTCAATTCTGTCTTACGGTCTGGCCATTGATAGGACCCGCCTGAGAGAGAGCGGATACTCGGGGGCTGTAATCGACACCCTCCGAGCACGCAAGTTCTCAACATCGTTAACGTACATAAGGATTTGGAGAGTATTTGAAGCCTGGTGCGAAGACCACATCATCAAGCCACGCTCATTTAAAGTTCCCGTGATCCTGGAATTCTTACAGAACGGACTACAGAAGGGACTGTCCCTCAACTCCATCAAGGTACAGGTGGCCGCATTGTCATGCTAAGGCTCCAAGAGCGAGGGCGACAGCATAGCCTCTCACCCGGAAGTGTCACGCTTCCTAAAAGGAGTCAAACACATTCGTTCACCACTAAAGTGGCCGGTACCTCTGTGGAATCTCAATCTCGTTTTGGATTTCCTAGCGGGAACCACCTTCAGAGCCCTCCGAAGACTGTCCCTCTGCCTGTTAACCTTAAAGACTGTGTTCTTGCTGGCAGTTTGTTCAGCCCGCCACATCTCAGAACTACAAGCACTGTCCTGCCATGAGCCATTCCTCAAGTTCACCCTGGGAGCCATCCAACTACGCACGGTTCCCTCCTTCTTCCCCAAAGTGGTCTCACACTTCCACCTTAACCCAGACCATCTCGCTACCAACAATGGATGGCTTGAAGAATTCAGAAGAAGCCCATAGTCTACGCCACCTCAACATCAGCAGACTCCTAGCCAGATACCTGGAAATGTCGGAACCCGTACGAAAAACGGACCACCTTTTCGTCCTTCACAGTGGAAAGAGACAAGGGGAAGCAGCCTCGTGGGCAACCATTGCCCGCTGGATCAAGGAAGTCATCAAGGCGTCCTACGTAGAAGTTGGCAAACCACCACCTCTACAGGTCAAGGCCCAATCTACCAGAGCCCAGGCAGTATCCTGGGCAGAAACTAGAATGCTGTCGCCTGCCGAGATCTGCAGGGCGGCGACATGGTCCTCCATCCATACCTTCTCCAGATTCTACCGTCTGGATGTTCAGGCTCAGGAGGACATGGTATATTTGCAAGGACAACTCTCAGTGGGTCACGGGCAGCCTCCCACCCGGTTCGGGAGTAGCTTTTATACATCCTATTGGTCCTGAGTCCATTTGCTACAAGCTAGGAAATGGAGAAATTGCTTACCTGATAATTTTGTTTTCCTTAGTGTAGACAGATGGACTCAGCATCCCACCTTTGCTGCCATTACGCATGGTCTTTCAAATGATTCAAGGGTAAGCCACGTTTTCATTTGCCTAGGCCATCCACCCTGCCGGGTGTCGACGCTTTCCGGTTGAGTACACTGGCGGTCTCCAGCTATAGTCAATCAACCAGTTCAAGTTAATCAAGTTTTAACGTTTAACTAAGTTATGAAGTTATTCAAGTTAATCAATCAGTCAGTCACACATATATCCACAATGCTTTTCGAGGAGAATACTGAAGAGCTGCACTTCCTGCAGGGGTATATGTACTAGGGGCTGATATCAGATTGAAATCGGATCCGTCTCCTTCTGCTAGCAGGAGTACACTATACCCATTGGTCCTGAGTCCATCTGTCTACACTAAAGAAAACGAAATTATCAGGTAAGTAATTTCTCCAGTATATCAAATAAAACGCAATAATTAAAACTAATAAGGATTTTAAAATGCCCCTTCTGTCCATACGTGGGAGCTCTTGATTTCCAGTCACCCTGATATTGTCAAGGATTAGGAGGTTATCCTCTCTCACACATACTAACATGTCCATTCTCTCTCACACATACACTGTCACATACATACACATTCATGCTCTTATACCCACCATAACCTCTCGCTCTCACAGACACTGATATACTCTCAGGCTCTAAGACACTCTCTCCCCCTCCACACCCCCCCCCCCCCACACAAACTCTTACTCCCCTGGATTTTCTCATACACACTCATGCTCTCACTCTCTCTCTGGCTCCCTCACATACATACACACAAACACACTCACCCAGGCAAGCTCCCAATCATTCTCACACACTGAAACTGACCCCAGGCAGGCTCCCATTCATTTTCAAACCACTCCCTCATCATCCCCCAGGCAGGCACACATTCATTCTCACACACACATACACCACACACAAGCAGGCACCTATTCTCACACATACAAACCCCAGGAAGACACCCATTCATTCTCATACACAGACACACACTCAGGCATTCAACACATACACCCCCAGGCAGACTCCCATTCACACACATGTACACACTAAAGGCAGACCCCCTCTCTTTCTTTTGCCAGCAACCTCAGAGCCTCTCTCATTCCTTTGCTGCCACTGTCACTGATGCCACATGGCTATCGGGGAGGCGCTGATTGCTGCTACTGGCACTGAAGCCCATTCTGCTGCCTCCTCTGTGCAGGCCCCGTGGGTTTCCACTTCCTCCATGTTGATCTCGTACATTGTGAGATCCGCATAGAGAAAGTGCTACTCTTGCACAGTACCAAAGATTACGTGCCAATCAGTAAGAAGTAATTTTTTTTTTTAACCTTTGCTGTCTGATGTTAGTTTTCTAATTGGTTGGTCACAGGCTTTTTTGTTCCACCTTCCCTTTCTTATTTTTTTGCCAATTCCTTTCATATTGTCTTTTTTTCTATTTCTTTTCTCTCCATCTATCTTCTTCCCTCAAACACACAGCAGGTTCTCATTCTCACATGCTTTCTTTCTCTCTCTCACACACACAGGCTCTCACTCTCACATGCTCTCTCTCATACAATCATTCATACACAGTCTCTCTCTTGCACATGCTGTCGGACTCTCACACACCCAGGCTCTCTCTCACTCCCACATGCTGTCTTGCTCAAGCACAGGCTCTCATTGTCACATGCTTTTTCTCATACAATCATTCATACACACAGGCTCTCACTGTCACATGCTGTCTCTCTCTCACACACACACAGGCTCTCACATGCTGTCTTTGCAAACATTCAGGTCTCACTCCCACACACAGTCTCTCAACTCACTCTCACACACAGACACACAATCTCTCAACTCATTTCATATATGCAAACAATCTCTCATCTCATACAGACACTCTACGGGCCCTCAGCCTCTCTCTTACCTCTGGGCCTCCTCTTCACGGGTCACTGCAGGATGGGCTGTGCAGCAGCCCTGATCTTCTCGGGCTGATCCGCGGCGGCGGCCCTAATCTTCTCGGGCCGATCCGAAGTGGCGGCCCTGCTACCGGGCCTCCTCCTCTTCTCAGCCCGCTGCGACAATGCTGCTCCTCTTCTGTATGTGGCTGATGTTCCTCCTCCTTCCTGCCCGTGCGGCTCCGGCAACATTTTTCTTCCGGGGCCGCGTGGGCAGGAAGGAGGAGGAGCACCTGCACGTTTAGACGTGACCTTGTTCTTCGGGCCGTGGTGACGTGAGCTCCATCACGGCCCTGCCGATCTTCCTGCTGTGTGTCTCCAGCACAGCACAGCGATATTTCATTATTCAGCCGCCGGTGGGATGAGGTCCACTGGCGGCCGCATTGGCTCCCCCTGACCTCTCCTTGCTCCGCCCTATCACGTGCACCGGGCTTGTGTGACACACTAAAGTGTCGCGATACACACACTTTGGAAAGCTCTGCCCTACAGAAACAGTAGAGCAATGGGCTGGAAACCAGGGTTGAAATCTCACTTCTCACTGACACTCCTTGTGATCTTAGGCAAGTCAATTTACCTTCCATTGCATAGAGGTACCCACTTAGATTGTAAGCTCTTTATGGCAGGGTCTTAAGATCCTGAATAATTATTGCCATTGTGCACCACTATAAAAATAAGTATTTTGGCATCTTTTTAACCTGGAGGTCTGAAAAAATCTTGCTTCTTGCAAGGTATGTCATACATAAAACAGGACAAACCAAAGTACCTTGCACCACTAATTTTTTACTGGAATATTAACTAACAAACAATCCCAACTCCCAGAATATCCCGTATTAATGTTTTTTTAAATGATATCTTATGATTTCTCACTATGGAACGCGTGGTTCCTTTTTGTTATTTCTACCAAAATTTTCTTTAAAAATACCAAGATAATTTGTTAAAGGAGAAGGTGGGACGTTTCATAAATTTTCGAGTAACATTACCACCATGTAATGTATCAAGCTTTTAATCATGAACGATCCACCTCCGTCCTTGATATTTTTTAAATTCTATGAAATGTGCGCTCGTGTAGATTAAAATGAGTCTCTTTTTTAAAGAAAATTTTTTTGTAATATATGACTATTTCCTAGATTTTTTTCACTGCAAAAAGCCAAAAAATGTGGCCAACCAGTCATTACTGATGAATTGCAATTAATCTACTTGCAGAGTGTTAGACAAAATCGGCTTGACTTGACTTAATAACTTTCATTATCCTGACAAGTTAAACTTACAATCCAAATATAACACATAACCGACTTATCTTTCTAAGTGTCGATGTCCATCTGTCGTTGTCCACCCGACAAGTCCTTGTTTCAGATCCAACAGGGTCTTTCCTGTCTACGTTTTACATACATAAAACAGGGACATAAGACATGATCATAAAATATTAAAACAACATAATTGTTATACATTAAAACAATCATAAACATAAAATAACCAGTACAACAGTATTACACTAGCCATAAAATAAAACCCTTAACATTAAGAAGTATTATAGAGTACCGGCAGTTCTTGACTTAGGGACATTTGAGTTACGATGATCTGAAGTTACAATTTGAGGTTGACACCCATTATCCCACTTTACAACATTTCCTTTGATTTTGATGCCCAATGTCTCCCAGCAGGCATGCATTGATGTGCTGATGATTTGAGGTCTAGGAAGGTGATGTCATCAGAAGGAGTGCCAGGTGTGACTTTTTCCTCAGAGCAATGACAGTGCAGTGTCCTGTATGCATGCCTCGGCATTTAATCTTTAGATGTAAAACAATTTAATACTTTAAAACATGTCTGCTTTTTACATTACTATATTAATAAATTCTGGGTCATTTTGGTGAAAATAGAGTATCAGGCCTTGGTGATGGAACCAATCCTCCATTTATAACATTGTTTTTATTTTTATGTGACAATTGGTTTTGAGTTACAATTTTTCAACTTGGTTTTCAGGAGCTAATTGTGTTGTAAATCTGAGGACTATTGTAAAAGCAAAAATGTTAGGACTTGACCCACAGATTTTCAGTTTGGTTTCAGGAAGTCGCTAAATACAGAGTTGCTTTTGATCTCCTTGACCAATGCAATTAAAAAAGGCTGTGACAAGGATCGTAGTTTTATCTTGCTTGTTAGACATCTCGACTGCATTTGACATGGTAGATCATTCTATTATTTTGTTCCATTTGAAGGAGTTCGGAATATCTGGCCTAGTTATCAGTTGGTTGCCCTCTTACTTCCAAGGCAGAAGACAGCAGGCATGGATTAATAGTGACACTTCTAATTGGTACCCAATGCCATCAGGAGTCTCACAAGGGTCAACTTTCTCAGCTGTATTATTTAACATCTATTTGGCACCTATCTGTCAACTCCTAGCTGGCCTCTGTGAGGGCTTCTGTAATTATGTGGATGACATCTAGTTTTATCTACCTGGTGAAAAGTCTTGGAATGAAATCTCTGCAAAGATTCTTTTATATGACTAAAATCAAGGCTTGGATGACCAAATTTGCATTAAATTTAGGAAAAACAGAAATGGTGTTAGTTTCATGATGTTGCATTATCCCTAATCCTACTTCTCTATTAATCATTGGGGAACATATTAAACATGCTTTTCAAGCTAGAAGCTTTGGTTGCATTAACTTAAAACTCTCATTTACCCCAAGATCAAATCGGTTGTCAGTTCAGGCTTCTACAAGTTTTGATTTGTACGTCCGCTTAGACTATTGCTATCTTCTGATGACTTTCAGTCAGTGGTTCAGTTAATGATAATGCTGCTGCTTGATTATTGCAATGCTCTATACTTAAGTTTACCTGTCAGTGTGTTGAAATCATTACATTTGCTGCAGAATGCCACAGCTAGATTGATTTCTAGATGTTCCATTCGGGAGCATATTGCTCCTGTTTTGTCAGGTCTTCCAATTCAATATTGAATCAAGTATAAAGCTCCCTGCTAGTCTATAATCTTTTAAAGTTACATAGTGTTCCTTGGATTATATCCTTGATAAAGCCATACTGTCCTACTAGAGTATTATGCTCTTTGAAAATGGTGCTACTTAAGGTTCCCTCTTTTCATCCAATTCATCTATCTGGGATCCGCAGGTCAACTTTCTGTGTCGTGATCCCTGACATTTGGAACCAATTACCTCAAGATTTAAGAGCATTACAATATACAAAAACCTTTTAAAAAAATAAATAATAATAATACAGTTGAAAATCATCTTGTTTGAACAAGATGGTTTCAGTGTTTCATCCTTTAGGTTTATTTTGAGATTTCCTCCTATTCTGTGTATTTTTATGATTTATATTTCATGCTTTTATTATCTTATTGCATTTTAATTGTGAATGTTTCAGTGTTTGCCACCTAGGGCCTTGCACATAATCTACCATATAAATGGGCTCTGACCAACGGCCCGCAAATGCGCAGTAGAGAGCAGCTGTACCGCGCATGCGCGAGAGCACGTCAGTCAGAGAGGAGCAACATGGCGCTTGGAGGAAATGGAGCAGCGAGAGAGAGAACCCTGGAGACCTCCCATCTCCATGTTTGTGCCGTCCAGCGGCCGCGCTTAACGGGACCCTTGGGTGGCGGGCGAGTGGCTGACGTCTTGCAGCAACAATGAGGGACCCGAGCTGCTACCACCGTTGGTGCGAAAACAGCGGGAAAGGGAAGGGGTTCCAGATGAGGTGAGAGAAGAAGGAAAGGGAAAATGAGGGGATGGAAGAAAAACTGAAGAGGATATGAGTGACGTTCTGGAGAACATAAAAAGAGGGAGTGGAGGAGGGCTGAGGGAGAGGGAAGGGGTTGGGCTGAGGTGAGAGAGGAAGGAAAGGGAAGATGAGAGGGGATGGAAGAAAAAGGGAAGAGGATGTGAGTGAGTAAGTGGGAAGGGTAAAGTTGTGGAGAACAGAAAAAGAGGGAGTAGAGGAGGGCTGAGGGAGAGGGAAGGAGTTGTGGATGAGGTGAGAGGGGAAGGAAAGGGGAGATGAGAGGGGATGGCAGGAAAAGGGAAGAGGATAATATGGGGGGAAGAGGGAGTTGGGACGGGAGGAACGTAGAGAGCTCTGAACGACGTAGGAGTGAGTCACATAGCGTAGTGACTGAGAGGGGACGGGAGGGAATGCAAGTGAGGGATGGGATTGGGAGAGGGTGGGGAGTGACTGAGGAGTGGAGGGAATGGGAGTGAATGAGGTGGGGGGAGGTGAGAGTGAGGGAAGGGGGTTTCAGTGAGAGGGGAGGGAGGCAGTGGGAGAAAGAGGGTGAATAAGATTGAGGGAAGGGAGTTTGAGTGGGGGCAAGGGAGGGAAGGGAGGTGAATAGGGGGAGGAGGATGAGTGACTGAGGTGAATGGGAGAGGGGAAGGGGTAGTGAGGGAGAAGAAATGTAGAAGAGTGCCGTTTCCGAAAACTGAACCGAAAAAAAGTTTTAATGTAGTCCATTGTTACGGGCTTAACGGCTTGTCAGCATATAAATAAACTATAAACTAAGTGCAGTGTTTACTTTTAGATTAGCAGGGTATCATATGCTATAATAGAGGCAGCCAACTCGATACCTCAAGAGGCACAAACAGGTTGTGTTTTCAGGAATATACGTGAGATATATCTGTTTACAGTGGAGGCAGTGCATACATATCTCTCATACATGTTGTGGATATTCTGGAAATCAAACGTTTTTGTGTCTTTTGAGAGCCAGATTTGTCATCTTTTGGACTTTTAGAGCCCTGTGGGTAAGGCCATAATGATGTAGGGTATCCAGATTCATATCTCCCATTTGGAATCTGTCAGACCTGGGTGCGCCATGTACACTGTACACTCTTATTCAGGGAGGTAAGATGTCTGCTGTGGCCCATTACTTTAATGGTCCCTGCTAGCCAGTGAGGAGCACTGAGAATGCTTCTCAGAGATGCCCCTTGGGCCAGCAAGTTTTCCCAGAGATGCCCTGATATACCCTCTGGGGAGCTGGATGCAAATATAGTGAGACTTCAGGTGAGAAAGTGAAACAAAAAATTTGAGGACAGCATTAGCTCGACTATTTAAAAAAAATAAAAAGGAGTTAATTGGACTCTCTGTCCTGAAGGTACTTTTTTTTTTTTTTTTTTAATATAAGGGCCCTATGTATGACAGGTTTTCTCACATTTTGTATCTACAGGAAAAATATTTAATGCATAGGGTCATGAGTGCCAAAAAGGAGTTTGAGCATATGAGTGTTGGACTCTTAGTCTGGCTGCAGATTGATCATTTCTTTGCATTGGATGATTTTTCCTGCAGGATTGTCTCCCCAAGAGCCCAATGTAAGAAGGCGCGCTGTACAGCTGTGTGCTGAAATTTAGAATGCAGTTTTTTAATAGAAAGAAATGTAACTCCCAGTGCAGTTAGCCAATGGTATGCTAATGCATTGAGAGTTAAAAAGTTTAGAAAGCATGCAATCTGTCCCCCTGGTAATAAGCTTTAGAAGTCGTGGATACGGAAGATTTTTGTGTTTGCATGAAGTTCTGTCTTAAGTTCTTGGCGGTTTGTAGAAGCTCCTTCTGTAACACAATGGAGTACTTATCTTCCTGTTAGACCAATACCTACTCATGGAATTTTCCCCTCCACAGCTGCTAGAGACAGAGGAAACACTTTTATCCCTTGTGATATTATGTCAAACTATAAGCGGGGAGGTGTAGGCTTAGGCAGTTGCTAGTAATCTTTGTCTCCAGCAATTGCGGGCCTGTAGCACAAGGCGGCTTCCCACGGTTGCTGACTCCCTCTGCCCCATGTGTGATAGGGTCATGGAGCCAAACTTGCAAGAGATTATGGTTGTTAATTTCCCTTTCTGGGAGGAACAAGAGAGAAAGGACAGGGTCCTCATTAGGGGGAGCAGCAAGGACAGCCTCAGAGGTGACTCCCACATTGAGCACTTCATATGTAAAGAACTTTCAGGTCCCACTTGCATTTCCACTTCTAATACCTTGGTAGGAAAGTAAGGCATGAAACCTTGGGGCAGACCCAGGGGCCCATAAGAGCTTTTTCTCCAGAATTCATACTCCCATGCACCAAGCCTTTTGTGCTATGCAAAAGCCCGAGATGGCATCAGTACTTGCCCTACTAGGACCTTCTCATACTTCTAATAATAGGGGTCACTCCTTAAGCAACCCAAGGCACCCATGAAGACTTCAGGCTCCTCTGCCCATTCGCTTACCCAAGAGTCTTTGGAGGGCTTAATGTGTGGGGAAGACTCAACATTATAGCCCCTTCCACTGGGGAGTCCATTGGGGAGTCTATCTCCAAAGAAGAGGAGTCCTCAGTGGTGAGGTTGTTTCAGAGAGAACTCTGTACATTGATTATTAATGTGATCATTGCTCTTAAGATTTGTAGCACCAAGAGAGATGACCAGGTGGAGGAAGACCCGATCCTACAGGGAATCCAGAAGCCTCTAAAGCCTTCCTATTACACCCAGCTCTGAAAAGTATGGTATTAACCAAATGGGACTTCCCCCAAAGGGAGGTTGATGGATGGCAGACTTATGAGTAAAATCTACCCCCCTTTGGGGGAAGGCCCATTTGGTTAATACCATACTTTTCAGAGCTGGGTGTAAGAACATAAGAAATTGCCATGCTGGCCGCCGGAACTTTGCCTTTGCCTCAGGCTGGTAAGCCTTTACAACATTTACTTAAGCTGATTGGTTCCCGGACCGCAGGAGGAGGGCTCACCCCTGCATAAAAGAACTGCTGTAGCGGTGCGACGCTGCCGCCGGAACTTTGCCTTTGCCTCAGGCTGGTAAGCCTTTACAACATTTACCTAAGCTGATTGGTTCCCGGACTGCAGGAGGAGGGCTCACCCCTGCATAAAAGAACTGCTATAGCGGCGCGATGCTGCCGCCGGAACTTTGCCTTTGCCTCAGGCTGGTAAGCCTTTACAACATTTACCTAAGCTGATTGGTTCCCGGACCGCAGGAGGAGGGCTCACCCCTGCATAAAAGAACTGCTGTAGCGGCGCGACGCTGCCGCCGGAACTATGCCTTTGCCTCAGGCTGGTAAGCCTTTACAACATTTACCTAAGCTGATTGGTTCCCGGACTGCAGGAGGAGGGCTCACCCCTGCATAAAAGAACTGCTGTAGCGGCGCGACGCTGCCGCCGGAACTTTGCCTTTGCCTCAGGCTGGTAAGCCTTTACAACATTTACCTAAGCTGATTGGTTCCCGGACTGCAGGAGAAGGGCTCACCCCTGCATAAAAGAACTGCTGTAGCGGCGCGACGCCTAAGCCGCGCGCGCCGAAGGGGCGCGTGGCTTTGGCCGGCTTAGGCCGGAGAAGGCGGGAGAAGGCCCGGATTTATCTTTGAACATTTTAATTTTGTAAAGGTAATTACCTTATACTTCTTTATATAAATTGTTCGACGGCCATTAAGATACACATCTTAGGTAATAGAAGATATTGTTGGTTTTGGAGCTTTCTTGTGATTCTTGTATGATGCCACATACCAAAAGAAAAGCAAGGGTTAAAGAATTAACGTCTACTCCAGTTCCTGGTATTCATCAAACAAGTATAGAAGAGAGTTTCAAAAGGTCCTCAACCGTGAGGATGGCTGCAGGGGGCATCAATATGGAGCCAGAATTGAGCCCTAAGCCTATTGAAACATCGTTAAGTCCCGGGGCTCCCACGAGACCTGAACCTCCACAAAACAGGAATACTGAACTAACATCTATAATGACATCAGAACCCATAACCCAGAGGAGCTCAGGGATTACTACTGAGCTTCCGGTGGGCCCAGTGGAAATGGGTCCCAGGGTAATAGAGGGAGTGCACAGTATTATACCTGACTTGGAGGACACTATGGGAGAAGGAGAAGGTGTAATACAAGTAATAACTGCGAGAGATTTTACCTTAAAAGAAATTGGTGAAATGATTGTACAAATGCATAAATCAATAAATAGTATGTCCCATAGAATCCAACAAGCTTTACAACTGAACCATGAAGTTGAACAGAAGGTGGGAAAATTAGAAGAGGAAATTAAGGTGGTTAAAGAGAAAGTAGATAAAAATAGTGAGGTTCAAATTAATTTAATAAGATCAGAGAAAATGTGCCTTGATATAGGATAGAGAGTATTGAAAATCAATCCAGAAGTACAAACTTAAGACTTCTTAATTTTCCAAAGATAAATCTCATTTCCCCATTAGACTTATTCCGTAGCTATCTAAAAAATGTATTAAAATATACAGATTCCTCTATTCCTGCTCTATCAAGGATATTCTATCTTCCAACTTATAAAGATGAAGTATTAAATGCTTCAAAAGGAGAAATGGAATCAGAAATTAGTCTAACAGACATACTGGAAAAATCTTTTGAGGTAAATATACCGCTGAGAGCGACTTTAATAGTCCAATTTGTCTTTCTTACAGAGAGAGACGCAATCCTGAGATCCTTTTTTAGGAATCAGGATAAAAAGTTCTATGGGCAAAGCATAAAAATATTTCCAGACATAGCCTGTTCTACACAACTTCGTAGAAAAAAATTTCTAGCAATGAGAGCTGAAGCTCTACAGAAATGGGCTAAGTTTATTTTAAGATATCCATGCCGCTGTATAATTATTCACCAAGAGTCTCGTTATATTTTCAATTTTCCAGAGCAGTTAAGGGAGTACTTGAATTCACAACCCCAAAATGTCCCATAGGTAGGGAGGTTAGTAAATGTAACTGAGGGTCAGACATTTATTATATTAAAATTATTTCTTGAATAGTAGCTCCACTATTATAGATGTGTATTTTTATTTTCTTTGCATAATGATTGATGAAGAAATTCAATTTCAATTTCCTTTGTTGGTAACAAACGTGTTTTTCATATGGATGATTTACATTTAATTGTTAGATGTTAACTGTATGTATAATTGAAATTCAATAAAAATATTAAATATAAAAAAAAAGAAATTGCCATGCTGGGTCAGACCAAGGGTCCATCAAGCCCAGCATCCTGTTTCCAACAGAGGCCAAAACAGGCCGCAAAAACCTGGCAATTACCCAAACACTAAAAAGATCCCATGCTACTGATGCAATTAATAGCAGTGGCTATTCCCTAAGTAAACTTGATTAATAGCCGTTAATGGTCTTCTCCAAGAACTTCTCCAAACCTTTTTTGAACCCAGCTACACTAACTGCACTAACCACTTCCTCTGGCAACAAATTCCAGAGCTTTATTGTGCATTGAGTGAAAAAGAATTTTCTCTGATTAGTCTTAAATGTGCTACTTGCTAACTTCATGGAATGCCCCCTAGTCCTTCTATTATTCGAAAGTGTAAATAACAGATTCACATCTACTCGTTCAAGACCTCTCATGATCTTAAAGACTTCTATCATATCCCCCCTTCAGGATTCCTTTGGCAGTTCCCTGCAAAATGACTATCCCAGTCAAAGGAGGGACAGTTTAAAAAGATCCCCAAGACAGAAGAGGCGGCACTGAAGCAAGCCTTTTCCATTAATGCCATATTCCAGCAAGCCTCTATCTGAGGAGACTGTAGCACAGACAGTGTGCTGGGTACAACAGCTCCTGGAGTCTTGAGGGTACAGAACGAATAGAGTCTGGCATGGCCTTTCTAGCAGACACCATATATGTTGTTAGAATGGCATCCTGAGTGGTGGCATCAGGCCTAGTAGCCAGGAGGCTACTATGGCTCTGAAATTGGGTGTCAGACATCATAACTAAGGCTCACCTTTGCAAGCTGCCCTACAAAGGAGGATTTTTTGGGAAGGAACTTGTTCTCAGTTGGATTTCCTGCTTTTCTGTTTATTATATTTACTCTTGTTACGTTCCTACAGTCCACTGCCCAGTCCCTGTTTGATGTAATTGTTCTACCTGCAGTTTGATGTACACCGATATGATGTATCTACTAATATCGGTATAGAAAAGCCATTAAATAAATAAATAAAAATAAAATGAAAGCTAGTCAAGGACTTAGGAAAAGATAAGCCTAAGGCGCCAACACTTCAGAGAATACTGAAAATCGAAAACAAGCAAATATGTGTCTCAGCAAGTCACCAAGGCCAAATCTCATTCTTTTTGAAGGACATGGAAAGCAAAGGATGACTCTTCCGCTGTAGGCTTGGGTCACCATCCCAGTGAGATTCAGAAGGTCCTTCTGTGATGGTTCTGGTGGGCAGAAGTCTCCAGATATTCTACATGGAATGGACTCGCATTACATTAGATTATGGACTTCTATACATAATTTGAAGGGGATACTCCCAGGAATTAGCAAACCCATTTCTCCAGGCCTTTATGGCATCCCCTTGTTCTTCTCCTGCAACAGGGAGGCAAGAATGACCACACTGGCAAAGCTGCAGAATTTCCAATCTATTGTTCCAGTTTCCCCAGGAGAATAAGGATGGAGTAGTTAATCTATTTTGTGGTCTCCTTTTGGCCTGTCCTAAATGTCAAAGGGGTCAACAAGTGTCTCAGGTGCCACATTTTTAGAGACTTCTAGCACCCCTCAGTTTAGGCCAAGTTTCATATCCCGATATAGGACTCCATCAAAATCATCTTCACTTCTGCATACTGGACAAAACTTTCAATTTCAGACCCTACCTTTTGGTCTTGCGACCACCCCAGAAACTTTCACCAAGGTGATAGTAGTGGTGGCCATGACATTATGCAAGCAGAGCATATTGGTCCATCCCTATCTGTATGACTGGCTTATCAGAGTCAAGCCTTTTCTGGAAACCAGCTAGCCTGAACTACAGTTCTAAGGACAATGGAGCAACTTGGCTGGATGGTAAACTATGTGAAAAACAGTTTGCATCCTACCCAGTTGCTGGAATTTCTGGGAGCCCTTTTCAATAAAATAATAGGACGGGTGACCCTCACTCCAAAGAGGATGATCAAATAGATATCTCTTGCACAAAATGTCCAGTCTCAAAAAGCATCCCAAACTTGGGATTATCAGCCACTCAGACCTAGTCCCATGGGCCACAGCTCAAATATGCGTGTTGCAGCACTCCTTGTCCTTGTGGTCTCCAGATTCCCTAAACTACAACTACAACTTAAGGAAGACCTTAAGATGGTGTATGGAACCTTCTAATCTGTTGAAAGGCATGGACTTAGAACCTCCTTCCTGAATCACCATAATCACGGACGTCAGCACAAGTGGCTGAGGGAGCCCACTGCCAGGGCCAAATGGTACAGGGGCAGTGGTCAAGGAAGGAATCAACATTGTCAAAGAAAAGGTTAGAAGCAAGAGCCATCAGACGAGACTTATTGTCCTTCCTACCCGTTATAAAAGGGAGAGCAGTCTGAATACTATCAAACAATTCCACGGTGGTAGTATACGTGATAAACAAGCCATGGGCATGTGCAACCAAATGCTAGTAGCCAAAGCAAGTATATTATGCAGGTGGGCAACGTAAAATCTGCACCTCCTATCTGCGGCCCAGATCAGAGGAATCAAGAATATGTAGGCTGATTTCCTCAGCAGAAACAGACTAGATCCTGGAGAGTGGGAGTTTAGTCTGGAAGCATTTCAGATAATCGTGAACCAATGGGGGCACCTGGTAATGGATTTGATTGCAACTCGAGCAAATGCAAGATAGTTTTTTCAGTCGGCACAAGGAAGTAGGCTCCAGCAAAATAGATGCCCTTATATTACCTTGACTAAAGGACAACGTCTTTTATGTATTTCCATCCTGGCCTCTGTTAGGATGGACCCTGAACAGAAAAGACTGGCCCAGGAGGCTCTGGTATGTGAACCTAATAAGACTACTGGAGAGAACCCTTGTACATCTTCCCAGGAAGTGTAGTTTGTTAGGGCAGGGCCTAATTTCATTAGAAGATCCTTCTCCATTTTTTCGTATAGCCTGGCCCTTGAAAGATTGTTCTTCTATAGTCATTCTGACCATGCTGAAAGCATGAAAACTTTTGCTTTCCTAGCTTATATCCGCATTTGTCATCTGTTCAAGAATTTGTGACAAATACGTATGATCGCCTGTAGGAAAGCACGTATTTCCTGTATCTTGGATTTTATCCAGAAAGGACTGGATAATGGGTTAGCTTTTAGCTCATTAAAGGTATAGGTAGCAGCCATATCCAGCTAGAGAGGGCCAATTAAGGAGTTTGCAGGTAACTGTCCACCTGGACATAGTACATTTTCTTAGAGGGGTTTAGCATATTAGGCCCCCTTTCAGACTAGTTGTTCCACAATGAGAACTTAATTTAGTTCTTAGGGTTCTAGTGGCACCCCTTTCAACCAATAATGCAAGCATCTCTAAAGGATTGCTCTTTAAAGACAGTCTTTTTGGTGGCTGTCCGATCGGTTAGATGTGTCTTGGAGATACTAGCCCTTCCTCGCAGGGACCCTTACTTGCCCCTAGATTCATAAAAATGCGATAATACATGGATAACACCCGGGCTAAGAAAAAGGGGCATGTTTATGGAAATTTTAGAATTACCACACCACATGATAACATACCGTTTCACATCGGTAGAATTTATTTATTTTATTTATTTAGGATTTTTCTATACCGATATTCATGAATACATATCATATCGGTTTACACAGAACTAGGATAGCAAAACTTGAATATCGAATATCATGGGAAAAGGAAAAGAAAAAAGAAGAGAAGAAATAGTTACATTGAACAAGGAGAAAAGAACTTGGAAGTGGAAGAAACGGGTATAAACTTCAAGATTAAGCATAGAGAAGGAAGAAGGAGGCTAACTGAGGCATAACTGAGCTATTTGATTTAGGCAAAAAGACTGGTGCTAAACCTTTGATATTAAGTGAGATACGAGGGAATAGGGAAAGGCCATGGGAGACATCCTTTAAAATACTGGTAAAAGTCCGGGTTCAGTTAGTTAGGGGGTTGGGGAGAAGGCTGACGGAGAGAGAGTAAAGGTGGTAAGGGGGTGGGGGGAAGTTACTGTAGGTACCTTGGTTCTTACTGGGATCTTACTAAGTTCTTACAGGGGTGTATGAGGTCAGGGGAAGGAGGGGGAGTTACAGAAGAGGAGGAGGGAGTTGTTAGTAGATACTGAAGTGGGGTGGAGGTTATGAAAAGGCTTGTTTAAACAACCAGGTTTTTAGTTTTTTCTTAAAGGTATGGATGCAGTGTTCTAGGCATAAGTCTGGAGGCATGGAGTTCCATAATGAAGGTCCAGCTAAGGAAAAGGTGCATTCTCTGGTAGAAATGTAGTGGAACAGTTTAGGGGAAGATATGTGGAGGGAACCTTTGTAAGCGGATCTGACGGGTCTGTTAAAGGTGTGGTACTGTAAGGAATCATTTAGCCAATGGGTATGTTGGTTATGAAGTGCTTTGTGGATGATGGTGAAGCTCTTATTGGAGTATTCTAAAGTGGATAGGGAGCCAGTGGAGATCTTTGAGGATCGGTGTGTTGTGCTCTTTTTTGCGGGTATTGGTGAGCTGTCTGGTTGTGCAGTTCTGGAGCATTTGGAGAGGTTTAATGGTAGTCGTAGGGAGGCCTAGGAGCAGGGAATTGCAGTAGTCGATTTTGGAAAATAGTGTGGCTTGGAGTACAGTGTGAAAGTCATTGGGATGGAGGAGGGGTTTTAATCTTTTTAGAACTTGGAGTTTAAAGTAGCAGTCTTGTTGTAGTATTGATACATTTTTTTAGGTTCAACTGGTTGTCCAGAATGATGCCCAGGTCTTGCGTGGTGTGGTAAACCTTTTGCACCCCGCAGTAATTCCTATTTTGCATCTTGTGCTGAGAGAGAGAGCACTTATCTATAAGGCCCTCATAATAATCAAGAGGCATCTAATAGCTCGAGATGAGGTGTTGGTGGTGGTTTAGGGTTTAGGGGCCAGTTTTCCATGCAGAGTGAAACGTATGAACAGCACAGTACACCTCGGTGAAGTTTAGATGTCATTTGGAATGAGGAAATCTTACAAAGATGACATTTCTATTATGTTCTCTCACCCTAGATTGATGGTCTCTATAACAAGATACTATCAAGCTAGGTCGAGATGAATGATCCTGTTGGTTTTTACACTGGATTCGGTCATCTTCTGACTGGTCCCTTCCTTTCTGCACAAAATGGTGCCCCCATTTCATCTGAATCAGGTAGTATCTCTTCCAGCCTTTAAAGATGACAAATTATGGAATAAAACATAAGAACATAAGAACATAAGAAAATGCCATACTGGGTCAGACCAAGGGTCCATCAAGGCCAGCATCCCGCCTCCAACAGTGGCCAATCCAGGCCATAAGAACCTGGCAAGTACCAAAAACTAAGTCTATTCCATGTAACCATTGCTAATGGCAGTGGCTATTCTCTAAGTGAACTTAATAGCAGGTAATGGACTTCTCCTCCAAGAACTTATCCAATCCTTTTTTAAACACAGCTATACTAACTGCACGAACCACATTCTCTGGCAACAAATTCCAGAGTTTAATTGTGCGTTGAGTAAAAAAGAACTTTCTCCGATTAGTTTTAAATGTGCCCCATGCTAACTTCATGGAGTGTCCCCTAGTCCTTCTACTATCCGAAAGAGTAAATAACCGATTCACATCTACCCGTTCTAGACCTCTCATGATTTTAAACACCTCTATCATATCCCCCCTCAGTCGTCTCTTCTCCAAGCTGAAAAGTCCTAACCTCTTTAGTCTTTCCTCATAGGGGAGTTGTTCCATTCCCCTTATCATTTTGGTAGCCCTTCTCTGTACCTTCTCCATCGCAATTATATCTTTTTTGAGATGCGGCGACCAGAATTGTACACAGTATTCAAGGTGCGGTCTCACCATGGAGTGATACAGAGGCATTATGACATTTTCCGTTTTATTCATCATTCCTTTTCTAATAATTCCCAACATTCTGTTTGCTTTTTTGACTGCCGCAGCACACTGAACCGACGATTTCAATGTGTTATCCACTATGACACCTAGATCTCTTTCTTGGGTTGTAGCACCTAATATGGAACCCAACATCGTGTAATTATAGCATGGGTTATTTTTCCCTATATGCATCACCTTGCACTTATCCACATTAAATTTCATCTGCCATTTGGATGCCCAATTTTCCAGTCTCACAAGGTCTTCCTGCAATTTATCACAATCTGCTTGTGATTTAACTACTCTGAACAATTTTGTGTCATCTGCAAATTTGATTATCTCACTCGTCGTATTTCTTTCCAGATCATTTATAAATATATTGAACAGTAAGGGTCCCAATACAGATCCCTGAGGCACTCCACTGTCCACTCCCTTCCACTGAGAAAATTGCCCATTTAATCCTACTCTCTGTTTCCTGTCTTTTAGCCAGTTTGCAATCCACGAAAGGACATCGCCACCTATCCCATGACTTTTTACTTTTCCTAGAAGCCTCTCATGAGGAACTTTGTCAAACGCCTTCTGAAAATCCAAGTATACTATATCTACCGGTTCACCTTTATCCACATGTTTATTAACTCCTTCAAAAAAGTGAAGCAGATTTGTGAGGCAAGACTTGCCCTGGGTAAAGCCATGCTGACTTTGTTCCATTAAACCATGTCTTTCTATATGTTCTGTGATTTTGATGTTTAGAACACTTTCCACTATTTTTCCTGGCACTGAAGTCAGGCTAACCGGTCTGTAGTTTCCCGGATCGCCCCTGGAGCCCTTTTTAAATATTGGGGTTACATTTGATATCCTCCAGTCTTCAGGTACAATGGATGATTTTAATGATAAGTTACAAATTTTTACTAATAGGTCTGAAATTTCATTTTTTAGTTCCTTCAGAACTCTGGGGTGTATACCATCCGGTCCAGGTGATTTACTACTCTTCAGTTTGTCAATCAGGCGTACCACATCTTCTAGGTTCACCGTGATTTGATTCAGTCCATCTGAATCATTACCCATGAAAACCTTCTCCATTACGGGTACCTCCCCAACATCCTCTTCAGTAAACACCGAAGCAAAGAAATCATTTAATCTTTCCGCGATGGCCTTATCTTCTCTAAGTGCCCCTTTAACCCCTCGATCATCTAACGGTCCAACTGACTCCCTCACATGCTTTCTGCTTCGGATATATTTAAAAAAATTTTTACTGTGAGTTTTTGCCTCTACAGCCAACTTCTTTTCAAATTCTCTCTTAGCTCAGAGGTTCATCTATTGGACATTGGTGCATGTTCTTAAGATACCTAAAATTCACAAACCCGTTCTGGAAGCCTGACAAGCCATTTGTATTACATTGAGGCTCGTGGAAATGAGAAGCAGCCTCTAAGTGTATAGTAGCCAGATGGATCAAAGAAACAATCTTCTCGGCTTATCTGCTCCGAGGTAAGCAAGCACTAGCTATACTCCAGGAACTCCACCAAAGCTCAGGAGGCATCATAGACAGAGATGCCTGTGGCCCTAGAAGCTTTTTGTAGGGTCTCCCTTTACCAAACATTACAGACTTGATGTATGGGCAAAGGCAGGCACAGTCTTTGGAGCAAGTGTCCTTGGAGCAGCACTTTGTTCTTCTGGCCCAAAGGAGTAGCAGCTTGGATTTTTCCTATGAGTAAGGACTGGTCTACTAAGAAAATAAGGAAGGCAAAATTTAATCTTATCTGATAATTTCATTTCCTTGAGTCTTGCTAGACCTGTCCAAAACCCACCAAGGAATATAGTGCTGCCAGATCCTAGCACAACGCAAAGCTATGTGCTATGTCCTCTACCTTTTTATCCTGTCATATTCCATCGAGGGGGATAGAAGTGTCCAGACTTCAACCCTTCCTTTATCCAAAGAGAATGATGGTGGAAAAGAAAAAAGGAATATATATATTTATGTAGTTCAGATATCTAGCAGTTGAACATGGAAATGCACAGAGAGTGAATCAGAGATATCTCTCTTTTTACCTCTCCATTGCAAGCTTGGTTTTTGTTTTTAATTATCTCAAATTGGTGTAAAGTAGTTGTCTCATTCCTGCTCTGATAGAACATAAGGCCATACACAGCACATCCCATTATAACTGGACATAATATCACAAGAGGTAAAGGTGAATCCTCTGTCTCTGGCAGCTTTAGAGAGGAAAATACCTTGAATGAAGACTGTCTAGCAGTACTCAAGGAAAGGAAATTATCAGCTAACATTAAATTTCACTTCAATCTTTTGCTTATGGAAAACCTTGCTGGGAAGGAGGGAATTCCTAAAAAAAACCAAAAGGAAATATTAGATATATAGGAGCCCTATATCCAAGCCAATTGCTATCGAGTGAAGAATTTAATTCTTAATGATTAAGTATCCTTTACGATATATGGAAGAACACTAAGTTTCATTGGACTCTATTGTTGTGAATGTTTTCTCACTTAGGAGGTGCTTAAGGGGGCGGAGAATGGTAACTGAAGAATTAAAACTGTATTACATTGTCTATAAATGTTGCATGGTATGTAAAAGGAACAATTACTGTGCAGTATTGCTTTTTATATTGTTATAATGAAAGCAGAATTGACTTAGAACATGCAAATGAGTTAAAATATGCACTCAGCTTTTTGCATAGCTGAGCGCACATTTTAACTTTGGCTGGAAAAGGTGTTTCTCAGACTCATGATTTATGCACACCAAAAACAAGCAAAATAAATAAATAATAAACTATGCTTTGTGTACACGAAGCATGTTTTATGCACAAATGATTTATACATACAAAAATGCTTTCATTCAGAAAACACATTTTATATGCATAAATCATATTTTACATGTAGAAAACATGGGTTGTGTGCATGTTTTGATACCAATGAGCAGAAACGTAGGCAAAAACTAAGAGGCTTAAGATATTTCTGCTTTTTATTCTATCTTAAAAACTTCTAATAATGGTTTTACACCTGGTTGGTCTGGTTTGAGCGCTCAAAGTGGTCCAATCACGCTTCAAGACTTGAAAGCAAAATATGCCACTAGGGAGTTGATGCACTAGCTTCTGGGCCTTATTTTGAATCTTAAGTAAACAAGGGTTGCAGGCACACTTAAAATTCAGCACTTACTGTCTGTAAAGTGCGCTCGGCCAAGTGCACCATTTAACATACGTTTGGCCATGTGTTTTTGAAGCGCATCTGTTACCCCTTAAACTGTAAAGGGCTTAGCGCGTCGAAAACCTGTAGCCAAACCCCCTGGAAACTAATAGTGCTCATCAACATGCAAATGCATGTTGATGAGCATTATTAGTTAGTCACTTGGGATACTGAAAGTAAAATGAGCAGCCCGAAAAAGTGTACAGAAATGCAGAAAATACTGCTGTGCTGTATACCCTCCAATTTAATATCCTAGCGATATTAATGCCAAAATAAATAAATATTTAAAACTTTTTTTTAAAAATGTGCCATCCGGTTAGGAGAATGGATGCTCAATTTTAACAGTGTCCGTTTTCCTAATCGATGGCTGCAGTGGGTTTGGAAAACCGATGCTTGTAAAATTGAGCGTCTGTTTCCTGAACCCGTTGACAGAGCCACTTCACCTGGGCCAAGGAGACGCTAGAGGTGCATAATCTTCCCTAGCGCCTCCTTTTAGCATGACCCCTCATTTAAATATAGGATCGCGCACCCAGGAGAGGTAGCTGGGTACGTGTTGGCAGAGCGGGCACTCAACACAGAACGCCTGTTCCCCCGCATTTCTTACTGAATTGGCCTGATATTGTGGGCCCATGGCCAAGAGCGTTCAAGACAGTCCTGCTATCCTAGTGCTAAAATGAAGGTATGGATGACAGAGTCCCTACCTGCCCCTTACTTGGGAGCCAATGTAATAAGGTGCACTCAGCAAAGTGCACAGTTTAACCCACAGTTGTGTACATGTTTTTTATGTACAAACTTTACTGTTGATGCAGCAAGACGTTTTGATCACAAAATATGTGTACAGGTTATACCACCTTATGCAAATCACATGCTAATGTTGGCAGTAGCTGTTAAACCCAAATGCAGAGAGATAAGAACATAAGAAATTGCCATGCTGGGTCAAACCAAGGGTCCATCAAGCCCAGCATCCTGTTTCCAACAGAGGCCAAAACCAGGCCACAAGAACCTGGCAATTACCCAAACACTAAGAAGATCCCATGCTACTGATGCAATTAATAGCAGTGGCTATTCCCTAAGTAAAATTGATTAATAGCCATTAATGGACTTCTCCTCCAAGAACTTATCCAAACCTTTTTTGAACCCAGCTAAACTAACTGCACTAACCACATCCTCTGGCAACAAATTCCAGAGCTTTATTGTGCGTTGAGTGAAAAAGAATTTTCTACAATTAGTCTTAAATGTGCTACTTGCTAACTTCATGGAATGCCCCCTAGTCCTCCTATTATTCGAAAGTGTAAATAACCAAGTCACATCTACTCGTTCAAGACCTCTCATGATCTTAAAGACCTCTATCATATCCCCCCTCAACCGTCTCTTCTCCAAGCTGAACAGCCCTAACCTCTTCAGCCTTTCCTCATAGGGGAGCTGTTCCATCCCTTTTATCATTTTGGTTGCCCTTCTCTGTACCTTCTCCATCGCAACTATATCTTTTTTGAGATGCGGCGACCAGAATTGTTCAGAGGCATTATCACGTTTTCCGTTCTATTAACCATTCCCTTCCTAATAATTCTTAACATTCTATTTGCTTTTTTGACTGCTGCAGCACACTGAGCCGACAATTTCAAAGTATTATCCACTATGATGCCTAGATCTTTTTCCTGGGTGGTAGCTCCTAATATGGAACCTAACATCATGTAACTTCAGCAAGGGTTATTTTTCCCTAGATGCAACACCTTGCACTTGTCCACATTAAATTTCATCTGCCATTTGAATGCCCAATCTTCCAGTCTTGCATGGTCCTCCTGTAATGTATCACAGTCTGCCTGTGATTTAACTACTCTGAATAATTTTGTATCATCCGCAAATTTGATAAACTCATTCGTCGTATTCCTTTCCAGATCATTTATATATATATAT
Source organism: Rhinatrema bivittatum (assembly GCF_901001135.1). Classification (NCBI taxonomy): domain Eukaryota; kingdom Metazoa; phylum Chordata; class Amphibia; order Gymnophiona; family Rhinatrematidae; genus Rhinatrema; species Rhinatrema bivittatum. The sequence continues at coordinate 43,776,452 of NC_042627.1, read as the reverse complement.
TGAAAAGCACCAGTCCAAGTACAGATCCCTGCGGCACTCCACTGTTTACCCTTTTCCACTGAGAAAATTGACCATTTAATCCTACTCTCTGTTTCCTGTCTTTTAACCAGTTTGTAATCCACGAAAGGACATCGCCTCCTATCCCATGACTTTTTAGTTTTCGTAGAAGCCTCTCATGAGGGACTTTGTCTAAAGAGGTTAGGACTTTTCAGCTTGGAGAAGAGACGACTGAGGGGGGGATATGATAGAGGTGTTTAAAATCATGAGAGGTCTAGAACGGGTAGATGTGAATCGGTTATTTACTCTTTCGGATAGTAGAAAGACTAGGAGGCACTCCATGAAGTTAGCATGGGGCACATTTAAAACTAATCGGAGAAAGTTCTTTTTTACTCAACGCACAATTAAACTCTGGAATTTGTTGCCAGAGGATGTGGTTAGTGCAGTTAGTATAGCTGTGTTTAAAAAAGGATTGGATAGGTTCTTGGAGGAGAAGTCCATTACCTGCTATTAAGTTCACTTAGAGAATAGCCACTGCCATTAGCAATGGTTACATGGAATAGACTTAGTTTTTGGGTACTTGCCAGGTTCTTATGGCCTGGATTGGCCACTGTTGGAAACAGGATGCTGGGCTTGATGGACCCTTGGTCTGACCCAGTATGGCATTTTCTTATGTTCTTATGTTCTTATGTTTGTCAAACGCCTTCTGAAAATCCAAATACACTACATCTACTGGTTCACCTTTATCCACATGTTTATTAACCCCTTCAAAAAAAATGAAGCAGATTTGTTAAGAACATAAGAAATTGCCATGCTGGGTCAGACCAAGGGTCCATCAAGCCCAGCATCCTGTTTCCAACAGAGGCCAAAACCAGGCCACAAGATTCTGGCAATTACCCAAACACTAAGAAGATCCCATGCTACTGATGCAATCAATAGCAGTGGCTATTCCCTAATTAAAATTGATTAATTGCCATTAATGGACTTCTCCTCCAAGAACTTATCCAAACCTTTTTCGAACCCAGCTACACTAACTGCACTAATCACATGCTCTGGCAACAAATTCCAGAGCTTTATTGTTCGTTGAGTGAAAAATAATTTTCTCCGATTAGTCTTAAATGTGCTATTTGCTAACTTCATGGAATGTCCCCTAGTCCTTCTATTATTCGAAAGTGAAAATAACAGAGTCACATCTACTCGTTCAAGGACCTCTCATGATCTTAAAGACCTCTATCATATCCCCCCTCAGCCGTCTCTTCTCCAAGCTGAGCAGCCCTAACCTCTTCAGCCTTTCCTCATAGGGAAGCTGTTCCATCCCCTTTATCATTTTGGTTGCCCTTCTCTGTACCTTCCCTTGGGTAAATCCATGTTGACTGTGTCCCATTAAATCATGTCTTTCTATATGCTCTACGATTTTGATCTTGAGAATAGTTTCCACTATTTTTCCCAGCACTGAAGTCAGGCTCACTGGTCTATAGTTACCTGGATCGCCCCTGGAGCCTTATTTAAATATTGGGGTTACATTGGCCACCCTCCAGTCTTCAGGTACAATGAATGATTTTGATGATAGGTTACAAATTTTAACTAATAGATCAGAAATTTCATTTTTGAGCTCCTTCAGAAACCTAGGATGCATACCATCCGGTCTAGGTGATTTGCTACTCTTTAGTTTGTCAATCTGGCCTAAAGGTTCATAGTGATTTCGTTCAGTTCGTCTGACTCATCACCCCTGAAAACCATCTCCAGAACTGGTATCTCCCCAACAATCCTCATTAGTAAACACAGAGGCAAAGAATTCATTTAGTCTTTCTGCAATGGCCTTATCTTCCCTAAGAGCCCCTTTAACCCCTCTGTCATCTAATGGTCCAACCGACTCCCTCACAGGTTTCTTGCTTTGGATATATTTTAAAAAGTTTTTATTATGAGTTTTTGCCTCTATGACCAACTTCATTTCAAATTCTCTCTTCGCCTGTCTTATCAATGTTTTACACTTACCTTGACAATGCTTATGTTTTATCCTATTTTCTTCAGATGGATCCTTCTTCTAATTTTTGAAGGATGTTTTTTTGGCTAAAATAGCCTCTTTCACCTCACCTTTTAACCATGACGGTAATCGTTTTGCCTTTCTTCCACCTTTCTTAATGCACGGAATACATATGGACTGCGCCTCTAGGATTGTATTTTTAAACAATGTCCAAGCCTGTTGAACACTTTTAACCTTTGCAGCTGCACCTTTCAGTTTTTTTTCTATTTTCCTCATTTTATCAGTTTCCCTTTTTAAAATTTAGTGTTAGAGCTGCAGATTTACTTATTGTCCCCCTTCCAGTTATTAGTTTAAATTTGATCATGTTATGATCACTGCTGCCAAGTGGCCCTACCACCGTTACTTCTCTCACCAATTCTTGTGCTCCACTAAGAATTAAATCTAAAATAGCTCCCTCTCTTGTTGGTTCCTGAACCAATTGCTCTGGCTTAACTCATTTTCTTAGCACTGAAAACTTTACTCATAGGTAGATTCATGTTAATCTGTGGTTGGAAGCTGGAGTTCTAGTGCTGGGACCTGCAGTCAGGGTTTTATGTACAAAAATATATATATTCTTAAATGGGATAAACCCATTAGTTATTGTGTCAACATCTTGCATGGTATGGTTCATGCTGGGCAAATATGTCTAAGCCAGTGAAAATTGTAATAGGTAACCAAGCTCACTGATGTTTTCTGGAGCATATTGAATTTATTTTGCATTTCTTGACATGTTTTATATAATTGGGACTACTGAATGTTCAGTACTATGTAAATATTACAGCATGAATGCCCATCTTGGAATTTTTTGGGCTTATCAGATATTGGAGAAAGCCATTTGGGGTGTGTTCAAGATAGCATAACTATAATTCCTGGAGCCTGCTCCTTGTCCTTCATTTCACAGTGTAGTCATCTGTGATATAAATTTACATCCTATAGTAATACCTACATTATTCTGTAGAAATTAAAATGGTGCCATTATATGTAGAACCACAGGCTACATTTCAGTCACAGCACCTCAAGCGAAGACCCGGTGTTTAACCATTTCAGCTTCCAGCCGTTCAAGTAAATGAACATAATCCTGTAATCTTAGCTCTGGTATTGCAGCATCTTATAGTATTAAGTCTTTAGGCATGCTCTCAGTTCAGTCTATCTAATATGGCCCATAGACTAATAAGTTTTGTCTTAATTATTACAGAAAATAGACTTGGCTGTATAAAGCTGAATTCATTGTCGTGCATTTCACAGAAAAATACTTTTTCTTTTACAGGTGAAACTGCCTCCAATGATGGAAATTATAACTGCTGAGCAACTGATGGAATATCTAGGTTAGTAGCAAAGTACATATTTTTATCTAAATAAAAAAGGACAGTTAATTAGTAGTGTTTTGCAAGAAGGAAAGGAGCATAAAGGATACTTTACTTGAACTTATTGGTGGAATCTGATAAACTTCTCTTTTGTATTGTCTTAATTCCATATGCACAGGTTCCATTTTTGTGAAATTCAAGTTACAAGTAGGTTTTCATTTAGCCTGCTAGACTGGTACTTTGGCCATATGCACCTTTCCCCCCACCAGGTCATATACAGATGAGCTCTCATTATGGCAGCTTTACTATAGCTAAGAAGACTTAAAAAAAAATATCCCTAACATGAAAACTAATGAAAGGAATATATATATTTAACCAGATGGCAGATGAGATTTTGCAAGTATAATGAGCTGCAATGCAAAATAGAAACTGAACATTTATTTCTCCTAGGACAAGCAGGATATTAGTCCTCACACATGGGTGACATCATCCGATGGAGACCAGCATGGAAAACGTATGTCAAAATTTCTAGAACTTTGACTAGGCGCACTGAGCATGCCCTAATCCACGTGGCCATGCGGGGTCCCTCTTCAGTCTCTTTTTTTTACCGTGGAGCTTTCGCATCTCAGTTTGTGAGCTCATGTTCTTCGGCTAAAAAAAAAGTTTTGGGGTCCAAGATGGCGGCATGACCAGACGCTGTGAAAGTTGCTCTCCTAACGCTCACTTCACTTTCTGGAAATGCCTTCCAAACGGAAGGGCAAAATTCGTGTGAACCCACCGGACACATCTTTACCTTCAGGACAGTGGGTAATTACATTCTACGTGTTTGGTTCGGCAGATGAGAGGAATAGACCTGTCCCTGCTGCGACGGCCGGTGAGAGAGCACCGGAGTTGCTTAGGGAGATCACTCTGAGTCCCCCGGATTGTTGATTGCTGCTGAGTATTTTAACTCATTTGCATGTAACTCACCTCCCCTGTTCCTCCCTCCACAAGAAATTTAATTCCTAATAATTACGTATGATAAATTACCTGTCAAACTCACTGAATTGTGTTAACCTTGTTTTGTCTCGCTACTTAATTGTCTTTGTTGATGACTATTTTCAGTACTCTCCAGTTACATTAGCTTGAAATCTGTCCTGTCTTCCTAAGCCCTTGTTTTTTGCTCCCTGTTTAATGTAACTTTATCTTCTATACAGTTGTTAAATGGTTTCCCCTTGTTTCATTGTAAACCGGTACGATAAGACTTGGTCTTGAGCATCGTATTATTAAAAGAACTTAAATAAATAAAATAAATAAATGTTCTAAGTCAATTCTGCTTTTATTATAACAATATAAAAAGCAATACTGCACAGTATGTAATTGTTCCTTTTACATACCATGCATGTAACCAAATGACCCCAAAGGGACGTCGAGTTTGCCTCGATAAGACGGAGAAGCTTTTTGGGGTGAGCAGTCTGAGCCATCTGCATTGGTGGCATCGATGCCGAAGGACCGAGGAGCTGGACGGATGCACACCAAGTCCTCGACACCGGCGTGGCCCTCCATTCCGTCTGTGCTGCCAGTGGATAGGGACGCCAGGGACCTATCGCTGTTGGTCGCCAGGTCGAGGACATTGGGTTCGTCATCATCAACCTTTGCACCAGGGGGAAGCCAAGGAAGCATCGGCATCGGTCGCCTTCGATGCATGGTGCCAGTCTCGGGTTGGTGCCTGTGCTTGCTGTGTTGTCCCCGAAGCGACCCCGCAATGAGTTCCGATCCTCCATTGATGCCGGGAGTCCACGACGGTCTCCACCTGTCCAGGTGTCAGACACCAATCCACCTGAAAGCTCTGAGGAAGATCTGGCTGACCCTCCTACCTCCCAGTCCATTTTGGTATCGGCAACCTTTGAGGAGGAGTTAGAGCACTGAGTCCAGCTGGTGTTCGATTGGCGCTCCAGGGCATTGAACCAGTGGCACCAACGATATCGGTCCCTGGGCTCTCCCTGCTGGAGAGCCTCAATGTGCTTATCGGTGTCTTGCCAACCCAGCTGTCTGTTCATGGGTGGTAGTCGCTGGTTCCTCCGAGGAAGAGGCCCTGTCTATGCCGGTGGCGCTACTGTGGCCTGCAGGCCCCCATCCAGCTTTGCCAGGGCCAGCACCTGTGCTGCTGGTGCCCATGCCCCTGGATGAAGGCCGATCAACTAGGGCCCCATTCTCTGTGGAGTACAGTGAGGCGCCTTATGATCCCTGGGGTGGGGTGACTCTGCAGAGGACGGAGTGTCTCCCCTCTGACCCTGTACTCCAGAGGAGTGAAAGAGGACTCCCCCTGAAAACTTGACCATTACAGGTTTAGTTTGGGCGATGGCGGAGGCCATCCCATTTCAGTTAATGACTGAGGAGAATGCCTGGCACAAGATGCTGGAGATCTTTGTTTGTGGAGGCTTCTAAAGAGATCATGGCAGTCCTGGTGCACAAAATCTTTAAGGAGTTGCTGTTGAGGATTTGGGAGAATCCCCTCATGGTTCCTCCTGATAACAGGAAGGTGGACAGGGTTTACCTTGTCCAATAGGCTACCGGATTCAAGAAGTGTCAGCTGGTGCACCAATCAGTAGTGGTTGAATTCGCTCTCAAGAAGGCCAAGCGCTCTTGGACCCATGCCTCAGCGTCCCCGGTATGGGATCAAAGAGTGCTGAATGGCCTTGGGAGGAAAGTTTTTCAGGGGGCTATGCTCATTGCCCGCATCGCTTCCTACCAGCTCTACATGAGCCAATACTCTCGCAACCTCTGGAAGTAGGTGCAGGAGGTGGCCAAGCAGCTGCCTCAACAGCAGCAAGACATCTTTATGTCGCTGGAGCGTCAGGGCCTAAGTGCGGGAAACATGAGGTGCATTCCACCTACGATGTTTTCGAGATGGCAGCAAGAGTCTCTGCAGCAGGAATTGACGCCTGCAAAATGGCATGCCTGCAAGCCTCAGATCGCCGACCGGAGGTACAGGAACAACTCGCTGACCTGCTGAGCATGGGAGAGAATCTCTTTGGAGATAAGGTGAGGGACGCAGTAGCTCAGTTGCGGGATTACCATGAAACTCTCCAGCAACTCTCCGCCAGCACGTCACACCTGCTTTTCTCAGCCAGGAGGTTGGTGAGACACGGGCAGAGAAGGTCTTTCTACCACCAGAGGAACTACTATCCTCCGCCCTCTCGCTCCCATGCCCAAAGGGTGAGTTCTTGTGGCGATCCCAGGCAGCAGCGAGCTCCCCAGCCATATCCCGGGACAGGGTTTTGACTGAATCGTAGGGAGCATAAGCCAGCTACCTGTACCCAAGACTATGGTAGGCTATGGTTCTTCGCTAACCATTGGCCCAGTGTAAGCTCAGACCAGTGAGTTTTCTTCATCGCGAGGGGTACTGATTGAATCTATTGAGTGTCCCTCCAAATTCCCCTCCATGCCTGACTTGGGGATTGTTAGTGCTTCAGGAGGTACTGCTTTGGGAACTCTTCTCCCTCTTATCAGCCAGAGCGGTCAAGCCTGCCCCACCAGGACAAAGAGGCCAGGGTTTCTACTCCCAGTACTTCCAGATTCCATAGAAAATGGGGAGGACTGCGTCCCATCCTTGATCTAAGAGCCTTGAACAGGTTTCTCAAAACAGAAAAGTTCAAGATGGTTTCCCTGGGCACCCTGATTCCCCTCCTGTAAAAAGGGAACTGGCTATGCTCCTTTGATTTAAAGGATGCATACACTCACATCGATCTTTCCAGGTCACATGAAGTATCTCAGATTTGTGGTGGGAAAACAGCACTTCCAGTACACAGTTCGGGCTAGAGTCAGCCCCACGTGTCTTTACAAAGTGTCTTTCTATGGTGGGGGCGCAGCTCCGCAGACTGGAAGTGCATGTTTTCCCTTATCTGGATGATTGGGTGGTAAAGAACCCCTTTCGGCCTGGGATCAGTCGGTCCTTGTGCTAGACCATCCGGGTGCTGGAGTCACTAGGGTTCGTCATCAACTACTTGAAGTCTCAGCCTGTCACCTTAACTGGACTTTATAGGAGCCCTGCTAGACATAGCTCAGGCCAAGACCTTCCTGCCGCACTCCCGGGTGGTCACTCTTGCGTTCTTGGCACTGGTGACTCAACAGAGCCAGCAGGTTTCAGCTTGCCACATGTTGAGGCTGTTGGGCCACATGGCTGCAACCATCCATGTCACTCACTTGGCACATTTACACATGCTCAGAGCCCAATGGACCTTAAAGTCGTAGTGACGCCAAGCCACGCAGGACCTTCGGGATTGCATCCACATCACTCCGTCCCTCCAGGACTCTTTGTCCTGGTGATGGGTTCTTTCATTTTGGAACAGGGAGTCTCATTTCAGGCTCCCTCTACCCAAATTGTCCTCACCACAGATGCTTATACCTTGGGGTGGGGTGCCCATGTAGAGGGGCTCCGCACTCAGGGTTTAAGGTCCGCCCAGGAAGCGCCATGTCAAATTAATTTCCTAGAGCTCTGGGCGATCAGGTACGCTCTGTGGGCTTTCAGAGGTGGCTGTCCAACAAAATTGGCCTGATCCAAACAGACAACCAAGTGGCGATGTGTTATGTCGACAAGCAGAGAGGCATAGGATCGTACCTCCTGAGTCAGGAAGTTGTCCAGATCTGGCCCTGTCCTGCAGGATGGTGGTCAGGGCCATGTATCTAGCCGGAACCGAGAACATGGCTGCAGACAGATTGAGTCATGCCTTCAGACCCTACAAGTGGTCAGTGGACCAGATGGTACCAAACCGAATCTCTGGGGACTCCCAGATGTGGACCAGTTTGCGTCCCTCTGCAACAGGAAAGTGACTCAGTTCTGGTCCCTGTACAGATCAGATTGTGAACCAGCCTTGGACGCCTTTGCTCGCCATTGGGGCAAGACTCTCCTGAAGCTTCGACAGGACTGAGGGACTATAATCCTCATAGCTTCTCATTGGCCAAGACAGGTCTGGTTTCCACCCCTTGGAAGTTGTCCTTCCGGAAACTGATCAGTCTGGGGACTTCCCAGATCTCATTACGCAGGATCAAGGCAGACTTTCGGCATCCCAACCTCCAGACGCTGGCGCTCATAGCCTGGATGTTGAGAGACTGATCCTACAGCCACTTGGTCTCTCTGCTGATGCGTCTTGGGTCCTGGTGGCTTCTAGAAAGCCTTCCACTAAAAAGTCTTATGGGTTGAAGTGGAGGAGGTTTTCCATGTGGTGTGAACAGAAAACACTAGATCCGTTCTCCTGCCCCACACAAATACTGCCTAATTACCTCCTGCACCTGTTGGAGGCTGGCTTAAAAACCAACTTTCCTAGCGTGTAGCAGATGGACTCAAAACAAATGGGTATTGTGTGCTCATGCTAGCAGTTTGAGACGGATCTGACGTCAGCACGGGTACATATACCCCCACAGGAAGTGCCGCAAATCAGTAATTTCCGTCTCCAAAGCAGTTTGGAGCTACCTCACGCTCGCTGAGCGTGTTTCCCAATTCTAACGACTAAATTCCTAGAAGAAACCTATTGAAGACAAGCCCCGCACTCCTGTGGTGAGGCCCTCACCCAGTTGAGTTTTCCCGAGCTGACTTCCGTGGTCCCTCGGATGTAAGTGCCTCGGTCCGGTGGCCGGTTCGCGGCAGGGACCTAGCTGAGTGCGAAGGGCTCGGGCGCGGCTTGGCCCCCGAGCGAGAAGAGTTCGGACGCGGCCTAGAGGCAGCCTCAGTCCCGGCATGGACTTGGCCCCCGAGTGAGAAGGGCTCGGGCGCGGCTTGGCCCCCGAGCGAGACGAGTTCGGGCGCAGCCTAGAGGCAGCGGGCGCACTTCCTTATGCGCAGTGGTTGAAGGTACTCTCCCCCCGCAGCCGGAGACCGCCCGGGTTGCAACCGGGACGTGCCGAAGACAAGGTAAGGCGTATATCTTTACTTGGTCTCCGAGGAAGTGTGGATTCGCTGGGCCTGCCTACGGGGCAGCACGCCAAGGAGGTTGCCATTTTGCCTGCCTACTCAACTTCGCCGCTGAGCGCTCGTTACTGAGCTAAGCGCAAGCGATAGGCGCATGTTGTTAGCGCACGCAATAGCCGCATGTTAGCGCACCTGATAGGCGAACGTTCGCGCACGCAATAGGCACACGTTTATAAGGCGCCCGTGTATAGGCGCACGTTTATAAGCCGCCCGTGTATAGGCGCATGTTTATAAGCCGCCTGTGAATAGGCTCACGTTTATAAGCCGCCCGTGAATAGGCGCACGTTTATAAGCCGCCCGTGAATAGGCGCACGCTTATAAGACGCCCGGGGATAGGCGCGCATGTTTATAAGACGCCCGTGGATAGGCGCACATGTTTATAAGACGCCCGTGGATAGGCGCATGTTTATAAGACGCCCATGGATAGGCGCGCATTTATAAGATGCCCGTGGATAGGCGCATGTTTATAAGACGCCCGTGGATAGGCGCATGTTTATAAGACGCCCGTGTATAGGCGCATGCTGTTAAGCGCTCTTGTTAGGCGCACTTATTGGGCGACACCGGATTTCAGGCGAATGGAGCATAAGAAAGCCCATGCGGCCGCAGGGCTGGCACCTCCAGAATCTGGCATGAAAGCTCTAACCTCTGCTCAGCATGCAACCTCAGAGCTACACAGAGCGAGGGAGCAGACTCACTATGTGCCCAATGTGAGGAGGCCATGGGAGTTCCAGGACAGGACCGGCCCCAGCCCAGCGGTTCCTCAGGGAGCACACCGGACTTAGCGGGCCGCGGCGAGCAACCAGGGAACCTGAGAGACCTGGTGCCCCTGCGGCCAGATCCAGCTTCGCTTTCCTGGGTAGAATTATTTAAAGGGATTCACGCCTTTGTCCAGATGCAGTCTGCTCCTCGAATGGGTGTTTCCGTCCTGGTTGATCCGGTCCCTGGACCCTCGAGACCTAGGCACAGCCACTCACCACCCGACAGCCCCGCTTATGGGGATTCGGATTGCTCCCAGGACAGTGAGGAGCCCCCCGAGGAGGGTGAACTTCCCTCGGAGATAGAGCCATATCGGACCATGAGGCGCTTCTTTTAGAAAGAGGATCTTTCAGGCCTGGTCTCGCAATGCCTATCAGAGCTGGCCATTCCGAGCCAGGATACCCCAGGGGGCCCTAAAATGAACCCCCTGTTAGAGGGCCTGCGCCCAACCGGCTCACCATTTTCCCCTCCTACAGGCAGCACAGCAGCTAATCGATCTGGAATGGAAGGCACCGGAGGCCTCATTTAAAGGGGGTCGGGCCTTGGCAGGCATGTACCCTCTGGATCCGGCATCCAAGGAGCTGTTGGTGTGCCCCAGGGTAGACGCCATAGTTAACGCAATAGTGAAGCACACCACCATTCCGGTTCAGGGGGGAGCGGCCCTCAAGGATTCGCATGACCGAAGCATGGACACCATTCTGAAACAAGCCTTTGAGGTAGCAGCCATGTCCCTACGAATCGCAACCTGCTGCACAGTGGTGACGCGCTTCTGTTTGTCACAGGTGAAAACAACGCCCAGGGAGCAGATATGGAATCAGCTCTCGCATTTCTCACTGATGCAGCCTCCGACCTCGTTCGTACGGCAGCCAAGGGAGTCTCCTCTTCAGTGGCAGCCAGGAGGCAGCTTTGGCTACGTCATTGGGCGGCCGACTCGTCCTCCAAGACACAACTCACAAGAATGCCCTTTAAGGGTTCCTTACTGTTCGGCAGCGATCTCAAGAGCTGGGCTACTAAATGGGGTGCCTCCCCATTACCCCGTCTACCAGAAGACAGGGTGAGGAGGAGCCAGCGTTCTTTTTCTAGACCATCTAGAGGTAGAAATTCGCAGCGCTTCAACCCTTACAGGACTCGCTATCGAGCACCTCGTTCCCAGGCCAGGAACCAGTCCTTTCGGACTAAGCATAACAAGAAGAGAACCGGCTCGGGTTCCGGCCCCGGCCGCAACCCACAGCCGACCCATCCGGGGGTAGCAGCCATAGGGGGCAGGCTGACTCTCTTCTACCGCAGGTGGGTCGAGATCACTTCAGACCAGTGGGTCCTCGCCATCATCCGAGAAGGATATTACCTGGATTTCTTTCGGCTTCCGCCGAACAAGTTTGTGGAATCTCCTTGTTCACCACTCAAGGCAGCGGCACTAGAAGTGACCTTACAGAGGCTCCTGGCCCTAAAAGCCATAATCCCAGTACCTGCGGGAGAGGTAACTTCTGGGCATTATTCCATTTATTTCATAGTACCCAAGAAGGAGGGCACTTTCAGGCCCGTCCTGGACCTCAAGTCAGTCAGCCGACACCTACGGGTCCCCAACTTTCGCATGGAAACTCTGCGGTTGGTCAAGAATTCGGTACAGCCAGGGGAGTTTCTCACCTCCCTAGATCTGTCGGAAGCCTACCTGCATATCCCAATCCATCGGGATCACCAGCGCTATTTACGCTTCAAAGTCCTGAATCAGCACTTCCAGTTCCGAGCTTTGCCCTTCGGGTTAGCCATCGCGCCGCGGATCTTTACCAAGGTAATAGTAGTAGTGGCGGAGGCGCTCAGGAAGGAAGGAATTCTCGTCCATCCCTACCTAGACGATTGGCTGATCAGGGCAAAGTCACCGGAGGAGAGCCACCGGGCAACCAACAGAGTTATAGCTCTTCTGGAAAGCCTCGGATGGGTAGTCAACATAAACAAGAGTTCCCTACAGCCTTCCCAGTCACTGGAATACCTAGGGGTCCAATTCGACACCCGAGAAGACAAGGTCAGCCTGACCTCCAAGAGAACATCAAAACTCCGGAGTCATCTGCAGGCCCTGCTGAGCGCCAGCCGGCCCACAGCTCAAGATTACCTACAGGTCCTCGGCCTCATGGCGTCCACTCTGGAGGTGGTGCCATGGGCGCGGGCTCATATGAGACCATTGCAATGCGCCCTTCTATCTCGATGGAGCACACGATCACAGAACTACACCGTACGCCTACCTCTACCGGCCAGAGTGCGGTATCAGCTACGGTGGTGGTTGCAGCCCGGCCGCACGAGCCGGGGGTCAAGAATGTCCTCCCCAACCTGAATTCTGCTCACCACAGATGCCAGCCTGAACGGATGGGGAGCACACTGCGAGGAACTCACCGCCCAAGGGCGGTGGACCAGAGAAGAGTCGAGGTGGAACATCAACCGACTAGAGGCAAGGGCAGTCAGGCTAGTGTGCCTGCGATTTGCCCACAGACTTCGCGACAGAGCGGTCAGAGTGATGTCAGACAATGCCACCACGGTGGCATACATCAATCGTCAGGGCGGAACCAGAAGCCAACAAGTGTCCCTAGAAATAACTCCCCTGATGATTTGGGCAGATGCAAATCTCCTGGACATCTCCGCCGTCCACATTGCCGGGAAGGACAACACGACGGCAGACTTCCTCAGCAGAGAAAGCCTGAACCCAGGGGAGTGGCAACTGTCACCCACAGCCTTTCAGATAATTGTGGATCAATGGGGGACGCCAGCCATGGACCTCTTAGTGGACAGGTCAAACGCTCAAGTACCCAGATATTTCAGCCGCAGGCGGGATCCTCAGGCTCAGAGGATCGATGCCCTGGTACAGCCGTGGCCTCAGGGGATGCTGCTATACGCCTTTCCTCCATGGCCCCTGCTGGGCGACACAGAGGTCTAGTTCTTCTAGTGGCCCCGGACTGGCCAAGAAGACCCTGGTATGCAGACATGAGAAGACTACTGGCAGGGAACCCTCTACCTCTGCCTCCCTACAGGGACCTGCTGCGGCAAGGTCCCATCCTCCACGAAGATCCGGCTCAATTCTGAAGAAAAGGGGATACTCGGAGCCGGTTATAGGTACACTCCTCCGAGCACGCAAGTTCTCCACATCCCTAACATATATTAGGATCTGGAGAGTTTTTGAAGCCTGGTGCGACTCTCACGGCACCAACTCGCATGCCGCTAAGATTCCTATCATTTTGGACTTCCTACAAGATGGACTTCAGAAGGGTCTGTCCCTCAGCTCCATCAAGGTTCAGGTAGCAGCGCTGTCTTGCTACGGTCCCAGGAGTGACGGCAACACCATTGCCAAACACCCAGACGTCTCACGTTTCCTGAAAGGAGTCAAACACATTCGCCCGCCACTGAAGTGGCCAGTGCCCTTGTGGAATCTCAACCTAGTATTGGAATTTTTGGCGGGATCAGCCTTCAGGCCCCTTCGAGGCCTGTCCCTCCGTTTGTTAACCTTGAAGATGGTGTTCTTGCTGGCTGTGTGTTCAGCACGCCGCATCTCAGAGCTACAAGCACTATCCTGTCGTGATCCATTTCTCAGAATCACTCCAGAGGCTATCCATCTTCGCACACTTCCATCCTTTTTACCCAAGGTGGTCTCACACTTTCACCTCAACCAAACCATATCCTTGCCTACCACGGAAGGTTTGAAGAAGTTGGAGGAAGGTCGAATGCTACGCCATCTCGACATCGGCAGATTGCTGTCCAGATATCTGGAAATGTCAGAAGCAGTACGAAAGACGGACCACCTGTTCGTCCTGCACAGCGGGAAGAAGCTAGGGGAAGCGGCCTCACAGCCAACCATCGCCCGCTGGATTAAAGAAGTTATCAAGGCAGCCTACATAGAGGCGGGAAAACCACCGCCTCTACAGGTCAAAGCTCATTCTACCAGAGCACAGTCGGCCTCTTGGGCAGAAGCTAAGCTGCTGTCGCCTGCAGAGATATGTAAAGCGGCGACGTGGTCCTCCCTCCATACCTTCTCCAGATTCTACCGTCTGGACGTCCAGGCCAGGGAGGACACAGCATTTGCGAGGGCAATCCTAAACGGTCCTCGGGCAGCCTCCCGTCCAGTCCGGGAGTAGCTTTTGTACATCCCATTTATTTTGAGTCCATCTGCTACACGCTAGGAAATGTTGAGATTACTTACCTGATAATCTCCTTTTCCTTAGTGTATGCAGATGGACTCAGCATCCCGCCCGGCTGCCGGCATACATGGGAATTCACCGAACTCACGGTAAGCCATGTTTCTTATAATAGGCCATCGACCCTGCCAGGTGTCGACGCCTTCCGATTGTGATCACTGGCGGTCTCCAGCTGCTATCAATCGGTCAGGGTAATCCTGTTCATTTAATTGATCGGTCAGCTACAGCTTTTGCAAGGAAGATTACTGATTTGCGGCACTTCCTGTGGGGGCATATGTACCCGTGCTGACGTCAGATCCGTCTCCAACTGCTAGCACGAGCACACAATACCCATTTGTTTTGAGTCCATCTGCATACACTAATGAAAAGGAGATTATCAGGTAAGTAATCTCAACATTTGTTAGGGTCCATCTCAGTGCAATTGGCGCTTACCACCACGGTGTAGAGTGTAAGCCTATCTCTGTACAGCCCATAGTTGTATGCTTTATGTGGGACCTGCTTCAGTTGAAGCCTCCCTTAAGGCCTCCTGCTGTGTCTTGGGGCCTCAACATGGTGCTTGCACAGCTGATGAAAGCTCCTTTTGAGCCACTGCATACCTGTGATCTGAAGTATCTGACCTGGAAGGTCATATTTTTGGTGTCGGTTACGTCAGCATGCAGATCGGCAAGCTCTAGGCCTTAGTGACTTATCCACCTTAATCTAAGTTTTATCACGATAGGGTGGTCCTCCGTATGCACCCCAAGTTCCTGCCTAAGGTGCTGTCTGATTTCCATCTTAATCAGTCAATCGTCCTACCAATATTCTTTCCCAGACCCCATTCACACCAAGGCGAGACGAGCTCTGCACAGTTTGGATTGCAGGAGAGCCTTAGCCTTCTACCTGGAGCGGACAGAAGCAAATAGACTTCCACCCAGCTTTTTATTTCTTTTGATAGGAATAGGTTGGGAGTTGCCATTGCCAAACAGACATTTTCCAGTTGGCTAGCAGATTGCATGTCCTTCTGCATCTTGGGGGTCGTGTCAATGCTCATTCTTTCAGAGCCATGGCAACGTCTGTGGCCCACTTGCGAGCAGTTCCCGTGAAGGAGATCTGCAAGGCTGCGACATGGAGTTCTCGCCACACATTCACATTTTACTATTGTCTGAATAGGGATGGCCAATGTGACAGTAGGTTCGGCCAGTCCGTCCTCCGGAGTCTGTTTGAGGTGTAGAACCCAACTCCCTACCTTGGGCCCATTGTTTGGGTTCAGGCTGTCTCCCCCTCTGTTACCAACAGCACTGGTGTTGTGCCCGTTGGCACTTGGTTAAGTGTCTGTTGGTTCCCTATTTTGTGTTGGGGAAGCAGCCTGCAGCTAGGCATGTGTGAGGACTCCTATCCTGCTTGTCCTAGGAGAAAGAAAAGTTGCTTACCTGTAACAGGTGTTCTCCTAGGACAGCAGGATGTTAGTCCTCTCACAACCCACCCGCCACCCTGCAGAGTTGGGTTTCTCTTTTTGGTTATTATTTTCTTTATCGTAATTCTATGTTATGAGACTGAAAAGAGACTCCACGCGGAATAGGGTATGCTGGGCTTGTTCAGTGTGCCTAGTCAAAGTTCTAGAAACTGTGACAGGTTTTCTGTGCCGGGCTCCATCGGATGATCTCACCCATGTGTGAGGACTAACATCCTGCTGTCCTAGGAGAACACCTATTACAGGTAAGCAACTCTGCTTTATGACAGGTATATGTGTGTCTAATATGAAAGTATATGTGTGTGTTTGTGTGTGTGTGTGTATATATATAGATATAGATGTATATAATATTCACAAACTGAGCAAAACACCTCGAGCATTACTGAGAATATATAAAAACAAATTTGAGATTGCACTGTACTTTAAACAGTTTTCTTAAAGGAATTGGTATCAGATTGTGCTTATAGTATTGCAATCTCTACAGGCTCTTCCCTGCAATGGGCTTCAACCAGTATCATATACAAAGCACTTGAGTTGATGTCATATAATCGTTCCTTTATATATTAACAGTAACTCAACAAAGTTTATTGTTCCTCTATTCTATTATTTTAAAAAAGTTTTTTTTTTTAATTCTTAACCTCCAATTTTTTATTTCTTAAAAGCAAGATTGTACTTATCTTTATTACCTGCTCTTTCCACTCTCAAGTGCTCACACAAATTGTTTTCTAATATAGTTTCTTATCCACATTTTCAATCAACAAAGCACAGGACAGTAAATAAAAACAACAAAAAGGCAAAAATATAACACAGAAACATAAAATTTGCTATATTGGGTCAGACCAAAGGTCCATCAAGCCCTGTATCATGTTTCCACCAGTGGCCAATCCAGGTCACAAGTACCTGGCAGGATCCCAAAGAGCAGATAGATTCCATGCTGCTTATCTCAAGGGTAAGCAGTGGATTTCAGCAACTCCACTTTAATATGGTTGCACCTTAATATGCACCTTAATATGGTTTGTGGACTTAATATGCACCTTAGTATGGTTTGTGGACTTTTTTGCCAGGAACTTGTCCAAACCTTTTTTAAACACACTGTACTAATAGCTTTCACCACATTTTCTGCTAATGAATTCCAGAGCTTAATTATACATTGAATTAAAAAATATTTTCTCTTATTAGTTTTAAATGTACAAGTTAGTAACTTCATTGTGTGTCCCCTGGTCCTTGTACTTTTTAAAAGAATAAACAACTGATTCTTGCTTACTAATTCCACTTTGCTCATATTTTATAGAGAGTCATATCCCCTCAGCTATCTCTTCTCCAAGCTGAAGAGTTGTAACCTCTTTAGCCTTTTCTCTTAGGGGAATTGTTTCATTCTCTTTATCATTTTGGTTTGCTCTTCTCTGTAACTTCTAATTCTGCTATAGTTTTTCAGCCTCCTGCCTTGCCTTGTGGCCTTCCGGGCCTCCCTGCCTTGCTCTGTGGCCTCCTGGGCCTGCCTTGCTACCTTCAAGCCTTCTAAGTTTGCCTAACTCAGCCCTGTGCCCTGTTTCGGCATTCTTGTTTATTGTTGCTTGTTCTAATCCTGTCTTTGCCCAGTCCTTGTCTAGTCTTGTCCTGTCCAGTCTCTGTTTCCAGCCCTGCCTGTATTCCGCTCCCAACCAGTGCCTTGTTCCAGTTAAGTCCTGCAAGCCACCAGAACCCAAGGGCTCAACCTGTGGGGGAGTTGGCTAGTCTAGGTAGAAGACCTTGCTATTCCCTGGCTAGAAGTCCTGTGCTGGCCCTTTGTAGGTTCACCAATCCTAGCTGACCCTCCAGTTGTGACAGCATGCCGAGGCCAAGCTCCCCAGGAGTGGGTCCAGGACTTCCTGTCCTGCCTTGCCTGGTGAGTCGGGGAAAAATTTAGCTATGATAACTGAGGTTCATAGTGATGGTTCTCCAGCCCCACTTTTATTACGTATACCCAGTTGCCAAATTTGGAACCCACCAAACTTTCCAAAGTGTTTTAAATGCCATTTTCTAACCATGTTTTGCGGGTATGTAAAGAGTACCAGTTTGCAATCCCTTAGTTCACAGAGACCTGTTTTGGCTGTGATTCCTTGAAAATGCCTTCCCAGCTACAGACACCGGCACAGCAAACCCTTATGATAGAAAAGACAAGCGAACTACTACCTAATGGATAGTTTATTTTGAATAATTCTTGTATATTGGGACTTACTATAACCAGATTGGAGATCATGCCAGCAAAGTATGTTTGTATACCAGCATCCCAAAAATCCACACTTAATTTATTCACAGTCAAGACCAGCCAAAATAAACAGAAACAAATACCTGCATAAAGAAATCCTGCTCCAGTGCCTCTGTGTCAGACTGCAGGAGTTTTGAAACAGATGCCGTTAATTCAGTCTCTGGAACTCAGGTTCAATCAGCTGTTTCCAGTTCTTAATTCCAAGGAAGGTAGTGTGTGCATTCCCCGCAACTGTTCTCTCAGGATCCCTCTTGATGAAACCAGGCTCTGAAGCTAATTCCTGTCCAGCTCCTTAGAATCTGTTCCAGGTTGTCTCAGTTTTCCCAATATACTGGCTTCAACTTTGCCTGCAGCTTCTACAGTGACCCCAGATATCTTCTTCCAGCCGCTGGTGAGACCTGCAATTTCCCTGACTACAGTTCTTCCTGCTCTGTCTTTACAGCCAGATGAGCCAGTGTCTGCAATGGGTCCACTCCAGAGGACTCCGATCCAGCAGCTCTGCTTCAGGAGGAGTCAGGTCCAACTGATCTTCTTTAGAAAGAGCCAGGGCCATCTGATCCACTCCAGGAGGAGCCAGGGCTATGTCTGATCCGCTCCAGGAAGAATGCAGTCCACCCACTTCAGGAGGAGCCCACTTGCCCAGCAACCCTGTGCCAGTGTGGTGATACACCAAGTTGTATCTTAGTCCCTGTGCAGGCCTTGGTACCTCAAGCGTTGAAAGCAATACCTGTTTAGGATCTGAAACGTCTGAAAAGGAAAAAACTACAAAAGGGCACATGAAAACTACATTTTCCTGCAGCCCTTGCTCACTAGCCCATTGGGAGGAGTAGGCACTGGGCGGGGTCTCTAACCCACAGGGATTGGCTATTAGTTGTATAAAGGTGAAGGCTTCTAGCAGACAGGAAATTGAGGGAGGCAAAGCAAGAGCCCATCAGTGGTTAGATCTCCAGAGGAGTGGAGCAGAATGGAGGAGACTGAAGATGAGCCAGAACCAGAAGCAAGGGCTACTGGACAACAGCAACATTAAGCTAAATTGATTGTTTTGGATGTTTAATGCTTGTGAAAGAGTGCTAGAAGATTTCACCACTAGCTTGAAAAAAGAATTTGCTTTAATTGATTAACCAAATTGTGAACTGACTGCCTTGAGAAATAGCAAGGAGGGCATGATATCGCAGTAGTATAAATAGGGCTAAAGTTAATAAGCACTGCTACTGAATGTTATGAAAGTAGAAGCCTCTTGTAGCATTAAGAAGCTGTATTTAGAAATTGAACTAAAGAGAGGCTGCTTAAATGAGGTGCATAAGAGTAAAGCCCTGCCCGTATCTCTAGCACTGCACTTGAACTACAGATAAATTAAGGTTTCAGCTGGTAACAAAGCAAGTAAGCAGAGTACCCAGAAAGAGGCTTACCCAGTGAAAGAAAGCTATGCCTATGGGACTTGTCTTGGGATAGTTGTCTGAAAAGAATAGACCTGCTGTATAAGAGAAGACTCTTGTGGGTTAAAGAAATCCTCACATAGTTCAAGCCTCACTTTAAGGCTCAGGAGGAACAGCAGGGCATGGAGTTGTGCTGTTTCCCTTTAGAATGTGGAAGCTGAGGACCAATGACCTGGAGGGGGAGAAAAGTTACAACTAAGATTTTTGAATCTAAGCATGTAAACTGTGATTACATTTTAAAATGGTTTGCTTCAGGAAGAATGGGATTGTACTGTTTCTTTAGTATTTTTTTTCTTTGTGGATCAGAAACCTATGTTTGTGAAATCTCAGAGTAAAGAAATACAAACCCTCATTATATACCCTTCTGTGTGGATTTGTGAAGACTGAGAGGTGATATACAGGCTGGCAGTTTTGGCAGTAACAGATGCTTGAGAGGTGAAATACTTAATGTCCTGGACTGTGAATTAGAGGGGTTAACATTCTCAAGGTGAAGAGAGCTATCTTACCAGCTGAGCTCAATGCAAACATTTATTTGCCTGTTGGATTTAGAAGGGGGTGGGGTAGTTTGGCATAGTGTTTTTGGGACTTCATGGAGAATGCACATTCTTAACACCCTGCAAGCATTGTACGAATAAGTGAAGCTGAAAAGGAGCAGCAAAAGTTCAGCCAGACAAGGGCTCCGAGTGTTAATCCAGGGGCTTAACTGTGAGTAGCCTGGTTGCATCTACCCCTCCAACCCAAAATGTATTGGGGGGGGGGGGGGTGCTGTAGCCATTGGAGGGAGCAATATGGCCAGAGTATCTATCCCTGGGAGGGGCAAGTTGTCTTGGTGTCCAGGCACTAACCTGATATGAGGTAAGGCAAGACACACTTAAGCTACCCAGTGAGAAGCCTCATCTTTTATTTTGAACTGGAACAGGACAGCCTACACCTGAGACATAGCACAGTGACATAATCAGTGTACCTGAACTCCTGAGGCTCCCTGCCTCGTCACAGCCGGAGAGAGGCTGACCTAGCAACCCAGCTCCTGAGAGACTCTGCTCTGGCACTTCAGTTCCAAGCAGCATTTTCTCCTTTCAGGACCTGGACTATGCCGCCTGTGACTCCATGACACGCAGTATCTACTGGCAACAGCCTCCATGGCAAATGTAACTCAGGAAAAGGGGGTCTTAAAAGGGGGGATTACTGTCATGATTCTGCCTGCTATGCAGCCACCCCGCCAGCAGAGGTCATCAGCAAGCCTCCCTCATAGTTGCTCTAGCTGCCTTCTTTCTGATCTTCTGATGCGGTGACTCCAGCCCTACTTAACTCAGTTCATTCTCTCCTTGCCCTTCATCGAGATATCTCGACTCTTTGACCTAGCCACCCTTGCCTTGCTTTCCTGCCTTGTGGTCTTCTCAGCCTCCTGCCTTGCCTTTGTGGTCTTCTAGGCTTTCCTGCCTTGCTCAGTGGTCTATCTGTCCTGCCTTGCAGCCTTCAGGCCTTCTAGGTTTGCCTAGCCCAGCCGTGTGCCCTGTTTGGACCTTCTTGTTTATTGTTGCTTGTTCTAGTCCTGTCCTTGTCTTGCTCTGTCTTTTCCTGCTCTGCCCATTCCGGTCCTTGTCCTGTCTTGCCCAGTCTAATCTGTTTCTAGCCCTGCCTGTATTCAGTTCACAGCTGATGCCTTGTTCCAGCTAAGTTCTGCAGGCCACCAGAGCCCATGGGCTCAACCTGCAGGGGAGATGGCTGGTCCAAGCGGAAAACCTGCCTAGAAGTCCAGTTGTGACACTTGCTGGTCTGCAGTTTCCTGGATGACCCCTGGGTCCCTTTTTAAAAACTGGCTACATTAGCAATCCTCCAATCTTCAGGTACTATAGATGATTTTAATGATAGTTTACAAATTACCAATACAAGGTCCATAATTTCATTTCACAACTCCCACATTTTGAAAAAAAGTAGTCAAAAAAGCTATAAAAATATAGACACTTTCCCTGTACGTACCAGGATCAGTCCAGACGGTGGGTTATGTCCCCCGTCCAGCAGAAGGAGTCAGACCAGAGCTTGAGGGCGTCACTACATAGACCAGTTCACCCTCTGCTGGAGCTCAGTATCTTTCTGACTCCAGCAGATGAGAGTTGGGGGACCCAGTAGCTCCACCAGGGTGACAGGGCTTTTTGCATTTCTTTCTTTCTTCTATTTTTTCCTGTCATCTGTTAGTTTGAGCATTTTGGATCAGTAAAGTTCAATTGAAGAAAAAAAAAAAGTTTCAATATTTTGAGGAGGCGTGTTTGTTACTTGTGCTGCCTCTTCCTACCTTTCTCTTCCCACTTTTGGTTGGAGGTAAGTGTGAGTTTCTTTTCTTTTTCCTCACAGGTTGTTTTCTCTCCGGACGTTGAGGGGTCCCGTGGATGCCGGTGGCGCCGGCCTCTCCACCCGGTTGCTGAGAGTCCCGCGGCCCGGCGTCTGGTTTCGCGGGCTCGCTCCGGTGGGAGGGGGCTCCTTCCCCCGACGTCTAGGGACCTCCTCCGGCGGGTCGTGCAGGCCTTCCAGGCCCCCCCGCGGCACTCCTCTGCCCCTTCAGCACCCCCCCCCCCCCCCCCCCCCCCCCCCCCCGAGGTGGCTCTCTCCCGGCATTTTCATGCCGCGGTTGTCAGCGTGTCCGGCCTGCGGCGAACTGGGGGTGCTTCTTTCGCGGGAGGGAGTGTGCGAACGGTGTCTCCCTGAAGGGGAAGACACCTCGCGGTCGCCGGACACGGCTGCGGACCTCTCCTCCTTGCGGCCCGGGCAGCACGGGCAGGCCACGTCGCCGCCAATGGCGGGAACAGCGGCCATTTTAGGGGCGCATCGTGAGGTGTCCAGAGCCTCAGAAGGAGAAGGGATGTCAGGGGAGACCTTGCACCTGGTTTTGCTTCCGGAGGGAATTGTACCCGATCCAAGCCTCCAGGCAGGTTCCCTCCCAGGGACTTCATCCAGCTTGGCGTTTTTTTCACCAGAATTCATTCTATTGATGCATACGGCCTACTTGCAGGGGCGGGGGGGCTCGGGGGGGTCTCCCTCGGGTCCTCCTTCCCCCAAGGTTCCTAGGATCGACCCTGCTCCGAAGGACATCCTCGGTTCTGGCTCGGGGGTCCCTTCCTTGCCACCCCAGCGTACCACGGGGGCGGCCTCGCTGGTAGGGGATGACCCCCCAGATCCCCCGGAAGCGCATGCGGACGGGCATATGGATGGGGATGATCCACGTGCCCTGCAGATCTTTCAAAAAGAAGAGCTAGACGAGCTCATTCACCATATTATTCAGGAGCTGGACCTTGATCCACCGCCGGACCCTCCGGCTCCAGTTGCCCCGGCCGTCGCTACGTCCTCGCGAAGAGGGGACCCAGTCCTTGCCGCTCTCCGACCTAGGGCGAAGGCTTTCCCCATACATGAGTCCTTTCTTCAGCTCCTCACCAGAGAATGGGACACTCCCGAAGCGTCCTTGAAGGTCACCCGTGCCATGGAGAAGCTGTACCCGCTGCCAGAGGATTTTTTTGACCTCATCAGGGTCCCCAAAGTGGATTCAGCGGTTTCAGCGGTGACTAAGAGGACGACCATCCCGGTCACGGGCGGCACAGCCCTGCGGGATACGCAGGATCGCAAACTGGAGGTTTTCCTCAAGAGGGATGCGTGCAGTGATGTGCAGCTCGCTTGCTCAGCGTGCCAGCCTGCTTTGGGTGCAACAATTCCTCACGTCTCAGGATCTGCCCTCCGAAGAGGCTGCCCAGGCGGACCGCCTGGAGTCGGCCATAGCATATGGGGCGGATGCTCAGTACGACCTCTTTCGCGTACTGGCGAGGTCCATGGTCTCGGTGGTTGCAGCCCAGCGGCTCCTGTGGCTCTGTAATTGGGCGGCGGATCCTTCCTCTAAGTCGAGCCTTGGCTCCCTCCCGTTCCGAGGCAAGTTCCTGTTTGGGGAGAACCTGGATCAGATTATTAAGTCTCTGGGAGAAAATTCGGTCCATCGGCTTCCTGAAGATAGGCAGCACTCCTTCAGATCTTTCTCCTCAGGTAGAACCAGGGCCAGGGTGCAGCGGCGTTACAGGTCTTACCGACAGCCTAGTTCTCGCCAACCACCTACCAGATCCCAGCCCTGGTCGCGTTCCTTTCATGGTCGGAGGCCCACGCGAGATGGTTCGGGATCGGGGAATCCCCCCGCAAAGTCCACACAATGATGCCAGAGTAGCCCACTCCTCCTCGCCCCGCATCGGAGGGCGACTCTCACAATTCTACGAGGAGTGGGTAAAGATTTCCACGGACCAGTGGGTACTGGACACTATAAGGGAAGGCTACGCTTTGGAATTTGCCCGCCCACCGAGGGACAGATTTCTCTTCTCCCCCTGCGGTTTGGACCTCAAGAGGCTGGCAGTTCAACAAACGTTAGACCGGTTACTGGAAATAGAGGCTATAGCTCCCGTTCCCTTCGGCGAGGTGGGCTTGGGACACTATTCCATTTACTTCGTCGTTCCACAGAAGGATGGCTCCTTCCGGCCTATCCTGGATTTGAAGGAGATAAACCGGTCTCTGAGGGTCAGTCTATTCCGCATGGAAACTCTTCGGTCTGTCATCGCCGCGGTGCACAAGGGGGAGTACCTTGCCTCCCTGGACCTGACGGAAGCGTACTTGCACATACCCATTCTTCTGGCTCACCAGCGGTATCTCCGTTTCAAGATTCTAGGTCAGCATTTCCAATTCAGGGCCTTACCCTTCGGTCTGGCGACCGCCCCGCGGACCTTCACCAAGATTATGGTTGTGGTGGCGGCGGCCCTTCGCAGGGAGGGCATACTAGTGCATCCCTATCTGGACGACTGGTTGATTTGCGCGAAATCCTTCTCACTCGGGCAGTCTTCTGTGGACAGAGTCATACAAGTTCTCCGATCCCTGGGCTGGGTGGTGAATCTCGTCAAGAGTTCCCTAGTGCCGTCTCAACGATTAGACTTCTTGGGAGCCACCTTCGACACAAGCCTGGGCATGGTGTTCTTACGCCCGGACAAGGCGCAATCGTTGAGGGAGCATGTGCTTCGGTTTTCGTCTCTGGCGGAACCCACCGCCTGGAATTATCTTCAGCTCCTGGGAGTGATGGCCTCCACCATCGACATGGTACCCTGGGCGTTTGCACACCTGCGCCCCTTGCAGGCGTCTCTGCTGTCCCGCTGGAAACCAGTCTCGCAGGAGTATCAAGTGATTCTCCCGCTTCCACCGATTGCCAGGGAGAGTCTAGCTTGGTGGTTGGTACCGTCGCACCTGGCGCGCGGAGTGTCAATCGAGGTGCCCAATTGGGTGGTGGTGACCACCGATGCCAGCCTTTTAGGATGGGGCGCCGTCTGCGAACGAAGCGCCACGCAAGGGACATGGTCACCAGCGGAGGCCAAGTGGCCGATCAATCGCCTGGAAACAAGGGCCGTACGCCTAGCCCTCCAGCGTTTTCTTCCCTTGGTCCGGCACAGAGAGGTAAGGATTCTCTCGGACAACGCAACCATGGTGGCTTACATCAATCGGCAAGGGGGGACGCGGGGCAAGCATGTCTCCCTCGAGTCAACACTCCTGATGGACTGGGCGGAAAGGCATCTCGTCCGAATCGCGGCCTCCCACATCGCCGGGGTGGACAACACCCAGGCGGACTACCTGAGCCATCAACAGCTAGACTCCGGAGAATGGGCTCTCTCCGACGACGCGATGCATCTCTTCGTCCGCCGTTGGGGAACCCCGCGCCTGGATCTGATGGCGTCTCACCTCAACACCAAGGCGCCGCGCTTCTTCAGCCGCAGAAGGGAGCACGGCGTGGAAGGGGTGGAAGCCCTGGCGCTGCCATGGCCGTCAGATCAGCTTCTCTACGTCTTTCCCCCTTGGCCCTTGGTGGGCAAGGTTCTTCGCAGGATAGAGCACCATCGAGGGCCCGTGATTCTCGTGGCCCCGGAGTGGCCCCGTCGGCCATGGTTCGCAGATCTTCTGCAGCTGACGGTGGACAGCCCGATACATCTGGGTCATCTCCCTCGTCTGCTGCACCAGGGTCCGGTATTTTTCGAGCAGGCAGAACTCTTTTGTCTTGCAGCCTGGCTTTTGAACGGCACCGCCTCCGTCGCAGGGGCTACCCAGAGGCAGTGATCTCCACTATGCTTCGGTCCCGTAAACCTTCCACCTCTGTGGCCTATGTCCGAGTCTGGAAGGTCTTCGAGGTTTGGTGTTCCAACCAAAGGGCTCGGCCCACGGAGGCGACGGTTCCGATGATTCTCCAGTTTATACAGGATGGCCTGGATAAGGGCCTCGCTTATAATTCTCTCCGGGTCCAGGTGGCAGCCCTGAATGCCCTGGTGCAGAAGGACAGCACGCTTCCCCTTCAGCCGGATATCGCACGCTTTCTCAAGGGGGTCAAACATCGCCGTCCACCAGTCAGGGAACCTTTTCCTTCTTGGAGCCTCAACCTGGTCCTCCGGATGTTAGCGGGATCGCCTTTTGAACCGCTTCGCGGGGCTACCGTTAAGGACCTGACTCTCAAGACAGTGTTTCTCGTAGCCATCTGTTCAGCACGCCGCATCTCGGAGCTGCAAGCTTTATCCTGCAGGGAACCATATCTTCGATTCTCGGATTCGGGAGTCTCCCTCCGGATGGTACTGTCCTTCATCCTGAAGGTGGTGTCGTCCTTCCACCTGAATCAGACGGTGGAGCTCCCGGCGTTTCCTCCGGAGGAACCGAAGTCTCTTCGCCTCCTCGACGTCAAGCGTTCTCTGCTTCACTACCTGGAGGTCACTAATGACTTCCGGGTCTCCGATCACCTGTTTGTGCTCTGGTCAGGCCCGAAGAAAGGCTCACCGGCCTCGAAGACGACCATTGCGCGCTGGATAAAGGACGCCATTTCCGCGGCTTATATTGCAGCGGGTCGGAGTCCACCTCGGGGCCTTGTAGCACACTCTACGCGCTCACAGGCGGCCTCCTGGGCAGAATCTCGTTCTGTTTCCTCGCAAGAAATCTGTCGTGTGGCGACATGGAAATCGCTGCACACCTTCTCCAGACATTATCGGCTACACCTGGCTCCGGAGTCCGCGGGTAACTTCGGTGATCAGGTACTCCGAGCAGGTCTCTCAGGACCCCACCCGAATTAGGGAAGCTTTGGTACATCCTACCGTCTGGACTGATCCTGGTACGTACAGGGAAAAGAAAATTATTCCTTACCTGCTAATTTTCGTTCCTGTAGTACCATGGATCAGTCCAGACGCCCACCATTCTGGGATTTTGGCTCCTGCTCGGGTTCTTACGTGTAGCTCTTACATGATCTGTTATCTGTCTTTTCAGTGTTACTTGTTGTTGTTCACAGCTCCTCACAAGTTGACTTTTTCGGCCTTGTTGGCTGGGTTTTTCTTGATGAATTATTGCTTGTCCCTTCATGGTTAAGGGTTTTTGATCCAAAATGTTTTTTGCTCTTTTTGGGCTTTGCTATCCGTTATACTGAGCTCCAGCAGAGGGTGAACTGGTCTATGTAGTGACGCCCTCAAGCTCTGGTCTGACTCCATCTGCTGGACGGGGAACATAACCCACCGTCTGGACTGATCCATGGTACTACAGGAACGAAAATTAGCAGGTAAGGAATAATTTTCTTTTATCTTAATAGCTTGGAATATCATTCTATGAGCCATAACCATTTCATTTTATCTACTACATATTCTCTAATTACACACAAAAAAAAAGGTCTAATCACCCACCTAAATAAACAAAACAACCCTGCATTTCCCTTATCTATATATTTATTTCAAGATTCTTATATACCGCAGTATATATATATGGTATTACTTTTCTTCATTCATAAAATTATTACTTTGGGTTGATATCATCTCTCATTAAAATGTTTATATACACACACATACATATATATAGATATAGATATATATATAGAGAGACATGACAGCTATATCTATCTATCTTTATATATATATGTACAGTTGTGCTAATAAACTTACATACCCTTGGCGGAATTTGTAAGATGTGTAGCATTTTAAGAAAATGAGTGATCAGACAAAACACGTCTGTTTTTAATATGCTTCAAATTAAACTATTTTATGCATCACAGAATAGCACAATCATTAATCAAACCATAGCAATAAATGAAATAATAAAATGGTCCTGTTCAAAAGTTTACGTACCCTTAGTTCTTAATATCATGTATTGCCTCTTTTTGCATCAATGACACCTTGCAGTCTTGTTATAATTGTGAATGAGGCCCTTTATTTTCTCATGTGGTAAAGCTGCCCATTCCTCTTGGCATAAAGCCTCCATATCCTGTAAATTTGGATGTCTAGCATGACCTGCATGTTTGAGTTCTCCCCAAAGTGGCTCAATGATGTTGAGGTCAGGAGACTGTGATGGCCACTCCAGAGCCTTTACTTTCTTCTGCTGCAGCTGTTGAAGGGTGAACTTCGTCTTATGTTTTAGATCATTGTCATTTTGGAAAGTTCAAGTGCGCCCCATGCTCAGCTTCCTGGCTGATGAATGCAAATTCTCCTCCAGTATTTTCTAATAAGATGCTGCATTCATCCTGTCATCAGTGTTGACTAAATTCTATGTGCCGCTGTAGCTCACACCCCCCCCCCCCCCTTAAAACAGTAGAGGTCCACCTCCATACTTCACAGTAGGGATGGTATTAACTCCTCTCCAAATATAGCATTTATGGTTGTGACCATAAAGTTTAATATTGGTCTCATCACTCCTAATTATTTTGTTCCAGAAGTTTTGAGGCTTCTCTTGGTTCTGTTTGGCGTACTGTAAGCGGGCTCCTTTGTGGCTTGGTACAGCAATTACTTTTTTTCTGGCAGCTCTGTCATGAGGCCATTTTTGTTCAAGTATTTCCTTATTGTGCATGCTGAAACACCTACACCACATTGTTTCAAAGAAGCCTGTATTTCCATAGAAGTTGCTTGTGGGTTTTTCTTTGTATCCCAACAAATTTTGCTGGCAGTTATATCTGAAATTTCTCTTGGTCTGGCTTGGTATTAACCAAACCCATAATTTTCTACTTCTTGATCATAGTTTGTACAATACTGATTGGCACTTTCAAATCTTTGGATATATTTTTATATCCTTTTCCTGATTTATAAAGTTGAACTACTTTTGCTTGCAGATCCTTCGACAGTTATTTTGATTTACCCATGCTTTAGTAATCACCAAAGTCAGTGTAGCCGTGGATGAAATACACAAGGGTTTCTCAAGAGCTAAGAACCTTATTGACTATTTATCATAGATACTAATTACAGTCGAACAAGGCACTGGTGTGGATACCTTCTCGTCACTGCCATCTCAACCTGTGTCAGCTTGAGTGTATTTTAGCCCAAACATTCAAGGCTATGTACATTTTTGAAGAGGACCATTTTATTATTTCCTTTATTGCTATGGTTTGTTTAATGTTTGTGTTGTTCTGTGATGCATAAAATAGTTTAATTTGAAACATTAAAAATAACAGATATGGGAGGACACGTGATGTGCTGAGCCTGGGTAGATGTGTGTATCTGAGCTTCCTCTTCATCTGTGTTTTAACAGAGAAATTCCGCGTCCACCTTACAAGGGTGAGTTGGACTTATGTCCACGGCGAGTTTTATGAACAAGTCGCCGGGACCCATGCCTCAAAGTAGCCCAACGGAATATTGAGAAACCAAAAGGTAGGGAAGAGAAAATGGCACCTGCAGATATGGTCTCAGGGCCTGCTCTCACTAGCAGCGCTATTGCTGAATTGACTACTGCGGTTGTCACTGCTCTGTCAGAAAAATTGAATTCCATAGTAGAGCAAATTAAAGAAGTCAAAACTCTATAATGGAATTAAATCCACGACTTGAACAAGCTGAAGGAAGAATCGCGGTTGTGGAAGATGAGACAGACTGACTAATCATGTGGCAACATTAGAGAAACAAGTTAAATTGCAGGGGGACAAACTAGATGACCTGGAAAATTGCTCCCGCTGAAGTAATATCAGAATTGTTGGCTTACCAGAATCTATAGAAGAGAGCAAACTTCCCGAAATGCTGGAGAAATGGCTGCCTGAAGCACTGGGTCTGGTCAATCTAGGGGGAGGCCTGGTGACTGAGAGAGCACACAGGCTGGGAACCCATAAGGCAGGAGAAACTAGACTCCAGCTTGTGATTACAAAAATTTTTAATTTTGCACATAAGCAGACTTTGTTGCAAGCCTTTAGGAAACGTCGTGAATTGACTTATGAAAATACAGTGCGAATATTTCAAGATTACTCATCCCAGGTTTCTTTGCAAAGGAAAAAATTCGCACTACTGCATTTTAGTGGAGAAACAGATCCATTACCCTGTGCGCTTACAAGTCTAGTATGAAGGGTCAGTTCGTGTATTTGACGATGCAGAGGAAGCGCAGAAGTTTATGAGCTCACTTAACTACCAGACACTAGGCAAATTTCAGCGGATCACATAAGGAAAATGCAAATCTGCTTGTCCTTTATAGTAGCAGAAAGAAAGGCTACTACATGATGACCGGTAACACTATTCACCTTTCGGTAAATTATAGAGTTTTAACAGATTATAGGTGTTCGTGCCGGAGACGTACGCCTTTAGGGAACAAGATTATTTTCTTAAAGAAATTAACTTGGTGGAACTTTTCAAGATTTAGCACAGGTTTTTTCATGTGATGTTGCAGTAACACAATGGAATCTGTTCTAACACAGAGTTACAGCTCCTTGCAGGGACAGACTGACCATGGTTGCTAATCTGTTACTGTATATAGCCTCAATGAGGAGCACTTTCTCATCTAGGAAAAAAAGAAAAATAAAGCTCGAGATAGCTATGTGGGCTCTACTGGACATTTTGTATCTGGGTGCGTTGCGGAGTGTAGATGGTCGGAGATGGAGACTAGTTTTGCCAGTGCCGCATCAGGAAGGAAATTGAAGCATTGTTTCAGTGTGATATGTTCACGTGATCCTGCTTTCCATTGCGCTCTCTGATTGTTTAGACAAATTTAATTTCTGCAGGAAAGGATAACTACTGTTCAGTTGCCAGGATGAATTACCGGACTTTGCAAATCTCTTTCCTGCACCTGAATAGTTAGTTTCTTTTAGTAGAGCCTATATGAAGATAGTTATCGGGCATGTTGCAGACTCAAGCAGTGCCCAATACTTAGCTAATTTGTTACTTGGGGAGCTCTCTTCTCGAGGTATTGTTACCCTAAACTACAAGGGGGATGGAAGAAGGCACTTGATTATGATATAACCTCATACTCTCAAAAGGAGAGATGGTGTGTATGTATGTGGGGATGGGGGAGTTAATTGGGAAAAAAAAGATGTGTGCGAATGAATAAGGAAAAGGGGTGGGTAGGGAGGTTAGGTTTAAAAAGAGAACATAAACTTGTTGAGGAAGTTCATGGGAAGTTCATAGCTTTACCAGAGAGAGATAATAGAGAAGATTGTTGTGAGTCTAGGCTGGGAGACTTGCAGCATATTGATTTAGAATGGAAACCACAGTGGCAGAATTATCAAACGAATGGGTGATCCCATCAGAATAATTTCATGAAATGTTAATGGTCTATGTACTCCCATAAAAAGGGCAAAAATCCTTTATGCGTTAAGGAGGAATAAGACAGGAATAGCTTATATCCAAGAAACTCACCTTTCTGACTTACGGGCCGATACAGTAAAGTTTGCGGGAGAGCGGGCGAGTGCCCGCTCTCCCGGCGCACGCACAAGCCAGTGTCCTTTGCGCGCGATTCAGTAAACTAAAATATTTAAATTAGGGTCCATGGTAAAAAGAGGCACTAGGGACACTAGCGCGTCCCTAGCGCCTCTTTTTCGACAGGAGCGGCGTCTGTCAGCAGGTTTGACAGCCAACGCTCAATTTTGCCGGCATCTGTTCTCAAGCCCGCTGACAGCCACTGGTTCGGAAACCGGACGCCGGCAAAATTGAGCATCCGGTTTTCAACCCGTGAGCTGTGGGCTGCTTTTAATGTTTGGGGGTTTTTTTTTACTTTTTTAAACTTTTGGGACCTCCGACTTAATATTGCCATGATATTAAGTCGGAGAGTGCACAGAAAAGCCTTTGGGTAGGCGCTAATTTCTTAAAGTAAAATGTGCGGCTTGGCTGCACATTTTACTTACTGTATCGCACGGGAATGACTAATAGGGCCATCAACATGCATTTGATTGTTGCAGGCACCATTATTCTCGAGGGGGGGGGGGGTGTTGGATGCACGTTTTCGATGCGCTATTACCCCTTACTGAAAAAAGTAGTCAAAAAAAATATAAAAATATAGACACTTTATCTTAATAGCTTGGAATATCATTCTATGACCCATAACCATTTCATTTTATCTACTACATATTCTCTACTACATATTGTTTACCCCTTACTGAATAAGTGGTAAAGCTAGCACGTCGAAAACGTGCGTCCAAATGCCGGTTAACAGTGCCCTCCATCGGAGAGCACTGTACTGTATCGGCCTGCTTGAGAGCAAGAAATTGAAAAGAGATTGGGTGGGATCCTGCTATTATGCACCAGCAAAGGGGAAGAAAGCGGGAGTAGCTATGCTGGTACATAAAAATGTAATATTTCAGACAGTCAGAGATCTCTGACCCAGAGATATAATAATTATAAGCAAGTTGAGAGGGACACACATGCTGTGTAATCTGTAAGGACCTAATCATGGACTTTAGTTGTGTCCATGATCCATTTCTAGATAAATCCCAAACGTTGAAGAGAATGGTAGGCTCTAGGGACAGAAGAGATATAGCATACATCTGTAATAGTAGAGATGTTTGGAGAATTTTAAATCCAGAAGTTAGGGATACACTCATGTTTCCAGAGCTCACGATTCTTTATCAAGGATTGATTACCTTTTGGGAGCTCAAGAGGCTTTCCCCAACATTATTTCTGCTAAAATTGGTGTAGCTAGCATTTCGGACCATACACTTATATGGATATACTTAAGGTTAGCAGAGATGGAAAGGGGAGAGATCGTTTGGAAATTCCCCTCATACCTTAGAAAGGATAAAGAATTCCAGCTATTTTTACAGAATAGGTGAGCTGATTTTGTTACAGATAATGCATGACATGTAAACTCCCTGTGTTTGTTTTGGGAAACAAGCAAGACAGTCTTATGAGAGGAAGTAATTTCTTTTTCTGATGATCTTTCAGTTGGAAACAAAATTGAAAAAGATTAAAGAAAAAATGTCACCTGCCTAAAGCACTTAGGGCCTCATTTTCCATCCGGATCGCGCGCGATAAGGGACGTTTTGCACGCGAAAAGTCCCTTATCGAGTGCGATACCAAAATGGGGACGGAGTCGGCCCCGGAAAAGGAGGAGTCGGGGCGTCACTGGGGCCGACTCCCCGAAGTCGCTGCGGACGACGAAAAGGTAAGGCCCTTTTCGCGTCCAATAGCTACACCTTCTATGGTGGCGCTATTGGGTGCGAAACCAGCAGCGATCGCACCGCGACGGTGCGATCGCTGCCGGCTAGCGCAGGTCTGACCCCTGTTTCGGCCCACCGCCCCTCATTCCCTAAAGTATTGCAGGCCTGCGATACTTTAGAAAATGAAGCCCTTAGAGGATTATCATAAGGTGTTAGAAAATTTGCATTCTTGTCTTAATCAAAGAGTGCAAAAGATGCTTCAGATTTCTGAACATACATTTTTTTTGTTATGGAAATAAAGCTGGTAAATTATTAGCAAATGCTATAAAAGTCTGGAAGAAAAATATATAGAAAAATTGAGAACAGTGCATGGAACATGGGCCGCTGCCAGACCAGAGATATATGAGACTTGCGAAAGTTTTATGAGTCTTTATATTGTGAAGATGGACAGGGAGGGGAAATGGGAGGAGAGTGTTTTTTCTCAAAACATTTCTATGCCAAAAATAATGGCACAACAACTAGGTTTTATCAATAGGCCCACACAAGCTTATGAAATATTAAATGTGATAAGTATAAGCAAGCAAGGAAAAGCAACAGGCCCGGATGGGTTTTCTGATGATTATTATAAAATCTTGAAAGAAAAAAATGATGGGTCCCTTGAGTACATTCTATGAAGATGCTTTAAGGACAGGAAAATTCCCGAGGGATTTCAATACAGCATACATTACAGTTCTGGCTAAACCAGGGAAAGACACATTTTCCCCATCAGCTTACAGATCCATCTCTGCTTAATTGGGATTTGAAAATTTATGTTAAGATTCCAGCAGACAGATTAAGCTTAGTGTACCCCTCCATCATTACAGCCAGCCAGGTAGGTGTTGCAAAAGGTAACATAAGAACATGCCAAACTGGGTCAGACCAAGGGTCCATCAAGTTCAGCATCCTGTTTCCAACAGTGGCCAATCCAGGCCATAAGAACCTGGCAAGTACCCCAAAACTAAGTCTATTCCATGTTACTGTTGCTAGTAATAGCAGTGGCTATTTTCTAAGTCAACTTAATAGCAGGTAATGGACTTCTCCTCCAAGAATTTATCCAAACCTTTTTTAACACAGCTATACTAACTGCACTAACCACATCCTCTGGCAACAAATTCCAGAGTTTAATTGTGCGTTGAGTGAAAAAGAACTTTCTCTGATTAGTTTTAAATGTGCCACATGCTTACTTCATGGAGTGCCCCTAGTCTTTCTATTATCTGAAAGAGTAAATAACCGATTCACATCTACCCGTTCTAGACCTCTCATGATTTTAAACACCTCTGTCATATCCCCCCTCAGCCGTTTCTTCTCCAAGCTGAAAAGTTCTAACCTCTTTAGTCTTTCCTCGTAGGGGAGCTGTTCCATTCCCCTTAGCATTTTGGTCACCCTTCTCTGTACCTTCTCCATCGCAGTTATATCTTTTTTGAGATGCGGCGACCAGAATTGTACACAGTATTCAAGGTGCGGTCTCACCATGGAGCGATACAGAGGCATTATGACATTTTCCGTTTTATTCACCATTCCCTTTCTAATAATTCCCAACATTCTGTTTCCTTTTTTGACTGCCGCAGCACACTGAACCGACAATTTCAATGTTTTATCCACTATGACGCCTAGATCTCTTTCTTGGCTGGTAGCACCTAATATGGAACCTAACATTGTGTAACTATAGCATGGGTTATTTTTCCTAATATGCATCACCTTGCACTTATCCACATTAAATTTCATCTGACATTTGGATGCCCAATTTTCCAGTCTCACAAGGTCTTCCTGCAATTTATCACAATCTGCTTGTGATTTAGCTACTCTGAACAATTTTGTATCATCTGCAAATTTGATTACCTCACTCGTATTTCTTTCCAGATCATTTATAAATATATTGAAAAGTAAGGGTCCCAATACAGATCCTTGAGGCACTCCACTGCCCACTCCCTTCCACTGAGAAAATTGTCCATTTAATCCTACTCTCTATTTCCTCTCTTTTAGCCAGTTTGTAATC
Source organism: Rhinatrema bivittatum (assembly GCF_901001135.1). NCBI lineage: Eukaryota > Metazoa > Chordata > Amphibia > Gymnophiona > Rhinatrematidae > Rhinatrema > Rhinatrema bivittatum. The sequence goes on along the minus strand of NC_042627.1, from coordinate 43,741,727 downwards.
CACGAAAGGATCGCCACCTATCCCATGACTTTTTACTTTTCTTAGAAGCCTCTCATTTATTTTTATTTATTTATTTTAAAACTTTTTTATACCGGCATTCGTAGGACACATCATGTCGGTTTACAAATAACTGAGAAGGAAAGGAAATTACAATGAACAGGGGAGGGGGTTAACTGGATGATATACTAAAGTACAGGAGAGGAGAGTCAACAGGTAGCGTTACAACTATTTGCATTCGGTTAGGATTGGATATGCAAAATGAATTAATATACAAAGTTAATTGGCATGTGCACTTGATACACTTGGCGTATGAAACTTATTTACAGTAAGACACAGCACTTGATACACTTAGCATATGCAACTTATTTACAGTAATACAGGGGCAAGTGCACGTGAGTACGATTGGAATCTGGTGTGGGGGGGTAGGGAGAGAGGGAAAGGGGGTGAGGGGTAGGGAGAGGAGGGTGTAGAGGGAACCGGGTACATGGGGTGAGAGTATTTTCAGGGAGAGATTGTTAGTGGGGTGGGGGGCGAGGTAGGGGGAGGCTGGGGGCACTAGGGGAGGAAGCAGGGGGGGTGTAGGGATGAGAACAACAGATTAATCACAACAATGACTTATTGTAAAAATCAACAAATCCCAGCCATTGGTGTCGGATTTGACTCAAAAAAAGCCTTTGATCGAGTATCTTGGCCCATGTTCTCAGTGTTATCCAGATTCGGTTTTCAGGGCAATATTATATGACAATCCAATATCGCACATTCTAACCAACGGAGGCAGATCCTCTGCCTTAATGATAAGAAGAAGGGTTAATCGAGCTTGCCCACTATCTCCCCTATTATAAACAAATAAACTAGTTGGAGTAATTACATAAGTATTCAATAATAATTTTCAACCATTAGTTCCCACTCCCAGCAGAATATATAGTACGGAGGGAGGAAGTGACGTCACCCGAGGCGAATAGCAGGGTCGTCTCCTGGCTCCGTGTAGCTGCAGGGAATTTATGCATTAAATATTAGCGAAACGGCCCGCAAAGAAGCCCCGAAGCGCTCCCAAACTCTGGAGAGAAGGATGACAACTCGCCGCAAGACTATCTACCTCTCTGAGTTTTCATACGGAGGATCTGCCGCAGGCCCGCCTGTGCCGCTGACAGAGGAGGAAGGCAATATGGCGGACGGAACAGCGCGAGCAACAGGGCAGATAGTGGAGGCCAGTGTCGGCAACATCGCTGAGGGGAACGAAATTAAAGTCTGGCTCCAGGAGGCAAAGAAGGAAATAATACAAACTTTGAAGGCAGAAATCAAAGAGAGCATTGGGGCGCTGAGGACGGAGGTGGAAGACATCGGAGAAAGGCTCCACGTGGTGGAGCAGGGCGCAGATGAACAGGCCATAACCATCCTGCAGCACTCTAAGGAACTCCAGCTCCTTCAGCAGGCCAAAGAAGATTTGCTTAACAAAATGGAAGACCTAGAAAATAGGCAACGGAGATGCAACATACATATACGGGGGATCCCAGAACAGGAGGGGACTACGGACTATGTAGAGCTAGTACAGGAAATATGCAAAGCGGTGCTCAGCATGGAGGCCCAGAAACCCTATGAAAGGACTGTAGCCATTGATAGAGCACACCGAACTCTAGGTAAGCCTGTCAATAACAAACCTAGAGATATCATCGCTTGTCTGCACAACTTTGCAGTAAAAGAGCTAATAATGGCTAAGGCACGCACGCTTCGACAGATAAAATGGCGGGGGGGGGGGGGGGGGGGGGGGGGGGCGATGATTCAGATATTCAATGATCTATCGTCCGTAACCCTGCAGAAACGCAGGGAGATGAAAAGTGTTACAGACACCCTGCGGGCTGAAAACGTGCGCTATAGATGGTTGTATCCATTCGGAATATTGTTTACAATAAATGGGGACACTTGTGTGGCTAGGCAGCCAGCGGAGGCAGAAAAGTTCCTGAGACAGCGTGGAATAGAGATAAAAGGATCGGATGCAGGAATACCAGCAGGAAGAAATGGGCTGAGCCCCCGATGGCAGCGAGCGGGAAAAGGAGGAAAGCGCCTCCGCAGATAGGACGGTGTCAAGGAGGGGCATGGGACCCCTGACGATTGATTGATCCAGAGGACTTGAGAAGCACGGCCCTGGAAGGGAGTGATCTTAAAAGGCTGGTGAACCCTGTTGTGGATGTTCTAATGGGAAATAAAAGGGCATAGATGCTGCCAAGATTTCTATTACGCAGCATGGGGGGAGCACAAGATAACACTACGAGTATGTTTGAAATGTTGTGGGAGGGTGGAGGGGCATGGGGAGGGAAGTTTCTGAATTAGCAATTGTAATCTACGTAGTTATTAAGTTGTTTGGCAAAAGCTACACGGGATGATGTTCTTCCTCTTTTATGTTGTGGGTGAGGATGAATACCTCACTAGCAGGTCGATCCAGTAAAGTGTGCTCCGTCGGAGCGCACTGTCACCCTGCTCTGGACGCGTGTTTTCCCTTACCCCTTATTCAGTAAGGGGAGGAAAACACGCGGCCCACCCGCGGCACCTAATAGCGCCCTCAACATGCAAATGCATGTTGATGGCCCTATTAGGTATTCCCGAGCGATCCAGTAAGTAAAATGTGCAGCCAAGCCGCACATTTTACTCTAAGAAATTAGCGCCGCCCAAAGGTCGGCGCTAATTTCTTCCGGCGCCAGGAAAGTGCACAGAAAAGCAGTAAAAACTGCTTTTCTGTGCACCCTCCGACTTAATATCATAGCGATATTAAGTCGGAGGTCCCCAAAAGTAAAAAAAAAGTAAAAAAATAAAAAATAAAAAATTTGAATTCGGCCCGCGGCTGTCGGGCCGAAAACCGGACGCTCAATTTTGCCGGCGTCCGGTTTCCGAGCCCGTGGCTGTCAGCGGGCTCGAGAACCGACGCCGGCAAAATTGAGCGTCGGCTGTCAAACCCGCTGACAGCCGCCGCTCCAGGCCAAAAGGAGGCGCTAGGGACGCGCTAGTGTCCCTAGCGCCTCCTTTTCCTCGTTTGCACCGCGTCGCCTCATTTAAATACTGGATCGCGCGCACCGGCGAGGGGCCGGTGCGCGCGCCGGGAGAGCGGGCGTTCGTCCGCTCTCCCACGGACTTTACTGGATCGGGCTGTAAGAATGGCTAGGGGTGGGGGGTGGGGAGGGAGGGACACAGGGGGGGGCATGAGGCACGATTCTACAAAAAGTTAAGGGGGGTAGTAAGAGGGGCGGATGACACAATGGATGGAAAGATCTTTCACAGCCTGTTATTATTTCACTACTATGGCTGATATACGTATTGTATCTCTAAATGTTAAAGGCCTGAATCACCCGAGGAAATGACAGTTGTTATTTAAGGATGTGAAGGCACAGAAGGCCTCCATTTATTTTGTACAAGAAACACACTTGCTGAGAAAAGATGAGAAATTAATCCGGGATAAGGAGTTTCCCACTATACTGCTGGCATCTAATGGGGAAGGGAAAAAGACAGGAGGGGTGGGTATTTTGTTCACTAAAAACCTCAGGGTGGAAATCCTAGATAGCAAAAAAGACTGGCAAGGTAGATATCTTGCAGTGGTGGCTAAACTTGATAATATCCTGGTAACTTTGATTAATATATATGCCCCCAACCAAAATCAAAGGGCTTTTTTCACCCAGTTAGAACAAGCACTAGGTGGGTTCATTCAAGGATCCTTGTTGTTGGGGGGTGATTTTAATACTATTCTGAATCCCCAACTAGATCATAGTAAGTGGCCCGGAGGGGGGAGTAAAGAGCACAGGGAACGGCTAAAACTGATGATGGACCACTGGGGACTCGTAGACATATGGCGACAACAACATTCAAGGGATAGGGACTGCTCATTCTTTTCCAGAGTGCACGGGGCTTATTCGCGTATAGACATGTGGCTGGGGAGCAAGCTTTGGTATATGGGCTGAAGTGAGGCCAAGATCGGACATATTACATGGTCTGACCATGCAAATATACAGGGTACCTTTCGATTGGCGCAGGAGGAAGAAGGGTCTCAATACTGGAGACTGAATAATGGCCTACTAGCGGATTCACACTTTTGCGAATCCTTATCACAAGACATTCAGGATTATTTTGAATTTAATGATAATGGCGAGGTGTCCTCAAGGACGGTATGGGACTGTGTTAAGGCTGTAATATGTGGAAAGCTAATAGCCCGAGCGGCAGCCAAACAAAGAGAGAACAGAAAGGTGAGGGAAGAGCTACTCTTGGCTATTGGGAAACTGGAAAGGAAACATAAACAATTTGGAGGGTGGCGTACATTAAGAGATCTAGATAAAAAGAGAAATGAACTACGTATTTTACTGGACGGTGAAATATTGGATAAGTTAGATAAGAATATGGGATTTCACTTTCTAGAAAGAAATAAGCCGGGAAGGTGGTTGGCAAGGCAGTTAAAACAACAAATAGCCCAGAGCACGATATTTTAAATTAAAGATCCACAGGGCAAATACATACTGGATAACAAGGGCATTCGGAATAGGTTTGCCCAACTCTATACTGAGTTATATTCGTCAGGGCCCCATATCTCACCCGAGCGGATTGAGGCCTATTTGCAGGAGACCCAGATGCCAGCTTTAACGGACGCCCAATCCCGGATTTTAGATATGCATATCACTAAGGGGGAGATCTCTGATACTATAACAAGTCTTAAACCCTTTAAGGCGCCTGGTTTAGATGGATTTACAGGCCTTTTTTATAAGAAATTTAAGAATCTTTTGATCCCACACTTGCAGGTGGTCTACAATGACCTGCTCACTACAAATACCTTGCCGGCTACTATGGAGCTATCAGGCATAACTGTGATACCTAAGCCGGGGAAGGATAAGTCTGTGTGTGGCTCTTATAGACCTATATCCCTCCTGAACTTGGATTTGAAGATATTGGCCAAGGTATTGGCCCATAGGCTGAATATGGTGATGCATATGCTGATACACCCTGATCAAGCGGGGTTCATCCCGGGCAGACAAGCCAGAGATAACATTAGGAAGGTGGTTAATTTAATATGGACAGCGCGAATGCACAATATTCCATCCGTGCTAATCGGAGTAGATGCAGAAAAGGCATTCGACAGGGTAAATTGGGATTTCCTGTTTGGTGTATTGCGAAAGGTGGGGATGGGGGACAATTTTAGGGCCTGGATCGCAGCGATGTACTTGTCTCCCAAGGCATGCATAAAAAGAAATGGCTCTTACTCTCCCAGTTTTGCTTTGGGACGGGGCACTAGACAGGGATGCCCTCTATCCCCTCTGCTATTCGCGCTGTTCATGGAACCCTTTGCGGCTAGGGTTCGACAAAACCAGGATATTAGGGGTATAGCAAGTGGGGAAGCCCAATATAAGATTTCATTCTTTGCTGATGACATCTTATTCTCTATTGCAAATCCGCAGTTGACTTTGCCAATTTTGGTACAGGAAATGGAGTGCTTTAGCGCCATATCGGGATTTAAGGTCAATATGACAAAAACGGAAATTTTGAATCTTTCGCTTACGGATGACCAGAGACTTAGCATCCAAGATCATTTCCCATTTAAATGGTCCACAAAGGGTTTAAAATATCTTGGTATCACGCTTACTGCGGATTGGAAACAGTTGTTTCCCTTAAACTATGTACCTTTGATGTCAAAAACAGCAAGGGATCTAGAGATATGGTGCCCATACAGGCTATCATGGATGGGGAGGGTGGCCACAATTAAAATGAATGTGCTGCCGCGATGGCTTTATTTGTTTCAGACATTGCCCATAGAAGTACCCACTACATTTCTGAAAAGGCTGCATGCTAAGATATTTCACTTTATTTGGCGGAGGAGGCCACCTCGCATCACTAGACAGGTTCTACATAAACCCCGGGAGGAAGGGGGACTGGCGGTGCTGGATTTTGGCAGGTATTATCATGCCGCCCAATTAAGGGTCATCCCGGAATGGGTGGGGGGAAAGGAACTGAAACAATGGGCCAGGATTGAACAAGACACTGGAGGTGGGGTATCTTTATCGCATAGAGTTTGGGGGATGCCTAGGAAATCTAGGACTCAGGATTTGGTTAACCCCTTTACGCAGGTAACAATGAGGTTATGGCAGAAACAGATCTCGCTTAACAGGGCCCTGTCTGGTTACACCTTTGTTACCAATTGGTTTATATAAGAATAGTCAATGGGTACCTGGTGAGGGGGGCCCACCTGATTGCTCGGGGAGGTGGGGGATCTGGTACTATGGGCAATTGCTAAAGGAAAAGCAAATTATACCTTTTCGGGACTTACAAAGCCAATATGGTCTTCCAGACACAGAATATTATTATTATTTACAACTGCGGCATTGCATGTTGGACTTATCCCATACAGTCGAAGTGTTTCGGAAGAAAATGAAATTTGAAGCCATGTGCTGTGCTCATATGGGACTGAAGGAGACTATCTCCAATATTTATATTTGGCTGGCGGAATCAGATGACTCGGCGGCTCGTTACCAGTGAGAATGGGAGGGGGAGTTAAAACTACACTGGACTGCTACGCAATGGAAGCAATGTTTTGGATATTTGATTCGACACTCCATCTCGGCGAATATATTGGAAACCAATTATAAAGTGTTGTCCAGATGGTATCTAACACCCTTTAAATTACATAAAATATATCCCAATCAGGGGGCGAACTGCTGGAGGCACTGTGGACAAGAGGGAGCAGCTCTTGGGGCAGCTCCACATATGGTGGAGCTGCCCCAAGCTAGTGCCATTTTGGCAACAGGTACAAACTATGATTCACCAGATGCTGCATACCTATATGGCATTGAAACCAGAGGTTTACTTGCCCTCAGCATACCCGGACTCATGGAACGTGTTGATACAGACTTTAATTCATCATGTACTCTGTGCGGCACGCCAGGAGGTAGCGGCATGCTGGAGGTCAGAATGGGTACCGACAGTGCTTACTATCTCACATAGACTCTGGCAGATGCACTGTTGGCATTATCTTCGGGCTCAGCAACTCGATAAGATAGAGAAGCATGTCTTGGTCTGGGAACCTTACCTTCGTTGGTATAAGGACTCGTGAGACAAATGGGATATTGGGACAGGGGAAATGTTCCTCAAAGACAGTAAATGGGTACCCCATTAATGGAGAATTCAGGGGAAGCTATAAATAGACCTTAGTGGAATACGAAATGGAAGTAGGGCTGTGATGAGTATCGGGAATTGTTGAGTCAATCTGCACTGTAACTCTAGCGCTATTCTGAAGCATGGGGGGTAGGGGAAGGGGGGTAACAGGGGGAAAGGGGGGAGGAAATGGGTGTAAAATAAAACTGAGGCATTCATGTATTATGTTCAAAGTTTATTGCAATTTGTTTATATGTTATAACAATGATTATTGTTACTGGATTGTTTATATAGACTGTGCCAATAAAATATTTAATAAAAAAAAAAAAAAGAATATATAGTACGGAGGAGATATGAAATCTTTTAAGGAAGTTCAACACAGGAATAACAATATAAACTCTAATTGCAGGTACACATTACTAACAATCCATATCAATCTTACTGGGTTAAGATATTATTTCCTAGCGTGTAGCAGATGGACTCAGAACAAATGGGTATAGTGTGCTCGTGCTAGCAGTTGGAGACGGATCTGATGTCAGCACGGATACATATACCCCCGCAGGAAGTGCAGCAACTCAGTAATTTCCGTCTCCAAAGCAGTTTGGAGCTACCTCACGCTCGCTGAGCGTGTTTCCAAATTCTACCGTCTAAATTCATAGCGAGATCCTACCTGAAGATGAGCCCCGCACTCCTGCGGTGATACCCTCGGGTCCCTCCCCCAGTTGAGTTTCCTGAGGTGATTTCCGTGGTCCCTCGGAGGTAAGAGCCTCGGTCCGGTGGCCGAATCGCGGCAGGGATCTAGCCCCCGAGTGAGAAGGGCTCGGGCACGGCTGAGAGGCGCCTCGGTCCCGATCCGTTCGCGGTGAGGACTTGGCCCCCGAGCGAGACGAGTTTGGGCGCGGCCTAGAGGCGGCGGGTGCACTTCCTCGAGTGCGGCGGTGACGGTAATCACCCTCTTCCCCCGCAGCCGGAGACCGCCCGGGTTGCAGCCGGGAAGCGCCGAAGATCAGGTAAGGCGTACATCTTTTACTTTTGCTGGTCTCCGAAGAGCGAAGATTAGCGGGGTATGCCTACGTGGAGACCCGCTGTGGAGGTCGCCATTTTGCCTGCCTGCTCACCGTTGCCATCTGCCCTTGTTCACAGGTATCGGGCACGGATGCACCCTGATAGAGCGCACACTGTTAAGGCGCATATTGTTAAGCGCGCATTAATTAGCGCACATCTCCATGCATAAGCCTCGTGCATACTGCAAAGCGCATACTTTAGGCTGGGAGCGCAACGGCGCATAGAGATAACAGACGTGATGGAGCGTATGAGAGCCCATGCGTCCTCAGAGGCGGCGCCTCCAGAATCAGGCATAAGAGCTCTAGGCCTCTGCTCAGCATGCTACTTCAGAGCTACACGGAGCGAGGAAGCAGACTCCCTATGTGCCCAATGTGAAGAGGCCCTGGTGGGAGTTCCAGGCCAGGGCCGGTCTCAGCCCAGATTAATTGCCAGTTCCTCAGGGAACACCCCGGATCTAGCAGGCCGAGCTGAGCAGCCGGGGAACCCGAGAGACCTGGTGCCCCTAAGGCTAGATCCTGCTTCGCTCTCCTGGGTGGAATTATTCAAGGGGATTCACGCCTTTGTCAAGATGCAGTCTGATCCCCGAACAGACCTCGAGAAACTGGCAAACAGTTGGGGCGCATCTCCATTACCCTGTCTACCGGAAGACAAGTCAAGGAGAAACCAGCGCCCCTTGCCTAGGCCATCTAGAGGTAGAAGCTCTCAACGCTTCAATCCCTACAGGAATAGCTACCAAGCACCTCGTTCTCAGGCCAGGAGCCAGTCCTTTCGGGCCAGGCACCGCAAGAGGGGAACCGGCTCGGGTTTGGGTCCCGGCCGCACTCCACAATGAGAATCAGCCGACCCATCTGAGGGAGGAAGCCATAGGGGGCAGGCTAACCCTATTCTACCGCAGATGGGTCGAGATTACGTCGGACCAGTGGGTCCTCGCCATCATCCGAGAAGGATATTACCTGGACTTCCTGCGCCTCCCTCCGGACAAGTTTGTGGAATCTCCTTGTCCTCCCCTCAAGAGGGCGGCACTGGAAGCGACCTTGTTCAGGCTCCTGTCCCTAAAAGCCATAATCCCAGTGCCTGCATGGGAGATAAATTCTGGGCATTATTCCATTTATTTCATAGTACCCAAGAAAGAGGGCACTTTCAGGCCCGTCCTGGACCTCAAGTCAGTCAACCGACACTTACGGGTCCCCAGCTTTCGCATGGAAACTCTGCGGTCAGTCAGAAGTGCAATACAGCCAGGGGAGTTTCTCACATCCCTGGATCTGTCAGAAGCCTACTTGCATATCCCAATCCATCGGGATCACCAGCGCTACTTACGCTTCAAAGTCCTGAGCCAACACTTCCAGTTCCGAGCTTTACCCTTCGGGTTAGCCACCGCGCCGCGGACCTTTACCAAGGTCATATTTGTAGTGGCGGCGTCACTCAGGAAGAAAGGAATTCTCGTCCATCCCTACCTGGACGATTGTCTGATCAGGGCAAAGTCACCAGAGGAGAGCCACCAGGCAACCAACAGAGTTATATCTCTTCTGGAAAGCCTAGGATGGGTAGTCAACACAAACAAGAGTTCCCTACAGCCTTCCCAGTCGCTGGAATACCTGGGAGTCCGATTCGACACCCAGGAAGACGAGGTCAGCCTGACCTCCAAGAGGAGATCAAAACTCCGGGATCGTCTGCAGGCCCTGCTGAGCGCCACCCGGCCCACAGCTTGGGATTACCTACAGGTCCTCGGCCTCATAGCATCCACTCTGGAGGTGGTACCATGGGCGCGGGCTCATATGAAACCATTACAACGCGCTCTCCTATCTCGGTGGAGCCCACGATCACAGAACTACACCATACACCTACCTCTGCCAGCCAGAGTGCGGAATCAGCTACGGTGGTGGTTGCAGCCCGGCCACACGAGCCGGGGGTCAAAAATGTCCTCCCCAACCTGGACCCTGCTCACTACAGATGCCATCCTGAACGGATGGGGAGCACACTGTGAAGAACTAATCGCCCAAGGGCGGTGGAACAAAGAAGAGTCGGGGTGGAACATCAACCGACTAGAGGTGCGGGCAGTCAGGCTAGCCTGCCTGCGATTTGCCCACAGACTTCGAAACAGGGCGGTCAGAGTGATGTCGGACAACGCCACCACGGTGGCATACATCAACCGACAGGGTGGAACCAGAAGCCGACAGGTATCCTTAGAAATAACCCCCCTGATGGCTTGGGCGGAGGCGAATCTCTAGGACATCTCCGCCGTCCACATCGCCGGGAAGGACAACACCACGGCAGACTTCCTCAGCAGAGAAAGCCTAAACCCGGGGGAATGGCAGCTGTCGCCCACAGCTTTCCAGATGATTATGGATCAGTGGGGGACTCCGGGCATGGACCTACTAGCGGACAGGTCCAACGCTCAAGTACCCAGATATTTCAGTCGCAGACGAGATCCTCTCTCCCACGGAATCGACGCTCTGGTACAGCCCTGGCCTCAGGGGATCCTGCTATATGCTTTTCCTCCATGGCCCCTGCTGGATGCCATTATACACAAGATTCAGCGGCACAGAGGCCTAGTTCTTCTAGTGGCCCCGGACTAGCCAAGAAGACCCTGGTACGCAGACATGAGAAGACTGCTGGCAGGGACCCTCCACACAGGGACCTGCTGCGGCAAGGTCCCATCCTCCACGAGGATCCAGCTCAATTCTCTCTTACGGTCTGGCCATTGAGAGGGCTAGACTGAAGAAAAGGGGATACTCGGGGCCGGTGATAGATACACTCCTCCGAGCACGCAAGTTCTCCACATCACTAACATATATAAGGATCTGGAGAGTATTTGAAGCCTGGTGCGACACTCACAGCACCAATCCACATGCCGCTAAAATCCCTATCATTTTGGATTTCCTGCAAGATGGGCTCCAGAAGGGTCTGTCCCTCAATTCCATCAAGGTTCAGGTAGCAGCGCTATCCTGCTACGGTCCCAGGAGTGGAGGCAGCAGTATTGCCACACACCCAGACGTTTCCTGAAAGGAGTCAAACACATTCGCCCGCCACTGAAGTGGCCAGTGCCCCTGTGGAACCTCAACCTAATTTTGGAATTTCTAGCGGGACCCGCCTTCAGACCCCTTCAAGGCCTGTCCCTCTATATGTTAATCTTGAAGATGGTGTTCCTGCTGGCCGTATGCTCCGCACGCCGCATCTCAGAGTTACAAGCGCTGTCCTGCCGTGATCCATTTCTCAGAATCACTCCAGAGGCTATCCATCTTCGCCCGGTTCCTTCCTTCTTACCCAAAGTAGTCTCACGCTTCCACCTCAACCAAACCATATCCTTGCCAACCACGGAAGGTTTGAAGAAGTCGGAAGAAGGTCAAATACTGCGCCATCTCGACATCGGCAGGCTGCTGTCCAGATACCTGGAAATGTCAGAAGCAGTACGAAAGACGGACCACCTATTCGTCCTTCACAGCAGGAAGAAGCAAGGGGAAGCGGCCTCACGGGCAACCATCACCCGCTGGATCAAAGAAGTTATCAAGGCGGCCTACGTAGAAGCGGGAAAAACACCACCTCTACGGGTCAAGGCTCACTCTACCAGAGCGCAGGCGGCCTCCTGGGCAGAAACTAGGATGCTGTCGCCGGCAGAGATATGTAAAGCGGCAACGTGGTCCTCCCTCCATACCTTCTCCAGATTCTACTGTCTGGACGTCCAGGCTAGGGAGGACACAGCATTTGCGAGGGCAATCCTAAACGGACCTCAGGCAGCCTCCCACCCAGTCCGGGAGTAGCTTTTGTACATCCCATTTGTTCTGAGTCCATCTGCTACACGCTAGGAAATGTAGAGATTACTTACCTGGTAATCTCATTTTCCTTAGTGTATGCAGATGGACTCAGCATCCCGCCTGGCTGCCGGTATACATGGGGATTTACCGACTCACGGTAAGCCATGTTTTCTTATATAGGGCATCCACCCTGCCGGGTGTTGACGCCTTCCAGTTGAGAACACTGGCGGTCTCCAGCTACTATCAATCGGTCAGGGTAATCCTGTTCAGTTAATCAATCGGTCAGTCACACATATATCCATAAAGCTTTTGCAAGGAAGATTACTGAGTTGCTGCACTTCCTGCGGGGGTATATGTACCCGTGTTGATGTCAGATCCGTCTCCAACTGCTAGCACGAGCACACTATACCCATTTGTTCTGAGTCCATCTGCATACACTAAGGAAAACGAGATTATCAGGTAAGTAATCTCTACAATTTTCCTGGCTTCTATAAATTCTCCCCTATTTATATATACTGTCCATAGACCCATTTCTGAGGAAAATTGAGTAAGATAAATCAATAAGAGAATTAGAAGTTGAAAGCACCTCTTTTAAGGTGGCAGCATTTGTGGATGACGTTTTGATTTATCTTACGAATCCAAGGGTTTCACTGTATAAGGTGCTAGAATATCAATCCCAGTTTGGTAGTTTTGCAGGGTTAAAGATAAATCAAGGCAAATCGGAGGCACTGGAGATTTATGGAAATCTAAAGGTTCAATGGGGCTCCTCCTTCCCTTTGAAATGAGTAAAAGATGAAATGAAGTATTTAGGTATAAAAATCCCAGTGGAGATTGATCTTTTATACAGGGCAAATACTCCAATATTTGAAAAGTATGGAGAACAATTTCAAACTATGGATCCATTTACCATTGTCCCTAAGAGGCAGAATCCATCTATTTAAAATGATGGAGATTCCCAAATGGCTTTACTTGATGCAGATGCTGCCCATCTCTCTGACTCGGGATAATATACAGGAGATAAATAGAAAATTTAGATCTTTTTTTTGGAATGAGAAAAAAGCAAGACTGCCCTTAAATGGTTTTAATGAAACCCAATTTGCAAGGCGGATTAAGCTGTCCCAAATTGGTACGTTACAATTTAGCATGTATGTTAAGACACATTACAGACTGGTTTTTGGAATCTTCCTATATCTTCCCTCAAATATTTTTGCAAAATTTGTTCGCCAGATGGTCCCTGTCAGCTCTGTTACAATTAGAATCAAAGGAATTTGAGTATGGTTCAGTAGGTTAGTGCAGTTAGTGCGATGTGGTTAGTGCAGTTAGTGTAGCTGGGTTCAAAAAAGGTTTGGATAAGTTCTTGGAGGAGAAGTCCATTAACGGCTATTAATCAAGTTTACTTAGGGAATAGCCACTGCTATTAATTGCATCAGTAGCATGGGATCTTCTTAGGGTTTGGGTAATTGCCAGGTTCTTGTGGCCTGGTTTGGCCTCTGTTGGAAACAGGATGCTGGGCTTGATGGACCCTTGGTCTGACCCAGCATGGCAATTTCTAATGCCCCGCCCCCGACACGCCCCCGACAAAAAACCCCGGGACTTACGCGAGTCCCGGGGCTCTGCGCGCGCCGGCGGGCCTATGGAAAATGGGCGCGCCGGCGCGCAAGGCCCTGCTCGCGTAAATCCGCCCGGATTTACGTGAGCAGGGCTTTTAAAATCCGCCCCCATGATACCAGCTTAGGAATAAATAAGGGAGCATCTGCCCAGCTGCATATATGTAAGAAATTAGAATAACTCGGTTGTTTTAGCAATAAACTGGATCTAGTTGGAATACTGGAATAACCATTTTACTTCTTCTAACGTATATGCACTAGATGGTAGTATTAACTAGATAATTCTGAGATGATCATAGGGATTTCCAATCAATATCAGATTAGTGGAGTGAGATCACCAGATATGGGTGTAGCCAACATGCTAGCTTATTAACATGTATGGAAATTTAGAATAATGCGCAGATAATATGCAAATTTATGATCCATCTCCTTCATAATATGTAAAATAGAAAAGATTCCCGCTTTTTATTCTCGATCTTGCTGTGCTTTTGTGATAAGCAAATATGATAGGAGTTCTTAAGTGACAAGTTCCTGATACTAATATATACACTAATATATATATATATATATATTTTTTTTTTTTTGCTTTTTCCTGTTAAAGATGAACAACTCATACTCTGTGTTTTATTTTTTTTTGTTCCAACAGGTTTTTCATGTTTTGATGTTCTTTGTTACATGTAATGCTTTTTCAAGCAAGTTTAAATGTTCAATGTAAACCGATTTGATTTGCATATAATGCAAGAAGACCGGTATATAAAAACCAAAAATAAATAAATAAATAAATGTTCTTATGACTAGTACATGGTAATATCTTCCTGTAGAAAAGCATGGTAGATGCTTCGTAAATGTATAGGACAGGAACACGAACTTACACACTTTTTTGACCATTTGCGGGAATCCTCAGTTCATTCCAGGTTTGGGGAATGTGTTTAAGGAATCACAAAAGAAAAATCTTAGTTTCCTCAGACAAATGATTATTGAAAATACAACCATTACACAGTTTTCAAGAGTTGCAAAACAAATTCCATTTGCCACTAAAAGATTTGTATGCATATTTACAAAGCATGCATTACATTATGAAGTTGCACCAAATAAATTCACAAATGGGACTGGAAGGCAAGTTAGAGGAGGTTCTGATAGACGAAAAACTGGGGAAGCCTTTATGTGCTAGATTTTCAAAAGCATTATTGAAACTTGAGACACAGGAAGATTTCCAGAAGCTATGGTCTAGTTAGGTGGAGGTCCAATTGACATACACAGATATATTTTATTATTTTAAACATTCCGTATATTACAGAGAACATTGTTTTATGGGAGACACAGTTCAAATTCATCTGGCAAATCTACATATCGCAAGTTAGAACATTCAGGGCAAAAGTTTGTATTTCAGCTCGTCGTCCAAAGTGCGTAGAAGAAGATAGTTATTTTATTCATGTTTTTTGGAAATGCCCCAAAATGTATATATTCTGGAATCAAGTGTGAAGGAAATGTTCCGCTATTCTGGGGACATCCATTTCCGTACACCCTAGAACTTGGCATTTTTGGCCTATATGATAAAGAGAAATCAGAAATTAGTAAATAGCAATTTTTTCTAGACAAGGCAGGGCTGATAGGGAAAAAGATAACCTTAACTCATTGGACCAAGTCTGAAATACCTAGTTTGCCCCTTTGGGAACATAGATTAACACAGCTATTCACATTCGAGTACATTTCAGCAAAATCTCTCTCTAATGCCAAGCAGGAGGCATTGTTGGAAATATGGCGGGGTTTCACAAACGAATTGCACCATGTGACAAAGAACACTAACCGTTGCTGTAGTTACACGATGTTAGGTTCCATATTAGGAGCTACCACCCAGGAAAAAGATCTAGGCATCATAGTGGATAATACTTTAAAATCGTCAGCTCAGTGTGCTGCAGCAGTCAAAAAAGCAAATAGAATGTTAGGAATTATTAGGAAGGGAATGGTTAATAGAACGGAAAATGTCATAATGCCTCTATATCACTCCATGGTGAGACCGCACCTTGAATACTATGTATAATTCTGGTCGCCGCATCTCAAAAAAGATATAGTTGCGATGGAGAAGGTACAGAGAAGGGCAACCAAAATGATAAAGGGGATGGAACAGCTTCCCTATGAGGAAAGGCTGAAGAGGTTAGGGCTGTTCAGCTTGGAGAAGAGACGGCTGAGGGGGGATATGATAGAGGTCTTTAAGATCATGAGAGGTCTTGAACAAGTAGATGTGACTTGGTTATTTACACTTTCGAATAATAGAAGGACTAGGGGGCATTCCATGAAGTTAGCAAGTAGCACATTTAAGACTAATTGGAGAAAATTCTTTTTCACTCAACGCACAATAAAGCTTTGGAATTCGTTGCCAGAGGATGTGGTTAGTGCAGTTAGTGTAGCTGGGTTCAAAAAAGGTTTGGATAAGTTCTTGGAGGAGAACTTCATTAATGGCTATTAATCAATTTTACTTAGGGAATAGCCACTGCTATTAATTGCATCAGTAGCATGGGATCTTCTTAGTGTTTGGGTAATTGCCAGGTTCTTGTGGCCTGGTTTTGGCCTCTGTTGGAAACAGGATACTGGGCTTGATGGACCCTTGGTCTGACCCAGCATGGCAATTTCTTATGTTCTTACTATTTTGAATTTGTAATTCCGAATAGCTTCCTTCATGATAAGTTGTTGATGGAGAAGAGTAATAGGGAAAGGAAGGGTAGGGTGGGAGAGGGTATAAATTCAGAGTTTACATAGAAATGTCCTGATCTATGTATGTATTTTATCCTCCTGAATTCTCTAAAATTGTGCATCTGGAATGTTTGGTTAACATTGTTTCATTTTTGTATCTTTATTCTGATAAAATCCAATAAACAGATTATTAAAAAAAAATAGCAGACATGTCTTGTCTGATCATGTTTTCTTAAAATGCTACACATCTTACAAATTCTGCCAAGGGTTTGTAAACTTATGAGCATAACTGTACATAATAGTATTTTTCTTTTCTGATAAGCTTGTTGCCTTAAGTTCGTGTGAGCATTTCTTTCAAACTGCTAATATTTTGCATAGAAAAACTTGCTGCATGATATTCTGTTAATTGACTGTGTTAATGGTTATTCTCTTTTGGCGTTGATAATATAGGTGAACATAATTAATAGATTATCAAAATATTTGAAATACTATGATATTTGGAAGACTTTTAATAGACATGCATTAATAAACAGGCTTGAGGAAACTCAGTACTTAATGGAAGTACAGTAGGGTATGCATCGGTTAAATTGGCAGTTGATAAATACATTTTATATGTATAATATTAATTTGAGTTTATGTAGCACTTTTTATCCTAATAGAATTTTAACATGCTTTTCAACCTAGTTCTTCCAAAACATTTGCAGTAATCTACATGGTGAATGACACATCACAACATTTCTGATGTCCAGACTGCATGAAAAATTCCAGAGGGAAGAGTGAAAAAAGAACAATGTTACTATCTAATTAGTTAAGTAAACTAAAACACAAGGAGATAAAACAACTTTCCTGATGTCAGCATGTAAGTGGAAGAAGGAATGTTAACATAAAATTTGGTTTTAAAAACTGATAGCATCTAATTGAAAATGCAAGAGAATTTTTCTATCTTTGCATCAAATACTGTATAGTTTGTTGTTTTTTTTTCAACAAAGCTTGTTTAATCAAAATTGCTGCTTCTTATATAGCAAAAGGTCAAAATACTCTAATTTATGTTGCTAGAATTATTGAATCATAGCAAAATAGGGCTAAAAGAGTTTTGATGAGGCTCTAAACAACTCCTTTGTCTTCAGGCAGCTTTCAATGTACCCATATCATCCCAGAGAAATATTTGCCCAACTTTCTCTTAAAACAATAACAAAACATTCCAGTGATGGACATTCACCACCTGCCTAGTTAACTGGCTTTACACTTGACTAAACCACTAGAGAATTCTTTCTAATGCTGCAGCAATTTAAAGTCATCACTTGTCTTTTCCTTATTAGAGATGAAGAACTGACCATCCTCTTCCTTATGTTTTTTCATATTTCATATATCATCCCCAGTCTTCTCTGTTCTGGCTAGATCTAACACATTTGATTTGACCTGAATCTAGATCATATCGTGGTTTCCAATCATTTTTGTTACCACCTTTGGACTCGCTCTGGTTTTCCCACTTCCTATTTGAGTGTGGCATCCAAATCTATTGACACTACTCTAAAATGACATTACCAGTTTTGGATAGAGTGGCAGAATTAAGTTGCATGTTTTAAATGCAATCTTTTTCACTTTTATTTAGGTTTTTAAACATTTTTATAGTGTGCTTAGTGCTCCTGAAGAGAGCACCAGAGTGACAACACTAGAGAAACCAAAGTCCCTCTATTTATCTACTTTACAGATATAGCCTGAGCAAGCTTTCATACACTGTCTTTCAAATGTGCATCATCTCTGCTCTAGAGGTGCTTCTCTAGGGAGTGAGATTCTATGCTTGTGTTTTGTTTTTCATTCTTTTGCTAAGACTTCTAATAACAGTGACGATTAAAGTCAAATTATAATGTTATTTTTTTATGTGGACATCGGGGAACTGAACAGAGACCACCAACTCATTTAACAAAGGCCACCAAACTGCTTTTAAATGATCATTTCCTACCAACCTCAGCCATGTTTGAACCAGTGATGTTTAGATGAAAGGCTATTCCTGTGCCCATTCCCTTTAGCCATCTAGTCCCTCATAATTCTTCTGTTAATACATCTGATAAGACAGGCTAAGAGAAAATTTGAAATTAAGTTGACTGTAGAGGCAAAAACTCATAATAAAAACTTTAATTATATCCAAAGCAGGAAACCTATGAGGGAGTCAGTTGGATCGTTAGATGACTGAGGGGTTAAAGAGGTTTTTTAGAGAAGATAAGGCCATTGCAGAAAGATTATATGAATTCTTTGCTTCTGTGTTTACTAATGAGGATGTTGGGGAGATACCATTACAGGAGATGGTTTTCAAGGGTGAGGAGTCAGATGAACTGAACCAAATCACAGTGAACCTGGAATATGTAGTACGCCAGATTGACAAACTAAAGTAGCAAATCACCTGGACTGGATTTTATCCCAGGACAAGCAGGATGCTAGTCCTCACATTTGGGTGACGTCACTGAACGGAGCCCAGGCGGGAAAACTTTCTGTCAAAGTTTCTAGAAACTTTTGACTGGCCCCAGTGAGGCCACTGAGCATGCCCAGCATGCTATGATATTCTCTGCCACAGGTGTCTCTCTTCAGTCTTCGTTTTTTTCCGCGCTGCAGCCAGCATCGCGGAACCGGAGCCGTTGAGTTGTTTCTCAACCTTCTTGTGACTTATTAGTCTAAAAAAAGTGATATTCTCTCTCATAAAATCTCTCGGGGTCTCTCCTTACCGGCCGGTAAGTAACCCAGTCTTGATCTATTTTCGGAGAGTAGGAAAAAATTTTACCTCAGTCATATCGATGGCCGTCATTCGAAAAAATTGTCCGCAATGTGTAGAAATGACGCCGAAGTCGAGGAAAACCAGGCTTGAAAAAATGGAACATTTGTTCAGCCTGCAACTTACACCTTCCCCGTCGAGGTCGTCTCCGGCTGGAGCGACTAAGCGAGTGATTCTTAAAAAACCTCGCCCGGGACCGTCGGGGGATCATTCCTCTCTTTCCTCGTCTTCGACGTCACCAAAATCCTCCGAAAAATCGAAGTCAAAACATCGACATCGACACAGAAGCCCCCTGTTGTCTGACTCTGCTTCCCAGCAACCCTCGACAGCGAAGCGGCCTAGAGAACAGGACACATCGGAGTCTTCAACGCCTCGGCCTACCTCAACTCCGTTGATGAAGCCAGATCCCATACAAACAACTTGTCAGGAACTGGTACCTCAGCCTGCGCCACCGCCCGCAACCGCTCTGCTTCCATCGGTTGTGCGGCCGGAATTGTCTGATTTCATCCGACAAGCGATTTCTCAGGCTTTCAAAGAACAATTTACAATGCCGACTTCATTGTCGATGCCGATGATTTCCTCATCGATGCCGGCAAATTTGCTGATGCCGGTGGGCACACCGATGCCGGGGCCATTCTTGACCTCGACGGGACACAGGGACTCGACGTCGACACCGAAGATCATCACGTCATCGACGTCCATATACGCACAGCTTCCAGCGATTTCGTCGATACCCTTACCTTCCATGTTACCACCATCGACGGACTCGACACCACGGGCACCACCCTCGACAACTTCATCGAGGGCACCCATTCTTCCCTCGACGATACCTGATCAGGACACTACTGATACACAAGAATTGGCACTTTTTCAACGCCTTTTGAAAAAATATCACAAAGTTGTCGACACAGCTCCTCAAAAATCCCTGGAAGTGACTCCTCCCACAATATCCCTCGATGACCCATTACCTGGGCCTTCGGGTGTTTTCACAAGGAAAATCCCAAGAACTCCTTATCAACAGCCAGAGGAAGAAGATTCTTGGGATGATCCAGGGACAGATACTTCTTCTGAAGAGTTCATGTCCGAACCATCACCTCCTGAAGAAAGGAAAAGATCACCACCTGAGGACTTATCTTTTTCAAGTTTTGTCCAAGAGATGGCGGATACAATTCCATTCAAGCTCTCATCAGAAGATGATTCAAGACAGCATACATTAGAGGTGCTGCAATTCGTGGATCCGCCAAAACAAGTTCTGGCAATCCCCATCCATTAGGTCCTGTTGGATTTACAGCAACGAGTGTGGGAACACCCATGCACTGTTCCAGCAGTAAATAAGCGTCTAGACACTACCTACCTAGTGCAGCAGGCACCAGGCTTTCAGAAGGCACAGCTACCACATCAATCTGTGGTAGTAGAATCTGCCCAGAAAAAATCTAAAAGGTACGTCCACATTCTTCAGCTCCTCCAGGGAAGGATCATCGTTTTCTGGACTCCCTAGGAAAAAAGGTGTACCAAGGTGCACTTTTATCTTCCAGAATCTCTGCCTATCAACTGTACATGACACAGTACCAGCGGGATCTCTGGAAGCAAATGGAGCACTTCTCAAATTCTCTCCCAGAGCAGTTTCAAGAATCTGCTCAATCCATTATCACCAAAGGCCTCGAGGCTGGGAAACATGAGGTAAGGGCTGCTTATGACAACTTTGATACAGCCTCAAGAACAGCAGCAGCCGGCATTACAGCAAGACGATGGGCCTGGTTGAAGGCTTCAGATCTCAGGCCTGAAGTGCAAGACAAGCTTGTAGATCTGCCATGCCGTGGGGATAACTTGTTTGGAGAGAAAGTACAGGATGCTGTCCAACAACTTAAGGATCATACGGAGACCTTAAGACAGCTATCACAACTGCCTCAAGAACCAACCACCCAGGCCCCTAGACGTTTTCCACGAAGGGAACCTAGACGTCCATACTACAGGCCAAGAAGGTACTATAATCCACCTACCAGAACTAGACCTTCCAGGCCTACCCAGCGCTCTCAGGCCAGACAACAAAGACCAGCTCGTACTCAGCCTCCTCCACAGACTGGTCCAGCTACGGGTTTTTGAACACAAATCCAGAGATCAGACCCACCCTCCAAAACCCCAAACAGCACATACCAGTGGGAGGAAGGATTTCCTACTTCCAATCAAATTGGGAAAACATAACCACAGACCAATGGGCACTTTCCATTGTAGCTCACGGTTACAAACTAAATTTTCTCTCAATTCCTCCAGAATTTCCACCAACTTCCTACCCACAACAAAATTCCCAAATAATTCAGTTACAAATAGAATTATCCACCCTTCTGACAGCCAGGGCCATTCAACCAGTGCCCAGGTCTCAGCAGGGCAGAGGATTCTACTCCAGATATTTTCTCATTCCAAAGAAAACTGGAGGCCTACGACCCATCCTAGACCTCAGAAATCTCAACAAATTTCTAAAGAAAGAAAGGTTCAGGATGGTTTCACTAGGCACAATGCTACCTCTTCTTCAAACAGGAGATTGGCTCTGTTCTCTGGATCTTCAAGATGCTTACGCCCATATACCAGTATACCCTCCTCATCGCAAGTATCTACGCTTCAAGGTGGGCATTCATCATTACCAATACAGAGTACTGCCATTCGGACTAGCTTCTGCTCCCAGAGTGTTCACCAAATGCCTGGCATTAATAACAGCACACCTACACAAGCAAGGTGTACATGTTTTCCCATATCTGGACGATTGGCTCATCAGAAGCCAATCTCAACAAGGAGCAATACAGTCTCTCAACAAAACTATTGCTCTACTGCACTCCATGGGATTTCTCATCAATTATCCAAAGTCCCATCTCACTCCATCTCGCCTGCTTCAAATCATAGGAGCGGATTTAAACACCAACCTCTCCAAGGCATTTCTGCCAGTGGATCGAGCAAACACACTGTCTCTACTGGCAAGCTTGATTCACTCCAAGGAACAAGCAACAGCTCATCAGTTTCTCACATTACTAGGCCACATGGCCTCCACAGTTCATGTCACTCCTATGGCAAGACTGGCCATGAGGGTAACTCAATGGACTTTAAGATCACAATGGATCCAAGCCATTCAACCACTTCATTCTCCAATTCAAGTAACCCACCAACTACGCTCTTCTCTACGATGGTGGGTGAACAAGGACAATCTGTGCAAGGGCCTACCCTTTCAACCACCAGTCCCACAAATAACTCTGACTACAGATGCATCCACCTTGGGTTGGGGAGCTCACATAGGGAATCTCCAAACACAAGGAACATGGACAAAGCTCGAAGCAACATTTCAAATCAATTTCCTGGAACTTCGAGCTATACATTATGCTCTACATGCCTTCAAGGACTGCCTTACCAACAAGACTGTGCTGATCCAAACAGATAACACAGTAGCCATGTGGTACATCAACAAACAGGGAGGGACAGGCTCGTACCTCCTTTGTCAAGAGGCAGCTCAGATATGGGGTTGGGCCTTGAACAACTCCATATTTCTCAATGCCACTTACCTAGCAGGCATTCACAATGTAGTGGCGGACAGACTCAGTTGTCAATTCAAACCACACGAATGGTCACTAGATCCCACAGTAGTGACCAGGATATTTCAACGTTGGGGACAACCAACAGTAGACCTCTTTGCATCACATCTGAATCACAAAGTGGACAACTACTGTTGCCTATACAACCTGTACAACAGGCCATCCAGGGACGCCTTTGCTCGCCCTTGGAACTCAGGCCTATTATATGTGTATCCTCCGATACCACTCATAACCAAAACTCTAGTGAAGCTACAACAGGACAGGGGGACAATGATACTCATAGCCCCATATTGGCCTCGACAAGTATGGTTTCCCACACTTCTAGACCTCTCAGTCAGGGATCCCATTTGCCTGGGAGTAGCTCCCACTCTCATAACTCAGGATCAGGGTCGGTTGCGACATCCCAACCTTCAATCCCTATCACTGACAGCTTGGATGTTGAAAGCTTGATCCTACAACCACTCAATCTTCCAGCTAACATTTCCCAAGTTCTTATAGCTTCACGTAAACCTTCCACGAGGAAGAACTACGCTTCCAAATGGAAGAGATACACTTTGTGGTGCAGGCAAAAAGACATCAATCCTTTCACATGCCCCACAAAGTCTTTATTGGACTACCTGTACCATCTTTCAGAATCTGGTCTACAGACTTCCTCTGTAAGAGTACATTTAAGTGCAATTTCAGCTTACCATAATCAGGTGTCAGATGCACCTATTTCTACACAACCTCTCATAAAAAGATTTATGAGAGGTTTAATTCTTCTTAAACCACCAATTAGACACCCAGTCACTCAATGGGATCTAAATTTGGTTCTAACTAGGCTCATGCGTTCTCCCTTTGAACCCATTGATTCCAGTGATCTGAAATTTCTTACATGGAAAACTATCTTCCTCATAGCCATTACATCAGCTAGAAGGGTTAGTGAGTTACAAGCACTAGTCACATATGAACCCTACACTAAGTTCTTACATGACAGAGTGATTCTCCGTACTCATCCTAAATTCCTCCCTAAGGTAGTTACGGAATTCCACTTAAACCAATCTATAGTTTTACCCACTTTCTTTCCCAAGGCCACACTCTCACCAAGGAGAAAAAGCCTTACACACCTTGGATTGCAAGCGTACTCTGTCTTTCTACTTAAACCGCACTGCAGTTCATAGGAAATCCAATCAACTCTTTGTTTCCTATGACCCAAACAAACCAGGGAAAGCAGTGGGTAAACATACTCTATCCAACTGGTTAGCAGATTGCATACAGTTTTGCTATGAAAAAGCAGGCCTTCCTCTCCAAGGGCGAGTAAAAGCACATGCAGTTAGGGCAATGTCAACTTCAGTTGCACACTATCGTTCAGTGCCAATACTTGACATATGTAAAGCTGCAACATGGAGTTCACTTCACACCTTTGCAGCTCATTACTGTTTGGACAAGCAAGGAAGACAAGATTCAGCTTACGGACAATCTGTCTTAAAGAACTTGTTTCCAGCTTAAACCCAACTCCTACTACAACCAAACTGCTGTGATCTTCGGCTGACTCATTCAACAAAAACATTGCACTACACAATGACTCAGCCTCTAGCTTGCTATTCACCCATATGTGAGGACTAGAATCCTGCTTGTCCTGGGATAAAGCAAAATTGCTTACCTTGTAATAGGTGTTATCCCAGGACAGCAGGATGTAGTCCTCACAGAACCCACCCGCCACCCCGCGGAGTTGGGCCTTTTTATTTTTATTATTCTTTTTGCTAAAGCTTTTGCTACATACTAGACTGAAGAGAGACACCTGTGGCAGAGAATATCATAGCATGCTGGGCATGCTCAGTGGCCTCACTGGGGCCAGTCAAAAGTTTCTAGAAACTTTGACAGAAAGTTTTCCCGCCTGGGCTCCGTTCAGTGACGTCACCCATATGTGAGGACTACATCCTGCTGTCCTGGGATAACACCTATTACAAGGTAAGCAATTTTGCTGTATGCATCCCAGAGTTCTGAAAGAACTCAAAAATGAAATTTCAGATCTATTAAAATTTGTAATCTATTATTAAATTCATCAATTGTATCTGAAGACTGGAGAGTGGCCAATGTAACTCCAATAATTAAAAAGAGGTCCAGGGGGGGGCGCTGTTTGGCGCACGAGGTGAATGGACGTGTGATTCCTGAGCTCCCAGCTTCGAGCCCTTCAAACCCCGTTTTTTAGCGCTTTGAAGATCATCCAGCATATTATATTTTACTATTTTGCAAAACAACAACTGTCGGATGGCGACTAAGAGGAAAACGGCAGATCTTAAGCACTATGGCTTTCAAAAACAACCGGCAGAGCTGCCGCCGCAGAATGAACTGCCAGAGAAAGACATACGCGAGGACGCCGAGTCCGGGGATCACGCACCAGAATCAGGCCCAAGCTTAGCTCTCACAGACAGCGTTAGCCGAGAGGAGCTTCGGGGATGGTTCCTGGAAATTCGGGCGGATTTGAAAAACCACCGCAGTGAATTACTTGCTTCTATGGCGGACATTAGGGAGGATATGGCAGCCTTAGGCAATAGAGTTGACGACTTGGAACAGTCTATTGATGGGCAAGCCCTCACTGTGGCGTCTTGCACAGCACAATGCCAATCATTACAAGCGGATAATATGGCGATTTATGATAAATTAGAGGATATGGAGAACCGCCTAAAGCGAAACAACTTACGTATCCGAGGCATTCCAGAAACAGAAATGTTTAACGATGCGGAGGCAACAGTGAGAAAAATCTGTCTTTTTTTCTTAGCCAAGGTGACGCCGGATGCCACTACAGCTACGCCTGATTGCACCGTGCACGTGGCGATAGACCGCGCTCACAGGACATTAGGTCCTAGAGCGGATAATAGGACCCGCGATATCATTTTCTGTCTGCGCGATTATTCGCAGAAAGCTGCCATCTACACGGCGTCCCGACAGCAAGCCGAGTGGTCATGGGAAGGCCTCAACATTGCCGTCTTCCAGGACCTGGCCCCCACAACTTTAAAAAAACGGTATGAGATGCGGGAGGCGACAAGAGCTCTGAGGGATGTCCAGGTTCGTTACCGGTGGACCTTTCCGTTCAGACTCTCTTATGCTTATCAGGGAGTCACATACCGCGTCAAATCGATGGAGGAGGCAGCAGACTCATTTAAAACGGCGGGGATCCCTTTCTCTTTTACAGTGCCCGCGAAAACGGCCATTTTGCCGCCACGAGACTCTCAGGCCCGCTGGCAAAGAGCAACAAATGGCCGCCGTCGCCTCCGTCGTCAGAATCCATGAGCGAACAAGGCTGACTGTATCTTCTTTATAAGCAATTGCATTCTTACTTCAGGTTTTGCATTTAGTCCTTTTTGATATTGCTGTACTTTGCGACTTGTTACTGTCTGTGTTGCACTATATATGAATGCGATGATTTTCTCTTTTACTGTTATTTTTGCTGGGTAAGGTTGCTATGTCATTAAGTACGCACTGTATGTTGGGGGGTTTGAGGGGGGGGTGGGGTTCAAGGTTACTACACACCATTTCACATGCGCTTATACGCCCTGCGCAGGAGTTTGATCTGCCGGATGGGTTGGGCAGATTGTCAAATTCAGTTGGGATCTCACCATACAGAACGAGCATCATTGTATGTTACTCATTTATTCTTATTTTGCACTGTTATGAACAAGGATAATGTACGAGTTTATCTATGCTTTACTGGTGCTTTTTTCTCTCTATCCAATGGTTAGATTACTATCTTTAAATGTAAAGGTATTGCAAACATATCGGAAGCGGCAGCTCCTTTTCCAAGAGCTTACTACCCTCCATACTGATATAGTGATGTTACAAGAGACCCATTTAAAAGCGCGACATGAAAAACTGCTTCATCACTCCAGATTTCCCAGTCAGTATTTCGCATCCAGCTCTGTACGGGCCAAGTACGCTGGGGTGGCGATCCTCATCTCTGCATCAGTGGTCCACGAAGTAATTCATGAATACGCTGACCCTGAAGGTCGTATGTTATTACTTACTATACGGATTGGGACTGAACTGTTCACACTTGTTAACATATATGCTCCCAATGCAACCCAGGTTCCTTTTCTACGCCATCTGCAAGATCAATTGTCTAAGTCAGACAACCACCATGTATTAATAGGGGGAGATTTTAATTTCACTCTTCGACCACATTTGGATACGTCCAAAGCCGGGGCTTCCACCGCCAAAGCTGCGCGCAATTTGCTTCTTCGGCTCATGGATGACTGGAATATGGTGGATATATGGCGGCAGCGAAACCCACAGTCACATCAGTATACCTTTTATTCCCACCCTCATTCGGTCTACACACGCATAGACTATATTTTGGTCGACAAACGCCTTCAGAATTATGTTACTAGAGTGGAAATAGAGCCTATCACATGGTCGGACCACGCTCCAGTGTGGGTGGATTTCACCATCCCAGATGTGACGAGGGGAGTACAGTACTGGCGACTTAATGAGCAGCTATTGGAGGATGAGGATTATGTCAAGAAGGTTGAATGTTCCCTACAAGACTATTTTCAAAACCAAGATCCCCAAGAGTCGTCAGCCGTTACGATCTGGGAGTGTTCCAAAGCGTTCATTCGTGGGGAATTTATCTCTCGTGCCACTTACTGCAAAAAACGTAAGGAAGAGAGGAGAACCCGTCTCCTTCAATCCATCACGGAACTAACAAAGCGGCACATGACCCAACCCACCTCCACTGTGTACCGGCAGCTCACTGAGGCTCGGCTAGAACTTCAGAAATTGGATGCAGACCGTATTGCCCACGCCTTAAATATCACTAAACAGCTTTACTTTGAGGGCGGGAATAAAGCGGGTCGACTCCTAGCACGACGCCTCAAGAAAACACTTCTTCGCAACAACATAGCTAAAATTAAGAATACCTCTGGCGTGATGCAAACTAATTCTGCAGATATTAGTGATTGTTTCACTCAGTTCTACTCTTCCCTTTATGCTGCCCAAACCGATATTAACACCTCGGCGATTGATAAATACCTGAGTGCTGTGGATTTACCTGCTTTATCGCCATCTCAACAGACTAGATTGGATGGCCCAGTAACTTTGGTCGAAGTCATACAGGCCATTAAATCCCTCAAACCGGGTAAGGCGCCTGGCTTAGACGGTCTGACTAGCAAGTATTATAAAACATTTTCTTCTGTTCTTGCCCCGCGCTTAGTATCAGCGTTCAATGCCTTGAGGACCACAGCATCCTTGGGACCTCATTCCAACACTGCTGGTATCACCATTATCGCCAAACCTGGGAAGGACCCTTCCTTGTGTGGTTCATATCGTCCCATATCCTTGATCAATCTGGACTTGAAGCTGCTGGCTCGCATACTAGTCGAGCGCCTCAATCTTTTTCTACCGGAGCTGGTGCACCCGGACCAGGCGGGCTTCATCCCTAATCGGTCAGCAGCAGACAATATACGCCGCACCGTCGATCTCCTCTGGTGGATCCATAAGGAGAGAGCCCCGGGAGCGATTCTGGCCGTAGACGCTGAAAAAGCGTTCGATATGGTGCATTGGCCCTTCCTATTTAAAACCCTCACTAAAATGGGATTTGGTGACAGCTTCTTGCGCTGGATACAACAACTGTACCATGACCCAGCTGCGTGTGTTAAGGTGAATGGAGGTTACGGGGTCTGTTTTCCTATTGCTAGGGGGACCCGTCAGGGGTGTCCACTCTCACCCCTACTATTTGCACTCTTTTTGGAGGCTTTTACATCGGCAATACGCTCTAATATGGAGGTGATGGGGGTCCTCTTAGGTGATCAATAGTACAAAATGAACTTATTTGCAGATGACGTTTTGTTCACACTAACGCATCCGAGCAAGTCACTCCCTTCGGTACTTAGGGCTATTCAAGCCTTCAGCCCCGTCTCCGGATACAAGGTCAATTTAGACAAATCTGAGATTCTTCCCATACATATCACACCGGAAGAAGAACGAAGCCTACAAAACCAATTGCCCTTCCGCTGGACCAAAAAGCCATTGAAATACTTGGGTGTATTTATTAGTGCTCAGGTGGACCAGCTCTACAATTTGAATTACGTGCCCTTACTGAAGCGTATAGATGATGATCTCCTGCATTGGTATCAAGACTCTCATTCATGGTTGGGACGAATAGCGATCCTAAAGATGAATGTCCTTCCTCGTCTTCTCTACTTATTCATCAGCCTACCGATTCATCTTGCTTCCCGAATTCTGAAATCCACACAGAAGAAGCTGTTTGCTTTCATCTGGAGAAAACGTCCACCCAGGGTACCCCGCACTGTTTTATATCGCCCCAAGGTAAATGGTGGAATGAGCGTACCAAATCTCGAATGGTATTACGCAGCCGCGCAACTGCGATCTGTTCTACAAATACATGGGTGTGCTCAGGGCACAATGCCATGGCAGCACATTGAGCAATACTTCTCTGGAAATATGCCGCTTGCTGCGATGTTCTGGCAACCAAAATCGACATGGAGATCGACATATCCTTTACCGCCAACGCTTCAAAACACATTAAGAGTTTGGTCCCGATGGAAGACAAAGTTGGTGAGAAACTCCGCCTATCATTTATCCACGTCCTTATTTCACAATTTGCAATTAGCCGTGGGTCTGCCTCAATCTGCTTTTCCGACGTGGAAAAAAGCGGGTATCTCCAAACTGGGACAGCTGCTTCTTCAGTCGACAGTGGTGTCTCTATCTTCTCTCTCAGAGCGTTACCCGGGGATTCATTTCCCTTTTTTAGAATATGCTCAATTGGATCACTTATTCCGGTCGCAGTTATCAGCCAATCGAGTGAACCTCACTAACACTCTATTTGAAACATATTGTGCCCAGCCTAGGGTTGTGAAGGGAGCAGTATTTAAGATCTATTTGCTGTTACAGGGGTCACAGTCCACTAAACTTCGGAGCTCCTTGATATGGGAAAGGGACCTCCAGGTCACCCTGCAGATTGGAGACTGGGAAGAGATATTCGCCAGAGGGCGTAAATGCTCACTATCAGCACATTTACAAGAGAACTGCTTAAAAATGTTATACCAATGGCACTATGTACCAGCGCATTTACATAAATTGTACCCAGCGACTTCGGGGGAGTTTTGGAGAGGTTGCGGTCAAATGGGAACGTACTTACATATCTGGTGGTCTTGCCCGATAGTGATTGCCTACTGGACAATGATTACAGACTGGTTGGCTCAGGTTCTGGGGCAGCCTGTTGTAATGGATCCCACCGTCATACTCTTGGGAGCGGCCAACCCTTCTCTATCTACATCTCTAGATAGGTTTTGCCAGCAAGTTTTTATACTGGCCCGTTTGGCGTTGGCTAGCAAATGGAAGACTCATCTCACTCCTACCCTTGCCAACATTATTTCCCGGATTCATAATCTTCGTCAACTGGAGTATATCACAGCAATCCGGCACAAACGCCTTCCGGCCTATAGGGCTGTGTGGTCTCCGTTCGCTGTGTGGTATCCATCTCAGGGCTTGGAGAACCTCTAAGTTGCCATTTCTATCCTGATTGCAATCACCTTTACATTCTCTCTTTCTTTCTATATTTTTCTCTATTGGAAGTCCTATGTAGACATAGTAACTCGTCCTTCTATTTCACTACATATCTCATATGTATGAACGACACCGGGTATTGCGTTATGCTTGATGCTTCTTTTCATTTTCATTTTGAATGCACCCTTTATCGTTCTGCTTTGTTCATAAATTATGCATTACCCATTATAATATAACAGATTATTACTAGCCTGTAGGTGAGGGGGGGGAGGGGGGGTATGTACATGCCTTTATATAATTCTGCATATTACTGTGCTCAATTTATGATACTAGTTGATAATATTGTACCATCGTTATGACAATTTTGTTATGCATTATGCAGTTATCAATAAAAAATATCAAATACAAAAAAAAAAAAAAAAGGGGTTCAGGGGTGATCTGGGAAACTATAGACCAGTGAACCTGACTTCAGTGCCTGGAAAAAATATTTATTTATTTATTTATTTTGAATTCTTATATACCGACATTCCTGTAAAGTATACAGATCATACCGGTTTACAGTGTAACAGAACTGTCGCGGGGGGCGATTACATGGAACATATAACATTACATGGAATATAAAACAGTAGAACTTCGGAACACATTGAACGTAGTACATTAGAGCATCGGAACATTACGAACATTTGGAACAGCTGAAAACATAATAAACTGATTGCGGGATAAACTATAAGACATCCATGCCGTAAAATAGTATATAAGACAGACTTGATAATTGGATTCAGGGGAGTAAGGGGGGGAGTAAAGGGAAGTGAAAGTAGAGGGAGGGATAAGTCGGGCGGCAAGGATCAAAAAGGTGGGAATGAGCGGGTGGCAGTAGCAGAGGAAAAAGGCACCCCGATGAGGCCTATGGGACTGTGTCGAGAGTGGGGTGTGATCACTTTATCCTCGCGCCTTGGACCATGTCGTTCGAGAGGCGTCAAAGTGAGCTTGAGTTTCAGGGAAAGCTTGCATGAAGAGCCACGTCTTTAGGTATTTCTTGAAGGTTTGATGACAAGGTTCTTGCCGTAGATCTGGCGGAAGAGAATTCCATAGAGTAGGCCCTGCTGTTGATAGTGCACGTTTTCTTAGCGATGATTTGGCAGGGGGGGGCATACAGGGAGCCTTTGTAAGCTCTCCTGACTGGTCTGTCTGAAGTGTGTGGACGGAATTGATTACTGAGCTTGAGAGGGGGCGATATTGTAGAAGTCCTTGTGGATCATCATGAGAACTTTGAAGGAGATCCTGAATTTGACTGGTAGCCAGTGAAGTGACTGAAGTATGGGAGTGAAAACTATTCACTCCCATACTTGAAAAAATAGTGGAAAAAATAGTGGAAACTATTCTAAAGATCAAAATTACCGAGCATATAGAAAGACATGGTTTAATGGAACACAGCTAGCATGGATTTACCCAAGGGAAATCTTGTCTCACAAATCTGCTACTTTTTTTGAAGGAGTTAATAAACGTGGATAAATTTTAATCGGTAGATGCAGTGTATTTGGATTTTCAGAAGACGTTTGACAAAGTCCCTCCTCATGAGAGTCTTCTAAGAAAACTAAAATGCCATGGGATAGGAGACAATGTCCTTTCGTGGATTACAAACTGGTTAAAAGACAGGAAACAGAGAAGGATTAAATAGTCAATTTTCTCAGTGGAAAAAGGAGTGCCTCAGGGATCTGTACTTGGTCTAGTGCTTTATAATATATTTATAAATGATCTGGAAAGGGATACAATAAGTGAGGTAATCAAATTTGCAAATGATATAAAATTATTCAGAGTAGTTAAATCACATGCGGATTGTGATAAATTTGCAGAAGGATCTCGTGGAACTGGAAGATTGGGCATCCAAATGGCAGATGAAATTTAATGTAGTGCAAGGTGATAGAATATAGGGAAAAATAACCCATGCTGTAGTTACACAATGTTAGGTTCCATTTTAGAAGCTACCACCCAAGAAAAAGATCTAGATGTCATAGTGGATAATAGATTGAAATTTATGGCTCAGTGTGCTGTAGCAGTCAAAAAAGCAAACAATGTTAGGAATTACTAGGAAGGAAATGGTGAATATAATGGAGGCTGTCATAATGTCTCTGTATTGCTCCATGGTGAGACCCCACCTTGAGTACTATGTACAATTCTGCTTGCCACATCTCAAAAAAGATATAGTTGCACTGGAGAAGGTACAGAGAAGGGTGACCAAAATTATTTATTTATTTAGTTCAAGTTTTTATATACCGGTATACGTTTTCACATCATGTCAGTTTACATGGAACGATTTAACAAAAAGAAGAGATACATAGAACAAGTAGAGTTAACATAAGGGCAGGAAGATTAAGATAGGTAAAGGGGATGAAATGGCTCCCCTATGAGGAAAGGCTAAAGAGTTTAGGGCTGTTAATTTTGGAGAAGAGACGGCTGAGGGGGGGATATGATAGATATAAAATCATAAGAGGTCTAGAACGGGTAAATGTGAATTGGTTATTTACTCTTTTGGATAATAGGAGGACTAGGGGGCAATCCATGAAGTTAGCAAGTAGCACATTTAAAACAAGTTGGAGAAAATTCTTTTTCATTCAACTCACAATTAATATCTGGAATTTGTTGCCAGAGGATGTGATTAGGACAGATAGTATTGCTGGGTTTAAATAAAGCTTTGGATAAGTTCCTGGAGGAGAAGTCCATTAACTGCTATTAATCAAGTTGACTTAGGGAATAGCCACTGCTATTACTGGCATTAGTAGCATGGGATGTACTTAATGTTTGGGACTTGCCATGTAGTTGTAACCAGGATTTGGCTACTGTTGGATACAGGATGCTGGGCTTGATGGACCCTCAGTCTGACCCAGTATGTCAACTTCTTCTGTTCTTATGTGTATAGTGTTAGCATCTTTATAATTGCACATTTGATCCCAAAATTCAGAATTAACCCTCTGTCATAATCCCAGACAGCCCCTCAGGTCATGGCTTCCTCGAAAACCAAAGAAGCTCTGTTTTAGAAAAATTAATCACCAGAGCATTATGAGCTACCTATCCACTCACTGCCAAAAGACAGTGAGAGACTGCAACAGAGTAGTCTGTACATCCCCAGACGACTCAAAATACAACTGAATATTGTCAGCAAAAATTTAAAAAAAGATGTCAAATGAATCCAACAAATAACATAAAAGTAATAGATAAAGATTGAAAAAGGTTGGGGACAAAACTGACCCTTGAGGCATGCCAACTGTAGTCAAAGAACAATCAGACTCTTGGAACCCAATTCTAATCTGCTGCTTACATTCAGACAAATAGGAAGAAAATCAACAGAGAACATTATCTGCCAGACCAAACGAGTTGATTCTGGAAAGTAAGATTTTGTGATCTACCAGATTGAATGCAGATGAAAGATCTAAATAATCCACAATTTTTCCAGCAGCTTTCCCAATGAAACCACAACAAAAATGGGCCTATAACTCTTAAGATCGCATGGAGGCAAAGAACTTTGCATCTGTTTTCTTAAACAGCGGACGGCCGTAGACAGCCGGCCTCTCCCGGGCTCACGCTGTCAAGGAGGCGCTAGTGGTGCGCAATTGGCCTAGCGCCTCCTTGACAGCATGTCCCCTAAATAGAATATAGCATGGCATCCCCAGAACAGGTGCCTGGGGGTGCATTAGGAAAGTGGGTGCTGAATACTCAGCACCCACTTTCTGCACATTTTAATTGCATCGGCCCCTCAATAATTACAAATAAGGATAAAAAAAAATGCTCTGCTCTCCATATCTGGAATGTTCGATTTCTAGGTGCCCTGAGATTGTGAATTAGGAAGAGGGGTGGAGGTTGCTTGTTCTCTTATCTCTGTCACACAAAAGCTCTCTCTCTCACAGGTTCTCAATCACACACATAAACACATTTTCTCTCTCTCTTTCACTTACAAAGGCTCTCAATCACACAGTTACACAATGTTATCTCAAACACATATGCTCACTCCCTTCTCTCCCCCCATTGAAGAACTAACAGCAGCATCAGCCGCCTCCTCTTCCAACTCTCACGGCCTCGAGAAAGGGGTCCCATTGGTCACAGGGGCTGATGTTGCTCCGGGCTGCACTGTTCTTCTGCTTTGGGCCGATGCTGCAGCACTTGTACCAAGATGGTATTCTCTTCCCATGCTTGCGGCCACTGCACATCTTTTCCTCTTCTGGACTGCGGGGGCAGGGAAGAAGAGACCTGCTGAGAGTGCCACAGACAGCTCTCCTGCCATGCTCTGCCCGGGTTATCAGCATTTCAAGTCCAGGTGGAGGATGAGGTCGTATTTCCCTGGGGCAGAGAGAGCAGCTGGGCCGGTGGGGACCGGGAAGTGTGGCGACACACTGGTGTGTCACTACACACTGGTTGAGAACCATTGGTCTAGATTGTGAGCCTGGTAAAAAGTCCGTTCCCCTGCAATGGCAAAAATGGTGTACATTCACTAGAGACCTTTTCATCATTTTCATGAGTTTTTTCCATGCCCAACATCTGGCTTGCAAGCCCATTGGTAGTCTAGCCAGGGATGCATGCAATATATATCGTAAATCTAAACTACATGTAACCGCCTTTTCACTCGCTATAGGAATAAAATAAGAGCCATCATAAACCAGTCCCGCACCACCTTTAATAAACTTGCTAAATTATAGCTTTCCATATCCTGAAGCCCCATTCCACCCTGAGACCAATTTTTTTTCAATGGATGAAGCATTATTCTAGGCTTCTTGCCAGACAATATGAATTGTAAAATCAATTTATCCAAAGCCTTTATGTCCCTTTGTAGAACACAAAGGGGAAGTCTGCATTATGTACAGACACTTCAGAAAACAGGACTATCTTAAAGAGATTCACGTGACCTCCCAAAGATAGTAAATTATGCCAAATATTCAACTTGGATTTGGGAGGGTGAGTATTAAGTGCATATAACTGTTCCAATTTCAAGGTAATTATTATCCCCAAATATCAAAATAAAGGAAAGCCCCCCACCCAATCATGTTTAATATTAAAATCTAGTTAATGATTCTCAATTTGATTCTTGGGACCCACCCAGCCAGTCTGGCTTTCATTGTCTTCCCTGTGAATAGAATGAGATACATACATGCACTGCCTCTATTGTTTGCAAATATATCTTCTGCTTATTCACTGTGGATATTCTGAAAAGTAGACTGTCTTGGTGAAACCTGAAGGGCTGTGTTCGGACCGGTGGTTTAGATGCCTACAAACTGATTATTCTTGATCTCACCAGACCAGTGCAGACACATTTTTGCTGTGCTCCTTTACCAGCACACGGAGACAGAAAACCAGTGTTCTGCAGATTTTCATCCTATATAGGCTACTGTGCCACCTGCAGCTCTGCAGTATTTCTCTGTCTAAAGCAGATAGAGGTACAACCCTGCAGCCTGCAGTGCTGTAGATGGGGGAGTTCTATAACATCAAGCCTCTGCTCGATTTATGGTTTCTCTGGGGAAAATAGGGAAATTAATCTTGGAGAAATTTCTACAGGACAGGCTGCTACGGGAGGGGGCATTCCCTGACTTGGGTCCTGCCAGGGGTGGGGGGGTAGAGAATACTGTGAAGGTGGGAACCACAGCCATTTTTAGCGGCGGTGGAAGTGGCAGCCATGTCAGGGAGGCTTCTTTAGAGTTTCCAGTCCTTTGTCCTGTGAGGGGGGACCTAGCTGGTCCATGGAAAGATGTTCCATGGACCTAGCTGGTCCATGGAAAGCTGGTCCATGGCCATCAGTAGCCAGCTGGAATTTGCAGACCACCTCTACTCATGTTTCTCCAGAGGGTATTGTATTGATACATCAAGTATTTTGTATTAAATAGGTGTCCACGGCAGGCAAGGAAATTCAGGCTCTAGTTGCCCCCTCAGATGGGGTCGGTGTTCCCTCTCTGATGAGGAAACCTAGGTTGGTGTTATTGTTTGTAAGGATTTGGTTGGACCCCTAGACTCTGTGGCTGACCACGCCCACGGGGGGAAGTCCCGTGAGGGGCCACAGGTCAGGCTCAGCTTTTGGAAACACACACAGTTAGATCTTTTATTAAACAGTATTGAGGAGCCACCAGAGGTGGCGGTAGTGAGCAGGAAAGTACCCCGGCTGGGCTTGTAGTCCCTCAGGCTGTGGAACAGCGATCCCACAATGGCTGTGCTGTAGTGGAGAGAAACTGAGATCGTGAGTACAAGCAATATATGCAGGGTTCAGGAATAGAGCCTCGTTGGTATAGTACTCACACAGTGGTCTCTCTGTATGGAGCACAGGAGCTGAAGTAAAGGCAGGCCCTTGAGTGAGTACCTGGTTCCAGGGAACAGCTCTGAGAGAAGTAGATGGTAACTCACTGATGGTATAGGCAGCGGTGTCTTCCAGGCAGAAGAGAAGTCCAGGTAGCGAGTCCAGGAACATGTGCCCTCGAGGAGTGAGTACCAGTTCCAGACAGTGACCTGAAAGAGAAGAGAGAGAGGCCCCCGAGGAGCGGGTACCCCAAATAGAGTAGTCCAATAGTAGAGGCAGAGTAGCTAGTACGGAGAGCGAATCCCATCCGTTAGGAAACCTTTGCTAACTTGATGGCTAGCAATCGCGTAGGCTATTTGTATCCGGGATGCGTGACGTCATCACAGGGGGACGCCCCTGAGGTTCGCGCCAAAGAAGGTACTTGAAGCAGGGCCGCGTGGCACGTGCGCCCCCTAAGGCAACTGGGACAGCATGGCAGGAGGCAGCGCCCAAGCCAGACTGGGGACGCCGGAGATGATGGCAGGCAGATGCTGCGCAGCCAAACATCCGTCAGCCACAGGAGGAGTTGCCAGAGAGGTAAGGAGAGCGAAGTGGAGACGTTGGGCAGCGACAGTCGTAACAGTTGGGAATAAGATATGGATGCAAGGCCCATTTTATTGGGGTCAGATTCTCTGAGGGGCCTCATGGGGAGGGACTGTGGGATTGAGGGAAGTAATCTGGCAGGAAATTCCATGGAAGAGGGGGAAATCTCTGCTGCTGAAGGAGATGATTCACAGGTTGTTTAGGAGGGAAGCACTACTGGTGATGATTTCCCAAACTTTAGCAAAACTGGGCATTGCTGGGGAGCAAGTGAAGCCCACCAAGGAGGGACAGGATCCCATCCTGGAAGGTCTTTGGAAATTTTCTAAGGCCTTTCCTTTTCCTCAAATGGTGAAGTCATTAGTTACAAAGGAGGGGATACTCCTGAAGATAGTTTTAAGATAGACAGCACTATGGCCAAGCTTTACCCACTGCCCGATGATGATCTGGATCTGCCAAAGTTTTCTAAGGTGAATGCCTTAGTGTCAGTAGTTACTTAGAAGACTATGATTCCAGTGGAAGGGGTACAGTGCTAAAAAGATACACAGGATAAGAGAACTGAGCTCCTTCTTAACAGTCGTTGAGGTGATTGCCCTGGGACTGCAAGCAGCTGTTTGCAATAGTTATATGACCAGGGCTTGTTTGCATTGGGTACAACAGCTTCCGGTAGAGACCTCGGAAGAAGGGATGACCACTAGAGAAATAGAGGTTGGAGGCTAGAGTTGTCTTTGTAGCAGATTTTATTTATGACCTCATTTGCACTTCTGCTAGTGGTATGGTGGCATCAGTTTCAGCCAGATTGTTGAGGCTTGCCCATTAAGGCAAGATTAAGTAAATTGTGCTTTAAGAGTAAGCTTCTATTTGGGGAAGGCCTGGTAAAGAATATGGGTGAGACACAGTTTCAAAGTGGTTTGCCTAGCAGACCCAGGTTTAGAGAGACAAGATGATATTGCCTAAGAAAAGGGTCTATTATCATCTGGGAGAGAATGCTATGGTTTCAAACCTCAGTCCTTTCGAGGAGGAAGAAAGGTACCCACAGATTGTAGTGCATTAGATACCAAATGTCTGAAGAGTTCACAATGAGAGTCAAAGGGTTTATTCTCTGCTCCAGATTGGGGTACATTTGTCCCTGTTTTATGGGGAGTGTGTCAGAATTTCAGCATTTGAAGGGTAGCACATCATCCGCTTCAACTCCAGTAATGTTTCTTTGGTCACATACTAAAATATACATTTTTCAGAGATAAATTTATGATTAAAAAGAAAACACTCTGTTTTGTGAATCAACATACTTGTAATGGTTTCTACATTTCATAATCTCCTGTCAGGTTTTAGTGAGGTGCATATGAAGTGTGAACAGCATTTTGGTAGGTCTTAAATGTCAACCAAGAATGTTAGTGAACTGGAACTCGTCCTGTCATAGTCAGAAGAAAAAGATTTTATATACAATTATTTTAATCTTCAGAAGTTGCATAACTCTGAGTAGGAGTTCTATACACACATAACTACATTGATTCTGCAAATCCCTCAGTTAAGGAGTTTCTGTTCCAAAGCTTTTTAATTCATTAGTCATTCAGGGGAAAATCACAATTTGATGTTTCATTTAGCAATGGTGCATTGATGAAGGTCTTGGGTGTGAACTTACAGGGGCTGCTTGCTTCTTGCTTTCTTTTCATCTACAAAACTTGTAATTAGCTTGTCACCACCTCTGTTAGGTCATAGGCTTGACAAAGCTAATAGGGTGCAGGAAGGAAATGTGAACCAAGTAGTAGGATGTACAGAAAAGCAAGGAGGAACAAGGTGGTTTAGCCCACAATAAGCTCATATGTAGGGGCATAATTGTTAGTAACAATTCAAATGTGATTTCATCTACTCTCAGGCTTCTGAAGTCATTAGATTTGGATACAGCAATGGTCTAGCACAGTGGTTCTCAACCTTTTTTCTGTCGGAACACACCTGACAGATGGGTCTCACATGCGTGACACACTTGACCCATGATCGTCACAGGGCTAGATGTAAAAGTACAGTTTGCCTCCACGGGAACCCCCCTGACCCACAATAATGGATGTAAAGCAGAATTATGACATTCCCCATACAACTCACCCTACAAAAAAGATATTCTGGTTCTGGTGTCATCTCAGTAACAGCAACTCAAACTCCTTCTACTTCCAGGCTCAATAGCCCTACTTATGAAAAGACAGCAGTTTACCACCAATGATACAAATGCTTACATGCTAGTAAAATATCTCGGAAACAGACACAGAACCGACCTAACATACTCCCAGGATCTGTAGTTATGCACATAAACTAATCCGTACACAGTTACACCTGTATTATGGAATGCACTCAAACAGGAGCCAACCCTATCTATAAAAAGGCAACACTACAAATATTAAATCAGGTCCTAAAAACCAATACACCTCTTCTTATTAGGAAAACAGAACTAGCAAGCAGCTATAGATCCCCACACAGAAATAATTGTAAAACTATACTAATAAGCAGAATAAATGTTTCACAACAACTATGAACAGAATAACATCCAACAATTAAAAACTCATAAAAACTATTAAAAATTCTCCAAACACCAATAAAATATTTCAAAAAAAGCAGACACATCACATAATATTAAATAATTAAAATGGCAGTCAATCAAGAAAAATAAACTTAAAAAGCTACCTTTACTTACCCCCCTCCAGCAGCTCTCCTACTCCTCTTCCATGCAGGCCGTAGCACACACCAGAAGCAGCAGTAGTGGCTAAGCTCTATACTCATGGTCCTCTTCCTTAGGGCCCATGTCTCTCACACACACACCATACCAGTCATGCCCCCATGACTAGTTTCTGTCTCTCACACACCAATCATCCCACAGTCTTTGACACACACACCAGTCACCTTCCTGAACATTTTCTCTCATGCCATACACACACACAGGCTTCCCACTCCCGTGTTCCACTTACATATATGGGCTTCTCACTCTCATAATCACTTTCTCTTTCTCACACACACTCACCAGTCTCTCACTCCCATGCTTGTTCTCTCCACATGCACAGGCCTCTCATTCCCATAATCACTTTCTTTCTCTCACACACAAACACACACACCAGTCACCTGATCTCTCTCATGCATACACACACACACACAGGTTTCCCACTTCCATGTTCTGTCTTACATATACAGGCTTCTCCCTCCCATGCTGTGTCTCACACACACCCAGGTTTTCACTCCCATGCTCACTCTCTTCACATGCACAGGCTTCTCATTCCCATAATCACGTTCTCTCTGTTACACACACACACACGTCTCTCTCTCATTTCTATGCTTGCTCTCCACGTGCACAGGCTTCTCATTCCCTGAATCACATTCTCTCTCTCTCTCACATTCACATACACACCAGTCACACCGTCACCTTACCAACCAGTCTCTCTCTCATACATGTACACACACACACAGGCTTCCCACTCCCATGCTCTCTCTCACATAATCAGGCTTCTCACTCCCATGCTTTCTTTCACATACCCAGATTTCTCACTTCCATGCTTTTTCTCTCACACACACACACACATCAGTCACATCCCTGACTGTCTCACACTCTCACATACACATCAGTCATCTCCTTGAGCAGTCAATTTCATTGTCTCTCACATATACACACACATCAGCTCTCTGACCAGATTCTCTCAATCACACTCATGCTCTCAATCACACACACATTCTCTCACTTACACACAGGTTGGCTGACTGCTTCTCTCTCTTTCTCTCACTCACTTCCTCTCTCTCTTCCCCCCCCCCCCCAGCACAAATGGTAGCTGCAGCAGCCTCCTCCTCCAGCCCCCGCAGGCCATGAAGGAAGAATTCCATCGACCGCGGGAGGCTCATGCTGCTGTCTCCTTTCCTGATTACCGGCTGCTTCAATTGCTCGGGGACCGATGCTGCAGCCGGCGCTGCTACTTTATCACGCGGCACGGGCCGGCTCTTTCTCTTCCCCCCCCACCCGAGCACAAATGGTAGCTGCAGCAGCCTCCTCCTCCAGCCCCCGCAGGCCATGAAGGAAGAAGAAAAGACATCCACGGGTGCCACAGCTTCTTCTAGCACTGCTGCCATTCCCGCTGGGCTTGAACGTGGTGATAGCCCGGCAGCAACGGCAGCAGGGAAGGAAGAGCAGCGGGAGAGACCGAGAGCACGCGACACACCAGCCGGTGCTTGGCGACACACCAGTTGAGAACCGCTGGTCTAGCAGACAGTATTGACTTGGTTTAATTGAGCAGTCTTTCATCATTTGTACCAGTTTGGAAACATTTACTTGACATATCCTGCTAATAGAATTACTCTGTTTCAATAATGATTGTGTGTTCGAGGCTTGTTCATTGGAGCATTTTTTCTTGATGATTTTTTAAAAACTTGCTGCATCAAAGCACCAAGGAACATGTCCTTCCTGCTCCCTCACTCCCCTTAACCCAAGAAAACACATGGTAATATCTGGAATGTTATAGGCCAGGGGTGGCAAACTCCAGTCCTTAAGAGCCACAGACAGGCCTGGTTTTCAGGATACTCACAATGAATGTGATTATGAGAGATTTGTATGCAATACCTCCATTGTTTGCAAATCTCTCGTGAATTTATTGTGGATGTCCTGAAAACCAGGCCTGTTTGTGGCTCTTGAGGGTTAGAGTTAGCTACCCCTGCTGTAGGTTTTTAAACATTGAGCCACTTGCATTTGACTAGATCTTGTAGGGCTGAACTTTCTATTTAGAGTTCAGCTAACTGTGCATATAATCCATGTCTTCTGTCCAATTCCAGGCCATTTATGACAAATTAACATCCTAGTATCAAGTTGCAGACAGCTATTGATTTTACTTGGTGTTTTATGGAAAAAACTGTCAAATCCTTTGCTGCTATTTCATGTTTTAGTACTGCTGAACTTAAATGTTTGTGTTGATGTGATGTTATGTTATCTAGGAAAGAGGGGCAAACAAATTGTCATCAGGACTTGACAGATCCAGAGAATCTGATACCACCCACATAATTTCAGCAGACTATCAGCTGACAGAAGCTGTGTTCTTATCTTTATCCCAGGACAAGCAGGATGCTAGTCCTCACATATGGGTGACATCAGTAATGGAGCCCTGTGTACGGAAAACTTCTTTAAAAAGTTTCTATGAAACTTTTGACTGGCACCAGAGTGCCTACTGAGCATGCCCAGCATGCCATGATATTCCCTGCCACAGGGGTCTCCCTTCAGTCTTCTTTTTTCCGCGAAGCAGTTAGCCTCGCGGTCTCTAGGAGTGCTGTGGAATTCTCCACAACTTTAACTTTTCAAAAAAGTTTAGAAAACTTCAGCTGCAAAGGGTCTCCCCTTAGTAAACACCGTCGCGGTAAGTTTTTGAATTTTCGCGGTGCCGTTCCGTTTTCGACAACTTTGTTGTCCCTGGTCATTGGCCGTCGACGGCTGTCCGGCCCCAAAATGGCTTCAGGCTTCAAAAAGTGCCCCAAGTGCACCAGGAACATGTCCATTACGGACCCTCACCAGGATTGTGTCCTCTGTCTTGGTGAATCCCATGATGTTAAGGCTTGTCCCTTATGTGCAACAATGACATCAAAGGGCCGTCGTCTCCGACTAGAAAAAATGGAGCAATTGTTTAAAATACAGCTTTTATCAGCTCCATCTACTTCAACACAATCGTCTCCGGCTGGGTCGATTTGAAAAGTCATGTTGAAAAAGCGTCTACCAGGTGAGTCGGGAGATGCTCCCTTTTCCTCCCCCTCACCATCGTCCAGGGCATCGACATCGGGCAGTGAAAAAGCCCGCAAAAAAGAAAAGCATCGCCATCGCCACCGTAGGCCACATATGGCATCTGGGACCTCGATACCCGGCGAGCCATCGACAGAAAGCGGTACAGCGGCTAAGAAACCTCGGCTCCAGGATCAGGCTTCGGAGCCGTCGACAGGGCGATCCCCGCCGATTCCGGCGCAGGG
This sequence comes from Rhinatrema bivittatum, assembly GCF_901001135.1. NCBI lineage: Eukaryota > Metazoa > Chordata > Amphibia > Gymnophiona > Rhinatrematidae > Rhinatrema > Rhinatrema bivittatum. The sequence goes on along the minus strand of NC_042627.1, from coordinate 43,698,831 downwards.
AACCTTGCCTCCTCAGGGCCCTGAGGAGGTACCGGCATCGCCATTACCGCCTCCCCCCATGGGTGCTCTGTTTTCACCATCCATGCGGGCGGAACTTGATGTGTATATACGTCAAGCGGTCAGAGATGCATTCATCGAGTCGATGCCACGACCTCAGCCTTCTACACCAGCGATGCCATCGACACCAATTCCGATGAAATCGCCCGTTCCAGCACCGGTACCCTCGATGCCGATTCCGGCCATACCATCGATGCCACCGATGCTGCCGGTTCCTCCGTATGGACCGCCGATGCCGTCTATTCCCATTCGGCCACCGGCACCGATACCACCATCGATGCCAGGTTCAGAATCCTCCATTTTTCAACCATTAATGGATAAATTGGATTCACTAAGTCGAGTTTTTTCTACTTCACCTCAAGGTTTGGATTCAGATACACTTCCAGAACCAGTACCTGGTCCATCAGGGATTATTCCACCTATGAGGCCACATACACCACTATCGGAGGTTCCTTTTAAGCCTCTTAGACCATCAGGTCATCCACTGGATACTGGTACTGACTCAGGGGATGATATCTCATCTGAAGAAGATATCTTATCTGAACCTTCACCACCAGAAGACAGAAGGAAATCACCTCCAGAAGATCTTTCCTTCCCTAACTTCATCAAAGAGATGTCTGACACTATTCCATTCTCGCTCCTGTCAGAAATAGACACTAGGCAAAAGACCTTGGAGGTCCTTCAGTTTGTGGATCCTCCTAAAGAAATACTAGCTATTCCAGTGCACGAAGTCCTGCAAGAGCTAATGTACCGGATGTGGGAGCACCTTGGCTCTGTGGAAGCAGTTAACAAACGAGCTGATGCCACATATCTCGTCCAACCCATTCCAGGGTTTCAAAAATCTCAGTTGCCACACCAATCTGTAGTGGTTGAATCAGCCCAGAAAAAGGCTAAGAGACTGAAACAACATGCTTCCACTACTCTCCACCTGTCTTCCCTGACACACCCTCCCACCATAAAAAGTTCCCTTATCAACATGGCTTAGATGCACTTTGTTCCTTCTGATATCCTGTTGATCTTCTTTGTTGTGTAAACAGATAGCCAGTCTGTCTTCTGAATAGAAGCTCGGCCTGAATTCCGTTTTCTGGAGCCAGGACTTAATTAAAACTGTACCCTCAGGTGCATCTTCATTCACCTGGCTCCTGTCCGTTGAGATAGGCATCTGCAAGACAAAAGCCTGCATCCTGGACCCAGCTTCCCTGTATTGTGGTGCAAACATTGTCATTGATGCCTTCCTGGCCTTTAATTATATGCTTTGCAGAGCTTACAAGTTTCCTAAATCTTCGACATCCTTTGAATCTGATAGCAGTGTCAGTGTGAATCAGCCCTCTGGGAATGGCTGAATAAGCCATAATTCTGAACCAGAATTATGAATTATATCAACCTCCAGGCAAAGACAGTCGTTTCCTAGACAGTTTAGGAAGAAAGATCTTCCAAGGAGCAATGCTGGTCTCACGGATAAACTCCTATCAATTATTTATGAACCAGTATCAGCGTGACCTGTGGAAATAGGTTGAAGCTCTTTCCCAACAACTACCAGACCAGTTTCAAGAGGGTTTCTTCCGTCTCGTGCATAAGGGCCTAGAAGCAGGCAAGCACGAGGTGAGAGCCACTTATGATTCCTTCGAAACGGCCTCCCGTTTATCAGCCTCTGGTATCACGGCTCGCAGATGGGCCTGGTTAAAATCTTCTGAACTTAGACCAGAAGTGCAGGAAAGGTTAGCAGACCTACCTTGCCTAGGTGAAAACCTTTTTGGAGACAAGGTCAAGGAGGCAGTGGCAACCATAAAAGACCACACAGAAACCCTAAAACAATTGTCTCAACTTCCTCAAGAGACACACCAACCTTCTAGGAGGCCTCCTAGAAGAGAAGTGAGGAAACCATATTATTGCCCTCGACGATATTACCCTCCTGCTACCAGAGCGAGACAACCACGCCTTATTCAGCGTTCTCAAGTTCGACAGAGGCCTGCTAGGCCCCAGCAGCCTGTGCCTACTGCATCCACATCAGGCTTTTGAAAACCACCCAGAGAGCAGAACCCCTTCTCGAAATCCTCTACCACACATACCAGTCGGAGGTCGAATAGTTTATTACCATCAAACTTGGACCTCCATCACAACAGATCAATGGGTACTGTCAATTATAGCTCACGGGTACCGCTTGGATTTCCTCACTGTACCAAACGAAAATCCACCTCTTTCATCTTGGACAGTGAATCATCACTCCACAATCCTACAAGCAGAATTGTCCACCCTTCTGAGTGCCAGGACTATAGAATCAGTTCCCAGGCCTCAGTGGGGCAGAGGATTCTACTCCCGATATTTCCTCATTCCAAAGAAAACCGGAGGCCTACGTCCTATCCTGGACCTCAGAAATCTCAACAAATTTCTAAAGAAAGAGAAATTCAGGATGGTATCGTTAGGCACCATGCTACCTCTTCTTCAAAAAGGAGATTGGCTCTGCTCTCTGGATCTTCAAGATGCTTACGCTCACATTCCCATTTTTTCCTCCTCATCGACAATACCTGTGATTTCTGGTGGAAGGTCAACACTTCCAATACCGAGTGCTACCATTCGGCCTAGCCTCAGCAGCTCGAGTGTTCACAAAGTGTCTTGCAGTAGCGGTGGCACATCTTCACAAACAAAGAGTGCACGTATTTCCTTACTTAGACGACTGGCTCATCAGGAGTCAAACGCACAGCGGAGCTCTCACTTCTCTCCAGCTCACAATAAAGTTGCTTCACTCCTTGGGATTTCTCATCAATTACGAGAAATCCCATCTCACACCATCTCACCAGTTGCAGTTCATAGGTGCAGATCTCAACACCATCACAGCAAAAGCTTTTCTTCCAAGAGACCGTGCTCAAACTCTCGTTCTCTTAGTGCACTCTATTCGCAATCAGTCTCGAGTTACAGCTCATCAGTGCCTCACCCTACTCGGACACATGGCCTCAACAGTTCACGTCACTCCCATGGCCAGACTGACCATGCGAATAGTGCAATGGACTCTCAAAGATCAGTGGATTCAAGCCATTCAACCATTGTCGACTCCCATTCAGATAACACAAGACCTGAAATCTTCCCTTCTCTGGTGGACATCAACGATCAACTTGCTCAAAGGCCTACCTTTCCAGCAACCAGTTCCACAAGTGACTTTAACTACAGATGCATCCACCTTGGGTTGGGGAGCTCACATTGGTCATCTAAAGACACAGGGCATGTGGACAAAGCAAGAAGCCTCCTTTCAAATAAACTTCCTGGAGCTTCGAGCTATACATTATGCACTACATGCATTCAAAGACTGTCTTTCACACAAGACTGTTCTGATCCAAACGGACAACACAGTAGCCATGTGGTACATCAACAAACAAGGGGGAACAGGTTCCTACCTCCTTTGTCAGGAAGCAGCTCAAATTTGGGACTGGGCCCTAGCACACTCAATTCTTCTACGGGCCACCTACCTAGCAGGCATCCACAACACAGTAGTGGATCGCCTCAGCCGTCACTTCCAACCACACGAGTGGTCTTTAGACCCAGCGCTAGCAACCAAGATCTTTCAACGCTGGGGTCAACCAACAATAGATCTCTTTGCATCCCATCTGAACTACAAAGTGAACAATTACTGCTCTCTCCTCTGGCAGCAGAACAGCCTACCGAGGGACGCCTTTGCTCGCCATTGGAATTCAGGCCTGTTATATGCGTATCCACCGATACCTCTCATAACCAAAACTCTAGTGAAACTGCAACAGGACAAGGGGACCATGATACTCATAGCCCCATACTGGCCTCGACAAGTATGGTTTCCCACACTTCTAGATCTCTCAGTCAGGGATCCAATTCGCCTGGGAGTAGCTCCCAATCTCATAACTCAGGAACAGGGTCAGCTGCGCCATCCCAACCTTCAATCTTTGTCCCTAACAGCATGGATGTTGAGAGCTTGATCTTACAACCACTCAACCTTCCAACCACTATATCTCAAGTGCTGATAGCTTCACGTAAACCTTCCACTAGAAAGAATTATTCCTACAATATGGAAACGGTTTACTTTGTGGTGCACTCAGAAAGCACTAGATCCTTTCACTTGCCCCACTACCTCACTACTAGATTACCTATACCATCTCTCAGATTCTGGTCTTAAGACTTCATCTGTAAGGGTACATTTGAGTGCAATCTCAGCTTATCATAACAAGCTGGAAGACACACCTATCTCTACACAGCCTCTCGTCAGTAAATTCATGAGAGGCCTAACTCACATGAAACCTCCAGTTCATTCCCCAAGCATACAATGGGACCTGAACGTAGTATTAACCAGGCTTATGCGTTCTCCATTTGAACCCATAGATACCTGTGACCTTAAATATCTTACTTGGAAAACTGTATTCCTCATAGCCATTACATCAGCTAGAAGGGTCAGTGAACTACATGCTTTGGTCACATACGAACCTTTTACAAAGTTCCTACATGACAGGGTGGTCCTCCGTACTCATCCAAAATTTCTTCCAAAAGTAGTCACGGAATTCCACCTCAATCAATCTATAGTTTTACCAACATTCTTTCCAAGGCCTCACTCTCACTAAGGTGAAAGAGCCTTACATACCTTGGACTATAAGCACGCACTGTCTTTCTATTTAAACCGCACAACAGTCCAAAGGAAATCCAATCAACTATTTGTATCCTATGATCCAAACAAACCTGGTAAACCAGTGGGTAAACATACTTTGTCAAATTGGCTAGCAGATTGCATACAATTTTGTTATGACAAAGCAGGCCTTACTCTTTAAGGGCGAGTAAAAGCACACTCAGTCAGAGCGATGTCAACCTCAGTAGCACACCTTCGCTCTGTACCTATTCTGGACATTTGTAAAGCAGCAACATGGAGTTCTCTACACACTTTTGCAGCTCACTACTGTTTAGACAAAGAAGGAAGACAAGATTCAGCCTATGGACAATCCGTCTTAATGAACTTGTTTCCAGTGTAATCCCAACTCCTTCTACATCCAACCTGCTGTGATTTTTGGCTGATTCATTTCAACAACGATACTTCACTGTTGCTTCACCTTAAAATGACTCAGCCTCTAGCTTGCTAATCACCCATATGTGAGGACTAGCATCCTGCTTGTCCTGGGATAAAGCAAAATTGCTTACCTTGTAATAGGTGTTATCCCAGGACAGCAGGATGTAGTCCTCACGAAACCCACCCGCCACCCCGCGGAGTTGGGTACGATACGTTTTATTATTTTATTTTTGGCTAACGCTAATTGCTACAAAACAAGACTGAAGGGAGACCCCTGTGGCAGGGAATATCATGGCATGCTGGGCATGCTCAATAGGCACTCTGGTGCCAGTCAAAAGTTTCATAGAAACTCTTTAAAGAAGTTTTCCATACATAGGGCTCCATTACTGATGTCACCCATATGTGAGGACTACATCCTGCTGTCCTGGGATAACACCTATTACAAGGTAAGCAATTTTGCTGTTTCTTCGGGCCATATTAAATTGTTCAAATGATGAACACAGCTTGTGAGTACCGAGTTGATTGTAGAAGTTGGTATAGAATAAGAATGCATTCTTATAGCGGTAATAAGTGGAACTAATCTTTCTCCGTATAAAATGTTTAACCCTATGGCCGCTCTGCAGATATGCTTCAGGCACATAGTAAATGCTATATACAATTAGGGCATAGTAAATGCAAATCGCACGTGCTATGTGCATAGCAGCTGTGGGAGGTCTCAGCCCTGTTCAGGTGTGTTAGGTGTTTGGAGGTGGCAGAGAGGATCAGGCTGAAGGAAGGTCCAGACCAATTCCTGCGATGGGGAAGGTGGAGCCAGCAGAAGTGGAGGAGAGTCCAGCGGAGCTAGTGATCATTGCAGCCATGGGTTAGCTTATTTGGGCCCTGGCACTTGCAAACTTTCCCACTTTAGCCTGTTGTTTTTTACAATTGTATTTAACTTGTTTATATAGTAAGTAGCAAGAGAGAGCTTGTTAAATCTGCAAGATCATAATATCCAAACTGCATATGATCATGAACTTCATTAAAAAAGCAAATAGGTAAATTGACAGTATATTTATAGATGTATATAAGAACATAAGATATGCCATACTGGGTCAGACCAAGGGTCCATTAAGTACAGTATCCTGTCTCCAAAAGTGGCCAACCCAAGTCATAAGTACATGGTAAGTACCCAGACATTAAATAGAATCCATTCTACTTATGCCAGCAGCAAGCAGTGGAAATTGCCCTATTGATTAATAGCAGTTTATGGACTTCTCCTCCAATAACTTATCCAAAACTTTTTTAAACCTAGCTCCACAAACCCACTTTAACCACATCCTCTGACAACAAATTCTAGAGCTTAATTGTGCGTTAAATAAAAATAATTTTTTCTAATTTGTTTTACCCCTAGTCCTTGTATTATCGGAAAGAGTAAATAACGTTCTCACAGGACAAGCAGGATGGTTGTCCTCACAAATGGGTGACATCGAGGATGGAGCCCACCACGGAAAACTTCTGTCAAAGTTTAAACAGAACTTTGACTGGCCCCTACTGGGCATGCCCAGCAAGGCACTGACCCTGCAGCCAGCAGGGGTCTCCCTTCAGTCTTCTTTTTTCCGCGCAGCAGTTGCCACGCGGTGAAAGGAGCTCTCTAACCACGTTCCTGACAGGAATTTGGAAGTTAATTTCCTAAGAAAATTTGCCCCTCAGGGGTCTCCCTTCGACAAATTTTTAGTCATCTTACGGAACCCGGTAAGTTTTTTGCCTTTTTCCATCGACTACCGTCGATTTTGGCCCTTGCGGCCTGTTGGCACTTACCGATCCCCAGCCTAAATTTTGGCTTCAGGCCATGGCAACGGGGTTCCGCCGTTGTCCGGATTGTACCCGGACTATGTCCATCACAGACCCCCACAGGGTTTGTGTAATGTGTTTGGGTAGTGAGCATGATGTCCTGACTTGCACCAAATGTGCCTTAATGACACCCAAGGGTCGCAAAGCCAGGATGGAGAAGATGGGGCTCCTCTTCCATGCACCCACCCCAACGCCATCGATAGCATCGACGTCATCGGAACCGGCACCGTCGAAGTTGTACCATCATCGTCAACCCTCCGGTGACCGTCCGCCATCGATCGCTTCTCGGCCGTCGACTCCCGTCCCTTCCCTGGATGGGCGAGGGGATCGGAAGGAAAGGCACCGCCATCGACGGCACAAGTCTCGGCCTGTCGAGGATCCACAGCCATCGACCTCTGCTCAAGCCGAGCCACCGACAAAGAAGCCGCGAACAGACCGGACACCCTCCACGTCTCGTTCGCCGGCATCGAGGAAACCCTCACCCTCCCGGGGTGCGGGGGCCGTGATCCCACCGGTTACGGTGGTCCCTCCGGCCCTGCCTCAGCCTCCCTCTCCCGTCGAGCCGGGTATGGTTACCCCTGGTCTCCGGGCAGAACTGGACCGGCTGGTCCAGGAGGCCATCGAGAAAGCGATGAAGAAATTGCAACCTCCATCGGCACCGTCTCCGGCACCGGTTCCAGTGCCGCCCCCGACACCGACACCGGCACCGGCTTCGCCACCGAGGAGGGAACCGACCACCGAGCCGTTGATACAAGCGCTAGCACCGCTACTGAGCCGCATGGAGGCGCTCATGACGGCCCTTCCATCGGTGATTCCAGTACCATCGACAACACCGCCGTCTCCGACTGGATTTTCATCGGCAGGAGAAACACCGTTCCGGATTCCCCCTTCCGGGGTGGTTCCATCGGTGCCTTCTGGTATATCTCCACCGATATATCCTTCGGTTCCATCCATTCCACGCCAGGCACCGATTCCATCAGCAGCACCGAAGCCATCGATGCCATTTCTGGTTCCACCTACGGCACCGATTCCACCTCGGTTTCCATCGATGCCTTCAGAGCCTCAGCCAGGTCCATCAGGGCTACAAGCCCCACTTGATCCCTACGATACCTGGGGTGATGATGATGATACATCTTCTGACACAGATTTGCCTTCGCCACCATCTCCTACAGAGAGTAGAAAAAGATCTCCTCCTGAGGATCTATCTTTCATTAATTTTGTGAAAGAGATGTCAGAAGTTGTACCTTTTCAACTACAATCTGAAGCTGATGACAGACACCAGATGATGGAACTCCTTCAATTTCTGGATGCTCCAAAAATCATCGCTTCCATCCCTATACACCAGGTGTTTTTGGATCTGCTCAAGAAAAACTGGGAATCTCCTTCATCAGTGTCCCCAGTTAACAAAAAAACTGACTCCACCTACCTTGTCCAGTCAGCACCAGGTTTCCAAAAACCTCAACTGGATCATCGCTCTGTTGTGGTTGAGTCCGCGCAGAAGAAAGCCAAGCGTCTTAAGCCACACTCTTCTACCCCACCTACCAGGGACAACAAGTTCCTAGATAGTGTTGGACGGAAAGTCTATCATGGAGCTATGTTGATTTCACGCATAGCTTCATATCAACTTTACATGACTCAGTACAACAGAGCCATCCTTAAGCAGATGCAAGACTATGCTGACACGTTGCCAGACTAATACCAACCGCAGCTTCAAGCCCTTCTTCACAAGGGATTTGAGGCAGGGAAGCACGAGATTAGGACTGCCTACGACATATTCGATGCTTCCACAAAAGTTTCAGCCACAGCCATCTCAGCCAGACGTTGGGCTTGGTTAAAATCATCCAACCTTCGCCCAGAGGTTCAGGATCGTCTTGCTGATTTACCCTGCTTAGGTGATAATTTGTTTGGAGAGCAAATTCAGCAGATTGTGGCGGAGTTAAAAGACCACCATGAGACGTTGAAACAACTCTCATCTGTCCCACCTGAGCTGACCTCCAAGCAACCGCAAAAGAAAGACTCTAAGAAGTCATTCTTTCGACCACGCCGTTATTACCCTCCATCGGCCAGGCCTCGTCCAGCTCGATCCTCTACTAGGCCTCAGCCGCGTCAGCCTAGGAAACAAAGGCCTACTGTAGCCCCTCCTCCTGGGCCTGCGGCTGGCCTTTGACTCCCCTGTAGGGAACACATGCCAAACCCCTCTTCCGGACATCCCTGTAGGAGGTCGACTGTACCATTTTCTACAACCTTGGTTGCAGATCACCTCAGATCAGTGGGTGCTAACAATTATCGCACAGGGTTACCACCTCAACTTCATAACTCTTCCGGCAGACTCCCCGCCTCTTCAAGCGTGGAGTCTATCCACCCATTTGGCTCAATTACAACAGGAAGTATCCCTTCTTCTGCAATCAAATGCTATAGAACCCGTTCCTCCCTCTCAACGAGGCAAGGGATTCTATTCCAGATACTTCCTAATACCAAAGAAATCAGGGGGACTACGTCCCATTTTGGACCTTCGAGCCCTCAACAAATACCTTCAAAAAGAGAAGTTCAAAATGGTAACCCTAGGCGCGCTGCTCCCTCTGCTACAAAGAGGGGATTGGCTGTGCTCTCTCGACCTCAAGGACGCTTATACCCACATTGCGATCACACAATCCCATCGCAAATATCTGCGGTTTCTAGTAGGCCACGACCATTATCAATACCGTGTCCTCCCTTTCGGTCTAGCTTCTGCCCCACGAGTCTTTACCAAATGTCTCGTAGTGGTAGCAGCATTCCTAAGGAAGGAAGGTGTCCACGTCTACCCATACCTGGACGATTGGCTAATCAGGGCCTCCACCCAACAGATAGCTCAATCCTCCCTAAAATTGACAATTCAAACACTCCTTTCCTTAGGGTTTCTCGTCAATTACGAGAACTCTTGCTTAGTCCCGTCTCAAACCTTATCCTTCATTGGGGCAGACTTGGACACCTTACAGGCAAAGGCTTACCTTCCTCTTCAGAGGGTCCACACCCTAATGTCCCTGGCTCGCCAGCTCCAGTCTCAGAACACTGCCACGGCTCGCCAGTTCCTCATTCTCCTAGGGCACATGGCATCCTCGGTTCAAGTCACTCCCATGACCCGACTAGCCATGAGAGTAACACAATGGACTCTACGACACCAATGGATTCAAGCTTTTCAGCCTCTGTCCTCCATAGTCACAGTCATACAAGCGCTGCGCCTATCCTTAACCTGGTGGACGACTCAGGTCAACCTCCTTCAGGGCTTACCCTTTCTTCCACCGGATCCGCAAGTAATCCTAACCACCGACGCTTCTCACATCGGTTGGGGAGCCCATGTGGACGACTTTCAAACCCAAGGGTTATGGTCCAAAGAGGAAGCCGAACACCAGATCAATTTCCTGGAACTTCGAGCAATCCGCTATGCGCTCCGCACTTTCAAAGATCATCTCTTTCATCAGATAATCTTAATCCAGACGGACAACCAAGTGGCCATGTGGTACATAAACAAGCAGGGAGGCACAGGCTCCTTCCTTCTGTGTCAGGAAGCTGCGCAGATCTGGGCGGCAGCCCTCTCCCACTCCATGTACCTCAGGGCCACTTACCTGCCGGGAGTAGACAATGTATTGGCAGACCAGCTGAGCCGTGTCTTCCAACCACACGAGTGGTCACTCGATCCTCTGGTAGCGACCTCTCTGTTTCACAAGTGGGGTTCTCCCCGCATAGACCTCTTTGTGTCCCCTCAGAACCACAAAGTGGATGATTTCTGCTCTCTCATTCGGAGCCAGCACTCTCGGCCGAGGGATGCATTCTCCCTCAAGTGGACAACCGGTCTGCTCTATGCATTCCCTCCACTCCCTCTTGTGTCAAAGACTCTCGTGAAGCTACGCCAGGACGGAGGAACCATGATCCTGATAGCACCTTACTGGCCACGCCAAGTATGGTTTCCAATACTCCAGGATCTCTCCATCCGCAGGCACATTCCTCTGGGAAAGGACCCGCATCTGCTCACTCAAAACGACGGATGCCTCCTCCATCCCAACCTCCAAGTCTTGTCCCTGACGGCATGGATGTTGAAAGGTTAGTCCTTCAGCCTTTCAACCTTTCAGATTCCGTTTCTCGGGTCCTGATAGCTTCACGAAAGCCTTCCACAAGAAAGTCTTACTCATACAAATGGAAAAGGTACACATCATGGTGCACTTCTCAGTCCCTTGATCCCCTTTCCTGTCCAATCTCCAAATTCTTGGACTATTTATGGCATCTCTCTGAATCAGGTCTTAAAACCTCTTCTATCAGAATGCATGTCAGTGCGGTAGCCGCCTTCCATAAGGGTATTGGGGGTAATCCTATTTCAGTACAACCCCTAGTAACACGCTTTCTTAAGGGCTTGCTCCATCTAAAGCCGCCCTTGCGTCCTCCGGCCCCAACCTGGGACCTTAACCTGGTTCTTGGTCGTCTTATGAAACCTCCTTTCGAACCTCTGCACTCCTGTGACTTTAAATATCTCACTTGGAAAGTGTTATTCCTTTTGGCTATTACTTCAGCTCGCAGGGTTAGTGAATTACAGGCCCTAGTTACCTATCCGCCTTACACTAAGCTCCTGCAGGACCGCGCGGTACTCCGCACTCACCCTAAATTTTTACCTAAGGTAGTTTCTGAGTTTCATATCAATCAATCCATCATACTACCTATCTTTTTTCCCAGGCCCCACTCCAACTCTGGAGAGCAGACCCTGCATACCCTAGACTGTAAACGAGCTCTAGCTTTTTACCTAGACCGTACAGTTTCCCATAGGAAGAGCACTCAATTATTCGTCTCTTTCCATCCTAATAAGTTGGGACAACCTGTGGGTAAGCAGGCTCTTTCTTCCTGGTTGGCGGACTGCATTTCTTTTTGCTATGAGCAAGCTGGCATTCCTTTTCAAGACCGTGTTAAAGCACACTCTGTGAGGGCCATGGCGACGTCAGTGGCACACCTTCGATCGGTGCCGCTTCCTGACATCTGCAAAGCTGCAACCTGGAGTTCTCTCCATACCTTTGCAGCCCATTATTGTTTGGACAAGGCTGGAAGACGGGACTCCATCTTCGGCCAGTCTGTCTTGCGTAACCTTTTTCCAACCTGATGTACCAACACCCTTCCACCTACCCGGTTGGGTGCGGATGCCCTTTCCCAAATTTCTCCTCACTTATTGTGCCTGCTGCACACCGTTGGGTACATTTGGTGCAAGTCGGGACATCCTCAGCTCGGTACTCGCCCATTTGTGAGGACAACCATCCTGCTTGTCCTGTGAGAAAGCAAATGTTGCTTACCTGATGTAACAGGTGTTCTCACAGGACAGCAGGATGTTAGTCCTCACGAAACCCGCCCGCCTCCCTGTGGTGTTGGGTTCGTTTTATTCTTACTTTCTAAGCACTGCCTGTAGCTTTGAAAATCAGACTGAAGGGAGACCCCTGCTGGCTGCAGGGTCAGTGCCTTGCTGGGCATGCCCAGTAGGGGCCAGTCAAAGTTCTGTTTAAACTTTGACAGAAGTTTTCCGTGGTGGGCTCCATCCTCGATGTCACCCATTTTTGAGGACTAACATCCTGCTGTCCTGTGAGAACACCTGTTACATCAGGTAAGCAACATTTGCTTTTTCACATTAACCTATTCGAGTCCTTTAATGGTTTTGTAGATTTCTATCATATTCCCCCTCAGCCATCTCTTCTCCAAACTGAACAGCCCTAAGCTTTTCAGCTTTTCCTCATAGGGGAGCCAACTATGCCTTTTATCATTTTAGTCGCCCTTCTCTATACTTTCTCCAGTGCAACTATATCTTTTTTGAGATACGGCGACCAGAATAGCACATAGTATTCAAGATGCGTCTAACCATTGAGCGATTCAGAGGCATTATATCCTTCATTTTATTTGACATTCCCTTCTTCCCTGTACGTACCAGGATCATTCCAGACTGTGGGTTATGTTCCCTGTCCAGCAGATGGCGTTAGACCCAAAAATTCCCAGGGGAGGACCTATATAGCCATGCCTCCCTCGCCTCAATCCCCAGTATAGTTCTAACTCCAGCAGATTGAGCAGGGGACACGGTGGTCCCCAGCACTTTTCTAGTTTTATTTTCTCTTTGAGGAATCAATGAAATAATATTAGATAAAGGTTTTCTTCTAAGGGATAGGTTCTGTAGTGTTTCTGACAGGACCACTCCGTTCAAAGAGAGAAACTGTTTTCCAGTCAGGAACTTGCTGACAGGCTGTGTTTTTTGCCTGTCACTTTATTTCTCTCTTCCTATCTCTTTGTTTTTTCCTCTTCCTTGCCTGGCTAGAGTGTGGTAAGTGTCATTTACAGTCGTTGGTAGGAACAGGAATTTATGAGGGGTGAAAGTCTGTAGTGCCGACCACTCCCCCTAGCCCCGGAGTTTTCCTTTTCCCCTCCTCCCTTTCAGGGGGTGATTGGAGTTCCCGCCCTGCAGCTCTGCGACGACCCATTCCCCGGAGCTGCTCACCGTTGGGATGGCGTTTTCCCCGACGGTCTCTTGGGGACGGTGAGGGGTCCGGAGGCCGAAGAGTTTTATTAATTCGCCGCTTCAGTTGTTGCCGCACGCCGCAGCCGCCCCTCCCCCTCCCTCCCGCTGCGATGCAAAAATCGCTGAACGGCTCCGGAGCTCGGCACGGGCTTCAGCAGACCTCAGAGGGATTTTCTTCAGCTTTTCCTGAGGGGGAGTATGGCTTACCTGGTAGGCAGCTTGGAGGAGAGTCGGACCGCGCTGGCAGGAAGCGGCATGCCCTGTTTCCCCTCAGCGCGGGAACGGCGGCCATTTTCTCAGCTGACTCGGAGGCAGCTCTCTCTGAGGAGGACGTCGACGCTCCTCTCCAGGTTTCCTCTAACAGTGTGGAGTTTCGGAGCGCAACGGACCAGGGCAGGCAAGGGGACGACGTCTTGGGGGGCCCCTCATCAGCACTTCCCGCTTTTTCGCCATAATTCATTGTTTTAATGCACAAGGCATTTTTACAGAGCAGGGATCCGAATCTTGGAATTTGGGGTCCCCCTCCCCCAAACTGGCCTGCTTGACACAGCTTTTGACGGCAGACCCTCCCTTAGGGAGGGCTTCTTTGCCCACAGGGGGTGCGGGGCCACTCAGCCCCCCCCCCCCCCGTGATTCCTATACTGCTGCAACATCCGTCGGGGGATCCATGGCAAGATCCAGATGCGGATGATCCCTCTGTGGCGGCCCAGGTAGAAGGTGACGACCCGAGGGTCCTCCGTATTTTTCAAGCAGCGGAATTGGATGATCTCATCCTCCACATCCTCCAGGAAATGGACATTGACCCTCTTCCGGATCCTGTGGCTCAGGATCCGAAGATTAAGAAAGGGGATCCTCTCCTAGCGGGCTTACGACCTCTAGTAAAAGCTTTTCCCACGCATCACAACATCTTGCAATTGATTTCAAGGGAGTGGGATACTCCTGAGTCCAATCTTCGAGTCGGTCGAGCCATGGAAAAGTTATACCCTCTCCCCACTGATTTCTTGGAGATTCTTAAGGTTCCTGCTGTTGATTCAGCAGTATCCGCGGTCACGAAACATACTACCAACCCGGTCATGCGCGGGACGGCGTTGAAGGATGTCCAGGATCGCAAGCTCGAGGTTTACCTCAAGCGTATCTTCGAAGTCTCAGCGTTGGGGATGAGGGCTGCTATCTGCAGTTCCCTAGCACAGCGAGCAGCTCTGCGTTGGGTACAACAGCTTTTCACTTCCCAATCTTTGCCACAGGCAGAGACTATTCAGGCTGATAGACTTGAAGCGGTGGTTGCATATGGAGCTGATGCTTTTTATGATCTATTAAGGGTCCTCGTTCATTCCATGGTGGTGGCGGTGTCCGCTCGTCGTCTTTTGTGGCTACGCAACTGGGCGGAAGATGCTTCGTCTAAGACACGCCTGAGTTCCCTTCCTTTCAAGGGTAGGTGACTATTTGGGGAAGATTTGGATCAGATCATCAAATCTCTTAATGAGAATGCGGTGCACAAGCTACCAGAAGATCGTCCACGTTCTTCTAGATCTTTTTATTCCTCTAGAAATAGGTACCGGAATCAACGGAGGTCACGTCCTACTAGACAGCAGACACCTCGGGCTCCTTCTACACGATCACACACCTGGAACCGGTCCTTTCGAGGGCGCCGCCACGGTAAGGATACTCAAGGGGCAGGTCCTTCCTCGAAGGCTTCACAATGATGCCAGAAGGACCCAAGAGGGGATCCCCCACCTGGGGTGTCGTCTTACTCTCTTTTACAAGGAGTGGGCCCAAATTACGTTGGATCAATGGGTGCTGGACATCTTAAGACAAGGCTACGTATTAGATTTTGTACACGAACCCCGAGATCGTTTTCTGTTTTCTCCTTGCGGTTCCCGTCTCAAACAATTAGCAGTCCGACAGACTCTGGATCGTCTGCTACAGCTGGGGGCGATAGTACTGGTAGCGGCCTCCGAACTGGGAAAAGGTCATTATTCAATCTACTTCGTGGTTCCCCAGAAAGAGGGCACTTTTCGACCTATCCTAGATCTCAAGACTGTCAACAAGTGTCTCAGAGTTCCTCGTTTTCGTATGGAAACGCTCCGTTCAGTGTTAGCAGCCATGCATCCGGGAGAATTCTTGGCCTCTTTGGACCTTACAGAGGCATACCTTCACATCCTGATCCATCACCATCATCAGCGCTTCTTACGCTTCAAGATTTTGGGACAGCATTTTCAGTTTCGTGCTCTCCCTTTTGGTCTGGCGACGGCTCCGCGTGTCTTCACCAAGATCATGGTAGTGGTGGCGGCGGCGCTCCGCAAGGAGGGTATCCTTATACATCCCTATCTAGACGACTGGCTCATTCGGGCGAAGTCGAGGACGCAGGGTTACCGTGCTGTAGACAGGGTAGTACAACTTCTTCAGTCTCTGGGATGGATCGTCAATTTCTCAAAGAGCAAACTGATACCGTCCCAATCGCTGGATTTTCTGGGAGCACACTTCGACACCAGCCGAGCCAAGGTATTTCTGCACCCGGACAGAGCTCGGGCTCTGCATGCTCAGGTAACACGGTTCATGGCACTAGTTGCTCCCACGGCGTGGAATTATCTCCAGGTACTGGGAACCATGGCCTCAACAATCGATTTGGTTCCGTGGGCCTTCGCTCATCTCAGGCCTCTCCAGAGGTCTCTGCTTTCGCGATGGAACCCAGTGTCGAGAGATTTTCAAGCAGTACTGCCCATCCCGGATGTTGTCTTGCTCAGCTTACAGTGGTGGCTGGACCCTCAACAATTAGCTCAGGGAGTGTCTCTACAGAACCCGGATTGGGTGATCGTCACCATGGATGCCAGTCTCACCGGCTGGGGGGCGGTCTGTCAGGACAGGTCTCTCCAAGGCCGATGGACGATGGAACAGTCCACTTGGCCCATCAATCGGCTAGAGACCAGAGCAGTCCGTCTAGCGCTGCAGGGGTTCTACCCACTGGTACGCAGTCGAGCGGTTCGGATTCTTTCGGACAATGCAACCACAGTGGCGTACATCAATCGCCAGGGGGCCACCAGAAGCCATCTAGTCTCGTTGGAGACCGAGTTGATGACATGGGCGGAGCTACACTTACAGCGTCTAGCGGCTTCGCACATAGCGGGCGTGGACAACGTTCAGGCAGATTTTCTCAGTCGACAGCACCTGGATCCCAGAGAGTGGGAACTCTCGGAGGACACAATGTGAAGGATAGTACAGCGTTGGGGGAGACCCCATGTGGATCTAATGGCAACCGCGACAAATGCAAAGGCCGCCCGGTTCTTCAGCCGCAGGCGAGAGCACGGCGCGGAAGGAGTCGAAGCGCTGGTTCTTCCCTGGCCTCGACAGTGTCTCCTGTATGTCTTTCCTCCGTGGCCTCTAGTGGGCAAGGTTATCCGACGGATAGAGACGCATCAAGGTCCGGTGATCCTAGTTGCACCAGAGTGGCCTCGTCGACCATGGTTTGCAGATCTTCTCAATCTGGCAGTAGACGGCCCTCTTCGGCTCAGTCATCTGCCACGTCTTCTTCGCCAAGGACCAATATTTTTCAAGGAGGGAGATCGCTTCTGTCTTGCGGCTTGGCTTTTGAGAGGCGTCAATTGAGACGGCGCGGATATCCAGAATCTGTCATCTCCATGCTCCTGAAAGCTAGGAAGACATCCACGTCGGTTACTTATGTCAGAGTATGGAAGGTTTTTGAGGAATGGTGCGAGTCAAAATCGATTCTACCAAGGCAGGCCTCGGTGACACATCTGCTTTCCTTCCTACAGGCTGGTCTGGATTTGGGCCTGGCCTATAATTCTCTTTGTGTGCAGGTGGCGGCGTTGGGAGCTTTCCTACGTAGTAATGACAGGGAGCTTCTGGCCTCACATCCAGATATCCTACGTTTTCTAAAGGGGGTAAAACACTTGAAGCCTCCAATTAGACCACCTTGTCCTTCTTGGAATCTCAATTTGGTACTCCGGGCTCTATGTGCATCGCCTTTTGAGCCTCTGACTTCGGCCACACTCAAGGATGTCACCCTTAAGACCATCTTCCTTGTGGCGATCAGCTCAGCATGTCTGATCTCTGAACTACAAGCTCTATCATGTAGGGAGCCATACCTTCGTTTCACGCCAGGGGGAGTATCCCTGCGGACAGTTCCATCTTTTCTGCCGAAAGTGGACTCGACTTTCCATCTCAACCAATCGATAGAGCTTCCGTCATTTTTATCCTCTGATTCTTCTGACCTGCGTCGGTTGGATGTCCGACGTTCTTTGATACATTATTTGGAGGTCACTAATGAATTTCGACTCTCCGATCATTTGTTTGTCCTTTGGTCGGGACCCAGGAAGGCTTGCATGGCATCCAAACAATCAATCGCTCGCTGGCTGAAAGGAGCGATTATAGCCGCATACATCGGAGTGGGTAAGTCTCCACCTTTAGCTGTTAAGGCGCATTCTCTCCGCGCTCAAGCGACGTCGTGGGCGGAAAGTTCTGCAGTTTCTTCTCAGGAAATCTGTAGGGCGGCCACATGGAAGTCTCTCCACACTTTCGCAAGACATTATCGTCTAGACATTCGCGCGCCGTCTCACGGTCAGCTTGGAGACAGGGTCATACGGGCAGGGCTGTCCGCGACCCACCCACGATGGGGAAGCTTTGGTACATCCCACAGTCTGGAATGATCCTGGTACGTACAGGGAAAAGAAAATTATTCCTTACCTGCTAATTTTCGTTCCTGTAGTACCATGGATCATTCCAGACCCTTCCCTGGTTTTGGGGGTTCTTTGTGGGCCATCCCTGCTTTCCTGTCTTCACAATATTTTCACTCTGTATCTCTAGTTATTGCGAGCTGTGTCTTTGAACACAGTGCTGTTTGCAAGTTCTCAGTTACAGTTTTTTGAGTACAAGTTACTTGCTGTCACTTACAGCTGTTATTTTTTCTCTATATTTTTGAGATTAATTGATTCCTCTGGTTCTGTCTCTTCTCGTCTTGGCTTTGCTAGTCCAGTTACTGAGGATTGAGGCGAGGGAGGCGTGGCTATATAGGTCCTCCCCTGGGAATTTTTGGTTCTAACTCCATCTGCTGGACAGGGAACATAACCCACAGTCTGGAATGATCCATGGTACTACAGGAATGAAAATTAGCAGGTAAGGAATACTTTTCTTTTAATAATTCCTAACATTGTTTGCTTTTTTGCCTGCTGCAGCACACTGAGCTGACAATTTCAGTGTATTATCCACTATGATACCCAGATCATTTTCCTGGGTGGTAACTCCTAAAACGGAACCTAACATTGTGTAACTACAGCAAAGGTTATTTTTCCCTATATGTATCACCTTACACTTGTCCACATTAAATTTCATCTTCCATTTGGATGGCCAGACTTCCAGTCTCGCAAGGTCCTCCTGCGATTTATCAGAATCTGCTTGTGATTTAACTACTCTAGTACTTTGGTGTCATCTGCAAATGTGATCACCTCACTCATCATAACTCTTTCCAGATCATTTATAAATATATTAAAAAGCCCCAGTCCGAGTACAGATCCCTGAGGCATTCCACTGTTTATCTTTTTCCAGTGTGGAAACAGACCATTTAATCCTAATTTCTGTTTCCTGTCTTTTAACGAGTTTGCAATCCACTAAAGGACATCTTCTCCTATTCTATGACTTTTTAGTTTTCTTAGAAGCTTCTCATGAGGGAGTTTGTCAAATTCCTGCTGAAAATCCAAATACACTAGATCTACCGGTTCACCTTTAACCACATGCTTATTCACCCCTTCAAGATGCAGCAAATTTGTGAGGCAAGACTTCCCTTGGGTAAATCCATGCCGGCTGTGTCCTATTAAATCATGTCTATATATATATGTTCTGTGATTTTATTCTTTATAACAGTTTCCACAATTTTTCCTGGAACTGAAGTCAGGCTCATCAGTGTATAGTTCCCGGATCACCTCTGAAGCCATTTTTATATATTGTGGTTACATTGGCTGCCTTCCAGTCTTCAGGTAGTATGGATGATTTTAATAAGATTACAGCAAGTTCTAACATTATTGTATGAGATTACTTAGGGCTATATTTTTAGAAAGATAACTGATGTCTTTGTAGATTGTGATATTTTTTATTGGATAAACAAACAAGATATCATAGTATGGGAGTTTTTGAGACCACATAGGTCCCTTTTTACAGATCTGATCTTTCATTTTTGTCAGTCTATTGAAAGACATCACAGCCTACAAGGATTCCAGTTTTCTACAGGACCAGTTGGGCTTTAAGAATGCTGGACTTACGGAAAAAGATGATTTACAGAACCAGCCGGGTGGCTCAGGTGGTTAGTGTTATTCATTGCCATCAGAAGGTTCCTACTTCAATCCAGAGTTTGGTCTTCC
This sequence comes from Rhinatrema bivittatum, assembly GCF_901001135.1. NCBI lineage: Eukaryota > Metazoa > Chordata > Amphibia > Gymnophiona > Rhinatrematidae > Rhinatrema > Rhinatrema bivittatum. Next base: position 43,679,051 of record NC_042627.1, on the reverse strand, counting down.
GATCTCTGGGTTGGCTGGGACTAGGAATGCTGTAGAAACAGTATTTACAGACCCTAGGTGGCAGGGAATTTATTTATCAGCTTTTATATTCCACACATATTGAAAAATTGATGCTGAATGGATTACAGAGGTAAAAATATAAATAAAATAGCTAAACATTAGAATCTAAATATTAAAACATAAAAAGCATGAGTAAAACAAGCAATATAATATCATATAATGCAGTGTGCGCAAGGCCCAGCCACGCAGGTAACTCCTGAAATGTATGTGTGCACAGCTTTTAAAATCTGGCCTTTTGTGCATATCTTGAAAACTGGACTGGCTGTGGGATCCCCAAGATAGGTTTGGAAAACCCTGCCCTAAATGAGCCCATGAGGTAGAATAACTGGAGTTGCGTCTGGTCCTTCCTATGAAATAAGCAGATGATGATCTCTGTTGGTCACATGATTTCCTTAAAAGTGGCAGTAGGAGGAATAGTTTGAGGAGAGGGATGTGTTTTTATTTGTACAGTCACAACTAACTAGGCCTAGTATGTCAACCATGTGGCTAAAAATATTTTAACCAGGTATAAAAGGTAAATTATACCAAATAAAAACAATTAAGGTTTACAGCAGTTGAAATGTATTTTGTTTCCTTTACAATGGTAAGGAATCAGCGTTCACAACCCAAAAATTTACCCATCTAGTTTGAACATGACCCTGCTGGATTTTGCCTTGTATCAAGAACCAGTAATTATCTGTAACAGGTCTTTAATTTACAATATGTTCCAGTGCTGTTTTTTATTTTTGCTGCAACTTTTGCTAGTTGATGTTACATGGGTTTCTGTAATCAGCATGTGGGAAAACATTAGTACAGGGTTGAAAAACATGAGGGCTATCATTATGATAAAATTAGTTTAAATTGCTGCATAGTTTTCTTCAAATATACATTTGATGCCAAACACACAGTTTACATTTAGTGTTTTTGATCAAAATTGTCAGAACTGTAAAGTTTTATTCTGACATAGCCCCTTTAGAACTGTAAACTTTTATTCTGTCACCTCTGTGAAGCCCTTCATGTACAGTATGTAATGAGCTATTGTTGTAAAGTAACCTGTAACTTCCTGGCATATATTTTCAACTCATGCCTAGTGGATTCTGTACTATTTAAATCCAAATTAACTATGCCATCTTTTCACTGAATTAATGAAGGGAGCATAGTTCTTGAAAAACTAATCACAGATGTATTAAATTAGTCCAGCACATAAGAACATAAGATATGCCATACTGGGTCAGACCAAGGGTCGATTAAGCCCAGTATCCTGTTTCCAACAGTGGCCAATCCAAATCATAAGTACCTGGCAACATAGAAACATAGAAATGACGGCAGAAAAAGACCAAACGGCCCATCCAGTCTGCCCAGCAAGCTCCCATACTTATCTGTTTCATTGACCACCAAGTTCAGGGCCCTTGGTAAATGATTGATTTGAATTTCCTGCCACCCCATGTTGATGCAGAGAGTAATGTTGGGAGTTGAAGCATAAGGCTTAATGGTTAAGGGTAGTAACTGCCACATCAAGCAAGTTACCCCGATGCTTGTTTACCCAGACTGCACAGATCAATGCCTTATCGGATGTTGTCTGAATGTAAATCCTCTTTTCCACATTTACCCTGCCGTTGAAGCAGAGAGCAACGCTGGATATGCATTCAAAGTGAAGTATCAAGCTTAACTGGTTTAAGGTACTAACCACCGAAATAAGCAAACTACCCCTACTCTTATTTGTTTACCCAGTCTGTGTAGTTCAGTCCTTGTTGGTTGTTGTCTGAATGCAAATCCTCTTTTCCACGTTTCCCCTTGCCATTGAAGCAGAGAGCAATGTTGGAGTTGCATTAACCGTGTGAAGGCTTATTGAGTAAGGGTAATAATCACCAGGTAGTAGCCACCATTCCAGCAAGCCACCCTCATGGCTCTTCTCTTCATTCCCATCCTCTAGCCTTTATGGATCCACAGTGTTTATCCCATGCCCCTTTGAAATCCTTCACAGTTTGTCTTCACTACTTCCTCCGGAAGGGCATTCCAGGCATCCACCACCCTCTCCGTGAAGAAATACTTCCTGACATTGGTTCTGAGTCGTCTTGGAGTTTCAAATCGTGACCCCTACATTAGATAGATAGATTACAAGCTACTACTGCTTATTAATTACCGTCATAGCAGTTTATGGATTTATCCTCTAGGAACTTATCCAAACGATTGGTTTTAAATGAGCTACTTGCTAACTTCATGGAGTGCCCCCTGGTCCTTCTATTATCTGAGAGAGTAAATAACAGATTTACATTAACTTGTTCAAGTCTTTTCATGATTTTATAGACTTCTATCATATCCCCCCTCAGTCATCTCTTCTCCAAACTGAACAGCCCAAACTTCTTTAGCCTTTCCTCATAGAGCAGCCGTTCCATGCCCCTTATTATTTTGGTCACCCTTCTCTGCACTTTCTCCAGTGCAGCTATATCCTTTTTGAGATTCAGTGACCTGAACTGCACACAGTATTCAAGGTGCGGTCTCACCATGGAGCGATACAGAGGCATTATGACATTCTCAGTTTTATTTTCCATTCCCTTCTTAGTAATTCCTAATATTCTGCTTGCTTTTTTGATTGCCACAGCACACTGGGCTGAAAATTTCAATGTATTATTCACTATGACACCTAGATCTCTTTCCTGGGTGGTAACTCCTAAGATAGAACCTAACATTGTGTAACTACAGCAAGGGTTATTTTTCTCTATATGTGTCACTTTGCACTCTCCATGTTAAATTTCATCTACCATTTGGAAGCCCAGTCTTCCATTCTCACAAAGTCCTACTACAATTCATCACAATCCGCTTGAGATTTAACTACTCTGCATAATTTTGTGTCATCCGCAAATTTGATCACCTCACTCATCGTACCCCTTTCCAGATCATTTATAAATATATTAAAAAGCACCAGTCCAAGTACAGATCGCTGAAGCACTCCACTGTTTACATTTTTCCACTGTGAAAACTGACCATTTAATCCTACTCTCTGCTCCTGTCTTTTAACCAACTTGCAATACACAAAAGGACATCACCTATCCCATGACTTTTTATTTTTCTTAGAAGCCTCTCAAGTGGGACTATGTCAAATGCCTTCTGAAAATCCAAATATACCACATCTACTGGTTCACCTTTGTCCACATATTTATTCACCCCTTCAAAAAAAATGTAGGAGATTTGTGAGGCAAGACTTCCCTTGGGTAAACCCATGCTGGTTGTGTCCCATCAAACCATGTCTATCTAAATGTTTTGTGATTTTATTCTTTATAACAGTTTCCATGATTTTTCCTGGCACTGAAGTCAGGCTCACCGGTCTATAGTTTCCCAGATCACCCCTGGATCCCTTTTTAAATAAAGGGGTTTCATTGGCCATCTTCCAATCTTCAGGTACATTGGCTGATTTTAATGATAGGTTATGAATTTTTACTAATAGGTCTGAAATTTAATTTTTTAATTCTTTCAGAATCCTGGGGTGTATACCCATCCGGTTCAGGTGATTTACTACTCTTCAGTTTGTCAATCAGACCTACCACATCTTCCAGGTTCACCATGATTTGGTTCAGTTGATCTGAATCATCATAAGAACATAAGAAATTGCCATGCTGGGTCAGAACAAGGGTCCATCAAGCCCAGCATTCTGTTTCCAACAGAGGCCAAACCAGGCCACAAGAACCTGGCAATTACCCAAACCCTAAGAAGATCCCATGCTACTGATGCAATTAATAGCAGTGGCTATTCCCTAAGTAAACTTGATTAATAGCCGTTAATGAACTTCTCCTCCAAGAACTTATCCAAACCTTTTTTGAACCCAGCTACACTAACTGCACTAACAACATCCTCTGGCAACAAATTCCAGAGCTTTATTGTGCGTTGAGTGAAAAATAATTTTCTCCGATTAGTCTTAAATGTGCTACTTGCTAACTTCATGGAATGTCCCCTAGACCTTCTATTATTCGAAAGTGTAAATAACCAAGTCACATCTAGTCATTCAAGACCTCTCATGATCTTAAAGACCTCTATCATATCCCCCCTCAGCCGTCTCTTCTCCAAGCTTGAACAGTCCTAACCTCTTCAGCCTTTCCTCATAGGGGAGCTGTTCCATCCTCTTTATCATTTTGGTACCTTCTCCATCGCAACTATATCTTTTTTGAGATATGGCGACCAGAATTGTACACAGTATTCAAGGTGCGGTCTCACCATGGAGCGATATAGAGGCATTATGATATTTTCCGTTTTATTAACCATTCCCTTCCTAATAATTCCTAACATTCTGTTTGCTTTTTTGACTGCTGCAGCACACTGAGCCGACGGTTTTAAAGTATTATCCACTATGATGCCTAGATCTTTTTCCTGGGTGGTAGCTTCTAATATGGAACCTAACATCGTGTAACTATAGCAAGGGTTATTTTTCCCTATATGCAACACCTTGCACTTGTCCACATTAAATTTCATCTACCATTTGGATGCCCAATCTTCCAGTCTTGCAAGGTCCTCCTGTAATGTATCACAGTCTGCTTGTGATTTAACTACTCTGAATAATTTTGTATCATCCCCAAATTTGATAACCTCACTCGTCGTATTCCTTTCCAGATCATTTATATATATATTGAAAAGCACCGGTCCAAGTACAGATCCCTGAGGCACTCCACTGTTTACCCTTTTCCACTGAGAAAATTGACCATTTAATCCTACTCTCTGTTTCCTGTCTTTTAACCAGTTTGTAATCCACGAAAGGAAATCACCTCCTTCTCCCATGACTTTTTAGTTTTCGTAGAAGCCTCTCATGAGGGACTTTGTCAGACGCCTTCTGAAATTCCAAATACACTACATCTACCGGTTCACCTTTATCCACATGTTTATTAACCCCTTTAAAAAAAATGAAGCAGATTTGTTAGGCAAGACTTCCCTTGGGTAAATCCATGTTGAGTGTGTTCCATTAAGCCATGTCTTTCTGTATGCTCTACGATTTTGATCTTGAGAATAGTTTTCATTATTTTTCCCGGCACTGAAGTCAGGCTCACTGGTCTATAGTTACCCGGATCGCCCCTGAAGCCTTTTTTAAATACTGGGGTTACATTGGCCAGTCTTCAGATACAATGGATGATTTTAATGATAGGTTACAAATTTTAACTAATAGATCAGAAATTTCATTTTTGAGTTCCTTCAGTACCCTAGGATGCATACCATCTGGTCCAGGTGATTTGCTACTTTTTAGTTTGTCAATCTGGCCTACTACATCTTCCAGGTTCACAGTGATTTCGTTCAGTTCGTCTGACTCATCACCCCTGAAAATCATCTCCGGAACTGGTATCTCCCCAACATCCTCATTAGTAAACACGGAAGCAAAGAATTCATTTAGTCTTTCTGCAATGGCCTTATCTTCCCTAAGAGCCCCTTGGTCATCTAATGGTCCAACCGACTCCCTCACAGGTTTCTTGCTTCGGATATATTTTAAAAAGTTTTTATTATGAGTTTTTGCCTCTATGGCCAACTTCAATTCAAATTCTCTCTTTGCCTGTCTTATCAATGTTTTACACTTAACTTGACAATGCTTATGTTTTATCCTATTTTCTTCAGATGGATCCTTCTTCCAATTTTTGAATGAGGTTTTTTTGGCTAAAATAGCCTCTTTCACCTTACCTTTTAACCATGTCGGTAATCATTTTGCCTTCTTTACACCTTTCTTAATGTGTGGAATATATATGGACTGCGCCTCTAGGATTGTATTTTTAAACAATGTCCAAGCCTGTTGAAAACTTTTAACCTTTGTAGCTGCACCTTTCAGTTTTTTTCTAACTATTTTCCTCATTTTATCAAAGTTTCCTTTTTGAAAGTTTAGTGTTAGAGCTGCAGATTTACTTATTATCCCCCTTCCAGTTATTAGTTTAAATTTGATCATGTTATGATCACTGTTGCCAAGTGACCCCACCACCGTTACCTCTCTCACCAAATCCTGCATTCCACTAAGAATTAAATCTAAAATAGCTCCCTCTCTTGTTGGTTCCTGAACCAATTGCTCCATGAAGCAGTCATTTATTACATCCAGGAACATTGTCTCTAGCAAGTCCTGATGTTACATTTATCCAGTCAATATTGGGGTAATTGAAATCTCCCATTATTATTGCACTGCCAAATTGGTTTGCTTCCTTGATTTCTCTTAGCATTTCATCATCTGCCTGACCATTTTGTCCAGGTGGATGGTAGTATACTCCTATCACTATACTCTTACCCAACACACATGGGATTTCTACCCATATAGATTCTACTGAGCATTTAGTGTCTTGAATGATCTTTATCTCGTTGGACTCAATACCCTCCCGGACATAAAGTGCCACACCCCCACCAAGTTGATCCTCCCTATCATTGCGATATAATTTGTACCCTGATATAGCACTGTCCCATTGGTTATCCTCCTTCCACCAAGTCTCTGTGATGCCAATTGTGTCAATCTCATCATTTGCTGCTATACACTCTAACTCTCCCATCTTATTTCTTAGACTTCTGGCAGTGGCATACAGACATTTCAAAGTATGTTTTTTGTTTGTTTTAACAACCTGTTTTTCAGTTGTTTGGGATAATTTGGAAATCATTAGCTTCGGTGATTTTTTACATATAGGCAGATGGACTATGTTTGCTTTTAATGGAACCTGTCTGTTGGGATGCCCTAACTCTCCTGTTTCATTAGTATCCTTCAAGGATACATTTCTCTGAACCATGCACTGCTGCGTGACTGACGGCTTTCCTTGAAAACGTCTCGAACGGATATCTCTCCAATATCCTCTTCAGTAAACACTGAAGCAAAGAAATTGTTAAATCTTTCCACGATGGCCTTATCTTCTCTAAGTGCCCCTTTAATCCCTTGATCATCCAGCAGTCCAACTGACTCCCTTGCAGGCTTTCTGCTTCGGACATATTTAAAAAAAATTTTATTGTGAGTTTTTGCCTCTATGGCCAACTTTTCAAATTTTCTCTTAGCCTGTCTGTATCCTATTTTCTTCTGATGGACCCTTCTTCTAATTTTTTGAATGAAGATCTTTTGGCTAAAATAGCCTCTTTCACTTCACCTTTTAACCATGCCAGTAATCATTTTGCCTTCCTTCCATCTTTTTTAATGCGTGGAATACTTCTGGTCTGTGCTTCTAGGATGGTATTTGTTAACAATGTGCATGCCTGCTGCACACGTTTTACCTTTGTAGTTGCACCTTTCAGGGTTTTTTTCAAACTATTTTTCGCATTTTATCAAAGTTTTCTTTTTGAAAGTTAATGCTAGAGCTGTGGATTTACATACTGTCCCCTTCCAATCATTAATTCAAATTTGATCATTTTTTGATCATTCTTGCCAAGTAGCCCCACCACAGTTACCTCTCTCACTAAATCCTGTGCTCCACTGAGAATTAGATCTAAAATCTCTCCCTCTCTCGTCGGTTTCTGAACCAATTGCTCAGTAAATGGTTCCATGTACAGCTTGTTTCTTGACCCTTATTTCTACTGATCCAAATCATTAATTTGGCAATTTATTTTTGGCAGTTTTTAGCTTTCTGATGTACTGTGGAGAATCCCACTGGGTCTCTATTAATAGAATTATGTTAACTGTTTAGGTAGAAGTATCTTTAATTGATGTATAGCTCCCTCATGTGGGTTGTTGTGATGGTAATGTCCTGGCTGTATAAAAACCAGAGACACCATTTTGTATTGTGGATTTTTAAATTGATCTTTGGTTTTGTTCTTTTTATTTAAAAGGGAGTGCCCTGGGACCTTTAAGAGCAAAGTATTGGTCAGATGGAAGAAAGGTTAACTCATCTTATCTTTTTGAGAATTTTACTTTTTTTGGATGTTTTGGAGGAAGTTTTGTCCACCCTTCCTTCATATCTTCTTGTTTTTGGAAGCATGGATTTTATTTTAGGTCTAGCAACTAAATTCCCCCAAACCTAGGGAATTTAGTCACGGACAGGAAGAAAGAAGTTTTTCAAGAGTCTCTAAGGACCCTTCACAGGTCAACAGAAGGAATGCATTCCTTTGGAGGAGGATGGAAATTTGAGAGGAGGATTGTGCACTTATTTGGTGTTAGCCGCCATCAGGATATACTGCAGGAGTTTGGATAAGGAGTAGTCATCTGAATCAAGGTATGAAAAATGGGATTTGAACTTATGCCAGCTAAATTTAGTGAGGAATACTATTCTACCAATTCTGGGAGGTAGCTCCAAACTACCCCTGCAATTGAAAAAGGATGTGGAAATAGAAGAGTAAAGTAAAACACCAGTAAAGAATCACAGATTTATTGGAACTAAATTATGTGATGGATTTTATGGAACAAAGACTTGTATATTGTCAATCACTTCATTTCTACATTTATCAATAAAGTTATATTGCAGCCACATCCAGTGTGATGATTATTACTGTGATACTCAAGCAACTCTCTGTGCCTTTGAGATTAGTTACCCATATCTCCATCTGACAGGGAATCCTGGAAACAGATGGGCTCAAGGACAGTATAGGAAGTTCGGACAGCATAAGCCCTTGTAATGAAGGTGGTCCTTAAACTCCTCAGTGAGGACATCAACTCAGGGGTTTCAGTACAGTTTGCATATTTATGTGCATGTGCATAAATACTCATGAATCCTAACAGCTTGCTGTGGTTTTACCTTTTTATGGTTTTGTGGTGTTATGTTGCTTAGATGTAATCTTAGATTACATGTATATCCATTTGGGGTTTTTATTATTTATTATGGAGTAGATTTTAAAATGCGTGTGGTTTCCGGTGTGCGTGTGTTATAAAATCCGAGGGCCATCCGCACCGGATTTTAAAATTTTAAAACGCATAGGGGTTGAATTTTAGTAAATTACGCAAGGTGACACAATCGGGCCTCCCCCAGTTCCCTCCCCCTACCTAAATTCCCTCCCTCTTCCCCTCTCCTCTCCACCCCCTAAACCCTTCGTTTGAACTTATGATTTTTTTTTGTTTTATTACTTACTGCTCCCCTGGAGCAGAAGTAGATTGCGCGCAGCTGCCAGTGTGCGCTTCCCCAGGATAGCAGCTGATGGCTGCTGTCCTGGCTAGCCTGCCCCTTTTCAGGGCCCGGCACTTGTGCGTGAATTAGCACACGCACATGGCCGGGCCCTTTTGAAAATGGATGCGGCACGCGCAAGGCCTGGTCACATGTGTAAGTGCTATTCTCACAGGACAAGCAGGATGGTTGTCCTCACAAATGGGTGACATCGAGGATGGAGCCCACCACGGAAAACTTCTGTCAAAGTTTAAACAGAACTTTGACTGGCCCCTACTGGGCATGCCCAGCAAGGCACTGACCCTGCAGCCAGCAGGGGTCTCCCTTCAGTCTTCTTTTTTCCGCGCAGCAGTTGCCACGCGGTGAAAGGAGCTCTCTTACCACGTTCCTGACAGGAATTCGGTTTTTTTTTCTTTCCGAAGAAAATTTGCCCCTCAGGGGTCTCCCTTCGACAAATTTTTGTCACCTCCGCGAAAGCCGGTAAGTTTTTTGCCGATTTTCATCGACTGCCGTCGATTTTGGCCCTAGAGGCCTGTTGGCACTTACCAATCCCGCGGCTAAATTTGGCCCTAGGCCATGGCGACGGGGTTCCGTCGTTGTCCGGATTGCACCCGGACTATGTCAATCACAGATCCCCATCGGGTCTGTGTTCTATGTTTGGGAAGTGAGCATGATGTCCTGACTTGCACTAAATGTGCCCTAATGACACCTAAGGGTCGTAAAGCCAGGATGGAGAAGATGGGGCTCCTCTTCCATGCACCCACCCCAACGCCATCGATAGCATCGACGTCATCGGAACCGGCACCGTCGAAGTTGCACCACCATCGTCAACCCTCCGGTGACCGTCCTCCACCGATGACTTCTCGGCCGTCGACTCCTGTCCCCTCCCCGGATGGGCGAGGAGATCGGAAGGATAAGCATCGCCATCGACGGCACAAGTCTCGGCCCGTCGAGGATCCACAACCATCGACCTCTGAACAGGCCGAGCCACCGACGAAAAAGCCTCGGTCAGACCTGGCACCGTCCACGTCTCGTTCGCAGGCACCGAGGAAACCCTCACCCTCCCGGGGTGCGGGGGCCGTGATCCCACCGGTTACGGTGGTACTTCCGGCCCTGCCTCAGCCTCCCTCTCCCGTCGAGCCGGGTATGGTTACCCCTGGTCTCCGGGCAGAACTGGACCGGCTGGTCCAGGAGGCCATCGAGAATGCGATGCGAAGATTCCAGCCTCCACCGGCACCGCCTCCGGCACCGATTCCGGCACCGCCTCAGGCACCGACCTCAGCACCGACTCTGCCACCGAGGAGGGAACCGACCACCGAGCCTCTAGTGGAAGCGTTGGCACCGATACTAAATCGTATGGAGGCACTCATGCGCGCCCTTCCATCGGTGATTCCAGTAGCACCGACTACACCATCATCTCCGGAAGGACATTCATCGACAGGAGAAACACCGTTCCGGATTCCCCCGTCCGGTGTCGTTCCATCGGTGCCTTCACATACCTTTCCACCGATTTATCCTTCGGCTCCATCGATTCCAAGATCGGCACCGATTCCATCGGTACCCCCGAAGCCCTCGATGCCGTTCACAGTTCCGCTTGCAGCACCGATTCCATCGATGCCTTTGGATCCTCTACCAGGTCCTTCAGGACTGCAAGCCCTACATGATCCTTATGATACCTGGGGTGATGATACATCTTCAGATACAGATTTACCATCCCCACCATCTCCTACAGAGAGTAGAAAACGATCTCCTCCTGAAGATCTCTCCTTTATAAATTTTGTAAAGGAGATGTCAGAAATTGTGCCTTTTCAGCTGCAATCTGAGACCGATGACAGGCACCAAATGATGGAGCTGCTCCAATTTCTGGATGCCCCAAAAATCATCGCTTCCATCCCCATTCACCAGGTATTTCTGGATCTTTTAAAGAAAAACTGGGAATCACCTTCATCTGTGTCACCAGTTAATAAAAAAGCTGACTCAACATACCTCGTTCAGTCAGCACCAGGATTTCAGAAGTCTCAACTGGATCATCGCTCTGTTGTAGTTGAGTCTGCGCAAAAGAAGGCCAAGCGCCTAAACCACACTCTTCCACTCCCCCTATCAAGGACAACAAATTCCTTGATAGTGTGGGCAGGAAAGTGTATCATGGGGCTATGTTGATATCTCGCATAGCTTCATACCAACTTTATATGACTCAATACAACAGAGCTATCCTTAAACAGATGCAGGACTACGCTGACACATTACCGGACCAATACCAGCCACAGCTTCAAGCCCTCCTTCACAAAGGATTTGAAGCTGGGAAGCACGAGATCAGAACGGCCTACGATATCTTCGATGCTTCCACGAAAGTCTCAGCTACTGCCATCTCAGCCAGACGTTGGGCTTGGTTAAAATCATCCAACCTTCGCCCAGAGGTCCAGGATCGTCTAGCCGATTTACCCTGCTTGGGGGACAATCTGTTCGGAGAACAGATTCAACAGATTGTGGCGGAATTGAAGGATCACCACGAGACGTTGAAACAACTTTCGTCTGTTCCATCTGAGGTATCCTCCAAACCACCACCTAAGAAGGACTCTAAAAAGTCATTCTTTCGGCCACGTCGTTATTACCCTCCGTCGACTAGGCCTCGTCCGGCTCGATCCTCCACCAGACCTCAGCTACGCCAACCTCGGAAACAAAGACCTGCTGTAGCCCCACCTCCCGGGCCTGCGGCAGGCCTTTGACTTCCCGATACGGAGCACATGCCATATCCCACTCCCCCACATCCCTGTAGGGGGTTGTCTGTGCCACTTTTTGCAGCATTGGATAGGGATTACCTCAGACCAGTGGGTGCTGGCAATTATCGCACAGGGTTACCACCTCAATTTCATAACTCTTCCGACAGACTCCCCGCCTCTTCAAGCATGGAGTCTATCCAGCCACTTGACTCAATTACAACAGGAAGTATCCCTTCTTTTGCAATCAAATGCTATAGAACCTGTCCCTCCCTCTCAACGAGGCAAGGGATTTTACTCCAGGTACTTCCTAATTCCAAAAAAGTCAGGAGGGCTACGTCCAATTTTGGACCTTCGGGCCCTCAACAAGTACCTTCAAAAAGAAAAGTTCAAGATGGTAACCCTGGGCACGTTACTCCCTCTGCTGCAAAGAGGGGATTGGCTATGCTCCCTCGACCTCAAGGAAGCTTATACCCATATTGCGATAACACAATCCCATCGCAAATATCTGCGGTTTCTAGTAGGCCGCGACCATTATCAATACCGAGTACTACCTTTCGGTCTGGCATCTGCTCCACGAGTCTTCACCAAATGCCTCGTAGTTGTAGCAGCATTCCTCAGGAAGGAAGGTGTCCACGTATACCCCTATCTGGACGATTGGCTAATCAGGGCCTCCACCCCTCAGATTGCCCGGTCCTCCCTACAATTGACAATCAACACACTCCTTTCCTTAGGGTTTCTTGTCAATTACGAGAAATCTTGCTTCGTCCCATCTCAAACCTTATCTTTCATTGGGGCAGACTTGGACACCTTACAGGCAAAGGCCTACCTTCCGCTTCAACGGGTCCAAACTCTCATGTCCCTAGCTCACCAGCTCCAGTCTCAAGATACGGCCACGGCTCGCCAGTTCCTCATTCTCCTAGGACACATGGCATCCTCGGTTCAAGTCACTCCCATGACCCGACTACCCTTGAGAGTAACACAATGGACTCTACGACACCAATGGATTCAAGCTTTTCAGCCTCTGTCCTCCATAGTCACAGTCACACAAGCGCTGCGCCTATCCTTAACCTGGTGGACGACTCAGGTCAACCTCCTTCAGGGCTTACCCTTTCTTCCACCGGATCCGCAAGTAATTCTAACCACCGACGCTTCTCACATCGGTTGGGGAGCCCATGTGGACAACTTTCAAACCCAAGGGTTATGGTCCAACGAGGAAGCCGAACACCAGATCAATTTCCTGGAACTTCGAGCAATCCGCTATGCGCTCCGCACTTTCAAAGATCATCTCTTTCATCAGATAATCTTAATCCAGACGGACAACCAAGTGGCCATGTGGTACATAAACAAGCAGGGAGGCACAGGCTCCTTCCTTCTGTGTCAGGAAGCTGCGCAGATCTGGGCGGAAGCCCTCTCCCACTCCATGTACCTCAGGGCCACTTACCTGCCGGGAGTAGACAATGTATTGGCAGACCGGCTGAGCCGTGTCTTCCGACCGCACGAGTGGTCACTCGATCCTCTGATAGCGACCTCTCTGTTTCACAAGTGGGGTTCTCCCCGCATAGACCTCTTTGCGTCCCCTCAGAACCACAAAGTGGACGATTACTGCTCTCTCATTCGGAGCCAGCACTCTCGGCCGAGGGATGCATTCTCCCTCAAGTGGACAACCGGTCTGCTCTACGCATTCCCTCCACTTCCTCTTGTGTCAAAGACTCTCGTGAAGCTACGCCAGGACGGAGGAACCATGATCCTGATAGCACCTTACTGGCCACGCCAAGTATGGTTTCCAATACTCCAGGATCTCTCCATCCGCAGGCACATTCCTCTGGGAAAGGACCCGCATCTGCTCACTCAAAACGACGGATGCCTCCTCCATCCCAACCTCCAAGCCTTGTCCCTGACGGCATGGATGTTGAAAGGTTAGTCCTTCAGCCTTTCAACCTTTCAGATTCCGTTTCTCGAGTCCTGATAGCTTCACGAAAGCCTTCCACAAGAAAGTCTTACTCATACAAATGGAAAAGGTACACATCATGGTGCACTTCTCAGTCCCTTGATCCCCTTTCCTGTCCAATCTCCAAATTCTTGGACTATTTATGGCATCTCTCTGAATCAGGTCTTAAAACCTCTTCCATTAGGATGCATGTCAGTGCGGTAGCCGCCTTCCATAAAGGTGTACAGGGTGTCCCTATTTCAGTACAACCCCTAGTAACACGTTTTCTTAAAGGCTTGCTCCATCTGAAGCCACCCTTACGGCCTCCGGCCCCATCCTGGGACCTTAATCTGGTTCTTGGTCGTCTAATGAAACCTCCTTTCGAACCTCTGCACTCCTGTGAGTTAAAGTATCTCACATGGAAAGTGTTATTCCTTTTGGCTATCACTTCAGCTCGCAGGGTTAGTGAATTACAGGCCCTAGTTACCTATCCGCCTTACACTAAGCTCCTGCAGGACCGGGCGGTACTCCGCACTCACCCTAAATTTTTACCTAAGGTAGTTTCTGAGTTTCATATTAATCAATCCATCATACTACCTATCTTTTTTCCCAGGCCCCACTCCAACTCTGGAGAACAGACCCTGCATACCCTAGACTGTAAACGGGCTCTAGCCTTTTACCTAGACCGTACAGTTTCTCACAGGAAGAGCACTCAATTATTCGTCTCTTTCCATCCTAACAAGTTAGGACAACCTGTGGGTAAGCAGGCTCTTTCCTCCTGGTTGGCGGACTGCATTGCTTTCTGCTATGAGCAAGCGGGCATCCCTTTTCAAGACCGTGTCAAAGCACACTCTGTGAGGGCCATGGCTACTTCAGTGGCACACCTTCGATCGGTGCCGCTTCCTGACATCTGCAAGGCTGCAACCTGGAGTTCTCTCCATACCTTTGCAGCCCACTATTGTTTGGACAAAGCTGGAAGACAGGACTCCATCTTCGGCCAATCTGTCTTGCGTATCCTTTTTCCAACGTGATGTACCAACACCCTTCCACCTTCCCGGTAGGGTGCGGATGCCCTTTACCAAATTCCACCCCAGTTGTAGTGCCTGTTGCACGTCGTTGGGTGCATTTGGTGCTAGTCAGGACATCCTCAGCTCGGTACTCACCCATTTGTGAGGACAACCATCCTGCTTGTCCTGTGAGAAAGCAAATGTTGCTTACCTGATGTAACAGGTGTTCTCACAGGACAGCAGGATGTTAGTCCTCACGAAACCCGCCCGCCACCCCGCGGTGTTGGGTTTGTTTTGTTTTTACTTTCTAGGCACTGCCTGTAGCTTTGAACATCAGACTGAAGGGAGACCCCTGCTGGCTGCAGGGTCAGTGCCTTGCTGGGCATGCCCAGTAGGGGCCAGTCAAAGTTCTGTTTAAACTTTGACAGAAGTTTTCCGTGGTGGGCTCCATCCTCGATGTCACCCATTTGTGAGGACTAACATCCTGCTGTCCTGTGAGAACACCTGTTACATCAGGTAAGCAACATTTGCTTTTTTAATGTGCGCGGCCATTTGAAAATTCGGCCTTAAATGTTTTATAATTTTTTGGGGGGTTTATTTTCAGGAAAGCGAGCAGTAAATTTGACAAAAATACATAAACAGTCTCAAGATCTCTCTCACATAGATAACATGGTGATGAACTCACCCCTGAATGATTTTCAGAAGGATGGATTGCAGAATCATTTGTTTCCCTACTTGGGTCAGCTGTTTAATTTGTTTCCGTCTGTGTTGCTGCTGCTGCTTGATATTGGCTGTACAGTGTGGAAATGTTTTGTCATGTAGTTAGCGATTGCTTCCAGTTCTGTCTTCACAACTTTACATCTGCTTCATCTACTAAATAGGGACTAAAAGTGGAGAACAAACCCTTCTGTGTAATGAAATGAATTGCTCTTTGCAGTCACTGAAATACTCTGCAAAATGGGAGGTCTTATGGTATGTTAAGATTGATGCTTTGCTTAAAGGATAAGTAATGTTTTAAAAGTAGCCATAGTAAAACAGCTATCTACCTTATAAATGGGCTCTGACCGACGGCCCGCAAATGCGCAGTAGAGAGCAGCTCTACCGCGCATGCGCGGGTGAGTACGTCGGCCAGAGTTTGCCTGTTGACAAAAATGGCACTGGGAGGACCCGTAGCGGCAGCGGCGGCGAGGTCCCGTAGCGGCAGCGAGGACCCGCAGCGGCGGCAAGCGCGCGCCATCTGAAGGGGTTGTGAATGAGCTGGGAGAGGAGTGGAGTGACTGAGGGGAGGGGGAGGGAGGAGAGAGTGAGGTGAGAAGGAGTGGGAGGGAGAATAGAGGTGGGAGGGGAGGGGGAGGTGGAAGGGAGAGGGGGGAGGGAGAGGTGGAAGGGAGAATGAGGGGGGAGGGGGAGATGGAAGGGAGAATGAGAAGGAGGGAGAATGAGGAGGAGGTGGAAGGGAGAGGAGGGGGAGGGAGAATGAGGAGAAGGTGGGAGGGAGAATGAGGGGGAGGAGGGAGGGAGAATGAGGGAGAAGGAAATGGACCGAAAATTTTTTTTTTTAATGTAGCCCGTTGTTATGGGCTTACTGGCTAATCTTACTCTAAAAGACAACTTATGTTTGCTTTGGCTATTTAATGCAAAATGATAACCCCAGATTTTTTACCTAAATTTATTTTGTAATCTAGATCAATATTTCTCAACCAGTGTACCTTCAGACCTGATCAGGTGTGCCACAGAAAAGTCACCACTGCCCAATGCACAGAACCAGGCCAGCACCCAGGCTCTGCTCTCAGCAATTCACAGCAGCAAGAGTTACACCAGTGGTGGCTTAAGTGTGCAGGAGTTCCTTTCTCAGAAAATGTGCAATCATGCCTTCCTCTTATTTCTAGCTATACAGCATGACCCCTGGAGTATGGTAACTAATGAGCAGCATGCAGTGCATGGATTACTGGCACACACAATACCTCCTCATATTCCCCAGCCTCTTATCTCAGACTGAGTGAGATAGGGGAAGTGTGTATTAAAACCAGCAGCAGTGGAGGAGCTGTGGTAGCCAAGTTAACTAACCAAACCACTGCCTGAATTACACCAAGTTCTTCCTTTTCTTGCACTTTCTGGCCCACATGT
The DNA here is from genome assembly GCF_901001135.1 of Rhinatrema bivittatum. Taxonomy (NCBI): domain Eukaryota; kingdom Metazoa; phylum Chordata; class Amphibia; order Gymnophiona; family Rhinatrematidae; genus Rhinatrema; species Rhinatrema bivittatum. Next base: position 43,662,214 of record NC_042627.1, on the reverse strand, counting down.
GTCTCTGCCCCTGCTCTCCCTTAATTTTAAAATTTGGAAGAGAGACTAGTCTGGCTTTCCATGCTTTCTTAGCTCTTTTGACCATACGAGTCCTCTCCACATCTGCATAGCCGGCCCCATTTTTTCCACAGGTTTTTGTTCATGTAGGTGTTCTGTGGGCTGGAAAAGGGTGGGAAACACTGATCTAGCTGAAGAGAACCATTTTGTAATGTGCGGTTATAAGAGTTAAAACCGGAACACATTTCTTCCATTTTACTTTTTTGGTTATGTTTTGTAAGCATTGCATATTTACAGTTTAGATTCATTATGAGAGTAAAAACTATGTGATTGAGTAAAAGCATTTTATTTTAAGGGCTTCCATGTTGGAATTGATGTGATTTTTTTTTTTTTGTCACAAGTCAACAGAATGGCTTTCTCTATGCCAGACTGAATTAGATATGGAAAATAACTGATTTTTAGACCATTGCATTATTTTAAGATTTAAATCGGTACAGGCAGTGCATACAACTACCTTTCTAATAATTGCAACCAGTTCATGAAGCAGCATTGGTACCAGTCAGATTGAAATCCATCTAGTCAACTGTGAAATCTAATGTATCTAGCATATTGAATGTATAACTTCATCCTGTTTATAAAAATACCTAGATAGAGAGAAAGGAGTAGTGTACTTCTATCTTTATTATATTAACTTAGTTGCAGCATGCTGATTTTTCTGACTTTGAAGTTTGGCAAGATTGCATGCTTGCTGAATAAATGGGAAATTATTTTGTGTAGAATGAACAAGTATGTATTTTGTGAAACATTTCTTCTATCAATAGATTTTTCAGATATTTTACATTTAATTGGGCATTATTTACTCTTATAGAGTAGGTTCTATTCTTGTATAGCAGACAGTACAGGCATGCCATAGACTTATGGCATGAAGTGTGAGTAAAATGTTAATAAACTGTCCAGCATTCAGAAATCACATCAGTTAAAATTCTTCAGTACCATTTACTGAAAGCTTCATTCAAGATTCCACATTATAAAAAGTAGATCCCCCACGCTTTTTGTTCTTATTACCTGTTGAGTGTATGGATCCTTCATTCCACTTTGTTACCTTTTGCAGTATACTTCTTGAAGCCATGTACATTTCCTGAGAATTATTTGTGTTAACAACATAAGAAATGCCATGTTGGGTCAGACCAAGGTCCATCGAGCCCAGTATTCTGTCTCTGACAGTGGCCAATCCAGGTCACAAATATCCGTCTGATCCCCAATAGTTGATCTATTTCTTGTATCATATTTCCAGGAATAAGCGCCGGCTTTCCCAAGTCTACCTGGCTAATAACTGTATATGGACCTTCAGGAGCTTGACCAGTTCCCTTTTGAACCTTACTATCTTAGTTGCCTTGATCACATCCTCCAGAAACAGATTCAATAGCCTGATTGTCCACTGAGTGAAAAAATACTTCCTACGATTTGTTTTAAATCTGCTGTTGCTAGTTTCATGGAGTGTCCCCTAGTCCTAGTGTTTGAAAGGGTAAATAACTGTTCCCTATTTACACATTCCACCCCACATGAATTTATAAATTTGTCATATCTCCTCTGTCAGCTCTTTTCCGAGATAAAGAGCCCTAATTTGTTTAGCCTTTCTCCATACGGGAGCTTTTCCATCTCCTCTTTCATTTTTGTTGCCCTTCTCTGTACCTTTTCTATATCTGCTATGTCTTTTTTTTGAGATGGGGGCAACCCAGGGCTGGTGGAACCACTAGGCAAAATAAGCCTGGGCCTAGGGCACCCACCATTAGGGGGTGCAAGCCTTGTGGGGCCATCAGTTGTGAGCGGCGGCAAGGAGGAGGAGTAGAGTTTCAGCTGCTTGCGGCCCAGTGTGATCGGGGCCGAGATCAGGGGTGGCAGCCCAGTGTGATCAGGGCCGAGATCGGGGTTGGAGGTGTGGCTGCGAGCAGAGGCCAACCTGCTCACGGCCTAGCGCAATTGGGACCGAGATTAGGGTGGCAGCACGATGGGGGGGGCAGAAGGTGTCAGAATTATACCCAATACTCAAGGTGCGGTTGTACCATGGACCTATACAAGGGCATTCTCAGTTTTGTTCTCTACAATCATTTCCAAATAACTCCTAACATTCTATTTCCTTTTTTGCTGCCACTGAACACTGAGCCAAAGAGTTTGAGGTATTGTCCAAATGACTCAGAGATCCTTTTTCTAGATGGTGACTCCTAACCTAGAATCATGTACTTGTAGTTGGGATTATTTTTCCCTATATGCATTACTTTGAATTTGCCAACATTAAATTGCAACTACTATTTAAAAGCCCTGTCTCCTAGTCTCACAAGGTCTTTCTGCAGTTCTTCACAATCTGCTGCCATTTTAATGATTCAAAACAATTTTGTATCATCTGCAAATTTGATTATCTCACTTGTTCCTTTCTCCAGATTATTTATGAATATGCTAAATAGCATAGGTACAGACCCCTGGGGCACTCCACTAACTAATCCATTTGGAAAACTGACCAGTCTTACCCTCTGTTTCCTGTCTTTTTATCTAGTTACAAATCCACAATAAGATACTGCCTCCATTCCCTTGACCTCCCAGTTTCCTAAGGAGTCTCTCCTGAGGGACTTTCTTAAATGCCTTCTGAAAATCCAAATACACTGTATTAACTGGCTCGCCTTTGTCTGTATGTATGTTTATACCCTCCAAAAACATCTAGTAAATTGATAAGGCAAGACTTCACTTTGCAAAACCCATGTTGACTCTTCCCCATTAAACCATGTCTATTTATGTAGTTGTTTTTTTGTTTTTAAATAGCTTCTACCATTTTGCCAGGCACAGACATCAGGCTGTCACCAGTCTGTAGGTTCCTGGATGACCTCTGGAGCCGTTTTTAAAAAATTGTCATCACATTGGCCACTCTCCAGTCTTCTGGTATTGTGTCTGTTTTAAATGATAGTTTGCAATTCACCAGAAACAGGTCTGCAGTTTAATTTTGTTAGTTCTTCTGAATTCTGGGATGAATACCATTTGGTCCTAGTGATTTGTTCTTTAGTCTGTCAATCTGAGTTATTACTACATTTAGTTTCACAGTGATTCCATCTCATTGCTCAGAGTCATCACCATCAAAAAATGTTTACACTGTGGGTTTGACCCAGACATCCTTCTCAGCAAAGACCAGAGGCAAAGAATTGATTACGTTTTTCGGTTATTTCCTTGTCCTCCCTGTCCACCCCTTTTAACCATGGGTCATCTAGTAGCCCAACTGACTCCCTCACAGGCTTTTTGCTTTGAATGTACTTGAAAAAGGTTTTGTTACTTGTTTGTATCTCTATGGCAAGCTTCTTTTCAAGTTCTTTCTTAGACTGCTTAATTACTTTTTTACATCTAACTTGCCAGTGTTTAGGCTTTTCTCTTTTTTGAATGATTCCCTTTTGGCTTTAATTGCTTCTTTCAGCTCACTATTAAACCACTATCAAACCAGCAGTTTGGTTTTCTTTTGGTGTTTTTTAATGTATGGAATGTGTTTTATCTGGGCCTCAAGAATGTTATTTTTAAAGTGTCCACACCTTCTGCAAGATTTAAACCTTGTGGATTGTGCCTTTCAATTTTTTTCTAATAAATTTCCTCATTTTATCATAATCTCCCTTTTTAAAGTTAAATGCTACTACAGTAATTTTCCTTAGTATTTGCCCTCCAATGATTGTCAAATTTTATTTCATTATGATCACTGTTGCTAAGTGAATCCACCGCCTTTGTCTCTTGCACCAGTTCCTGCGTTCCATTGAGAAGATCTAATGTAGCTACACCTCTTAAGATCCCGTGACCAACTACTGTATGAAGTAGTCATTGATAGCATCTAGGAAATTTATCTACTTTGCATATCCCGATGTGACATTTACCCCCAATCAATACTCGGATAATTGAAGTTTCCCATTATTCTGTTGCCCATTTTACTAGTCAGTCTAATTTCTGTTAGCATTTTGCAGTCTGTTTCCTCATCCTGGCTAGGTGGGTAGTAATATATCCCCACTACTATACGCTTTCTTTACCCTTAGGATTTCTATCCATAAGAATTCGAGAGTTCAGTTTTCTCAAAGGACAAGCAGGATGGTAGTCCTCACATATGGGTGACGTCACAGGATGGAGCCCAATCACGGAACACTTTTATCAAAGTTTATAGAACTTTGACTGGCCCCTACTGGGCATGCCCAGCATGGCACTAACCCTGCAGCCAGCAGGGGTCCCCCTTCAGTCTTCTTTTTTCCGCGCAGCAATAGCCTCTCGGTTAAGGAGCTCTGACCACATTCCTGACAGGAATTTCTTCACGGACTTCTTTAAGATTAAAGTTGCCCCACAGGGGTCCCTCCTCTTTCTTTACTCACCCGCCGTACTTTGATAAGTTTTTGCCATTTTTTTCGTCGATTACTGTCGAGTTTGGCCCTCGTGGCCTACTGGCCGTCGACCGTACCACGGCTCAATTTTTTCCCATGGCCATGGCATCGGGTTTCCGTCTGTGCCCAGATTGTACGCACACCATGTCTATTACAGACCCTCATAGAGTCTGTGTATTGTGTTTAGGTAGTGAGCATGACGTCCTGACTTGCACCAAATGTGCCCTTATGACACCAAAAGGTCGCAAAGCCAGAATGGAGAAGATGGGACTCCTGTTCCGTGCTCACACCCGACGCCGTCCATCGCATCGACATCATCGGAACCGGCACCATCGAAGTCGCACCACCATCGACAACCGTCCGGTGACCGCCCGCCATCGACGTCTTCACGGCCATCGACTCTCGTCCCTTCCCCCGAAGATCGAGGGGACCGGAGGGAGAAACATCACCATCGGCATCGCAAGTCTCGGACCCTCGAGGAACTGAAGCCATCGACCTCGATACCGTCCGAACCTCCATCGAAGAAGCCCCGGCCAGGAGTGGCACCGTCCATTCCTGCGACCGAGACATCGAGGCAACCCTCACCCGTTCGGGGTTTGAGAGTCGCGATTCCGCCTGTAAAGGTGGTCCCTCCGGCTCTGCCTCAGCCTCCCTCTTCAGTTACGTAGCCAGGTCTTGTTACCTCAGGTCTCCGGGAAGAACTGGACCGGCTGGTCCAGGAGGCCATCGACAAGGCGATGCAACGGCTCCAGGTCCCTCCGGCACCGACTCCGGCGCCAAGAGTGGAACCGGTCACCGACCCGATTCCAGCAGCGCTGGCACCGCTGCTTTCCCGGATGGAAGCGCTCATGACCGCCCTTCCACCGGTAATTCCTGGGTCGCCGACAGCCCCAGTGCGCTCCCCGATGACAGCTTCATCAGGAGGAGAAACACCGTTCCGCATTCCTCCTTTGGGAGTGGTGCCTCATCCATCGATGCCGTGTTGTCCCTTGCCACCGATTCATTCATCAGGGGCGATACGCACATCGGCACCTTCGATGCCGGCACCGATGCCCGCCAGGGCATTCTCGGTGCCCCCGGTGATTCCTTCGACATTCTTGGAGCCTCAGCCGGGACCTTCAGGTATCCAACCCCCTCCTGGTCCTACAGGTCAGCCCGCTGATCTTTATGACACCTGGGGGGATGATACGTCCACAGACACCGATGATTTACCTTCACCACCCTCTCCTACATGAAAGTAGAAAGCTTTCATCAATTTTGTGAAGGAAATGTCTGAATTGGTCCCTTTTCAGCTTCAGATGGAACAAGATGACAGGCTGGATGCCCCTAAAGTGATCACTTCCATGCCAATTCATCAGGTTTTTCTTGACCTTCTAAAAAAGAATTGGGAGAATCCTGGATCCATTGCTCCAGTACATAAAAAAGCTGACTCTACTTATCTCGTACAGTCAGCACCTGGCTTTCACAAACCTCAGCTTGACCACCACTCAGTAGTGGTTGAATCAGCCCAAAAGAAAGCAAAAAGAACGAAGCCATACTCATCTATACCTCCTATCAAAGAACACAAGTTCTTAGATAATATTGGTCGACGAGTATACCAAGGGGCCATGCTTATCTCCAGAATAGCTTCTTATCAGCTGTACATGCCCCAATACAATAGGGTCATTTTCAAGCAAATACAAGATTTCTCTGAAACCCTGCCTGAACAATTCCAACAGCATCTTCAAACCCTTATAACTAAGGGCTTTGAAGCAGGAAAACATGAAATTAGAACAGCTTATGATATTTTTGACACTTCCGCTAGAGTGTCTGCAGCTGCCATTTCGGCAAGACGCTGGGCCTGGCTCAAGTCTTCTGATCTTCGCCCAGAAGTTCAAGACAGACTTTCTGGCCTGCCCTGCTTAGGGGATAATCTATTTGGAGAACAAATTCAACAAATAGTTGCTGAATTAAAGGACCATCATGAGACCCTCAAACAGCTCTCATCGATACCTTCTGATTTCCCTTCTAAACAGCCCTTCAAGAAGGACTCTAAGAAATCATTCTTCCGTACACGGAAGTATTATCCCCCACCAACAAGATCCAGACCGACGAGGCCTTATCAAAAATCTCAGCCTCGCCAGCCTCGAAAGCAAAAACCGCAAGCAGCTCCCCAGCCAGGGCCTGCTTCGGGTTTTTGACTTTCACTTGGAGAGCGGAAGCCAGATCCCTCTACAAAGCATACCAGTGGGAGGTCGCTTAGGTCACTTTCACGAAAAGTGGCACTCAATCACAACCGACCAATGGGTGCTAGCAATCATTGCTCAGGGTTACCACCTAAACTTCTTAACTCTTCCACCGGACTCCCCACCTCTGCAAACATGGGGTCTAACCGTCCACTCTGTCCTTCTGGAGCAAGAGGTTTCCCTCCTTCTCCAGTCAAAAGAAATAGAACCTGTCCCTCTTTCACAACAAGGCCTAGGGTTCTATTCCCGGTACTTTCTGATTCCAAAAAATTCAGGAGGACTTCATCCAATTCTGGACCTACGAGCCCTCAACAAGTACCTTCAAAGAGAGAATTTCAAGATGGTAACCTTAGGCTCTCTTCTACCTCTGCTACAAAGAGGAGGCTGGCTCTGCTCTCTAGACCTCCGAGACGCTTACACCCACATTGCAATAGCTCTGGCTCATCGCAAGTATCTCCGCTTTTTAATAGGCCAAAAGCACTACCAATATCGAGTGCTCCCTTTCGGCCTAGCATCGGCACCACGAGTTTTCACCAAAAGCCTCGTAGTTGTCGCAGCCTTTCTCAGGAAGGAAGGTGTCCATGTCTACCCCTATCTGGACGACTGGCTGATCAGGGCCTCAACCCAGCAAGTTGCTCGGTCCTCCCTGAACCTGACCATTCACACTCTAATATCTCTAGGATTTCTCGTCAATTAAGAGAAATCCTATTTACTCCCATCTCAAACCTTATCTTTCATTGGGGCAGACTTGGACACCTTACAGGCAAAAGCCTTTCTTCCTCAACAGCGAGTTCAGACCCTCGTGTCTCTAGCTCACCAGTTGCAGTCTCAACACACAGCAACAGCTCGCCAATTCCTCGTCCTGCTGGGACACATGGCGTCCTCAGTCTATGTGACACCAATGGCCCACCTGGCCATGAGAGTCATGCACTGGACTCTGAGGTCACAATGGATTCAAGCCACTCAGCCTCTGTCAACCATTGTTTACATCACCGACGCACTCCGTCTATCTCTCGCCTGGTGGAAAGATCACACCAATCTCCTCCAGGGACTACCCTTTCACCTACCAGATCCTCAAATCATTCTCACCACCGACGCTTCCAACATCGGTTGGGGAGCTCATGCAAATAATCTACAGACACAAGGATCTTGGTCTCCAGAGGAAGCCAAACACCAGATAAATTTCCTGGAACTTCGAGCGATGCAATATGCTCTCAGAGCTTTTCAGGATTGCCTATCAAATCACGTAATCCTGATTCAGACGGACAACCAGGTGGCCATGTGGTACATCAACAAGCAAGGCGGCACAGGCTCCTTCCTTCTGTGTCAGGAAGCTGCGCAGATTTGGGCGGAAGCACTCTCCCGCTCGATGTACCTCAGGGCCACCTACTTGCCGGGAGTGAACAATGTCTTGGCAGACAAACTGAGCCGTGTCTTCCAACCGCACGAGTGGTCGCTCAATCCATCGGTAGCAATCTCTCTCTTCCAGCAATGGTGTTTTCCCCAAACACACCTCTTTGCGTCCCCTCAGAACCACAAAGTGGACAATTACTGCTCCCTAATTCGGAGCAAGCACTCTCGGCCCAGAGATGCATTCTCCCTCACGTGGGCAACCAGTCTGCTTTATGCATTCCCTCCACTTCCTCTTCTCTCGAAGACTCTCGTGAAGCTACGTCAGGACAAAGGAACCATGATCCTGATAGCACCTCACTGGCCACGCCAAGTGTGGTTTCCCATACTACAGGATCTCTCCATCCGCAGGCACATTCCCTTGGGAACGGACCCGCATCTGATCACTCAAAACGACGGATGCCTACTCCATCCCAATCTTCAAGCCTTGTCCCTGACGGCATGGATGTTGAAAGGTTAATCCTTCAACCTCTTAACCTTTCCGAATCAGTTTCTCGTGTCCTGATTGCTTCACGGAAGCCTTCCACAAGAAAATCTTATTCCAATAAATGGAAACGGTACACATCATGGTGCACTTCCCAGTCCCTTGATCCCTTTTCCTGTCCAATCCCAAAATTCTTGGACTATTTCTGGCATTTATCAGAATCCAGTCTAAAGACCTCTTACATTAGAATGCATGTCAGCGCGGTAGCCGCCTTCCATAAAGGAATCAGGGATGTCCCTATTTCGGTACAACCCCTCGTAACACGATTTCTTAAAGGCTTGCTCCATATCAAGCCACCTTTACATCCTCCGGCCCCTTCTTGGGACCTTAATCTGGTTCTCGGTCGGCTCATGAAACCACCTTTCGAACCTCTCACATGGAAAGTGAGAGGTTCCTTTTAGCTATCACTTCGGCTCGCAGAGTTAGTGAGTTACAGGCCCTAGTCACCTATCCGCCTTACACTAAACTCCTGCAAGACCGGGCGGTACTCCGCACTCACCCTAAGTTTTTGCCCAAGATAGTTTCGGAGTTTCACATTAATCAATCCATCATACCTACCTATCTTCTTTCCCAGGCCTCACTCCAACCCAGGGGAACAGACTCTGCATACCCTTGACTGTAAACGGGCTCTAGCCTTCTATCTAGACCGTACAGTTGCCCACAGGAAGAGCACTCAGTTATTAGTCTCTTTCCATCCAAACAAATTAGGGCAACCTGTGGGTAAGCAGGCTCTTTCCTCCTGGTTGGCGGATTGCATATCTTTTTGCTATCAGCAAGCAGGCATTCCTTTCCAAGACCGTGTTAAAGCACACTCTGTGAGGGCCATGGCGACTTCAGTAGCACACCTACGATCTGTGCCGCTTCCTGACATTTTCAGAGCTGCTACCTGGAGCTCACCCCATACTTTTGCAGCCCACTATTGCTTGGACAAAGCCGGAAGACAGGATTCCATCTTCGGCCAATCTGTCCTCCGTAACCTTTTTCCAACGTGACGTACCAATACCCTTCCGCCTGCCCAGTGGGGTTCAGGATGCCCTCTGCCAAATTCCACTCCAGTTGTTGTGCCTGTTGCACGCCGTTGGGTACATTTGGTGCATGTTCGGACATCCTCAGCTCGGTACTCACCCATATGTGAGGACTACCATCCTGCTTGTCCTGTGAGAAAGCAAATGTTGCTTACCTGTCACAGGTGTTCTCACAGGACAGCAGGATGTTAGTCCTCACGAAACCCACCCGCCGCCCCGCGGTGTTGGGTTCGTTTTATTTTATTTTTCGACACTACCTGTAGCTTTCAAAACAAGACTGAAGGGGGACCCCTGCTGGCTGCAGGGTTAGTGCCATGCTGGGCATGCCCAGTAGGGGCCAGTCAAAGTTCTAGAAACTTTGATAAAAGTGTTCCGTGATTGGGCTCCATCCTGTGATGTCACCCATATGTGAGGAGTAACATCCTGCTGTCCTGTGAGAACACCTGTTACAGGTAAGCAACATTTGCTATCTCCTGCAAAACTTTTATTCTGCTTGACGCTATACCCTCCTTAACATATAGTGCCACCCTTCTTCCAATTTTATCTGCTCTGTCATGTCAATATAATTTGTACCCTGGTTTCACAGTGTCCTATTGGTTATTCTCTTTCCACTGAGTTTCCGAAATGTCTATTATGTCCATATATTCCTTTGGTGCCATGCATTCTAACTCTCCAGTTTTATTTTTCAGACTTGTTACATTTGTGTTCAGACATGTAAAAGTAGTTTTAATTGTATTTCTCTTTTTATATGTACCCACTACCTGTTTATAACAGATGATGCATGCAGTTTAGAGTCATTTTTATGTGCTTGTTCTCTCTTTATGTACATCTGGGTTTTTTCAACTTTTACAGCCATCTCTCTCTTATCAGGACATTCTAAATTTCTTGTTTTGCTAATATCCTTTCAATATGCGCTGTTGAGTGACTGTCAGCTTTCCCCATGTTCTATTTTAAAAGCTGTTCTTTCTCCGTTTTTAAAGTTAGTGCCAGTAGTCTGGTTCCACTCTGGTTAAGATGGAGTCTATCCCATTGGAATTGTTTCCTCCTTCACCAGAATGTCCTCCAGTTTCTCAACAAAACTAAAACCCTCCTATCTGTACCATCATCTCATCCATGCATTGAGACTCTGGAGCTCAGCCTGCCTCTAGTGTCTTGCGCGTGGAACAGGAAGCATTTCTGAGAATGCAACTCTGGAGGTTCTGGATTTCAATTTCCTACCTAAGAACCTAAATTTAGCCTCTAGAACCTTCCTATATCATTGGTACCTACATGTACCATGACAGCCAGCTCTTCCCAAGTATTCTTTAAAATCTCATCTAGGTGGTGCGTAAGATCCACTACCTTTGCACCAGGCAAGCAATTACCAAGTGATCCTCATTCCCACCAGTCATCCATTTATCTGTTTTTTCTAATTATCAAATCACCCACTACAACAGCCGTTCTGAGCCTTCCCTCCTAGATCCAGACCCCTGGAGAGACATCCTTGGTGCAAGAGTATAAAGCATCTCCTGGAGGGCAGGTTTTACCTCTGGGATCATTTCCTGTCACACCAATGCAATGGTCTCCTGCCAGGTGATTTTGCTTCTCCAAAGCAGACTGAAGTTGGGACTGCCCTGCTATATCCTTGAAGGTCTCCTCTATATACATATCTGTCTGCCTCAGCTTCTCCAAGTATACCATTCTGATCTCCAGAAATCAGACTTGTTCTCTGAGATCCAAGAGCTCTTTGCACTGGGTGCACATTTACAACCTCTCACCAACAGGTGACACTTATAGAAACATAGAAATGACGGCAGAAGAAGACCAAATGGCCCATCTAGTCTGCCCAGCAAGTTATCTGTTTCTCTTAGCTCTTGGTTCTATTTCCCTTCCACCCCCACCTTTAATGTAGAGAGCAGTGATGGAGCTGCATCCAAGTGAAATATCTAGCTTGATTCGTTAGGGGTAGTAGCTGCCGCAATAAGCAAGCTGCACCCATGCTTATTTGTTTTACCCAGACTATGTTATTAGCCTTTATTGGTTGTTTTTCTTCTCCCCTGCCGTTGAAGCAGGGAGCTATGCTGGATATGCGTGACGTATAAGTCTTCTCCCATGCCGTTGAAGCAGAGAGCCATGCTGGATGTGCATCGAAAGTGAAGTATCAGGCACATTTGGTTTGGGGTAGTAACCGCCGTAACAAGCCAGCTACTCCCCACTTTGTGAGTGCGAACCCTCTTTTCTTCTCCCCTGCCGTTGAAGCAGAGAGCTCTGCTGGATGTGTGAAGTATCAGTTTTTCTTCTCCCCTGCCGTTGAATCAGAGAACTTTGCTGTATATGCATTGAAAATGAAGTATCAGGCTTATTTGATTTGGGGTAGTAGATTTCTGCATCAAATTTTTATTCAAATTAAGTGTTAATGAACTTGCTGCCATGCAAAATTATGCAAAGCGGCTCATTAACTATTGCATAGGTAAACTACATGCAAAATTTTCTGTACAAGGCATAAAGGGATTTTCTTGGTAGAATTTAGCTTAGCAAAACATTGCATGCTATTTTCTATCAGACTCATTTGCATGTGTAGAAAAAAGCAAGTTTGCTTACCATAAACGGTATTTCCGTAGATAGCAGGATGAATTAGCCATGCTGTCTGGGAGCTCCTCACGACCGGTTAGTAGACGGAGTTTTTTCAGTTAGTACAGAGTTTTGAACTCTGTACGGCTGCACGGTGAGCTTCCCGCGCGATTGCCTTGTTACATCAGTCTCTTGTAGCCAAGCGAGATGAACGTGGAAAACGTTTTTGGTAAAATCTGTACACTGCAAAAGACTGGCTTAGATTCCCATCTCACTTCCTAGCTTCTGTTTGCATCTTAATTTTTTGTTTTAATAAAGTTTTAAAGGCTGATTAAGCAGTTGGTATGTCTCAATTTAAGAGCTGTTAAAAGTGATTAGGATTTTTAAATTGATGTATTACATATCTTTTAAAATGTTTTTTTTTTAATTTGAAAACTGGGTGATTGTTTATTAGTGAATGACCAGCAGAAGGACTAAAATTAGTCAGTCACTAAAATGAGGGTTAATTAAATTTAATTTTAAGTGAATAATTGACTAAGTTTGAAAACTTTCCTCATAGTAGGGTGATAATGTATATATCAAAAAATGAGAGAGGGGGTGGGTAGAAAGGTGAGAATCAAACTAGTAACTAATTGGTACAAACTTAGATTGTGAGCCCTCTGGAAACAGAAATAACTACAGTACCTGAATGTAATCCACTTTGAAGTGCTGAACAGCGGAATATAAATAATTGCCCAGGAACCAGAACTCTCACCTTCTCAAATCAAGCAGATGACCTTTGCAAACTTGCGCTTCAAATACTGACAAAAGAAATACTATCTTTTCTTTTAATAATTGAAAAACACTCATATGCAGTGGATTTTGCTACTCTTCAGAATGGGTGACGCTTCTTATAAGAAACTGTAATGCAAAATTTCCCTCATTCCCTTTATTAATCAGTTAAACCTTGGTTTGCAAGAAGTGTTCTTTTGAAGGGTGAAGGTTATTTCAGTTTTTAATAGAACCTTTTGAGGAGATGAGAGATGGGTATGATGGAGAGAGAGGTATAAATGCAAAAAAAAAGCAAATCTTTCAGTGGAAGAAATTTTCATATGGAGGTCCAAGAGAATAGGCTCAGAAAATATGGAGAAGATTTTAAAAGGTGCGTGCGCGCACTTCCTGGCACACACACATAGACGCGCCAATTTTATAACATGCGTGCAAATGTTATAAAATCCCATGGCCACATGCGCGCCGGATTTTATAATCCCTGCATGCATGTGCGGGCGGTGCGCACAGGGGGCCCAATTTTGCAAGATTACATGCGGCAATGCAATCTGGCCTCCTCGAGTTCCCTCCCAGTCCACTCCAATTAAGGAACAAACTGGGAGGGAACTTCCCTACCCATACTCCCTCCCTCTTCCTGTCTCCTCCCCAATCCCTTTCGCCTACCTTTCTTTTTTTTTTTTTTTTGTTTTATTGCTTACTTGCGCACTGGCCGACTGCTGGTGCGTGCTTCCTCGGCACAGCGGCAAATAGCCGCTGTGCCGGCCACCTCCAGCCCTGCCCCTCGGACCGCCCCTTTCTCTGGGCCTGGCACTTCTACATGCATTTTGGGTTACGTGCGTGGCTGGGCCCCTTTGAAAATGTGTGCAGCATGCGCGAAGCCCGGCAACTCATGTAACCCCCGTTTCTTACCCACATGGCCATTTTAAATTTCGGCCATATGTCTTTATGGAGCGGGTGGTAAATGCATTGAACTACCTTCTAAGAGAGATGGTGGAGGCAAAAACAATGAATTTCAAGAAAGCATGGTATAAGCCTAGAGGAGTTCTGCTTGAGAAGGAGTGAAGAAAAAAAACCAGCGATCAACTGGGGACTGTGGCATGCACCCAGCATGTAAACTAGATGACCGTATGATCCTTATCTGCTGTCAGTCTCTTCTTTTATATGTGAAAACTGGGAAATCAGAAATAAAGGTTATGGGCCTGGTGATTGTCCTCTTTTGTCCAGTAATCTGGAGTACATGTTGCAGTTTTAGATGGACAGTTAAGTTGTTCCTTTCCCTTGCATTTTTTTTTGACCTGGCAGTTTCCTCCTCCTCCTCCTCCTTTGGGCTTCTAGCTGAGTTAGAACTAGTGCTGGGATTATGGTACCATGAGCTTTTATTCGCATCTACTCAGGAATATTTTGTATCCCCTCCCCACTTATTTTAGTCCAGTCATTGTGGTGAACTGTCCTCAGCAGGGTGGCAATGAGCTAGGGCTCCATCTGGAACTCTGTGATGATGCAGCCACTGGATGTCATCATTTCATGATAACTGACTCCTCCTTTCAGGAGCTGTGAATACTGCCTCTGCAGCGCCTCCAGCCCTAACTGACCTGAGAAGGGAATTGAAATCTTTTACCTTTTTATAGAGCTAGAAGATTGATGGTTTTGGATACTGGTAATTTTTAAGAACTGCAAGTTACGTTATCTGTCTGCTTGGTATATGCTGTTCTTCATCATATTATCAATTTATTGTAGTCTATAAGCTAAAGCCTACTTGAGCTGTTCCCTGAGAACTTTATTGATTTATGCCATAAGACACTAAATACAGATTTATGTTAGTGTACTGTAAGCTTTATCCATTTCAGATTGCGACAAGACATCAAATTTTATAGTTAAAAAGTTGGAAAGTGTTGAGGTTGTGTACTGAAACGTAGACTGAGCTGAATCATGTTATATCCTTTTTTTGTTGTGTTTTTCTCTACATCCCCAGGTCCCTAAGATTGAAACATGTATTAAATTCCATGGTACAAGTTGTTGCTGTCTGTTTCATCAATTCTCAGAACAATGTTTGAGTGATATGTGGTAGACACATTGATACTTTTTTAAGATACAGTGTTAGCTGACTTCTTCATCCATGATGGCTGGAAAATATTTTATTTGCGACTACATGCCGGTCTAACTGTACCATGTTTAATTGACTGGACAATTAAAGAGTTTGTTTTTAAAAATGTTTAGGAACTGAAAAATTTAGAGAGATTTGAAAAAGGTAATCCTTAAGCCATAAGAGGCACCGTTCTCAAAATGTGAATTTGTTCTTGGTGATTACAGTATTTAGTTAGATTTTGAACAGTGTTATGTATACAGCCATAGGGTCGTCAATTGCATCACTTTTTTTTTTTAAAGAAAAAAATGGAATGCTTGAAGGTTCTGTGAGTTGATGGTTACATCATATAATTATTTTAGATTGAAACTTAATGCATTACTATAGAATCCACTTGAAAATCCACTTATCATGTTTCATCCTAACACTAAGGGGCGGATTTTAAGAGCCCTGCTCGCCTAAATCCGCCCAAATCCGGGCGGATTTAGGCGAGCAGGGCCCTGCGCGCCGGTAAGCCTATTTTACATAGGCCTACCGGCGCGTGCAGAGCCCCGGGACTCGCGTAAGTCCCGGGGTTTGGTGAGGGGGGCGTGTCGGGGGCGGGCCCGGTCGGCGCGGCGTTTTCGGGGCGTGTCGGGAGCGTTTTGGGGGCGGGCCTGGGGGCGTGGTTACGGCCCGGGGCGGTCCGGGGGCGTGGTCGCGCCCTCCGTACCCACCCCCAGGTCGCGTCCCGGCGCGCTAGCGGCCCGCTGGCGCACGGGGATTTACTTCTCCCTCCGGGAGGCGTAAATCCCCCGACAAAGGTAGGTGAGGGGTTTAGACAGGGCCAGGTGGGTGGGTTAGGTAGGGGAAGGGAGGGGAAGGTGAGGGGAGGGCAAAGGAAAGTTCCTTCCGAGGCCACTCCGATTTCGGAGCGGCCTCGGAGGGAACGGAGGTAGGCTGCGCGGCTCGGCGCGCGCCGGCTTTACAGAATCCATAGCCTTGCGCGCGCCGATCCCGGATTTTAGCGGATACGCGCGGCTCCGTGCGTATCTACTAAAATCCAGCGTACATTTGCTTGCGCCTGATGCGCCAGCAAAAGTAGGCCAAATCGCGCGGTTTGAAAATCTACCCCTTAATTTTTAGTAATAGAGGTAATGCCTTTGATGTCATGAAACTAGGGACTTTATACTTAAGAACTTTTAGGATGTTTTCCAATAAAATCCATAACTTTTGAAACAACAGTGGTTTCAAGCATGTTTCATTTTACCTATTTTTTTTTTTAATAGGAGATTATATCCTTGAGGCAAAACCAAAAGAGATCTCTGAAGTTCAGCGACTAAACTATGAACAGGTAATAAAACTTGTTTCCGTTAATGTCCCTTAAAGATCTAATCATTTATATTATTTTAATTTAAATGAATAGAATAATTTCTTGTAGAGCTCTGGATTTGATAGAGGGTTGCAAAGCCTTTCATCTCTTAGCTCTCCAGTTCAGATCCTGCCCGAGTTAGTGGCTAAAATCACTGCCATGTGTTGCTTTTCATTAATTTTTTAAAATTAAGTTGTGGTCTCAAGACCAAGCTCTTGACATGAGTAAAGGAGAAGACCAGTGGTTAGAGCAGCAGGCTGAGAGCTAGGGAAGCCAGGGTTCAAATCCTGACATTCCTTGTGATCTTGGGCAAGCCACTTCACCTGCCATTGTCTCAAATCCTAATAAGTACCTGATTCACTAAGGGTTTTTCCCATAGACACAAACAGGTCGATGCAATACCTTTATCTTTATTAAAATTTGTTATTCTCCTAAATACCAGGCGCACAGGTTAACCTGCAGTTGGACGCACTTCTGGGACCCACGTCCATAACCCTTGATGAAATAAGGGGCCCAGCGCACCCAAAACGTATGTCCAAACCAGGGCATAGCTAATAGCGCTCATCACATATAAATACCATGTTGATGGGGCTATTAGCTATTACCCTTTGATGTAAAAAATAACCGTGCCCGATGCGCACATTATAACCCTTAAAGATTAAGGGCCAGCCCTGGAACTGGCGTTAAGTTTTGAGGAGCCCCAAAAGTTGAACTGAAAAGCAGAAAATACTGCTTTTCTGTGGTTCCTCCAAATTAATATTGTGGGTTAGGAAAACAGACGCTCGTAAAATTGATTGACTGTTTTCTTAACCCGCGTACAGCCACTTCTCCTGGGCGCCCAACACCGAGGATACACTAGGGATGCAAAATTTTCCCTAGCACATCCTTTTTAACGCAGCGGCTCATTTGCCTACAGCAGTGCGCGCCCAGGAGAGGTGGATAGGCTCGCGTTAGGAAAGTGAGCGCTCAATCGTGATTGCTCATTTTCCCCGCACGGATATTGCATTGGCCTGATAATGGCAGAAATGCCTTAATGAATTTGGCTCAGACTGTAAGCTCTCTAAGCACAGGGAAATATCTACTGCAACTTCATGTAACTCACCTTTAACTACCAATGAAAAGGTTAGAGCTAAATTAAAATAAATAGATGTCTGTCTCAGCAGAAAGTTCTCAGGATAGATCAGTTTCCATGCCAGTTTAATCATTCATTCCTAGAGGTGTCTGTCTAGAATAGGCTGAAACACAGTAGCAATAGTGTGAGAACTTGCATTCCATTGCCAATGCTGTCCATATTCTGTGGATACACAGAGAACTGAGATTCACAGCAGCAACAATGAGGCACAAGCCTTCATGAGCATTGGTTGCTAAAAAATGTAAAATTGTATAATTGGGATGACTGTGGTAGCATATATTGTTCATAGTGTTGCTGGTCTGCTTTTTGTTCAGCATGCCATAGATTGCAACCTTGAAAATACCAGTTGAAACAGTTCCTTAGATTGCAGAATAGCTATGCTTCAGTTCCTACCACATATATAATGTTAATCAAGGTAATTTTTTATAATACTGTGGGAGTTTCAGGAAATGTTTAAGAAATGTTTGCCCTTGTTTTGCACTACATATTAGAGGGATATTCTAGTTATATATTGTGATTAGAAAGTATTTATGTTGAAGGACAACTTTAGCCAGTCAAGTTTAGCAGTGTTAAGATTCTCTCCCCCCCCCCCCCCCCAAACTTGTAAGCTTAATGTTGAAAACTTATCAATCAGCAAGGTATTACTGGGTGGTAATAAAGAGTTACCACATGCCTTCTGTGTACTCTGCCTGTTAAATGTTGTGATATTGACTTAGTATAACTCTTTGAAAGGGCATATAGTACTTTCAGAATAGTATATTTCAGTCAAAATTGAAATGTCTGTTTTATAATATTTTCCTCCAGATTTTCATATATAATCTGTCATACAGTAAAATATATTTATAGTTTGTGAGAATGTTAATATTTGTGAGTTGTTGAGAACCACCAATTCAACCTGGAATTATAGATGGTGGTATGTTCACAAATTCTTGCAGAGCATATGTTTGATAAGTTGAGTGAAATAGATTAGAGTGTGTCACCATTACTGGAATTGGATTACAGCACCCCAGGAGCTGTGCAGGACTGCAAGGCAGGACACTGGACTGAACAAGGTCCAGTCTTCTGCCTAGCCAGCTCCCTCCCCCGCAGGTTGAGCCTTGGGTTCTGGGAGGCAATAGGTCTTTGCTGTGGCAGTACAACATGATGAGTTCAGGCAGGCAGGGGCAAGGCAGAGTAGGCAGGATCAAAGCTGAACAAAGCAAGGTCTGTGGGCAGAGAAGGCTAGAAAGGGTTGGACTGGTTACTGGAACTGGTCATGGAACAAGGATTGGGGCTGAGTACAGACAAGGAGAGACACCGGCAAGACAAGGTACTGACAAGACAGGGAGTGAATAACAGGACTGGGCTGGCATGGCAAGACCAAACAGAGACAGGACTGGACAAGACAGACTAGGACAGGACTAGACAAGGACTAGGCAAGATAAAGAACAAAGAAAACAGAAGCCCAAAGGCAGCAAGGCTGGAGGCCAGTAGCCAAGTAGGCTATAGGCCCAAAGGCCCCTAGAGATAGAGAGGCCGGGATAAACCACAAGGAAGGATATAAGAGTAGAGCAGGCCTGGAGGCCACAAAGCAAGATAAAGCCTAGAGTTGGCCACAAGGCAAGGACAATGAACAAGAAAGTCTGGAGGCCACAAGGCAAGATAAAGCCTAGATAGGACACAGGACAAGGAGCAAGAGAGCAGAAGGCCTGGAAGCCACAAGGCAAGGTATAAAAGTAGAGTGGCCAGGTCAGAGAGCCAAGGATGACTCCATGAAGAGGCAACTTGGGTTTGGCAAGGCAGGGTTAAATGAGCCTGAAGCTTGAGTATGGTGTGAGCAGTGAGGAAGAGCTTGGCAAGGTTGGAGGTTGCTTGCTGAGGAACCCTGGTGGAGCAGAGGCTGTACAACAGGCTATATCAGGTGGCCAGTAAGGAGATGGCTCAGGTAACAAGGAGCGGAGCTCACTGGAGGCCTCTGATGGTGGGGAAGTATAGTAGGCAGACTTAGGGTATGGTGAGGCTGCACAGCAGATAAAACTGACAGAGAAGAGTAGAAGCTAGTTTTTAAAGTTTTGTATGTTTAGCTTTGCTCTCACAAATTGGAAGCAACAAAATTGAATCACACTTAATGGTGTTTTTATCTTTGGATATTTTTCTTTCACATAAGATACCTTGAAAGTCATTACATAGCGACAGCTTATATTGAAATATTTGCAGTCTGGTGTTTTTAGAATACTAAATTTCACTATTTACTTCTGAGAATGCAATATAAGTCTTGTTAAAGATACTCAAAACATTCAAGGGTGAACTAGGCAGATTAAGCCTCTTTTGCTAGATTTTTTGTTTTTTTCCCAAATTTGCAGGGAAAATTTATCGAACTTTAGGTGGTGGATTTTTCTACAGAACCAAATTTGTTGGGAAGGGAAGTTCAGGTTAAAGACATGAGGGTAGGGACCTGATGTCGGGTTGCATATGGGGATTTATATACTTATCTACCCAAAGTGGAATAATAGCAACTGGGTAGATGGAATGGGCCAATTTGGTCTTTGTGCAGTTATTTACTATGTTGTCATTTACTTTGTTACCATGTGTGACTTTGCTTGTTATCTATTTCTCCCACCAACTAGTGTGCTGTCTATTGATTCTATTCCTTTTATTTTAATCAGCCCAGCCAGTAATCTAGGGATTCGATCTTTTTTTACACACCTCTGTTCTTTTCTGTGCTATCAAGTATTTAAAGCCTATAAAATCCATTCATTGAAGCCTGTTGTCTTCTCCTTTGTGTTTTATTTTGGATTATTGTAATCGCCTCCTTGCGGTCCTCCCTGAATCATCTTTGTTCATTACTACTTTTACAGAACTCTGTTTCTAGGTTTCTCTTTCAACTGCTTTGTTATTCTTATGCCTCTTTATTTTTTTCTATTGATAAGCAGGGCTGAATTAGGCATGACATTTGGGCAACATATTCTGGAGGCACCAAACAGAGTCTTCTTTCCTAGCTAGTAGAACTTTTAGCTCTACTGAGCATGTGTGAGAATTCTCATGAGGTAATTCCTGCACTGGCATTGCCTTGTTAGCCGCCTCAGTCAAAAAATGACTCTGTGTTTTTCTTCAAATTTCTACTTACTTTCATTTCTCAGTTGCCTTGCTGCCTCATCAGCACCCACAACAGTACATTTCAGTCCATGAAAAAAGAGTTGCTTGCCTCCTCAAGATGTCCAGTAAAAAGAAGCCAACAGTGGTTTTAAGAACTGCATTCATGGCAAGATAATATCCATTACAGATGGGCATGAACTATGCTGCTATTGCATGAACCCAGATCACAACTAGGCAAACTGCTATGATTGCAGATGGAATTCTCCATGCACTCAACGTACCAGGGCATATAAAATGGAGGAACTGCATAAGAAGTCACAGTTGGTCCTTCATCTGCCTCGCCAGGACAAATTGAGCAGGAGCTCCTCAAAAACTCCTCTTTCCTGAAGACAAGCTGAAGCCTTGGGGTTGAGTAATGCTGATCATCCTGCACCGAGGAAAAAGCATGACACTGCAGAGCCATTGGAGCAGCCAACATCGAAAAAGCATCATCCTTCATTGTCTTCAGCTCTGACACATAGGTCTTCCAAGCATGGTGCATTGTCCTCGTTGATGCACGATCATCGGCACTGTCTACGCATGTTACATGGGCACTGCAGATTGCTCAACGTATCAACACCACTAAAACACAGTGCATGAGTGCTGTCGTTGCATGGTGCATGGGCATTAGCAGCACATTGATGCACATCAACTCCAGTATCATCAACATACATGCACTCCATTGGTGCACTCCTGCTCGGAACCATCAACACTGATGTGCTTGAAGCAGGGCAGATTAGTGCTGTCGAAGTATGAGACTTCAATGACTTTGAAGTATCTGGCACCATCAAACATAAGTTCAATACCACCAAAAAGCCTTGATGCTATTGATGCACCATTTGATGCTTTGAGCTCCAGACCATGGACATCATGTCAAATTGCTGACATAGATTTATGCCAGTTGCCCGAGATCAGGAGAAGAGGGAGATGGATTACCTCTATCCCCTCCTATCTCTAGAGCTCTTACTCCATCAAGATTACTAGCAGAAATTTAGGTTTAGAAACTCCAGATCCAGTATGTTCTCAGGTGCCTCTTACTTTGATTAGGCCTCCCAAACAAGGGGTGGGAGCCCATCCTAATTTGCAAAGATGTTCAACCGCCCACACGACGTCAGAGAACACATCAACCACTCGACCAAGAAGCAGAGCTGGTGAATAATTTCTTTGCCTTTTTGGCTAAGGAGAAAGAAGATGTTTTCTATCCTCTCCTCTTCGATATTGCTAGCATACTCCCACAGGGTGGAGTCCCAGTATCCTTTATTCAGATAAATATATTATCAGAACCCCTGCTGGGAGGTAGTTCTTCATCTCATTCGCTTGCAGTGGAATTCAGCTGTTCAGAGATTGCAGACCAAAGCTATTCCTCTCCAAGGTAATCAAAGGACCTCCTCCCTCCTGATTCACCTTTTTCATCACTGGGGTCTTGGGTTAGTGTTCCCACACCCTTGGGTTCAGAAGAGGGATTCACAGGAATGCCCTCTGACCCACTATTGGAGCCTCTGGAGGAATGGCTGTGTGCTCTTGATTTTGAGGACGCAAATGCCCACATACCCATCCATCCCATTCACTGGCACTACCTTCATTTCAAGGTTAACTCTTTCCATTATAAATATACGATATTCCCCTTCGGGCTCTTAGCTGCTTCGAGGGTCTTCACCAAATGCCTGGCTGTAGTAGCAGCACACTTATAATGCTTCAGATGATAAATAAAACAAAAATCTTATCTGGACATTCTTTCTCTCCCCAGCATTCACTCATGGTCTCATAAATGTCTGCCCAGAATAAAGGATCAACCGGAGAGTCCATTTTGTAACATGCTGCATGGCATTTAAACCCCAATGAGGTACAACATGATGACATCAATGATCCAATTATCTATAATAAGAAACTCAAATCAATAAATAACTACTTATTGAAGTTTGATCACAAAATTATCTTAAATAACACAAAAAAGATGTGATTTTCAAGATTAAAAAAAAAATTATGTTCAGCATTCAATCCTGCAGGCATGAAGGTGCAAAGTTCATAGATTCATCGTTGCTCTAGACAAAGAAGCTTTCATGAGAAGTCTCAACCCCACCAGTTCCTAGGGACAAGCTCAAACACACGGAAATGAAGGTCAGCAAAAGTATGGCCGAGTTCCACACAGTAGGAAACTAGAGGAACATTTTCTCGTTTATTCTTAAAGCAGCTTTGATTCGAAGTCATATACTGCGTAAGTGGTTTTCCTAATATAAAACTTCTTGCAGGAACAACATATGATATTAATAATATGAGAGGTATGACAATGTAGTATGATGCTTTAAAAAAAAAAAAATCTCTCTGAGTTGATGGCATGTACACAGTGTCAGTACACATCGAGATGGGACTGGATCCACAGGGTCTGTGGCCAACAGGTAACAGACACTTCAGGAATCTTCAAGGTATGTTGTCTGGAAAAGTCAGAGGGGACCAATAAATTACTCAATTTGTTATCCTGAGTGTAAGCAATGCGTGGAGGTTTCTGAAATACTGCTTGTAGTTGAGACATCCAATGTGCATACTTGATTGGCACCAATAGAAAAAGGTAATACACAAGTTAAATGTTTATCTTCTTGTTGAGGTTTAAAAAAAAAAAAGCCATTCCTGGTGGCTAAGTTTAGCTACAAACCACAAGAAGATGAACAACATTTAAACTGTGTATTAGTAATTCTATGATAGAGACATTCAAATTTTTATTTTTTATTTATTTTACTTATCCATGCACAAAATGTCAGCTGATATGGGGGATTTGTCTTATTAGGTTGCTTATATGGATATATATATTTTTTAATTTTTAGTGCAATTTACAAAAACAAAAAGGTAATGATAGAAAAGACTGGGATGTGGGATATATAAACCCAACACTGACTGGTTTTCTGACACTTTGTTTCACACCATATGCTGAGATTTGAGTGTTTTCTTGAAGTGATTTTTTTGTCTCAGAATGCTCAGTAATCGCAGATTTCTTTTTATCCAAAGAGATTGAGGACATAATAGTATCTGCCAGAAAGCCATCAAGTAGAGGAGCCTTTGGCTTTAAATTGACTCCATATGATGTCAGCATAATGCCTTGGACCCATTTTCATACAAACCAAATACTTTCTAGCCTACTTGCTCTCTTTCTAAATCAGGTCTTGCTACATCCCCAGTACAATTACTATACATCTCAGCACCATAGCAGCCTACCTTATTCTAGTTGATAGTAAATCTATTTCAACTTACCCATTGATGTTGAAATTTATGAAAGGTTTATGACAAATTAAACCTTTGATACAGAAACCTCTGGTTCCATTGGACCTGAATATTGTTTTATGTCAATTGATGAAACTACCTTTTCAACCATTAGAATCAACTTCTCTTAAGTTTTTGTCTTGGAAAAGACCCTTCATACCTTGGATTACAAAAGATCTTTGGCCTACTACAAGAGAAGGACTTTGCTGAATCGCCAAGCTTCACAGCACTTTGTATATTACGATCCCAATAGACTGGTCATAGCAGTCACCAAACGTACATTTTTAACTGGATAGAGGATCGCATCTAGCACTGCTACATAGTTGCAAGCCTACAAATTATAGACTCTGTCAAAGCTCATCAAGTTAAAGCTATGGCCTCTCTGCAAAGCTGCTACTTAGGTGTCAGTAAACACCTTTACAACCCATTACTCCTTGTACAACTTTTCAAGGAGTGACAGTAAATTTGGTGAAGCAGTTTTGCAAAGCCTGTTTGCCAAGTAGTCTACTCTCCATGGTGGGGTCTGGGAGTAAACGCTTTACTTCAATCCTAAGCTTGGGACTCCCCTCATGTCATGGCAAACTTAGACCTGCTTATCAACAGAAAATGTATATTTGCTTACTGTAAATAGTGTTTTCCATAGATAGTAGGATGAATTAGCCATTCTAAATACCCACTTTGTTCCCTGGAGAGTCGACTACCTGGCTAGATTTAGCTTTAAAATCACCTGAAGAGGCTTGCGAGACATGAGAATTCCGGCACATGCTCAGTAGAGCTAAAAGTTCTACTAGCTAGGAGAGATGAGATTATTCAGTGCTGCCGGATGATGTCTCCCACACATCATGGCTAATTCATCTTGCTGTCTATGGAACACACTGTTTATAGTAAGTAAACTTGATTTATTTTATTTTTTATTTTGATTTAACAACCACCTTACTGAAGAGATTTGCTCAAAGCTGTATACAGTAAGTTAAACTCACCAGGGATACACAGATTGCACCAAGGTGGTGAACCTTATGGACTCACAAGTATAAGCAAGCACAGCACATACTCGTTAAAACTGGTTGGGACAGGTAAACCCCAGAGTGAGAACAATTGAATAATAAAATATGGTGCACAAATCTAGATAAATTCACTGTGTAATAAATCCCTATGACAGATAGGACACATATCTATCTATATAAATGTATGTATGTACGTACACACACAATTGACTTATTATTGGTAGGGCAGTGGTGGAACTTATTATAGTGAAAGACTCTTGATCTCTGAATGCATAGTTTCTCATAGTGGATCAAGGGTGGTTCTTTGGTGTTGGGCAGGGAGTGTTTGGTTTGTCCATCATTTGTGTAGCCCCTTAAATTCCTGTCAGAAGAGCCAGGCTTTCAGTAGCTTTCTGAAATGGAGGTAGTACAGACTAGTTCTTTGTCAGGTTCCAGGCACTATTCACACTTCTGATTTTCATGTATGAATGTAATCAGTCTTGCCACTCCTTATCTTTCCACTCTTGTTCAGTTTTACTCTGCTTCACATTCTTTCTGATCGCAATCTAAAATGCTTCTTTGTATCCCTCACAGTAAGTGGACCTCGTTTTGCTTCATGACCATCTTCTTTCTAGCACGCTGTCAATAACAACCCTCAAGAACTGCACCAAAAATCTGCTAACCCCACTACTCAAGAAGTGCCTGAGCCATGTAGGCAGTCCTACTACCAAGAACAACTTCATTCCCTCTGACACCTTAGTGCTGCAGTGAACACAGTCCAGGAAATACTCTGCAAGGGATGGAGTGCAGTTAATGAGGGAATTTAGGGGTGGAAACAAATTTAGAAAACTTGGGAGCCAGCCATAATATTTAGGAGTTAGGGATAAATAACTTCCAGTCCTCAACCCATAAATGGATTGGGTTGCCAGGATATCCCTAATGATTGTGCATGAGAGAGATTTGTATGACACTTACTCAAACATTATTTATATGCATAAACTACCAAAACGAATGAAATGAACTGAACCAAATATTTTTCATATGTACATCCCTCGTGTACTGCAAATGAGGTATACAACTGATTCCTTTAAAGGAACTGTATTTCATGTACTGCAAGGTTTTATTGTTATTGTAGCTGTGGCAGCATCACATTATCAAGAAACTGTAATTTTTGATCCTTTTTATTTAATACTAACTGAATAATTATGTGTGTAGACTGAGACATTTTTTCAAGAAACAGGAGAAAAGATAAAGTATCCTTTTGGCAACTATCTGAAAGTTGCTATTTGTAGAATGGAAAACTGAGTAAGGAATAATAACCAATTCATCCTTAAAACGGATTCCTTTGATCAGAGACCACATCTTAGGCTTGATTGTATCATGTGCTTCTGTGTGTCAAATACTTAATGAAATGTGACTGAAATGCATGAGAGAAATGTCTCATGACTGTTTTTTCTGCATAAAAGTAGACATTGAGAGAGAGATGTGGGAAACTAAACATCTGCAAAACAAATTCTTTACTTCTGTTTAATTTATCAAGGGGAAAACTGGGATTAGTTGAGTAGTACAGAGCAGAGCAGTACTAATTCACTGATAGGCCAATATTCAGTGAGCAGACAAGCTATCTTGTTAAAGTTAGGCAGATGACTTGACCCAGATATTCAGCAGGATAAACATGCTCCTAAATGTACTCACCTAAAGTTATCTAGCTATCTTTAACAGATAACATTCAGGCCGATACAGTAAAGCGCGGCCGCGGTTACCCTGCTTTTAACCCGTTTTGGACGCACTATTTGGACGCATAAGGCTAACCCGCGATTCAGTATTTGGTTTTACGCGTCCTTACTGCTCGCCGAAATGGACGCATATCCGTCTCCGCCCGCCACATGTATATGATATGTTAATGATCGATTTAGCTATTCCCTCCGATACAGTAACGTGCACCCAGATTATCGCCTTTTTAACCAGCTTATTTGCCGCGTCTTTAACCTGCATATTTACCGCCTACCCTGACCCTGGCGTTAGTGTGGTGTTCGGTCAGCTTCGTACCGGACAGCGCCATGGACAACATGTATATTATTGCTCTGGGGCTATTTTTCATTCGGTTGAGAAGCAGAATGAGAAATGCTCGGCAGATTGGAGAGGCGAACAGGGCAGCCCAGCAGCAAGGAGAACCCATCTGACCGGAGGACCCAGCAGCAAGACCGGAGGAGGTATGTGATATGTTTTGGTTGAAGTGTACCATCCATCCATCTCTGGGCATCTCTGAGGCTCCGGACATGGACGCCTTTATTGACACCGGAGAGATGAGCGTCCGCTAGGCGTCCTGGGGCTCCGGGTCCAGTGGAGACATGGATGCCTCTACGGAGCTTTCCTCCTGCATCTAGAATAAGGCTGTAGTAGACACTGAAATAAGAATGCATAGCTGATTTAAGAATACAAACTTGAGAATACAGTGATGCAGATCCATGTATGTACTGTTAAATAATTTTTATGTGCTGCCAGTCAAACTGTACACCAGAGAGTCCACAGTGTGGCATATCCTATTGTTTATTTTTTGTTTACCTGAATTGTTACCACTGTTATACCATTGTTAATTGTAAACCGATCCGATATGGTTATTTACTATGAAGGTCGGTATAAAAAACTGTTAAATAAAATAAATAAATAAATAAATATCCATGTACATACTGGGAAACTTTTTATGTTTGCCCTGCTATTAATTCTAGGTGCACCCGAGGATCCACAGTGTTGCATATCCATGTATGTGTTGTTAAAGGATTTATGTGTGTTCATCTATTAATTTGAATTTCGTGTGTTTGCCTCTGTTGTATTCCATGCAAGCAGAGCACCCTGCCATCGGCAGGCCAGGCCATCTGCAGCCAGGACGTTTCATTCGCACACGGACAACTCTATTTGGCATGTTGAGCAAGATGATGTCCGAATCTACCGGCTGAGCTCATGAGCAGTCTTGTTCCTCTATGAAGATCTGCACTGCGACCTAGACCCCCAGGCCAATCACCACCATGCTGTGCCAGGTTTGACTAAACTTCTCGATGCCTTAAATGTTTTTGGTACCGGAAGTTTTCAAAACCCCGTGAGTGTCGTTGCAGGTATGACGCAGGCCTCCGTTTCACGGCATCTGTCACAGGTGTTGAAGGCCATGATGAAGCGGATGAGGAAGTACATCGTCTATCCTACAGTTCCAGCTGGGCTGCAACAGATCTGCAGTGGGTTCATGGGTATTGCGGGGATGCCGAACTTGTTGGGTGCTATTGACTGCACTCATATTGCGTTTACCCCCAAGTCGGATGAAGAGAGTGTGTTCCAGAATCGCAAACACTACCATTCCATGAATGTGCAAGTGGTTTGCGATGCACACCTTCGGATTCCAAATGTTGTAGCGAAGTATCCTGGGAGCTGCCATGACGCCTACATTCTCGCACATTAATCTCTGGGGACCCAATTCCCAGAGGGAAAGTATGGTGAAGGTTGGCTACTTGGTAAGTGACAATGGCTACTGCCTGGCATTCTATCTGTGATGTGTTCAGGTCTGGGGCTGTTCTGGATGATCGGTATACAGTTATGATTATGTTATGTTTATGATGTTTGGCGCTGCAAAATTGTTTTTGATGCATTCCGGATTAATGATCTTATAGGTGATGGCGGCTATGGCTGCAAGCCCTGGTTGCTAACTACACTCCAGTCCCCACGCACAGCCGCCAAAAAACGCTACAACGAGGCTCATGGCAGAAACGTGATTGAGCGCACGTTTGGAGTTCTGAAGGGGCGTTTCAGATGTCTGGATCACTCAGGGGGGTGGGCCCTGCAGTACAGTGCAGAAAAGGTGGTGAGCATAATTGTTGCCTGCTGCATGCTACACAACATTTGTCAGAGATTTGGTGTGGATGCAGAGGTAGCCGAAAACTTGTCACCAGATCCGCCTGTGGAACTGGCAGCTGAAGCGGACAACACTGCACGGGGTCATGAAGTCCGACGAAGGATCATCGAAAGTTATTTCTCTTGTAAGGAAATTGAATGAATGACATTTAATAGCTAACTGCTCTTATAGCACCACTCCTGTCTACAGTGCCCCATAATGATGTGGCGCTTTCATTGTAGTTCATTGCTGTGATTAATTGTAGATATTAATCATTTCTCTACCTGTACGGCCTATTTACTCTTGACTTGTTTTTGTTTCAGAAGCTGAGATGGATCTATTTAACAATTCACCCCTCAGAACAGAACATATCACAGGAAGATGACCCCTCCATCAAACCCTTTACAATTCACAAAGGTTTTCATTCTATCCATATTTTTTTAATGGTATTTGTTGAGGTATGAAATGTAAAAATGTTAAAACTTTGTCAACCCATTGAAATCTGATTTTATTTCTTTCCTCTTGTATGGACATCTAGGCCCTTTCCAGCGATCAAAATATAATTCATTGTCTTCTGTTTATTAGGGTTTTTCTTGAAGTATGAAATCTAAAACCTTTGTCACCCCAGTTTTCTTTCTTGCTTCCTATATGAACATCTAGGCCTTTTCCAGCCACCAAAATATTAACAATAGTCTAGGGTTTTTAATGGTGGAATTTATATCCCTTGATGTGTTAAATCGATATAAAGTTTATAAACATTTTACCGACATCTATTTTTCCTTGTATGAATATGAAAGCTTTTCCCAGCAATAAAAAAATAGTTGTGTTATGTTTAAGGTTCCATTTACATTTCGTGAAGTATTTCATCAATAATGTGTGTCTACCCATTGTATACAACATTCTTATCTTTCCCTGTCTTTTATACTCTTGCATGTGGAGCGCCCCTCCAGCGCCAAGGATTAACCCCACCCTCACCCCCCCAGGCCCTACTCCTGCCATCTGTGCCTTCATGCCAGACCTAGGGGATGGGGTGACATCGACATTGACGTTATGAACACGGTATGCCCCCTGCCAACCGCAATGACAATGATGCTCTTATTCCCCCGTACTGCATGGTCTCTTCCCTTGCCATACCCATCCTATCCCTCATGTATAAACCGCTAACTATTTTAAAATTTGCTATTATGCTATGTTTAATATTGTCAACTTTGCTTACTTAACCCTTTTCGTACATATTCAATGATGGATGTGACATTAAAGGATACGTAGGTAAATCGCAAAAAATAACTTTTATTGAACATTTTAAGATTGGTTACGGAATGATAAGCTGAGACTAGTTCTCGAATTGCGCCTATCAATTCCGCCATAGTTTCTCTAATTGCATTTACTTGAGCTGCCATCCCAGCATTGACGTCTGATCTCAGCAACCGCATGTCCTGGAGGAGGTGTTCATTATGTCTATCCTGATGCGAGGTTATTCCACTCAAAAATTGCTCGCTCAGGCCATCATTGCCAAAAAGTGACAGTTCGAGGTCCTGCGCCACTGCTGCAGTTTCCGGGATCAGTGGAGCGTCAGCCAGTAGCTGGGAGGGTTGCGAATCAAGAAATGTTTGCAGGGGTGCTGAATCCTGGGGGTCCAGGGGAACTTCTGGTGCTTGGCTGAGAGAAGACACATCAAACAGGTTCTGTGTTACCATGTCCTCTGTTGACATGTGTTGGCTGGGGGAGCCTGCGCTTGACATCGGGAAGATGAATTCATCAGAGGTGGGGATGGATTCCTCACTGGTAGCATCGCCATCGTCCACTGTATCTGTGGATAAAGATATAGAAAGAGGTTGCAGTCATTCTATAAGCTGGGAAGAGTGCATCGGAAATTATAGCAGTACCGTTGACATACTCCCAACATTTGGCTTAACTGTACCCCAATTTTCAATGCGTGGAACAAAACAAAATACTAAATTTCGATATATGTTATCGAACAAGAATTCTTATAACAGGAAAAGCACAGAGAGACGTGACATATTAGCAAAATTCTATCAGATAGTATTACCATAAGTATGGTGATGGTAGGGCAATCAATCACGCACATCTCAAAAGAACTGTTGGAAAAAAGTGAAAACCAAGGAAAGAGAGAGAGCGATCACACATAAGTCGACCACTCGTGACCCATAAAGTTAACATGCAACTCTAACAAGATTTATGTACATGCATACCTCCATATTCTGCCGAGTCAGCACCGTACTGCGTCTGCACGACCTCCGGCCTGACAGTTTGGAGAACCAGCTCCTCCACAGGTGTGAGCACGATGTTACATGGTGGCCCTCCACCGGTCCCCTTTGCAGAGGCGTCGATTTTAGCGGCCTTCTCTTTGACCTCTTTTCTGGTGTCACGCCACCGGTGTTGCACCTGTTTAACATCCCGGTGCGTGACAGAAAGGTAGCTCACATCCTGAGCGATCTTTTCCCAAATCCTTTTCTTAGAGGACCACGAAACCTTTGACTGGAAAAGAACTTTATATTTCTCGCAGACGGCACGGCACAATAACTCCTTCTCTTCATCCGTAAAGCGAGCATTACGGGTTCGCTTTCTGGATGGCTGGCTTGCACTTGTGTCTTCCTGTTGTTCCAGCTCTACGCCATGCTCCTCAACCTGTGCGGTTGTGTGCTTTCCCGGCATATTTATACCTGAAGAGTAAAAAAAAAAGAGCCCGTGATTAATGAACGGGAAGACAGCATGACGGAAATTAAATCAGTACAAATAAAATATACTAGAAAATATTGAAGCCCATGTATGGCAACAAGCAACAGCCAGAAGTGCCTTTGCCAGTCTCCGGCCTCCACCTCTACCCCTGCAATGCAATGTTTTCAGGGCATCATTGTCTGAAATGGAGAAAATAACAAGGGGAAAAGTGGTTAATGACTGTGATGAAAATGTACCAAATGACAGCAAAGGTACAGGGCACAATGGAGAGCATACAGCCAAGAGTCTAAACCTAAACATCAAAAACAGAATAAATGCAAAGAAGAGGGTAACATATACAGGTACTGCAAATAACAAACATCAAAAACAGAATAAATGCAAAGAAGAGGGTAACACATACAGGTTCTGCAAATAACAAACATCAAAAACAGAATAAATGCAAAGAAGAGGGTAACATATATTGCAAACAGGAAAATGAAAAACAGACCTGCCACCATGGATAGCGAGCCGTGGATGGGTAGCGAGAAAAAGGCGGGAACGTCCATGTTCGCCAGCCATTTTACTTTCCAATGTCCATGGCCAGCGCGGAACCAAAGAGACGCCAAATTCTAGGCTTCATCCATGAGCACCCAAGCCTAAGCGCATAGCAAAGAAGCATAGGCACATGGAGCAACACAAGGGACGCCTAATTCTAGGCTTCATCCATGAGCACCCAAGCCTAAGTGCATAGCAAAGTAGCATAGGCACATGGAACAACACAAGGGACGCCTAATTCTAGGCTTTAGCGTATGCTGGAAAGAAAGAAGCGTGCATAGCTATGCCTACCTGCTGAAAGCCTTGCCGATCTCCCGATAGATATCAGACGGAACAGTTGTACACGGTGTGTCCTAGTCCAAAACGAATTCGAAAGGGACTTTTCCATTCCGAGAAGCGACTTATATACACATTCATGGTAGGATTATGACGCTGTGCTGACGTCACCAATTGGAAATTCCAGTTCCAAAAAGGCAGGAACGTCCATGTTCAGCCTTGAATGCCTGAAAAGTTCCACTGTAGGGACATGGAAACAAAGAGACGCCTAATTCTTGGCTTCAGCCTTGTGTGCCTGAAAAGTTTGTAGCAGTAGGCACATGGCAGAACCAAAGGGACGCCTAATTCTAGGCTTCAGCCTTGAGCGCCTGAAAAGTTTGTAGCAATAGGGACATGGTGGAACCAAAGGACGCCTAATTCTAGGCTTCAGCCTTGTGTGCCTGAAAAGTTCCGCTGTAGGAACATGGCGAACCAAAGGGATGCCTAATTCTAGGCTTCAGCCTTGTGCGCCTGAAAAGTTTGTAGCAGTAGGGAGATGGCGGAACCAAAGGGACGCCTCAACGGACGCCGGGAGCAGGTGGCAGGGCGCTTGCACGTGTAACGCCACGCCCAGACGGCCATTTTGTTAATGCTATCCAAGATGCCCAGAGGGAGACTACCTAACTTCACCCAAGGCGATGTGAGGTTGCTGGCCTCCCTGATAGTTGAGTCCGAACGGCACCTATACTTCAGCCCTGGGCGACCAGAACAGGGCCGATGAGGCCTGGCAGGCTCTCAGGGCCCAATTCAGTGCCCAGGCTTCCTACCCGCGGGAGGTAAGTTCATAGGCCTCTGTTTCTTGTTATCTTCTAAAACGCATGAAAAAAAACAAGTAAAATAACATATTTGGGGGGTTGTTTTGTATTGCTGTGCATGACAGTAGGACAACTGGTACTTGACTTGTTTGAAGTATTTGGGTACTAGTTTTGTATTGCGATGGGGATGACAAAGGGAAAACAGACACTTCCCACTTCACTTGTTAGGCTTGTTTGTTTTGAATTTATTTTTGCCTCAAGAGCAAAACGTTTTAGTTCAACTTCTGTTTCCTATTTCTATTGTATTACCACCAGGTTGAGGCATTGAAGAAGTGGGCACGCAGGATCTGGAGGGAGGAGCTGGAATACCTGAGCCCTGCAGGCCCTCCGAGCGGAAGGTAGGTGCAGTTAGCAAATGTCATGGTTGATCTGCAAGCGATATGGTCTTGTTAAGAAATGCCCTGAAGAAATTAAACATTTGTACCATTCTTGATCTTTGCATGCGCAGCTGTGAAAATTTTACTAAATTTTGTTTTCAGAGAGCAGCATGGATGACAGCTCCAGTGGGGAGGAAGATGGCTCCTCCAGAACAACGCCACGGTGAGCCTCTATTGAGCCCCCGCCCTGTTATCCCGCCCCCCCCCCCCATTATCGAGCCACCCCACGTGTCACCTCCCCCCCCCTGTTATTTTTCCACCCCAACTCTCTCCTGCCCCACCCGCCCCACCTGCCATGGGAGACGAGGGGGACGTCGTCGTTGACGTTGTCGGCCCTGGCTCTCCTTGGCTGCCCGGGGCAGGTCATCAGCCGGAGGGCGGCGTAGCGTCCGGGAAAGGGCCCTCAAACCTTGAGGGGCACCTGGACGCTATTCTGCTCCTCCTGGCGCAGATTACCAGCAGCCAGGCGACCCGAGAGGGAATGGCAGTGCAGGCGGTGACGATCCTGCACGATCTGCGTCTTGGCCAGCAGCAGATAATTGAGCTCCTGTGAGCAATCGCAGGAGCTCAGTCCCTGCTGGTCATTGTGCGGGCTCCTGCAG
The DNA here is from genome assembly GCF_901001135.1 of Rhinatrema bivittatum. Taxonomy (NCBI): domain Eukaryota; kingdom Metazoa; phylum Chordata; class Amphibia; order Gymnophiona; family Rhinatrematidae; genus Rhinatrema; species Rhinatrema bivittatum. Next base: position 43,628,226 of record NC_042627.1, on the reverse strand, counting down.
GACGGGCACCGCCTGAGGACCGTCAATGACAATGCTCCTCCTCCTCCCCTATGGCATGGTCCCTCCCCTTTTTTCCCAATGCCCCCCCCCCCCCACCTTATCAAAATGTTTTTTTGTTTATCCCAGGACAAGCAGGATGCTAGTCTTTACATATGGGTGACATCGGTAATGGAGCCCTATGTATGGAAAAACTTCTTTAAAAGTTTCCATGAAACTTTTGACTGGCACCAGAGTGCCTACTGAGCATGCCCAGCATGCCATGATATTCCCTGCCACAGGGGTCTCCCTTCAGTCTTCTTTTTTCCGTGAAGCAAGTAGCATCGCGGTATAATTGGAGTCCTGTGGTAAATTCACCACTTTAGAAAAGTTTAACTTTTCGGGAAAAAAATCAATCCCACCGCAAGGGTTTCCCTTCGTTTACACCACGGTAACTTTTTTTCCCTTCGGTTTCCGGCCGGTACTAATATTTTTTGGTCATCGCCGTCGACGGCTGTCCGGCAAAATGGCCTCCGGGTTCAAAAAATGCCCGAACTGTGTGCGGAATATGTCTATAACAGACCCGCACTTAGAATGTGTTCTTTGCCTAGGCAAAGATCACAATGTACAATCGTGTACTTTATGTGCGGAGATGACCTCAAAAGGCCGTCGTCTCCGCGTTGAAAAAATGGAGCAATTGTTTAACATACAATTGCTCCCGAAGGCATCGGCTTCGGTTCAGTCATCGCCATCGGGATCCGTCCGGCAGGTACTACTGAAGAAACGTCGTCCGGAAGCGGGAGACGCTTCTACACCTTCACCGTCAGTATCGTCGAAGGCGTCCACTTCTGGAAGTGAAAAACAGAAGGAAAAACATAGTCACCGGCATCAACGATGCCTAGCACCGATGACCGAAGATCCATCGACAGGTACGGCCTCACCCGCAAAGATACCTCGGACGAGTGCGGAGGCTTCGAGGCCTACTGATCCAAGGCGATCCCCACCGATATCGGTGCCGGGCTCCGTACCTCCTCAGGGCTCTGAGGAGGTATCGGCATCGCCAACACCGCCTCCCTCCATAGCTGCTCTGGTATCACCAGCTATGAGAGTGGAACTTGACACATATATACGCGATGCGATTCCGCCACAGCCATCGACACCTCCATCGATGCCGATTCCGATGTCGAGAGAACCATCGCCATTGATGCCGCCGGCACCGACGATGCCACGGGAACTGCTTCCGATGCCTACCCCGGTACCCTCACCGGTGCCACCGGGGACTATACCGGTGCCAACAGAGGATGTCTCGATGCTACATCCATTCATGACAAAATTAGACACTCTCCTGGATATTTTATCCAACAAAACACCAGAAGAGCCTATTCCAGGACCCTCTGGAATACCAAAACCTCCAAGGCCTCATTCTCCTCTTCTACCATCAAGGCCTAAGGAGCCTTTGCCAGTGCCAGTCATTCATCACACTCCACGGGATATGGCTACTGACACAAGCTCAGAATATTCTTCAGATGGGGATATTTTTTCTGAACCCTCTCCACCTGACGACCACAGGAAGTCACCTCCTGAGGACCTTTCCTTTACAAACTTTGTAAAGGATATGGCTGACACCATCCCCTTTCAACTACAAACGGAGGTGGATGCAAGGCAGAAAACATTGGAGGTTCTGCAATTTGTAGATCCTCCTAAAGAAATGTTAGCAGTACCAGTCCATGAAGTTTTTCAAGACCTTCAGTACAGGATATGGGAACACCCAGGATCAGTCTCAGCAGTCAATAAAAGATCAGAGGCAACTTATTTGGTACAACCTATACCAGGTTTTCAAAAATCACAGTTGCCACACCAGTCAGTCGTGGTAGAGTCCGTCCAGAAGAAGGCGAAACGACTGAAATCTCATTCATCTACACCGCCTGGAAAGGAAAGTAGATTTCTTGATAATCTAGGACGCAAGGTTTTTCAGGGTTCCATGCTGGTATCCAAGATAACATCATACCAGCTATACATGAACCAATATCAAAGGAACCTTTGGAAGCAGGTTCAAGACCTAGCCCTGTCTCTCCCTGAGCAGTATCAAGAACCATTCCAGAATATCGTCCATAAAGGCCTCGAATCAGGAAAACACGAGGTCAGAGCTACTTATGACTGCTTTGAGACTGCAGCACGACTTTCTGCTTCAGGCATAGCTGCACGCAGATGGGCATGGCTAAAGGCCTCTGATCTCCGTCCAGAGGTCCAAGAACGTTTGGCTGATCTTCCTTGCTTGGGGGACAACCTTTTGGAGAAAAGGTCAAAGAAGCTGTGGCGACTATAAAAGACCACACAGAAACACTGAAGCAATTATCCTTAATACCTCAGGATACTCAACCTTCTACAAGGAGAATTCCAAAGCGTGATACCAGACGTCCATACTACCGTCCACGCAGGTATTATCCCCCAGCAAATAGACCCAGAACAGCCCGCCCACCTCAACGCCAACAACTAGGCAGAGGCCTGCAAGGGCACAACCACCACCACAAACTGCCACTACATCTGGTTTTTGAAACAACTCAGAGAGCAGCAGCCTCATCAACCCATTCCCAAACATTTATTTATTTATTTATTTATTTATTTATTTATTTATTTATTTATTTATTGTTTTTGTTATACCGAGTTTCATGACAGGCATCACATCAACCCGGTTTACAATTAACAGTGTGTAAAGCATAACATAACTTAAAACAATGTTCTCAGTAAGAACCTTGAACTTTAAATACAGTGAATAAATACAGTGAATCAAATAAAGGATGTGAGAAAGTTACAAAAAATCAGGGAAATCAACTTGGAACTGGAAAAGGGGAGAGATTGTACAGAGCAATATTTACATTTTGGCCTATTAATGTAATAGAGTAGCAAAGTGATTAAATAAGAATATGTGAGTAACTGTGGCGGTACATCACTATGAGACGGTACATAAATAACTGGATGCATAAATACGATAATGGTATGATAAAAGCTCAGAAGGTATTGATGAGTGTCAATTTAAGGTTGGTTGATTTGTATTAGGTCCAGTTATAGAATAAGAGTTTGTGCTATTTAATGGAGGTTTTATTCAATGCTTGGAAATGCTTTTTTGAAAAGCCAGGTTTTTAGTCTTTTCCTAAATGTTAGAGAGCATGGCTCCTGTCTCAAATCAGGTGGGATAGAGTTCCAGAGAGTTGGACCTGCTGAAGAGAAGGCTCTAAGACTCAATGATTTATGTTGGTAGGTTTTGGCCTTTGGAATTTGGAGTGACTCTTTGTAGTATTCCCTGATGGGTCTGGCGGAAGTGTATTTTTTAAGAGGTATTTGTAGGTCGAGGTGCGTGTTTTGGTTGATAGTTTTGTATATGATGTTGATGGTTTTGTACATGATTCTATAGTGGATCGGTAGCCAGTGGAGGTTTTTGAGGATAGGTGAGATGTGGTCCATTTTCCTGGAGTTTGTAAGGATTCTGGCTGCAGAGTTCTGAACCATTTGTAGCGGTTTGGTATAGGAAGCTGGGAGGCCTAGTGGTAATGAGTTGCAATAATCTAATTTGGAAAAGATTATTGCTTGTAGTATTGTTCTAAAGTCCTGGGCGTGGAAAAGTGGTTTGATTCTTTTCAGAATATGTAATTTGTAGAAGCAGTCCTTGGTGGTTTGGTTAATGAATGGTTTGAGGTTGAGTCGATTGTCCAGGATGGCTCCTAAATCTCTTACGTGGGCTGTTTGAAGGAGTGTGGGTGGTTTTGGGAGTGTATTATTGTTTTCCGGTGATATGAGCAGGAATTCTGTTTTAGAAGCATTAAGTACAAGGTTTAGACTGGTGAGGAGGAGTTTAATTTCTGATAAGCAACTGTCCCAATATTCCATTGTTTTTGATATCGATTCTTCTATGGGGATCACGATCTGTACGTCGTCAGCGAAAAGGAAGTGTTTCAGGCTTAGTTTTGTAAGAAGTTGACATAGTGGTAGGAGGTAGACATTGAATAGTGTGGGTGAAAGTGATGAACCCTGCGGCACCCCTCTATTGGAATGGTGGTATTGGGATTCTTTATTGTGAATTTTGACTCTATATCCTCTATTTTCTAGAAATGTTTTGAACCAGTTAAGTGTGGCACCTGGCAAAACAGCTGGCAAACCAATGTTTGCCAGCTGTTTTAGAAGGAGGGCGTGGTTGACGGTGTCGAAGGCCGCCGAAAAGTCAAGAAGAATTAGTAAATATGCTTGGCCTTTATCAATTCCAGAAAGGAGGAAGTCCGTGAGTGAGAGTAATAGCGTTTCAGTGCTTGCGGCTTTGCGAAAACCATATTGGTTAGGGGACAGAATACTGTGGTCCTCTAGGTAATTGGATAGTTAGGTGTTTATCAATTTTTCCATGATTTTCGCTATGAATGGGAGGTTGGAAATAGGGCGGAAGTTGTTGGGATCACATGCATTTAGATTTGGTTTTTTTAACAGTGGCTTGATTGAGGCAGTTTTTAGGTCTTCCGGGTAAATACCATGTGATAGAGAGCAGTTTATGATATCTGCTAAGGTTTTTGCTATTGTGTCCGGTATGAGAAGGAGCATTTTGGAAGGGATTTGATCAAATGGGTGAGATGATGGTTTCATTCTTTTTAACACCGTTTGTATCTCTGTGATTGTGATGGGTTCGAAGTCAATAAGCTGTATCTCTTTGTTTTGGGGAAAGTATGTGTTATCTGGAGAAGTGGTGTTTGGAGTCAGCTGATTAAGGAGATCCGATATTTTTTTGTTGAAATGAAGAGCCAGTTCGTCTGCTTTAGTCTGGGCTTGTTCGGGTGGGATATCTGGAGAGATCGGTTTAGTGAGGCTTGAAACGAAAGCGAATAAAGCCTTTGAGTCAAAGCTGAGGTGATGAATCTTCCGGGCATAGTAGTCTCTTTTGGTTTTCAACGTGGTACTTTTGTATAGATGTAACATACCAGTAGGGGGTCAGATAACATACTTCCAAAGCATTTGGGCCTCCATAACCACCGACCAGTAGGTGTTATCGATCACAACTCACGGTTACAGACTAGATTTTCTTACTGTTCCAAAAGAAAACCCACCACTTCCATCTTGGACAGTAAATCAACATTCCATAATTCTTCAAACAGAATTATCCACCCTTCTGAGAGCCAGGGCCATAGAACCAGTTCCTGGACCTCAAAAGGGCAGAGGATTATACTCCCGCTATTTCCTAATTCCAAAGAAAACAGGAGGCCTTCGACCCATTCTAGACCTCAGAAATCTCAACAAATTTCTCAAAAAAGAAAAATTCAGGATGGTGTCCTTAGGCACCATTCTACCTCTTCTTCAAAGGGAGATTGGCTCTGCTCTCTGGATCTTCAAGATGCTTACGCTCACATTCCCATCTTTCCTCCTCATCGACAGTACCTGAGATTTCTGGTAAAGGATCAACACTTTCAATACAGAATGCTGCCATTGGGCCTTGCATCAGCCCCACGAGTATTCACAAAGTGCATGGCTGTAGCAGTGGCACACCTCCACAAACAGAGAGTGCACGTGTTCCCTTATCTAGACGATTGGCTCATCAAGAGTCAAACAAAAGAAGGAGCTCTCACATCTCTCAAGCTCACTATCCATGTGCTTCACTCCTTGGGATTTCTCATCAACTACCAGAAATCCCATCTGTCACCAACTCATCTTACACAGTTCATAGGTGCAGAGCTAAATACTGCAATAGCAAAAGCTTTTCTTCCAAGAGACCGTGCTCAAACACTTGTCCTCTTGACTCACACTCTTCAAAATCAATTCCAGGTAACAGCTCACCAGTGCCTCATTCTGCTAGGGCATATGGCTTCCACAGTTCACGTAACTCCCATGGCCAGATTGACCATGCGATTACTGCAATGGACACTCAAAGCACAGTGGATACAAGCCACTCAACCAATGTCCACTCCCATTCATATCACACCAGAGCTCAGATCTGCACTCATCTGGTGGACATCAATGAACAACCTGCTCAAAGGCCTACCTTTCCAGCAACCAGTTCCACAAGTAACTTTGACTACAGATGCATCCACCTTAGGGTGGGGAGCACACATTGGTCATCTAAAGACACAGGGCAAGTGGACAAAGCTCGAAGCATCTTTTCAAATAAACTTCCTGGAGCTTCGAGCTATACGCTATGCGCTGCATGCGTTCAAGGACTGCCTATCACACAAGACTGTTCTGATCCAAACGGACAACACAGTAGCCATGTGGTACATCAACAAACAAGGGGGGACAGGTTCTTACCTCCTTTGTCAAGAAGCAGCACAAATTTGGGACTGGGCCCTGACACACTCAATTCTTCTACGGGCCACTTACCTAGCAGGCATCCACAACATAGTAGCAGATCGCCTCAGTCGACAGTTCCAACTGCACGAATGGTCCTTGGATCCAGCAATAGCATCCAAGATCTTCCAACGCTGGGGTCAACCGACGATAGATCTCTTTGCATCCCATCTCAACTACAAGTGAATAATTACTGCTCTCTACTCCGATAGCAGAACAGCCTACCAAAGGACGCATTTGCTCGCCATTGGAATTCAGGCCTATTATACGCGTATCCACCGATACCACTCATAACCAAAACACTAGTGAAGCTACAACAGGACAAGGGGACTATGATACTCATAGCCCCATATTGGCCTCGACAAGTATGGTTCCCCACACTGCTAGATCTCTCAGTCAGGGATCCAATTCGCCTGGGAGTAGCTCCCAATCTCATAACTCAGGAACAGGGTCAGTTGCGCCATCCCAACCTTCAATCCCTGTCCCTGACAGCATGGATGTTGAAAGCTTGATCTTACAGCCTCTCAACCTTCCATCCTCTATATCTCAAGTACTTATAGCTGCACGTAAACCTTCCACTAGAAAGAATTATTCCTACAAATGGAAACGGTTTACTCTGTGGTGCACTCAGAAAGATTTAGATCCTTTCACTTGCCCCACTTCCTCACTACTAGATTACCTTTACCATCTCTCAGACTCTGGTCTTAAGATGTCATCTGTAAGGGTACACTTAAGTGCAATCTCAGCTTACCATAACAAGCTGGGAGACGCACCTATCTCCACACAGCCTCTCGTCAGTAAATTCATGAGAGGCCTAACTCACATTAAACCTCCAGTTCATTCCCCAAGCATACAATGGGACCTGAACGTAGTATTAACCAGGCTTATGCGTTCTCCTTTTGAACCCATAAATACCTGTGACCTTAAATACCTTACTTGGAAAACAGTATTTCTCATAGCCATTACATCAGCTAGAAGGGTCAGCGAACTACAAGCGCTAGTCACATACGAACCTTTTACAAAGTTCCTACATGACAGAGTAGTCCTCTGTACACATCCAAAATTCCTTCCTAAGGTTGTCACGGAATTTCACTTGAACCAATCAATAGTTTTACCAACATTCTTTCCTAGGCCTCATTCCCATCAGGGTGAAAGAGCCTTACACACTTTGGACTGTAAGCGTGCGTTATCCTTCTATTTAAACCGCACAACAGCCCAAAGGAAATCCAGTCAGCTGTTTGTATCCTATGATCCAAACAAACCAGGTAAAGCAGTGGGTAAGCATACTCTGTCAAACTGGTTAGCAGATTGCATACAATTTTGTTATGAAAAAGCAGGCCTTACTCTTCAAGGGCGGGTAAAAGCACACTCAGTAAGAGCGATGTCAACCTCAGTAGCACACCTTCGCTCTGTGCCTATTCTGGACATTTGTAAAGCAGCAACATGGAGTTCTCTTCACACTTTTACAGCTCACTACTGTTTAGACAAAGAAGGAAGACAAGATTCAGCCTATAGACAATCCGTCTTAAAGAACTTGTTTCCAGTATAATCCCAACTCCTTCTACATCCAACCTGCTGTGGTCTTCGGCTGATTCATTTCATCAACAATACTTCACTGTTGCTGCACTACAAAATGACTCAGCCTCTAGCTTGCTAATCACCCATATGTGAGGACTAGCATCCTGCTTGTCCTGGGATAAAGCAAAATTGCTTACCTTGTAATAGGTGTTATCCCAGGACAGCAGGATGTAGTCCTCATGAAACCCACCCGCCACCCCGCGGAGTTGGGTCCGATACGTTTTATTATTTTATTTTTGGCTAACGCTAATTGCTACAAAACAAGACTGAAGGGAGACCCCTGTGGCAGGGAATATCATGGCATGCTGGGCATGCTCAGTAGGCACTTTGGTGCCAGTCAAAAGTTTCATGGAAACTTTTAAAGAAGTTTTTCCGTACATAGGGCTCCATTACCGATGTCACCCATATGTGAGGACTACATCCTGCTGTCCTGGGATAACACCTATTACAAGGTAAGCAATTTTTCTAAATATTTTGTCAATTGTTTACATTTCAAAATATATATATTTGATTCAAAAAGTTGGTTCGCGTTTCCTTTCCACAATTGATTGCATGTCACTTATGTGGTAATACTGTGGCCATAATCAAGAACAGAATGACCGCCAAGGATGAGGAGAACATGCAGAGCATACAGGTGGAAAAGAAAGGGAAAATCTACCTGAAGAGGAGCACATGGAATACAAAGGGAAACTCAACCAAAACAGAAGAGGAGAACATAGAATACAAGAGAAAATCTACAGAATAGAAGAGGAGCACATGGAAAGTAAAGGGAAAATCAAACCAACAGAAGAGGAGAACATGGAATACTACAGTAAAATGGACCAGACAGGCAGAAGCAGAGACCCCCATACAGGCAGCGGGGCATTTCAGTCATGGACGTCCGGAAAGAGACAGGAACGTCCATGAACAGAAGCCGCGACCTCGGACGTCCAAGGTCGCGGCGTCCGTTCATGGACCTTCCCGCCTGTATCCGGGCGTCCATGATCAGAGGCCACGCTGCCTTGAGCGCCCGACCGGACGTCCAAGGTCACGGCTTGGACGTCTGGCCAGGCACTCAAGGCAGCGGGGCCTACAGGCAGGAAGGTCCATGAACAGAAGCTGTGACCTCGGATGTCCAAGGTCGCGGCGTCCGTTCATGGACCTTCCCGTCTATAGGCCCCGCTGCCTTGAGCACCCGGCGGGACGTCCAAGGTCACGGCTTGGACGTCCGGCTGGGGGCTCAAGGCAGCAGGGTCTGTAGAAAAGAACCATCCACTTACCTGGTGGAATGACACATTTGAAATGACAGGTACCAGCGCACCCTGGATACTGTATAGGCGCTGCATACCGCTCTATACAGTAAAATGGATTGCAAACGCCTACTGCTTCATTGACGCGCTTTGGACGCTGCTTGGATTTGCGTCTAATTTGAATACTGAATCGAGCGGCTTATAAACCAAGATGTGCGCGTGGCAAACGAGGGTGTGCCCGGCACTGCCGCACTGTTTTACGCTCCTTACTGTATCAGCCTGATTGAAATCTAACTGCTTTTGTCTGAAAGTTATCCGGGCAGTGTGGGCATAGCGCCTGATCCCTTCCCAACCCCCACAACCCACCAAATTAAAAAAAAAAAAAAAAAAAAATCAGGTGCTAGCACTCTGAAGGCAGCCCTCCTCCTTCCCTGTTTTTATGCAGTAAAATCACAATCCTATCCTGCCCCTCTGGATCCCCCTGACCTGCTTCTGGCTACTTCCATCATTACTGGAGTTTAGTAGATACAAGGCGTGGGGAGTGTTTGAGGGTTAGGGAGGGTGGAGAGAGGGCAGGAGAGGATCATGATTTTAAATAATACTGCCAAAAAATGGGAAGGGGGGTGCTAGAATCTGATCACTAGTGCCCACTTCTTTTTTTTTTTTTTTTATTTGGTGGGTTGAGATTGAGCACTATCCTAATTTATTTTAACGTGCTTTCTGTGGAGTAGGGCTGGGGGCTTGGCCCTGAAGGCCCCAAATGTTTTAGTTCTTTTATTTGCAGCCATTTAATTGGCTATATTTTGAATATAGCCGGTTAGGTAGCAAGTTTTCTGGTCGCACGTGATTAGGTAACTTTAGGACTGCTCTGAGGCTTAGAGTTATCCAGCCAATAACTTAACCAGATGCCACTGAATATTGGCTAAATTAGCTCGATAACTTTGCTTTGCATTGGAATGCCCCCGGCTACTTTTTAGCTGTATAATGACTTAACTGGTCAGTGGGGAGGGATGTATTTAAATGCCAAAGTTTGGGACTAGCAAGACAAATCCTTTTGAATATTGACCTCTCTATTTTGTATTTTTGTTCCCTGGACTAGCAAAAGCTGTGGGCATGGCAGAAGACTAGCTAACTTTGAAGACAGAGGATAGTAGATGAGTACTGTTTAGTGTTGTCAGTTTGCTGACATGAACATAATTCTTGAGGAAGCATTGCTCTTAGGCCACATCCATTCTAGAACTTAAAAAACTGGTTGAAATTGTGCTAAATTGTATAGTAACCATATTGAGGAACTGTTTTCAATAGTTTTTAAGAACCATTCTCGAAACCTGCTCGGTGTTAATATATTGAAGTCCAAGATTTAACTGAACAGTTAAACCTCCTGGTTTAACTGTTCAGTTCAGATGTGCTAGTTCAGCTATTGTTTCTGACCCAGTTTCAGTATGAATGCCGTGATTTGATTGTATTAATCTGGTCTTGAGAAGAATTGGCCAGTGTAGAAAGAGCCACAGCCACCTCCTTATAAATGTCTGTAAACCCCTGGCTGGAGGGGACAGGCATGAGTAGTTCACAGTAGTTCACAGTAAAATGATCAACCAGCCAAAACCTATCAGTATCCTTAAGATACAGCTTAAAATTCTTTACACAGAGAATTTGAGTGGTGGTGCATGCGGTCTCTGTCCCAGATCCTCTATGACAGGGGTGGCCAACCTTTCACGCACCAAGATCCAAGAAACTAGAATACCCAGTACCAAAGAGCCTCACAGTTTAAAAAGAACGTGGGGGAAGCCTGGGGCACTTGAGGTGTGGGGGAGCTGGTTCCAATGAGGAACCCCCTGTCCCCTCAACGCCATCTTTATCTCTCTATCAATATCCCAATCTGCCAAGCACCAGTATCCCCCCATTCCTCATCTTCCTGCCCATACTATCCTCCTCCACCCAGCACCAAATTCCCTTTCTCTCTCTCTCGTCCTGCTTGATCCCCACTTTTCTCTCTCTCCCTGCCCCACCTACACTTTGTTCCTGACCCCAATGCCATCCTTATCGATACTTTGCATCTAAATTGCCAGTGCTTATGCTGTTTCCTGTTTTCTTCATTTGGATCCCTTTTCCATTTCTTGAAAGCTGTTCTTTTAACTATTAGAGCCTCTCTCACCTGACCTTTTAACCATTCAGGTAATCATTTAGTTTTCCTTCCACCTTTTCAAATGTGTGAATATAAAGGCCCTTCGCCACTGCTCCGCCAATCTGCTACTCGTCCTGGTCCCAAGAAGCCTCTCGAGTCACACTGCCTTTCTCCACGCTGTCCTGCCGTCCACCAGGCTCAGCCCCGCCGCCCCCTATCAGGGCTTGAGGTTTCTCTCAGTGAGAGCACAGGGCCTAGCCCCCTCACTCCCAAGCAGTACAAAACAGAAGTTGAAAGAAAAAAGTTTATATTGCAGTTCCACAGTGCTGCTCCTTTATTTTATTTATTTTTATTTATTTATTAACAGCTTTTCTATACCGACATTAAAGTACACATCATATCGGTTTACATAATAACAAAAGGAGGAAAGTACAAAAAACAGGGAGAGGGGTGGGGACAACTGAAAGAGTTCCCAACAGCGGAAAACTGAACAAAACTGAAAAGGAAAGAGGAGGGATAGAGAAAACTTAACTATATTATACAAGGTTACTTGATATACATATTTACAAATGTAGCTGATTGAAATAGCATGGTCTATGTGATAGCTTTGTACTGATTACTGGAGGTGTAGGGGGGGAGGGGCAAGAGGCTAATCCGGAAAGGCCTGGTGGAAAAGCCATGTTTTTATCAGTTTACGGAATTTAAAAGGACACTGTTCCAGGCGGGAGGTCGGGGGGGAAGAGAATTCCAAAGGGTGGGGCCCGCAATGGATAGGGCATGAGACCTTTTTGCTGCGAGGTGGGCTGTCTTAAGAGTAGGAAATTGTAGGGTGCATGTGAAGTGCTTTCTGGTAGGGCGGGCAGATTGGACTGGTAGTAAAGGTTTATTGAGCCAAAGGGAGTTATGAATGTATATAGCTTTTTGTATGATGGTGAGGGTTTTGAACAGGATGCAGGAGGAGATGGGGAGCCAGTGAAGCTCTTTGAGGATGGGGGTTATATGGTCTGATTTTCGTGTGTTACTGATTAACCTTGCTGCCGCATTTTGAAGTATCTGGAGGGGTCTGATGGTGGTGAAAGGGAGACCAAGGTACAATGAGTTGCAGTAATCTAATTTAGAAGTGAGGGTAGCTTGCATAACAGTTTTGAGATCATGAGTGCGGAGCAGGGGCTTGAGCTTTCTCATGACCTGGAGTTTGTAAAAACCTCCTTTTATGACTTTGTTTATGTGGCTCTTGAGGTTCAGGTGAGAGTCAATGAGAACACCTAGGTTTCGTACAGAGGGCTGTGGGCTGAGGGGGGTGGATGAGGGGTTGTTGAGGGGGGTCAGCGTGAGGGTCTGTTGGTTTTGGATGAGGAGGAGCTCAGTTTTATTAGAGTTAAGGGCGAGTTGGAGGGAGGTGAGCAGCTCTCGTGCTCAGTGAACAGTTTCCAAAACAATGTCCTCCAGCACTGTGTTCACTCTAGCCAGCCACTGCCACTCCCACTCAGGGGACAACACAACACTCCCCTTCACCCCTCTTGTTGTGCAACGGTTAGGGCCTTCCCATGCCAAACAGCTAGTGTTAAACTAGTCCTCCAGTATCAACTCTAAACATTCTTTTAAACAAACTTTCCTCTACCATCCCCCATTAGGGTTAGTCACTCTGTGTCCATCCCCTGAACTGGAGGACTGCTGCATCAGAGAGCCTATCTCTATCTCCATCTCCTCCTCCTCTTGTTCTGGCTTTTTCTGGCCACTATCACCACGCTGGCATGCCCTCCTCTTCTAATTCCATGGATTCAGCTGTGTCAGAATCGTTGCCTCTCAGTTCTGACACCTGTTCCAGCTCCTGCTCAGCCCATGGGTCAGGTGGTGGCTCTAGAAACCTGGGAGTTGTAGTTCTCCCTGCCTTTCGTATCGCCCTCTGCTGTTTGTCTTTGGTACAGCTTGGCTTTTTCTTACTACACCAGGCTTTTCTCGCCCCTGGCTGGGTTGTGCTGCATCACAGTAAATACATCTAGTGGAGGTATCCAAGATGGTATCTTTAAAACAACATCCTTGCCTTATGTAAACTCTTAATGTTTGCAGCTGATCCTTTCAAATTTTTCCTAACCATTTTCCTCATTTTATTCATGGTCACCTTTCTGAAGTAAATGCTGTTGCAGTAGATTTCTTTAGTGTCCTCCCTCCAGTTTATTAAGTCAAATTGACATGTTGTGATTACTGATTATTACTGTGCTGCTGATTTTGTTAGCTTTCCTAATTTCTGTTCATTCTGGCTAGGCAGATGGTAATACACCCCCACCACTATTTTATTCCCCTTTTTACCTGGAATTTCTATCCATAAAGATTCAACATTGCATTTAGATTCCTGCAGAATGTTTAATCCTGTTTTACTCAATGCTCCTCACTATCTATCCTATCATTTCAATATAATTTGTACTCTGGTATCAGTGTCCCATTGGTTTATCCGCCTTCCACAGGTCTCAGAGATGCCAGTTCTCTTCCTTTTCATCCAGTGCTATATGTGCTAACTTCTGTCTTATTTTTAGACTTCTAGCAGTTGTATACAGACATTTCAAAGTGTGTGGTTTTTTTGTTTTGTATTAACAACCTGCTTATCAGTTGACAGGGGTAATTTGAAATTTTTTCTGCTCTTTACTTAAGGCTTCTGGTTCACTTTACCATTTATTGCAATTTCTTATTGGAATGCCCCTGATTTCCTTGGTCTCTTAGTATCCTTCAAAGATACATCATTCTGAACCATGCACTTCTGAGCGACTATTGGCTTTCTTCCATCATTTAGTTTAAAAGCTGCGCTATCTCCTTTTTAAAGATTAGTGCCAGCAGCTTAGTTCCACTCTGGTTTAAGGCAGAGCCCCATCCTTTCAGAAAAGGCCCCCCCCCTTCTCCAAAATGAAGCCCAGTTCAAACAAACCTAAAACAGTCTTCTCTGCACCATCATCTCATCCATGCAGGCAGAGCTCTAGAGTCTCAGCCTCTGGGGTCTTGCACGTGGAACGGGGAGCATTTCTGAGAATGCTACCTTGGATGTTCTGGATTTCAACTTACTAACTAAAAACTTAAATTTGGCTTCCAGAACCTTCCTCCTTTACTTTAGTATGTCATTGGCACCTACATGTACCAAGACAGCCGGCTCCTCCCCAGCACTGTCTAAACAAACAATGTGATTTGTGAGGTCCAGTCACCAGGCAGGCAAGTTACCAAGCAATCATTATGTTTTAACAGCCTTAGATGCTCTAGGCTTCAAGCAACTAATTTCCAACCCAACACATAGAGCAGGCCACACCTTGGACCTCGTATTCACCAATTCTCTCGTGCAATCCAACTCACCCACTTGCACCCCTATTCCCTGGTCGGATCACTTCCGCATCGATATCTCCTGCTCCATAAACAACTCCCCCACCCTCACACAACCCAAAAAATCTATCCAGTTCAGACGCAACTGCAAGCAAGAAGACCTAGTAACAGCCCTCACATTAGAGCTCAACAAACTCAACCTTACTGATGCAGAAACTGCCCTTGAGTCTTGGAATCGCCTTACTAACACTGTTGCTGATAAGCTCTCCCCCGTACAATCGCGCCTGATCAACCCATCTAAAAGCAAAAAGCAACCTTGGTATACTACTGAGCTAAGAGAAAAAATGGAAGACTTTTTTACACAGACACTTGACTTTGACAACAAGTTAACAAGTTCTAAAGTTTCCCTCCTCTGCCAATCCAGTGTACAGTAGTAAAATGCATGCTATAAGCCTGCACAGAAAACTGTCAAATTGTATTCTAGTTGCAGATTTTACCTGGTAAAAGTCTTCCATTTTTTCTTTGCCTGGTATAATGATATATATATATATATATATATCATATAGTGAACATGAGAATTGCCATACTGGGCAGACCAAGGGTCCATGAAGCTCAGTGGCCTGTTTCCAACAGTGGCCAATCCAAGTCACAAGTACCTGACAAGTACACAAACATTAAATAAATCTCAAGCTACTATTGCTTATTAATAGTTTATGGATTTTTCCTTTAGGAACTTATCCAAACCTTTTTTAAACCCATTTACACTAACTGCTGTAACCCACATCCTCTGGCAATGAATTCCAGAGCTTAATTATGTGTTGAGTGAAAAATAATTTTCTTCAGTTTGTTTTAAATGAGCTACTTGCTAACTTCATGGAGTGCCCCTTAGTCCTCCTATTATCCCAGGACAAGCAGGATGCTAGTCCTCACATATGGGTGACATCAGTAATGGAGCCCTATGTACGGAAAACTTCTTTAAAAGTTTCTATGAAACTTTTGACTGGCACCAGAGTGCCTACTGAGCATGCCCAGCATGGCATGATATTCCCTGCCACAGGGGTCTCCCTTCAGTCTTCTTTTTTCCGCGAAGCAGTTAGCCTCGCGGTCTCTAGGAGTCCTGTGGAAAATCTCCACAACTTTAACTTTCACAAAAAGTTTAGAAAACTTCAGCCGCAAAGGGTCATTAAAGAGATGTCAGACACTATACCATTCTCACTTCTTTCTGAACTAGATACTAGGCAGAAGACCTTGGAGGTGCTTCAGTTGATCCTCCTAAGGAGATATTAGCTATTCCAGTACACGAAGTCCTGCAAGAGCTGATGTACCGGATGTGGGAACACCCTGGCTCAGTGGCAGCAGTTAACAAACGAGCAGATGCCACATATCTCGTCCAACCCATACCCGATTTTCAAAAATCTCAACTGCCACACCAGTCTGTAGTGGTTGAATCAGCCCAGAAAAAAGCTAAGAGACTGAAACAACATGCTTCCACGCCTCCAGGCAAAGACAGTCGTTTCCAAGACAGTTTAGGAAGAAAGATTTTTCAAGGAGCAATGCTGGTCTCAAGGATAAACTCCTATCAATTATTCATGAACCAGTATCAGCGTGACCTGTGGAAACAGGTAGAAGGTCTTGCTCAGGAACTTCCAGACCAATTTCAAGAGGGTTTCTTCCGTCTCGTGCATAAGGGCCTAGAAGCAGGCAAGCACGAGGTGAGAGCCATGTATGATAGCTTCGAGACGGCTTCCCGTTTATCAGCCTCCGGTATCACGGCTCGGAGATGGGCCTGGTTAAAATCCTCTGAACTAAGGCCAGAAGTGCAAGAAAGGTTGGCAGACCTACCTTGTTTAGGTGAAAACCTTTTTGGAGACGAGGTCAAAGAGGCAGTGGCGACCATAAAAGACAACACAGAAACCCTAAAACAACTGTCTCAACTTCCTCAGGAGACACATCAAACTTCTAGGAGGCCTCCTAGAAAAGTAAGGAAACCTTATTATCGTCCTCGACGTTACTACCCTCCTGCTACCCGAGCGAAACAACCACGCCCCACTCAGCGTTCTCAGGTTCGACAGAGGCCTACTAGACCCCAGCCACCTGCTCCAACTACATCCACATCAGGCTTTTGAAAACCAGCCAGAGAGCAAGAAGCCATTATCAAAATCCTCTTCCACACTTACCAGTCGGAGGTCGAATAACTTATTACCATCACACTTGGACCTCCATCACAACAGACCAATGGGTACTCTCAATTACAGCTCAAGGGTACCGATTGGATTTCCTCACTGTACCAAACGAAAATCCTCCTCTTTCATCGTGGACAGTGAATCATCACTCCACAATCCTACAAGCAGAATTATCCACCCTTCTGAGAGCCATGGCCATAGAACCAGTTCCCAGGCCCCAGAGGGGCAGAGGATTCTCCTCCCGATATTTCCTCATTCCAAAGAAAACTGGGGGCCTACGTCCTATCCTGGACCTCAGAAATCTCAACAAATTTCTAAAAAAAGAAAAATTCAGGATGGTATCGTTAGGCACCATGCTACCTCTTCTTCAAAAAGGGGATTGGCTCTGCTCTCTGGATCTTCAAGACGCCTACGCTCACATTCCCATCTTTCCTCCTCATCGACAGTACCTGCGATTTCTGCTCAAAGGGCAACACTTTCAGTACCGAGTGCTACCATTCGGTCTAGCCTCAGCACCTCGAGTGTTCACAAAGTGCCTTGCAGTAGCGGTGGCACATCTTCACAAACAAAGAGTGCATGTCTTTCCTTACTTGGACGACTGGCTCATCAGGAGTCAAACGCAAAGCGGAGCTCTCAATTTCCTCCAGCTCACAATAAATTTGCTTCACTCCTTGGGATTTCTCATCAATTACGAAAAATCCCATCTTACACCATCTCACCAGTTGCAGTTCATAGGTGCAGATCTCAACACCATCACAGCAAAAGCTTTTCTTCCAAGAGACCGTGCTCAAACACTCGTTCTCCTGACGCACTCTATTCGAAATCAGTCTCGAGTTACAGCTCATCAGTGCCTCACCCTACTCGGACACATGGCCTCAACAGTTCACGTCACTCCCATGGCCAGACTGACCATGCGACTAATGCAATGGACACGCAAAAATCAGTGGATTCAAGCCATTCAACCATTGTCCACTCCCATTCAGATAACACAAGATATGAGATCTTCCTTTCTCTGGTGGACATCAATAATCAACTTGCTCAAAGGCGTACCTTTCCAGCAACCACTTCCACAAGTGACTTTGACTACAGATGCATCCACCTTAGGTTGGGGAGCACACATTGGTCATCTAAAGACACAAGGCACGTGGACAAAACACGAAGCCTCCTTTCAAATAAACTTCCTGGAGCTTCGAGCTATACGCTATGCGCTACATGCGTTCAAGGACTGCCTTTCACACAAGACTGTTCTGATCCAAACGGACAACACAGTAGCCATGTGGTACATCAACAAACAAGGGGGAACAGGTTCCTACCTCCTTTGCCAAGAAGCAGCTCAGATTTGGGACTGGGCCCTAGCACACTCAATTCTTCTACGGGCCACCTACCTAGCGGGCATCCACAACACAGTAGCAGATCGCCTAAGTCGTCAGTTCCAACCACACGAGTGGTCTTTGGATCCAACGATAGCAACCAAGATCTTCCAACGCTGGGGTCAGCCAACACTAGATCTTTTTGCATCCCCTCTGAACTACAAAGTGGACAATTACTGCTCTCTGCTCCCGCAGCTGAACAGCCTACCGAGGGACGCCTTTGCTCGCCATTGGAATTCAGGCCTGTTATATGCATATCCACCGATACCTCTCATAACCAAAACTCTAGTGAAACTGCAACAGGACAAGGGGTCCATGATACTCATAGCTCCATACTGGCCTCGACAAGTATGGTTTCCCACACTTCTAGATCTCTCAGTCAGGGATCCAATTTGCCTGGGAATAGCTCCCAATCTCATAACTCAGGAACAGGGTCAGTTGCGCCATCCCAACCTTCAATCCCTGTCCCTGACAGCATGGACGTTGAAAGCTTGATCTTCCAACCACTCAACCTTCCAACCACTATATCTCAAGTGCTGATAGCATCACGTAAACCTTCCACTAGAAAGAATTATTCCTACAAATGGAAACAGTTTACTTTGTGGTGCACTCAGTAAGCACTAGATCCTTTCACTTGCCCCATTACCTCACTACTAGATTACTTATACCATCTTTCAGACTCTAGTCTTAAGACTTCATCTGTAAGAGTACACTTGAGTGCAATCTCAGCTTATCATAACAAGCTGGGAGACACACCTATCTCTACACAGCCTCTCGTCAGTAAATTCATGAGAGGCCTAACTCACATTAAACCTCCAGTTCATTCCCCAAGCATACAATGGGACCTGAACGTAGTCTTAACCAGGCTTATGCGTTCTCCATTTGAACCCATAGATACATGTGACCTTAAATATCTTACTTGGAAAACGGTATTCCTCATAGCCATTACATCAGCTAGAAGGGTCAGCGAACTACAAGCTCTAGTCACATACGAACCTTTTACAAAGTTCCTACATGACAGGGTGGTCCTCCGTACTCATCCTAAATTCCTTCCAAAAGTAGTCACGGAATTCCACCTCAATCAATCTATAGTTTTACCAACATTCTTTCCAAGGCCTTACTCTCACCAGGGAGAAAGAGCCCTACATACCTTGGACTGTAAACGTGCGCTATCTTTCTGTTTAAACCGCACTACAGTCCAAAGGAAATCTAGTCAACTATTTGTATCCTATGATCCAAACAAACCAGGAAAACCAGGGGGTAAACATACTTTGTCAAATTGGCTAGCAGATTGCATACAATTTTGTTATGACAGAGCAGGCCTTACTCTTCAAGGGCGGGTAAAAGCTCATTCAGTCAGAGCGATGTCAACCTCAGTCGCGCACCTTCGCTCTGTACCTATTCTGGACATTTGTAAAGCAGCAACATGGAGTTCTCTTCACACTTTTGCAGCTCACTACTGTTTAGACAAAGAAGGAAGACAAGATTCAGCCTATGGACAATCTGTCTTAAAGAACTTGTTTCCAGTTTAAACCCAACTCCTTCTACATCCAACCTGCTGTGATCTTCGGCTGATTCATTTCCACAACAATACTTCGCTGTTGCCTCAATCCCAAATGACTCAGCCTCTAGCTTGCTAATCATCCATATGTGAGGACTAGCATCCTGCTTGCCCTGGGATAAAGCAAAATTGCTTACCTTGTAATAGGTGTTATCCCAGGACAGCAGGATGTAGTCCTCACGAAACCCACCCACCACCCCGCGGAGTTGGGTCCGATACGTTTTATTATTTTATTTTTGGCTAACGCTACTTGCTACAAAACAAGACTGAAGGGAGACCCCTGTGGCAGGGAATATCATGCCATGCTGGGCATGCTCAGTAGGCACTCTGGTGCCAGTCAAAAGTTTCATAGAAACTTTTAAAGAAGTTTTCCGTACATAGGGCTCCATTACTGATGTCACCCATATGTGAGGAATACATCCTGCTGTCCTGGGATAACACCTATTACAAGGTAAGCAATTTTGCTTTATCTGAGAGAGTAAATAACTGATTTACATTAATTTTAAGTCCTTTCATAATTTTTTAGACCATTATCATATCCCCCTCAGTCGCCTCTTCTCCAAACTGAAGAGCCCTAACTTCCTTAGCATTAACTCATAAGGCAGCCATTCCATGCCACTTATCATTTTGGTTGCCCTTCTCTGCACTTTCTCCAGTGCAACTATATCTTTTTTGAGATGAGGCGATCAGAATTGCATACAGTATTCAAGATGTGGTCTCACCATGGAA
The DNA here is from genome assembly GCF_901001135.1 of Rhinatrema bivittatum. Lineage (NCBI taxonomy): Eukaryota > Metazoa > Chordata > Amphibia > Gymnophiona > Rhinatrematidae > Rhinatrema > Rhinatrema bivittatum. Next base: position 43,607,857 of record NC_042627.1, on the reverse strand, counting down.
TGATACAGAGGCATTATGACATCCATCGTTTTATTTGCCATTCCCTTTTTAATAATTCCTAATATTCTGTTTGCTTTTTTGATCGCCACAGCACACTGATGAGCAGACAATTTCAATGTATTATCCACTATGATGCCTAGATTTCTTTCCTGGGTAGTAACTCCTAAGATAGAACCTAACATTGTGTAACTACAGCAAGGGTTATTTTTCCCTATATGCATCACTTTGCACTTACATTGAAACATAGAAATGACGGCAGAAGAAGACCAAACGGCCCATCCAGTCTGCCCAGCAAGCTTTTGCACTTTTTTTCTCTCACATACTTATCTGTTTCTCTAGGCTCTTAGTAACCTTTTTTTATTCTATTTCCCTTCCACCCCCACCATTAATGTAGAGAGCAGTGTTGGACCTGCATCTAAGTGAAATAGCTTAATTTTGTTAGGGGTATTAACCATCGCAATAAGCAAGCTACACCCATGCTTATCTGTTTATTCAGACTATGTAATTCAGTCCTTGTTGATTGTTGCCTGAATATAGATCCACCTTTCTTCATTCCCCCCTGCCGTTGAAGCAGAGAGCCATGCTGGCTATGCATTGAAAGTGAAGTATCAGTCTTGCTCCCCTGCCGTTGAAGCAGAGGGCTATGCTGGATGTGCGTGAATTGTCAAAATTTCCTCCCCTGCCGTTGAAGCAGAGGTCTATGCTGGATATGCGTGAATTGTCAAAATTTCCTCCCCTGCCGTTGAAGCAGAGGTCTATGCTGGATGTGCGTGAATTGTCAAAAATTTCCTCCCCTGTCGTTGAAGCAGAGAGCTATGCTGGATATGTGTGAAGTGTCAAACTTCCTCCCCTGCCGTTGAAGCAGAGAGCTATGCTGGATTTGCGTTGAAAGTGAAGTATCAGGTATTTTTTTGGTTTGGGGTAGTAACCGCCGTAACAAGCAAGCTACTCCCCTGCTTTTATGTGGTTGCAAATCCTTTTTTCCACATTTCCTCTTGCCGTTGAAGCATAGAGCAATGTTGGAGTCGCATTATTGAATAAGGATATTTATCTCTAGGTAGTAGCCAACATTCCCTCAAGCCACCCCCATGCCTCTTGTCTTCATTCACATCCCATGCCTCTTGTCTTAATTCACATCCTCTAGACTTCATGGATCCACAGTATTTATCCCACGCCCCTTTGAAATCCTTCACAGTTTTGGTCTTCACCACTTCCTCCGGAAGGGCGTTCCAGGTATCCACCACCCTCTCCTTGAAGAAATACTTCCTGATATTGATTCTGAGTCTTCCTCCCTGGAGTTTTAAATCATGACCCCTGGTTCTGCTGATTTTTTTGCAACGGAAAAGGTTTGTCGTTGTCTTTGGATCATTGAAACCTTTCAAGTATCTGAAAGTCTGTATCATATCATCCCTACTCCTCCTTTCCTCCAGGGTGTACATATTTAGATTCTTCAATCTCTCCTCATAAGTCATTTGATGAAGACCCTCCACCTTTTTGGTCACCCTTCTCTGGACTGCCTCCATCCTGTCTCTGTCCCTTCAGAGATACGGTCTCCAGAACTGAACACAGTACTCCAGGTGAGGCCTTACCAAGGACCTGTACAAGGGGATAATCACTTCCCTTTTCTTACTTGATATTCCTCTCTCTATGCAGCCCAGCATTCTTCTGGCTTTAGCTATCACCTTGTCACATTGTTTCGCCGACTTCAGATCATTAGACACTATCACCCCAAGGTCTCTCTCCTGCCCCGTGCACATCAGCCCTTCTCCCCCCATCGAATACAGTTCTTCTGGATTTCCACACCCCATATGCATGACTCTGCACTTCTTGGTATTGAATCTCAGCTGCCATATCTTCGACCACTCTTCCAGTTTCCTTAAATCCCGTCTCATTCTCTCCATTCCTTCCGGCGTGTCCACTCTGTTGCAGATCTTAGTGTCATACACAAAAAGACAAACCTTACCTTCTATCCCGTCTGCAATGTCGCTCACAAAGATATTGAACAGGACTGGTCCCAACACCGACCCTTGCAGCACTCCGCTCAACACCGCTCTCTCTTCAGAGTAAGTTCCATTTACCATCACACATTGACTTCTGTCCGTCAACCAGTTTGCAATCCAGGTCACTACCTTGGCACTCACCCCTAAGATTCTTATTTTATTCACCAATCTCCTGTGCGGAACCGTATCAAAAGCTTTGCTGAAATCCAAGTAGATGACATTGAGTGCTCTTCCTTGATCCAATTCCTTGGTTACCCAGTCAAAAACTCTATCAGATTTGTCTGACAGGATCTTCCCCTGGTGAATCCATGCTGCCTCTGGTCCAGCAATTCTTCCGACTGTAGATAGCTCACTATTCCTTCTTTTAACAGCGACTCCATTACTTATCCCACCACCGAGGTGAGGCTAACCGGTCTGTAATTACCAACCTCTTCTCTGTTTCCACTCTTGTGAAGTGGGATCACCACCGCTCTTCTCCAGTCACTCGGCACTACTCCCGTTTCTAGGGATCTATTGAACAGGTCACACAGCGGACCCGCCAGCACATCTCTGAGCTCCCTCAGTATCCTGGGATGAACCTCATCAGGCCCCATGGCTTTGTCCACTTTCAGTTTCCTCAGCTCTTCCCATACATTCTCTACTGTAAATGGAGTTACATCTACTCCATTCCCCTCTAGTTTGTTAACTAGCAGCGGTCCTTCTCCAGGGTCTTCTTTAGTGAACACAGAACTGAAGTATTTGTTTAATATTTCTGCCATTTCTTTGTCTCTCTCCACACATTTATCCTTTTCACTTTTCAATTTCACTATACCAATTTGAACTTTTCTCCTTTCACTGATGTATCTGAAAAATGTTTTCACCTCTCTTAATCTCTTTAGCAATCCTTTCTTCCGCTTGACTTTTTGCCGTCTTGATTACTTTCTTTGTCTCCCTCAGTGCTACCAGATATTCTTCTTTGTGCTCCTCCTTTTGGGATCCTTTATATTTCTTGAACGCTGTTCTTTTAGCCTTTGTTTTGTCAGCCACCTCCTTGGAGAACCAGATAGGTTTCATTTTTCTTTTGCTTTTCTTTACTTTTCTAACATATAGATTAGTTGCCTTGGTAATTGCTCCTTTTAGTTTGGTCCACTGTTGTTCCACATCTCGCTCGTTCTCCCAGCCTACTAGTTCTTCCTCCAGGTACTTCCCCAAAGTCCGTGTTTTTGAACTGCAAAACTCGGGTTCATGTGCTTCTTTTCCATATCCTTTTTGTGATATTAAACCATACCATTTGATGATCACTGGTGCTGAGATGGGTGCCCACCTGCACATCAGAGACATTATCTGCATTAGTGAGCACTAAATCGAGTATAGCTCCCTCTCTTGTGGGTTCCATTACCATTTGTTTGAACAAAGCTCCTTGCAGAGCATCCACTATTTCTCTACTATTGTTAGATTCTGCAGATGGGATTCTCCAGTCTACATCCGGCAAATTAAAGTCTCCAACAATCACCACTTCTCCCTTGTTTCCCATCTTTTGGATGACTTCAACCAGATCTCTGTCCAGCTCTTCCTTTTGGTTTGGAGGCCTGTAAACCACTCCAATAAAAATGGATGTCCCATCTTTTTTTAGGTTGGCTCATAGTGCTTCTTCATTGCCCCATCTTCCTTGCAACTCCGATGCTTGGATATTGTTTCTGATGTAAAGAGCCACGCCTCTCCCTTTCCTATCCGCTCTGTCCTTCCTTAACAAGTTATAGCCCGGTATTGCCATATCCCAATCGTGAGATTCCGTGAACCAAGTCTCTGTGACAGCAACAATGTCCAAGTCCGCCTCCACCATTAGGGCTTGCCCACATTAAATTTCATCTGCCATTTGGAAGCCCAATTTTCCAGTCTCTCAAGGACCTCCTGCAATTCATCACTTTCCACTTGAGATTTAACTACTCTGCATAATTTTGTCATCCGAAAATTTGATCCCCTCTATCGTCGTACCCCTTTCCAGATCATTTATAAATATATTAAAAAGCACTGGTCCAAGTACAGATCCCTGAGGCACTGCACTGTTTACCTTTTTTCACTGTGAAAACAGACCATTTAATCCTACTCTGTTTCCTGTCTTTTAACTAGCTTGCAGTCCACAAAAGGACATCTCCTCCTATCCCATGACTTTTTAGTTTTCTTAGAAGCTTCTTTCACATCGCCTTTTAACCATGCTGGTAATCATTTGGCCTTCCTTCCACCTTTCTTAATGCATGGAATACACCTGTACTGCATTTCTAAGATGGTATTTTTAAACCATTTCCATGCCTGTTGTACACTCAATCTTTGCAGCTGCATCTTTTAGTTTTTTCTAATTATTTTCTTCATTTTATCAGTTTTCCTTTTGAAAGTTTAGTGTTAGAGCTATAGATTTACATATTGTCCCCCTTCCAGTCATTAGTTTAGATTTAATTACTATTGCCCAGTGGTCCCACCATCATTACCTCTCTCACCAAATCCTACATTCCACTAAGAATTAGATCTAAACCAGCTCCCTCTCTTGTCTGTTTCTGAACCAGTTGCTCCATGAAGCAGTCATTTATTCTGTCAAGTAACTTTACCTCTCTAGCATGTCCTGATGTTACATTTACCCAATCAATATTGGGGGTAATTGAAATCTCCCATTATTACTGCACTGCCAGTTTGGTTAGCTTCCCTGATTTCTCTTAGCATTACATCATCCGTCTCATCATTTTGGCCAGGTGGATGGTAGTATACTTCGATCATTTATCCAACGTACACGGGATTTCTATCCATAAAGATTCTACTGTGCATACCTGCAGTGGAGTATAAATTTAAAAAAAAAAAGTGACGACATTGGTACCAATATGAATGGACCTCCCACAGGTTTATGAAAGTGCCTGATAAGGCTTTTCTGGGGATGCAAGCATAATTAAACTCTGGAATTTGTTGCCAGAGGGTGCGGTAAAAGATGTTAGTGTAGCTGAGTTTCAAAAAGGTATGGATAAGTTCCTGAAAGAAATGTCCATAAGCTATTATTAAGATGGACTTGGTGGAATCCATTTCTTATCCCTGAGATAAGCAGCATGAAATCTATTGACCTTTTGGGATCCTGCCAGGTACTTGTGACCTGGATTGGCCACTGTTGGACTTGATGGACCTTTGATCTCACCAATATGGCAAATCTTATGTTCCTTCATGCACCAGAATAAAAAAACACAGAAGCAAAAGAATATTAAAAAATTGTGGATACGGGGGGCACTAGTGAGGACCCTCTTCTGTGATGCCCTGTCTGCCACATGCAGATTTTGTCCCTTCTTCCCCACCGATACGATAAATATTACACACAAAAAATTTGGGATCTTCTTGTGAAATTCTAGAAGAACCCGAAGCATAGGTGAGCGGTAGATCACAGATTATTATTGAGAGGCAGGTAAGTCCAAATCTCAGGGAGCATATGGGAAGGAGCTGCAAGAGAGTATGAAGAGGCCTATCAGAATGGGATCAGATGTCTTTAGTCCTGATGGAGATAGATAAAAGATCTGAAAGCTGAGTTGACGCAAGATTTACATGCGGTTAAGAGATTAATGAGAAATTAGAAGGCATGTACCCTAGAGTGGAGGAGCTAAAACAGCTGGTGTCAGATTTAGAGGACTGGGAGGCAACGGCAGCAAACACACTCATTGCACTGTGTAAACAAATGGGAACTTTACAGGAGAAAGTAATCATTTTGAGAACAGATTCTGGTGCTCTAATGTTAGTGGTGAGGATTCCTGAAAAGATGGAAGGCAATAATGTTAATGAGTTTCTTGAACAGATATTAAGAGATTTGTTAGCCTCAGGTAATGCAGACCTGGAGATTGCTAGAGGACATCACACACCAATTAAGAAGAGAAGTGGTGATGATAAATCCTGTGCCTTTTTAATAAAGTTTCACAGATTTCAGGTTAAAGAGTAGGTGTTGCATATGGTACCGGAACTGAGCCCTTTGGAATATAAAGGAAATCATGTAGCATTCTTCCCTGACTCAGTGGAAAAGATGTTCATCAGAGTGAAAAAAGCACTGCTTGAGAGAAATATGAGATATCCTGCAAGCCTTAGTGTGTTGTGCAATGACATCCTGGCATTTGTGACAGTGTTAAAAAAAATGGCGGCCTCATGGTGTCACTAGCAGATGCAGCATTGTCAGACTCAAGCCAGAAGCATGGCAGGAGCGGAGTGGAGAGAGCCAGGACCAGAGGATCCTGGATTCAAGCACTGGGAATAGAACAAAAAGTTAAAACAAGTCCCCGTTTTTAGGAGATATAGGGAAGTGGCCAATGCTGTTTGCATATGAAAGCTCTTATGGCTCAGATGAAGTCAGGTGGTGAAGGAGATAATGCATGGTCAACCCGGAATCGTGAACGGGTAAGTGAAGATGGCATTTCTAGAAAAGTGTGACTAGACTGTATTGATGGTGACAAAAAGTGAAGACTTGGAATACCAGATTTGACTTGGGTTCTGTTGTGACTTAGTGAAATATGAGAAGGAAGAAATCTGCTAAATCAACTTTTTTTTTTTTTTTTTGCATCACATGGCATATTTGCCCACATATGGATAGTATTGTATTGAATGTGTGACCAGATGACTGAAAGAATTAAACTTATTGGAAGACTATTAAAGGGTTTTGGGGTTTTTTGGACTTTGAACTTAGATCTCTTGTCTTGTATTAACTTTGGCAGGTTCCTTGCTTGGAAGTATGAAATGAATATTTGGTCTACTAAAAGCGTAGACATATCATCTTAGACAAGTTACTTTACCCTCCATTGCCTCAGATACAAAATTAGATTGTAAGCCCTCTGGGGATAGGGAAATACCTACAGTACCTGAATGTAATCTGCTTTGAAGTACCGAAAATGGAATATAAAAAAATATCTTTAGTTTTAGATGCAGAGGTGGGGTGAGCGAGCAGGACTACGGGGCTGAATGCTTGCCAGCTTCCTGGAGTGAAGGGGATTGTAGGTGGGAAAATCAGGAGGGTTTAGTGGGGTAGGGGAGGTTGGATGGGAAGGTTATGGAGAGGGATTTGGGGAGCTAGGATGTAGGAGTTGGTTTGTTAATATGGGTAGGACTTTGCAGGGAGTTAAAAGAAGTAATTGGATGAAATATACACTGAGGGCATATAAAAGAAGCAGATTGTATTTGGGTAATTGGAAATGGTAAAAATGTATTCTTTAAATGTAAATGGCCTGAACCACCCTATCAAGTGTGATGGAGACGTGTCAGAGCAGACCCCAAGGGCAGCAGAGGAAATGCTAGAAGTTTATGATGAAGAAAGAAAACCTCCCAGAACAAAGCAAAGTAAGAGGAGAACTGCAAAACCCAATATGGATAGGGATTGGGTATCGGAAGGGAGTTCTGGGGGTTGGACCTTGGGAGTTGAGCTGGCCAAGGTCCCTCCCACCTTAGTGCAGGTAGAGTAGATGAAGACAGGAAGGAAGTGTGGTTTTCTCCTTTAGAGCAACCACAAAGAGGCAGCAGGAGGAAGGCTGACTAACAGGCCGATACAGTACAGTATCGGCCTATTAGTTAATCAGCCTTCCTCCTGCTGCTCCGTCAGAGCACAGTACAGTGTGCTCCAACTGAGCGCACTGTTAACCTGCCCTTGGACGCATGTTTTTCCTTACTCCTTATTCAGTAAGGGGCGGAAAACGCACGTCCAACCCGCGGCACCTAATAGGGCCCTCAACATGCAAATGCATGTTGAGGGCCCTATTAGGTATGCCCGAGCGATACAGAAAGTAAAATGTGCAGCCAAGCCACACATTTTACTTTAAGAAATTAGCGCCTACCCAAAGGTTGGTGCTAGTTTCTGCCGGCACCGGGAAAGTGCACAGAAAAGCAGTAAAAACTGTTTTTATGTGCACCCTCCGACTTAATATCATGGCGATATTAAGTCGGAGGTCCCGAAGAGTAAAAAAAAGTTTAAAAAAAAAAAAATTTAAAATGGGCCGGCGGCTGTCAGGTCGAAAACCGGACGCTCAATTTTGCCGGCATCCGGTTTCCGAGCCTGTGGCTGTCAGCGGGCTCGAGAACAGACGCCGGCAAAATTGAGCATCGGCTGTCAAACCCGCTGACAGCCGCTGCTCCGGTCAAAAGGAGGCGCTAGGGACGCGCTAGTGTCCCTAGCGCCTCCTTTTGCCCGTTTCTACCGCACCACCTAATTTAAATACAGAATCGCGCGCACAGCCGAGTGGCCTGTGCGCGCGCCGAGAGAGCGGGCGTTCGTCCGCTCTCCCGCGGACTTTACTGAATCAGCACAAAAGTGTTAAGGCTGTGTGTTTTATTTGATTTGGTACCATTGTTTGTCAATCAGAACAGCAGTGAGTCACTCAGGAAAACTAACTGAAGTGTACATCTCCAAAGGGATTGTTTTGCACTAATTTACCTTAGAAGCACATTATATATTCAGGGGAAGAGCTCAGTAACCCACATTCCAGTGGGAGCACTGAGAGGAGAGGATTACCTTGCTGGTGGCTGAAAGGAATCAGTAAGGTTTTGCTTGGGATATTGTCTTTTTTAAAAGTATTGGGGCATAGTTAACTATTTGGGAATATTATTTAGTGTGTTTGTGTGTTTGTGCTTTTAATAGTAAGGCAGTGAATAAACAAGTTAGACTGTTTGTATTTTTAAATAGTCAATAAGGCAGCTACTAAGCAGTAGGTAGTGTGTTTAATTTTACTGTAAGATAGCTAGTAAGCAGAACTGAATGTTTGTATTTTAAAAAAAAACCCTAAAACACAACCCCCCCCCCCCCCCAAAAAAAAACAACCCAAAAAGTAGCCAGAAGCTAGAAATAAGCTAGGAGCAGTGTATACCTAAGTAAAAAGGTTGAAAAGTTCAGTTCAGTTACTCACCTTGGAAAGGTGTTGAGGTAGTGTGATTTGGTTTGAATAGGTACCAACATTTGTTAATCAAGAGAGCAATGAGTCACTCTGGCTGACTAACTGAAGTTAGACTGTTTGGATTTCCTAACCCTCCCACCCCTCACCCATCCTTTAATTTATAGGCAGGTGCCACTTTCACAAAACAAAAAAAAAAACAACAAAAATTTTATTGAGAGTTTGATCAGACCCCTGTAGTCCACTACCAGACATATAGCGAATTCACTAATACATTTAAAGGATGTTAATTGGACACATTCCTACTCCCATAGCAACTTAAAAATTAACTAGGAACTGATCAAAATTGAGATGAAGGCAGCAGTCCAGCAGCAAGAGGGGGGCTTCCCAGTCTTTTGCATCGAGTGTCACATGTATGATTTTTTACCCACCGATGAGAAGTTGTACATGTGCATGTGATGCAAAGAGCTCCTGGCTCTCAGAAAACAAGTCTGATCTCTGGAGGCTAGAGTGGCAGACCTGGAGGAGCTGAGGCAGACAGAGAGGTATATAGATGAGACCTTCAGGGACATAGTAGCCAAGTCCCAACTTCAGGCTGGGACTTGGCTGCCTTGGAGGAAGAAGGTCTCATGATTGGAGAGCATCAACCTGGTGTAGCAGGAAAGGATCCTGTAGCAAGGACCTGCTCTCCAGGTGATGCACTGTCCTTTCGTACTAAGGATATCTCCCCAAGGCCTACTGCCCAGAAGGGAAGGGTTAGGTCGGCCGTCATAGTTGGTGATTCGATTATTAGGAATGTAGACAGCTGTGAGCTGGTGGGCGTGAGGATCGCCTGGTAACATGCCTACCTGGTGCGAAGGTGGCGGACCTCACGCGTCACCTAGATAGGATTTTAGACCGTGCTGGGGAGGAGCCAGCTGTCGTGGTACATGTGGGCACCAACTACATAGGAAAATGTGGGAGGGAGGTTCTGGAAGCCAAATTTAGGCTCTTAGGTAGAAAACTTAAATCCAGAACCTCCAGGGTAGCATTCTCTGAAATGCTCCCTGTTCCACGTGCAGGTCACCAGAGGCAGGCAGAGCTCCAGAGTCTCAATGCGTGGATGAGACGATGGTGCAAGGAAGAGGGATTCAGTTTTGTGAGGAACTGGGGAACCTTTTGGGGAAGGGGGAGTCTCTTCCGAAGGGATGGGCTCCACCTTAACCAGGGTGGAACCAGACTGCTGGCACTAACCTTTAAAAAGGAGATAGAGCAGCTTTTAAACTAGAACAAAGGGGAAAGCCGACACTCACTCAGCAGTGCATGGTTCGGAGAGAGGTATCTTCAAAGGATACTAATGATGCATTAGAATTATGGCATCCCGACAGTGAGGTTCCAATAATAAGAAAAGTAGTCCAAGTCCCTGTAAATAAAAACTCACCTGAGCTAAAAAATTCTAACTTATCCCTATCAATTAAAAAGCTGAATGAAAATACAAACAAAAAACAAACTTTGAAATGTTTGTATGCTAATGCCAGAAGTCTAAGAAGTAAGATGGGAGAATTAGAATGTATAGCAGGGAATGATGACATAGACTTAATTGGCATCTCAGAGACATGGTGGAAGGAGGACAACCAATGGGACAGTTCTATACCGGGGTACAAATTATATCGCAATGACAGAGAGGAGCACCTGGGAGGCGGTGTGGTGCTTTATGTCCGGGATGGCATAGAGTCCAACAGGATAAACATCCTGCACGAGACTAAATGCACAATTGAATCTTTATGGGTAGAAATTCCTTGTGTGTCGGGGAAGACTATAGTGATAGGAGTATACTACCATCCACCTGGTCAAGATGGTGAGACTGACAGTGAAATGCTAAGAGAAATTAGGGAAGCTAACCAAATTGGTAGTGCGGTAATAATGGGAGACTTCAATTACCCCCCAAAATATCCTCAAAATACAACGACTATGTAAACACTATTGAAAAAACATTGTACAATGTGTGTATTTTTACTAAATATGATGCGTTTTCTTAACTTATTAAGGACCGTCATAACACCCGTGGTCTACACGCATTTAATGCCTGTGTTCTCAGCCATATTGGGTCATCTTTAATCATGGGTCCTGAAAACCTTAAAATAGTCTTTTGCACTTATTTTAATATTTTCTTTGTTTTTTTCAATGTTTTATAATTATATATAATATGTGGAAAAAGTACTTCCCTTGGTGAAGCGAAGTCTAGTTGTCATATAGGTCCCAAGTCCGATCCTTCTACCGCCGCATATCAGCGAATGATTGCCTGCTTCTTCAGCGTTGTTACTTTACAGTCCATAGACTTCTGTACACGGACTTCGGTACACAGCGTGGCGGCGCCAGACGAATGCAGTAGCACGGCGGCGTTAGTAAATAACAAACGGGGGGACAGACCCGTACGACAAAGCAGGACCCTTCGTGAACAACGCGGCGGCACTGGAATTAGACCTGTGCGGCGGCGCTAGACCCAGTGCGGTAAAATAACGCTGAAGAAGCAGGCAATCATTCGCTGATACGCGGCGGTAGAAGGATTGGGCTAGGGACCTATATGACAACGAGACTTCGCTTCACCAAGGGAAGTACTTTTTCCACATATTATATAATTATAAAACATTGAAAAAAAACAAAGAAAAAAACAAAGAAAAGATTAAAATAAGTGCAAAAGACTACTTTAAGGTTTTCAGGACCCATGATTAAAGATGACCCAATGTGGCTGAGAACACAGGCATTAAATGCGTGTAGACCACGGGTGTTATGAGGGTCCTTAATAAGTTAAGAAAACGCATCATATTTAGTAAAAATACACACATTAAAATTGAAAACATCTATTGTACAACGTTTTTTCAATAGACTTCAATTACCCTAATATTGATTGGGTAAATGTATCATCGGGACACGCTAGAGAGATAAAGTTCCTGGATGGAATAAATGATAGCTTTATGGAGCAATTGGTTCAGGAACAGACGAGAGAGGGAGCAATTTTAGATCTAATTCTCAGTGGAGAACAGGATTTGGTGAGAGAGGTAACAGTGGTGGGGCCGCTTGGCAATAGTGATCATAATATGATCAAATTTGATTTAATGACTGGAAGGGGGACAGTAAGCAAATCCACGGCTCTCATGCTAAACTTTCAAAAGGGAAACTTTTTGATAAAATGAGAAAAATAGTTAGAAAAAAACTGAAAGGAGCAGCTACAAAAGTAAAAAGTGTGCAAGAGGTGTGGTCATTGTTAAAAAATACCATCCTAGAAGCACAATCCAGATGTATTCCACACATTAAGAAAGGTGGAAAGAAGGCAAAACGATTACCCGCATGGTTAAAAGGGGAGGTGAAAGAAGCTATTTTAGCCAAAAGATCTTCATTCAAAAATTGGAAGAAGGATCCAACAGAAGAAAATAGGATAAAGCATAAACGTTGGCAAGTTAAATGTAAGACATTGATAAGACAGGCTAGAGAGAATTTGAAAAGAAGTTGGCTGTAGAGGCAAAAACTCACAGTAAAAACTTTTTAAAATATATCCGAAGTAGAAAGCCTGTGAGGGAGTCAGTTGGACCATTAGATGATCGAGGGCTTAAAGGGGCACTTAGAGAAGATAAGGCCATCGCGGAAAGATTAAATGATTTCTTTTCTTCGGTGTTTACTGAAGAGGATGTTGGGGAGGTACCCGTATTGGAGAAGGTTTTCATGGGTAATGATTCAGATGGACTGAACCAAATCATGGTGAACCTAGAAGATGTGGTAGACCTGATTGACAAACTTAAGAGTAGTAAATCACCTGGACCGGATGGTATACACCCCAGAGTTCTGAAGGAACTCAAAAAATGAAATTTCAGACCTATTAGTAAAAATTTGTAACTTGTCATTAAAATTATCCATTGTACCTGAAGACTGGAGGATAGCTAATGTAGCCCCCATATTTAAAAAGGGCTCCAGGGGCGATGCGGGAAACTACAGACCGGTTAGCCTGACTTCAGTGCCCGGAAAAATAGTGGAAAGTATTCTAAACATCAAAATCACAGAACATATAGAAAGACATGGTTTAATGGAACAAAGCATGGCTTTCCCAAGGCAAGTCTTGCCTCACAAATCTGCTTCACTTTTTTGAAGGAGTTAATAAACATGTGGTTAAAGGTGAACCTGTAGATGTAGTGTACTTAGATTTTCAGAAGGCATTTGACAAAGGTCCTCATGAGAGGCTTCTAGGAAAAAAAAGAAAGTCATGGGATAGGTGGCGATGTCCTTTCGTGGATTACAAACTGGCTAAAAGACAGGAAACAGAGAGTAGGATTAAATGGACAAGTTTCTCAGTGGAAAGGAGTGGGCAGTGGAGTGCCTCAGGGATCTGTATTGGGATCCTTACTTTTCAATATATTTATAAATGATCTGGAAAGAAATACGACAAGTGAGGTAATCAAATTTGCAGATGATACAAAATTGTTCAGACAAAGTCAGTCTCACCACCAAGAGAAGGTTAAAACTTCAGACGCGTCTCCGATCCTTGATGGGAGCCAGCCGGCCCATAGCTTGGGATTATCTGCAGGTTCTCGGCCTCATGGCATCCACCCTGGAAGTGGTACCCTGGGCAAGGGCCCATATGAGACCTCTCGCTGGAGCCCCCACTTCCGGAATTATTCCAAGCACCTACCTCTGCCCGCCAGAGTGCGGACCCAGTTATGGTGGTGGTTGCAGTCCAACCACACGAGCAGGGGGTCGAAGATGTCCTCCCCCACGTGGACTCTGCTCACCACAGATGCCAGCCTGAGCGGCTGGGGCGCACACTGCGAAGAACTCACCGCACAAGGGCGGTGGAACAGAGAAGAGTCAGGGTGGAACATCAACCGTCTAGAGGCACGAGCAGTCCGGTTAGCCTGCCTGCAATTTGCTCCCAGACTGCGGAACAGAGCAGTCAGAGTGATGTCCGACAGCGCCACCACGGTGGCATACATCAACCGCCAGGGCAGAACCAGAAGCCGACAGGTATCTCTAGAGATAGCCCCGCTGATGGCTTGGGCAGAGGCAAATCTTCAGGACATCTCCGCCGTCCACATTGCCGGGAAAGACAACACCGCGGCAGACTTCCTCAGCAGAGAAAGCCTAAATCCGGGGGAATGGCAGCTGTCACCTACGGCCTTCCAGATGATTGTGGATCACTGGGGGATTCCGGACATGGACTTACTAGCGGACAAGTCCAATGCTCAAGTACCCAGATACTTCAGCCGCAAGCGAGATCCGTTCTCTCACGGGATTGACGCCCTGGTTCAGCCATGGCCTCCAGGGACTCTGCTATATGGCTTTCCACCGTGGCCTCTGCTGGGCGCCATCATCCACAAGATTCAGAAGCACCGGGGCCTATTTCTTCTAGTGGCACCAGACTGGCCAGGAAGACCCTGGTACGCGGACATGAGAAGACTACTGGCAGGGGAGCCCCTTCCCCTGCCTCCGTTCAGGGACCTGCTTCATCAAGGTCCCATCCTCCACGAGGATCTGGCTCAATTCTCTCTTACGGTCTGGCCATTGAGAGGGCTAGACTGAAGAAAAGAGGTTACTCGGAGCCCGTGATAGATACACTCCTCCGAGCTCCCACATTTTCCACATCCCTCACCTACGTAAGGATCTGGAGAGTATTTGAAGCCTGGTGCGACACTCATGGCACCAATCCACATGCGACCACTATTCCTATTGTTCTGGATTTCCTGCAGGATGGGCTTCAGAAGGGTCTCTCCCTAAGCTCCATCAAGGTTCAGGTGGCTGCGTTTGTCTTGCTACGGTCCCAGGAGGGATGGCAAGACCATTGCCACGCATCCCAGATGTTTCTCGCTTCCTGAAAGGAGTCAAGCACATTCGTCCGCCACTGAAGTGGCCAGTGCCCCTATGGAACCTCAACCTTGTTTTGGATTTCCTCGCGGGATCCACCTTCAGACCCCTTCGGGGTCTGTCTCTCCGTTCTCTAACATTGAAGATGGTGTTCTTGCTGGCGGTGTGTTCGTTATGCCGCATCTCAGAGCTACAAGCACTGTCCTGCCGTGATCCCTTTCTCAGAATCACTCCTGAGGCTATCCATCTTCGCACGGTTCCCTCCTTTCTACCTAAAGTAGTCTCACAATTTCACCTCATTCAAACCATATCCTTGCCAACCTCTGCGGGTTTGAAGAAATCAGAAGAAGGGCGTTTACTACACCATCTCGACATCGGCAGATTGCTGCCCAGATATCTGGATTTGACACAAGAAGTACGAAAGACGGACCATCTGTTCGTCCTGTACAGCGGAAAGAAACAAGGTGAAGCGGCCTCTCGGCCCACCATTGCCCGCTGGATTAAAGAAGTTATCAGAGCAGCTTACGTAGAGGCCGGGAAGTCACCGCCTCTACAGGTCAAGGCTCATTTCTACCAGAGCACAAGCGGCAATCTTGGGCAGAATCCAGGATGCTGTCGCCTGCAGAAATATGTTAAAGCGGCGACATGGTCCTCCCTCCATACCTTCTCCAGGTTCTACCGTCTGGATGTCCAGGCCAGGGAGGACACAGCATTTGCGAGGGCGGTCCTACGCGGTCCTCAGGCAGCCTCCCGCCCAGGCTGGGAGTAAAGCTTTTGTACATCCCATTCGTTCTGAGTCCATCTGGCTACACGCTAGGAAATGTTTAGATTACTTACCTGATAATCTCCTTTTCCTTAGTGTAGACAGATGGACTCAGCATCCCACCCGGCTGCCGGTATTTATTTATTTATTTATTTATTTATTTAAAGGTTTTTTATATACCGCGGAACGTTTCAAACATCACCTCGGTTTACAATGAACAATAATTTAGCAACAGGCTTTACAATCAATTCAGGAAGAATAAGCATATATCAATAAACCAAGCAAAGAGTAAACATATAGTACAATTGGTTCCCATCTAATCTCCTGGGAGAAACTATGTAAAATTACAAACTATATATGATTAGGTGCATTATGTACAAATATTAATATACAATCTATGTTAATTAGGTACGTTCAGGGAGAGGAAGAGGCAGATAGAGGTGAATAGGGGTGGGGGGAGGCGGGGTGGCTTAATTGAGTGTTGGATGGCTCTTTGAGGAGAAGGAGAGGGAGGCTGATTGGGTAGGATGGCTGTTTAAGGAGTAGGAGGACATTATGTATAAGCTTCTCTGAAGAGCCAAGTTTTTAAGTTTTGTTTGAATTTCTTGTGACAAGGCTCCAGGCGCAGTTCTACGGGCATTTTATTCCAGAGGTTGGTTCCTGCTATGGTAAATGAACGTTCTCTTGTGGAAACATGTTTAATTTGTTTGAGAGCGGGAGTCTTGAGTTTGGCTTGGTGTGTTGTTCTTGTAGGTCTATTAGATTTGTGGAATGTAAAATGGTCAGAGAACCATTGCATTTCTTGGTTGTGGATGGATTTGTGTATGAGGGTAAGGATTTTGTATGTAATTCTCGATGCTATTGGTAGCCAGTGAAGGAATTGGAGTAACGGTGTTATATGATCATGGCGATGCGCATTGGTGAGTATTCAGGCGGCTGCGTTTTGTAGCATTTGTAAAGGCTGTAATGAGTTTTTTGGCAGTCCAAGTAGGATGGCATTACAGTAGTCCAGTTTTAACAATATTGTAGCTTGTAAAACTGTTCGGAAATCGTGCGGGTGTAGGAGAGATTTGATTCTTTTCAGAGTGTGGAGTTTAAAGAAGCCGTTTTTTACTGTGGTTGCAATGAATTTTTTTAAGGAGAAATGGTTGTCTATGATAACGCCGAGGCTGCGGACTTGCTGTAAGGCGAGGGGGCCAGCTTGTGAGTAATTAGTAGGATTGATAGGGATGTTGCTTTGTGGAGAGATGATGAGAAGTTCTGTTTGCTGGTATTGATTGCTAGAAAGTTTTCGGTGAGTAGATTCTTTATTTCTTCAAGGGCAGATTCCCAGATTTTCAGAGCATTGGGTAGAGAGTCCTTAATGGGGATGAGGATCTGCACATCATCTGCATATATGAAGTGTGGGAATCCAAGTTTCATCAAGAGTTGACATAGTGGGATAAGGTAGATATTAAACAGTGTTGATGAGAGAGAGGATCCTTGAGGTACTCCTTGTTGTAGTTTTCTGGGTTTGGATTCGTGTCGGCCAATTTTAACACTGTATTTTCTCTCATTAAGATAGGAATGAAGCCAGCAAAGAGCAGATCCAGAGATTCCGATTTGAGATAGGCGGGTGATCAGGGTATTGTGATTGACAGTGTCAAATGCAGCTGATATGTCAAGCAGAGCAAGGATGTAAGAGTGACCCATGTCTAGTGTTTTTAGTATTAAATCTGATAGAGACAGGAGCAGGGTTTCGGTACTATGGTTCTTGCGGAATCCATATTGGGACGGAAGTAGTAGTTGATGTTCATTTAGAAATTCTGTGAGTTGCTTGTTTATGATTTTCTCCAGTATTTTAGAAAGGAAAGGAAGGTTCGAAACTGGTCGGTAGTTGGATGGTTCTGTAGGGTCCAAGTCCGCTTTTTTGAGTGTCGGTTTTATTATGGCATGCTTGAGTTGCGTGGGTACCAGGCCAGTGGTGATGGATTTGTTGAGAATCTTGGAAATGGGTTTGGCAATCCTTGCTGGAGAAGAAAGGAGTGTTTTTGTGGGTATGATATCAAAGGGGTGCATCGCTGGTTTAATCTTTTTGAGGATAGCTTCTATTTCTAAAGGGGTAATGGTTTCAAAGTTTGTAAGGGTGACCAAGGGTGGTATAGTTGTATTGAGGTTATGTATGTGTGCGTTAAGAGAGGGTGTAGTGATGCGTGATTTGACAATAAGGGGGGAGGAGGTAAAGCGTGCCATGATGTTATTTATTTTGTCATGAAAGTAATCAGCTAGCTTCTCACACTTGTTTTCGTCCTCATTATCTGAGTTAACGTTTGTTGGAGGAGTAATTATGCTAGATACATATTGGAAAAGAGCACGTGGGTTGAATTGGTATTGATGAATCCTTGATGCGTAATAGTCTTTCTTGGCTTTGTCTGTATTTTTCCTGTATTCGTTTAGAAGAGAGCGGAACTTTAAAAGTAGCTCTGGGGATTGGTTTTTACGCCATTTCTTGGGTTTCACCGATTCAAGGTAGGCCATGTCATTTTCGTACATAAGAGCATCCCCTTTGCCAGGTGTCGACGCCTTCCGGTTGTGAATGCTGGCGGTCTCCAGCTACTATCAATCGGTCAGGGGAATCCTGTTTCACTAATTCATCGATCGTCAGTACACATATTTATTTATTTATTTAGCACTTTTATATACCGACTTTCCAATAACAGAGTTACTGATCAATTCGGTTTACATTCTAAACAGAAACATTGACAAGTTAATGTCTTACAATGAACAGGTAGCAGGAACTTGGATACAGATATATGGGGTTAATAACATAACGTAAATGCTACGGAGCCAAATGTTGGCTAAGGAAATAGGTGAAAGGTATAAGGCTGGGTCTTTGATTTTTAGACTGCCAAGGATTCATAGATGACCTGATAGTTCTTTGGGGGTACTAGATAGTTCTTTGGGGGTACATACATCCATAACAGCTTTTGCAAGGAAGATTACTGAGTTGCTACGCTTCCTGTGGGGGTATATATACCCGTGCTGACTTCAGATCCGTCTCCAACTGCTAGCATGAGCATACTATACCCATTCGTTCTGAGTCCATCTGTCTACACTAAGGAAAAGGAGATTATCAGGTAAGTAATCTCAACATTTTTACTTCACAAACACCTTTCCCTGCACGGGTCTCCCTCCACGTTGACTTAATTCGACGTTTGGTGAGTACTATGTCATATTTTTTTCGGTCAGTTCCTGTCACCTTTCTGGCTGCCAACCGACTGCGGTCTCCCCTCCCCCTATTTTTCAGTTAGTCACACATAGCCTGCAAGTGTCCCTCTGTGACACTCTGCTTGGCAATTAGCGCTAGTGGGACAGGGACTTCCACGATTGCCGGTGCCATCACTGCCCCGGTAGATTCAGGTCCTTTATTTTCCTCGCTATCTTCACACAGTAGATACCCCATCGCTACCGTCGGTACCCCCTTCAGGCCACCCTGCGTTTTTAGATGCCACAGGTACCCCTCCCCCTGCGGTACCCTGATGCCATCCTCCCTCCATAGTATCTATCAGTGCCATCTATGTTTTATCCATGGCACTGATTTATTTCCTTAACTTTTATCGGTGCTATCGTTGCCCGGGTGGATGCCATCGACGGACACCTTGTCTCGTCGCTGACATCCATAATCGGGTCCATGCCACCGCTACCCGAGGCACATTTCCATCGATGCCAGGCTGTTTTCCATGCATGGCATCGGTGCCAGGCTGTCTCCATCGATGCCAGGCTGTTTTCCATGCATGGCATCGGTGCCAGGCTGTCTCCATCGATGCCAGGCTGTTTTCCATGCCTGGCAACGGTGCCAGGCTGTTTTCCATCAATGCCAGGCTGTTTTCCATGCCTGGCAACGGTGCCAGGCTGTTTTCCATCGATGCCAGGCTGTTTTCCATGCCTGGGATTGGTGCCAGGCTGTTTTCCATCGATGCCAGGCTGTTTTCCATGCATGGCATCGATGCCAGGCTGTTTTCCATCGATGGGCATCGATGCCAGGCTGTTTTCCATTGATGGGCATCGATGCCAGGCTGTTTCCATGCATGGCATCGATGCCAGTGCCATTTCCATGCATGGCATCCATGCCAGTGCCATTTCCTTGCATGACATCCATGCCAGTGCCATTTCCATCAATGAAATGCATGTCAACATTGATTCCATTGCTGCCCATGTCCGTGGCATAAATGCCATGGACGTCATTGTTGACCGAGTCGATCCCGTCGATGCCCGTGGCCATACCTCAGATATTGTCGGCGCCCACCTCCATACTTCGATGATCTCGACACCCACGTCGTTCCCATCGGCATCTTCTATGTTTTTATGGATGCGGTCATTGACTCCGTCAATGCCCATATAATTTTTTACGAAACCAGTGATATTTTCGATTACCGTCAATGCTGACATAACACCGCAACATAATGCCCTCGCCTGAACACAGTGCTCCATGCTTTGGGTCCTTATTAAAGCCCCGTATCAGGAGCAGA
Organism: Rhinatrema bivittatum; assembly: GCF_901001135.1. Classification (NCBI taxonomy): domain Eukaryota; kingdom Metazoa; phylum Chordata; class Amphibia; order Gymnophiona; family Rhinatrematidae; genus Rhinatrema; species Rhinatrema bivittatum. Next base: position 43,587,894 of record NC_042627.1, on the reverse strand, counting down.
GCAGGCATGCTGACAGTCCGTCATCGATCGCCATCCAGGACAGCGAGGGCTTCCAGGTCGAGCACCGTGGCATTCATTGTCACCGACACGATGACCGTCTGCCACCGACACCATCCGACACATTGCTGCTATCCTTCTCGATGCTGGACGATGCTCGAGCCGAGCAACATCACCACTGCCATCGGCACTGTTCCGCACAGTTTTGGCAGTCCTTCCTGCTCCAGAAACACCGGATCGAGATCCGCAGATTTCTGCACTGGCGTCAAGAGACATCGAGCCGCTGCGACAATGGTTGGGTTCATGAGTTCGTTAATCGGCTCCCCTGTTCCCAGGCGTACCCCACCGGCATCGGTGCAGGGTTCTGGCCCTCCGCTCATTACGGTCTAAGCGCCAGCTACGCCCAGCCTTGTCTCCTCTATACCTGTGCCACCATACCAGGTATCAGAGTTGAGACGGACGTTGACGTCCACAGGCTACCCCTCGAGGACTCCGGAAATCCACGGAGCCAGCAATCTTCACCGGCTCGTCCTTCGGCGGTTCACGTCGGATGGTAAGTACCCGCTTCTGCGGCATTCCCATTGAGATATGTTCTCTAATTCTAGCCACATGGTTAGAAAAGTTCTAGGTCATGTACTTTCCAAGAACTGTATTAGTGTCACATATTGCTATGCCAGCTATGTCAGCCACAATACCAGGAGAACCTCTCTTTCTTTTCTTTGGGATTGCATCAGGGCTTCCTCCCTTTTCAGCAACATGGCTCTATACTGATTAATGCTCTAGCTTTTGGTTCCTGTTTCAGTACCAAAGTTCCAGGTGTATTCGCTGTTCTGCTAAACACGAGATCCAGCACATGCTGCCTCAACTACAAGTCCACCTCGAAGCCTGATACAGGTCTCGATGTCTCCTTGTATAGCACTCAGAAATGCGGGTAAGACTTTACTGCTCTCACTCCCACGGGAGGTTACCTGATATCCAAATTACATCAACCCCCTCCAGTTGGACACCTCCCGGTTTTCCAACTGGCCGGATATCAGAGCAGCCACCCCCACCTTGTACCAAGGTTCCCGGTACACTCCCCTACACGCTTCAAAGCGCATAGGGGGGAAGAGGGGGGTTGGGGAATTATCTTTCAACAGAAAGTAGTTACTCTCCACCCATCCTGGACCTCAGAAATACCAACTTTCTTCAGAAGGCATAGGTAAAATGGTATCTCTCGTTACCATGTTTCCAAAACGCAGTAAGTACATTACCTCTATTCTTTCTATGTGCCTCATGGTGAGTCAACAATTCCAAGCTCTGCCAGTGGCACCAGCTTTGACAACTGCAGTATTTCATTGAATCAATATCGGTGACTGCTGTTTCTCTACGGAGTCCAACATCATTCACGCTTTCCTTGCATGGACAGCTGCATAACCACAGGCAGTCCACTATCTGGGATTACTGTCACTGCTATAATTCCCTTATACACGTCTGTACACCATAGTCACAATGACCTTCCTGTCCAGCATCCGCGCAGACATTTTAATACATTCCTACATGTCCCTGTGCACATATTCCATAACCTTAGCCCCCCAAAAATTTTACATTTATTGGGCTCTGAGGTTTTTTCACTATGCACTTTCCTCATAGACCAAAACTGCCATGAGTTAGATTCAGTGAAATTCCATTATCAGTGGGTCTAAGCTATTCAACCGCTTTTGTCCCTCTCTATATCACGGATTTAGAACCAAAATCCTAGTCTGATCCTGCTCAGGCTCGCATTTACTTCAGGTTGTAAGTTTGACCACAAATCTTTTCAACCCAATATGCGTCTATTCCGCTCCAAGCAGTTCCACATAAACTTCCTGGATCTTGTACCATGAGTTATACCCTTATGCCTTCTAATACTGCCTCTGCAACAATTCCTTGTGCATACAGACAGACAGCATAGGGACAATGTGCTTTCCAACATACAAACATGCACAGCATCTTAGCTGCTCTGCAATGAAGCTGCACAGCTTTATCCTTAGCCCTTGCTCACTTTTTGCATCCTCGGGCCACTGATCTCAGACACTTACTGAATGCACTAACAGACCATCTCCAGATAGGTCCATCCTCTCGAATGGTCTTGGACAAGTGTAGCGAGAGAAATCTTCTAGTGCGGAGGTCAACCAAATGCTCAACCCGGACGGAGTTCACTGTTCCTCAGGCCCACGTCCTGCCCGAGACCAGTATGCTTCCCATACTTCATACCCAAAACTCTCGTGAACCTACAACAGGACAGAGGAACAATAGTCCTCTTAGCCCTATGCTGGCCTCGACAAGTATGGTTTCCCATATTCTTCGACCTCTCGATCCGAGACCAATTCGCCTGGGCACAGCGCCCACTCTCGTAACTCGGAATCAGGACAAGTTGCGTCATCCCAACCTAACAACTCTTGCCCTGACAGTGTCAGTCAAAGCTTTTTAGAAACTTTGACAGAAAGTTTTCCGTCATAGGGCTCCATTACCGATGTCACCCATATGTGAGGACTACATCCTGCTGTCCTGGGATAACACCTATTACAAGGTAAGCAATTTTGCTGGACATTATTGCACATGGACTGTAATGGGCGTAAGGCAAGAATGAACTGGTGATAAGTTATTCTCCTGACCCTCATGAGATTTTGGAATGAGAAAACTGATGGGGGAAAGGAAAGAGAATTGTTGGTCAGTGAGGAGAAGTGCTGTGAATGAGGATACTGGAGCATCCCAGGTGAAGTGTGCTAATTATTTAAAAGTTTCACAGGACTCGGGATACTGCAGTGAGGAACTACCAGCTGAGTGTAAGCTGTGTTCTAAGACACAAGTTAAAAAATGTTTTACAAGCGCTGCATAGAATGTGAGTAGATAAGCTAAAGCCCAAATGGTTTGAAAAATGTTATGCAGCATCTTAGAAGGGTAGTAAGGCTAGAGAGGTAGCTATTATATGTGGTTTAAATGGAGGAGGAAAATTTTGGCATGTGAAGAGAGGTAATTCTTTCCTCAGGGTAATATGAATGGGGAGGAAGTCACTCTTCTAAATATATGTTCCAAATGAGTCAGCAAAATGCTGCTTACAAGAAATTTTTGAGTTTCTTTGTACCGAGGGGAGGGGCCTGTTGCTGTTTGGGATGAAATCTGAAAGTAATTTTAGACCATTAAATTCATAGGGTGGGAAAATTACAAGTTGGGTTTGGCAGATATTTAGAGGAGGTTACAACCAAAGGTTAAGGAATATTCTGTTTTCTCTGCTTTGCATAAATCATACTTGAGGATAGACATGTAGATAGGAGAAGACATTTGGAGAGTAGATTGGTAAAATATAGGGTCTATACATATCTCAGATCATGCTCCGATTTCAGCTTCGTTAAAGTGTGGTTCCGATTTCCAGAGGAGTAGATAGGCATTGAATGAATCCTTATTGAAAGTTTTAAAAGTTGAATGGAGGAGTGGTGTGGAAATGGGAGGAGTATTGGAAATTTAATGACACAGGGAAATGGATATTGGTATACTGTGGGATACAGGTAGGGTCACTTTAAGGGATCATCTTATCTCAGTATCCTCATATATGACGAGAAAGAGAGGTGAGGGTAAATAAGCTTGAGGAAGAAATTAGAAAGAGCATAAGAAATGGAGAAGGATTTAAAGAACTGTGTAAGGCAAAAAGTCAAATATTCTATTGAATGAGCGGATAGAGCAGCTTATCAAATTTACTAGAAGGATATTTTTTGAGATAAGTAATAAACCTGAAGGCCTGTTAGCTAGGCAGTTGAGGACGAAAAGGATAAGGAAGACTATAAAAGAATTGAAGATGGAGAACTGAAAGGCTAACACACCTAAAGAAGTAGTAGAGTTCTTTAAGATTTTTTTTATGAGAGCCTTTATACATCACAAGGAGAAATATGTGAAGTTAGATTGGTGGAATTTCTAGATGAGGCTAAGTTCCCAAAGTTAGGGGAATTAGGAAAAGATTGGATGCCCCCTATTAATGTGCTTGAGGTACTGCACACTATTAAAGAATTGAAAGCTGGGAAAGTGAGTGGGTTGGATGGTTTTAGTATCTGTTTTTATAAGGTCTTGTGGTACAAATGGATCCGGTATTAGTGAGGGTTTTTTAAGGAATGTTGGCTTCAGACGCAGTTCCCAGATCTATGCATGAGGCTTCAATTAGTGTGATTCTAAAAGAGGGAAAGACTAGGGGGACGGCTGTGCTTCTTCTCATCCAGTTTCATTGCTGAATACTGATCTTAACATTTTTGCTGAAGTGCTAGCTAAGAAATTAGTTGGAATTTTGTATAGATTGATACATAGTGTGGGATCAGATAGGGTTTATTTTCAGGAGGCATTCTAGTAGTAATTTGATGTGAATCCTGGGGATGATAAATGGGGTATGTGATGTGCCTGGCGATGCAGTATTGTTCTTACTAGATGTAGAAAAGGCTTTTGATAAGATGGAGTTAAAGTTTATGGATGCTGTGCTGGTGAAAGTGGGAATAGGGGAGAAGATGCAGTCAGGAATGAAGCAGGGCTGCTCCTTGTCCCTATTTTTGGTTGTGCTGGTAATTGAACTACAGGCAGCCCATATCAGAGAAGATCCCTTAATCGTTGGCATTCAGGAAGGGGGACTGGAGCAGAAATTGGCTTTTTATGCTGATATATTTTGATTATAACAGAGTTGGATAAATTGCTGCCCATAACTTTGACAAAGCTTCAGAGTATAAGGTTAATGTAAGGAAATCTGAGATTCTTTGAGAAATTAAAGTTTAAGGTGGCTAGCCCATTGAACTGGGCCAGGAAATGGATCAAATTTTGGAGAAGCTTTATGGGCTTAATTATGTTGCCATTTTCCCCAAATTAAAAGAGCATACTAATTGGATGGGAAGGGTGAATACAGTATGGATAAATTGGTTGCCTCATATTTTGACTTTTATTTCTTTTTTTTTCAATACACTGAATAGAATTATTAATGGCTTTTTGTGGAATAATTACAGGGCAAGAATAGGTCTTCATTTTCTTTTCCTGACAGAGATATGGTTAAAGCTTGGAGACATCTGCTGTTTACAGCAAGTATGTCTGCCTAATTTTAGCTTTCTTCATAAAGACAGACCTTATCAGAAAAAGGGAGGGATTGCCATTATTTTTCCAACAGGTTTTTTTTGTTAAGGAACTATCTATTCATTCCAGTTCCATTACTGAATTCCTCTTTCAGTTTCACAAAGTCATTCAGTTCAATATTCTTTTATTTATCAACCACCTCCTTTAAACAGCCTGCAACTTTAAGACCTTATGTTGATCAATGAATACTCAGTCAAAAGTGCTCATTTTATGCTTTTAGGTGACTTTAACCTACATGCTGATGAGCTGGACAAGACCCTGGAGTCATGATTCTTTTCTGCTGTACAAAATTTCTCATTGACTCAATAGGTTACTCAACCTACTCACAAAGAAGGGCACATTTTGGACTGGCTTTTCTCTTTAGAAGGAATCTGTTTTTGTGCCGATCTGTTTAAATATCTCTCTCACATAGACTGATCATGTTATGATCATTTTCTCTTTGCGTTTAGTCATATCCCAAGTCCAGGCTATGAAAATCAAAATTTCTTTTGAGCGAACCAAAGACCTTGAGTTTAACAAGCTTGCTGTCGCCATAGTTTTCCTGCCAGACATAATCAGTCTCTCTCTTGATGACAAAATTTCTGCATGAAACACTAATTCAATAATTCATCCATACTGATAACAGCAAGTTGCCCTGGTACTACACTGATCTCAAAATCCTCAAGAGGCAAGTAAGGTATTTTGAATACAACTGGCAAAAGCATTGTTTGCCTCATGATGAAAACATATTGAAGAGCAACATTAAGCATTATTTACTGGCTGTTAAGCTGGCTAAAAGTATTATTTTAAGACAATTTTAGCTAAAACAGACCAAAGCACTTTTTTCAGTTTTTCTTGCATCTCTGGCCTTCTAGCAAAATCACCTGCCCATGATTTTCTTTTGACTTTTGATTCTAAAGTCAGTAAAGTCAGAGCAGGATTCTCTCCCAGCTCTATTTCTGATTTGCAGACTCACCTTTTAGTTCTACCCTCCTCCACCCATATTGAGAAAATCCCTGTTAATAAGCTGTAGGCTTTCAATAAAATCACTCCTGCAGGATTACAACTGCTAGGTCAGATAAGCCCTATACCCTCTACTATTGATCCTTTGCCCTTTAAATTTGTCAGAAATCCCGAGTTGGGGTCAATGTTCCCTCTGGCCAACATACCGTAATTAACACCAGTCTCAAAACTGGATCTCTGCCCTCATCACTTAAATCTGTTATTGTTCAACCTGTTTTTAAAAAGGCACATTAAAATCCAGACTGTCCAGAGAATTATTGCCCATCTCCAATCTTCCTTCACTTACCAAGATTATTGAAAAGGTAATTGAATCTTAGCTTTCTAGTTTTTTACACAAAACGCTATTTCACCCAAAGCAATCTGGGTACAAGAGAGGACACAGCACTGAAACTGCCCTTCTGCTGTCAATGACATCAGTTTGTATCTCAATAAAGGTTAAATCTGCCCTGCTACTCTGTTCAATACATTCTATCATCAACTGCTGCTCAATTGCCTATTTGATATCTGCATGCAAGAAAAATCTCTTGATTGATTTAAATGTTTTTAGAGAATGGATTGTATAGTATCATCTGGAGCTCCATGTCTTCCTCCAATAGGTCCCTGATATGTGGTGTGCCCCAATACTCTATATTAACTCCTGTTCTTTTTAAACTGTGTCTGACCTCCCTCACCACCCTAATGCAAAGTTTGAAATACTCTAGTTATTGCTACACTGACAATATAAAGATAGTCGCTAACTGTTATCTAAATTCACCAAACCCTCTTACTAACTTCAACAGTTACTTAAATAAGGTTTCCGAGGCAATATGGTTCTCTCCTCAATGTTCATCATCTCATCTTCCCTCTTACATTATGGCTGGTGTTAATCTACCATTAAAAGATGTCTCCAAACTGGATGTCAAAATTGATTTGCTAATTAGTTGGGGTTTTTTAATGCAAACCTATTGTTTTATGAGATTTATTCAGCATCTTTGACCATTTCTAGATCCTGCTGATTGAAAAACCTTAACCCACTCACTTATCTTATCCTGATTGGATTACTGCAATGTTCTACTTCATGACCTTTCATCTGCTCAGTTCAGATGGATACAAACTATCCAAAACATGGCTGCTAAATTAATATTTGGTAGATCTAAATTTGACCATGTTATCCCTCTTTTTCTTGATTTGTATTAGCTTCCAGTATCCATGCACATTCAGTTTAAAATTGGATGTTTGACTTTTAAAGCCTTGTGTTCAGGGACACCTGCATACCTGTTTAGTCTCATCTCTCCTGAGCTACCAGCATGTTCACTATACTCTTAAGAGCTGTTAGTATTACTTTTAATAAGAGATATTTACCTAGAGAGAACTAGGCAAATCAGCTTCTCATAGCTAGCCCACTGTGGAATTCACTGTCACTCTTTACATCTTGAAAAAGATTATCTTAAATTCAGGAAGGCTTTAAAGGCCATGCTTATCTCAAGAGCTTTTCTTTTTAACTAAGGTGTTTTAGATAACCTCACCTACTGATTTGACTTACTGTTAGTCTTCCTTTAATTGCTTAGATAATAAGTTTCCAAAATTAAAATAAAATATAATGACTTATGCCCTTGATTTGGTTTGTTTTAGCAACTTATGTTAGCTTTAAAATAGTTTTATTGTACATTGCTGTGATTTACTTTTGTAAAAGTTGTGATTAATCGAGAAATTATTAAACTAAACTTTAAAACTTTGCAAAAGTCTAAGGAAGCGTGAGGGGTTGGATGGCCGAATTTTCAAGCATACTATCTTGCAGCCATATTTAATTACTTGACAATAGTAAAGAAAGAACTGTATAAATTATGATGTAATACTTATATCTTATATTTATTTATTTATTTATTTATTTTTGGTTTTTATATACCGGAAGTTCCTGTATACAATACATATCACTCCGGTTCACATTTAACAGAAATAACTATCGCCGGGGAGGCGGTTTACATGGAACATATCGAAATAATGAACGGATAATATATAATAAAGTACAATCTATTGGGAAAAACAACTATTCAAATTCATACATGGTATCAGCTTATAATATCAGCTTAAAATACATGGTATCAGCTTATAATATGATGTTCATATTCAAATGAACATCATATTATAAGCTGATACCATGTAGTCTTGTTTATGTGAATGGGAGAAACCTCATATAAAATGGCGGGCTTTGAGTAGCCCAATATGCCACTTTTTTAAGGAGTTGTACGGTCACTGAACATTCATATGCCGTTTACTTCATATAATCATTGGTTTCTCATTTTTGTTTTACCTTTCTTTGCATTATTTAGGCAGTAAAATATTTGTATAACTTATCGTAGCAGTGAAGGCAGGGCGGTATAGAGCTTGGCGTTGGCCCGACACGGCTCGTGTTTCTGGTAACCTTCTTCAGGGGCCACAAGTGCCAGTTCTAAAAGATGGAAAAATGTTATGTTGCACAATAGTATTTAAGTAAGAAAACGCCTCTCATTTTACTGTGATACTGTGTTTAAACGATTTTATTAAATTTTTCTGAAAACAGAACAACAATACATTGTTGACTGGGCGCGGTTTGTTCTGCCACCGCCCCCAGCAATACAGACAACAATCAGAACAATATCAACCTACGCACCCTGAATCCCACCCCCCCCCACCCTCTAACCACCGTCGATCCAGTCCAAGAAAGTCCATCACAGGAGTCCTGACCAGCGCATATCCAGTCCAGGTGCAGCAGGAAAAGTGAAGCAACAGGAAACTTCAGCCGGTCGAGTCAGCTTACATCAGTCGTTAAGAACTCGGCTCCGAGCCCGGTGCGGGAGCGATTGTATATATGGTTCCCAAACGGCCAAGAACCGCTTACGCAGTTGTGGAGGTCCCTTAGACGAGAGAGATTCCATATACATCATATTAAACAAGAGATTTCGCCACACCCAAAAGGAGGGTGGATCCACCTCTCGCCATTGCCCCAGAACGACCTTCTTCCCCACCATGCTCGCCTTTTGTATAAAAAGGCGAGCACCCAAATCACGGAGGCGCAGCTCCGGGATAGCTCCAAACAGCAACCACCGGGGTTCTAGTGGTATAGAAACCCCCAAAATGCCCGCTATATATTTACTGTGATACTGAATACATACGGTTCAAGAATCTGCCCGGAAATAATTTCTGCTACTTGGCTGCAGCGACGGCTTGACAGCTGGGACCGCCATGTTAGACTGTGGGTATAAGTGCCTACCTCAATGGTGGGAGGAACCAATCAATTAGAAACATAATAAGATAATAGATAAATAGTTCATAAATTGAGTTTGCTATAGAAAACTAGGATAAAAAGGACAATTGGAATGTCTGACAACCCAGAAAGCAGCCAGTGCAAGGGAGAAAAGGCAGCATATACAAAGACATCTCCAATAAGTAAGTATCTCTTTATCTGCAGAGTATCTTTATCTGCAGAGTATCTCTTTATCTGCAGAGGAAACCCCCAAGGAGTATATGTATATCAGGACTAGAGGACACCAGGCCTTTGGAGAAAATGTTGTCTGAGTAGTTGGAAAAAAAGAATAAGCAGACAGCCTGATATAAGGTTTGGGGTTTTTTTATTCTGTTTTTTCAGACATTTTAAAGTGAATTATATTCAGATATTGTCCCTGTTGGCAGTGGGCTCACAATCTCTTTGTATATGAGAAAATGAAGGGCAAGGAGACCTGCCCAAGGTCACAAGGAGCAGCAGTAAGATTTGAACCCTGGATGCCCTGGTTGCAATCTGCTGCTCTAATCACTAGGCTACTCCTCCACTCATGAGGGTTTAGCATTTAAACTAGGAAACATGAATAAAGAATGCAAAGGCAGAATGCACAGAAAAGGCATATAGCATAACCATAATACCCCTTACCTCAGCAGCGCCCTCTGGTCACAGACTCCTCTGAAATAGCTCCCGGCATCGTGCTGTATCCAGTGATCCTAACTAAAAAGAGATTGCAGCTCCTGAGTCTTTATATAGGTCCAGTATTTGGGACTTTCTGTGGTGCTGGCTGATGACATCATCACTACCTGAATATATAAGGAAGCTCAGTGCACCTATCCAGTGCCTCAGCAGCAGGTCCTTCTGGGATTTCTCCCCCAAGGTGTTATCTTCACGCCGGTTCTTGCTTGCCTGCCTATTCCTGCTTCCAATCCAGTCCTTTCCTATTTCCCGGCTTGCTCTGCCCCGACTCCTCACTTGTCCTGCATCTCCTTGCCTTTGGACTGACTTCTTGTTGCTGAGATTGCTTTGTTTGCTACCTGCCCTGACCTTGGCTTGTTTCCTCGTCTCTGCATGAACTCTGTCAGCCCTGACCCTTGCCTGCCTCTCTGTCTGGACTCTGCCTTTCCTGGCCCTTACTTTTGGGGCCTTGACCATGCTTGCACATGCTAGGCTGTGCCAAACTGACAGCGACCCAGGGATGACCTTCCTGCAGCGTGACAATAACAAAGAAAGATAAAAAGAACGCGACAGACACTCAGGGAACAGAGAGAGAGCACTTTTCCACCATGAGTCAGTTAATAGTAAAGCAGGATAGTCATGAATTGTGCTCATGCCTAGATGCAACCAATTAGCCAATTTTTTTCAAGATAAGATTTTTAATATTCAGTCATTGTCCTCTTTAGTAGAGGAAAATAAGAATGAGCAGAATGAGTACTCAGATGTCAAGAATTTAGAATGGTTTCCTTGAAGGAGATGAATTTAATTGCAGAAGGGCTCCAATCGGCTTATTCCAAATTGGACCCATGTCCTTTTGGTGCATTTTGGGTCCTCAAAGCCTTGTCTTATGATGTCATTAGGTGTAAAGTTAATCAGTCCTTAGTGGAAGTTATGTTTCTAGTCAGTTGAAATTGGCTACAGTTAGGCCAATTGAGCAGCTAGCAAATTACCATTCCATCTCAAATCTTCCAACATTGAATAAGATTTTAGAGAAGGCAATGTTACTCCAATTGGATGAATTTTTGGAAGACCATGCTGTATTAGATAAACAACAGTATGGTTATTTATTTATTTATTTAACAGCTTTTAATATACCGGTGTTCGTGCAAGCACATCACGCCGGTTTACAATAAACTTGAGAAAGGAGGAAATTACAAAAAACAGGGAGTGGGGGAGTGGAGCAGGAGCGAAAAGAGGGGGGGGGAGAGGGGGGAGAGAGGTAAAGGAGGAAAGACAGCAGCTGAGAAAGGTACAAGGAACGTATCAGTATTTACAGGATAGGTTGCTTAATGAGGTTAGAACAAGGTTGATTTTTTACAGCGGTTAATGAGGAATAAATAGATTATATAATGATATATATTAAAGCTTAATTACAGCAGTTATGGTGGATTATATTGATAACTTATTAAACAATTAAACACATATACATAAAGTATTAGCTTATTTACAGCAGTTACAGCAGGTAATAACGGTGTCTTGATTTCGACATATAGGTTGTAAGTTATAGGACATATAGGTTGTAAGTTATGGTTATAGGAAAATCATGGAATAGAAACATTGTTGCTCTCTCTAAGATGGATAGGGACCTTTATTTTTTATTTTGATTTTTTGGGGGGAATTTATCAAGGTTTATTGTCACAAGAATAAAACCGGGAGAAAATCAGTGGAAAAAAATTACTAATTTTTCTGAGTGAATATCTGAGCTTAGTTTGGTGGACAGGGGAAAAGCAAACATGAATCAGATTGATTGTTTTAAACAGAATTTACTATTTGCTTGCGATACAAATAAAACAAAGTTCTAAACAGTTATGCCACCATTCTTTAACAAATCCTCAAAAACTAAATTCCTTTGAATCAACAGTTTACTTCTTTGTGTCCTTGCAGACATTTGGAGGATTGTAATTTAAAAAATCTTATGTAGCATAGGGTTGCAACAACTTTTTAAAGTGTCTTTTCCAAGATTTATTCTTCTGCAGTCTTGGATATAGCCACATTTAGAGAACACTTTCCACATCAGCTGAGCCAGGTGGGACTCTGAGACGGCGAGAAGCAGCACAGCTCAAAATTGAAAAGTTGGTGCAGTGAATTCTCCAGAATTCAAGAGACGGAATGGTGCTGTTGTCTGGAACAGGCATTGCCATGTATGCATGGAATTCACTTTCCAGTTTGTCACTTTCTTCATTTGAAGCCACAAAGGGTGACATAACATGAAAATAGTCTTGAAATTTATCTGTTGAGGCCACATATTTGCGATGGGGGTCAAACAGTACAATTCCAGGAAAGATCATATTCATTTCAAGTTTTACTGATACAAGATGCTACTGTTTGGCTGTATGTTGACATTGCAGACTGTATGTATGCTAAAATTAGTGCATGCTTCTCTATAACAAAAAAATGAAAACAAGATCACTATGGTAGGGTAGTCAGGAATCTCTGGTGATTCATCAAAAATCAAAGAGCTAACCACATTTTCAGTCAACCTCTCATTAATTTTGTTTGTAAAGGCAACGTTATTCTCTTCCATATATTTCTTGGTCAGGTTGATTGAATTTGGTAAGGATTTTGCAGCTGGCTAGAAGTTTTATATTCTCTCAAATGACCATCAGCAAGGCCTTGTGGCTGCTCTCAAAAACAGCACACGAACAAGTTCACATATTGCATCATGCTGAGCTCGTTCTTTCTGCCATGCATATATGAATGTGGATTCCATTGTTTGCTTGTTTCTCTTTTCCCAATTTTCTTTTAATTTTAATTGTAATTTGTTCTCTAAATGTTCTTTAATTTGGTCAGACTAAGTGTCAGTTTCGATGCTACACCACTTGCATCATAAATATTTCATTTCACTCCCTTCTCCTGTTTTGGATTTCTTAAAACTTCCAATAAGCTCCTTATGTTTTGAGACATATTGTGCTACAGTTTTCTTCCCATTTTAGTGTGTATCTCTTCAACTCTATCATAGCAAATTCAAAGCGTAGTAGCCTGAAAAATGGAGGATGGACTTGCAGGGCTAGTGCAAAGGGATTAAGCGCCCTAGGCACCTTCTGCCTTGCGCTGCCCTGCCCCTCGGTCACAGCCCCGACTCCTATCTCCAGGGGTGGGGACCACATGTTATCGTTCCCCCACCCTCTGTGCTACCCCCCCCCCCAAATTTAAATAAAATAAGCCCTCCATCCCAAGACTCACGAAAACCTCTGGTGGTCCAGCGGAGGGGCTCAGGAGCCATCAGCTGCTCCCAGGCCATCAGCTGCCACTAGCCCATATGGCGCCATAGCCTTTAGCCCCTACCATGTGACAGCGGCTGGCCAATGGCACTGGTTGCCCTTGTCACATGGTAGGAGCTAAAGGCCTCTGTGCCATTTTGGTTTATATAGAACATTTTATATACCGTTTTTTTACGGAAGTAATCAAAATGGGTGAGTGACTGGGATTGGGATTGGGACAGGGGCTGCAGCAGCAGCAGAGATAGTAAACGTACATAATCTTATATCAGAAACACGATTTTTAAAAAATGGTTAGTGGCAGCCAATAGCCCGACAGCGGTAGATCGCTCTCGGGAGCCCTGCTGGACCACCAGGGGTTCTTGAGGGGTCGGAAGGGTGGCGCAACGGGGGGAAGGCAAGGTGAGATGGAGGCTGGGCAGAATTTTGAAGGGGCACTATTTGCCACTTCAAACTTCTGCTGCCTGAAGCGGCCACCTCGCCCTTCCTTATTGGCTCGCAAGCGGTGGTGGCGCCCCCCAGTTTGCACCCTAGGCACAGGCCTAGCTCACCTAGTGCTTCCCGGCCCTGTGGACATAGATGGTAGACATGAGATTCATTAACTCTTCACCACCATAATCACATTTTCTTTACCTATTTCTCTTGCTTGTCTCACTTTAATTCTAGATTCTTCATCCGATTTACCCTACTACAACCTCAAAATCTTCATTTGCCTCTCTTTCTCCCCAGACCTAAAATCTCCACTTCATCAATGTGAAACATCTTTATCCTAGCCCAACATCTCAATGAACCTCACAAGGATTGTGCTTATCAGCTTGATCACCCAACCCCTCTCTCCTCTGCCAACAGGAAGAGAGAAATGCATGTCTGCCGCTTCCATGATGCAGACATGCACATGGAAGGAAGGAGGATGGGGAGAGATATAGAGTCCTGACTTTTATGGTCTGTGGAATTGATGAGCATGGGGGTAACCAGCACAGTGCAGTGGTTACTATCCTTAATAGAAACATGGGATTACCACCTTTAACCAGTAAGTTTTGATGCAACTGCAACATTGCTCTCGTGATTCGAAGGAGGGGGGCGGGGGCTGAAAGGAAAGAGAAATTTGGATTCACACGAGCCATGACATTCTAACAGTCTGGGGTACTGATGCTCAGACATTAAGAGAAAAACACAGGACTGCTTCTACGACCAAGTCCATAAGCAAAGTACATCAGGCAAAACTGACTGATACATGGGGTAACCTGCATGGCGTGGCAGATAACTACAATGGGAAGCTTGCTGGGCAAACTGGATGGACTATCGTTCCTTTTCTGCTGTCGTTTCTATGTTTCTATGTTTAGGGTGTTGAGGGAGATTGAGAGAGAACCAAAAGGAGTGGGGATATTGGGAGAGGTGGGATAGTTAAAGAGAAGGGGGATGCTGAAGAGAAATAGGAGAAGGGTTCTGAAGGGGGGAGGCAGAAGAGAAAGAGGAGAGGTCTGTCTCCAAGAAAAGCAATGAAGGCTCTGCAGCCCCAACATAATTTATGATACTATGTTGGGCCAACCGAGCCTTTGTTGTTTTTTTGTGGAGGGTAGGGGATTGGGTATGGATAGGAGTGGTAGCAAGAGGGAAAAGAAAGAGGACGGGGTGAAGAAGGGAGCCCCGCCTCCCCCAAGAAAAACAATGACCAGGCCTTTCAGCCCCCTCCTTTTTCTTCCTACCTCCAGCCCCCCAGCAACCCACCTCTCTTCCCCACCCATTCTTCTCCTTCAGCCCCTCCTCTCTCCTCTTTGCTCCTGCTTGCTCTCTTCTCCTTGTCCCATCCTCTCCCCAACCTTCTTCTCTCCCCTTGCTCCACCTCCTTTCCCCTTATTCACAACCTCCCCCACAGTTCTCCATTTCTTCACCCTGACCCCATCCACCTACCCATCTTTTTCACTCCCACCCCATAACCTCCTCACTCTATTTTTCACAATCCCTTCACTCCCACAAACCCCTCATCCACCTCCTACCCTCCCCCACCCTCCCCTGGCACTGCTGCGACTCCATATCTCACCCACCTCCTAAGGAATCGTGGTCTTCAAAGGCCTCAGGTCTCTTCCTGCTTTGAGGCTGTCAGTGCCTAATAATGTCATTCAGACGCTGGCAGCCACGAAGCAGGAAGAGGGACCAAGGCGCTGAGAAAGGCCAGGATCCTCCGATTTTAGAAGCAGTGGGTGAGTGACTGGGATTGGGACAGGGGCTGCAGCAGCGGAGATAGTACCAGGCCAAAGGCTTCACTTTTTGCTGTGCCTGTTGCCATGGCCCCTCGGCCCCTCTACTTCCAATGCCTATGCCAAATGAGATTAGGATGAAAATCGGTTTAAACTGTTATGGTTTTGAGGTGTTTGGGTGGATTCTCGGGTACTGTGGAAGATGACCATGCCCACGGGGAGGAACCCCGTGGGGAGCCACATTACTGGGCTAGACTCAGGTCGCACAAACACAGAGTTTTGTCTTTTATTGTACAGCTAATGTATACTACCAGAGGTGGCAGTAGTGAGGTGATCCAGAGGTAGCAGTCCAGGGACCCTCGGCGGAGGGAACCCATCTCACCAAGATGGTATAGGGAGATCCAGGAGTAGGTTTCCTAGCATGGCAGAGCTGAAGATGAGACAGACTGAGAATTAGATTACTCACTAGATCAGGGGTGGGCAATTAATTTTCCCATGGGGCCGCATGAGAAATTGGGATGGTTTTAGAGGGCCGGACTAATATAATTAACTCAGTTCTCAATAGCTCTACTTATGAAAAGACAGCAGTTTACCACCAATGTATGTCCTCTGAGAAAACACAACAAATAAGACCGATACAAACGCTTACATGCTAGCAAAATATCTCATCTCGGTAACAGACACAGAACCGACCTAACATACTCCCAGGATCTGTAGTAATGCACATAAACTAATCCGCACACAGTTACACCTGTATTATGGAATACACTCAAACAGGAGCAACCCTATCTATGAAAAGGCAACACTACAAATATTACATCAGACCCTAAACACCAATACACCTCTTATTAGGAAAACAGAACTAACAAGCAGCTATAGATCCCCAAACAGAAATAATTGTAAAACTATACTAATAAGCAGAATAAATGTTTCTAAACAGCTATGAACAGAATAACATCCAACAATTAAAAACTCATAAAAACTATTAAACATTCTCCAAACACCAATAAAATATTTCAAAAAAGCAGACATCATACAATTAAAATGGCAGTCAAGAAAAATAAACTTAAAGCCACCTTTACTTACCCCCTCCAGCAGCTCTCCTACTCCCCTTCCCTGCAGGCCATGGCACACACCAGAAGCAGCAGTAGAAGCTAAGCTCTATACTTATGGTCCTCTTCCTTAGTGCCCATGTCTCTCACACACACACCATACCAGTCATGCCCCCATGACCAGTTTCTGTCTCTCACACACCAATCATCTCCCAAACAGTCTTTGGCACACACACACCAGTCACCTTCCTGAACAGTTTCTCTCATGCCATACACACACACACACACAGGCTTCCCACTCCCGTGTTCTACTTGCATATATGGTCTTCTCACTCTCATAATCACTTTCTCTGTCTCTCTCTCTCTCACACACACACACTCACTCACCAGTCTCTCACTCCCATGCTTGTTCTCGCCACAAGCACAGGCTTCTCATTCCCAAAATCACTTTCTTTCTCTCTCTCACACACACACACACCAGTCTCTCACTCCCATGTTCTCTTTCAGATATACCGGCTTCTCCCTCCCATGATGTGTCTCACACACACCCGGGTTTCTCACTCCCATGCTCACTCTTCACATGCACAGGCTTCTCATTCCCATAATCACTTTTTCTCTCTCTCTCTCTCTCACACACACACACACACACCAGTCACCTGATCTCACTCATGCATATACACACACACAGGCTTCCCACTCCCAAGTTCTCTTTCAGATATACAGGCTTCTCCCTCCCATGCTGTGTCTCACACACACCCAGGTTT
The DNA here is from genome assembly GCF_901001135.1 of Rhinatrema bivittatum. Classification (NCBI taxonomy): domain Eukaryota; kingdom Metazoa; phylum Chordata; class Amphibia; order Gymnophiona; family Rhinatrematidae; genus Rhinatrema; species Rhinatrema bivittatum. Next base: position 43,570,593 of record NC_042627.1, on the reverse strand, counting down.
CTCACTCTCATGCTCACTCTCTTCACATGCACAGGCTTCTCATTCCCATAATCACTTTCTCTCTGTTACACACACACACCAGTCTCTCTCATTTCCATGCTCACTCTCCACGTGCACAGGCTTCTCATTCCCTGAATCACATTCTCTCACATTCACACACACCAGTCTTTTTCTCTCACACACACAGTCACCTTACCAAGCAGTCTCTCTCTCTCATGCATGCACACTCACCCAGGTTTCTCACTCCCACAACTCCAGGCTTCTTATGTTCATGCTTTCCCACATACCCAGACTTCTCACTTCCATGCTTTTTCTCACACACACACACACACATCAGTCACCTCCCTGACTAATGCCTCACACTCTCACATACACATCAGTCATCTCCCTGAGCAATCACTTTCATTGTCTCTCACATACACACACACATCAGCTCTCTGACCACTCAATCACACACAGGCTGGCTGGCTGCTTCTCACTCTCTCTTACTCACTTCCTCTTCCCCCTACATATGTCACGGAGTTTTTTGCCGGTCCGCGGCGCGCGCTCCCGGTCTCTCCCGCTGCCGTTGCCGCTGGGCTGTCAGCACGTTCAAGCCCAGTGGAAACGGCAGCGGTGTTGGAAGAAGCTATGGCACCCGGGCTGGCCTTTTCTTCTTCCCGCGCCTGCCCCTCCCGTGACCCGAAACAGGAAGTGATACAGGGAGCGGTGCGCGGGAAGGAGAAAGAGCCGTGCCGCGTCGGCTGCAGCATCGGCCCCCGAGCAATTGAACCAGCCGGCAATTGAGAAAGGAGTCAGCAGCATGAGCCCCCGCAGGCCAAGAAAGAAGAATCCCTTCGGCCGCGGGAGGCTCATGCTGCTGACTCTCTTCTCGATTGCAGGCTGGTTCAATTGCTCGGGGGCCGATGCTGCAGCCGACGCGGCACGGCTCTTTCTCCTTCCCGCGCACCGCTCCCTGTATCACTTCCTGTTTCGGGTCACGGGAGGGGCAGGCGCGGGAAGAAGAAAAGGCCAGCCACGGGTGCCATAGCTTCTTCCAACACCGCTGCCGTTTCCACTGGGCTTGAACGTGAGACAGCCCAGCGGCAGCAGCGGGAGAGACCGGGAGCGCGCGCCGCGGACCGGCAAAAAACTCCGTGACATATGTAGGAAAGAAACTCGAGCGAAGGCACGCTGTCCGATTGGCCGGTACTTGGCAAGGCTTGCCCAGCACCGGCCAATCGGACAGCGTGCCTTCGCTCGAGTCACTCCCCCCCCCCCCCCCCCCCCCCCGACGCTGTAAAAAAAAAACAGTTCATTCTCCGCTCCCTCGCTCCCCGATTGGCCGGCCAATCGGGGAGCGAGGGAGCGGAGAATGAACTGCTGCCTTCCCTCTGCAAGGGAAGGCAGCAGTTCATTCAGACGGGGAATGAGGCACTGCTGCCTTCCCTCTGCAAGGGAAGGCAGCAGTGCCTCATTCCCCGTCTGCTCTCAGCAGTGGGCGGGCCGGATTCAGACCGTAGGCGGGCCGGATTCAGCCCGCGGGCCGCCCCTTGCCCAGGTCTGCACTAGATGGTAGCTGTAAGGTTGACGATTCTACCAGGCAGAAGTAGATGGTTACAGGCACCGAGACAGGGAGAGCAGGCCCTCGAGGAGCGAGTACCTGATCCCAGTAAGGCACCTGAAAGAAAGCAAAGGGCCCCCGAGGAGCGGGTACCCAGGTTAGAGAATACCCTGAAGGGCAGAGAGAGCTTCCAACGGCAGCAAGGAAGCGGCAGAGTAGCTTAGACCGGACAAGTCCAATCCTTGCTAACTCAATGAGCTAGCAAACAACCATAGGCTAAATACCTGGATGGCGTGACGTCACTCGAGGGAGATGCCCCCGAGGTTCCCGCTATGAAGATAAAGACGTGGGTGGCGTGGGCACCCTAGGAGGCCCTTAGGAGAAACAAGGCGTGAGGCTTTGCCATAGCCATTCCGGGGAATCCGGAGAATGCGGCTTGCAGACGCGGCGGTAGCCATCTTCCCAAGGCTAGCGGGGAGAGCAGAGAAAAAGGTGAGAGTAGTATAATGGGTACACGATCAATCAAACTGATTGACAGGTGAGATAAGGATGACAGCAGCCAATCAGCGTTCACTTCCGGTCTAAGCCCCGCCCACGCCCCGCCCACTCCCCATAGAAGTGAATGGGGGCGTAGCCACGCCCCCTCCTGCCGCCTCCCGCCCTCGACCACGCCCCCAACCACACCCCTTCCGCCACAGGCCCCACCCCTTCCGCAGCCAATCAGCATTCACTTCCGGTCTAAGCCCCGCCCACTCCCCATAGAAGTGAATGGGGGTGTAGCCACGCCCCTCCCGCCTCATCCCGCCCTCGACCACGCCCCAGGCCCCACCCCTTCCGCCCCAGGCCCCACCCCTTCCGCCCCGGCCCCACCCCTTCCGCCCCTGGCCCCCGCCCCAGACCCCGCCCAGACCCCATCGATGCTCCTCCCCTCCCAATAGAAGTGAATGGGGAGCCCCTCCCACCCCCAAACCGCCCCCCATGATGTCACGGATGACCCCGCCCACACCCCAACCCCCAAGCCACACCCCCCTGTGACGTAGCGGGTATGACATCACCGGAAGTCCACCCCCACACCGCCCCCCAAAAACACACCCCCTAAAACGTCATCAGAAAGGGTCCTGTCGCTTTTTTAATGATGTCAGTATTAATGGACTCTGGCTGTTTTTGATGATTTCACCGGAAGTACAATACAAAAGTCCCGAAATATGCGCTCCTAGAACCTCCTGATGCCTTTTTAATGATGTCGGAGCCGGTAGTATGCTTTTAGGAGGCAGGAAAACTGCAGGAAATATGCTTTTTTTCTAGCCACTCTGTTTTTAAAAAACCAAACAAAATACAAGCTGATAGGAGGCAGAAAAACAGTGGCTCGTTCTGTTGACAAGGATTTGGTTTTTTTTTTAAAACAAGTGATTGAAGCTACCGGTGGTGAATTGCATGAACTGCAGGATCAAACTTTGCAAAAGACAGGTTTTTTTTTTTTTTCCAAAAGACTAGGGACCGGGTAGTATAAAGGGTACGCTGTCACTCAAACCCCCAAGCCAAACCCCCCAGTGATGTCACCAGAAGCCCAAGCCCACCCCTCCAAGCCCTTGCTGTAGATAGGCATGCCCCAATAAAAAAAATTACCAGAGAGCAGGCAGGAAACTGTGACTCATTCTGTACACAGAGACAGGGGAGAATCCAATTACACCCCTTCCCTCCGCCCCCTCTGCCTCAAGCCGGCCTTCCCCCAGACCTAAATCTGAGCAGAGGATAATTGAAAGCAGTGGGGGGTGCAGGTTTGCAATGGTGAAACACAAGGCTTTAGTTTTGTTTTAAAAAAAACAGACTTCTGTATTTTACAGCCATATAAAAAACAAGAATGCACCAGCGGATCTTAAAGAAAATTTATAATGAGCCAGGAAATACCGGCAGTTTTGGCGGTATAACACCTCTTTTGCAGGCAGCTAAAGCATGTATGCCGTCTGTGACCAAGAAACAAGTGATTGATTGGCTTACAGAACAAGATGCTTATTC